>NC_059102.1:189852510-191204177 GCF_020740685.1 Jaculus jaculus | reverse complement strand
TGGCATGCCCATTCTACCCACCCCCTTCTTTCCAGCTGCCTTGATCTACACATCTTAAATAAACAAACAAATAAATAAATATTTTAAAAAAATTAAGCATCTAAGCTGGGCATGGTGGTGCATGGCTTTAATCCCTGCACTCAGGAGGCAGAGGTAGGAGGATCACTATGAGTTCAAGGCCAGTCTGAGACTCCATAGTGAATTCCAGGTCAGCCTAGACTAGAGTGAGACTCTATCTTGAAAAACCAAAAATAAATAAATAATTAATAATAATAATAATAAATTAAGTATCCAATATAAACATATTTTAGATTAACTCATTTCTGGTTCTTTAGGTCTATTGCTAGAATAGTAGTTCAGACTCACATTTTGTTTATTTATTCATTCACTTTGTTTTGGTTGATTTGCTTGTTTATGGACAAGATGATTCGTTGTCTCTCTCTCTCTCTTTTTCTAGACCTGCAAAATAGCTAGTCAGGAACAAACTGTAGAAACTTCATTTCATAGTAATGTTTCCCAATGCAGCAAAATTGAACAAATACAGCTTATCCTCCATTCTGAACATGAGCACTAAGTTAAGTCTGTCTTGCATTATTATCATACTCTGACAGAGGAGTTACTCTTGGTGCAATGCAAACCTAAGGAAGCAAATTAGCAATAAAAACCTAATTTTTCACTTATTTTGCTTGATTGCTAAGTTCCATGACAGCAGTCTCCTTCCACAATCTGCTTTCTTCAAGTGAAACTTAATTTTTATTGACAATATACATGAAGCAATTACAAAATAACAATCTTAATATTGTGCAAGGTGTTTAATAATTCAACTGACTTATACATTCTTTCATTTTTCCTTATGTCTTGCTTAAATGATATAATTACATATCAAAATAATAGAAGACTATTTCATTCTTAAAGTGCTTTATCATTTTTTTAATTTAATGGTTTAAATTAAGCTGAGTATTATGTTATCTCGATAGCCCTGATATGAAAGAGACATTTTTCTTTTCAAGGCAGGGTCTCACAGTAGCCCAGGCTGACCTGGGACTTACTCTGTTGTCCCAGGCTGGTTTCTAACCACAGCAATACTCCTACCTCTGCCTCCCAAGGGCTGGGATTGAGTGTGTATGCCACCATGACCAGCCTGAAGAGATATTTTTCAAGCAGGGAATAGCTTAGGTTTTGCTATCAAATTATAATAGCTCATGAGTAACTATTTTGGATAATCTTCATGCTCACATTTAGGAATGGGAAAATAGAGCCACATTCTTGCTTGCTAAAGCCATGGAGCTGAGGAGCTGGCTCAGTGGGTAAAACACTTGCCCCACGTGCATCAATGAAGACCCAAGTTTTCATCCCCAGCAGATACATCAAAGCTGGAAATTGTGGCACTCACCTGTAATATGAGCACTGGGGAAGCAGAGACAGGTGGGTCCCTGGGACTTTGGCTAGTCTAGCCACATAGGTGAGGTCTGGGGTAAGTGAGGGACCTGTCTTAAAAAAAATAAGGTGGAGAGCTGGAGACATGGCTTAGCCTTTAAGGCACTTGCTTTTGAAGCCTAACGACCTATGTTAGACTCGCCCCAAGGTGGTGCCTGCATTTGGAGTTTGACTGCAGTGGCTAGAGGCCCTCATGTGCCAATTCTTTCTCTCTCTCATTAAAAAAAATAATAACTGGCATTGCCAACAAGGAGGGTCCCATTGGGGGAGTCAAGGTTGGATGAGGGTAAGTATGCTACCAACATGTGCTGCTTACATACTGAGTATGTCCATAACTAATAAAAAAAATATAGAACTGAGTGTGTTGGCTTTAATTCCAGCACTTGGGAGGCAAAGCTAGGGGGATTGACATGAGTTTGAGGCCACCTTGAGATGACATAGTAAATTCCTGGTTATCCTGGGCTAGAGTGAGTCCCTACCTCAAAAACAAAACAAAATACAGCAAGACAAAAACCAAACAATAACAAAAAAATGAAATAAAATATTTAAAAAAATTAAAAAAGAATGCGGCGAGTCATTGAGGAAGACACCTGGTATGAACCTCTGAGTCTCCACAGGCATGCATACAAACGCACACCCTTGCACACATGAATGTTGGCATGCATACACATACTACATACACATGTGCAGGCAAAGAATAAATAAATGAAAACTAAAAAAAAAGCCTTTCTAATAAGGATCCACATATCCAAACACTTTACATACCCCAAAGTGTTGGCTGCATGGAATCTACTTTATAGTTCATCTTGTCCACATTTTGCTCAGTTAAAGAAAAGGATGGCCATATTTCCTAGTTTCTCCCATCTTGCTTTAAACATTTTCCCTCTATCATTAGGAATAACAGCACTGTTTCACCAGTTGTGTGGTTTGCACAATAAATTTTATGATGTTTGTATCTGAGAATCACTTGGCTAGGTTTTAAACTGGTGGAGGGCAGGGTTCCATTAAGTATTAAATATTAACAGCAAGTTACAAAGTAATTTCATTGTTCATGATAATATTTCATCATTACCATAGTCCTGTGAGGAATGTTTGGAGGGACTGGGTACTGGCCTAACTTGCATTGGGAAAGCAGGTCTGTTGTTGTTGTTGTTATTATTAGTGTGTATGTATTTTCAAGATAGGGTCTTGCTCTAGCCCAGGCTGACCTGGAATTCACTATGTGTTCTCAGTGTGGCCTCGAATTCACAGTGATCCTCCTACCACTATCTCCTAAGCGCTCAGATTAAAGGTGTGTGCCACCGTGCCTGGCTAGAGGCCTTTATTTATTTATTTTTAAATTGTCAAAAGAACAATGCTTTTACACAAGAAAGGGCATACATACAAGCTAAAAAAATGCAAAAGCACTTAGGTTCACATGGGGCTGGGCATTGCTGCCATGAAAGGGAGCCCAGGGACCCAGGGGTTTCCTTGTACCCAGGCTGCTGCCCAGCCTGAGGCTCTGGGGAGGGGGTAGCATCTCAGGCCCCATCCTGCCTCCTGAACTTCACATGTAGACAGCTGAAGAAGGTGAGTCCATCTGCTCTTCCGTGAAGTTGGCCCAAGAGTGACATCTGGAAACAGGTCTGCTCCCTGCAGGAGGGGGACAGTGCACCCCTCCATAATGAGATGTGCTTCATGACCATCTGAGCGCTTACACCTGGTGGTCCTTGTGAGACAGGAAAACATTTTCTGACTTAACACCCAACAGGGAGCCAAAGGCGCTTTCCAAGCCCACCACCCAAAGTCATTCACTCATGACTGTCAAAGGGGCCGTTATTTTTGACTGCTAATCAGACATTTGTTTTCTAGCTCTTCTCATCTTTAGCACTACCTCAAAGCCTTACTTCTATTGGTATTCAACAAACATTTATTAGGCTAAATTAGAGAGACTGTTGTGTCCTCAGAGAACAGTACTGACTGTGGATGGTTCCTGGATCACAGAAGCAATGCAAAAAAGTGAGTGCCAGGGAAGGCAGGATGCTGCTGTGAGATCCTCTGACTTTCTTAAGTGATCAAAGGAATGACACTGATGTTCTCACTTTCTTGATGGCGGAGACTCAGGGTTGGTAGAAACAAAGGAGAATTTAAAAAAGAAAGGAGAGGAGAAGCATGACTGAACAAAGGGCCTTGCATCTTGGTCAGCCCTGGGAGTGCAAACTGATGTTGCACCAAGGTAGAGTGATCCATCAACATCTTTAGAAGCTGCTGCTAGCCTCTCCTCAGAGATTTTTTTCTTCCAGGCCATTTGAAACCCTCGACCCCATTGGCTTCTTTTCTGGCAGCAGACTGATGTCTGAGGAATGGAGAAACAAGGTCATTAGCTCTCCTCCGGTTAAGTCCTTCCTGTCGTTCACCATAAAAGAACATCTTCTCTATGTCTTTTCTCAAACAGAGGCATTTATTATCCAGATGAATTGCTACAGAGATTGTTTTATTTTAAACATTTCAGTGGCCGAGTCCATAGTTATTTAATACTCATTTGAGCTCCCATTATTCACAAACCCTGTCTTCTGACTGAAGGCGGTTTGGAGAATGTGTACCTGACACTCGCCATTTGCTGGTGGGCAGACATTAATGAGAAGTGGCTCTTCGCTTCCACCACAGCCTTTCGTTTGTGAGGTCATTTCTTTGACATCTCAGTCACTCCGACACTTCCCTGCTGCTTCCCTGAGGACATTAAATAAGATTATCTTTAGGAAAATAAAGCATGGATTTTTTTTCCCCACTATGTCCACCCATTCCAAAAATATTTTCACCTACTTTTTACCACCTTCCTTTATTAGAATGAAGAGTGTTGGATAGAAATTCTATTTTTTATTTTTGTTTTTCTTTATTAGTTATGTCCATGTCCATACTCAATGTGTAAACAGCCATGTTGGTACCATCGTTAACCTCCTCCCTGTCTTACCCCTTCCAAAAGGACCCTTATGGTTGGGGAATATGGGCTGTGCATTGTGGGGTCAGCCATCGGTTATGGGGAAGAGACAATATCTCTGTTTATAATGTTCTAATTTGTGGCTCTAACAATCTTTCCACATCTTCCACGAATTTCCCTGAGCCATGTTGGGTTCATTTTAGGTCTACTTCAGTGATGAGGCCTTGAGAACCTCTGTCTCTGGATATCTGCTTTGGTAGGAGTTGAGTGTTCTCTGTATATATCTCTTCACCCTTGTACTGATACCAGGTTCACCAAAAAAGCAGCACTCATTTTTTTTACCTCCCCAATTACTCTATAGTTTCAGCTGGGGCCATCTGAAAAAGGGAAGCAAATTCTCCAATGGAGAATGAAGTCAGCACTAGATAAATGGGATAACCATGATTATTTTAGAGAGAATTTAATAAGTGTAGGCCCTCTTATAGCCCAAGATTGGAGGGAGCTTGATATTGGAAAGCAGACTTGATTTTTGGATATGGTTCTGACTTGTTTCCCAGTTCTAGCTGTGGGTTCTGTTCCACTGAGCAGATCTATTAGCCAAATCAAGAGTAGTTGGTTATCCACAATGGCTGTGTGCCACTATTATATTACACTTGGGTGAGCATCATGGCAGGTTGTTTGCTGCTGAATAGCTTAGACCATGAGTTGCTTGGACAGATGTTGATCATTTCCCCCCAGTTACTCATGTAGTACCCTCTGGCACTAGACAAGCTAACTGTGGGGGGAGTGACTCTTACAGATTCCAGTCAGATCTCTCCATGCTCTGTACCAACAGCATATGGTGTCTTTAACAGTAGAGTCTCACCATTAACCTTTGGTGGGTAATCAAGTGCTCTGACAGAAATCTGTCTTCTTCTGGGAAATCTTGTAAATCTCTGGTCAACAGCTCATTGTAGATGTTAACTACATCCTGGTACTGGGAGTTATAGGCCAGAGCCAAGGGAAAAAAAGGAAGAAAATGATAGGTAAGATAAGTAATATAAAAGAGAAAGAAATAAGAGAGAGAGAGAGGGGGGGGGGGAGGGAGAGGGAGAGGGAGAGGGCGGGCGAGAGAGAGAGAGAAAAGAACAGAAGAAGATTAAGGTAAGTCTTTATCATACCCTCTTCAGGGTCCTTTGATTCAGGTATTCCATCTAAGGACCTGAGGAAGATTCAACCTTTTAGTCTGTCTTTCAGGATATAGAATTTTATGGTACCATTTCCATTTGGGTCCAGTATTGTGTCCTCCCCTCTCTTACCCTCCCCCCCCCCCAATTTTCCAGTTCTCGAGATGCCTATTAGGTATGTCAGCATCTTGGGCAGATTCAGGTTAGGAGCCATGGATGAGTGAGACCATGCAATGATTATCTTTCTGTGATTGGATGCATTTGCTGAAAATGATCTGTTCCAAGTTTGACCATTTTTCTTCAAATTTCATTGTGTCATTTTTCCTTGCTGCTATGTAGAATTCCATCATGTAGCTATACCACATCTTGATTGTGCATTTGTCTAATGATGGAATTCTGGGTTGATTCTAGCTCTTAGCTATTATGAATGGAGCAGTTATAAACATTGTTGAGCAAATCTCTATGAACTGAGGTGTGGAGCTTTTAAGGTAAATGCCCAGTAAGGGAATACTAGTTCTGTTGGTAACTCTATAGTCACCCTTTTTAGGAGTCTCCATATTGTTTTCCATAGTGGTTGTACTATGTTGTACTATATTCACTATGTTGGTTCCCACCAACAGTGAATGAGGGTTCCTATTTCTCTGAATCCTCACCAGCATTTGTTTTCATTTGATTTTTTTTTTTTTTAATGCTTGCTATCCTTACTGGGGTAAGATGGTTATTTTAATTTGCATTTCCCTGATGATTAGAGATGATGAAAATTTTCTTATGTGTGTGTGTGCCATTTGTATTTCTTCCTCTGAGAACTCCCTGTTCAGTTCTCTGTCCCATTTTGTGAGTGGATTGTTTTATTTTTTATTGTTTAGGTTTTTGAGTTCTTTGTAGATTCTACAAATTAGGCCTCTGTCAGTTGTATAGCTAGCAAAATTTTACTCCCATTTTGTGGATAATCTATTGGCTCTGCTTATTGTATATTTGTCTGTGAAGAAACTTTTCAGCTTCATGAGATCCCAATGGTTGAGTGATTAAGTTCCTGAGCTACTGGGGTTTCATTCAGGAAGTCTTTTCCCATTCCTATATCATGGAAAGTTCCTCCTGTTTTTTCCTCTAAGAACTCCCTGTTCAGTTCTCTGACCCATTTGGTTAGTGGGTTGTTTGACTTTTCATTGTTTAGGTTTTTGAGTTCTAGAAATTAGGCCTCTTCTATTTTTATTTTTATCTTTATTTTTTTTTACACTTTAAAAAATGTATTTTCTACTATTTATCTTACGTGTGTGTATGTGTGTGTGTGTGAGAGAGAGAGAGAGAGAGAATGAATCCAGATGTGTGCACTCCTTTGTGCATGTGTGTAACACTGTGTGCTTGCACCGCTGTGCATCTGGCTTACGTGGGACCTGGAGATCCAAACATGAGTTCTTAGACTTCTGTGGCAAGTGCCTTAAACACTAAGCCATCTCTCCAGCCATATATTTTGGTTTCTTACTATTTTTAGTATAAAAGTTTGATTATGGCCCCTTGTCCTTTTGATTTATGATGTCATGTGTAGACTTTGATCTTAAGAGTTTTTCATCTGTATTTTTTTTTAACTATAAAATTAGAATGTTTGGTGCACTAGGTTATTGGTTCATAAGGACACTGTTTACTGGTGATAGAAATTTGAATAGCAAGCCATTGAAGTGAAACATGCTCCCCCCACACTCTTTTACATGCATCATTAGTACACACAATCATAAGAGAAAAATAGTTGAACAACAATGTGGTATACTTTGTATACCATTAGAGGATGAACTTTAAATAAACTGAAAAAAATGTTTTAAATTAAGGTTTTTGATGATAGGGATGAGGTAGAAATAACCTTCAAAAAAATCTTAGTATTTATGTACTGGCAGGTTGATTGACTGATACAGTCTTGCATATAGCCGAGGCTAGTCTCAAACTTGCCATGTAGCCCAGGATAGTTGAATTTCTGATCATCCTGCCTCTATTTCCAAAGTGCTAGGATTACAGAATATGCCACCAGGTCTGGTTTTAGGTGGTGCTGGATAACCAGACCCAGGGCTTCATGCAGGCTAGGCAAGTACTCTACCAACTGATCTACATCCAAGCCCCCAACTTTTATACTGAAGGAAAAGAAGATGTCAGTCCTCAAGCTCTAGAATTCAAACAGCAGAAATTCCAAGCTCTGCTTTTCCTGCTGCAACTGTTCCTAATGAAGTCACCAGACTGAATTGAACATAGTGAGATATTGTCACTTAAAAGACCAAGAAACAATAGCTCAGTCATAGCTTTATGAGGCACGTGAAATGAAGTTGGCTAGCTAGTTATTTGCCACCAGAAATTTATTTTCTTAAGAAAGACCTTGAGGATAGGCATAGTCTGCACTATATATTGAAAAAAAAAAAAAAAGCCAGACCTGGTGACACATGCCTTTAATCTCAAATGTAAAGTGAATTATTTAGCCAACCTATGTCTATTTTATTTTTTGAAAATAAAATATCATATATTTATTTGTGAAGAGAGAGGGAGAGTGAGAGCACACCAGGTCTTTTTACCACTGCAAATGAAATCTAGTTGCTTGTGCCACTTTGTGCATCTAGCTTTATATGGAAATTGAACCCAGGCCAACTGGCTTTAAAAGCAAGTGCCTTTAACCATTGAGCAATCTCCCTGGCCATTAATTGTTGTTTTAAAATTTATTTATTACAGAGAGAGTGAGACAAAGAGGCAGATTATATATATATTTTATTATATATTTTTATTACATATATATATATGTATATATATATATATATAATATATATATATACATACACACAATCTGCTTCTTCATATATATGGAGAGAGAGAAAGAGAGAATGAGGATTTCAGGGTCTCTAGACACTGCAAATAAACTCCAGATGCATGTGCCATCTTGTGCATCTGGCTTACATGGGTCCTGGGGAATCAAACCTGGGTCTTTAGGCTGCACAAGCAAATGCCTCAACCATTAAGCCCTCTCTCCAGCCCAATAATTTAATAACTAATGACAGGCTTCATGTCAGGCATTTAAGGTAAAGGTCTTGACCTATTAATTATACTTTAATTGAGAATTAAAAATATATTTTGTTGATAGTTTTCATACATGTACATAATGTAACTTGATCATAATGGCCTTCTATTGTTTTCTTTTGTCTGCCTCTCCCAGCCCCCTCCCACTGAACCCTCTCTCTTTCCAATTAGTCCCTCTGTATTTTCATGTCCCATTTATTTGTCCTCTTTCATCACGCATAGCAACATGTTGATGGACCCAATATTTGCCAGTGACAACAGATGCTACGAGGTCAGGAATGCAATGGCCACCTTGTGTCCAGATTACAGCATTCCAAACCATTCCTCCCCATCCTTTGGCTTTTACCTGTCATCTCTTCCACAGTGTTCCCTGAGCCTTGATGGTGATAAACTGTCATTTCTTCTCAGCACCTTGATGAGTTTTGGGTCTCCCCACTTGTTACTGATATCTGACCAAAAGTAAGAGCCGCACTAGTCTATGGGCATAAGCATAAATTTAACTGAGAAGTTTAAGTGAGACTATAATACTGCCTATTTTGGTTTTCCAGTTTTATGATCTTGCTTTACAGACCTTTATGGCAGGAATTTCTTCTGGCTGTAATAAATATTTGAGTGGTTATTCACATTTGAATTTTCAGTAAATTGTGGTTTTATCACTCCTCCTCCTCTTTGTGTGTGTGTGTGTATTTGTGTATTTGTGTGTAGGTCAGAGGACCACCTCAAGACATTGGTTCTCTCTTTTCACCTTATTTGAAATAGGAACTTCCTTATTGATTTTGCTATTGCCCTCGAGCTTCAGGATCCTTCTGACTCCACCTTCCATTTTCCTAGGTGTGTTTGGATTACAGACATGAGAGCAACTTGTGTTCATCTATATGTGGGCTCTGGGGATTAGAACTCTAGTTGTTAGGTTTACACATCAGATGCTTTTAACCATTCAGGCATTTTTCCAGTCTCATTTTTATCACTTCTAATAGATAATATTCACATACAGTTAATGGTTTCTAAGCATATTCAACATTAATAAAATCTTCCTTAAAAAGATATTTTCAAGATGGTGAGACTGTTGGTCCAAGAAGATGCTGTAAGCATCACTTAAGAGCTTGTTAAAAATATAAATTTTTAAACCCCATGTCATACTGAAAGAACCAGAGACTCAGAGGGTTTCAGACCAGTAGTCAGTTTTAACAATCCTCCAGGTGCTTTAAGGGCTAAAATTTAATAACTACTGCCCTAATAAAAGCTAGAGGAGTTTGGAAATAAAATATTCTTGGACTTATTCCTCTCAAAGTAAATTTAGCTTTGGATTGCAACCAACCATTCTTCCAGTCATCTGCAGCCCATATTCCTGAGCAAGACAACCATGTCAGAGAATTAACTTGGATTTAATGGTGGTGAGAAATTAAGAGCTGGGTAGAAAGCAATTAATTATCTGTTTGATTGCACAATTATCTACTTAGCACCCTCTCCAGAAATTCTTATTTATTGAATTTGGGATAAAACCTAGTGGTATGGTCTGAATATTTGTAACCTCCTCAGTTCCTAGGTTGAAATTTTAATTTTCGAGGTCAGTATGTTAGAATGGGGGATTTGAGGAATATGTTATTGAGAGACCAAAAAGAAATAATGCGTGAATAATTAAACAATGGTACTGCCATTTTAGGACAAATCATTGTGAGCAAAAGGGGAGCCCAGGCTGGGCTCAGATAAGGAACTAGCTGACTAACATGCTGACCTTTACTTCTGTAACTCATACTCACTTGTTCAACAGGACATTCCAGAAATACTTAGCTATGGGGGCCTCCAGCCTCTTGCAAAAGATAGGTCTGCAAGCAGTCTGCTGACCAGAGATAAGCAACTAGAAATGTTCCCGCACATGCCTTCTTGGAACCAATCATTTTAAGAGATGCAATGTGATGCAACCCCTTTGTACCCTTCCCACTCTTTTCCTTTATAAACCCCTACTTTTAGAAGGTCAGGGCTCTCTCCCACTCCTTCTGCGTTGGTCTGTGTGGATAGAGAACCTGCTTAAGACTGACATTAAAAGAAACCTGTTGCTTTTACATTCGAGTGTCTCCACTTCTGTGGTGGTCCTCTGGGTGACTCCTGGGTGACTGGGGGTCTTGGCTCCTGGTCAGGGGTCTTGGCACAACAGTTATGTCATGAGGAGGTGTGCAGAATCTTCATAATTAGTGCTCGTTCTTTTTCAAGAAATCTTAGAGAGTTCTCTTGCCAGTGAGGACACAGACTGAAAACCAGAAGTTGGACCCTTATCAGTTACTGAATCTACCTTCATGTTTATCTTGAACTTTCCAGGTTCTAGAACTGTGAGAAATAAATTTCCACCTAGGGTTTGGTACATTCTTTGGCAATGTGAATAGATGACATCATCCAACAGTCTATCATCTTAATAAGAACCCCTAACAGAAAAAACTGCCATGGAAAGATAGCTTCAGTTGTGTAAGAGACAGACATAGCAGGGCTTTCGAGAAATAAGATGATTGAAAGAAAGTGTGTGTGTGTGTGTGTGTGTGTGTTTGAGTTAGAGTATCTACCTTGTAGCTCAGGCTGGCTTACAATTCACCATATAGCCCAGGCTAGCCTTGAATTTATGGCTATCCTGCCTTCGCCTCCCTTTTAAATGCCTGGATTATAGGTGTAAGCTACAGTGCCCTAGGAAATAAGGTCAGTGTAGAGCTTTATTGCAAAGTACATGCAAATTCTCTGCATAATGGTTGTATTTTTTATTTTTTGGTCTCCTGAGGACTGAGCTCATTAATCATCACAAAGTACACAGTATTTGCTTTAGGGTCTATCATCCACAGCTAGACAAATAGCTTTAGTTGATCACTTCTTTTCTTAAAATTACCCTGAAAATCTCATTAAGAAGGATTAATTCTGGATTTAGGCTGGTGTTTTTACTTTAATAAGCTTGTAGGAAAACCAACAAAAACATAGGTGCAAAGAAGAGCAAACATAATAACACAGATTCAAGATGAGGCAGTGTCACACTAAAATGCCACACATTTAATTTTGCAGCAGATAAGTGACACTATAATGACATATGATGTACCCTGGACAGTGGAAGGTGCAGGGTTCAAGGTATCACAAGGTCTTGACACTGGTAACTTACTGTATGATTTTGACTTAGCAAACTTCTTTACATTGAGTCATATAGTAACTCCATAAGGATACTAATATTACTACTATAGAAGCAGTTGTGAGGCAGAATGAGATAAAATTGTTTTGAAAAGCAAAGGCAGTAATGAAATAGAACATATTATCATGATGCAATGTTTAATGTGTCTATTAATTCATGTTGGGGATCTACCATCTGTATCTTGGAAAAGTATAATATGACATTTGATTTCAAGTAAAATTTTAAAAGTGTAAAAACCCCATTTAAATTAGAATTATCATAATTCAGCAAAAAAAGGGTTAGGCAGATTTATGAATTCTTGATAACAAATCTTCCATTAAGTAATTTTAAATAACCAGGTGAATGCAATAAACAGTTATCAATAGAGTGATTTCAGTCTATTTGAAGTGCAGTGATGCTTCTAGCAAGTTTCTTACATAGCACACCAGTAAGCACAAGAAGTCTTAACCTTCCACAGGCAGGTGTGAGATAAATAGGGCAAACATGCAATTTGTTATGTAAATGAGGTCACTTTTAAGAGTAAAAGGTGGGCACTATGAATAATTACATAGGGCCAGAAGGCTTACACCAAAACTATTCCTGGAAACTCAGGATATCCACTACTTAGTAATGGAAAGCCCCTCACCCCAAGGTGACTGGTGTCAGAATAAAATCATTTGCAGTAAGATTCTGACACATAGCCAGCCTTTCTGTGCTGTGTCACTCATTGTACTTTGTCGCACTGAATGGATGTGGAGCATGAAGCACTGTGGAAACCCCAGGAATCTCTTATGCAATAAGCTGGCGGGAAGGACCTTGGGTAGGAGGGATCCAAGCAATGTCTCCAGGTTTCTGTGAAGTATCAAACATGTGCCTGAGCTGTAGTTGCTGAGAGGATACAGAACCAGACACGCCAGTCTGGAATGTCAAGTGCAGAGAGGAGTGAATGCAAATAAAATCTTCAGGCCAATGTCAAGTCACCCAAATAAAGTTGCAAACAGCTTCCAGTTCTGCAAGCAAAGGCTATAGACATAAATCAAAGAGCAATCTTCCAATGCCGGCAGTGTGGGAACAACTGGCTGCTGGTCACACTTCAGGGTCCTCAGTCACAGCTTCACACATGGAGAGTAATTCCTGTCAGAGATGTCATCTGAGACTGATGACAGCAAAGGTAGAACTTGTCCATGGGGTGAAAAGAATGGCTGCACACACCTACATCTAGAGCTACAGTGTGCTTCTCACCATTTATGTGTACTCCCAAGATTGTAAGGAATCACTTTGAAACATTTCCCTTAGAAATGTTCCTCTTCATGATTTATATTAAATGCCCTGCTTCCAGAATATCTCCAGCACCTGTTTATGTAAGTATATTGCAGCCTTATATTCTTGTCAGGCTAAGAACCAGAACAAGTGTTTACTAAGCAGCTCCCTAAGGATAAATCAATATTCAATGTCATATTATTTAGGATAGTCCTAAATTCTGAATACACACACACACACACACACACACACACACACACACACACACACAACATTCCTCTGCATGTGAGGGCAGAGGTACCACTGACCCTCAGGAAAAGACTCTGTATCACTCAAGTCAGAGAGTTCAAAGCACATCTGACAGCTTTGCCATCAACTGTTTTCTGAGTCTTGAAGTGTGTGAGGACCTGGGCCAGGAATGTTATAATGACACATATGAGCCTCTGTCATTGCTGGGCAACAGGCCTTATAAGTGTCATTGACTCTTTTGATGGATCTGTTATCTTTATAGTGCTGGGTTTTCAAGTAAAAAGATTCCTTTTTGCTTTTTTTCTTATGAAATCAGTTATAAGAAGATTGAAATAAGGCTGGAGAACATGCTTAATGGTAGAGCACTCACCTACTATATTTGAGGCCCTGAGTTCAGTTCCCAATATTGAAAAAAAATTGAAATTTTTTATCTGGATGAAAGAAGCATACTTATATCTTGACAGCTGTTTTCTTTTAAAACATATACTTACCACTAAAACAAATGGTTGATGGACCAAATCAAGTTTATTTGGTTTCATGTTTTGTAAGAAAAGTGGAAAGAATGGGCCTAACACTTTTTTCACTGATGATAAATGCATTTGTGTAATCCATTTATTATATAAAGTTCTATGTTATCAATTCACAAAATAATCCTGGAGCTCTCATTATTCATGGAGGCTTCTGATAGAATGAATACATTTAAAAACAGTCATGTGATCAGATTAGTGTTTTAACTAATTAACAGTAGACATAGAAGCCAATACATTATTATTGCCATGGTACTTATCCAGTCTGGTAAAAAGTATAAATCCCACAGTTAGTTCATAATTAGTTTTAACAACATAGCTTTCTCTCTGTAAATACATAAAAAGGATTTTAAAAATTATCTTCTAACTTCTCCCCAGACTGTTTATTCTGATGGAGAAGTAGCAATTTCTGTGGCCAGATAAACTTTATAATTTGCCTTCCATTCTGATGAACGAGAGGATGAATAATCTGGTAACTTTCAAAGCTTTTCATTTCCAGGCACAATAGTCCTCTGAGGGACTGCTCAGTGTCTTAGCCAGTGAAAAGTGCACACACACAGTTTTATACTTTTCAGAATGATGTTTCAAGGAAGTAGAGTCTCAGACCTTCATTAGTTCTGGAAATATGTCTTAGGGGGAGATAGATAGCCAGTAAGGAGAGAGGGCCCAAAGAGAAATACCATTTGCCTGTGTGCTTCAGTAGAACCTGAGTTCAGCCTAAGCAATCAGCTCTCCTGCCATCTTCTCCAGAGCCTGTTCCTAGCCTAGACCAAACAGCTGTATCTCATGCTCACCTGAGCTTAAAAATACAGCCCACCACAATAAGATTATAAATAGATCCTTACAGATAGGCAAGGCCTCTTTCTGGCTCTTCACCTCTCCTGCACTTCCAGGTCCCTGCTCTGGTAAGTGCCCCTCACTTTGGCCCTGTGGGCTTATGTGGTTGGGGGAGGTACCCCAATCCCTACTGCCACATGGGCTCCCTGACCTCTCCTGCCCTCTACCTTGCAGGAGCTCTTTGTACTTCTCTTTTCCTCTCTTAAATCTAACAACTCCCCTTTGACATTTTTTCCAGGCTTGTGTTCAATTCCCACATGGGCTCTCAGACCATCCATTCCTCTTTCCTTAGGACTCTTCCTAGTTCCCCTGACTTCCCGCCTAAATGTAATAGTTCTTAAACTGTCCTTTTCAGTCTGTTTCATTGTAATTGTTTGTTAAAAACAGATATAAAATTCAGGCTTTGGAGTTTAAGGACTTTTCCTGAAGCACCGCAAACCTGTTACATGTCCTTCCCTAGGCCTCTTGGTTGCTATGCCTTCTACTCAGGGGCAGATCCTCTAGGTTCCATGTTGTTCTGTGTATGGTCTACATGTGCACACATTTACCTATGGCTTCACTGAAGTTTTAATCTTGGACTTAGTGTATCAAGTGTCCTTCTGCTTTTTAAAATTAGTTTTATTTTTAATAATCATTTACTCAGGGTAGGAAACCAATCTTAGCTGATGATTATGTGTCACACTAAAATAATGCAATACTTGGGCTTTCTCAGGGACATTGCCTGGCTAGGCAACCGTGATTATCACATCCTAAGAGACCATTGCAAATCTGGGCTATTCAGGATGCAGAACCCAGGGTTGTCTCTTACAATTGTAAATAGCAATCAACTGTGTAATGACATAATGTGAATTTTTACAGGCTCATCTAATTCTCTGCCAGGTTGCTCTCTGAACACTTGTGATAAATCTTTACCCACTCCTTAGAATTGTTCAACACACAGGTTAATTTCCCATTATTGATTTCCTTTGTTGCGCATCCTGAATGCTTCAAGACTACTTGGCCTATACAAAATATCTTCTGTGATAGTAGGCTTATGAAGTATAACTGTTCAAAAGAATCCTTGAAAACTTGGCAAATATAACAATATAACTCCCAGCTATTAGCAAGGCAGTTTACCTGAACAATTTTGATTAGATTTTGAGGAGATAATTAAAATCATGCATGTTTACAAGAAGAGGCTTAAGATATTAAGGTGTCTGAATACCTTTGTGGACATCCCTAGGGAAGCATACCTAGTGACTGCAAATTCCAAGTTAAATAGAAGTAATGAGAACCACCTTGGGCCACATAGCAAGAGCACAGGAAACAAACAGAACTAAATGTCAGAAGACCCGCCCACCCTGCCAGGAGCTGAGTTTCTCTGGCCTTTTGCTTGTCTTCAAAACAAAACAAATGAAAAAAAGAATTCTATCTTCTGGGTCTCCCCAGTCCTAAAATCCATAGGTCTATATCTAAGTTGACATAAATTCTTAACAAAAACATCATGCTGAGAGCTGGAGAGATGGCTTAGTGGTTAAGGTGCTTGCCTGCACAGCCTAAGAGCTCATGTTCAAATCTCCAGGTTCCATATGAGACGCAGTGATGCAAGTGTGCAATATCGCACATGGGGTCGCACATGTCTGGCATTTGTTTGCAACTGCTGAAGGCTCTGGTGCACCCATTCTCTCTCTGCCTCTTTCTCTTTCCCTCTCTCTCCCAAATAAAAGAAAAAAAATTAAAAAACAAAAAAAAAGTCAAGCTAAAAAAGCAATAAAAACGACTTTGTACCCAGGAAAACTTGAGAACTGTGTAGTGAACCTGATTTTTTTTTCTTTAGAGACCCATCTTGATACCTGTATATTCTTCCTCATCATTATTAAGAAGTAAAATCTTTTAAGGACTAAATAGTCTATTGAGTTTTGAATTATCCCCTTTTTAAGAACCCCTGAAATATTGCCCCATTAGCAGAAAGTAGTGTCATAAGCATTTTATTAGTGGTAATTCTGTTTGTGAGCTTCCAAATAAAGGAACAACATTGTTATTATCGACATTAGAAAAAAAAATTCCAAAACTAATAATTAAGTAAAACCACCTTTAAGTTCACAGCACTGATGAAATAGCATAGAAGTGAATGAAGCCATTTTCATGTGTCATTTGGAGTGTAGATTTATTTGGGTTCAAGAATTGCCTAAACAAATTACATCAACCTCACTCCATTGCCTTCCTTAATAAAAAATCATGACTGGACAAACATCAGACTTTTAAAATTGTAAAAATAATAGAAAAGTAAAAATAGATTGCCAAGGGCATTTTTTCTCCTGCTTATGGCATTTTGCTGCTTCTGCGATATCTTTCTTTCGAGTAACTGGGTAGCATGGTTGTTGTTTTTTACTGGATTCATACATGGGCACTGAATTAGAACTTCAGCTAATTTATGGGGTGTGGACTTTTATGAGCCTCCAGAAACTTAGGTAACATTCTAAAGGGATGGCGAACATAAGTGAGAGAATGTCCTTTAATTCTTAGAGGTGGCACCCTTAATTAAACATAAAACAAAAGAAAACAATAGTATGAACACTCTAAAATCATCTGCAGCACTTGTATGGGTTAAACCTGCGTAACCCATTCTTGGTCAGAGAATGGCACCAGAGAGCACGGCTCACCCCGTAAGCGCAGCTGGTTCTAAACCTGTGTGCGGTCCTCAGGTTACCAGAGCAGTCATGCACTCTGTTCCACCCCCCTCCCACCCGGCGAATAGGATCCATTCATAGCTACTCACTACTGCAGGATTTGACCTGAGAAATGCTAGGATTTGTTAACTCAGCAGTTGTGGTGAAAAGTCCCTAAATAATCTTTTCCCTTGGCCAGCAAGGGAACTGCTAGTCTTGAGTTCTCAGAAGCAGCTGGTGAGGTTCTCAGCCAAGTTCCTCAGATGCAGGAAGTTGTTCAAGACAACCTGTGGTGACATGGCATCTGCAGATCTTTAACCCAGGCTTTTTGGATCTAGGACGTATTATTCCTGACTCCTTTGACCCAGACGCCAGTGAAGATATAGTTCAGCATTAGTAGGGAACTATTCTTCTTCCCTCCTTTCTTTCTATGAGCTACCATAGTGGCTAGTTTTTTCTAAAACAGTCATGTTAATGTGTTCAAAAATCCACTGTTGAGTCTCAGAGAGAGGGTCACATCTGGCCATGAAAATCTTCTTCTCGGCAGGGTTGGAGTCCATGCAGCTGTTACTCACGGGGTGAAATAACGTTCTGTCCTGGAGAGATGAGAAAGAAAAGATGAACATAATATATGGTGAATGATTAGAGCCCAGAATATGTCAGATATTTGTTTATATACTCAGAGTCTAAATAGACCAGATCACATCAGACAATAGTTGGTTTTATAGATTCTACAATCTCCAGGAAGGTTCAATATAAAATTTTTAAAAAAATTCATTTTTTTTACAAAATTAATCCATTTATTTAATGTTATGTGGTGAGCATTTTGTTGAATATTCAGATTCTGAAGATAAGTATGTGGGACTACTTGTCAGGTATCTAATAATAAAGCTATCTGGGGAGAAACATGATATGAACATACACACACACATGGAGAAGAGCCAATTTTCTCGACTTTCAGTTGAATGTCTAGTGGGAAAGGCAAATAGAAAATAAATAGGAGTGAAAGCGCCAGGTTGCTCAGCTGTCCTCTTCAGAACATGAATGAGGTGATAGGGACAAGTGATACACAGGCGAAGCTGAATGTTGAAAGTCAAATTTGAGCTGGAGAGATGGCCCAGCGGTTAAAGGGACTTGAATAAAAAGCCTGCTGGTCTGGGTTTGATTCCCTAGTACACATTTAACTCCATATACACAAAGTGGTACATGCATCTGGAATTTGTGTGTATTGGTGGGAGGCCCTGGCACACCCATTCTCTCTTTTTCCCTCTTTCTCTCAAATAAATATTTTCTTTTCTTTTTTTTTTTAAAGCATTTTTATGTATTTATTTGAGAGCGACAGACACAGAGGGAAAGACAGATAGAGGGAGAGAGAGAGAATGGGCGCACCAGGGCTTCCAGCCTCTGCAAATGAACTCTAGACGCGTGCGCCCCCTTGTGCATCTGGCTAATGTGGGACCTGGGGAACCGAGCCTCGAACCGGGGTCCTTAGGCTTCACAGGCAAGCGCTTAACCGCTAAGCCATCTCTCCAGCCCATCAAATAAATATTTTTTAAAAAGTTAAAATTGTTAGCCCTCAAGTTCTAGTGTCCTCAATCCTTTCTTGATGTTTCAGGTGTTGCAATTATGTGGTTCTGGTGGTTTTCTGTACAAAGAAGGAGGTACTATGTACTTAGAAAACAACAACAACAACAAAATGCCTAAGCAATTAACAGCTCAGTAAATGAAAAGTGCTCCCTTGCAGGGCATCGAGTTGAAGTAGTAAGCAAGCTCATTGTCTTACCAGGTTCTATTAACACACACCCTCTTTCATTGCACTGTAGGAAGAGAAAGCACCGTGGAAGGAAAAGGTCTTCCTTACCTGGAATCAAGTAATGTTTTATTATTCAATTTAGGAGATATTTAGGAGGTTCAGCAACTTCCTTTAAGAGCTTTTAAAAGTAAGAGTTTATCAGCCACCCTTTGTAAACATTTATGGGTTGTTCCTGGATTTAAAGACTCATTCTCATTCAAACCAATATTTAATGTCCTTTTAGAACTGGGATGTTTGCGCAGTATATCGTTGTGAGAAGGGGAGGAGGAATAAGGAAGAAGAAAGGAAACATGCCTGTAATTTACTTCCTGAGTTTCTGTTTTTAGTGTAAAAAAAAAAAACTCTATGCCTAATACAAAGATTCCTATCCTCTTCTGCTCTCCTTAGAGGCAAAGTTTCTTTCTTTCTTTACTTTTCTTTTTTTTTTTTTTTTTAAGAGAGAGTGAGTGTGAGAGAGAATTGGTGTGCCAGAGCCTCAGCCTTCGCAACTGATGCTTGCGCCACCTAGTGTGCATGTGCGACTTTGCAATTGCCTCACTTTTGTGAGTCTGGCCAAGGTGGGATCCTGGCCAATGTGGGATCTAGAGAATTGAACATGGGTCCTTAGATTTTGCAGGCAAGTGCCTTAACTGCTAAGTCCTCTCTCCAGCCCCTAGAGGAAAAGTTTGAGTTTCTTATACATTTGTGGTCCTAACACACAGGGAGCCTGAGATCTCCTTACCATCAGATATCCTGCTTCATTAGCTCCACTGCTATCTGACTCAAGGCAAAGACTGGAGAAAGTCTTCCTCTGGGGTGGAGGTGGAAGATTCTAGGACTGAGGCCATACCCTCACCATCCCCCACCTTGGTCTTTTTTTCTTGAGGTCATGGATGCTTGGTAGGAAGATTTCTTCTGGCCTCTATGGCTCTTTAGGGAGCATTCTCTTTTCTTGTCTTTACCTCTACTCCTCAGCATTTCTGAAAGCTCCCAGCTCAATTAGTAATATCTTAGCTATATGGATCTGGTTTGTTTGTTTCAAAGAGCATTCTTTTCCTTCCTTTCTTTTCTCTTTTCCTTTGTTTGAAGTGCTGGGATTTCAGGCCAAGACCCCAGGCACACTAACCTACTGTTCTATTACTGAGCCATACCACATGCCCTTTGGAAGATTCTGAAAATGTGGGCTTAAGAAATGTCTTAGTGGTTAAGGGGTTTGCCTGCAAAGCCAAAGGACCCAGTTCTATTCTCTAGGACCCACATAAACCAGATGCACAAGGGGGCATTTGGTTCTAGAGTTTATTTGCAGTGCATGGAGGCCCTGTTGTGTCATTTTCTCTCTCTCTCAAGTAAATAAATAAATAAATAAATAAATAAATAAATAAATAAATAAATAAATAAAAATATATTTTAAAAAAGAAGATTCTGAAAATGTAAGGGATATTCTGTGTTAACTGTTAAGTCTTAACCTTCTTTGCTTCATGAACTTTCTTTCCCTCTTCACTGTCTGCATTTTCTCATCATTACCTTCATCAATAGCTCAGTTGGGACCTCCAGATGCTCCATTTCCCCTTAATAACACATATTCCCATGAAACCTAAACAACACGAAAAGAAAGAAGTAGAATGTGTCTGTTCTCTTTCCTTCACCAGCTTGTGCATGCCAGCACACAGGAAAAGGCCAAACCAGAGCTTCTGAACATTCCATTTGTTTTGAACATTCATTTCTGAACCATAAAGTGATCCTGTTTTCCCAGATCCCATGTAAGAACACTTGTTCTGACAAGCACAGGTGTATTCTTGGGTGTAGCAATATAGACAGGCTATGCAAATCTAGCATGGCCCTGAACAATCCAGAACTTATACTTTGTATTCTCATAAAAGTTGGGAAATGAATGGAATTCCTTACACTTATCTATGTTGAAGAAGGATAGCATGAAGGAGTGGCTTATGCAAATCTCTAATATTTCTCCCAGCCATAAAATGAGTACTTTATTCCAAAGTTTGTTGTTGGTGACAGATACAAATGACAGGGTGTCAGACTAGATACCCTCTGCACTTTGAGTAGAGCAACAGTGGTTTTTATTTATTTATTTATTTTTGTGGTTTTTCGAGGTAAGGTCTCACTCTAGCTCAGACTGACCTGGATTTCACTATATAGTCTCAGGGTAGCCTTGAACTCTTGGTGATCCTCCTACCTCTGCCTCCCGAGTTCTGAGATTAAAGGCGTGCACCACCATGCCCAGCGAGCAACAGTGTTTCTCACCCTTGTCTCTGGAATGTCCAGCGCACCACAGACGTGAGGCTTCTGGGACCATATCAGCCTTCCCTAGCATGCATCTGTCACTTTTGACCTTGGGACTACATAATTGCCAGCTATTTGCTTTTGCTAAGGCAAGCTTTTGGATGGCTAAATGTCTTTACTGATGCTTTTCGTGGCTGAAATTAGGTCACCGGACTGAGTAATCATTCTCTAAGTATGTCCTTTGTTCCATGACAGCCCTTTCTCCTTCCCTTGAGAAACATCCCTCCTGACAGTGACGGCTGTTAACAGAATGGAGTACAGTTGAATAGACTTCTGAGTACTTTGGCCATTTGATGTCCTGACAATCTTCCACAAATGATGAAAGATGTTCATTTTCTGCCTTTGACTAGATTGTTCAAGTCCTGAGGGAAGGCACAACAATAACCCTGGCTGTTTCCATCTGCTCTAGATGCACTTGTTCCTTGTTTTCTTTTTCCTTTTTTAAAGACTTATTATTTTGTTCTTTATCTAAGAAAACAAGATGGTATTGAGCAGTAAATATCTAAGTTCAGAACCAGGATTACTGAATTGTCTTCTATCATCAATTCCCGGTGCCAGCCAGTCAGTGTATGCAGGCAAGTATGGATGGGATGTTTCAGGAAGCACATTGAAAATCACATAGCTTCAAAGCTGGCCATGGGTTTGATTGGCATTCCACATCTGATGATACTTACTGGTTTTCATACTTACACAAAGCCTGAGCTTTAAAAGAATGAGTGAGCTGTAGAAAACAGTGCAGATTGTGCTTGAGGTCGTGAAAGAGCAAAGATGCAAAGGTAATAAAATAGTCATGAGTGCACATCTTATGGAAAGAGGACTCTGAGGCTGAGAGAGCACACAGCTGAAAGGACAGCATAGCACTGGGTAAAAAGGCTAGGATTTCTAGCCGGGCGTGGTAGTGCACGCCTTTAATCCCAGCACTCGGAAGGCAGAGGTAGGCGGATTGCTGTGAGTTCGAGGCCATCCTGGGACTCCATAGTGAATTCCAGGTCAGCCTGGGCTAGAGTGAGACCCTACCTCAAAAAACAAAACAAAACAAACAAACAAACAAACAAACAAAAAGTCTAGGATTTCTAAGGGAATTTGGATAAATTACAGTCAGTCCACTTACTTGCTATGTTATTTTGTACTTATTTAATTCTATGGACCTTAGCTTACTCATTTAGAAAGTGTAGATAAGGGGCTGGGAGAGATGACAACTTGGGTTCAATTCCCCAATACCCATGTAAAGCCAGATACATGTGCATTTGAAGTTTGTTTACAGTGGCAAGAGGCCCGGGTCCCCCCACCCTTACTCCCTTTTTTTCTTGCAAATAAATAAATGAATTAAATGTAAAATTGCTGGGAAATGCCCTATGTATGAGTAACTATGTCATAGTTTCCCTTTCCCCTCATTTATTTTTAGTTATAAAGCAGCCCCATTTCTGAAAATCAGAATGTACTAACCATCTGGTCTGAGACCAGCTATTCAACATTAAGTTGTATTTTCTGAAACCCTGGAAAAATAGAATTTGAAAAATTATCTTCTGACTCAACCAGTTATCCACATTGCATAACAGTACCTTCCACTTTAAGCAAAAGGACTTGGGTAACAAAAGAAATCTAAGGCTATGAAATGAGCTTTGGTGCCTAACTATGCTCAGAGTTTGTAGCTGACCCATGTGTTTAGGTTGACATATAGTTATCTTGTGAGCTTTGTGAAATAAAGACCAACTTGGTAGGGTTGTTTTGCTTATTTTTACTAGACTACATTATTCAGGCCTCTACAGATATTTATAAAGTACCTTTTATTTTTAATTTTTAGATTATATTAAGAAAAAGTCATAGAAAGATAACCAAAGGATATCCTCTAGACCAACAAATGGAGGATACAAAATAGGTAAACAATAAATGTTTGGAGTAAAATAAAGTCAGTGAAGGTGAAGAAGAAGGTGAACATAAAATAACGTGAACATTATGCATTTGGTTTATTTAAAAATGATATTTTGCTGTGTAGTGGTGTAAACCTTTAATTCCAGCACTTGGGAGGCAGAGGCAGGAGGATCACTGTGAGTTCAAGGCCATCCTAAGAATGCATAGTAAATTTTGGGTCAGCCTGGACTAGAGTGAGACCCTACCTCAAAAAGCCAAAACCAAACGAAAATCCAAAATCTATATTGGACAGCTCCTACTTGCCAGGCACTATTTTAGATACTGAGATATATCAAAGAACTTAAAAACCCTTCTTATTCTACACTATCTTCTTCCCCTCTTTTTGCTGGTACCTACTAATTATACAAAGTAATGGGTTCCATTCATATTTCCACATACACCTTTCTTGTGCCCCTGCCTCTTCTGCTGATCCCTTCTTCCTCCCCAATAGTACCCCTTCTATTTTCTTTTCATCTTTTCAGTTAGCATAGAGAGATTTAGGTATCATTGATTCTGTCATTTTCAATACCATTTTTCAGTAAATTCTCCTGCCCCCTCTTCTCCCAAGATTCCCTCCTCCTCATTGCCCTTCCTCTAATTTTCTCCTTTATTCCCCTTATATATGCATATAGATATGAGGGAGCTATCTCAAATAATTAGAAGTGGCACTCCAATACAACCCAACTATACAACTCTTGGGCATATTCCCCGAGGACTCCACACTCTACTACAGGATACTTGCATATCCATGTTTGTTGCTGCTTTCTTTACAATAGCTAAGAACTGGAATCAGCCTAGATGCCCATCAACAGATAAAGGATAATGAAAATGTAGTATATAGCCGGGCGTGGTGGCGCACGCCTTTAATCCCAGCACTCGGGAGGCAGAGGTGGGAGGATCACCGAGAGTTCAAGGCCACCCTGAGACTACATAGTGAATTCCAGGTCAGCCTGAGCCACAGTGAGAACCTACCTCGAAAAACCAAAAAAAAAAGAAAAGAAAAAAAAAAAGAAAATGTAGTATATACATACACAATGATATTCTACTCAGTGGTACATAAAATGAAATTATGAACTATGCAGGGAAATGATAGATATGGCAAGAATTATATTGTGTAAAGTGGCCCAAGTTCAGAAGACCTAAACTGCATTTTCTATCTGATATGCCCCTCCTATTTTCATGTCTTTATTTGCCAAATTTAGATTCAGCATATGAGAGAAAGCATGATATTTGCCCAGGTCTGGCTTCTTTTGCTTACCTCTATTCCTATCTATGTCCTGGCAAATGACAGAATTTCATTCTTCTTTATGGCTAAGTAAACTTCAACTGTTTATACATAGTACATTTTCTTTATAAATTCATCAGTTGATGAGTGTGTAGTCTATTTTCTATATCTTGGCTACTACGAACATTGCAACAATAGACATGGATGAGGAAACTACTCTCTAGTATGTTGACTAAGCTTCCTTTAGGCAAATACTCAGGAGCAACAGAGCTAAATCATATGGTAGTTATATTTTTAGGATTTTTAGAGAAACCCCCATCCTTATTTTTATAGCAGATGGAATAATTTACATTCTTCCAGCAGTGTGTGTTTTCCTCTTTCCCTATGTCCTTGCCAGTATTTGTTGTCATTTGTTTTGTTATTGATAGCTGTTTGGGCTGAGGGTGAGATAGAATTTCAATGTAGTTTGACTTGCATTTTCCTGACGACTAAGTAGAAAATCTTGGTGGTTTGTACTTCTTTGGAGAATTGTCTGTTCAATTTCTTTACCTATTTATTGATTGTATTATTTGTTCTTTTGGTGTTTAGTTTGAGCTCTTGTATATTCTGGATATTAATCTTACCAAGTGAATAGTTGTCAAAAATTTCTTTCCCATTCTGTAGGCTGTGTATTCCAGTAGTTGTTTCCTTTGCTGTGCAAAAGCTTTTGAAGTTGGAGCAATCCCATCTGTCTTGCCATTATCTTCTTAGCTATTGGAGTCCTACTCAGAAAGTCATCGCTTGTGCTAAATCTTGAATGTTTCCCCCATGTCTTTACCTAATATTTTCAAAGTTTTGGGTCTCACCTTCTAAGGATAAGTATAAAAGTGAGGCATTGGAGCAGAGACAATAAATAATGAAGATAATAAATATAATATAAATGTGACATAAAAAGAAGATATAAAAACGGAGAAGTCAGGAGGCCCTAGGGTGACAAGAGATGGGGCAAGAAGGAAAGATAATCACTGTACACGTGCCTGAGCTCAAAGGGTTCCGCATGGTCAGAACATCCAGTGGTACTGAGCCAGGTCCACCCCTTATGGGTCCAAAGAGTGAGGAAGCCAGAGGGATGGGGTTGTTGGCAAATGATGGAGGGCTAGATCATATTCTGGGGACCAGCAAGTCATTTCATGTGATGTGGTAGAGAATTATAGATGATGATCTCCAAGAAGAAGGAAAAGGTCACATTATGAAGAGATTTGGATACAATGTACAGACTAGATTTTACACAAAAGTATTGTGCAGTGGTCAGTGGAGGATGAATAAATTAAAGAGTGGTATTTAGGGTACCATGGAGGAAGGCATTGGACTATAGCATGAGTAAATAATGGGGGGCTTCAGCATGAATCAAGACTTTAGGTAGTGCAAAAGAAAATGGTTGAACCTGGAACACATCATTCTCAGTGAACTTTCCCAATCACAGAAAGATAATTGCCGCATAGTCTCACTCATCTACAGCACCTAACCTGAGTTTACCCAAGATGCCAACATATCCAGCAAGCATCTGGAGGACTGGACAATAGGGTGGGTGGGGAGGGAAAGGGTGGGGGTAGGGGACACAAATCTGGACCCAAAAGGCAATGGTACCATAAAATTCTACATCCTAAAAGGTAGACCAAATGGTTAAACCTTCACCAGGCCCTTAGAGGGAACACCTGAGTCACAAGGCACTGTAAAGGGTATGGTGAAGACTGACCTTAATCTTCTACAGCTTCTCTCTCTCTCTCTCTCTTCTCTCTAACTCTTTTATATTACTTATCTTTTTCTTCCATCTCTTTATGAGCACTGACCTGTAAATCCCAGTACCAGCCGGTGGCTATCATTCACAATGAGCTTTTGATCAGAGAGACCTACAAGGTTTCCTAAAAGAATGAGAGATTTCTGTCAGAGTACTTGACAATCCACCAAAGGTTAGTGTTAAGACCCTTCTACTGAAGACACCATATGTGGTTGATATGTAACATGGAATGACATGACTGGAAGCTGGAAGATAGTCAGTCCCCAGACAGTCAGTGTGTCTAGTGCCAGAAGGTGTTACATGGGTGACTGGGGGAAAATGACCAATATCTGTCCAAGCAACTCATGGTCTCACCTACTTAGCAGCAAAAAACCTGTCATGATGCTTACACAAGTGCAATAGTGGCATAGAGCCATGGTAGGAAAACAACTTCTCTTGATTTGGCTAACTGATCCCCTCAGTGTTATAGGACCCATAGCTGGAGCTGGGAAACAAGTCAGAACCATATCCAAACATAAGCTGGCTCTCCATTATTAAGCTCCCACCAATCATGGGCTACAAGAAGGCCTACACCTATAAAATTCTCTATAAAAAAGTAAGGGTTATCCCATTTATCTGGTGCTAACTTCACTCTCCATTGGTGAATCTGCTTCTCTTTTTCAGATAGATGCAGATCCTAAGTAGAGAACCACCCCATCACACTTCAAAAGGGCCCCAGCTGAAACTCAGAATAATTGGCAAAACAAGCAAGGGTACTGTTTTCTTGGTCAACCTGGTACCAGCACAAGGGTGAAGGAGATCGACACAGAGAACAATCAATTCCTATCAAATTAGATATCCAGAGACACAGAAGCTCCCAAGACCTCATCACTGAAGCAGACCTAAAATGAACCCAACATAGCTCAGGGAAATTTGTGGAAGAGGGGTGAGAAAGAAAGTCAGAGCCACATGTTGGGTCATGATACACAGAGACATTTCCTCCTACCCATAACTGAGGGCTAACTCCACAATGCATGACCTATATACCTCAACAAGTAGGGGACAGGGGGAGGGCGGAGGACAGGGAGGAGGCTAACAATGGCACAAACTTGACTGTATTCCCTGAGTACAAAACTAATTAATAAAAAAAAAAAGTAGTAATAGGGATGAGTTGGAGGTGATTGGGGACTTGGTCTGAGGGTTATTTGATTAGTGAGATATTCAGGTTAAGGTAGTGACTAGAGGGAAAAATAAGCACTGAATCTGGAAATATGAAAGAGGAACAGGATCAGAAACTAGAATGGTCATGGTTTCTGTTTTAGGCAAATAAATTGGAGATGTCTATGGAGCATCTAGGTTTAGATACTCAGTCCAAACTTGGATGAGAAGAAAACTCAATGACTCCAACCAGTAAATTTCCATGTGATATATGTTAAAAGAGAGTGCTTTTTAAAAGTATTTTATCTGGGCTGGAGAGATGGCTTAGCGGTTAAGTGCTTGCCTGTGAAGCCTAAGGACCCCGGTTCGAGGCTCGATTCCTCAGGACCCACATTAGCTAGATGCACAAAGGGGCACATGTGCCTGGAATTCGTTTGCAGTTGCTAGAAGCCTTGGCACGCCCATTCTCTCTCTCGCTCTCTGCCTGCCTGCCTGCCTCCCTCCCTCCCTCTCTCTCTCTGTCACTCTCAAATAAATAAATAAAAAATAAACAAAAATTTTTTAAAAGTATTTTATCTAAGAGTGAGAAAAAGAGAGAGAGATGGAGAATATGAATAGGCATTCCAGGCCCTTTTACAAATGCAAAAGAAGTCTAGACACATGTGCTACTCTGTGCATCTGACTTCATGTGGGTACTGGGGAATTGAACCCAGGCCAGCAGGCTTTGCAAGCAAGTGCCTCTAACTACTAGTCCATCTCTCCAGCCTGAGGGTGCTTTTCTAAGGGAGGACTCCTTCATATTCAATGCCTGTTGTGTCTAATATGGAGTCAATGATGGCTTTCTGAGATGAGAACTTTTTAAAATTTAATTTAATTTATTTGCAAGGAGAAAGAGAGGTGGGGGGAAGTATAAATGGGCATGGCAGGGCCTCTTGCCACTGCCAATGAACTCCAGATGCATGCTCCACTTCTTGTATCTGGCTTTACACGGATATTGGGGAATTGAACCCAGGTTGTTAAGCTTTGTAGGCAAGCTGCTTAATGCTGAGCCATCACTCTAGCCCTGAGATGAGTTTTTGATTCAAGTTTTAGATCTGACAGGTCTTTGAAGGTCACTTAATTTTTCTGTGATTTGAGACTTTTATCTATAAAATGAATACACTGGAGAAAAAGAGAACAGGATAAGATGAGTAATGACAACATCTGCTTTACCATCTCTTATAATTGTGGGGAAGAACAGGGTCGACACATGACTATCTTTCAGATATTTTGGAGCTGTCAAATAGAATCTGGAAGACAAATCATGTAGGACCTTTCTGCTGATGATTGTCATTGGTTTCTGAGCAAATGCAGGCAGCATTCCGATCAGCGTCAAGGGACTAAGCTCTCTAGGTACCTGCCCATTTCTACTTCTTTGGCAGGTAGGATTTTTCACAGGACAACATTGGTTTTATACATCAGTGTTAATTTAGTCCATGAGAAATGATGCCTCCAAATTTTGGGGTGTGTGCTGAGAAATTCTGTCCACAGCTGATCCATGGCTCCTCCTCTGCCCTTCTCACTGCATTGGCTAGACTGTGCATGTAAGTAATATACAAGACCTATCTTCAATCATCTCAGAGCAGTCAAATCATTTAAACATCTATTGTGATGTGTAAGATCCCTGCTCTTCAAGTCATTCAAATAATTTAGCTAGCTTAGTTACATTCTCAGCATGACCTACATGGAATTGTACAACCCTAGTGCACTCAGATGTCTGCCTAACTCACGGTCATGCACTCCAGCTCACTTTCCTTGTTTCTTTAAGGAAAACCCAGACCTTGTCTTCCTCAAGGCCTTGACAAAAGTTGATGTATATGTCTATGATATTTTTCCTCTACCACTGATTTTACTTACTTAAAAAAAAATGTGTGTGTGTGTGTGTGTGTGTGTGTGACTCTTGCTCCTACAAATGAATGCCAGATACCTGCACCACTTTTCTGCATCTGGCTTACATGGGTATCTTAGAAATTGAACCCAGCTTTCAGGTTTTGCAAGCAAGCCCCCTTAACTAGTGAGCCATCTTTCCAACCCCATAGGTCTTCTTTTAAAAACCAGTTAGAAAAGCTTCCCATACCCTTCTGACCTGGTTCTTTATTTTATCATATTATCCTGTGAACCTAATTTATTTGTTTATCTGTTTTTCCCCTAGACACCCAGTTCTGAGAAAGAGAAATCATTTGCCCCATATTTTTGCCCATACATATCTCCTATGTCCTCCCTGTCAACTTGCTTGAACCCTTGTGAACATAGTAGTGCCATTCAATGGCTATGTATCTGTGTGTCAGACAGTGCTCAGTGCTCTGCCTGGATTACATCCCCCCCCCCTGCCTTACCTAAACCACTTGAGCAACCTTAAGAGATGGCAGAGGCAGAGAAAGGAAGATAGATTCAGCTACCCTTTCAGAAAATACTAATTAAGCTCCACAGTATGCTGTAATGTTGTTCCAGAGCTAGAAAGACTGGACATGAAAGCAAAATTCCTGCTTGCATAAAATCCACAGTCTAACATTTGCTTATAAACAGTGGAAATGGTACAGAAATGATGACTACAAAATATAACAATCTGTGCTTCTCTGGAGAGTTAAAATAAAATCAGAAGAGAGCTTGTGGAACACATGGACTTGTAGTAGCTAACTGAATTCTTATCATGTGCCATGCTCTAACTGCAATTAACTTTTATTTAATCTTTGCAATAACTTTCTTGGGTAAATACCTTTTATTATCTTCATTATAAATGAGGAAACAGAAATATAGAGCAAGAAGGTTTACAACGTCTCATCGCCAGGACTCACAGCAGAGCTCAGAACGCAAATGTCAGTCCCCACAGGACCCGGAGTGTGTGTTCTTAACCTCCAAGTGTGATTCATCTCTCTTCTTGGCTAAAGCAACTTCAGTCCCGCCCCACGCCCTTATCCGCTCGCTCGGGAGGGAAGAAGTATCTTCACTGGCAGCACCATTCCACGTCTGCAGTGTTCCTGGCAGGGAGAGATTCAGTCTTTGTGCTTGTCTAGATCTTGGCAGACATTCAGTTGAGCTGTACGTAGGCACTGGGGGATAATCTCGGATGGAGCCTTTCTACTTCTGAGTGAGCGACTGCAGAGTGGCAGTTAAGCGTGTTAGGGGAAGTGGCAGCCAGTGAGAACATTGCTAAGTTGAAATAACAACTGTGACAGCAAGTTGACTTCAGTTGGGTGACGATCCAGATAAACCCAGCATAGGACAATGGCTCTTTGAAAGGTTTTTCTCTCCACTTTTAGAACTGACTGTTCGCTGGTCCTCAAAGTCCCTCTCAAATAACAAGGATTTGCCTTTAGCTTTGAGGGAAAAATCTTAAGTAGAGGAATTCTAGAACTATTTTCACAATGGTAATACCTTCTAAGTGACTAATTCTCTTTGAATAAGGTAGATTATTTAAAAACAGTCACACCTCCCCACATGGCCTCTTCCTCCTGAAAATGTAGTGTCATTGCTGGGTGAACTATGGCCTCTTGGGAATTCATCTTTTTTTTTTTTTTTTTTTTTTTAAGAAGGTGATTAAGCTGTCAGTTTGAACTGATATCTTCTTAGGGTACAAAGACTCAGTCACAAAGGTACAATTGTTAAATTTCTGTTGACTGTTGCAATTGTACATCTAGTTTTCAACAAGATGTTTGACAAGACTGCTTTTTTTTTCTGATGAATTTGTATCTGTTTGAGGAAATTCCTCCAAATGTTAATTGCTAATGGAGCATGTCATGTCTATTATAGGATAGAGTGTTCAGTTAGTGACTTTGTCTTTTGGGATCAACAACTAAGACAAGGGCATGTTACAGTCATTCCTACTTTAGTTGTTAATAAGTTGGATCCAAGATTCAGAATCCAGATTGAGATAAAATTCAAATTTTAAAATTTTATTATTTATTTATTTATTGGAGCTGCTAGTGATTGATCTCAGAGTCTTGTGCATGATAAGTACTGCTTCTAACACTGAGTTACACTGGCAGTTCATGAAACAGAATTTAATAGAAACAAATGGTTAGTTATACAAATACAAAAAGATGAATTATGCAGACAGAAGATTAGAGATATGTCTCTGTAGCAAGAGAAAAAGATTATGAATAGTTTTCTTTTTTAAATACTAAGAGCCAGGCTGGAGAGATGGCTTAGGGGTTAAATATGCTTGCTTGCTTGCAAAGCCTGACAGCCTGGGTTCAATTTCCCAATACCAGCATAAAGCCATATACACAAAGTGGCACATGAAGTGGCAGGAGGCCCTGGTGCACCCATTATTTCTCTCTCCATCTTTCTCCTTCTCTCTCTCCTCTCTCTCTCTCAAATAAATATTTTTAAAAATACTAAGACCTATGTGATAGTTAATATTGTCAACTTCTCAGGACCTAGAATCACCTAGCGGTCAAATCTCAGATCATGTCTCTGAGGAATTTTCTAGATTAGGTTAATTGAGGTATGAAGGCCCTGATTAATTGCAGGCAGTACCATTTCATGGGCTGAATAAAAAGGAGAAAGCTAGAGAAGCAATAGCATTCATCTCTCTCTGCTTCCCGACTGCAAATGCAGTATGAACAGCTGTATCACACTCCTGTGACCAGGCCTTCTTTACCATGAGGGGTATGTTCCCTCAGCTTGTGAGCTGAAAAAAGTCCATCCTTCCTTTAGTTGCTTCTTGCAAGTGTTTGGTCACAGCAATAAGAAAACAACCAATACAAGTTGATTAACAAGTATATGAAATTAGGCAGAAAATCAATCAGTTGAAGGTGAATTGACAGCAACATTGCTCATGATAAAAGATGGGAGAAGCTTAAACAAAGGGTGTCAGAAACTCATTTTGTTTGGGATATTGTTCTTTTGGGGGGTTATATACTACTTTCTGAAACTACATGGAGAAAAGGAGGAATGACTGCCCAGTAGGTTGAGATAGACCCAATCTAAATCATAGGAATAGTGGTGGCTGGACACCATGCCATCAAAAATAAAGATAAATCGGGTGTGTTTGCACACACCTTTAATCCCAGCACTTGGAAGGCAGAGGTATAGGGAATGCTGGGAGTTGCAGGCCACTCTGAGATTACATAGTAAATGAATTCCAGATCAGCCTAGGCTAGAGTGAGACCCAACCTTGAAAGACCAAAAAAATAAAAATAAAAAAATAAAGATAAATGACCAGATAACCATTATCAAATTTTTGAGATTTGTTATGATCAAAATGGATTAAATTTAATCTAGGGGATATCAAAGGTCAGAACAGAGACTACAACAACTGGAACTGACCAGAAATGAATGACTAATCTGGAAGAGTTTAATTGCCTTACTATGACTACAAACCCAGGAATGTGTAAACACTTAGTAAATCAGGACCAAAGTCCAATGACATTCTGCTTTAGTTAAATTCATTGTATATACTTTTCTCATTTTGGGTCCTAAATCAATATGTAACCAGAATGATTTATAATGATAACCTTGTGGCCTTCCATCTAGCATCTTGATGGACCATCACAATTTTATAAATGGAGAGGCCAAAACCTTGGCATATATCATAAATTAAAATAAACAGTTAAATGTTGACATATGCCAAAAAATCTACCCACTCACTTTTTAAACTAATAGGCCTGTTACATTGCTATCAATTGAACTTGGCAGGTGCCTTCATATCTTCACTCCCTGTTTGATGCTATTTTAAAGTCTTTTTAGAAAGTTTATGAATATAAACTTCCTAAAAATACATAAACATACTATATAAAATATAAACATCCTAGAGAGAGCAAGTATGAAAAGTAGTTTTCAGTCTTTCACATTTATCCTTGGGGAGGCTGTTTATGTGATTTTGAGATGAATAAATCTGTTGAGTGCATCAAGCACAATTGTGAGATGGTCATGCCAGTGACAGAACCCAGTGCATTTTTAAGCCAGCTAGTGACTGTTTATTTAAAAATTCATATATTAGAGATTTGAAAGTCATACAGAAATGTGAAAAGGAGAGCTGAGAGCTGGAGAAATGGCTCAGTTGGTAAAGCACTCGTTACTTAGGTATGAGGACCTAAGTTTGGATCCAGCTAGAAGCCAGGTATGTTGGTGCATGCTTGTAATCCCAGCACTGGGAAGGAGGATCACCAGGGATTGGCTGCTAGCCTCTCTGGCTGTCAGGGAGCTTCAGCTTCAATGATAGACCATGTCTCAAAAATAAGCTAGAGAATGATTACTAAAGATATCTGACATCAACTTCTGGCCTCTACATGCACAACACACACACACACACACATACACACAGAAATGCACATGCATTTGCATATACATGTATACAAGTGCATCTGCACACACAACACACATATATCATGCTAAATGAAAGAAGCCAATGATAAAACTTGCATACCAAAGAAAAAGAAAGAATAGAAAAGAAAAAGCAAACCTTGGTGGTGTATACCCATAATCTCAGCATTTGGGTGGTGGATGCAGGAAGATTAGAGGTTCAAAGTCATCATCTGCTACATAGAGAGTTTGAAAACAGCCTAGGCTACATGAAACCACATCTCAAAAAAAAAAAAAAAAAGTTGGTGTAGGAGTGGAGAAATGTGATGAAGTTTCTGCTCTTGGCTATGAGGTAACAAAAGACTAACCATGCTTGATAATGCTTCAAGTACATAGACAGAAACACAATGGTATAGGAGAATAGATTCATGTATAATTCTACGTAGAGCAGGAGAGAGGTATAAAAAAGGCAAAACTAGAGCTAGAAAAGTGGTTTTGCTATGTGTCCATGACATTCCGGGTATCTGCAGTACAACCCAGATCTTGTTACCCACCATGGCACTTGCTTGGTAAATCTCCTTTCTCAGTCTGTTCCCACTTCACTTCCTCACTCTCTACAGAAGTTGTGGGAACCATCTCTCAAACCACTTACACTCACATTTTTAATTTAGTTAGATATTTGGAGACATCCAAGTTAATATGTTATATTCAAATAAAATGTTTACTTCAAAGAAAAGGGTATGGGAGGCAGCTTTGAATTCAGCAAGGTTAAGAAGTGCTGGTTTACTGGTGTGAGTCACCACACCTGGCTAGGAAGTAGTAAATTTGAGTAAAATTTAGTCTTAGCCGGGCAAGGTGGTACACGTCTTTAATCCCAGCAATTGTGAGTCAGAGGTAGGGGCATCACTGTCAGTATGAGGCCAGCCTGAGACTATATAGTGAATTGCAGCTGGGCTAGAGCAAGACTTAGTCTTGTGAGTTCGAGGGCAGCCTGAGACTAAATAGTGAATTGCAGTCGGGCTAGAGTGAGACTTAGTCTTAGAAGGGTTGGACTGCAAACTGGAAGATAAAACAAGTTTATCTCTTACCCAATGAGAAGCCAGTAGGAATGCAGTGAGAAGATATTGTGGAAACTCCCTCTTACTTCATGAGGGAGGACGAGGTGAAGCCGGGAAATGCAGGAGGCATAGAGACCCTTGCCAGGAAGTGATTGTAACAATCTAGGGATGGGATGGGAAGAGCAGTGGCCATAGAAATGACAAAAGGTAGGGGTGAGGATGAACATAAGAGGTATTTGGTGGGAGGTGGGGGTAACATGCAATAGTAGCCAAGTAGATATGGGAACTGAAGAGGAGAAAAGACAATTTCTTGTTTCAGATATTGAGTGATGGTTTATCTTTTACTGAATTTGGTGTTCTTGTACCAGGGATCCCCCTGGTGGTGAAAGAAGGAATTTTCATACTGGGCACTGGCTGTTGTAAGGAACACGGTTATAATATCAAGAAATAGCCTTGTTCTTCTTTTGTGGTGGCCAAGTGCCCATCTAAAAATAAATGAAATCAGTTTGCTGCTAATGGACAAGGAAGTGGTGTCTGACCACAACGTTACCCATTCACATAAGGCAGTTTGTGGCCAACTTCTTTCTCCAAGAGACCTCCATGTAGCTGCAGAAGATTTGCCAGAATCAGTGGCAAAATAAATGCAGCAAACATTGAGGAAATCTCATGAGAGTATTCACATTATTTCTCAAGATCATGGCAGAAGAGAGAGCTAGATGGATGCTTGTGTAGCATTGCCTTCTCCTTGCTGGGACAAAACACCTAAGGGAAAGGTTTATTTTAGCTTACAGTTTCTAGAAGTTTCATCATGATGGGAAAAGCATGACAAGAACATATAGCATAATATCACATGTTGTCATATCAGCTGGGAAGAAGCAGCACGAGTGAGCTACCTGGGCTGGAGAGATGGCTTAGTGGTTAAGGCACTTGCCTGTAAACCCTAAGGACCCAGGTTCGATTTCCCAGTACCCACTGAAGCCAAGGTGGTGAATGCATCTGGAGTTTGTTTGCAGTGGTTGGAGGCCCCGGAGCATTTTCTCTCTTACTCTCTCTCCCTCTCTCAAATAAATAAATAAAATTTATTTTTTTAAAAGTGAACTAGCTCCCACTGGCAAGGGGGGGCTGAATTATAAAATCTCAAGGTCCATTCTCAGTGACATATCTCTTCTATCAAGGCACTACCAGTAGGGATTCAGCATGAGGCTTAGCCACAAACACATAAGGCTATGGGTACATTTTATATTCAAACTACCCCAGCTGATGTGGCCACAACTCTGCTAGTATTAGCATCTTCCCATGTAACTTCTTCGTTTTAGTAGCTAAGTGATTATGAGATTGCAGGTGATGTGTGAGAAGCAGTTACTGAAGCTTTCCTCATTTCTAACAGTGGGATGTGAAGTGATAATGGTTACCTTATTTGAGTAGGAGATAAACTGTCAGGCTGATTCAGGCATATACTAATAAAATATAGCAATAAAAATGGAGAACTCCAAAACAACCTCAGATTGCAGAACTGGGGGAGCATTCCCTGTATTCCCAGGAGCAAGTCGCACATCTAAACAGAGAAGGTGGTACTCTCAAGGGATGTGAGTCTGTGTTTTCTCTCTAGGTCTTGAGCAAAGCCCTTAGAAGAAATGAGAGGAATTTTCCAAAACAGGTATGTGACATAGACCTGAGTAATCGACCAAGATGAGCTATTTTGGAAACTTTCCATTTTAAGTCATGGGCATGTTCCTGATTAAATATAAATACCTTGCTTGCCTTATAGATACACTAGGAGCACAACCCTTTGCTAAGTATTGCAACAGATCTGAGAAGTGTGCTAGGGCACAATCGTATCTAGTGATTTCCTTTCATGAATCCCTTTGGCTTCTGGAAAGGTATGAAGTGTTAAAGTTCCTAAGAGTTACCTCTTGAAATCACTGAAGCCAGTTTTTTCCCCCTAGGAGACCTATGTACACATATGTTAGTTGGTTTTATCCATCTGTAAGCTTTTGTAAGCTCGCTAATGAAAACAACTGCATTTTCTTGGCTTAATTGCATATTATTGAGTGGTCTGTCTCTCCTTCGATAAATGCACAATAATGAGGAATGTTCTGTTCATTAGAGATTGCTAGCCTTTAAGGCAGATTAGGAGTTTTATTGATGTGCACAGAAAGTAGCACCTGAAAGGTCAGAAAATAACTATTGAAAAAGCCTGCCTTATGCCACTGCATCTAGGCTGTATTGTACTGAGTAGGAAAGAGTTTGAAGAGATTAGTCAAGTACACATTTCATGCAGAACACAGTGGGGGTTCTCTTATTAAAGCAATTTTCCTCTCCCATATCTGACACCATCTCCTCAGTGGCTCTTTGGATTTTTAATTGCTTTGTAGGATATAACAACAGACATTTTGTGCATTTTCTGGACACAGCAAAAATCTCGAGCAGGAGCTCGAGGTGTATAGAATAAACTCCACATACAAGTCTCCCTTTAAGTGAATCTAGTTTGGGGTATGGAAGGTGGAAAACAGAAATTGAAGTGAAGGACCAAGTTTCATATGGAGTGCATGCACCCTATTTTCACTCCTCTAACTTCTCCTGTTCTGCTTTCTGTAATTTCCAGGGACATTGACTGGCCCAGGGCCAGAGGATGGGCGTACTCATGGGTAAAGTTCTGGGTACATTTTCCTGATAGCCTAAGTAAGGCTGGATTATGCCCGAGCAAAAAGGTGTGATATCTGGTAGTTCAGGGGATATCAAGAACAGGTTAGAGCTTCTTGGCAATTGACAGCTAGGCCCTGTCTTAAAAAACAAATAAATTCAGAAAGCAACCATGGAGATCCATCTAAAAGGGATCCAGGGACTTTAACTATCTGATAAAAAATCCTGTTGGCTCAGGCTCAATTCCAGTACCCATGTATAGTGAGATGCCCAAAGTGGTACATGCATCTGGGGTTAATTTGTAACAGCAAGAAACCCTGGGTGACCATTCATATTCTCTCTCTCCCAAATAAATAAAAATTTAAAAAAACTTAAATGTTAGCAAAAGGGAACTAGCTAAATAAATATATTTTATTTATTTATATATTTTTATTTATTAGAGAGAGAGTAAAAACAAGGCAGATAAAAAGAACGGGTGTTCCAGGGCCTCCTGTGACTGCAAGCAAACTCCAGGCACATGCACCATTTTGTGCATCTAGGTTTAAGTGGATACTGGGGAATCAAACTCAGGCTTCAGGCTTTGCAAGCAAGTGCAATCCCTTGCAAAAGCAATCCCTCCAGATTAATTAACTCAATAAAATATAATTTTATATTCATTTGGGGCAAATTTTCTATCATATAATTATGAAGTGTCAATTTTACTAATTCTTTAAACTTGGGTTCCCCAGATAAACTGTCCTCTGATACACTTGGGCAATATTTTAGTGAAATTAGAAATGGGTCACATTTCTATAATTGTTGCAACAATGATGTCTGCATGAATATATACATATTTGTATTAATGTAATTGTCTTTTAACTATGTGGCTTCCCAGCAAGAGCTCATGAGACATAATAAATGAACAGAAGTATTAAATTATATGTGTTTTGAATTAAGCTTCTTTAACATATGCGTAATCCCTACACAAACTCCTAGATTCTATTTTTCACGCATTTGTGGCACTACTCTACTTTTCCCCAAGAAACCTCAATTTCTCATAAATGAACCTTATAAACTATGCAGTGTTTCCACATGAGAGCATTTTTCCTACTCCCATGTGTTTATGACTCTGTTCTAGCTTTCCCTACTAGATCTCAATCTCCCTCAAGTAAACCACACAATTTCTGATTTCTCTCTTAAATAAATCTCAGTTTGTGATTTGTCCCTAAATAAACTTAATAATTCATAACTTAAAAATATGCATAAGTGTATTTATTTAGTGTACAGACCCTCCTTTTATAAGTTCTGAGCCTGACCTAAACCATCTCTTGCCTGCTAGTGTTCTGACTCATCCCCCTTTTTTCTTTTTGAGATAGGGTTTCACTCTAGCCCAGGCTGATGTGGAGCTCACTCTCAGGGTGGCCTCAAGCTCACGGTGGTCTTCCCACCTCTGCCTCTGAACGCTGCTGACTCATTCTTCAGTTACAACGCTGCCAGTTCCTCCCATGACAGACCCCCAACTGTACATACATCCAAGCAACACTCTGAATCAAATAGTGTTCATTTCACGAACCTTTCACAGTCACCTGAAATCACAGCAGTTTGAGAAGAATCACAGAACTGACTCTTACCTTTCGGTAACCCCAGAACTGGTTCCCCTTCATGCCATGGCAGTCATAGAGCGTGACTGGACTGTTGTGTGAGATCGCATCAAAGCAGAATTTCCGGGTGTGCAATGGCTCACCAGGCCGAATATCTTCTCTCCACCCAAAGGTAAAGAACTGGTAAAAGAGAGAAGTGACAGAAAACTTGCAGTGAGTTCAACTTGGGAAGAAGATTCTGGAGCAGGGGGAGGGATGCCTCTCAGCAATGCAGAACTCCTGTTTTAGTGATTGACAAGAAAGATGTATGTTGCATCAGCTTGAGATGTTGAAAAGTCTTGTTTCATAAAGTGATGTGGCAAGGGGAGCTTCACCTAAAGTCATGTGTAAAAATGCAAATGAGGAGTTTTCAGTTAGGTAGCAAGGAAGAGGGAGATATGAAAGATGAGAGAGAGAGAGGGCAGGGGAGGAGAGGAGGGAGAGAAGAGGATAAGGAGAAAGTCTTTGATAAAACTTCTGGCATTCATCACGTAGATAAAACATTACTGGATGGGACTGCACTGTTAGCCTAATGAGCAGACTAACTGCCAAAGGACAAGGCTTAGAGTTGAGCTGGATTGATATTAGCACCTTGAAAAATCTAATTTAGAAGAAAGCTAAGTTCAGTGAAGTAAAGAATAGGCAAATTAATTTTATGGGGTTGGTAAGAGCAATTCTGCAGGGCCAATAAATAGATAGTCTTAGATTGTAATTTACAGTAAGAAGTATAGTTCACACATGCACATAGATCTCTGATCTCTAATTAGAAACAGAAATTTTATGGAATATTTATCCTGACTATGTTTAAATTCTGGCATTCCATTTGATTTTTTTTCTATCCTAGACTACTTGTTCTATCATGTTAAAAATGGTACTTAGGATGCACTAAATCAATTTTTATAATGTGCTAAGTTAACCAAGAGTACTGTGGTGGGAAAGAGCATTTTATTGAGTAATGAGAGCTCGAGCACACACATAAGAGTGTCAGAGCCTCTTTCCATTGCAAACAAACTCTAGATACATGTGCCACTTTGTGCATCTAGCTTTATGTGGGTACTGGACCAGTAGACTTTGCAAGCAAGCACCATTAACCACTGAGAAATCTCCCCAGTCTGAGAAATTCTTAACTAAAGTAAAAAAAAAAAAAAAATCACTGTAGGAGCTCAGTGACTTCTTCCAAGATTTCTGTATGTTGTGCCGTCTTCACAATAGGACAGCAAGCTGCTGGGTCTGCGAAGCACAGCTGTGAGCTGCCCAGTAAAGGAGAGGTGAGGGAAGCCCATCGCTGCACAGCAAACACAATGCAGAATCGCATGTGCACAGGCCAAGCCTTGGCTATTTTGGTGATCAAGTCCCACCCCTTGCCCCAACACACACAAAAAAACAAACAACAACAACAAAAAACTAGAGAATCTGGGACAATTCTGGGGATAATTAACAGAAAGCTAAATGTGGGGGAGTATCTGAAGGAAGGAAATGGAAAGAACTGGGTGAGGTGGTCTGAATTAAAGGAGAAATGATCTAAATTACCTTATGCATGAGGATTGTCTGAGTAATTGGGGGAGGCTACCCTCTGCTTCTCTGAAAGACAAGGCAAAGGATGCTTCCAGTAGAAGGACAGCAGATTCCAGATTAGGCTGTAGATATACTTAGATGAAAAGGAATTATATAATCTTTTTCCTTAGAGTTTTTTTTTTTTGACATCTGTATATGTGTGTGTAGTATGTATGATGCATGCACATGCACTGATTAACATGCACATGTATAGAGGCCAGAGGAGAACCATGAGTGTCTTCCTCTATTACTCTTCCAAATTGTTTCCTTGAGACACAGACTCTCTCAATGAAGTTGGAGCTGCCATTTTTGTCAGACTGGCCGACTATTCAACCTTAATGCTTCTCTTCTTTCTCTGCTCCATCCCCAGGACTAGGGTTGCATGAATGCAGGGCCATGCTTGGCTTTTTATGTGTGTGCTAGGGATTTAACTCAGGCCATCTCAGGCCCTCAAACTTGCATGGCAAACACTTACTTGCTGAGCCATCTTCCTAGCCCCGAGTATTTCTCTTTCATAATTAGATTGTGGGCTGAAATGTTTTATTAAATCTTGCATACTGGGAATAAATTCTCATTATGGCATTGGGCTGATTTTGACTGTGATCACACTACTTTTCTCTTGGGAGTACTGTGCCCCTGCTAGCCCATGACCACCTTGCTTCTACCCCTTCATTCCTCTCTTCCACAGAGGTGCGGCAGAGGGTCTTCTCTCTTCCCTGGTTGCTTTTACATTCTCTCAGTTCAACTCTCACCAGTTTCCCAATGACTCACACTTGTAATACTCCTTCCTAGGATTTCCCAACTGTGTTCCATGAATAGTCAAGTTCAACAGTCAAAACTCAGTGGATTTCTTTTTTCATAGTCTTTTATTTTTCCTTTATTTTAATTTGTTTTAGGGCAATATCATCCAGTTTGTCAACCTGGATGTCTCTAACCCCTTTATCTTCCTTACCGTTTTGTTAAATCAACTCTTATCTCCTTTCCCTTTCCCCTTCCCTTCCCTTTCCCTTACCATTTCCTTGTTCCCTCCCCTCCTCTTTTCTTCCTTTTGTGGCATTGAGGACAGACAGCTGGCACTCATGCATGCCAGGTGAGAGTTATATCACTGAGCTATATCCTCAGCCTTGGTTTTACCTTTATGTCTCAGAAACATTATTGTATTAGTCCCTTCCTTCCGACCCCCACACCCCTTGCTCCCAACATCTCTTGTCTTGACTACTACAATGGCCTCCTGATTTTTTTCTTCCATTTTTTTTTTTTTTGGCTCCTACATGATTATGTTTTTTAGCCTCCAGAGAAATTTGTCTGAAATGTCTCCTAAACCACGTCTTCTTGCAACCTCAAATTCCACATTTTCCCATTTCCCAGGAGGAGCTTTCTACAGTTGGCCTTTGCAGTGTGCCCAGCCTTTTAGTAAGGGTTTGGCAACACCAAGAACTTTGATGGCTGCATGTATGCAGCAGGCAGCGCTATCCTTTCTCTGAGTTTCTTTATTCCTTAGAGTTCAGCCTTCACCAGCCAGCATAGGTGACCTCCTGAGTCGTTGAGGATCCATGTGAGGTCCACCTACCCAATAAGCCTTCCTCTTTGAATTGCTTCTTCCTCCTCCTCCTTCCTTTCCTCACTTCATCACCACCATCCACTGTTTTCTCATCTCTCCCTAAGTACAAAGTGACATCTTTGAGGGCAGTGGTTGGCTTTTCAATTTTTTTTTCATGTATTTCCAGCACCCAGAACAATTCATGACACATAATAGACGATTCATAATTTTTCTGTTGAATACATTCAACCTGTATTCATTGTTTTAACAGAAATATAACAAAATAAATGTTAATTCAATTCAAATAGATTAGTTTTTTTTTTCTTTTTTCAAGCAGGGTCTCATGCTAGCCCAGGCTGACCTAGAACTCACCCTGTAGGGTATGCTGGCTTGGAACTCCTGGAAACCTCCTACCTCAGCCTCTGAGTGCTGATTATAGGTATAAACTACCATGCCTAGCTCTTTTTTTTTTTAAATGGGGTCTTGGGGTGGGGGAGATGGCTTAGTGGTTAAAAACACTTGTTTTCAAAGCCTGATGGTCTGGTTTTGATTTCCCAGTACCTATGTAAAGCCAGATGCACAAAATGGAGCATATACCTAGAATTTGTTTTCAATGTCTTCAATGTCAAGAGGTCTTGACATGCCTATTTTCTCTCTCTCTCAGCTTGCAAATAAATAAGAAGACTGGGCTAGAGCAAGACTGCTGCATTTAGGTTCATATCACTGGCAGGAATCACCTGACCAAGAGCAGCTTGCATGAAGAAGAAAAAAATAACAGGTTTTCTTTGGCTTAAAGACTCAGGGGAAGCTGCATAATGGCAGGGGGAAATGATGGCATAATCAGAGGGACATAACCCCTTGGCCAACATAAGGTGGACAATAGCAACAGGAGAGTGTGCCAAACACTGGCAAGGGGACACTGGCTATAACACCCATAAGCCTGCCCCCAACAATACACTGCTTCTAGGAGGTGCCACTTCCCAAATCTCCATCAGCTGGGAACCTAGCATTCAGAACACCAAATTTATGGGGGACGCCTGAATCAAACCACCACATTTGGCCCCTGGCTCCCATAAACTGATATCCATATATGATGTAAAATATATTCAGTCCAACTTTTAAAGTCATAGTTTTTATCAATCCTAATGATACTCATATATCCCCATAATCCAAGGTCCTTTAACTGAGCCATAATACCAAAAATATACCAAACAAACCCATAATGGCATAGAATAAACACTGAAAAAGATGGCATTGGGCATAGCAAACATTCAACCAATAGAAGATTTAAAACAACCAGGGCAAGCATCAAACTCTTTCTCCAAATCCAACAACTCTAGTCAGTGACAAATATCCAAGTCCAATAATTCTAACCAGCAACAAGTTTCTAGACTTTCAATTCTGCCCCTCCAGATAGGTCACTCACAGTCCTGGAAAACTTTACCAAGCCAGCAGCTCTCCTTGGTAGCCATCTTGTGGTCCCAGCATCTCTACTGGGTCTCCACTGCAACGCACCGTTTATCCTCAAATCTCCATCTGGTCTACATATAGACATCCAGTAAACCTGCTTCACACTGCCCATGGCCATTTCCAAAACACAAGAACATGTTGCAAATTCAATGACCCTCACCTTCCTGTATTTTTTATACTCAACAATACCAGGTAGGGTGCCAAATTGTTAATCCAGGGGGGTAAAAAAGCAGACTTTGAAGAATAAGACACTCCTTTAGCATTCAGGCCCCTTCAAAAGACTGAATTCTTTCTTTTGTCAATGTAAGTCAGCTGGCCCAATCTCAATGGTTGCAATTTCTCAATTGCAGCCAAATAGTTTCAGCCTAAAGATTTCTTTCTGTGCCATATCCCTCTGCTCATACCAGTGTATTTCTACACACTGCAATCCTGCAAAATTTCTTGGGACATGGATATAACAGCAAGCCTGTCACACAGACTGCTTCTAGACCAGTCCAGGCAAAGCTCTCTTTCACCCTTACAAGCTAAACCTCATAGTCCTTAATTCTTCTTGCATTAAGGTCTTTCAATGCTGACCAGAATAGTCCATCAAGCTGTGCTTACAGCACTACAAGGCATCTCTTAGGCCAAGGTTTCAAATCCTTCCACATTCCTCTTGAAAATCAGCTCCAGAAGGCCAAAGCCACACAGTCAGGTGTCTAGTGGCAATCCCACTCTCAGTACCAACTTTACTGTTGTAGTCAGGTTTGCATTGCTGGCAGAAATCACATGACCAAGAGCAGCTTGTGGGATAAAAGGTTTATTTTGCTTTAAAGACTCAAGGGGAAGCTCCATAATGGCAGGCAGAAAATGATGGCATGAGCAAAGGGTGGACATAACCCCTTGCACAGCATCAGGTAGATAACAGCAACAGGAGAGTGTGCCAAACACTGGCAAGAGGACACTGGCTTTAACACCCATAAGCCTGCCCTCAACAATACACTGCCTCCAGGAGGGTTAATTCCCAAATCTCCATCAGCTGGGAACCTAGCATTCAGGACACCTAAATTTATCAAAGACCCTACCTAAACAAAACAAGACAAAACAAAACAAAACAAAACAAAAACAAAAACAAAAACAATAAATAGGGCCTTGTTGGGCTGGAACTCTTGATCCTCATGCCTCAACTTCCACAATGCTCACTATCATGCTTGGATTTTTCATTAAATTAACCTGTGCTCTTTGTGTCTATAATAATATCAATGATTATTAGTTTTCAAACTTTCAACTTTGATTCTAGCTTCAGTTAAATATTAGAAATTGAAATTTCCTGGCCTATAAATACTTGACTTTCATTATATTTTTGTTTAGTTATTTGAGTTAAACATCATATTTCCCTGACACAATAAGCAGTCAAACCAATATGCAAAAATAAGTGGTCTTTTTGAAAATGTTTTTTAAAATAATACATTTATTTATTTATTTGCAAGCAGAGAGAAAAGGAGAGAACAAAAGAAAGAAAGAATGGGTGTGCCAAGGCCTCTAGCCACTGTAAATGAGCTCCAGATATATACACTACTTTGTGTATCTGGTTTTATCTGGTTATTGGGGAATAGAACTCTGGTTATTAGGTTTTACAGTCAAGTGACTTAACCACTGAGCTATCTCTCTAGCCCCATAAGTGGTCTTTTTGTTCTTGTTTGTTATTTGAAACAGGTGTCCCAATTGTAGTCAAGGCTGGTCTCACACTCTCAATGCTTCTGCTTCTGCCTCTGCCTCTCCAGTGGTAAGACTACAGACATGCACCTCTGTGCCTGGTTTGGGGCAAGGAGTCTTGTTGATCATTTTTCTCTTTTGGTTTTTATATAGTCAGAGACCCAGAGATGAAAGGGATTATAACTCTTACTAGCACATACACCATCACATGGTTGGTGAATCCAGGCCAGTGAAGCTTAAATAGCCTACTTTTCAACACCTAAAGTGTCCAGACTTCTTTTTTTCCAAGTGTATATTTGTGTGGTGTGCATGTATGTATATGTTTGTCTGTGTGTACATGTATGTGTGTGTGTGTGAGAGTGGGTGTAAGTACATTGTGTATGTGTGTTTGTAGGTTTGGGTACACATATGTGGGTATGTGTGCATGTGCATGGATGTGATTTCCAGTGGTCAATGTTGGGCATCTTCCTCAGTCACTTTCCACCTTTCTTTCTGAGACAGGGTGTCCTGGTAAACCTGGAGCTCAGTGATTCAGTTAGACCAGCTAACTAGTGAATGAGCGAGCCCCAGGAATGGCCCATCTCAGCCTCCCCAGTGCTGGAAACTATGTGTGGCAAGCACTTTTCACACTAAGCCAGCGCCCCAGCCCTCCCAGGCTTCTTTTACACTATCTTCTTCTATATTTTATTAAATGGATCAGCTAAGACCAAAACATGCCCAAGTGACGGCAAGTCTCTCTCACAGACCACCTTCATCTGCTGTCATCTTTATCTCTCAGGCACCCTTAGGTGACTTGCGTTTTCTATTTCCAGGTTTTTTATTATAGTGTAATATTAATTCTAACATTTTATACTGATTGCTAGAATGCAATTTTCATAGCATTTTGTTGGTTATTATTGTTACTATTACCTAGTGATCACCGTCCTGGGTCCCAAGTGATGCATCTGCCCATTACTCCAATTGCTTTGTTCTACTGCACCTACCATTAACTAATTTTCTTTCCCTCCTATGTCTTTGAAATGCTTTCTATTGCATGTATCTCACCTAATGGTCATGTCAAACCAATCAGGCATGAAGTCTTTTATTCATTAGGCACATTTTCCTGTGTGTGATCTTGTCAAAGCAGAAACAAACAGACATTATGAAGCCATTTTCATTGTTTGCTTTGGGTAATGTTCCTGTGAAATTCATAGCCTGCTTCCTACTCTTGGGCTGTTCTTACTGACAGTATCTAGATTTTCTTCAGGTTTCCTGGACAAAAGCTCCTGATTTTTTTCAAACTCGAATAATCAGTTTTAAAGTAAATTGATGTCAATTTCTCCCCTTTCTTCTTCTGAGTAGTACTTTTAGATATAAATTTTGAGCCATAACCCATTTCTTTGCTTTCATATTCATATGGTGTATGTAGCATTGCCTGGGTTTGTATTGTATTATGTGAACAAACTCCCTGGATTTAGTATTGCAAGTACATTTATCTTAAACGGGCAACCTGATGAGACAATTGAAAATGGTATATACTTTTTTTAATCTCTGCAGGTCGTTGTCTTTTATTTCACTGTTATGCAGTTCGCAGAAATCTGAGAGACAATACATTTGTCTCTGTCCTCACTGGATAGAATGCTATGTTCTGATAGTGAGATTGTCCCCAAAGAAAATCATCTGTTTCTGCCACTGAATGCTTGGACTCCTGACCTCTGCATGTATCCTCTCCAGGTTCTGGAGAGGGAACATGGGTCTGCTTCCTCAGCAGGGCAAAAGGCCTACCGCCACCCTTCCTCCCCGCATGCGATCAGAGTCTGGTGCAAAGAAACAGCCTTCCAAAGTAGGCCAAGGAGAGCTCGCCTCCCCTTTCTCTCCTCTCCTCCACTCTTGCCACACTCATCATGGAGCTGGGGGCTTTCCTTGTCAGACCTTGCGGTCTTGTTTGGATCCATTTTTATTTTTCTTTCTTGGTCCTAAAGGAAACAGAGCCAGCACACAATGCTACCGTGTTATCAAACAACTAAATAGATCACCCTGGAAGAATGAATCACAAATCTGTTTCCTTCACAGAAGCCAGATTAGTCATGAACAGTGTTCTGCAGCAAACAGCTTTTCTCATAGGTGATCCAATGGACTCCTTTTTGTTTCCCATGTAACATTTTTGTTTATTAATTTTGTCAATTTCTTATTTTCTGGAAAAATATTCTTTCAGTTTTTACCACCTCTTTCATATGAAGGCTTTTGAATTAAAAAGAATACCCGTAATTTTTATAGCTTGAGATATACTTTTTATCCAGGAATTTAAATCTAAATAAAAAGAATGAATTTTAACACTTATAAATCTTTGTTAGCGGATGGAATAAAGCTTATAACTAATTAATGGTAAATAAAGTAACTAGTAATGTTTGAACTACTAAGTCAGTATATGGTGATATATCTTTTAAGCCAGATTCATTTTTCACCTTCTTTCAGCCTTTAATCTCCCGGCAGTCCCATTTTTAGGCCCTCCAGAGACTAGAAATCTGTTTCAAGAGCTATATTAACTGCTGTTTTAGGTCTGCCTGTGTAGTTTTCTGCTTGTCTAGTGCTGCCCTCTGGTGACCAGATTTTGAATTACATGCTGTAGATCTGCAGTTTAGCCTAAGGGGATGAGCCAATAATTTTTTAAAGACTACGCAAAACAGGTAGTTCTGTTTAAAACATTTGTAGTTACAAAAAAAAAAAAATTCAGACAGAAGAAAAATGTATCCTAGAATGTTTATTGATAGAAATATTAAGCCTGGGGCTGAAAAGATGGCTTAGAGGTTAAGGCACTTACCTGCAAAGCCTAATGACCTGGGTTTGGTTCCCCAGTACTCACCTAAAGCCAGATGCACAAAGTGACATATGCATCTGGAGTTAATTTGCAGTGGCTAGAGGCTCTAATCCTCCAATTCTCTTTCTTTTTTTAAAATATTTTTTGTTTATTTTTATTCATTTATTTGAGAGTGACAGAGAGAGATGGAGGCAGAGAAAGAGAGAGGGGGTGGGGCTCCAGCCACTGCAAACTAACTCCAGACGTGTGCGCCCCCTTGTGCATCTGGCTAACGTAGGTCTTGGGGAATCGAGCCTTGAACAGGGGTCCTTAGGCTTCACAGGCAAGCACTTAACCGCTAAGCCATCTTTCCAGCCCCATTTCTCTTTCTCGTAATAAATAAATAAATAAATAAAAATATTAAAAGAAATATTAAGCCTAACTCAGGCATTCAAGCATATGCCATTTTTACCACCTGTCTGATTCACAGAGACAAAGCCTTTCCTTATAACCCTCTCTTTTTTCCTTTAGAGATTTCCTTTCCCACAGTAGAGGCCAGTCTTGCTGATAACCTGTTTCATGTTCCCTTGCTCCCAAGCACAAGTCAGAACTATTTTCTGGAGGTAACAGCAGACAAGGTCCCTATTTTGCCTGGCAACATCCTGTTGTTGCTTATATAAAGAGATTAAGGAAGAAAGTACGTTTTTCCTAAGGGTGGGACTTATCAGTAAATCTTGGAGCCATAGGACATTCCTTAAAGCAGTTACCATCTAGCAGTTGTCCACATTGCAAGACATATTGGTGACTATGCTGGGAATGGACCAGTGGAGTCCTAGTCACAGCTGTCTTGAACCTGAGAAAGAGTCCTAACTTGGTAGAACATAAACTGTGTGTGTGTGTGTGTGTGTGTGTGTGTGTGTGTGTGTGTGTGTGCTCGCGCGCGTGCGCATGTGCATGGTGGCAGGAGGGAAAGTCCAGTGATTACATTGACTTCATTTGCACATTGCTGTTATGTCACAGGTATAATTTGTACTGTACAACCCTGTCTAGGAAGTGAGTATTGTTATCCCTATTTACCAATGGAGGAACTGAGGTCTACAGAGATAGAAGAGTTTCACAAGGCTACATGGTTTAATCTCAAATGGTTTAAGCTCAAATTTGTCTGAGAGGCCCATGATTCTTCTAAAACACCATGAGACTGTGAGGTAACATTGGAAAGGAGCGCTGGGTGAGTAGTTAGGGGAGAGGTGGTGCTAGCTGATGAGTAAATTCTGGGCTGTCTTTTGGCCTTGCTCTAGTGCCGCTTTTGTAATCCAGGATGGAGGTGGGGCATGAGGGGCAGCGAGGCATCTCCATGCTGTTGCTGCTTTCTAGCTCCTGCTGCTCTGAGGGCAATCCAGGGTTCAGGTGGGGCAAGAGGGGCAGCGAGGCACAGGGAGAGAAGGAGCAACATACTGTATCTCCTGGGCCAAAACACCTCCTTAGCCACCTAGGCTGGGCCCTGTAGTTACCCAATTGATCATTTTGTCAAGATTCTTTTGTTGTTGTTTTGGGACACTGCCTCACTGTAATCCATAGCTGGCCTGGAACTTGCTATGTGACCATGCTGGCTTCGAACTCAGTGCAGACCTCCTGCCTCTGCCTCCTTAATGCTAGGAATACTGGCATGTGACAGCACACTCAGATTTTTTTTTCTTTTTTTTTCTTTTGCCTAGATTCTTTCTCCTGGAATGAGTGCATAGAGATGAGGAGTCTCTTCACTGCAGGAGAGTGACCTCACTGGGCTGATTCTTGGTCTAATATACCTGACAGACACATGAGGAATTTCATAATAGTAGTACACTTAGGACTACTGGGAATTGGTTGCTTAATTTTATATCTTAATGCTTTGGTTTTCTTAATGTGTGTGTGTGTGTGTGTGTGTGTGTGTGTGTGTGTAGAGATGGCTTAGCAGTTAAGGTACTTGCTTGCAAAGCCAAAGAACCCTGGTTCAATTTCCCAGGACCCACATAAGCCAGATGCACAAGCTGTTGCATGCATCTGGAGTTCATTTACAGTGGCTAGAGGCCTTGGTATGTCCATTCTCTTTCTATCTGCCCCTTTATCTCTTTTGAAAACAAAAATAAAAATAAAATATATCTTAAGAAATGATATATATTATGGATAATTCTGGGAAACTGAAAGCACTGGCAAGGCATACTGCCCTGACTGTGGGTATAACCTTCTGCATAGGGAAGGAGGGCATAGTCTATGCGGCAGGTTTTAACTTCATTTCTAGATTATATTGCTTTTCAAGCTTGGCACCAGCTATTGACCTGTATTAAATCTATGTGATGTGTTCCAGACTTTGTAGCTGAAATATTTCCTGATTGAAATTAAAACACTGAAAGGGGACTGCGATGTTTTGAATGTAAAAGGTTCTTCATAGCCTCAAGGGTTTGTAAATAAGCCTTGTATTGTACTTCATCCGCACCTGGTGGAGCCTTGCTGGAGGATGTGTGTCACTGGTGGCAGACCTTGGGATTTTGTAATCCAGAGACCTCTCCCCACCCCCAATGCTAACTGGCTTACTCTTGCTGTTTGCTTTTAGCTGATGTGACAAGATGTGAACCCTGATGTCTGCTCTGCTCTGCTTTCCCTACTGTGGTTAAATTTCCCCTCAAAACTATAAGCCAAAATAAACCCTTTCCTTCCACAAGCTGCTTCTGGTAGGGTATTTTGTCCCAACAACAAGAAAGTAACTTTTACAGGAACAGACACAATTCTTCCAACCACTATCTTTCCCTATCACATGTGATACAGTAGGAAAACCCCTTAGAAAGAACTTCAAGTGTCACATTGGGTCAGAAATCACACTTTCCTTAAACTGAGTTGCATTGAAATGTTGAAGTACTGCTGTCTCAGTTCTCCTTCATGCATATGATTAAAAACTACTATGATAACAAGAGGCTCATGTTGTCTCTTCCTCCTCTCCTTTCCTCATTCCTCCTCTTCTCCCTTCCTCCCATTTTTCTTCTCCTCCTCTTCCTTGTTCTTTTGGAGCAGGGTCTCATTCTAGCCCAGGATGACCTGGAACTCACTCTGAAGCCCAGGCTGGCCTTAAACTCATAGCAATCCTCTTATCTCAGCATCTTGAGTGCTGGAATTAAAGGTGTGCACCATCACATCTGGCCATATATTCTTAATCCATAGTCAGATGGGAAAATTAAGATTAGATGAGGGGTCAAACACAGAGCAATAGCATAGTTCATAAAAACTGTGACATTTTGTTGGATGAATCCCTTGGCCCTCTGTAGGCTGTTTGTGTATTGAAAACTATCATTGTGGAAAAGACAATGAGATAAGGTCACATTTGAACAATTCTACTATCCTTTTGTCTTAGAAAAATAGTCTCTAAAGTTGGAATACCAAGTAATGAGTTGCATTGAGGCCTTTCACAATACTTTGTTGTTACTGGTTTCCCTCCTTTACCCTCTCCCCTCCTTTTGCTGGGCTCCCTCCCCCACAGAATGACCCCCTTGTGCTTTCTTTCTATATGTTGAAGCATGCATTTTTGCATGGTCACGATTTATGATCACAACTGCTCTGAGAAGAAACAGAAGCAGAGGAGGAAGGTGACTCACTTAACTATAGAGCTCCTTGGGGACAGACCACAACCTTGCTTCACACCCATATGTACCATCCCTTCATGCAGGCCTCAGCCCCTGGCCACCCTCCACTCCCATTATTTCTGCTAACCTGCTCATGAGACCATGTTCTTTCAGAACCGTCCTTGATACAGATGTCCAGCCTCAGTTCGGTACCTGTGGCACCATGCTTGCTGTCCACACACAGATTTGCTGCCACATTTCGAATCTGTGGGAAGAAGGGAGAACACTGAGCATGGGGCTCTTTCTGTTCTATGGCTGGCTCCTGACAATGCTGGTGTGGATAAAAGTATTGCCCAGACTTAAAAAAAAAAAATTAATGTTCATTTATTTTGTGCGCGTGCACGTGTGTGTGTGTGTGTACTATGTATATGGCGTGAGATGTGTGGTGTGTGATAAGTGATATATGAATGTGTGCATAGAAGTGTGTCCCTTGCACATCTCAGAAGATAATTTGGGGTGCCCTTTTCTTTTTCTAAATATTTTTAAATTATTTATTTATTTATTTGAGAGAGAGAGAGAGAGAGAGAGAGAGAGAGAGAGGAAGGGAGGGATGGGTATAGAAAGAATGGGTGCGTCAGGGCCTCCAGATGCTGTAAATGAACTCCAGACACATATACCACCTTGTGATCTGGCTTATGTAGGTCCTGGGGAATTGAACCTAGGTCCTTTGGCTTTGCAGGCAAGCCTTAACTGCTAAGCCATCTCCCCAGCCCTTGGGTGCCCTTTTCTGTCTCTCAACTGTGAATTTCCTGGAGATGGGATCTTTTCCTCAACTGGGAGCTGTTGTCAGTCAGTGAGGCTTGTGATTCTCCACCCTGACTTCCCTCATAGGCTGGGGTTGCAGATACATGTGACCAAACCCACTTTTGACTTTTTTTGTCTTTTGCAAGTGTGTGTGTAAAATGTGGCATGCTAATGTGTGGTGTATGCATGTGTGGGCACTCATGTGCTTGGGTTTGTGGTGGGGTACACAGCTTGTGGTGGCTGGAGTAGAACGTCAGGTGAACCACTACATTGCTTTTCTGACTGTTCTTATTTAAGCCAGCCAGAGTCTCTTACTGATTAAGAAGCATTTTTGTTATTGAGCTCTAGTGAGTTTTTGGTCTCTGTTTCCCCATGGTACTGGGCTTACAGATGTATGTGGCCACAACCAGCTATTCATATGGGTTCTAGGGATCAAACTCCTGTGGTCTCTCAGGATCTCATGCTTATTTACACAGGAAGTGTTCTTAACTCCTGATCCACCTCTACAGCCCAAGAATTTATTATCTTACCACTTCAAGCACCTTCTACCATTACCAATCCAGAAGAAGTGAGAAAGAATTTGAAACACTTGTTGCAGGTGAAGTGTGTGATGGAGAAGAGTGGTCACTTAGCCCAACATGGGTCTTGGCCAGATGGGCATGGTGTCCTTATGGCTGCCATGGTCTTGGGCTACAACTGTTGTCATTGTTTAGCATTCTTTGGAATTGTGTTATCCTAGAGAATTAGGAAAATAGGAAAGGCAGAACAACTGTTGAAATGCTTTACTGTCAGGGAATTCTCTACATGAAACCTAACCTTTGGAATGTTGCAGAGTGTAATAGTCTTTGTTTCCAATTGTTACATTAGTACTGAAGAGCTGGGGCGAGTGGGAATAAGTTATGATAAATATCAAGAGCCGAGACAGCAACAGAAGCAGGGTTGGATATTGCTTACAGTTTTTCTAGGCATGTGTGCCAGGTCAGCTCTGTTACCTCAGTCCTTTGTATGACTCAATGTCCTGGAGATTATATGTATAATTTATTATAGCTAAATATAATTTATTATATATTTATATATAGAAGCACACAAATAAGTAGGTTTCATTATGTGTTTTTTCCAAACAAAATTAGTTTTGTTTTTTCCTCCTTCTCTTCTTCTCCTCCCTCCTCTCTGTGTCCTCTCCCACCAAAATAACTACCCTTGTTCTTAGTAGCACGGGAGATCAGTGAGACACCGAATTACTTGACTGATTATCAGTACACTCCTAACTCATGCCCGTTTTTTAAAGGGGTTTTAAAATATTTATTTACTTATTTGACACAGAGGGAGAGAGAGAGAATGGGTGTGCCAGGGCCTCCAGCCACTGCAAACGAACTCCAGGCGTGTGTACCCCCTTGTGCATCTGGCTAACGTGAGTACTGGGGAATTGAACCTGAGTCCTTTGGCTTTACAGGCAAATGCCTTAACCATTAAGCCATCCCTCCAGCCTTTAAAAAAAAAAACTGTTTTTTTTTTTTTTAACCTTCTGGAGAGAAGATAAAAACATGTACCAGGAAGTTGCTTTCCTTTGGGATTTTAAGGGAAAAAAAAGTAAATAAGATAGGAAAAGGAAAGAAGAAAGAAAGAAAGGAAGGAAGAAAACCCCTTCTGTGGGCTGGAGAGACGGCACAGAAGTTAAAGGCACTTTCTTGTACAGCCTACCAGCCTGGTTTAATTCTCCATATGCACAAAGTGGTACATGAATCTGGGGTTCATTTTCAGTGGCAAGAGGCCCTAGTGTGCCCTCTGCTCACAAGTAAATAAATAATAATATTAAAAACAAATACCTTTTGTAAAACCTGTATCTTGATGTGTGCTGGTACTTCTTCAATGAGATAGAAATGCATAGGAGGTCAAAGTTTGATTTTACAGTCACTGTCCTGGGCACTGGATGACGGGCTTGTCCCACTACGGCAGCTAGCATGCTGTTGTGGTCTCGAGCCTGGCACACTGTAAAGCTCCTGTTTCCTCTCTTCATCTCAGTCCAGTGTACTGCCAACCTGAAGACTACCTGAGAGCACTCGGGTTAGGTCTGACTTTCATTTCTGAGCCATATAATCTACAGATACACCCTTGTTAGAAAATTAGGTATCAGTTCATATGACAAAGTTGTTTCATGGACCAGGTATTCCCTCTGCTACAGACTGGAGCTCTGAACCACATCTGGCAGAGCTGTGTGTAAAGCAGTAGACACTTAGCCACAGCGCAGAGGTGGTCCTTTGTGGCTAGCATTTGAGATCACCCCTTGGAGGGACTGTGCTCCTGGAACAGGAAGGAGAAAAGAAAATGCCCAAGCTGGGAACATGAGTGGCAACTCTGCCAGCTCTGCTCATGGACATACACCAAGTGTCTTTTACGTTTTCAAATGTTATGAGCTCGAAGGGCTCTGGCAGAGACGGAAGGTACTGTTTTCTCTGAATTTTCTAAATTCTCACTCAAACGGCATCTGTGTGGACAATGGGGTAAGCTGCTTTGGAAGCCAAATTTCAAGTTTCAACAGCGTAATTGCCTACATCTGTGTAAATTCCAGCATAAAGTTATGCCAGAAAGGAAATGCTGAGAGTTCAATACAGGACAAGGTAGGCAGCTGGAGACAAGCTTTATACCCGGCCACTCTCATGATTCACTTCTTTCCCCCTCATGTTTGTATTACCATCTCTTCAGCATATATTCAGAGCCTTGCCTTGCCTTTTTTTTTTTTTAAATGTATATTCTCATTCCAGCCCAGACTAACCTGGAACTCACCATGTAACTTAAGTTAGCCTTCACTGTGTGTGATCCTCCTACCTCAGCCTCCTCCTAGAATTGCGCTCATCTCTCTTCTTTTCCTTGCAAGCACAGCTCCATCAACATCAACAGGTAAATAAAATTCCAATAGATTTTATCCTACAACTTGCTTATTCACTTGGCGAAGTTAAATTTACTTGACCGTTTTCAAAAATGTACATAGGAATACTTCTAAAGGATTTCTAATTTTTCTACAAGGCCTCTGTACCATGGCTGAAGCTGAGATAATTCACATATTTACACACTTCAAATCTAGGACACAAACTATTGAATAAACCAGTGGTACAAGAGGTCATTTTCAGGCTATATTCCTTTGCCACCCAGCTTCAGGGCTTGATGTAATTAACATTTTGCAAATCCCAAGGGAGGCTGAACAGGATTAGAAAGTGTGGTGGTGCAAGGGTGGGAAGGAGAAAAGCAGGGAGAAGGCAATCATGTGTGACAGGATTGTAGAGACAAACACCTTTAGGGATAGGATTAGGAAAAGGTCTGGCAAACAGAAGGAGCTTTTATTTCACATGCAAGAAGAGTTGGGCTCAAGTTTAATGTGGTTTATTCCTCACTCAGGAGACTTTTACACAAAGAGGTATAAGAAGGGGCTATGGGGGCTGGAGAGGTGGCTTAGAGGTTAAGGCACTTGATGGCAAAGCCAAAGGAGCCAGGTTCAATTCCCTAGTACCCACATAAAGCCAGATGCACAAGGAGACACATGCGGCTGGAGTTTGTTTGCAGAGGCTAGAACCCCTGATGTGCCCATACTCTCTCTCTCCCCCTCTCTGTTAAATAAATAAATAAAATATTTTAAAAATTTTAGAGAGAGAGAATGATTTGGCATACTAGGGCCTCAGCTACTGGAATCAAACACCATATGCTTGCACCACCTAGTGGGCATGTGTGACCTTGTGCTTAAAGAAGGGGCTAGAGATATAGCTCAGTTGATAGAGTTCTTACCTAGTATGAAGGAAGCTCTGGGCTCCTTAAACTCATACTAGATAAATGGTATGGTGGCACAAGTCTGAAATCTCAGTATTCAGGAGGTGAAGGCAAGAGGATCAGAAGTCTAAGGTCATCCTCCATTACAAAACAAATCCAAAAAATAAAAATAAAGTATAGAAAAGGCAGAATGTGCTATGGATGTCAAAGTGATCAGTGGATATGGGATAGTTTTTTTTTTGTGGTAAAATGATAGGTCATAGAGTTAAATATAAGTTAAAGATGTTTGGCTCAACGAATGAAAATCTTATGTTCATTCCTCCTGTTAGCTTTGGGGCCTTCTAAGTGAAGTAGTAGGTTTCTTGCTCATTCAACAAATATTTATCAAATATCTTCTATGTCTAGGCACTGTGTTGGAAGACACTGGGCACACAGAGAAAAACAACGGAATCATTCTCCAGGGTGCATCATTTCGTCTACCCACTGTGTTATCACAGGCATGGGAGAGAGCCTTGACCTTCCCAGTGTTTGTAGCCACTTACTTTAAATATGACGAAAGAAAACAAGCCACTAATTGATGGAGATTTGTGATTTTTGAAGATATGAGTGTAGGATGGAGAGAGACCTGAACAGACACATAGTAGGTCTGGATTCCATTCACAACATGCAAATGAGTTTCCCTACAACCACATCTGTGTGTTCCTCTGTAAAGCTCAGCTTCTCCAGTTATGACAAGTCCACATTCAATGTGTGGCTTTGCAGGGAAGGCCCCCTGGGAAGTATGGATGAAAACTCAAAAACTAAGAGAAGGAGCTGGGAAGATAGCTCAGCAGGTGCTTGCAAAGCCTTTTGGCCCAGGGGTTCAATTCCAAAGCCAGATGGGTGTTCATTTGCAGCAGTAGCAGCAATTGACTCTTGCTCACATGCCCTGTCTCTTTCTGTCTGTCCCCCACACAAATAATTTTTTAAAATTCTTTTGTTTATTTTTATTTACTTATTTGAGAGTGACAGAGAGAGAGAGAGAGAGAGAGAGAGACTGAGAGAATGAGAATGGGTGCATCAGGGCCTCCAGCCACTGCAAAAGAACTCCAGACACATGCACCCCCTTGTGCATATGGTTTACGTGGGTACTGGGAAATTGATCTTCAAACCGGGATCCTTAGGCTTCACAGGCAAGCACTTAACTGCTAAGCCATCTCTCCAGCCCCACAAATAAATATTTTTTACAAAAAGACTAAGAGAAAATGGCCTATGCTTTCCAGTAGGCCACATTCCTACTGAGGAGACATAACTCTGAAGCCATCTTCTTAAGAGCTAAAGGGTAACTGAGGACACACGCAGAAATAATCAAGTCTGAGGGACACATCTTGGAGTGTGCAGTAGAACTGATAACAAGGGAAGGGGCTCTGGAAGAGAAGTGGAGGTAAATCTGGAGGGTAACAAAAGATACCATAGTCTTAGGATACGAAATGAGCACCAAAAGGTTTGAAAATGTAAGGATTTTCTTTTTCCTGTGTGGGCTGGATTGAACCCAGGGCCACACCTATGCTCCATCATGGAGGTATACTCACAGTTTTTTTTTTCTTTTTATGGTGACATTATATACAAATTTATACTTAGCCAGCTGGAGGCACTTAATTTTTTTTTTAATTTATTTGCAAGGAGAGAGAGAGAGAGAGAAGAGATACAGACAGAGAGAATTAGTGTACCAGGGCCTTTAGCCACTACAGAAGAACTCCAGGTACATGTGCCAGTTTGTGCATCTGGTTTATGTGGGCACTGGAGAATCGAACCAGGGTCATTAGGCTTTGCAGACAAGCACCTTAACCACCAAGTCATCTCTCTTGCCCGTGGAAGCACTTTGATTATTTAATTTTATTGGTAATATCCAAAGCATCATCATCAGGAGCCAGCTGAACACATGGCTTCTCTGCTCCATCAGGCCTTATCTTCACTGCATTATAGCCTGTTTGAGCCAATGCTGCTGGTCTCCACAGTGATGACAAGTGTGATGTCTGTTGGTTTCATTGCTGGCTCAGTGATGTGGGCACAGTGGTCAAAACTGTTTATTCTGGAGGTGCTCATTTTAGAACCCTGCATCGGAACTATTGTGTCTTGACCTGATAGAGAGTGGGTGATGTGTAGATCTTTTCCTGGTGGCCATGAATACCTTCCAGTGTTACCTGCTTGCCTTCAAAGTCTTTGCTTTATTAGTATTTATTTATTTGCCTGTGTGAGTATGTGCTTGCACACATGTGTATGAGCATGCCATAGTCTCTTACTGTTGCAGATGAAGGCCTACCCAATTTCACATGCATAATTGGGAAGAGAAACCCATGCTAGTAGACTTTGACGGCACATGTCTAACTGCTGAGCCATCTTCTCAGCACCCATAGCCTTTGTTTTTCACTTGGAAGGGGAAGGAGCTTCCTTCCTTGCCTTTGGAGCCTTGTTGGTGAATACTGCAAAGCATGTTAAGCAATGACAAATAATATGATAGAGCTCAATGAATATTTGCCAAGCAAGGATAACCATGTAAGAGAGGGTAGTTGTAAGGATTGAACTGATATGTGCAAGATGCTTAAGCATGTGTCTGGTATATTACAAGTGATCAGAAGATGTCGGCTACCATTTGTTTTCATAGCAGAACCACTAACACTAGGAAATGAGGCCAGTATACTCTGAGCACTTTGAATACACAGAGTCTACAACTAAGCTTTGGCCCATCACCCCAGACCCATTCTTCAATGTATGTCATCAGTTAATCTTGGTAATGTCACTCTCATGTCCCTAAGACCTCTGGCAACTCCATGTCACATGTGTCTATCTCTTTTCTCCCAATAAACTGGGGACCCTAGCTGTTAGTCCTAATGACTGAATGTACCACTTTTCCTTTCCAGTATGGTTTTGTAGGCATTTGGCATCTTCGGTAGACTTTAGAAAGAAATCTAGCATCATCATGTTTTTCCTTGTATAATTCATTCTATGTAATTCTTTAAATTAATTAATTAATTAATTTGAGAGCAACAGATACAGACAGCAAGACAGATAGAGGGAGAGAGAGAATGGGTGCGCTAGGGCTTCCAGCCTCCGCAAACGAACTCCAGACGCGTGTGCTCCCTTGTGCATCTGGCTAACGTGGGACCTGGGGAAGCGAGCCTTGAACCGGGGTCCTTAGGCTTCACAGGCAAGCGCTTAACCGCTAAGCCATCTCTCCAGCCCTCATTCTATGTATTTTATAGTGTTAATTGTGTTTAGGTCTTTGTTGCATTCAGAGTTAAATTTCATATGTGCTACAAGGTTAAGTTATTTCAAATTCAAGCTTTTCTATGTGGATTTATTAGCTTACTAGGACCACAAACAGGATGAATTAAGCAACATAAATTGATAGCCTTACGGTTCTGGATGTTTGGAGTCCAGGATCAAGGTGCTGACATAATTGGTTCCTTCTAAAGGCTGTGAGGGAGAATAAGTTCCATGGATGTCTCTGAGCTTCTGATGCCTTGTGCCAATCTTTGGCATTTCTTGGCTTATAGACATACATGCTCATTTTTGCTTTTATGTTCATGAAATATTTTCCTTGTGTTTGTGTTGGTATCTAAATTTCTCCTTTAACTAAGAATGTTAGTCATCCTGGATTAGTGTCCTCCCCTATTCCATATGACTTTATTTTAATTATATCTCGAACAATACTCTGGACAAATGAGGTCATATCTTAAGATACTAATGATGAGGACTTAAAACATGAATTTTTGACCATGAATATTAAGCTAATTGAACAAAAGTCACTTGGTTATTTATATGGGAGCTTATTTCTTGGTAATCTACTCTATTTCATTGCTCTATATGTCAGTTCTTATGCTGGAATGACAATTGCTCCCCAACTTTATTCTTTTTTATCCCTTTTTATTGCCAGCTTCCAGATTTACAGAAAATAAACCATCATAATTCCCCTCTCCCCCATTTTCTCATTTACAGATCTACACTCCATCATATCTCTGCCCTCTCTCCATTAGTCTCTGTTTTATTTTGATGTCATCATCCTTTCCTCTTATGATGAGGGTCTTGTGAAAATAGTGCTAGGTACTGTGAGGTCATGGATATCAAGGCCCATTTCTATCTGGTAAATTTCACTGTAAGCAGCAGTACCCTTCCTTTGGCTCTTACATTCTTTCCACCACCTTTTCCACAATGGACCCTGAACCTTGAAAGGTGTGATAGAGATGTTTTAGTGTTGAACATTTCTCCGTCTTGTCTTCTCAGCACTATGGTGACTTTTGCATCATCCCAGTAGTCACTGCCACCTGAAAAGAGAAGTTTCTCTAACCAAAAGTGAGAGCAGCATTAATATATGGGTATGAATATTAAGTAAAGTGTTTACAGGGCCACTTGGTGACCAAAACATATGCATTTAGCCAGAAAAGAGCAGGTATCACACTACTAATGCTCATGACCTCCCCACCATAGAATTTGATAAGGTTTTCAGTACCAGGTATGTATTCTCTCCCATAAATTGGGTCTCTAGTCCAATTAGAGAGCAGTTGGTTTCCCCCATAACAGACATGCCACTGTTACATCTGTTGTCTCCTTTTGCCCAGATGGCCTAACTTGAGGCTTGCAGTGTCCACTGCTTTCACCACTGATGGCTGCTGTCTCCCATAGGGCTGCATGCAGTGCAGCTTCTTCCAGCTTTCTGTCAGCTTGTCTACAGGGAAGAGGTTTTCAGCTCAGCCACGGTTTGATTTCTCGGTGACCTTGCAGCCTAGGCATGTGGAGTCTTCAGCAATAGGATCTTATCATCTATTCCTGGTGGGAAACCAAGAGCCATGGCAATGGACTATAAAATTTGGGGGCATCAAGAACCTCTCTGGCCAACAACAAACTGGAAGATATCCCATCCCTGGCACTGAAATTTTTCTAATCTATGGCTTCTAGGTGTGCCACTATCCAAAGAGGTAGTTATCATGTGACTTATTCACAATATCATGGATTTTGATTACCCCTCCCCCCACATTCCTTTTACTCAATCTCTTCCCCTGACCTCGCTTAGACTGTTCTACCCACCATAATCTGTCCATCTACTTACATATATACTGTAACATCCCCGTAAGTCCACCCCTCTCTTATAGCCCTTTTCTAGCCTACTAGCCTCTGCTACTGATTTTGTTTTGTTTTGTTTTCATTCTCTGGAGGTAGGGTCTCACTATAGCCCAGGCTAACCTGGAACTCACTATGTAGTCCCAGGGTGGCTTCAAACTCATTGTGATACTCCTACCTCTGCCTCCTGATTGCTGGGATTAAAGGTGTGCACCGCCATGCCTGCCTGCTATAGATTTTTATTCCAACTCACACACTGGTCTGAACAATTGTGCTAGGATCCACATATGAGAGATAACATGTGACATTTGGCTTTTTGGCCCTGGGTTACCTCACTTAGTATAATCCTTTCCATATCCATCCATTTCCCTGCAAATTTTATAATTTCATTTTTCTTTACCACTGAATAGAACTCTATTGTATAAATGTACCACATCTTTATTATCCACTCATCTGTTGAAGGATACCTAGGCTGGTTCCATTTCCTTGCTTTGTGAATAGAGCAGCAACAAATACTGTTGTGCAAGTATCTCTAAGGTAGTAATAAGAGTACTTAGGATACATGCCTAGGAATGCTATAGCTGGGTCATATGGTAAATCTATTTTTAAATGTCTCAGGAATCTCTACATTGATTTCCACAATGGCTGTGCCAAGTTACATTTCCACCAATGGTGTACAAGGGTTCCCATTTTTCCACATTCTTGCCAATATTTATTGCCATTTGTTTTCTTGATGATAGCCATTCTGACAGGAGTGAGATGGAATCTCAAAGCAGTTTCAATTTACATTTCCCTGATGGCTAAGGATGTAGAACACCTTTTTAGATGTTTATATGCCATCTGTATTTCTTTTTTTGAGAATTATCTAGTTAGTTCCGTAGTCCATTTTTAAGTGGGTTGTTTGACTTCTTATTGTTTAGTTTTTTTTTTTTTTTAAAGGGGAATTTCGAGGTCGTGTCTTGTTCTAGCCCAGGCTGACTTGGAAACACTACAAAGTCTCAGGCTGGCCTCGAGCTCATGGTGAGCCATCTACTTCTGCCTTCTGAGTGCTGGGATTAAAGGTGTGTGCCCCTACTCCCGGCCTGTTTAGTGTTCTGAGTTCTTTGTATACTCTGGATATTAACCCTTTGCCAGATGTGTAGCTGTCAAAGATTTTCTCCAATTCTGCAGGTTGTCTCTTTGCTCTATTCACAGTGTCCTTTGATGTACAAAAGCTTTGTAATTTCATGAGATACCAGTGGTTGTTTGATTAATGGTTTTATTTCCTGAGCAACTGGGGTTACATTCAGACAGTCATTGCCTATGCCAATATGTTGAAGGGTTTCCCCTACGTTTTCCTCTAGCAGTTTCAGAGTTTCAGGTCTGTTACCAAGATCTCTGATCTACTTGGGTTTGATTCTTGAGCACAGAGACAGACAAAGATCTATTTTCATCCTTCTACATACAGATATCTAGTTTCCCAGCCCTGCCCTTTTTTTCTTCTTTTCTTTTTTTTGGGGGGGGGGGAGGGTCTCACTCTAGTGCAGGCTGACCTAGAATTCACTATGTAGTCTCACGATGGCCTTGACTCATGCTGATCCTCCTACCTCTGGTTCCCCAATGCTGGGATTAAACATGTGTGCCACCATGCCTAGCTCATGAAGAGGCTGTTTTTTCACCATTTTATTTTTTTGGCATTTTTGTCAAAAGTCAGATGGCTGTAACTGCCTGGATTATCATCTAGGCCTTCTTTACTGCTCCATCAATCTATGTGTCTGTCTCTGTGCCAGTACCATGCTGTTTTTGTTACTATGGCTCTGTAATATAGCTTAAAATTAGGTATGGTGATACCACCAGCCTTATTTTTGTTGCTCGAAATTGTTTTGTTTATTTGAGGTTTTTGTGCTTCCAAATGAATTTTAGGATTTTGTTTTCTATTTCTGTGAAGAATGTCATTGGCATTTTTATGGGGGTCGCATGAAAGTGTGATTTGCTTTTGGTAAGATGGACATTTTCACAATATTAATTCTTCTAATCCAAGAAAATGGGATTGTGTCCTAGTGTCTTCTGCAATTTTTTGCTTGAATGTTTTAAAGTTTTCATTGTAGAGATCCTTTACTTCCTTGGTCAGATTTATTCCAAGGAATTATGTATATATATTTTGTGAGGCAAGTGTGAATGGGATTGATTCCCTGATTTCACCCTCCACATGTTTGTTGTTATATATATAGTATATAGAAAAGCTACTGATTTCCGTCTATTTATTTTGTATCCTGTTACACTACTAAAATTTTTCATCAGCTCTAACAGTTTGCTGGTACAGTCTTTTAGGGTCCTTTATGTATGGAATCATATCATTTGCAAACAATGATAACTTGATCTCTTTCTTTCCAGTTGTATCCCTTTTATGAGTGTCTTTTGTCTTATTGCTATAGCTAAGACTTCCAGTACTATATTAAATAAAAGTGGGGACAAGGGCATGCTTGTCTTATTCCTGAATTTAGTGGAAAGGATTCTAATTTTCCCCCATTTAGTATTATGGTGGCTGTAGGTTTGTCATAAATAGGCTTTATTATGTTGAAATAGGTTGCATTTGTTCACAGTTTCTGTTGGACTTTTACCATGAAGGAATGTTGGATTTTTTGTTAAATGCCTTTTCTGCTTCTATTGAGGTAATCATCTGACTTTTGTCCTTCAGCCTATTTATGTGCTGTATTACATCTGTTGATTTGCATATGTTGAACCATCCTTGCATCTCTGGGATGAAGCCTACTTGGTCAGGGTGAATGATATTTCTGATATATTATTGTATTTCATTTGCCCATATTTTGTTGAGAATTTTTGCATCTATGTTCATGAGGGAGATTGGTCTGTAATTGTCTTTTTTTTTTTTTTTGTTCTGTCTTTGTCTGGCTTTGGTACCAGGGTGATGATGGCTTTGTAGAAGGAGTTTGCTAGAATTCCTCCCTTTTCTGTTTTATGAAAAAGTTTGTGAAGCAGTGGTGTTAGTTGTTCCATGAAAGTCTGGTAAAGTTCACCAGTGAGTCCATCTGGACCTGTTCTTTTTATGGTTGGGAGAGTTTCTATAATTGTTTGGATCTCTGTACTTGTTGTAGGTCTATTTAAATGGTTTATCTCCTCTTGATTTAATTTAGGTAGGTCATATAAATCAAGGAAATCAACCATTGCTTTCAGATTTTCAAACTTAGTGGCATATATATTCTTAAAGTATGTACTTATGATTTGCTGAATTTCTTTGGTATCTGTTGTAATGGTGCCTTTTTCATCTCTAATTTTATTAATTTTTGTCTCTTCTTTCTTTCTTCTGATCAGATTTGCTAAGGGTTTATCAATCTTGTTTATCCTTTCATAGAACCAACTCTTTGTTTCATTGATTCTTTGGATTTTAAAAATTTCTATATCATTAATTTCTGCCCTAATCTTTACTATTTCTTTCCATATACTGATTTTTGGTTCGTATTTTTCTTCTTTTTTCAAGGCCTTAAGGAGAAGCATTAAGTTGCTTACTTGTGAACTCTCTAATTTCTTAATATAGGCACTTAGAGCTATAAATTTCCCTCTTAGGACTGCCTTCATTGTGTCCCAAAGGTTTTGGTGTGTTGTATTCTCATCATCATTTGAGTCTATGAATTTATTGATTTACTTTTTGATTTTTTTCAATGATCCATTCATCATTTAATAGTGTACTGTTTAGTCTGCATGAATTTGTGTATATTTTGTAGTTTTTCTTGTTGCTGATTTGTATTTTAATCCCACTGTGGTCAGATAGAGTGCAAGGGATTATTTCAATTTTCCTGTATTAGTTAAGATATGTTTTGCCTTCTCATATATGTTCTATTTTAGAGAATGTTCTATGTGCTGCTGAGAAAAATCTATATTCTGCAGCATTTGGATGGAATGTTTTGTAGATATCTGTTAGGTACATTTGTTCCATGACATTAATTAATCTGATGACACTCTGTTTATTTTTTGCTGAGGTGACCTGTCAATTGATGAGAGTGGGGTATTAATGTCACCCACTACCTTTGTGTTCGGTGTTTTCTGTGACCTTAAGTCTAATAGTGTTTGTTTGATGAAATTGGGAGCTCCCATGTTAGATCCATATACATTTTGGATTGTAATGTCCTCCTGTTGGAATGTTTCTTTAATCAGAATAAAATGACCTTTTTTATCTTTCCTCCCAATGTTGGTTTGAAGTCTATCCTATGAGATATTAGGATAGCAACCCCTGCTTGTTTCCTAGGCCCATTTGCTTGAAATACTGTTTTCCATCCTTTCACCCTAAGACAGTGTCTATCTTTTATTGAGAGATGAGATGAGCTGCCTGGAGGCAATAAATGGAAAGATCCTGCCTCCTGCCTTTTAATCCAGTCTACAAACCTGTGTCTTTTGGTTGGGGCATTGAGGCCATTGATATTAAGAGTTATTATTGAAAGGTATATATTCTCTCCATTCTTTCTGTTTTTGTAGTGTTCCTGTTTTCCCTTTGCTCACATGTTTTAACTGTTATTTGAGTATGGTTTAATTTTTCCTACTTCCTTCTGTGTGCATTTTGCTATCTCTTCAGTGTGAAGGATCCCTCAAGTATTTTCTGTTCATCTGGATTAGTTTTCATAAATTCCTTTAGACTGTTTTTGTTGTGAAATGTCCTTATTTCTCCTTTAATTTGGACAGATAGCTTCATAGGACAAAGCAATCTTGGCTGATGTCTTTGGTTGTTGTCTTTCAGAATGTAGTAGAATACATCATTCTAAGCCCTTCTGGCCTCTAAAGTTTGTGTTGAGTAAACTGTTATTATTTTGATGGGCTTGCTTTTGTAGGTGACTTGCTTTTTCTCTCTAACTGCTTTCAATATATTTTCTTTGGTTGAGTGTTTAGTAACATGTAGAGGAGAGGTTCTTTCCAGGTTTTGTCTGTTTGATGTTCGAAAAGCCTCTTGTATCTTCACTGGCATTTCATTCCCAATTTGGGGAAAGTTTTCTTCTATAATTTGGTTGAATATGCCTACTATGCCTTGGGAGTGAAATTCCTCTCCTTCTATATCCTGAATTATCATGTTTGATCATTTCATACTATCCCAAATATTTTGAAATTCTCATTCATACTTTCCTATTAGCTTGTCTTTCTCTTTGTTGGACTGCATTATGTCTGCCACCTGGTCTTCTAGTTTACATATTTTGTTCTCTCCTTCATTCTACTGGTGAGACTTTCTGCAGAATTTTTTTTTGTTTTGCTTTTTGATTTTTCGAGGTAGGGTCTCACTTCAGGCTGACTATGTAGTCTCAGGGTGGCCTCGAACTCTTGGTGATCCTCCTACCTCTGCCTCATGAGTGCAGGGATTAAAGGCATGCGCCACCATGCCCAGCTTTGCAGAGTTTTTTATTTGGCTGTGTATTGCAGTGGTAGTATTTCTGCCTGGCTTTTCTTTAGTATTTCTATTTCCTTACTCATGACTTGCAATGATCTCTTTATTTCACTAAGCTTATTTCCTTGCTCTTTTTCATGAATTTGTTTTCTTCTTTAATTCCTTTGTTTTCCTCTTTGATTCCTTTGGTTTCTTTGAGTATAGACAAAATCTTTTTTTTTTTTTTTTTAATTCTTTGCCAGGCATTTCATCCAAAGCAGTCTCATTGGGGGTCATTTCTATTGGATTTATAATTTTGGTGGGATTGTATTATCTTGATTCTTTCTGTTTCTTGTACTATACTATAATGTAGTGACTTTTCGACCTGAGTTGATTTGATGCTTGAATTTTCTGCTTATCTGCAGATTTTTTAGATGTGGAGGTCCAGCTTTATATACCTCCAGGATATGAGTTTGAGGTGCTAAGTGCAGCTTTTGTACTCCAATCCAACCACAGAAGTAATCCTAGGTGTTGAGTTTGCTTGCTATTCAAGTACTCTAGTGGGCTGGGTGGCAAAATTTACTGGCAAATTCTAAACTTCAACTGGGCAATATACACATTCAGTAAAAACTAGTGCAGAACATGGAAGCGTGGGGATTGAAACAAACAGATAACCCTATAAACCCCAAATCCCTAAGGGTGTGTGTTGCTGTATTCTCTTAATCCTGTCAACCAGGGGATTGAGATTTCCATTATGAAATGGGTTCCAGTTTAGCCTGGATCTGGATCAGACCCTGCCCCCAATAATGACAGAAGCAAAAGACAAAAGCCCTATAAATCTTAAAGATCAAAGCAACAATAGTCAACCCCCAAATACAGCCTAATTGACAATGATAAAGCCAACAATGAATATGTAACCCATAACCTGCCCTGACATGGAAAGAGAGATTAACACTTCCAGTGCAGGCCTATGTACCTGACTTTTTGTCTGTTGGCCTCATTGCCTTTTGGGGTGGTTTCCAATCTCACCAATGCTGAGTGCTCACCTCAATCCTTCCATGTTGAGTTGTGGAGCTGAAGCTCTGATCAGCTGTGCTGTATACCGTGCCACTGGGGGGCTGAATGTGTTCTCTGGAGGTTTGCAGTTCTGATGGTTGGGGGATGGGAGAGGGCAGAAAGCCTAGAGTTGTACTGGAACTGCTCAGCTGGTCCCACCTGTATTCCTTTTAGCAGCTCCTTAACTGATCTCCACTGTCTCCCCTTCAGGATTCTTGACTGCAAGGAGGCTGATGAGGTTGGAAAATCCCCTTGTTTGGTGACTGCTCCTGTAGCTCTGTGCTGGATAGAAGCCACAAGGCCTTTGTGAGATTCTGGCCATTTTCTTTTTTTCTGGTGGATCTTGGTCTCTCCTGCTTCTCTGCTGTGGCTAATAAAAACCTATATACCTTCACTTTTTGGAAGAAGAGTGTATTTTGCCGTGCTTTGCTTAAATCCCTCAGTAGGCTAGTTTGGCATGACGCCTATTCCATCATTTTAACTTAAGTCCTCATCTTTATTCTTTTTTAAAGGTTATTTTCATTATTTATGCTGCTTGAGATTCCATATGACTATTAGGATAGGGTTCTCTATTTTATTTTTTGAAAAAAATTCCTTTAGAAGCATGACAGGGATTGCATTAAAACACTTTGGTTATTATTGCTACTTAACAACATTAAGTCTCCCAATCCATAAATATAGAATGTATTTACATTTATTTCAACAATGTTTTATAGGTTTTAGTGTACAAGTCCTTCACCTTATTGGCTAAATTTGTCCCTACTTGTATTTATTTTCAGGGAGACATGTTATATAGTAGCTAGGATCACAAATTCTAAAGTTAGACTATCCAGGTTTAAACTTGGACTTCACCATTTTAAAATCTGTGAGCTTACACAAATTACTGAACTTCTGGCCTCAGTTTTCTTCTGAAAAATGAAGATCATAACAAAATTCTTCCTGGAGTGTTTCCTAGGAATTAGCTACCTTGTCCTTCAAGTTTCTTCATGCCATTGGGATGTATCTATGGCAGAAGCACCATATCAGTGAGGTCTGAAAGTCAGCTGTGGTGTGAGAGTGATTGAAGAATTCTTATAATCTATCTATCTATCTATCTTACTTACTTACTTTCTTTCTTTCTTTCTTTTTTTTTTTTTGAGGTAGGGTTTCACTCTAGTCCAGGCTGACCTGGAATTCACTATGTTGTCCCAGGGTGGACTTGAACTCACAGTGATCATCCTACCTCTGCCTCCCGAGTACTGGGATTAAAGGTGTGTGCCACCATGCCTGGCTTTCTTCTAAATTTTTAATTCCTAGCCTTGCTCACATTCTCTGAAAGTTATAAGTGGTTATTATCTTTATGAAGTTACCATTTCTGTTCTTTCTAGCCTCTTTTATGCATCTAGTAGTTGATACATTTTAAAACATTGAACTTCCCTTGTTCAAATTGCTGGTACAATTTCTGCCTCCTATGTAACCACATGTGAGTAATCAAACTATATGATATCACTCAAGTGAGGGATAGGAAGCAGGATGAGAAGACTGAAGATGGAACTCTGGGACAGGCCTACATTTGGAAGTGGGCAATGAGAGTAGGTAGGAAAATGAAAGGGAAAGTAAGAAAGGCAAGGAGAAGCAATTGAAGAAGAAGGTAGAAGTGTCAATGGTGCCAAATATGGACATTGCTGGATATGACAGTTAGGAAGACACAAGTGAAATTCCTGAGGACTGGCTCTGTCATGTGGTGAATGGAGCAGGCAAATGACTGAATGGAGCGAAGAACACTGAGAGGTGAAATTTATAGTCAACCAACAGTAGATTCTCTTTCAAGAGGCTCAGTGATGACAGGAAAGATACATGCAAGGCAAAAGCAGAGTGGAAAGTAAAACAAGGTCTTGGCAATACAGAGCCTCAAGGTCAGAATTCTAGCTAAGCCCTGACATAATTCACTTGAGACTCAGACAAATGATGAAGTGCTTTAGAAAATAAAAACAGCATATAAATAAAAAACAGCAAAAAATGCTCTCCTTTACTAGACTTTTCTTTGCTCAAGGTTTGTCTCATGACCATCATACCATTCTGGCTCACACAGATCCCTTCTGTCTCTAATTGCTCCATTCTCATGGAATTCAATGACTGTTGGAACAGGCCAACTAGTGCCTTTCCTTGAAGTTACACCCACAGAGATTTTCTTCCCATCTTGTACATACTTTCCTCTCCTAAAATTTCCATAAACACAATGGCTTTGGCATCTCTCTCTTGCCCTAGGAATTACTAGAACCATTCAGTTCAGAAGGCTGGCTTATGTTATGCAAGAGAAACTGGAATCCATGGCATAAATATTGCCAGAGGGCTTTTGGATTTATAATGTGCTCTGCTGCAAATACTTTTTCTCCAAAACCATGTCTTGCCACTTAAAGTTAAGTATTGTGGATGTTATTAGAAAAATATGGCTAACATCAAACTAGGAGCTTTAAAAAAGTATCGTGTGTGTGTGTGTGTGTGTGTGTGTGTGTTTACGTTTGTGTGTGCACGTGCATTCACATGCACACCATGGCACATGCATGGAAGTCACAGGATAACTTCAGCTGTTGGTTCTTGCCTTCCACCTTGCTTTCTTGTTTACTAGTACATACACCAGACTAGCTGGCCTGTGAGCTTCTAGGAATCTCGTGTCTCCATCTCCCATCTTATTATGTGAGATCTGGAATTACAGACACTGGCTACTGTATCCAACATGTTTGTTTGTTTGTTTGTTTGTTTTTGTTTTAGCAAGGTAAGGTCTCACTCTAACCCAGGTTGACTTCAAACTCACTCTGTATTCTTATGCTGGCCTCAAATGGATGGTGATCCTCCTACCTCTACCTCCCAAGTGCTGGGATTAAAGGCATGTGTCACCATGCCCAGATATACTTTCTATATTATTTATTAACTTGAAGGGAGAGAAAGAAGCAGAGAGAGGGAGATAGATAATGGGCGTGCCAGGGTCTGCAGCCACTGCAACAGAACTCAAGATGCATGCACTGCCTTGTGCATATCTGTGAGTCCTGGGGAATCAGACCTAGGTTCTTTGGCTTTGCAGGCAAGTGCCTTAACCACTAAGCCATCTCTCCAGCCCTGATTCCAACTTTTATGTGGCTTCTGGGGATCTGAACTCCAGTTGTCATGCTTGCACAGCAAATATTATTACTCACTGAACCATCTCACTAGCATCAAAACAGTATCCTTTAAAGACAAGAGTTCTTTGCCAAAAAATTTGATTTTTCACCAAGACCCAAAGGAAAATTTATTCAAATAAAGGACTTCTTTTGGTCACACGTTTCTGATTCCTAGGCCCATGCTCTTGATAACACAGATGTGGTATGATTAATTCAAAAGAAAATTACCATTTTGGGCTATGAATCTATTATAAATGGCATATTTGGTTCAAAAGAATAGATAGCAATAAGTCCTTGTTTTTTAAGAAGTGACCTTGTAAATATTTGCATTATTGTCTGAGGCACTAAAGTAGAGTTAGAAATAAAATCACTTCAATACTCAAGGTGCCTCCAAGGCATGGGAGGTGACAATCTAGTCACTGAGATTCAAGACTAAGGACGGATGTCCATTACTCATGAGTATCTTGACTCTGAGGAAGGCTGGGTGACAAAAGTAGAGAGCAGGTCATCATTTTTTCATCTTTGTATGAGCATTTTTGAGTCTTGGTATTAAAAAAACTTCTGCTATTTTCAACCCTTTACTGTCAAAAATTGAATAGTGGTGACCTTAGCCTGACCTGTGCAGTTCAATGGAGAGTACCTACTTTTGTGTTCAGCAACCAGATGTACTCCTTTCTGCTTGGCTCTGCTTGAATGGAAATTTATGTCTGCCCTTTCCTCTTGCCCTTGAAAATTAAAAAGCTTTGACAGTTTGGATTTACCCTTTGTAAAGCAGAAAATGTGGGTTAATTTGCATAAGAATTTGGAACCTCAGAAGTAGAATTCTTTTAGCTTGAATTTTCTCCTCAAGATTTGGTGTTACAATTTCATAAAGGCAAAGAAGGAAGTACTTTCTCCCACATTGTGTTACATGTGCATTGTTGGAACAGAGGTTTAGTTTAGTGAAGGAGCAACCAGTAGTGGGCTTGACTGAAGGAAAGTCTTGAAAGCTCAGGCAACATTTATCTATGCTTTGGAATGAGCTATTCCCAGACGTGCTATCAGTGACGTCAGTGCATGTGAAAGCAGATGTTTAAGACAAGCTATAGGAGATGATCAAGTTTTCTTGTGTCCTTTCCTTTCCTGCAATTTGCAATACTTAGGTGAGTAAGTTGAAAGTGGCAAGGGAATGGGATGAGGAGACAGCTCAGTGGGTCAAGCTTCCTCTGCTCGAGCCTGAGTATCTGAGTTTGACCCACAGGCCCCACATGGAAAGCAGGAAGCCTTGGCTTTTTGTAACCCTGACATGTAGATGGAGAGGTGAGAAGTAAAGACAGGAGAATTTACTGGAAGCTCATGACAGCACCACAAAGAACAACAGAACCAAAACTATAGAGCGAAATCCTGTTTCGAATGATGTGGAAAGGTGAGGACAACATGGAAATTATCCTCTGCTCTCCTCATGTGTGCATCCTCTCTCAGTCTCTGTCTCTGACTCACACCCACAAACTCAAAAAAAGCATCAAGGGAAGAGAAAAAAATGAGACCTGGTAGAAAAAAAAATTACAGAAAATTTGAGGAAAATTCTATAGGAAAACTCATCAAAAGGACACTCAGGAGTCAGGAAAGGCATCTGAGGTGGGGAGGCAGTAAAGTTCTCAGAGTTCTGTGGAGAGAAGGCACTTAGAGGCAGAGCCATATGGACACTGACCCTACGTGAAGAACTTAGATGAGAGAAGGCTGCTTGGAAGGTGCACACTCCATAGCGAAAGCTGGTTGATGTGCTGTAGGCAGTGTTACTTCTTTCAGCCCCAGAATGGGAAGACATAAATGTTGGGTTGCTACACTTCCTGTAGGGTCCTCAGTGCATGGCATGGACACGTCTGTGCTGTGACTAGGCCACATTATGTTGGGCAAGTGCCTGATCTTTTTAAAAATTTTTTTTTTTTGTTATTTTTATTTATTTATTTGAGAGTGACAGAGAGAGAAAGGGGCAGAGAGAATGGGCACTCCAGGCCCTCCAGCCACTGCAAATGAACTCCAGATGCATACGCCCCCTTGTGCATCTGGCTAAACATGGGTCCTGGGGAGTTGAGCCTTGAACCGGGGTCCTTAGGCTTCACAGGCAAGTGCTTAACCGCTAAGCCATCTCTCTAGCCCAAGTGCCTGATCTTTTAATCACTATCTGAACATTTAATATCCTTCCCATTTTTTTTTTTCTTGGAGCACTAGGTTCCCTCCTCGCAGTGGCTGGGCTCTTGTATACATTGCCAGTAAATCTAAGATTTGCTCTAGTTCCAGTACCATCATGAAAAGCTACTTAAAGTTATCATCAAAGTCAAGGACCATAGCCATGGATACTTTGAAGATAAAACAATTTAGTATTTGAGAAACTATTCTCACAATGATATCTTGATGAAATTATTTTTCCTTTGAATTCGGGTCAGTTGTTTGAAATATGGGCACATTTTAAAATTTGTTTCATATATAGTTGTTAAGCTCTTGTGTAAGATTTAGGACTGTTCATTACTAGAGATCTGCAATCAAATTCTAGAGCTGATTTTGAGAAGGATATGGCTCTTTGACCCTGGACAAAGGGGCAGCAAAATCTCCAAGGCACCTTCTAATCTGTGGGCTATTACATTTCTCAGGAGAAGTAGCCTCCCTTGAAGTCTTTTTTGAGTTTCATAGTCATCTCTCTCAGAAGGTCAGCATGATATTTTCAACTAAAATAATTCAGATCCCAAGTTTTTTTTTTTTTTTGGTACTTCATCAAAATTATACAAAGCAAATTGAAAGAGGTGACTTGGGTCTTCAAATGAAAGAAAAATAGGTACACAGAACTGCGATGTAATGTTTCTAAAGTACTACATATTCCATGATATAGCTACTTCAAGCCTACGTAAGGCTCTGTGAGCCTTGCTTTACCAAGTCAAGCCATTCTTGGGCAAAATAAAACACATGGGGAGCAGAAATAGCCGAACTCTGAAGTGCTAGCCTTAAAATTTTGAGTCACAGGGCACTGGAGAGATGGCTCAGCAGTTGGGGCACTTGCCTGCAAAGCTTAATGACCTGGCACCCACATAAAGCCAGATGCACAAAGTAGTACATGCATCTGGAATTTGTTTTCAGTGGCTGGAGGCCCTGGCATGCCCATTTTATCTGTCTCTTTTCTCTCCATCTCTGTTTGCTTGCAAATAAGCAAATAAACTAAGGATGTTGTGTAATTTTCTTGTTCATATACTTCTTTCACTGTAGTTACTCATGCTAGACTTGGTGAGTGGGATTTTGAGAATGAGCTAGTTAAAGTTTGGTCAGATTATGATGTGTGTGATTGGTCAGTAGCAAAAGATAGGAATTATCTTTTCTCCGATATAGACTGAGATTACTTCCCACTAAAAACCAGCAGAGTAAACACAGCCAGAATCCAACAAAACACAGGAAGTTACAACAAATTCGATAACATAGCTGGTGATGCCATAGCTCAGTTGGTGGAGCACTTGCCTAGCATGCTCAAAGCCATGGGTTTAATCTTTAGCACCACATAAACCAAGCACGGTGGCACACACCTGTAATCCAGCACTTAGATGGTAGAGACAGGGAAATCAGAAGTTCAGTCATCCTTGGCTACATAGAAAGTGTGAGACCAGACAGATATATGCGATCCTGTTTCAAAACAAAACAAAACAGACAAAACACAATAACAAAAAAGACAGCCAACAGTAGTGTAATCCTAGTCTGATGAGGCTAGGTGAACATATAGTTTAAATAGCCAGTCCACAAGAATTACAAGGCTCTGAGATAAAAAATAAACTAAAGGCATAGAAATGCTATACAGTGAAATTATAGTTCTAAAACCCTCAACTCCAGGGAAAGAAGTGGACATCCAAAAATCATTTAGAACCCTAAATAAATCAAGATTAGAGATGAAATTTCCATAGGAAATTATAGTAAAAATGCTAAGACAATAAGACAAAATTAAGAGACTTTTCCTGTCAAGATGGCATCCATCTAACCACACTGCACCTCCTGGGGAAGGAAAGGCAAGATGTTGAGGTTTATTGGGTCTCCTAGGGGTGAACAGACTCTAATAGATCTCCAGTGGGAGGGCCCAGAGAGGCAAAGAAGAGAATCTGCTAATTCCCACACTCTTGAGTAGACTACCAGTCCCCAAATCCTCTCAAGCAGCCATCCTAGCCATAGTCACAGCTGCAGGTTCATCCTGCACTAACTGCAGGCAAGGGAACCTAGCCCAGCAAGCCAGCATCGCTCACTCACTGCTGCCAATCACCTCCATGTGCAGACCCAGGCCAGCAGGCTAGCTTCCCTCACAGGTGTTCCCACCACTACAGAGCTCCATAGGAGAACTCCACCCTCCCACCCCCATGTCTGTACCTAGGCCAGCAGGCTAGCATTCCCCCAGGGGTCCTCCACACATAAACGCCATCCAACTTTCTGGCATACCCTACCTCCATACTTGGACCCAGGTCAACAGGCTAGCACTCTCCCCACTGCTGCCAGGGGCCTCTACATGCTACTGACCCTCTGTGGGCAGACCCAAGGAGCAGGCTAGTGTTTCCCCCTCCCTAGGCTCTTCCACCATAGGGGACCTGCAATGTTCCCCCCTGTGTGTCTCCTGACCCACAGCAGTCCCATATCCATGCCTGGCCCTGTCACAGGACCTGGCAGTCCCATGCACCCCTGTGACAGGGTCCCAATGGACCCACTGTCCCACCCCCTCATCCTTCAGCATTGCAGAACCACCACACATTCCCATCCTCACCCCCTCTGCAGCCCACCCACAACACCAGTCTTGTTTGAGCCATTACCCCATACCCCATGTCCCCTTGAGCTACCTGACCATGCAGTCCCATATCCCAAATCATGGAACAACGAGTCCCTACATCAGGTCCTGGGCCCCCAACAGAGCCTCAGAGACTCCTTCCCACTGAGCAGGTAGGCCCAGTTGCAATCAGAAGACTAAAGGGAAAAATCACTGAAGACACCTCAGGGGTAGACTACAGCTTCCTCCTAAATTAAGACTTCCACACTATGATGGTCAGACCACAGTGAAAGAAGAATAACATGAAAAATCAAATGCAAGTAAATCCAAGAAGATTGCCTAGTCCCACAATGTATGTCTCTAATCAAAACATAGAAGAGACATTAAGATCAGAACCCCAAAATGAATATACAAGCTATGCAACCATGACCAAGAAAATAGTAGAACTTGCAGAAAAGCAACAAAGGGCCAATAATCGTATGAATGCTGTCCTTGCTGATTAGACCTAATAGATAAGAACCAGGAAGGGTTCCAAAGACAGTTAAATGATCTGAAAGGGGGAAGGGAGGAGGACCTTAATAACCAGCTGGCTAAGCTCAATAAAGACATAAATAAATGCAAGGATGAATTCCAAGAAGTGTTAAGAAAATCAGAAAATGACATGAAAAGGGAACTCAGCAGAGGGATGGAAACTTTACATAAAAATACAGTAGAAATGCAAACCAAATTGAACAAGCCCCAAACTCTATAGAATCTCTTAAGAATAGAGTCAGCTATGTGGAGGATAGAAACTCAGAATGGAAAACAAAACAGAAGAAATAGTTCATGAGTCCAAAAGTTTCAGTAAGTTCAAAACTTTTGGTGAACAGAACATGAGGGAACTGTGGGATACCCTTAAACATCCCATCATTCAGATCATGGGAATACCAGAAGGGGAAGAAATTCAGAACAAAGTCATGGAGAACTTATTAAAAAAAATTATGGAAGAAAACTTTCCTACTCTTTCAAAAGAAAGTCCCATCAAAGTACAAGAAGCTCACAGAACTCCAAACAGACTGGACCAAAGGAAAAACTCTCCAAGACATATTATCATTAAGACTTTAAACATTGATACCAAAGAGAAAGTCCTAAAGTAGCTAGGGAGAAACAACACATTGCATATAAAGGAAACCCCATCAGAATTACTTCAGACTTCTCAATGGAAACCCTAAAAACCAGAAGGGGCTAGAATGGAACACTGAAAAGTCCAAGAATCTATGGCTTCCAACCCAAACTTCTCTACCAAGCAAAAGTATCCCTCATAATAGATGGTGAAAGAAAAACTTTCCAAGATAAAACTCAGCTTTACAACTATATGAACACAAAGCCAAACCTGCAGAGTACTTCAGGGAATGTTCCACACAGAAGAATCAAAAAAATCAACCTCAAGTGCCTATGAGAAGTAGATCACAATAGCCAAACTCAGAGAAGGCACAAAAACTACAAAGTCCAAGAAAACACCAAACCACATAAACCACCATGATATGGCAGGGATTAAATCAAACCTCACAATAATTACCGTAAATATTAATGGCTTTAATTCACCAATAAAGAGACATAAGATAACAAGTTGGATCAGAAAATTAGACCTCTCAATCTGCTATCTTCTAGAAACCCACCTCACCACTAAAGACAGACACCTCCTCAGGGTGAAAGGGTGGAAAATAATATTCTAAGCAAATGGAAATAAGAAACAAGCAGACATAACTATACTAATGTCAGATAAAATAGACTTCAAACCAAAAGTGATAAAAAAACAAGACAAAGAAGGCCACTTCCTACTTTATCAAGGGAAGAAAACAATAAGAGGATATCACAATTATCAATCTTTATACACCAAACATAGGCACACCACAATTCATAAAACAAAACCTACTTGAGAAAAACACAGAAATAACCAATACCATCATAGATGGGGACTTCAGTACTCCACTATCAGCAATAGATAAATCATTCAAACAGAAAATTAACAGGTAAGTGAGAGAGCTCAACAAAACCATAGATCAATTAGACCTAATGGACATCTACAGAGCATTCTACCCCAAATCCACAGACTACACATTCTTCTCAAGAGCTGATGGAACCTTCTCTAAAATAGATCATATTCTGGGTCACAAAGCCTGCCTCCATATATTTAGGAAGATCAATGTAACTTTCTGTATGATATCAGACCACAATGCTGTATTGCTGGAAGTTAACATTAAAAAATGCACCAGGAACCCCATGAGCTCCTAAAAACTGAACAACACACTTTTAAGCAATAAATGGATAGTGGATGAAATAAAAAATGAAACTGAAATTTCTAGAAATGAATGACAATGAGAACACATTGTACCAAAACTTATGTGACATAATAAAGGTGGTCTTCAGGGGAAAATTCATAGCACTGAATACCTTCTCAACAAAGACAGAGAGATCCCAAATCAATAACCTAACCTGCCTCCTAAAAGCACTGGAAAAGCAAGAAGAATCCAACCCCAAAAGCTCCAGACATAAACAAAAATGGGAACAAAAATTAATGAATTGGCAACTAACAAAACAATCAAGAAATTTAATGAAACAAAGAGCTTGTTCTTTGAAAAATTAAACAAGATTGATAAACCCCTGACCAATTTGATCAAAAAAACAAACAGATGCTTCAAATTAACAAAATTAGAAATGAAAAAGGAGAGATCACATAAGTGAAATTAGGAGAATCATCAGAACTTATTTCAAAAACCTCTATTCCACAAAAGTTGATAATATGGAGGAAATGGATGAATTCCTGGACACATACCACCTGCCAAATCTAAACTCAGAGCAGATTGATCTCTTAAACCTATCACAGCCACTGAAATGAAAAGGTAATCAAAACCTCCCCCCAAAGAGTAGAGGATCACATGGCTTCTCAGCTGAATCCTATCGAACCTTCATGGAAGAACTGAAACCAATTTTTCTCAAACTGTGTCACACAATTGGAGAGCAGGGAAAGCTCCTCAACTTCTTTAATGAAGCTATTGTTACCCTAATACCAAAACCAGGCAGAGATGCTACAAGAAAAGAGAACTATAGGCCTATTTCCCTGATGAACTTAGACACTAAGATCCTGAGCAAAATCCTCACAAACTGAACTCAACAACACATCAAAAGCATTATCTACCTTGATCAAATAGGCTTCATCCCATGAACGCAGTAGTGGTTCAACATATGAAATCTGTCAATGTAATATGCCACATAAATAAGCTTAAACACAAAAACCACATGACTATTTTGATAGATGCAGAAAAGGCCTTTGACAAAATACAACATCACTTCCTGATCAAAGCATTAGAAAGACTAGGGAGGGATGGTTTATACCTCAACATAATAAAGGCTATATAGAAAACTCCTAAAGCCCAAATAATACTTAATTCAGAGAGACTGAAGGAATTTCCACTGAGACCAGGAATAAGACAGGGGTGTCCACTTTAACCTACGCTCTGCAACACAGTACTGGAAGTCCTAGCTGAAGCACTAATACAGGAGAAAGAAATAAAAGGGATGCAAATTGCAAAGGAAGAAGTTAAGTTAGCCCTATTCACAGATGACATGATTCTAAACATGAGACTCAAGAACCTCCAGCTTAAACTCTTAAAGGTGATTAATTCCTTTAGCAAAGTAGCAGGATACAAAACCAATGCACAAAAATCAGTAGCCTTTCTATATGCAAAAGACAAAGATACAGAGACGATGTAAAAGAAAAAGACACAGAGAAAGAAATAAGTGTCACATTTTCAATAGCAACAAAAGTAAGTAAATAAAAGACCTTAGAATAACATTAACCAAGGATGTGAAAGATGTATACAATGAAAACACTCAAAGAAATTTATGAGGACTTGAGAAAATGTAAAGACCTCCCATGTTCCTGGATAGAATTAACATTGTGAAAATGGCAATCTTACCAAAAGCAATATACAGACTTAATGCAATACCAATAAAAATCCCAACATCTTTCTTCACAGAGATAGAAATAATGATCTCAAAATTCAAACAGGATGGCAGAAGGCCTTGGATATCCAAGAATATTCTCAGCAAAAGAAATACCTCTGGAGGCATCACTATACCTTATCTAAAGATATATTACAAAGTAATAAAAACAGTGTAGTACTGTCATAAAAACAGGATTATGACCAATAGAGCAGAATTGAGGACCCTGACTTTGGTTCAAGCAACTATAGCTACTTGGTATTTGACAAAGGCCCCAACAATGCAGGCTGGAAAAAAGACAGCATCTTCAACAAATGGTGCTGGACACACTGGATAACCATATGCAGGGAAATGAAACTCAATCCACACATTTTGCCATGCATAAGAATCAAGTCCAAATGGATCAAATACCACAATATAAGACTGGAAACTCAGCTACTGCTGAATTAAAAAAACAAAACAAAAAAAGGACTAACTTTCCATGATATAGGAATGGGAAAAGACTTCCTGAACAAAACTCCAGTATCTCAGGAACTTAAACTATCACTCAACCATTGGGATTTCATAAAATTAAAAAGTTTCTTCACAGGCAAACAAACAATAAGCAGAGCCAATAGAGTACCCACAGAATAGGAAAAAATCTTTGCTGGCTATACAACTTACAGAGGCCTAATTTCTAGAATCTACAAAGAACTCAAAATCCTAAACAATAAAAAGTCAAACAACCCACTCACAAAATAGAGAAAAGAACTGGATAGGCAGTTCTCAGAGGCAGAAATGCAAATGACAAACACACAATTAACAAAATGTTCCTCATACCTAATCATCAGGGAAATGTAAATTAAAACAACTATGACATTCTACCTTGCCCCAGTAAGGATAGCAAACATTAAAAATCAAATGAAAAAAAAAAAAATGCTGGCAAGGATGTGAAGAAACAGGAACCCTCATCCACTGTTGGTGGGAATGTAAGATGGTACAACCACTATGGAAAAGCAATATGGAGACTCCTAAAAAGGTTGACTATAGAGTTACCAACAAAGCCAGTTAGTCCCTTACTGGATATTTACCCTAAAAACTCCACGCCTCAGTTCAGAGAGATTTGCTCAACCATGTTTATAGCTGTTCAATTCATAATAGCTAAGAGATGGAATCAACCCAGAATTCCATCATTAGACAAATGCACAATCAAGATGTGGTATAGCTACATGATGGAATTCTACATAGCAGCAAGGAAAAATGACACGATGAAATTTGAAGAAAAATGGTTGAACCTGGAACAGATCATTCTCACCCAATCACAGAAAGATAATTGCTGCATGGTCTCACTCATCTGTGGCTCCTAACCTGAATTGGCTTGTGATGCTGAGATACATAATAAGCATCTCAAGGTCTGGACAATAGGGAGGGTAGGGCTGGAGGGGAGGGTAAGGGTGTGGATGGGGGACATAAAACTGGACCCAAACAGCAATGGTACCATAAAATTCTACAAACTAAATGGTTGAACCTTCATCAGATCCTTAGAGGCAATACCTGAATCATAGAATCCTGGAGAGGGTATGATGAAGACTAACCTTCATTTTCTCCTGCCTCTCTCTCTCCCCCTCTGTTCTCTATGTCTTTTATAATACCTATATTTTTTTCCCTTCTTTTCCTTGGGGCTAGCCTGTAACTCCCAGTACCAGCATGTGGTTAACATATACCATGAGCTGTTGATCAGAGACTTACAAGGTTTCCCAAAAGAAGACAGATTTCTGTCAGAGTACTTGATGACCCACCAAAGGTTAGTGGTAAGACGCTACTGCTGAAGGCACCATATGCTGTTGATATAGAACATAGAGCAACGTGGCTGGAATCTGGAAGAGCCAGGCCCCAAACAGTTGGCTTGTCTAGTCCCAGAAGGTGCTACATGAGTGACTAGGGGAAAATGACCAACGTCTTTCCAAGAAACTTGTGGTCTAAGTTATTTAGCAGCAAACAACTTGATGTGATGCTCACACAAGTGCAATAGTGGCACACAACCATGGTGGGTAACCAGCTGTTCTTGATTGGACTAACTGATTCAGTCAATGGAACAGAACCCATAGCTGGAGCTGGCAAACAAGTCAGAACCATATCCAAAGAATGATCCCACTCTCCATTAGCAAGCTCCCACCAATAGTGAGCTACAGAGAGCCTACACCTACTAAATTCTCTCTAAAATAATGATGGTTATCCCATTTATCTGGTGCAGACTTCACTCTCCGTTGGAGAATTTTCTTCTCTTTTTCAGATGGATGCATATCCAGAGGAGAAAATCAGGCCATCACACCTCAACAGGGCCTCTGCTGAAACCAAGAGTAACCAGGGAAATGAGCAAGAGCTTTCTTGGTGAACCTGGTACCAGCACAAAGGTGAAGGAGATAGACACAGAGAATACTCAGCTCCTACCAAACCAGATATCCACAGACACAGAGGCCCCCAAGACCTTATCACTGAAGTAGACCTAAAATGAACCCAGCATGGCTCAGGGAAATTTGTAGAAGAGTGGGTGGAGAGACTGTTAGAGCCACATGTTGGGTCATTATGCACAGAGACATTGCCTCTTACCCATAACTGATGGCTAACCCCACAATGTATGACCCACATTCCCAAACGAGGAGAGTCCCTGCAGAGGGGGGAGGACATGGAGGAAGCTAATGATATTGGTACCAACATGACTGTATACACACTGTGTAAACAACAACAACAACAACTACTACTACTACTACTAAAAGCTCTAAGAGAAAAATATCAATTACTAACAAAGTTAAACCCATCTAAATGACATCAGACTTACAGCAGAAATCATAAAAACCAGGAAATCATGGGATGATGCATCTCAATCCCTGAAAATAAGTAAGTTTCAGTCAAGGTTACTATATCCAACAGTTATCTTCAAAATCTTTTCTATTTTGTTTTTGATAGTTTTATACATTTTGTTCATATTCACCCTACTGCCCTCTCTCTGATCACCATTTTACTTTTATGTCTTTTTTTGTGACCCACTGAGTTAAATTAGGGTTGCCTTCATGAGTATGGGTAGGGAGTTATTTACTAGAATGTGAGTAACTTACCAGGGGCCATACCACAGAAAACATAACTCCCCTTCCCCCAGCAAGCAGACTAGCCACGAGCTACTGTGGGAGGGATGGAGTTCTGTGAGCCTCCCTGGCCGTGACAGGATGTTCATGGGCTTAGTCAAGTACAGGAAACCACAGCTGCTCTGAGGTATGAGTGCAACTGCCATGTCATGTCCAGAAGACAGCCTTCCACTGCACTCCTCCTCATCTTGCAGCTCTTAATATTTGTTCTGCCCTCCTTCTTCTTCAGTCCTGTCATTATTGTACCGGTGAGCACATCTTGTCTGGCATCTTGGTTGTGGAACATACAGGGTCCACATCTGGGTAAGACTGTTGATGACTTTCCTTCTTGCAAAGCATCTTCTGACACTATGGACACTAGTCACCAGGTAGGAAGCTTCCAGCTTAATTCCAACTTGATTTCTTTATGTCTCACCACTTATCTTTTTAAAATCAACAAAGGAATAAAGCCATTTCAAGTCAAGCACAAACCAAAGTAATTCATGACCACCAATCCATTATTGCAGAAGATATTTAAAGGACTCTCACATAGAGAAAGAATTATCAATACTGAGATCACAGGTAAAAATAAATTTTATGAGAGGAGTAGGAGAAGTAGAAAAGAACCAATTGCTTCCAACTAAATAAACTAGTACATTCCTAATACAAAGGAGGAAGAAGAGAATAAATAGTAATTAGACCAATCAGGAAAACAACCAACCAAATTCCAAGAAGCAGAAAATTCCTCTCAATTGTATCCTTAAAGGTAATGGTCTTAACTATCCATTGAAAAGACACAGACTAAATGATTAGATTAAAAAACAAGATCCAGTTCTTTGCTGGCTACAAGAAGCACATTTAATCAGCTAAGACCCATACAGACTGAGACTGTAAGGATGGAAATTAATATACCAAGTGAGAGGGAGCCAAAATAAACAGGAGTTTGAACCTGATAAAACAGACTTCAAGCCAAGAGAGAAGAGAGTCACCACATATCACTCAAGGCAACAAATCATCAATAAGATATAAGAATTTAACTTTTAGCAATTAATTCCATAAAACAAATACTACTAGACATAAAATGACAGGTAGTTTCAGACACAATAATAGTGGGTGTGATGGTTAATGTTGATGACCAATTTTACAGAATAAAGAATCACCTAGGAGGCTAATACCTGGGCATACTATAAAGAAGTTTTAAGAGTGAGTTAATTGAAATGGAAGACCACCCTAAGTGTGGGTAGCATCATTTCATGGGCTGGGGTCCTGGACTATATATGTATATATTTTTAAAAAAAGCTAGCTGAGCACCAGCATCTCTCTCTCTCTCTGCTTGCTGACTGTGGATGCAGTGTAACAGCCACCTCATATTCCTGCCACTGTGTCTTCCCCATAGCAATGGACTATATCTTTAGACTGTGAGCCCAAACAAACCCCTCTTGTTTAAGTTGCTTTTTTCAGATACTTTTTCACAGTAATGAAAAAAGTAGGTAATAGAGCGAGGGACTTTATTACCCCACTCTCATCAATACATAGATCATCTAGGTCAAAAAAGTCACAAAGAAACTTCAGAATTTAAGCTGTACCATAGATCATATGGACTTAATAGACATTTACAGAATATTCCATCCAGCAGCTATGGAATACACATTCTTCTCAGCAGCCTATGGAACTTGATCTAAAATAGACCATAAAGGCTAAAAAGCAAGTCTTCACAAATATAAGAAAATTAAAATAAATTCTTATATCTTATCAGATTATAGTGAAATAGAAATTAACAGCAAGTACATGTAGATTGAGGACTCTTTTTGTAAGCTTTAGAGAGACTTTATTAGATTAAGAGAAAGGAAGAGAAAGAAGTGTAGAGTGCTCTTGCCATGTGGAGGGCAGAAGGAGGCAGAAGGCTATGTGGGAGTAGGATCCAGAGCAGAGGTTCAGGCATCAGGAGAGATGAATGACCAAGAAGAGGCTGGATTATGCTCTTGAATGATCAGTAAGTCTTTGAAGAAATCAGGGAAGAATTAAAATGTTTCTAAAGCCAGGTGTGGTGGTGTATATCTTTAAGCCCAGCACTTGGAAGGCAGAGGTAGGAGGATCGCTGTGGGATTGAAGTCACCATGAGACTACAGAGTGAATTTCAGGTCAATCTTGGCTAGACTGAGACCCTACCTTGGAAAACACACACACGCACGCACGCACGCACGCACGCACGCACGCACGCACGCACGCACGCACGCACTAGAATAAATGAAAACAACTTCTGAGAACCTTTGGGATGCAACATAGACAGTCCTAGGAGGAACATTTATGGTTATTAGTGCTTACATTAAAAAAAATCAGACACAGTATGCCTGTGAAGCCCAAGGATCCACGTTCGATTCACCAGGTCCCATGTAAGCCAGCTGCACATGGTGGCACCCGAGTCTGGAGTTTGTTTGCAGTGGCTAGAAGCCCTGGTGCACCCATTCTCATTCTCTTTCTCTGTCTCCCTCTCTCTCCATCTCCCTCTCTCTCAATCTCTAATAAATAAATCTTTTTAAAAAATTTTTTTGTTTTATTTATTTATTTGAGACTGACAGAGAGAGAAAGAGGCAGAGAGAGAATGGGCGTGCCAGGGCCTCCAGCCACTGCAAACGAACTCCAGACGCGTGCGCCCCCTTGTGCATCTGGCTATCGTGGGTCATGGGGAATCTAGCCTCGAACCAAGGTCCTTAGGCTTCACAGACAAGCGCTTAACCGCTAAGCCATTTCTCCAACCCATAAATAAATCTTAAAAAGAAAGAAAGAAAGAAAAAATCAGACACAGGCTGGAGAGATGGTTTAGTGGTTAAGGCACTTGCCTCCAAAGCCAAAGCATGCAGGTTTAATTTCCCAGGACCCAAGTAAGCCAGATGCACAAGGTGGTGTGTGCATCTGGAGTCCATTTGTAGCAGCTAGAGATCCTGATGTACCCATTCTTTCTCTATCTGCCTCTTTCTCCCCTTCTCTCAAATAAATAAATAAAAATAAGGCCCAAATATTAAAAAAGAAATCAGAGGGTTGGGGAGAGGATTCATCAATTAAAGGTGCTTGCTTGCAAAGTCTCTAGTCTTTCAGACTGTGAGTCCACATGAGCACCCAAGTACAGCTGTATGCAAAGTGGCACTAGCATTTGTAATGCCCACATGCCTATGCTAATCAATGGAACGTGGAGCCAGTTGAATCCTCATTTTGTGAGCCACCTAGTCTGATGTTCCTTTGCAATCTGGAAGTTTGTTTACAACAGCAAAAGACCCTGTTTCAAAGAAGGCTGAGAATAAACACCTCAAAGTTGTCTCCTGGCCTCCACACTTGCATTGCAGCACACATATGTGAGTGTGTGCTCACTCACGGACACACACACTAAACAACAATAAAAAATCAGAGAGAGGGGCTGGCAAGATGGTTCAGTGGTTAAGGTGCTTGCATGCAAAGTCTAACAACACGTTTGATTATTCAGTACCCACGTAAAGCCAGATGTACAGTACCACATGATGTGGAGTTTGTTTGCAGTGGCCAGAGGCCTTGGCATGCTCATTTCTCTCTGTCTCTCTTCTTTTTCTCTCTCTGCTTACAAATAAATCAGTACAAAATTAAGCAAATAAGAGAGAGCTCAAATAAATAATGATGCATTTCAAAGTCTTAGAAAAAAATGAAAGCAAGCCAGTTCCAAAAGCAGTAGGTCAAAAGAAACTGATGAAATAGACACTAAAAGAACAATACAAATAATTGGTGGGGCTGGGAAGATGGCTCAGTGGTTAAAGGTGCTGTTTTGCAAAGCCTGTTGGCCTAGGTTCAATTCCCAAGCCAGTCACGTGAACCAGGTGCAAAAACTGGTACAAGTGTCTTGTGCTTGTACAGCAGCAGGAGGCCTTGGAACCCTCCTCTTTGCCACATGTAAAGAAATAGATAAAATCAAGAAAATTAATGAAACAGAGTTGGTCCTTTGAAAATATGAACAAGATTAGGCTGGAAAGATGGCTCATGGTTAAAGATGGCTTGCATAACCTGATGGCCTTGGTTCAATTCCAAGTCACCCATGTAAGCTGGATGCAAAACATGACACAAGCATCTGGTGTTTGTTAAGAGCAGCAGGACACCATGACAGACACAGATGCAAACGAATGAATAGAAATTACCGAAGAGATAAGTTTAACAACACTTAGTCAAACCAGCCCAAAGAAAGAGATGATCCAAATTAATAAACTTAGTGACACAGAGGGACAATTATAACACATAGCAAGGATCATAATACTACAAAAAACTATATATTCCAAAGTATGGAAAACCTAGAAGAAATGAATAAATTCCTAGAAACCTACAACCTACCTAAGTTCAATTAGGTTACAACCTAAGTTAAATTAAGAGGACATTAGCAGCTTGAACAGACTTCCAATGAGCAACGAAGTTGAAGCAGTAACGTCTCCTAACAAGCAAAAGCCTGGGGCTGGGTGGATTCAGTGAAAAACGTCTGGAAGTGGGGGCTGGCATGGGAAGCTCAGTGGGTAAGAGTACTTGATCTGAAAGGGCTTGGTTCAGCCTGAGTTCCGATTCCTCAGCACCCATGTAAGCCTTGCCTTGTGGGGAGTTGAGACTGGGGAATATTCTGAGGCTTGCAAGGACAGAAGCTCCAGATTCTGTGAGAGACTTCATCTCAAGGAAATACAGGATGAGATAAAAGAGGAAGACACCCTACCTTCTCCCCTGGTCTCTGCATGCATAGTACATACCTGAGCACATATACGTGCACACATGCATGCATATACCATACACATCACATCACATCACATCATACAAACACACACACAGGCATAAAAATTCTGGAGGTTGATGTGAATGTACTTAATGCCATTTTACAATAGATAGTGATGATTGGGAGAGTGGCTTTTGCTTTCTACAAATCTGTACAAGGGAAGATGCCGGGCTGTGGGGGCTGGAGGAGCACAGCATGTCATGCCATAAAGGCAGGAACACATTTCTTTGTTGTGGGTAAGCTTCAGAAGATACTTATGTGCCATATGCCCTCTAGACAAACACTGCTTTCTCAATGTATTTAGAGCTGATTATAGCTCACACGAAAATGAGTTCTCCCCTAGGCCCTGCTTTACACAGAAGGAAAAAGCTCTGATGATGTATAGTGTTACCTGCTTTTCCATGATGGTACATAATTGTCTTAGGAGAGAGACCTCTGTGGAAATTCCCCAAAGTTCTGGGATCAATAGAGCATCAGCTCCAGTTGCAGCAGTGTTTTCTCTCACTCTGCTTTATCTAAGTCCATTTAATCCACTTTACCTCACTAGAAACCAACCAGGATTCTTTTCTCCTGGAACAGCTGAGGCAGTCATATCCATGCTTGTCGCTGTAGCACCAGCACTTGAGCCAAGATCAAAGGCTCCTAAAGCCAGAGGACTGTTCAGATGAGCTGATGGATGTTGAGCCAATCTGCTTTTAAACTTTGTAACTAATTTTTTTATTTCCCAGGGGGAGAGTGAAAGGAAAGAGAACGAGTAGTTGAAAACCTGGGGGCCTGCTGTATTGCTTTCTTTGCCCAATTTAACTGAGGTGAAGGAGAGATTAAAAACTTGAACTTTTTTGCACCTCTTATTTGTTCACTCAGAACTCCACAGTTGAGTTTAACAAAATTGAGAACCATTTGTTTTTTTCATATTTAGTTTCTTTATTTAGGTTGTGACTTCTCTTGAGAAAGTTTTCTGGACAATCACCTCTCACCCTTTCTATGTATGTGTATGATGTTCATGTGTGTGTTTGTGTGCATGTGCATACATGTATGTTCATGTGTGGGCACATGTAGAGTTAGAAAATAGCTTGGATGTGGTCTTCACCTTTCACCTCATTTGAGGCCAGCTCTCTTGTTCTAATTGTTTGCCACTGCATTACTCAGGCTAGCTGGCCCATGAGCTTCTGGGAAAGTCTTCTGTCTCTGTCTACATTCTCACTGTAGGTATATTGGGATTAAGCCCTCCTGCTACAGTGTCCAACCTTTTATGTTACTTCTGGGATCTGTGCTTAGATACTCAGGCTTGCATGTCAAGCACCTCATCCACTAAGTCACTTCCCCAGCCAGAAAAATTAGACCCTTTAATGAAGAAGAAAAACAACTTTCCTTAGGAGAGAACATGTGCTTTAAGAAAGGGAATTCAATAGTTTCTCTTTTTGATACAGGGTCCTTTAACTTCTCATTATCAATAATTATAGCATACAATATTCTATGGGTAATTTTGTATTCTTTTGGTTTTGAGATGGTCAAAAGCTTAAAAAATAGTACTGCAGAAAAAAAAAAAAAAGAGACACTTGGTGCATGCTTGCAAAGTCTGCCAGCCAGGGTTCAATTCCAAGCCATGATACAAAGTGATGCAAACTTTACTTAACTTTCATACCCAGATATTAATGCTACTCTCACATTTGGTTACAGAAGCTTCTCTTTTTAGATAGTGGTGACCCCTTAGATGACCCAAAAAGCACCATAGTGCTGAGAAGACATGCCAGAGGAATGTTCAGCACTGAAACATCTCTATCACACCTTCTAGGGCTCAGGGTCTATTGTGGAAGAGGTGGCCAAAAGAAAGTAAAAGCCGAAGAAGGAAGTGTGGGACCATTTGCAATGTAATCGTCTAAACAGAAATTGGCCTTAGTACCCATGACCTCACAATGCCTAGCACTATGTTCACAAGACCCTCATAGTAGGAGAAAAAGATGATGACATCAAAATAAGAGAGAGACTAATGGAGAGAGGGAGGGCATATGATGGAGTGTGGATTTGTGAAGGGCAAAGTAGCAGAGGGGAGGGAATTATCATGGTTTATTTTCTCTAAGTATAGAAGCTGTCAATAAAAATAAATAAATAAAATTATTTAATCCCAGCACTTGTGAGGCAGAGGTAGGGGGATCACTGTGAGTTCAAGGCCACCCTGAGACTACATAGTGAATTCCAGCTCAGCCTGGACTAGAGTGAGACCCTACCTCAAAAAATAAATGACTAAATAAATAAAAATAAAAACAAAGTGGTGCAAGCATCTGGCACTTGTCTGCAGTGGCAAGAAGCACTGGTGTACCCCTACACAGACACACACACACACACACACATGTGCAAATAATGAAAAAAATGAAAACAAGAAAAAAGAAAAAAAGATATAAACATAGGAGGGGACTAGTTGGGAAGAAGAATTGGGTGGGAGTTGAAGGAAGGAAAAAAAGAGAATGAGAAATGCTAATGGCTATTTTGCTATTTAGATATTAACTCAAATTTTAATTGGAACTTATAGTAATATGCAAAATTATCCTAGTTGCTCATTCTAATACATTTGCTTCAAGAAGCCTATTGATAGAAAGTGATGAAATTTGAGTTTGTTGGGATGCACAAGCAGGGAGTCCTGAAGCACGACATATTCTAATGCTATCATGACTGAGGTGCTGTGGTTTGTGGACCCATCAGAAATCTTTTTAAAAAAATATTTCATTTATTTATTTATTTGAGAGAGAGAAAGAGGGAGAGAGAGAGAGAATAGGTGCTCCAGGGCCTCCAGCTACTGCAAACAAACTCCAGACGCCTGTGCCCCCTTGTGCATCTGGCTTACGTAGGTCCTGCAGGATCAAACCAAGATTCTTTGGCTTTGCAGGCAAATGCCGTAACCTCTAAGCCATCAGTCCAGCCCTCCATCAGAAATCTTTATGCACACTAAAGAGGGCTGAAAGAGCTGGCAGGTTCAGTCATTTTCTTGTGAGTAAGGTATCTGTCCCTCAAAGTGAAGAAAATCTCTTTCCTCCATTAGCACTGGTTGGTATTTTTGCTTTTTGATCAGAGTCTCATGTACCCCACGCTGGTCTCCAACTAGTTATATATCAGAAGATGATCTTGAACTCTAGCTCTCCTGTCTCAACCATCCAAGTGCTTGAATTAACAGGAGTGCACCACCACATGTGGCATAATATGAAAAATCTATGAATCAGTCACTGAACTTTGATTTCCTAATATCCCCATTTTTTTCTGGATTATTTAAAATCAAATACTACATATCATGTAACTTCACCCCTGGTGCATTCATAAGTTCCTCAGAATGAGAAAGAGAACATTTAGCACTTTCTTCTACCAGTATCTCCATATTTGCATTGCTCTGCTAGTCTAAATGTGTCTCATTTTCACTGGTTTATTCTATTCATAATTCAGTTAGGTTTCACTTCTTTGTATTTGGGCCATGTAAATGTCTATAAGCTAGAACTCACCCTGCTTGTTTTGTCTCTGTCATGAACTGATAGAATAAATTAGGTTTACAACTTCCAGATTTGCCTCACAGGATATGTAAATATCCCTCTATTTTTGAATCTCCTAAAGACTGAAGTTACAGATAAAAGTTGCAAGCTGTGACTACTGTAATATAATGACAGTGTCAAGATTGTAAAATTAATTTATTTTCAAAGTTTCATTGGAGTAAGAGAAGGAAAGATGAAAGAATAGGACAAGTTTCCACTTATGAGAAGGTAGGAAGGGGTAAAGCCCTAAATTTAACTTTTTATGTATTTAATTTTATGTTTTTGAGAAAGTTCTCCTCATGTAGTTCAGACTGGCCTTAAACTCACTAGGCAGCCCAGGCTGGTCTTGATCTCTTCTTCTATGTTAGCCTTCTTGATACTGGAATTACAGGTTTGTACCTGCATAGTTTATTTGTTGTTGCTGGTTGTGTGTGTGTGTGTGTGTGTGTGTGTGTGTGTGGTATACGTGAGGTTTGGTTGTGTGATGTGTGGTGTATGCAAGTGTGTGTGTGCGCAGATGCATGTACCCCATGCATGTGCATGTGGAGGCTAGAAAAGAATGTTGGGTGTCCTCTTACTGTGTATATTTTTTTCTTTGAGATGGAGTTTTCCCTCAGTCTGGAGCTGCTTTCTGTCATTGAGCCCCAGCAGTTGATTCTTTAATCTCTGTCTCCAGCAAACTGGAGTTACAGATGTGTGTGGCCACACTCAGCTAATTATGTGGGGGAGTTAAACTTGGTGGTCTCTGGTCTGAGAAGTCTCCATGCTTAAGTGCCAAGTGCTCATAGGTGCCGAACCATGTCTAGCTCTGTTGCTATCATTAAAAAAATATCTTTCAGAAAGATAGTTCTTCATTTCCTGTTTTTGTCTAAAATTCATTATCATACTTTGTTTATATTTCAGAGATGTTAAAATTGGTCAGAGGGCTGGAGAGAGGCACTTGTCTCTAGAGCCTAACTACCTAGGCTCAATTCCACAGTACCCAAGTAAGTCAGATGCACAAAGTGGCACAGGTATCTGGCATTCACTTGCAGTGGATACAGGCCCTGGCATGCCCATTATTCTCTCTCTGTCTCTCTTTCTGTCTCTCTCTCTCTGTCTCTAGCTCTGCTTGCCAATAAGTAAGATATTAAAAATTGACCAGAAAGTTGAGGTGGTTGCTTAATAATTTTACTGTAACATTTTTCATTAATACTTTGTTTCATGGGGTTATCATCCAATGATGATTATCGTGCAAATCAGCCATTATATTAGATGAATTACAAATGTTGAATTTTCTAAATCTAGTATCTTTTTTTGAATTTATTATCCAAACATCTGTATAAAAACACCCTCAAGTACTAGGCTTCTAGACATCCTGAAATACATACTAAACTAGGAAAGCAAAAAGAGTATTTGACTATTTTCCTTAAATATCAATTTTTCTGGGTAGTGATTTGGTGTCCTGACAACTGCCAATAGTGAGCGCTGAGTTTTACTGTGCTTGCTTTTCTTCTAATCCCTTAAAAACTTTTTTTTTTAATTTTGTAGCTTTTTATATATTAAGTACATCCTAATTACTTGAGCCACTTCTTCTGAAGTTCATGTTGTCTCATTTATGAGAAGGGAGACCTATTTAGAGGCTCTTGTGTCTTATTCTTTGACATGGCCCATAGAAGCCTCTGATATGTGTGTATTTTCAATTTTTTTTTAATGTTTCCTTCAGTCATAGTTTTAAGAATTGCCTTTTATATTTGAAGGGACTTTCTTTGAGGATTTTACATTGAGTCTGCTTTGAATGTTGATTCAATTATTTTGATGAATTCTCTTTCCTCTCTTCTTAATTTTATTATTTTCACTCTTTTCCCTTCTAGGCTCAATTTCTATTGTAGTATATTTTTGGCTGTTTTGTTTCTTCTAATTTACGCTTTATTTCTGGAATACATTTTGTGTCTTTCCTGGTTCACTCCCAAGTTTCTTGAGCTATGTTCATAAAGCTGTGTCTCATAGTCTAGCCATCTAATTTCTGAGCAATTCTCATTCTGATTTGTATGGCTCTTTCAAGTTTTGATTGTTTTTAAGATTCTTTTTACCTCATTTTGTAATTCAACCTTTATTGCAGTTTTCATCTTCTTTGTAGCTACATTTGTATGGTTTTATTAGTTTTTGGAACTAGATTTGGTTCATTTTCATCTTTATTCTTATCATCATGATCTGGCTTTATTTTCCACATATAAGTGAGATAGTTTATTGGACTAATATAGATAAGTTTTTGCATAGTGCTTTCTCTTGTTATTGTAAGTATTAAACAATATCACCTTTTTACATAGATAGTTTTGTCTCTCATGGTTCAGCCTGAGTTACAGAAACAACTTCCTGCATCTTACTCTGTGTTGGTTTGCCTTGAAAAGGTCTTTCCTTCCAAAATAGTTTTGTTACCTTTGTATATACCTGTGGTTCTATGTCAGACCCTGCTCCCACTCCCATCATTTTCTGGAAACTTATTCTGCTAGCATCTCTGGTATTTCATTTTGGATCTAACTCATAGCAGCAGTTTTTGGGTTTGTTGTGGGAGAGGACAGGTTTCTGCCATGTTAAAAGGAGTGGTTCTGGTGTTTTTCTGAGATCCTTGTGGGCTAAGGCTGGTCTGCATGGCTTCCAATTTCATAGCTCTTTGATGACATCCCACTATTTCTACACTGGTCCAAAGCTTGGAGCCTGGGGGAAAATTCACTATTAATTTCCTGATTGCCTTTCTTCTTCTTTCTCCTTATATTTAATGATCTGTAGGGAACTGGCTCCTTTTCTCCTTGATTTCTGAGTCATCACCCTGTCATCACTCCTTTCTCTTTTTTCTTTTTCACCAATTCCTAGCCTCTATTAGGGCAAACAATGATGATTTGTGGTTGTCTGGTGTCACATTCCAGAGGACCTGAGGAATTCCTTGTCATCATGGTTATGTCAGATAATATCCATGTTTGTTTCTGCTTTTAACATTCTGAATATTCTGTAATGCCTTTACGATGAAAAGAAATTATGCTACTGCCCTTTTTATAGCAATAGAGATGCCATTTAAAGTGAGAGTATTGTAGAAAATGGCTTTTTATTTCTAGCATTATTACTCATGACTAAAAGAATTATTTCTTTGTTTGTAAGGAGGGGAGGAGGGAGAGAGAATGGACACACAAGGGTCTCCAGCCATTGCAAAAGAACTTCTGATGCATGTAACACTGTGTGTATCCGGCTTTACAAGGTACTGGGGAACAGAACTTGAATCATTAGGTTTTTCAGGCAAGTACCTTAACCATTCAGCAATTTCTGTAGCCCTGTATTCTGTAATATTTTTATAGTAATAATTAAAAATAAAAAAAATAAAAAGGAAATTGTATACTTAGATGAATTCATAACTACACTTCAAATTTCATTTGCTCCTGTTACATGAGCCAGAAAAGTATACATTCATATGTGTAAACATATATATATATATATATATATATATATATATAAAATACATATACATATATTTTAAGGAAGAGCAAAATACATGTATTTTTTGTCTGTTTATTGTCCTCAATGTGCCATTCTTGACTTATCCATTTGTCATCATCTTGAAACTGCTTAAAATATTGTTTTTTAAAAATCTTTATTTTCAAGTTTATCTCAGTGTTGACCTACTTTGGGTGCTACTTAACATTTCTTTACCAAGATGAACAATCACCCTCATCTACATGCGTACCTGACAAAAGATAAAAAGTGTGACATGTAGCCCGGGCTATCCTCCAACTCACTTATGTAGTCAAAGATGACTTTTAACTTCACATCTGCTGCCTTTACCTCCCTAGTGCTGGAATTACAGATATGTGCCACCACACATCTTTTTTTTTTTTTATTTCATTTTATTTTAGAGAGTGAAAGCAAGAGAATGGGCATTCCAGGGCCAACCACTGCAAAAAGCCACTGCAAACAAACTGCAGACACATATACCACTTTGTGCATCTGGGTTTACCTGGGTACTCTGGAATCAATCATCTTAATTACTGAGCCATCTCTCCAGCACCCATTATTTTTTACTAACTTGCGGTGTGGGGGATGGAACCGAGGGGTTTGTGCATGTTAAACAAGCACTGTACCAACTGAAGTATATGCCCAGCATAAACCAATATAAAATTTTTTCATAAGTTCAAAATTTTCATGTTTATGTAAGCTCTGCCATATCACTGATGGTAATATGACTTGGGCAATCTGACTATGGTTGGGGCACTAAGATGTTCAGCTTGCTCATCTGGGAACGTAGAACCAAAATGACACTATAAAGCTCCTGAAGTTTATGTTCACAGCCTTGTCTCAACTGTTGAGAACTTAGAAAATGTACAGTAAAATTAACAAAGGATCATAATATTCTGTATGTGTTCTTACATTTTTCTTAACCTTGTTGAGCTTCAGAGAGATGAATTAGCATAATGTCTTAGCATTTCCTCTTCCTGAAAAAAGTCAGTGATTGGTTCCATCTAAGCCACTCAGAATGACAGTAGTCTCTGAATGATTGCTTACAGGTCTGGTTTAATAATACATAGCACACTAATGGCAGAGATGATTGCCTGAGTAGTTGCCCATGGAAGAGAAGGACAATCTCACTTTACTGATTTCCCTATCACAAAACCAGGCTGCAGAACTGTGGAAAACTAGTCTGGTCTCTCCACAGAGGACATGAGGGAGTGCCGTTTATTGTAAGGAAAACCACCTACCAGCTTTTATGATTGCATCAGACATCCATGGGACCATCACACAGAGTGTTTGGCAGAGGCAACTTTGCTTCATGAGATGGTGTTGTAGTTCCCTTTTCATTGCTGGTACAAAACACCCAACCAGAAACAGCTCATGAGAGGAAAGGGTTTATTTCTGCTCACAGTTTTGAGAGGACGTTTCATCATGGTAGAGAAAACCTAGTAGGTAGCCAGTGCATCACACATCTTGTCATAGCAGCAGGAAGGAAGTAGTCAGAGTGAGCTAGCTCTGAACACCTAGTAAGCTGGATTAATAAAGATCAAGTTGGGCTGGGGAGATGGCTTAGTGGTTAAGGCATTTTTCTGTGCCACCTAAGAACCCACGTTCAATTCCCCAGTATCCACATAAGCCAGGTGCACAAGGGGGCACCATTGTCTGGAGTTTGTCTGCAGTATTTAGAGGTCCTGGTAGGCCCATTCTCTTGCTATTTCTCTCTCAAAATCAATAAATAAATTTAATTTAATTAAACTATTAAAAGCTCAAGATCCACCTCCAGTGACTTATCTCTTTCAGCAAGGCTCCGCCCCCAAGGGCCCCACAACTTTCAACTATAAGGTTAAATTACAAACACTTGAGGCTATGGTATCATTTTATATTCAAATTGCCACAGTAGGTCATTCTAGTGTTGAACTTTCTTCCCTGGAATTGGTTATAAAGGAATTTGAGAAGCTTTGTACACTTGACAACATAAGCAGAAAGAGGAAGCAGACAGGTTAAGATATGTCAAGAGCAGCATCCTGAAGCAGCCTAGGGGACTGGGGTTCCTTAGGGCATCTGTCTTTGTGAGCATCCAACAGTTCCCCATGACATCCCTTTCAAGGGAAGAATTTAAATAAGCAGCCAAAGTGGTTCTGAATTGAGATGGATTTTGAAATAAAGATTTAAAAAAAAGTTTTGCATAGTCACAGGATGAAAAATGGATGTGGCAAAACTGGCATATTGGGGACAGTGAGCAGATACTTCTTAAAAGAATCTATGGCACTATTTGTAAAAGGCATCTATTGTCTATTTTACATCTTTTATTCCTTCTTACATATGACTTTTAGAATTCTGCAGAACTCTTCTTCCTGGACTATAAAGGAGTACTATAAATGACTTTAACAAATTCATGAATTCTAAGGAGAGGAAGGGATGAGAAGGAGAAAAATAATAGGAAATTCAATTTCTTTCACTTAGCATCTTGACACAAAAAGTGGCACTCCATATGTAAGTGGTTTAAGAATTATTTTCCACTTTAAACCTGTGCCTGTTCTATCTAACAGAGCCTCCTAGGAAAGAGTGTTGCTTCTATTTGAATAGCACAAAGGATTGCTTGACTTATTACATGGCATAAAATCCCATTTAGTCTCTCTGGATCCCATTGCCTTTGCAGCTCCACCCATGGCTCTTATGCATCACGATGGGATGACTTCTGAGGGTGGGTAATTCTCCCTAATGAATGTGATTTTTGTCTCTTCTTCCTTTTAAGTAGGAGGCTGGTAGGAAGAATATAGAAACCACTGGGACAAAGGCATTCTAATTTGAAGTTTCTCCTTTTCCATAGGACAATAGAACAGAAATTTTCGCATCATAAGACCTGACAGTACATCAGAATTGCTGACCCAAGATTCATTACTTCAAGGAAGTAGTTTATTAGGCTTTATATGAGAGATTGTACAAGACCTGTGCATGCTCTGTATAGGTCTCAGATACCCAGGCACATGAGCAGAGCATTGAATGGGCCTCCATTCATTCATCTTTCATTCATTCAACAAATATTTATGGAGTACTTACTGTATGTCTGACGTTTCTTGCTATGAAGGAACACTAATAACACAATGAACCAACAAAGTCCTTGTGTCATGAAGATTGCTTTCCAGAGGAAGAAATAAACATGATGAGTAAATAATCTAGCCTGATATATTTATGAGTGATAAAGATTAAAAGAAGGGAAGATAGATAGGAAGATTTATGTGCATGTGTGTGTATTTTATCACAAATTTAGATTAGGCTGATCAAGTGTTGCAGTTACTTTCTTGTTGCTGAGACAAAGTACCTGACCAAAAGCAGCTGATGGAAAGAAAAGATATATTTTGGTATTTTGGTGTACAGTCATGAGGAAAAGCTTCATGATGGCAGGGGAAAGCATGGCATGTACAGAAGCTGGACATCACTTCTGCCACTTCAGGTTGGAAAACAGCAGCAGGAGAGTGGGCTGAACTCTAGAAAAGAGGAGCTGGTTATAACATCCTTAAACCCATTCCCCAAATCACACCTCCTCCAACAAGGCTCTATCTCCCAAATTGCCACTAGTGGGGGACCTAGCATTCAGAACACATGAGTTTATGGGGGACTATTTGATCCAAGCCACCACACCGTGGGAAGCCTCACTGCAGTAGTAGTTTATTTAGATTAGGTCCTAAGAGAAGGAGTCAAGGGAATGGAGAAATCCAAGTAGTGAGAACAGCAAAAGCAAAGGCTCTGAGATGGGACTGTACCTGGCTTGCTTGAGGAATGATGAGGCCAGTGTTTCTAGAGAAGAATAAACCAAGATTAGTAAGAAATGACATTGAAGGGGAATTTGAAGGGTGAATCATTTAGGGTTTTTGATTTTGTTTTCAAGATAGGGTCTCACTCTAGCCCAAGCTAACCTGGAATTCACTTTGTAGTCCTTGAACTCACAGTGATCCTCCTACCTCTGCCTCCCTCTACTGAAATTGAAGGCATATGTCACCATTCCTGGATGAGTTTTAAAAAATACTTCTATTTGTAGTATTGACAGTCCAAGCCCTGATGGCAGAAAATACTGGGGAGATCCAGGATCCATCAGTAGGACAAGAAGAGATAGCTGACTACCTACCATGAGACATGTCACCTCCACCACATCTGACAGGGCCCAGAAGACATTGCAGAGGAAGCTGCAACACTGCATTTTCACTCACTGTTAGCCTGATAACTCCAGAGAGAAGGCGACAGACATTATGGTCACTCAAAATGCATTAAAGCAAATATTCAGATGATACAAACAACTCAACACTAAATCAGACTTCTCAAATGCCTGCTAAGGCTCGGGGAACATCGAATAAGAAGGAGCAAAAAGATTGTAAGAGCCATAGAGTGGGCAAGAATATCCCAAGGCACAGTCCTTCCTCCATAGAAACTGACTGAGGCTTCATAACCCCACAGTGATTACCAATCACCCCCTAATGAGGGTCCTCAGTAGAATGGGTCCAGGAAAGAAGAAAAGTAAGAGTATAGCCTTTACAAAATAAAATTACATTAAAAAATAAAGTTACATGGTACATGCCTTTAATCCCAACACTTGGGAGGCAGAGGTAGGAAGATTGCTGTGAGTTTGAGGCCAACCTGGGAGTAGAGTGAGTTCCAGGTCAGCCTGGGCTACAGCAAGACTCTACCTTGAAAAACAAACAAAAAGAAAGAAAGTTACTGGCATTGTATATAATGTATGTACTGTGAAATGATTGTCCTAATAAAGCTAACTAGCATGTCTATCAAAAAGAATTTTATTGGGGCTGGAGAGACGGCTTAGTGGTTAAGTGCTTGCCTGTGAAGCCTATGGACCCTGGTTTGAGGCTCGATTCCCCAGGACGCACGTTAGCCAGATGCACAAGGGGGCACACACATCTGGAGTTTGTTTGCAGTGGCTGAAGGCCCTGGCGCGTCCATTCTCTCTCTCTCTGTCACTCTCAAATAGGAATAAATAAAAAAATTTAAAAGTATATTTTTATTAATCTATTTGCATTCAGAGAGAAAGAAGAGAAGAGGTATATGTCAGGGGGTGTGGGTGCACCAGGGCCTCTTGCCACTGCAAGTAAACCATAGATGCATGCATTACTTTGTTCATGTGAGTATTGGGGAATTAAACCCAGGCCATCAGGCTTTGAAAGTAAGTGCCTTTAACCACTGAGCCATGTCTTCAGTCCTGGTTGATTTTTAGGCAAAGAGTGATAGTAGCCTTTAGAAGGGGCATGGCTTGTTCTCATATTTTAAGGGACCTTGTCTGAGAATAATCTAAAGGGCAGAAGAGGAGAAACAGTTAAGTTAGGAGACAAGAGCAATAACAGTTGGATGTTTTATAGAAATATGGAACATCTAAGAGCTGTTTATGGTTTAAAATAACTTATCTTCTGCAAGCTGAGCTCCCAAATCAGAACCAAAAATTGCTTAAGTATGTTATTGTTTACCTAGAATCAGGATGGCACAGAGAAGCAGGGGGAAATGATCCCAAGTCTAAGTGCATAAGATGAGCTGTCCTGCTTATTGGCTCCAGTCTCCCATAAATGTTGTTGTGTTTGCATTGCTGGCGACTTGTGGTTCCTTCTCGTAATTTTTAGAAAAGAATCATTGCCTGTATTCTTTTTTTCAATGTCTTACTAAACCAGGAGCTAACTTATCGTATTTGTTTAGGAGCTTTGCCTGTTCTAGTAATTATTTTAAAGTTTATAGGAGGTCAAAAGTCTTCTCAGATACTGAATTGGACCCTGGAACAGTAAAAGGACATCACTGAGAAATCTGATGAAATTGTACTCAAATCTGTAGTTCAGTGAGTGGTTTTGAAAAGGTATATCTGAAATTTCCCTAATGGTTTTACAATAAAGTTTAAAACTAGTATAAAATAAAAAGATAATTTTAAACAATAAGTTCCCTGACCCAGACATGGTGGTGCATACCTATTATAATCCCAGCATTCAGGAAGTGGAGGAAGGATTGTAGTTTGAGACCAGCCTATGACACATAGTGAAATCCTGTCTTAAAATAAGTACTGAGAGTAAGAAACTGCTGAGTGCTTGGCCCTAACTGGGACCTATATCACACTTTCCAAGAATCAAAGCACATCATAAATGAAGTTGGAGAAAGAATGTAAGAACCAGAAGATGGGTGGTATGCTGGGGAAGTCTGTCTTCTGGATATGACAAGGCCATTATACTCATAAACTTACAACAGCTGTGATTACCTGTACAAGATTGGACCTAACAACATTTCCTCTTGAATGTATGGTTGTGTTTCATGAGGTCCTACCCTTCCCTTGGGGGGGGGGGAGGGGGAGAGAGAGAGAGAGAGAGAGAGAGAGAGAGAGAGAGTGAGAGTGTAAGGGCACACCAGGGCCTCTAGCCACTGCAAACGAACTCCAGATGTGTGTGCCACCTTGTGCATCTGACTTATGTGGGACCTGGAGAATAGAATCGGGGTCCTTAGGCTTTGCAGACATGCACCTTAAATGCTAAGCCATCTCTCCAGCCCAAGACATATTCTTTAGTGTATTCAGTGCTAAGTTGCTCATGCTCTGGTAAATAATCTCACTCATGGTCATGTAGGCAACTCTAATTCAGTGGGTCATGCAAAGAAAAGACAAGAAAGTGGGAGAGAGAACAGTTGAGAAAAAGGGGTTAAGTAAGAGTGAGGGGGTCAAGAAAAGGTAGTAGGGGTGAATATGACTTAAATTATAAACATGTATGAAATTGCCCAAAATTAATTAAGATTGTGGAGTTTTCAAGTCCTATTTCTTAGTTATTTGGCAAGTCAGCATTTAAGACATCATAAAAAGTAGGTAAACAAACTCTTAAGGTCCTCTCCACGTATTGGGTAGCAAATTCCTATGCTGTTTAATGTGTTAGATTAACAAAGTTCTTCCTGGAGATCATGAAGCACATGATGTTTAGCTAATATTATAGTAATAGTAATATCAGTCTAATATTACTAATATCCCAATGAGGTTTAAATGAAATGTCAATGTTGCAAAGAATGGGGCCAAATAAGGTGATGATGTCAACACAATATATCCATACAGAAGATATGGGGAGATGAGGTACATTGTGATATCATGGTGGCTTTCATCCTCTCTCCTTCATATTTAGGGTGTGCCAGGGCCAGACGAAGAACAAGATGCTTCTGTACACACGTCTGTGACTTGCTGAGTACTTTTTTTTTTTTTTTTTTTCAGGGGACTTGGGCAGTTTTCACAAGAATGTGCCAGGACTCTGGCATTATCTGCCATGCTTTGTCTGGAATAAGCCTTTCTTTCAGAGCTGTGTGGTCATAGACACTAAGCAATGGCATCTTCTCAGGCATAATGCAAGACTAAGGATGACAATGAAAGGCTTCTCCACAATGCCTATAGTCAGCCCTGGGTCGCTGAAAGAAGGAGGTGTGGGGCTTGAATGCCCAACCCAGCATGCCTTCCCTTGATAGCCTCTCTTAAAAGCAGGTTAAGTAATTAGGAAAAAATCCACCCTATATCCAACATGATCTTTGATTTAGTGGACTCTTTTCTATAGGGAAAAGGCTACAATGAACATGTACTGAAAGAACAATAGTCCTTTTTATGCTGAAAGTCAGACATTTTAAATTTGAGGCCTGGGACCATCCAGGTATTCCCTTTTGAGCTCATGAAGCAAGCAGGCAGAAGCATTCAAAGGTGGAAAATGTGCTTTCAGGAACTGATGTGGCTCTCACATGTTCCGCAGTTCTGTGTACTATGAAAATGCATTTCTGCATAATTATGTAAGGTACAACCCTGGCTAGGAAAATAGCATTCCCCTCCACTGCCTTGTCTTTGTCTGCTGTACTATCAGTGATGGAGGAATGCAGAGAGGACAGTGAGGGACTTTGTCATATCATTTAATCACAGATTTTTATCATATCTCCCTTATTTACCTAGTAGCATGACAGTGTTTTCCTTCTCTGTAAACTCCCATTGCAGTTTCACCAATATCTACTCAAAATACATTCCACAAAATTTTAAAAAATCCATTTGAAGAGCTTGCCATAGTGGTGCATGCCTTTAATCCCAGCACTTGGGAGGCAAAGGTAGGAGGATTGATGTGAGTTCAAGGCCACCCTGAGATTACATACTGAATTCCAGGTCAGCCTGAGCCAGAGTGAGACCCTATCTCAAAAAAACAAAAAAAAAAAACAAAAAACAAAAACAAAAACAAAAAATCTATTTGAAGAGTCAATAATGTTCAATAATTCTTGGTTGGGATACCAGCATTGCTAGCTAAATTCTTATTTATAAAAGTTTCTAGAAGGAAATTAAAAAAACTTTAAAATCTAAAAAAAAAAATGGGACTAGGGAGATAGCTTAGTGGTTAAGGTGCTTGCCTACAAAGCTGAAGGTCCTAGGTTCAATTCCCCAGTACCCATATAAGTCAGATGCACAAGATGGCACATGTGTCTGGAATTCATTCACAGTGGCTAGAGGCCCTAGCATGACCATTCTCAATCTGTCTGCCTCTTTATCTCATTCTCAAATAAATAAATAAATAAGTAAACAAAAGGTTTTAAAATAAAAGAGGAAGTTGTACTTGCTTAGACAGTACATACATTAAAAAGGTGTACATACACTCATCTGGGCTCATTTAAATGAATGCTGGTGGGCTGCAGGAGAAAAGAAGGATGGTTTAACAGTCCCTCCCAGTAGTCTAGGAGAGACAGATGGCTCTTACAGGGAGGGCAGATGTCCTCACCTCCCCCCAGGCTGCAGGTGGGGGCTCCACTGGAGGGTAGTACTTAGGCACATCCCAGGCCACCGCGGCCATGAACCATTTGAAGTCTTTGCACTTGAGTTGTTTGCGTAACTCCTTCTGGGCAGAGATGTCCCCGGTGGAGAGATGCCTATACTCTGGCCGCCGCTGGTAGATGTATTCAGCAAATTCATCCATCCACGTCTCAGCCACACGCTTCAGGTTCTGTACAGCACAGACAAATAGACATGTTATTTTTTGGCTTATAGTTCATGATGGCTTTTGCTGCATCTGAGATAGAAAAAAATGGAAAGGGAAATTTAGGCAACCTCAGGCTATACTGGTTGGTGGGTTATTAACAGTGAGAGTTTGCATAGCTGCAAGGAGTGTGATATGATGACCTTGTAGCTTAATGCCCATTCTCCTTCTGGTGTGGGGCCCAGTTGGTACTAATTATCATAGCCAGTGAAGATCCCACTCACAATTATGTCAATTTCCCCCTCTCGTTCTTTAGTGATTACAAATATTTTTCATATAGAGAGAGTTGACACTGCACAGAACAAATCTCGTCTTAGATGTCTAATTCCTTAAAAGACTTGAAGATTTGGGCATTTTGGAAAACATGAGAAAAAAAATAAGCAAGCTTTATTCTTTAGCAATTTTTTAATGAAATTACAGATATAGACAATATATTATGATCATAGTACCGTCTCCCTTTCTCTCTGCTAAATACTCCCTCCATTGAATCTCTTCTTTTTTTGAACTAGTCTCTCTTCTGTTTTGAGGTTGTCATTTCTTCTGATTATGCAGGCCTTGTGTATATATTTTCAACCACTGTTAGGTCACGAATACCATGGCCACTTTGTTTCTGGAAGACATTATTACCAGGCACTCTTTCCTTTTCTTTGGTTCATACATTTTTTCCATCACCTCTTCTGCAATGGTTCCTGAGACATTGAGGGTATGATATAGATGTCTCACTGCTGAACACTCCACTGTCACTTCTCAGCACTTTGTTGAATTTTGAGTCCCTCGGTGAAAGCTTTTATTCTTATCTCCCAATTATAGAGATGGAACCAGACATTGATTTCAAAAGCATGGATTCTATTACTATGATGCATACACAATAAGAATTACATAGTTTACCATATGAGATCATGGAAGGGCAACATCAGAGAGGCCAGTCTTCTCTGTGGCAGTTTCCCTGGGCAATGGAGGCAGAAGGTTGATGGTTGGAAAATTAGCATGTTTCTTATGATTAGAAGTAGGTCTGGGATGAGGGCAGGCAGAAGAGTTTTTTTGTTTGTTTTGGGAATAAGAGGTTATTTACCAACTGTGGATTCCACATTCTTCACTGGAGAATGATGACAGAATTATGTGCCTACATCTTGGGGAATAAATGAACTAATGTACATAAATTGCTTAGAATTAGACCACAATTGGTGCTATAACAAAAAGCTATTATTTTGAATGGTAGAGGGAGTACAGAATTGGAAATTGAAGAGCCTGTGTATCAGGCTCAGCCATGTATAAGTCATCAGTTCCTGTGGCCTTTGAGAAGGGAGTAGAGTGGAATAGAACAGCTCTGTAAGATACATTCAAGTTCTGTGGTGGAGACCAGCTGCATTTATCTAGATGATGTCAGTTTTTTTTTTTTTTAATTTATTTATTTGAGAGCGACAGACACAGAGAGAAAGACAGATAGAGGGAAAGAGAGAGAATGGGCGCGCCAGGGCTTCCAGCCTCTGCAAACGAACTCCAGATGCGTGCGCCCCCTTATGCATCTGGCTAACGTGGGACCTGGGGAACCGAGCCTCGAACCGGGGTCCTTAGGCTTCACAGGCAAGTGCTTAACCGCTAAGCCATCTCTCCAGCCCAAAAAGAGGTTTATTTTGGCTCACAGGCTTGAGGGGAAGCTTCACGATGGCAGGGGAAAACGATGGCATGAGCAGAGGGTGGACATCACCCCCTGGCAAACATAAGATGGACCACAGCAAGATGATGTCAGTTTTAATGCCTCCAGGTTGAACCATATTACATGGGCCTGTGTCCCATAGAGTGCAGTTCCTGTTTGTACCAATTTGAGTTCCTTATTTTAAGGGCTCGATTAATGTGGACATTGACCATATCAAATTTCTTATTTGCACTTAGACTGAAGGACCATAGTGGCTGTCTGGAAACTTCAGTAAGATCCTAATACGAGTGACTGGAGTCAAAACTAGTGGTACTTAGGGAAACTTTATCTTAAAAATTGCCATGAAACACTAGTCCAGTTAAGAACTCAGAGCTCTGTTGGGTGTAGAGCTACATATATTATATTTTCTTTTGTGTTGTATGTATGGGTGTGTATGCACATCCATATGAATGGAGGTACACTTACATGTGGTTGAGCATGCAAGTGCTTGTGAAAGCCAGAGGTCACCTGCATATATCCTTCCTTTATGCTCTCCACCTTACTTTTGTGTGACAGGGTCTATCTCTGAAATTGTAACTTGTCCATTTGGCTACATAAGCTAGTTAGCAAGCCATGGGTATCCTCCTGTCTCTGCCTCTGTAGTACTGGGACTACAGCCACATGCCATTACCCTTGACATTTACATGGGTGTTGGGGATCTGAACTCAGGTTCTCATGCTTGGGCAACAAGCTCTTTATCCAATGAGCTGTTTCCCCCAGCCCAGCTATTGATATCTTTTTTTTTTTTTTTAAGTGGTGTAGGGTACCAGTGTGTCTGGATGAATCTTCCATCTGCCCTTGTGCCTCTTCTACAACTTCAACAGACTTCTTGCCTACATATTTTTGAATGGTAGGCATAAAGTAGGGCTTAGGTAATACAATAAGATATAGAAGCAATACAACTCTGATTTCTTGGGTCCCTCTGTTCATTCTTTCAAAGATGTCTGAAGCATACTTAGAAGGATAATGAAGTGACATTGATATATAAGCATTATCACCTAAGAGATTGTTTTTTGCCTTTGTTTTCTGTCTAATATCCCATTGACATTGCCTCATCCATGTCACTTTCTACTCCTTCTCTTACTCTAATTTGTCTTGACAAATGTTAGAATCATCCTGGCTTTGTCATATTCTAGCTACTGATTCTGAACTGCCCAATTCATCTGGGGACAGGAAAGGAAATAGACAATGTCATGAGGTTCTTGGCACCATGTAATCTATGCATTCATACAATATAACTGTGCACAGGGTGTAGCCACAGGACATGAGAACACCATGTTGGAACCAAAAGAGAAACTCGCTCCCTCCTGACTATCCCTCATAGTACTGGAAAGTCCTATGGGAGTCAATGGAGGACAATGGTCACCAATAGCATGAATAAGCAGGGTATCTGCAGACTACGAAATCAACAAGTTGGACAAGAAGTACACTCTCATGCAATAGTAGCATGCAACCTGTTTGGGTAATCAATTGTTCTCTAATTGGGCACAAGGCCTACTCAGTGGGAGAGATCTCATGTCTGGTACTGGAAACCAACTTAGAATTCTATGGTCAGGAAACTCATGAGATTCAGAGAGAAACCCTCACTGATCTCTGGAGTGGGGGTCTGCACACCAAATAAAACCACCAAAAAAACAAAAAAAAAACCTCTCAAATAACTTTACATACCCCTTTATCCTAAGCTACTCTCATTCTTTGTTGGAGAATTTGTTTCATTTTACAAATGGCAGAAAAAATGTAGGAGAGCCAAGATTTATCGATCGGACAGGAAGATAGTCAACTGACCATTAGGAGACAAAATTGCACAGGAATCACTGATATGAATACTGCTCTTACTGCTAGCCTGAAAACCAACTCTAGAGTGATAGTGACAGACATGGTTATCAATAAAAACCTGTCAAAGCAGAAATACAGAGGCTTCAAAGAATTCAACTTTAAATCAGACTGCCAATAGGCCTGCCATGGCTCAGGAAACATGATGGAAGAGGGAGAGGAAAGATTTTAAGAGCCACAGAGTGAGTTGGAATACCCTGAGACGTGGCACCCTGCTTTCCCACAGGGACTGACTGAGGTCTTGATGATCCACAGTGGATAAGATGGTGAGAGAACAGAAGAGTATAACCTGTTGTATGTAAAATAAATTTTAAAAAAGTAAGCACGAATCTTCCATGTCATCTTGCTATGTACATTTCATTTCCACAAATAGTTTTTAGGAAATGCATTTTATGTAAATTTGTCTTGACCCACCTTTTATGAGAATTAACAAAAGGATAAACAATATAATGGGTAATGTTAATAGTGTCAAAATCTTATAATCAAAATTCTAAACTTCAGTAATATTTAATATTTGCCTTCTTTTGTCTCCATGATAAATGGAATTAGTCAGGAAAATAGCAAAAACCAAATCAGACCAAGAGCAACCAACTAAAAAGCAAACACACAAACAAACAAACAAAAATCCTCCACAACTCGAACAAAATAAACAAAGCAAAGCAAAGAGGTAAATTCTCAGCTACAATGAGAAATAAATTTTTTGTTGGTTTTTTTTTTTTTGAGGTAGGGTTACACTCTAGCTCAGGCTCATCTGGTAGTCTCAGGGTGGCCTTGAACTCATGGCAATCCTCCTACCTCTGCCTTCCAAGTACTGGGATTAAAGGTATGAGCCACCATGCCTGGCTCAATGAGAAGTAACTTTACTAGGAGGGCATATACCTTAAAAATTCTGATAGCTTGCAAAAAAAGATTTGTCATGTCATTTGATTTGAATAAAAAAGCAAAAAGCACCTTTTAATTGTAAGTGCAAAGTTAAGAGGTAGGTTTTTGGCATACTAAGATTTTGTCTTGTCATGAAAAAGGTGGCGAAGGGAGGCATAGACGTAGTGGGAAACCATTGTCGTGGTTAGCATAATGGGTCGATTCTGAAGCCCATTATCAAAAGGTAATGCAACCCTGCACTGTGGTTTACCCAGTGCTGCAATCAGTTCCTGGGCACACATCCCAGTCCCAAGATGGGATGAGGTGCTGAGAAGTATCCTGGTCTCCGTGCGCATGGTACAACTCATCCAGAAGCCTACCTGCATGGGTCAAAGAATTGTGATTGGACTGTCCATAGGGCCCCTGGCCACAAGGTTCTTGCTAATTAAATTTTCAATTCTTCAGATTAATTTTTTCATTGAACGCCCAGCACCTGGTGTAGTTATAGGCAATGCTAGCAAAAATAAACAACATTAACATGTAAGGGAGGAGGTAATAGCAGGTGGGTAAATTATAAACTCAGAGAGCTATGGAATCATTAACTAGGAGACTAGCCACATAGCTCTGCATTATCATGTCTTTTTCATATCCAAAGACACTAAGTTATCTGTAGATTTGCTGATTTCCCAAACATTCCACAGAAAATATCAGGACATGAGTATGTCCCAGGGTTAATGCCAAAACATTGATTGTTTTTCTGTAGTTTTCCAGGAGACAGTAAAAAAGGAAATAGCACAATAATCACAAAGATGTGATAGCCATACGCCTATACCTGACTGTTACACAAATATTTACGCATAAATAAGATATCCTGACCATTTCATAATGTTCCCAATTACTCATTAGACACATTTTAGATCATATGTGCTCTATTTTCTAAATAGAATTTTTTGAGGAGCAAACTTTCTACTGTTTCAACTGTTATGTTAGATAAATGGCTTTCACTCCCAAACCATCCAGGTGGCTAGCCAAATGAAGTCACTTGCAGGACCTAATTCTGGAAATGACAATACACTGTGCTAATTTGCTACAATCATGAATTAGTACTTAGCTTTTAGGAAAACATTGGAACTGCAGCTGAAGAATGTTTTAAGCTATTGCAGGAACAGTTTTTATGTTTTTTTTTTTACATAGATTGTTGAAGAAATGCATCCACTGTAGGAAATAGTTATATATACATTTGAGTGCACTGGCTTGTTTATACAGGGGCACATTTGCACACATGCAAATACAGAGCTGTGATGGGGAAGGTGCAAAGTGAGATTTCTCACTTATGCATTTATAGCTACATAAATTGCAAAACCATGAAACTGAGACATCCCAACAACATCCCTTGCCAGAAAGAGGTTTCCCATCTGTTTCTGCTATAGAATGAATGTTCATGAGGGTACTGGGATGTTCAAATCATAGTTATCAAGAGTAAAGAAAGAACAAAGCCTACAGTTAAGTAGATCTAGATATATGTAATCAGTTTGCTCTTGAACTATCAGAAGTTACATCTATAGTCAGGTGTTATTAGCTAGAGCCCTCCCCCCCACCAATTTTGAGCTTTATTTATTTTTTAAGATTTTTATGTATTTATTTGTGAGGAGAGAGAGACAGAGAGAGAGACAGACAGACAGACAGACAGACAGACAATGGTCTCTTTGCATGGGTACTGGGAAATTAAACCCAGGCTGGCAGGCTTTGCAAGTGTTTTTAACTGCTGAGCTGTCTCCCTAGCCCATGAACTTTACAAAGTACCTTAACTTTAAATTGTAGGTTCTGGCCAACCTCAAGATTTCTGTGGATTCCCACGTGTGTTTCCTAATTGGAGATCTTTTTCTCCTATTGGCATCTTGCCCTTGGCTTGATTTCCTACCCTCTGTACAAACTTGAATGTGGTACACAGGTAGCTTCTCTCATCTCTCCAATATCTCTGTAGCAGGTCATCTGGGTGATGACTTCCATTTCTTTCTTTCTTTATTCACTCATTTATTTATGAGAGAGGAAAAGAGAGAGAAAGAAGCAGAGGGAACGAGGGAGGGAGAGAGAGAGGAAGGAGAGAGAGAGAGAATGGGCATGTCAGGGCCTTCAGTTGCTTATGCATCTGGCTTACGTGGGTTCTGGGAAATCAAACCTGGGTCCTTTGGCTTCGGAGGCAATCACTTTAACCACTAAGACATCTCCCCAGGCCTGGATGATGACTTACACTAAAGATTTTCCTGCAACTGCATAATGACCAGACAGCAGAAATGATATAAGGTAAACTATCTGACCATTTGGATTCTTTCAGATACTTTGGTTATTTACGATAAAAAATTTTTCCTTGACTAAAAACCTTCTCCTTCCATCTGTTAGCTTTGTGCCATGCTGTTCTCCTCTTCAAAACTCTCAAACTCTCTTCTGTGTCTCCTTTGTAGGGCTATACTAAAACATATATATGTACACATACATACATACATACACACACACACACACACACACACACACACACACACACACGCACATTTATCTATTTATCTGGTGTTTTTCCTTTTCATATAGGTCAATTCAGCTTTCTTATTATCTGTTCCTGCTCATTCTGGACAAACTTAAGGGTTACTTTTTCATAAATATAATGTCCTTTCCAAGTGTTTGACTCACACCACACCTAAGTTTTTGCTATGTCCGTGTTGGCCATTGTCTAAGACATTCCACGACAGTTCCCTCACTGCCCTCTCTAAAGTTCTTTTAGATAGAACCACTGTGGATATGAGCTACTCTATTCATCGCCCTTGAAAAAATGCAACCACTCTGTATCTTTGTGCATTTTAGTTCTGTTGTCTCAACACTGGCTTCTGTTTGTCTGGTACCTTTCCTTTTCTTATTTCTCCTAACTAGATTCATTAGATATGAATTTCAGATAAACAACAAATAATTTTAAAATATAAGTATAGTTAACACTTGAATTGTTAATATTGCATAGTGCAATAAAAAATTATTTGTTTATTTGAAATTCAAATTTAGCTCAGCATGTTGTCTTTTTATCTGCCAAATCTGGCAACCCCACTTGCAAAATATACAATTTGCATATAGTATGTATGTGCTCCATGGTGATTTTTAATTTTATTTTTTAGTATTTTTTAATTTTATTTATTTGAGAGAGAAAGAGAGAGAGAGAAAGAGAGGCAGATAGAGAATGGGTGTGCGAGGGTCTTCAGCCTGTGCAAATGAACTCCAGATCCATGTGCCATCTTGTGCTTAAGTGGATCCTGGGGAATTGAATCTGGGTCCTTTGGCTTTGCAGGCAAGTGCCTTAACCACTAAGCCATCTCTCCAGCCCTCCAACATGATTTTAACTTATCAACTGTATGTCCAGAATTCCCTAGCACCCATCCCTAGTGAATATTTAGCTTTTGTGGAAATGAATCCAGAGAAGTACAAAGCAGCTCTCTGGTAAGGAGTCTGCTGTAATACACAGCTGATAAAATATAAACATGCAATCCCATTGCTTTTCAGTTTCTAGCAGGCAAGTTCCTGCTTGTCCTCTATCTGTGAAGCAAGCAGGGAGGAAACCACAGAGCTTAAGGGAAACAGATGAGCTAATTTGTAGCTAGAGGAGAGTGCTCAGCATTGCTAAAATGGGCAGTTTAGGGGGTCATACTATGCTCAGTAAGTCAAAGTTTTCTATTATTGCACACCAGAGTTGGATTTCATCCATGTCCAAGTTTGTTTGGACAAGTGAAATTGGGAGAAGACCCAATTCCACTCAAGCTGGACCCAAGAGGTTTTCCTATGTTGGGGAAGAAATCATGAAACGTTTGAGAAATCTCTCCTGGAACTGAGGAATATATAAAAAGCAAATGAAAGATTCTCTATTTTCAAACATTGCAGAGCTTCCTGCATGATAAATGAAAGGAAAGGTGGTTATTCTGTGTGCCTTCCATGTACCCAACACTGATGGCATGCAATATTCTCATGGCACCCTTCTGGGATTCCCTGTGGATCACAGCATGTTCTCTTATTTCGTCCAAACTGGTATTAGTCTCTGTGTTGCCCAAATATTTATTAACACATTTACTACACACAGTTCTAGTTAGAAGTGTTTAGCATTTAAATCATGATTTCTTTGCTCTATCCAATGTTAAATCTTCCCTGAATTCTTATGCTTATCAGGTCTTTGAATGGATATTTTACAAGAACATTAAATCACATTTCTAGCTCAGTTGGTGAGAAGAGATTCCCAGTTCTGGCTGTTCATCTTTATTGTTCAGTGTGAGGAAAATAGATAGACCCATTTGTCCTGCTGGCTCATGGAACTGCATAAATCTTGCTGCTAATTATTATTATTATTATTGCCAGCAACATTTTAGACCCTACTGTTCAAGTATCTTACAAACACAACCCATTCATTTTCTTGGTGTATTATTTGGGAGTCTCTAGCTACAGGGTGTCCCATGCATTTATATTATTTGAGCCATCTCACCTTAGTATTGTGTTTCTATTTCTTGTTTGTGCATGGTGTGATTATTACATGTGCACCAGTGTGACCTCAATCCACATGCTGAGCCTGTGTCAATATTAAGCTATTGTATTATGGTGGGTTGAGTAATAGATTTTTCTTTCTTTGGCTACATCTTTTTTTTTTTTTTTTTTTGGTACTTTCTCCCCACAAACTGGCGATAGCTAACAAAACCAATCTCACAGAAAATGTTTCTTATTTGTCACATTAACTTCTATAGCAAGGCATTACTTCATGGTCCTACTTTGATTTTAATGCATTTCTTGTCTCCTCTTTGATATTTAAGAGGGTTTTAATGGCTCAGCAGTCTTACCCCAAATCCCACTTATCATGGACAATATGATAACACCATCATGGGTACAGCTCCAAAGAGAATCTCTTTAAGAGAGCCCTTCACAACTTTATGACAGTTATTCAGCCCAGCTTTGCTTCTCTCATCTGAGGGCTTCTTTGAAGTCAGTGGGAAACCTTCAGTATGGGGAGAAGAAGCTCATTCAGTCCTGTCAGGGAGACTTCTCTGACAGGGAGTTTCTCCTCCTTCCCCAAGGCTGGGTCAGCTGTTGGCAGGTAGTTGCCTGCTTCTGGTTATCTTGAAGTTCTGGTTGGACTTTTTTTTTTTTTTTTTCAAGGTAGGATCTCACTTTAGTCCATGCTGACCTGGAATTTATTACGCAGTCTCAGGGTGGCCTTGAACTCACAGAGATCCTCTGACCTCTGCCTCCCAAGTGCTGGGTGGGATTAAAGGCATTCACTGCACAGCTTGGTAACTTTTTCTTTTTTTGATTTTTATGTCTGTACTAAACTTTTTTTTTTGCACAAGTGTTCATTATATATGATGTGATATGTGTGTGTGTGGTGTGTACATATAGTATATGCAGGTGTGTGTACAGATGCGCATGCCACATGAACACAAATATGGAGGCTAGAGGAGAATGTCAATTGTCTTACCTACTGCTTTTCCATGTTATTTCTTCGACACAGTGTGTGGTGATTGAAATGCTAAATGACCCCTGTAGCCTCAAGTGGTTGCACTACTCAGACCCTGGCTATTGGAGGGTTTGGGAGATGGAGCCTTGCTGGAGTGGGGCACGTTGCTGAAGGCCAGCCTTGAGGTTCATTAGTTCATCCCATTGTGAGTTCAGAGCTACTTCATACTTGTTACATCCTCCTTGATGATGGTATGTGATGATGTGAGACAGCTTCCTGCTTGTGCCAAGCTGTTCCAACCACGATGCAAAACTTCTCCTCAAAACTACAAGCAGAAATAAGCCCCTTTTTCCCCATGAGCTGCTTCTGCTTGGGTGGCTTGTCCCAGCAACAAGAGGGTTACTGCCACACAGAGTCTCTCACTGAAACAGGATTTGCCATTTTCCAATCACACTAGCTGATCAGCAGGCCTCAGTGATTCTTTCTCTGCTGCCCACAGAGCTGGGCTCACAGGGGTGCAAGACGTCATTCACCTTTTTACATGGGTGCTGGAGACAGAACTCACGTCCTCTCAGGCTCTCATACAGGAAGTGCCATCTTCCCAGCCCTCTCTACTAAGCTTTTGCCCAAATACTTCACATATTTATGGTAATGGGCTTTTTTGGTAATGCTTTAGAAAGCACTTAATGTAGCTTATAGATACAGAACAGTTAAAAAACAAATCCTTGAATGATGTAATGACATATGTTATTATAAAAGTGCTTTTTACAGGTGCATAGAGTGGTACATGCATCTGGAATTTGTTTGCAATGGCAGCAAGCCCTGGTGCGCCCCTTCTCTCTCTCTCTGCATATATATATATATATATATATATATATATATTTATTTTACAAGCAGCTTTACTGAAGATTAATTGGTATCAAGAAATTACTTATAATCAAAGTATAAAATTTCCATACCTTGACATACTCACATGAGTGAGCCTGCCACAAACAAGACAGTGAACATACCCATTGCCTCCCAGTGCTTCCTCTTTGACATCTCATCTCAGCAGTGAGGGACAATTAAGATCAAACCACAAATCAATGATATATTCAGATAAAATGATATAGAGAAGTGTGGAAAGTGTCCAGAAGCACAGTAGGACCATGATGGATGTGATGCAACATGAAACTATAGGATCACGAGTTCAAGGCCAGCCTGAGGTACACATTGAGCCCTGTCTTAAGACTAATACATGACACACACACACACACACACACACACACACACACACACACACACACATATACACACATATGATGTCACCCCTGCCAGCTCTTCAAAAGTAACTAACGCCAACATATTACACTGCAAAGGTTTTTGTGCGCTGACTCTAATTGGATATGTTCTGACTTAGGTCCCTGTGTACATTCTGTTCACGCTATTTCTTTCTGTCAGAAGTGTAGTTTAGAAATCAACACACCAGTCAAGTAATGGACTGTGTAGCATCCCAAATCCCTCAAGATGGAGGAATGGAAAAGAAAGTGGTGAAAGTGTATTTGGATCCTAAAAGAATAAAAATTTCTCCAGGAAATCCCATGCTAAGGGTAAGAATAAACTGAAGCCTTGGGGCCAGAGCAGGCCCTGTCAACCAGGAAATGACACACCATTTCTGAGCTCTGAAAACTTACCTCACAGCTAAATCTGTATGTGAGATTTGCCAGGTTTGTTTGGTCTTCTCTACGAATCACCACACTGCTACAGGCAAGGAGGGGAGGAACTGAAAACTTGTCTTTCTTCAGTTCTGGGCAAAACTGCAGATAAATCCATTTTCTTGCATAAACCCATTTCTCCCAGTTTTCAGTAAAATAACAAGCCAGGGTCCTGAGGTTTTCAACTACACAGTCCTTCCACTTACTGTTAATCTTTTTAATTTTGGTCATTATAAAATCAAACATCTCACTATGGATTTAATTTGCATCTTTTTAACCACTACTGATGGTAAGCATATTTAAATGTTCTTATTTATTTCCAAAGATCTTTTTTGGGATAGTATCTTCAATTTTTTGTCTCATTAAGAAATAATATTCATTTTGATGCTAAAGATTAAGCCTTCACTCACATTAGATTTGTGTTCTACCACTGAGCTACACCCAAGATTTATACTTGTATATAATATATTTAATCATAACCCTTTTTTGACTTTAAAAATTTTTTTTATTAGTTATGGACATAATTAGTATGTTAACAATACATATTGACACCATCCTCTCCCTCAACCCTGTCCCTTTTCTGAAGGTTCCCTTTTTATTAACTTTCTCTTGGCTCTCTTTTCTGTACTCCTTCTGATGACTGTCTTTTTCTTCCCAAATAGTCACTCTTAAAAAAAATATTGGATTTTGAGATATTTTCCATCTTTTCTACATACAGATATGTAGATATGTCAGATATGATTTGCAAATGTCCTATACCAATCCTTCTATTTTATTTTTATTCTCTTGATAATAGATTTGACTCAATTTCAATTGAATTCAATGTTAATTATTTTTCTTAGGTAGTTTCTATGGCATAAGTCTAAGAAATATTTGCCTAAATGCAGAAAACTTTTTCTTCCTAAAAATGTTATAATTTCTTTTTCTTTCCTTCCTTCCTTCCTTCCTTTCTTTCTTTCTTCTTTCTTTCTTTCTTTCTTTCTTTCTTTCTTTCTTTCTTTCTTTCTTTCTTTCTTTCTTTCCCTCCCTCCCTCCCTCCCTCCCTCCCTCCCTCCCTCCCTCCCTCCCTCTTTCTTTCTTTTTCTTTCCTTCCTTCCTTCCTTCCTTCCTTCCTTCCTTCCTTCCTTCCTTCCTTCCTTCCTTCCTTCTTTCTTTCTTTCTTTCTTTCTTTCTTTCTTTCTTTCTTTCTTTCTTTCTTTCTTTCTTTCTTCTTTCTTTTTCCCAAGGTAAGATTTTACTCCAGCTCAGGCTGATTTGGAATTCACTATGTAGTCTCAGGGTGGCCTTAAACTCCTGAGTGCTGGGATAAAAGGTATGTGCCACCACGCCTGGCCCCAAAATATTTTTTACATAGGTCTGTAACCCATTTTAGGTTAATTTTGTATATGATACAAAATATGAGTTGTGCTTAACATTTTTATTTATGTGTGTAGGGAGGAGGTGGACCAGAGTGTCTTGCTGCTGAAAACAAACACCATATGCTTAGATCACTTTTTGCATCCAGCTTTACATGGGTGGCTGGAGAATTGAAGTCTAGGCTAGCAGGCTTTGAAATCCATCTCCTGTGAGGGTCCAAGGTGTAATAATACTCTGAACTCTGAAAACCATCTCTCCAGGTCCCGTGGACTGTACTTTTTTTTAAAGGTGTGGACAGCCAATTATTCTGCTATTATTTGTTGAAAGAGTCTCTCCATTGTTTTACCTTTATATCTTGTTGAAAATCTATTGACCATATAAAACAACCCATTTCTGGAGTCTATTCTTTTTCAGAAATGAATTTTTTGAGTTGCAGTAGTTATTTTAAAAACTATTCTGGGCATTAACTCCTTCCAGCTGTAATGAAGGAGGATAGGGGAAAGCTAGCATTTTTTAGGCAGTTTTTGTTAGGGATAGAGGCTCAAGGAGAACCAGGAGGTACCACCTCTCATGCTACAAGAATGAAACTCGTGGCAAAAATGTCTGATTGAGAATGATGCACAGCGCCCCCTGTTGCCTACAGTCTACTGTGCTACCTGGGTGGGATGACACAAATGAGCTGAACCTCAGGTTCATCCTGCAAATTTACTAGCCAGTCAGGTCTTCCCCTTATATACCTGAATCTGATGCTATAAAGGCTGCTGCTTTCCAGCTGCTCCCTCCCTTTTCCCTGGATGTGACCCTTAGTGTGTGTGTCCAGCTCTTACACTGCGCTCCCACAAGTCTGAGTCTGTCCTCTACCCCCGTCCAGCTAGGGTAGGGGCAGGGGGTGAATATTACATTTTCTTGGTCTAAACTTTTCTGCTTGCCTCTGCTTTATAGTTTGGGTAACTTCTCATTTTAATTACAGGTACAATTTTTCTCTGATCTCCAAATCTACCACATGGGTGCTCTTACCAACCCTAAATGTGCTACCTGTGTGCTTACTCTAAACTCAGAATAGCCATAGTCCAACACTCTTCATCACTCATTTCACCTCGGAATCTCTTCATCTCTTCTTTTTTTCCCATTGAGCCTCACCATTTGTCCTCTTAACTTCTCTGAAAACACATGGCAGATGCTATCCAAGTGTGTTCCTCCTAGGTCTCCCTACACAAGCTCTGAGCTTCTGTTTTCCACATGCTTGCAACTTTACCCTAATTTCTCTTTAAAAGCCTCAGTTTCTCTCAAGTCCACATGCTTGCAACTTTATCCTAATTTCTCTTTAGCGTCAGTTTAATTTCCTTCCATGTGCTTGTGGCTTTACTTCAGTTTTCCTCCAAAGACCTTCAATTTCTCCTCTGCTTTGATAGTTTCCTATAGTTTCCCTCTTCAGGAAAGCTCATGATGAATACCATGTGCTTTCTGAGTCACTGTATATATACATCTAAGTTCTATTTTCCATGTGCTTACAACTCTGTTCCAGTCCTTTTCTACAATCCTCAATTTCTCTTAAGTGAACCTTATGAACTGTAAAATGTTTCCACATGAGAGCATGTCTTCTACTTTCCATGTGTGTAGCCTCCTATCCTAGACCCCCAATCTCCCTTAAATAAACCCCACAATTTGTGCTTTCTCCCTAAATAAACTTAATAATATATCCTTCTTGAGTCCATTTTTATTAATTCTTTTTTAATGGTAGGACATAACCCAAAACACGAGGTGCATTAATTCTGGGTACCTCTCCTTAACCCCCAAATCCTGCATAAACATGATTACCAGATTTTCCCAGTTCCAAGAGCCACCTTTTCATTTAGTTTATATTGTCCATTGATGTAAAAGTCTTCCTAAGTTTTGTGCTTTAAATGTATCATCTGAGGTGACAATGTCCCTTAAAAATGTATCCTGAATTTTGGAGATGAAAACTGTTAGAAAGAAACACTGCATTGGACATCTTTGGATACATAACAAATTATCCCACAAATTGTGACTTGAAACAATATAAACACTTTTTCAATCACTCATACTTTCTGTGGGTCAACAGTTTTGGGAGTGGGGTGCCTGAGAAATCCAACTGAAGATTTCTTAGAAATTTTAATCAGATTTTTTCCCAAGGAAGCAGTTAGTTTAGAGTACAAGGTGGTTTACTCATGCATCTGTCAAACAGGTGTTTGTTATGGGCTTGGAGGACTCAGTTTTCTCCCATATGGATATAAATATAGAGATGCTTGAGTAGCCTCATGACTCATTGGCTGGATTCCCTCAAAAGCCATTCAAGGACACAACCTGGAGGCTACAATGTCTTTTAGGTCCTCATCTTGAGAGAAATCAGGATGCTTGGACAAAGGTAAAAGTATGGTTTCTGATTTCTATTTATTCCTTAAGTTTGCATTACAACATTTTTTTGTGGGGCATAAGGACAATATAGTGGAAATGTCTCATGATGGATTTTATTTTCTTTGAAATTCTGGGGAAATGGAAGGAACTACTAGCTACTGGAACTGTTAAAGGGTGACCACAGACATGATATAGAGTAGAATAAAGAAGTTTGTTAGGTGCTTACAGAATGGACCTTGAAAATGAACACTTTTGTCTTCAATCTTTGCCTTGAGATTATAACAGTTGAAGTAAATATTAGTATCAGAATAATAATGTCAAAATCCTGGGAACAAAAGAACAAGAGGGTTTCTCTCTGTACATGAGACAGCCAAGCTAACTAGATGAGAGGAAGGATAGGATACTCTCAATAAAATCAATTTCAGTAGCCTCCAGCTAGCTTCCATGAAGGCCACCCCCTTACTTTTCATCCTCCATTTTCTGTTGCTTCTCTCTTGCAAACCTTGCAGGTGAGCACTGACCTCTCTTCTGCTCAGTCACCAAGACAAAAAAGAACAAGGTCATTTTTCCTTGATTGGTAAAGAGATATAAGGTTACCTTGTGTAGACTGATTGGTCCAGAACTTCACTTCTCCATAGATTAACTTATTTTTCTAGCAAGAAAACCTTATAAACCCCAAAACAAAGAAACTCAGTGGAAACTCATTTCTTAGGGCCCATCTCTGGTATAGAGAACATTTTACTTGGGTTTCTTTTGCACTTTAATGGGCAATTTGTCTTTGGGTTTCCTTCTCTATAAAGTTTCCCTACATGAGAGGTCTTCTTTCTGCTTTTATTATATAATAAAGTTTGCTTTCTCCATACAATAAGCTTTCCCCCCCCCCCTTTGAACTTTCTTTTTATCGGAAATAAAGTTTCTCTTTTAAAATTCATTCTTTGGTGGGCTGGAGAAATGGCTTAGCTGTTAAAGTGTTTGCCTGTAAAGCCTAAGGACCCCGGTTTGATTCCCCAGGCTCCATGCAAGCCAGATGCACAGGGTGCATGTGTCTGGAGTTCATTTGTAGTGGTTGCAGGCCCTGGCATGCCCATTCTCTCTTTCTCTCTGCCTCTTCCTCTCTCTCTGAAATAAATAAAGAAACAAAATATTTAAAAAACTCATTCTTTGGGGATGGGAAGATGATTCAGCAATTCAAGGTGTTTGCTTGCAAAACCTGCTGGCCCAGATTTGATTCCTAGTACCCATGTAAATCAAGATATCCAAAGTGGTACATGTATCTGGAGTTTATTTGCAAGAAGCCCTGGAATACCTATTCTCTTTTTCTCCTCACAAATAAGTTCAGTTGAACTTTGGTGACTGTTGAAAGTCTGGCTCCTGATTTAAGCCCACATGAAAGCTAAGGTTCCGTTGCTCTTAAGGAAACTCATTTCAGAAACTGTTTTTTTTAATTCTGAGAAAAGATTTCATGATAAAAAAACTGACCCCACAGTTAGAGTTTACTTTGGACCCAGAGAAACTCATGCACTTGGAGGCCTGAAGCTCTGACTTCTCCAGAGAAGGGACATAAAAAAAGTTAATATTATTATTGTGAGTGGTGGTCATGGCCTATCTTCTCCAGTGGCTTCCCAGGAAGGAGACACAGGGAAGCAGCAACACAGGGTAGGTGCTGCATCTGTAAAGTAGGCATGTGCATACCTTGGAGGGATTTTTTGAGGAGCTCTTGAGGTACTTTGGGGCAACATGAAGGACATTAATTCTTGGCAATCAAATCAATTCTATCTTATGCCATCACAAATTGGTTATAAAAGGAATTTTAACCTTATTTCTGTTGGCTATTATGAATCATTTTACTTAAAAAATGAAACAATATGACACTGGAAGGTGGGTGTAATGGGGCCATGTTCAGGCCAATGCATCAATGATAGGGAATTTAGGATGTTGTTGAGGGCATGGAGCCTTTCTCAGCTCTATGATGGTCTTTAACTTAGGAATTATGGCGACATACTGTCATGGTCACACAAAACTTCTACTGAGTCAGTCCAGGTCCTTGTCTTATGAATTCAAAGAATTAAAATCCACAGATCGGGCTGGGCGTGGTGGCACAAGCCTTTAATCCCAGCACTCAGGAGGCAGAGATAGGAGGATTGCCATGAGCTCAAGGCTACCCTGAGACTACATAGTGACTTCCAGGTAAGTCTGGACTATAGTGAGACCCTACCTCGAGAAACAAAAAAACAAAAACACACAGAAAATCCCACATCATAGAAGGTAAAGTTTAGACAGGCTTTTATTAGAGTATATTCTAGAGTTTAAGAGAAAGGAAGAAGGCAGAGCTCCAATAAAAATGGGAGGGGATGTCCCAAAATGGAAAAGCCCAGACTGGGATTTCTTCTAAATTCTGGATGGGGTAGAACTGGCCAGCCTGAATGCCAGGTTTCTATGTAGGAGATAAGGCTTAATCCTTTCAGAAATTTTAATCCTCGAGGAAAGAGAACTAGTCTAGGAAAGGGGAACTCCTTTCTAGGGAGAGACTCAGTTGAGTTTAAGGAAAATCAGATCTAGGGAGGGAACTGCTTTAGGCCAAAAGAGATGAGGAAAAGCCAGATCTTTCTCTAACATCTAGCAAAGTAGAGATTTCAGGACCAAGCTCAAGGAAATTCCTGACTTTTACTTTGTCTCCCATCATTTCTATCCACTTGCCAAAGTGAGAATCAAGTGACAAGAATGTCCACAGTAAGCATTAGTATAAATTAAGGCTGCCTTCTCTGCTCTACAACATTAATTTCAGCAGTTGGTAGTAGACTCTATTTGAGTCTCCATGCTTTCAAAGCAGCAGAAAAAAAAAAACAGAAGAAAACAGTGTTTCTAATTGCTCATGGTAGAGTCCACAGATCAATTATTATATCTGTCCAAAAGTGAGGTAACCTGTGAAATTTTATTTATAGAATTTTTTTTTTTTTCAGAATTAGAACATCCAAAGCATCTAGACACTCAAAGCCATTTCTCAGTTTACAAATGGAGGAACTTCTTTTTCTGTCTCAGCTAACACTGAAAAGGGGATTGTACTTGGGCTGGAATTGCAGGAAAGATAGAATTCTTGCCATAGACTAGTAAATTGTTGGAAATGAGGTCATTAAAATACACATGAAATAACAGAGTCTTCAAGCTCAGTGTTGCTGTGCGTTCATGTGTCTGGTGGAAAGAAACCAGTGCCACAAAAGGAGTACCTGTGCTTTGGTGATTTTGCCATGGGATTGGGGACCAAAGTTATACTGATGCAAGTTCAGTCCCCTTCATAAGGACTAATTTTTGGTGTTGAGATTATGGTGGGCTAAAATATTTTAATTTGCTTAAATTTTAGTAGCTTAATTTTGTAGCAGCAGTGACCATTTTTATCTAAACAAGCTTGTTTCTTTCAGTATCTCCAGTGGAGTCGGGAATGTGGGAAAATGTTCACTTCTAATGGAGATAATGATAAAACACAATTATAATTCCCTCTTGGCCTCCAAATAGGGCTCTCCATGTAGTTTGTTTCTTAAATGCTTAGAAAAGTAAAGCTTATTATTAAAGCATAAAATGTTAAAATACTCTTGTTAGGAGAAAGCATAACTAAAACAGCCTGGGAAAAGACTAGAAAGTAAGTCTAATGTTAATTTTATTCATAATGACAAAAGTAATGATTTATCATGATACTTTGTGCATCAATTACCTTGTACTTATCTAATGTTATCATTTAACTTATGCTAATGCTATAAAATATTCTAGTAAGTGTAAACAGAAGCTAATATGAAATGTTGGCCCTCCAGATAGCACCAAAAGTACTGAATATTGTTACCACAGTTTGGGGACTGGCTGACTCAATTATATGCAGAAGGATCAGATAATTGATTCCTGATTCACAGCTGAGCTTAAACTTGGGAAAGCATCAAGAAATATTTAAGGGACTTCCAGGTAAGATGGCAGCATAGAAACCATGCCAAACCAGCCTAGGGAAAGATTTAAGCAAAAGAACAGCAAAATACACTCTTCTTTTGAACAGTGAATGAGTATAGGTTATCCTTAGACATAACTGAGAAGCAGGAGAGACCAAGATCCACCAGAAAGGAGGAAAATGGCCAGAATCCTACAGAGGTGCTTGTGGCCTGCTGATCTGTGCACTTGCCCAACAGTGCCCCACTAGGTGTGCCAAGTGAAGGCAGCAGCAGAGACCAAAAAAGGGTATTCTTAAACCACATCAGCCTCCTTTCAAAGTCAAGAAATCTGAAGGAAAGACAGCTGAGATCAACTAAGGAGCTACTGAAAGGGATACAGGTTGGACTATGTGAGCAACTTCAGGCTTTCTGTACCCTCCCACCCACAACATTAGAAACAGGAACCTCTGGCATTCAGCCCCCAGTGGCCGTGCATCCAACACAGCTGATCAGAACTCCAGCTCCACAGCACAACACCAAGGGACTGATGTGGGCACTCAGAATTGGTGAGACTGGAAGCCACCACAAAAGGTAACAAGGCCAACTGACAAAAAAAAAAAAAAAAAAAAAAAAAACCCAAAAGACAAAAAAACCCTACAACCAACCCAACAACAACAACAACAACAAAACCAGGTACATAGCCCTGCATTTTGGAAGAGCTAATCTCTCTCTGTCCATGACAGGGCAGGTTAGGTGTTACATATACTTGGTTGGCTTTACCATTTTCAAATAAGCTGTATTTGGGGGTGGAGTATTGTTGCCTTTGATGCTTTCAGATTTATAGGTCCTTTTCTTTTGTTTCTGTTATTATTGGGGGTAGGGTCTGATTCAGACACAGCTGACCTAGAACCCAATTCAGAATAGAAATTTCTATCTCCCAGCTAACAAGATTAAGGCTGTAGAGTAACATATACCCTTAGGAATTTTGGCTTATAAGACAGTCTATCCGTTTTAATCTCCACAGTTGCATACTCTGTGCTGGTTTTTATTGAATGTATATATTGCTCAGCTGAAATTTAGAATTTGCCAGTAAATTGTTCTACCCAGTCCACTAGAATACTGGCTTAGCAAGCAAACAACACCTAGGATTACTTCTGTGGTTGGATTGGGGTACAAGAGAAACACTTGCCACCTTAAACTCATGTCCTGAAAGTATATAAAGGTGGATTGCCAAATCTAAGAACACTGCAGATGAGTAGAAAAACCAAGTACCAAATCAATTTGGGATGCAAAAGTTGCTACATTATTATACAAGAAACCCAAAGAATCAAGACAATACAATACCACCAAAACTTATAAATCCATCAGAAATGATCACCAATGAGACTGTTTTAGATGAAATGCCTGACAAAGATGTTAAAAGAAAAGTGATTGTATTTATACTCAAAGAAATCAAAGGAATCAAAGAAGAAAACAAAGGAATAAAGAAGAAACAAACTTCCGAAAGAGAACACAGGAAACCAGCTTAATGAAATAGAGGTCATTACAAGACATGAGTAAGGAAATAGAAATACTGAAGAAAAAAAAAACAGGCTGAAATTCTAGTTCTGAAGAACACAATCAGTCAAATAAAAAACTCCATGGAAAGTCTCAGTAGTAGAATAGATGAAGGAGAGAACAGAATATCTAAGCAAGAAGAGCAGGTAGCAGACCTAATACAGTCCAACAAAGAGAAAGACAATCTAAGAGGAAGGTATGAATGGGAATTTCAAGATATCTGGAATACTATGAGAAGGTCAAACATAATAATTCAGGGTATAGTAGAAGGAGAATTTCAACCCAAATGCTTAGTAGGTGTTTTCATCAAAATTATAGAAGAAAAATTTCTCCAAACTGGGCAAAAAATGCCAAAGCAGATACAGGAAGCTTTTAGAACACCAAACAGACAAAACCTGGAAAGAACCTCTCCTCGCCATGTTATAATTAAACTACTAAAGATGCAAAACAAAGAAAATACATTGAAAGCAGTTAGGGAGAAAAAGCAAGTCACCTATAAAGGCAAGCCCATCAGGATCACAGCAGATTACTCAACACAAACTCTAAAAGCCAAAAGTGCTTGGAATGATGTATTCCAAGTTCTGAAAGATAACAACTGTCAACTGAGATTACTTTATCCTGAAAAGCTATCTATCCAAATTGATGGAGAAATAAGGACATTCCATGACAAAAAAAAAGGTTAAGGGAATTTATGACAACTAAACCAGCTCTACAGAAAATGCTTGAAGGAATCCTTCATTCTGAAGGGAAAGCAAGATACACACAGGACGAAATAGGAAAACAAAAACCAAATAACAGTTTAAAAAAGTGAGTAAAGGGAAAACATGACATACTACAAAAGAAGAATGAATAGAATAAACATGTACTTTTCAATAATAACTGTTAATATCAATGGCCTCAATCACCCACCCAAAAGACACAGGCTTGCAGACTAGATTACAGGACAGGATCCTGCCATTTGTTGCCTCCAGGAAACTTATCTCTCAATAGAAGATAGACATGTCTTAGGGTGAAAGGATGGAAAATAGTATTTCAAGCAAATGGGCCTAGGAAACAAGCAGGTATTGCTATCCTAATATCTGAAAATATATACTTCAAACCAACCTTAGTGAGAAAAGATAAAGGTCATTTTATATTGATTAAAGGAACACTTCAACAGGAGAACATTACAATTCTAAACATATATGCACTTGAGCATGGGGCTCCCAATTTCATCAAACAAACACTATTAGACTTAAGGTCATAGATGTCACCCACGACCATTGTGTATGGTGTTATCAATACCCCACTCTCATCAATTGGCAGGTCATCCCAACAGAAAATGAACAGAGACATCTGGATTAAATGTCATGGAACAAATGGAACTAGCAGATATATACAGAACAGTCAATCCAAATGATGCAGAATATACATTTCTCTCAGTAGCATATGGAACATTCTCTAAAATAGACCATAAATGAGGACATAAAGCAAATCTCAATAAATACAGGAAAACTAAAAAAGGGATTACCTTGTACTCTGTCTGACCACAATGGGATTAGACTGCAAACCAGCAACAAGAAAAACTACAGTGAATACAAAAATGCATGGAGACTAAACAGTACACTATTGAATGATGAATGCATCATTGAAGAAATCAAAAAGTAAATCAATAAATTAATAGAATCAAGTAATGAGAATACAACATACCAAAACCTTTTGGACACAATGAAGGCAGTCCTAAGAGGGAAATTTATAGCTCTAAGTGCCTATATTAAGAAATTAGAGTTCACAAGTAAACAACTTAATGTTTCACCTTAAGGCCTTGGAAATAGAAGAACAAGGTAAACAAAATTCAGTAGACAGGAAGAAATAATAAAGGTTAGGGAAATTAATGAAATAGAAGCCAACCAACCAATCAACCAAAAAAAAAAAACAAAACAAAAAACAAACAAACAAACAAAAAAAAAACCAAAAAGGAATCTAAAGAATCAATGAAACAAAGAGTTGGTTCTTTGAAAGGATAAACAAGCTAGATAAACCTTTATCAAATCAGACCAGAAGAAAGAGAGAAGAGACAAAAATCAATAAATAAAATTAGAGATGAAAAAGTACCAATACAACGGATACAAAAGACATTCAGAAGATAATAAGTAAATATTTTAAGAATATATATTCCTCTAAGTTTGAAAATATGAAAGCAATGGATGATTCCCTTGATGCATATGACCTATCAAAATTAAATGAAGATGAGATAAACCATTTAAGTAGACCTGTTTAAGTAGACCATTTAAGACCTATTTAAGATAGACCATTTAAGTAGACAAGTACACAGATCCAAGTAGTTATAAAAAGTCTCCCAACTAAAAAAAGTCCCGGCCAAGATAGTTTCACTGGTGAATTTTACTAGACCTCCACGGAAGAACTCACACCACTGCTTCCCAAACATTTCCATAAAATAGAAATGGAAGGAATTCTACTGAATGCCTTCTATGAAGCCTGCATCACCCTGGTACCAAAACCAGACAAAGACAGAACAAATAAAGAAACTTACAGATAAATTTCCCTCATGAACATAGATGCGAAAATTCTGAACAAAATATTGGGAAATAGAATACAAGAATATATCAGAAGTACTATTCATCCTGACCAAGTTAGCTTTATCCCAGTGATGCAGGGATGGTTCAACATATGCAGATCAATAAATGTAATACATCATATAAATTGTCTGAAGAACAAAAATCATATGATCATCCCAATAGATGCAGAACAGGCATTGGACAAAATCCAACATCTGCTCATGGTATAACTATTACAGATACTGGGAATATAAGGAACATATCTCAACATAATAAAAGCTAGTTATGACAAACCTATACCAAATAGCATACTAAATGGGGAAATACTTGAAGCTTTTCCACTAAATTCAGGAACAAGATAAGGGTGTCCACTGTCCCCACTTTTACTTAATATAGTACTGGAAGTCTAAGCTATAGCAATAAGGCAAGAAACACTTATAAAGGGGATATAAATTGGAAAGAAAGAAATCAAATTATCATTATTTGCAGATGATATGATTCTATAAATAAACACCCTAAAGCCTCTACCAGCAAACTGTTAGCACCAATAAATCCTTTTAGCAATGTAGTAGAATACAAAATAAACACACAGAAATTAGTAGCTTTCCTATATACTAACAAGACACATGTGGAGGATGAAATCAGGGACTCTCTCACATTCACAGTTGCCTCAAAAAAAAAAAAAAAATAAAGTGCCTTGGAATAAACTTAACCAAGGAAGTGAAGGATCCCTACAATGAGAACTTTAAAACACTCAAGCGAGAAATTGCAGAAGGCACAAGGAAATGGAAAAATATCCCATGTTCTTGGATTGGAATAATCAATATTGTGAAAATGTCAATCTTACCAAAAGCAATCTACACATTTAATACAATTCTCATTAAAATTCCAATGGAATTCTTCACAGAAATAGAAAAAAACACCCCAAAATTCTTTTGGAAGTACAAAAACCCTCAAATAGCCAAAACAATTTTGAGAAACAAAAATAAGGCTTGTGGTGGTATCACCATACCCAATTTTAAGCTACATTACAAAGCCATAGTAACAAAAACATCATGATACTGGAACAAAGACAGACATGTAGATCAGTGGATCAGAGTAGAAGACCCAGACATTAATCCAGGCAGCTACAGCCATCTGATTTTTGACAAAATTGCCAGTAATATTCACTGAAGAAAAGACACCCTTTTCAACAAGTAGTGCTGGGAAAACTGGATATCTATTTGTAGAAGGATATCTATATGTCTTTATATAACTGGATATCTATATGTCTTTCTCCATGCATAAGAATCAAATCTAAGTGGATAAGGGACCTTAATGTAAGACCTGAAACCCTGAAATTGCTTGATAAAAAGGTAAAAGAAACCCTTCAACATATTGGCATAGGCAATGATTTTCTGAATATAACCCCAATTGCACAGGAAGTAAAGCCACTCACTAACCACTGGGATCTCATGAAATTACAAAACTTTTGTACAGTAAAGGACACTGTGAATAGAACAAAGAGACAACCTACAGGATGGGATAAAATCTTTGCCAGCTACACATCTGACAGAGGATTCATATCCAAAATACACACAGAACTCAAAAACAACAATAAGAAATCAACCAACCCAATTAAAAAATGGGCTATGGAACTAAATAGAGTTCTTACCTGAAAAAATACATATGGCATGTAAACATCTAAAAAAGTGTTCTATGTCCTTAGCCATCAGGGAAATGTAAATTAAAATTACTTCTAGATTCCATCTACTCCTGTGAGAATGGCTACCATCAAGAAAACAAATGATAATAAATGTTGGAGAAGATGTGGAAAAAGGGGACCACTTCTGCACTGTTGGTGGGAATGTAATCTGGTACAGCTATTGTGGAAATCAGTATGGAGGTTCTTGAGACAGGTAAAAATAGATTTACCATATGATCCAGCTATAGTATTCCTAGGCATATATCCTAATGACTCTTCTCGCTATCTTAGAGATACTTGTACAACCATGTTTATTGCTGCTATATTAACAATAGCTAAGAAATGGGACTAGTCTAGATGTCCCTCTACAGATGAATGGATAATAAATATGTGCTACATTTACACAATGGAGTTCTTTTCAGCAGTAAAGAAAAATGAAATTATGAAATTTGCAGGGAAATGGATGGGTCTGGAAAGGATTATACTAAGTAAGGTAACCCAGGCCCAGAAAGCCAAATGTCACATGTCCTCTCTCATACGTGGATCCTAGCTACAAATGTATAGACTTCTGTCTGGGCTGGAATCAAAAATCTATAGGAGAGGCCAGTAAGCTAGAAAAAGGCTATAAGGGGTAGGGAGGAGAGGGAAGGACTTAAGGGGATGGTATTGTATACATATAAGTAGAAGAACAGATTACAGGGAGGGGAAAGGCCTAAGTGAGGCCAGGTGAAGAGGGTATGTAAAAGAAGGGCAGAGAGAAGGGTCAATAAAAATTCAAGATATTTTGAATAAGACATATGGAAACCTACTTTTTTGAATAATGGTACATCAAGAAGCCATAGATTGTTAGTAGAAAATTTTCAGTGCCAGAGATGGGATACCTTCAAGTGAGTTGTTGGCCAGGGATCCCTGTTGCCTCCCAAACATTACAGGCTATTGCCAAGGCCCTTGGTTTTCCTCGAGAAACAGATGGTAAGACACTATTTCTGAAGACTTCACATGCCTGAGCAGCAAAGTCATTGAGAAATTAAGCTGGTTCTGAGTAGAAAACCTTCTCCCTATAGCCCAGCCAACTGAAAGCTGGAAAAAGCTGCATTGCATACAGTCCTATGGAAGTCAGAAGTCAGAAGTCATCAGTATTGAAAACAGTGGATGCTGGGAGCCTCAAGTTTGGCCAGACAGGCCAAATGACCAAATGAGTGCAATAGGAGGCATGTCTACTCTGGGGGAAACTAAGTGCTCTTGAATTGGATTGAAGGCCTATTCTATGGGATGGAATACATGCCTGGTACTGAAAACCCAATCAAAAGCCTATGGTAGGGGAGGTCATGAGCCTTAGGGGTATAAAGCCTGCTCTTGTCTGGCTAAAAGTATATAGTATTCTTCCCAAACAGCCCTAAAGGCACTCCATTTAATGTTCATATTCATATATTAATGCTAATCTTTTTATTTTTATTTTTAAAAAAATTTTTGTTTATGTATTTAAGAGCGACAGACAAAGAGGCAGATAGAGACAGACAGAGATTGGGCGCGCCAGGACTTCCAGCCACTGCAAACAAACTCCAGATGCATGTGCACCCTTGTGCATCTGGCTAACGTGGGTCCTGGGGAATTGAGCCTTGAACCGGGGTCCTTAGGCTTCACAGGCAAGTGCTTAACCACTAAGCCATCTCTCTAGTCCTTAATGCTAATCTTACTTCTGGTTAGAGAAGCTTCTCTTTTCAGATGGCAGTGACCACTGGGATGACCCAAAAGGCAATGTAATGCTGAGAAGAAGGGACAGAGGAGTGTCCAGCACTGAAACATGTCTATACCACCCTCCAAGGCTCAGGGTCTATTGTGGAAGAGGTGGAAGAAAGAATGTAAGAGCCAAAGAAGGTTACCACTCCTTACAATGCAACTGTCAGAAATTGGGTCTCGACATCCATGACCTTGCAGTGCTTAGCAATACCTACACAAGACCCTCATAATAGGAGAAGAAGATGATGACATCAAATTAAAACAGAGACTAGTGGAGAGAGGGAGGGGATACAATGAAGAGCAGAGTTGTGAAGGGAAAGTGGGGGAGGGGAGGGAACTGTCATGGTTTGTTGTCTGTAAATGTAGAAGTTATCAATAAAAACTAATAAAATAAAACATAAGAAAAAAATATCTGAGGGCTGGAGAAATGGATTGATGGTGAAAGGCCCTTGTCTACAAAGCCAAAAGACCCAGTTTCAACTCCCTAGGGTCCATGTAAGCCAGATGCATAAAGTAGCAAAAGGGTCTGGAAGTCATTTTCAGTGGTTAGAGATCCTAATATGCCCATTGTTTTTCTATATACCTCTTTATTTGTATCTGTTTCTCTCAAATAAATTTAAAAAAGAAATATTTGAAAGAATTAAATTGAACAAAATTGTTTAATGTTGGGAAGAACACAGCATTTGTGGTGTTTTTTTGGGGGGGGTAATATATGGAACAAATAAATATGAGGAAGAAAACTTGAAGGATAGTTTTGAGAGATTTTCTTGGATATTGTTAAATTTTAAAATGATATGCTTATTTCATACATATTTTTAATATGTGAAATAACAGGGCACTATTTGTGAGCTGTTTAATACTTTACTTTCTTTTTTTCATGTCTATATGTGTGGTATGAAAAGTTTATATATATATTTTTTGTGCTTCTCTATTTTATTTTAAATTTTTATTAGTTTTTTCCATGATTATAAAAAATCCCATGGTATTTCCCTCCCTCCCCCCTCCCACTTTCCCCTTTGAAACTCCATTCTCCATCATATTACCTCCCCATCACAATCATTGTACTTACATATATATAATATCAACCTATTAAGTACCCTCCTCCCTTCCATTCTCTTCCCTTTATGTCTCCTTTTTAACTTACTGGCCTCTGCTACTAAGTATTTTCATTCTCATGCAGAAGCCCAATCATCTGTAGCTAGGATCCACATATAAGAGAGAACAGGTGGCGCTTGGCTTTCTGGGCCTGGGTTACCTCACTTAGTGTAATCCTTTCCAGGTCCATCCATTTTTCTACAAATTTCATAACTTCATTTTTCTTTACTGCTGAGTAGAACTCCATTGTATAAATATGCCACATCTTCATTATCCACTCACCAGTTGAGGGACATCTAGGCTGGTTCCATTTCCCAGCTGTTATAAATTGAGCAGCAATAAACATGGTTGAGCACATACTTCTAAGGAAATGAGATGATTCCTTCGGATATATGCCTAGGAGTGCTATAGCTGGGTCATATGGTAGATCAATCTTTAGCTGTTTTAGGAACTTCCACACTGATTTCTACAATGGCTGGACCAGATTGCATTCCCACCAGCAGTGTAGAAGGGTTCCTCTTTTTCCACATCCCTGCCAACATTTATGATCATTTGTTTTCATGATGGTGACCAATCTGACAGGAGTGAGATGGAATCTCAATGTAGTTTTAATCTGCATTTCCCTGATGGCTAGTGACGTAGAACATTTTTTTTAGATGCTTATATGCCATTTGTATTTCTTCCTTTCTATTTAGCTCCATAGCCCATATTTTGATTGGCTTGTTTGATTCCTTATTATTTAACTTTTTGAGTTCTTTGTATATCCTAAATATTAATCCTCTATCAGATATATAGCTGGCAAAGATTTTTTCCCATTCTGTAGGTTGCCTCTTTGTGTTTTTCACTGTGTCCTTTGCAGAGCAAAATCTTTGTAATTTCATGAGGTCCCAGTGTTTAATCTGTGGTTTTATTGCCTGAGCATTTGGGGTTGTATTCAGAAAGTCTTTGCCAAGACCAATTTGTTCAAGGGTTTCCCCTACTTTTTCCTCTAGCAGTTCAGAGTTTCAGGTCTGATGTTAAGGTCTTTAATCCATTTGGACTTATTTCTTGTGCATGGCGAGAGAGAAGAATCTATTTTCATCCTTCTGCAGATATATACCAGTTTTCCCAACACCATTTTCTGAAGAGGCTGTCTTTTCTCCAATGAGTATTTTTGGCATTTTTGCTGAATATCAGGTGGCTATAGCTACTTGGAATTACATCTGGGTCCTCTATTCTGTTTCCCTGATCTTCATGTCTGTTTTTGTGCCAATACCACACTGTTTTGTTACTATGGCTCTGTAGTATAGGTTAAAATCAGGTATGGTGATAACACCAGCCTTATTTTTGTTGCTCAGTATTATTTTAGATATTCGAGGTTTTTTGTGATTCCAAATAAATTTTTGGATTGCTGTTTCTATTTCCATGAGGAATGCTTTTGGAATTTTGATAGGGATTGCATTAAATGTGTAGATTGCTTTTGGTAAGACTGCCATTTTCACAATATTGATTATTCCAATCCAGGAACAGGGGATGTTTCTCCACTTTCTAGTGTCTTCTGCAATTTCTCGCTTGAGTGTTTTAAAGTTCTCATTGTAGAGATTCTTTACTTCCTTGGTTAGATTTATTCCAAGGTACTTTATTTATTTATTTTGATGCAATGTGAATGGGAGTGATTCTCTGATTTCATCCTCGGTGTGTTTGTTGTTAGCATATATGAAGGCTACTGATTTCTGTGTATTTATTTTGTATCCTGCTACATGGCTGTAGGTTTTGATCAGCTCTAACAGTTTGCTAGTTGAGTTTTTAGGGTCCTTTATGTATAGCATCATGTCATCTGCAAATAATGTCAACTTGATCTCTTCCTTTCCAATGTGTATCCATTTTATGTGCGTCTCTTGCCTTATTGCTATGGCTAAGACTTCCAAAACTATATTAAAATGGGGACAGTGGACAACCTTGTCTTGTTCCTGATTTTAGTGGAAAAGCTTCCAGTTTTTCCCCATTTAGAAATATGTTGGCTGTAGGCTTGTCATAAATAGCTTTTATTATATTGAGATATGTTCCTTCTATTCCCAGTCTCTGTAGGACTTTTATTATGAAGGGATGTTGGATATTGTCAGATGCTTTCCTGCGTCCAATGAGATGATCATGTGATTTTTGTCCTTCAACCCATTTATATATTGTATTACATTTATAGATTTGCATATATTGAACCATCCCTGCATTCCTGGGATAAAGCCTATTTGGTCAGTGAGAATGATCTTTTAGATATACTCTTGTATTCTCTTTGCCAATATTTTGTTGAGAATTTTTGTATCTACATTCATGAGGGAGCTTGGTCTGTAATTTTCTTTTTTTGTTCTATCTTTGCCTGGTTTTGGTATCAGGGTGATGCTGGCCTCATAGAAGGAGTTTGGTAGAATTCCTTCTTTTTCTTTTTCCTGGAAAAGCTTAAGAAGCAATGGTGTTAGCTCTTCCTTAAAGGTCTGGTAAAATTCAGCAGTGAATCCATCTGGGCCTGGGCTTTTTTTTAGTTGGGAGATTATTGATAACTGTTTGGATCTCCATGTTTGTTATAGGTCTATTTAAGTGATTAATCTCATTTTTTAAATTTAGGTAGGTCATATAAATCAATGAAATCATCCATTTCTTTCAGATTTTCATACTTTGTGGAGTATATGCTTTTATAGTATATCCCTATGATTTTTTTTAATTTCTCTGTTGTGATATTACCTGTTCATCTCTGATTTTATTAATTTGTTTCTCTTCTCTCTTTCTTTTGGTCCGATTTGCTAAGGGTTTATCAATCTGGTTTATCCTTTCAAAAAACCAACTCTTTGTTTCATTAATTCTTTGGATGGTTTTTTTTTTTTGTTGTTGTTGTTGTTGTTGTTTCTATTTCATTAATTTCTGCCCTTTTCTTTATTATTTCTTCCCGCCTACTGATTTGTGGTTTGCCTTGTTCTTCTTTTTCCAAGGCTTTAAGGTGAAGCATTAGGTTGTTTACTTGTGACCTTTCTAATTTCTTAATATAGGCACTTAAAGCTATAAATTTACCTCTTAGAACTGCCTTCATTGTGTGCCAGAGATTTTGATATGTTGTGTTCTCTTTATCGTTTGACTCTATAAATTTTTTGATTTCCTTCTTGATTTCTTCATTGACCCATTCATTATTTAGTAGTGTATTGTTTAGTTTCCATGATTTTGTGTATGCTTTATAGCCTTTCTTGCTAGAGATATGCAGTTTAATTCCATTGTGGTCAGATAGAATGCAAGGAATTATTTCAATTTTCCTGTATTTGTTAAAATTTTCTTTGTGTCATAATATATGGTCTATTTTAGAGACTGTTCCATGTGCTGCTGAAAAGAATGTATATTCTGCAGCCTTTGGATGAAATGTCCTGTATATATCTGTTAGATCTATTCCTTCTATGACCTCATTTAGTCCAGATGCCTCTCTTTATTTTTTCCCGGGATGACCTGTCAGTTGATGAGAGTGGGGTGTTAAAGTCACCCACTAACACTGTGTTTGGTGTTATCCATAACCTTAGTTCTAATAGTGTTTGATGAATTTGGGAGTCCCCATGTTAGGTGCATATATGTTTAGGATTGCAATGTCCTCCTGTTGGAGTGTGCCCTTAATCAATATAAAGTGACCTTCCTTATCTTTCTTGACTAATGTTGGACTAAAGTCTACCTTGTCAGATATTAGGATAGCAACCCCTGCTTCTTTTCTAGGCTCATTTGCTTGAAACACCGTCTTCCAACCTTTCGCCCTAAGATAATGTCTATCCTTTGTAGAAAGGTGAGTTTCTTGGAGACAACAAATTGTAGGATTCTGCTTTTTACCCCAGTCTGCAAACCTATGTCTTTTGGTTGGGGCATTGAGGCCGTTGATATTAAGAGATATTATTGAAAGGTGTGTATTTATGTTCGCCATTTTTTTTTTGTTGTTGTTGTTGTTTTTTTGTGGTTCCGGTTCTACCTGTGCTCTCTTGTGTTAACTAGTATTTGAGTATTGATTGTTTTTTCTAGGTTCCTTATATGTATGCTTTTCCTTTTCTTCAGCATGGAGGATTCTATCAAGTATATTCTGTAGAGCTGTTTTTGTCTTCAAATACTCCATTAACCTGCTTTTGTCATGGAATGTCCTTATTTCTCTGTCTAATTGAATGGATAACTTTGCAGGATAAAGTAACCTTGGTTGACAGTTGTTATCTTTCAGAACTTGGAATATATCACTCCAAGCCCTTCTGGCTTTAAAAGTTTGTGTTGAATAATCTGCTGTAATCCTGATGGGCTTGCTTTTGTAAGTAACTTGATTTTTCTCTCTAACTGCTTTCAATATTTTTTCTTTGGTGTGTGTGTTTGGAAGTTTGATTATAATATGGCGAGGAGAGGTTCTTTCTGAATTTTGTCTGGCTGGGGTTCTAAAGGCTTCCTGTATCTGCATTGGCACCTCTTTCCCAATTTGGGGGAAATTTTCTTCTATGATTTTGTTGAAGATGCCTAGTATGCCTTTGGAGTAGAATTCTTCTACTTCTGCTATGCCCTGAATTCTTTGTTTTTTTTTTTTTTTAATTTTTATTTATTTATTTGAGAGCGACAGACACAGAGAGAGACAGATAGAGGGAGAGAGAGAATGGGCGCGCCAGGGCTTCCAGCCTCTGCAAACGAACTCCAGATGCGTGCGCCCCCTTGTGCATCTGGCTAACGTGGGACCTGGGGAACTGAGCCTCGAACCGGGGTCCTTAGTGTTCACAGGCAAGCGCTTAACCGCTAAGCCATCTCTCCAGCCCCTGAATTCTTATATTTCAGCTTTTCATAGTGTCCTGAATATTTTGAAATTCCCACACATACTTTTCTATAAGTTTGTCTTTCTCTTTGTTGGACTGTATTAGATCTGCCACCTGGTCTTCTAGCTTAGATATTCTGTCCTCTCCTTCATCCATTCTACTGGTGAGATTTTCTATACAGTTTTTTATTTCATTAACTGTGTTCTTCATTGGTAGTAATTCTGACTATTTTTTCTATTTCCTTATTTATGTCTTGTATTGCCTTCTTTATTTCATTAAATTGGTGTCCTGCATGTTCTTTGATTCCTTTGATTTCCTCTTTGATTTCTTCTTTGATTCTTTTGATTTGTTCTTTGACCTCCTTGAACATATTTACAATTATTCTTTTGAACTCTTTCTCAGGCATTTCCTCTAACTCTTTCTCACTGGAGGACATTTCTGATGCATTAATACTTTTAGGTGGATTTATATCGTCTTGCTTTTTAGTGTGTCTTGTGTTACAAAGTATATATTTTTGCATCTTGGATTAAGTTAATGCTTGGATTTTCTATCCAGCTGGGTATTCTTAGCTGTTTCAATTGATTTGATGTTATATATTTTCAGGGTAGGAGCTTAAGGTGTTAGGTGTGGCTCTTAAGACTCTGAGAGTATCTACAAAGGTGCTCCTAGGGGTTGAGTTTCCCTGCTATGGGAGTATTCAAGTAGGATGAGTGGAATAAAATACAGGTAGATTCTAAAAGTTAATTAAACAGTGTACCCATTCAATCAAAAACAGCCCCAAGTATGTATGCCAGAGTAGTTTTTATAACAACCAGATCCTCTATCAACATAGAGGTTAAGATTTCTGTTCTGTTGAGAGATCCACGTCAGCTTGTGACCAAGTGAGGCCCTTCCCTGGTGCAATCCCAGTTACCTTGGATAATTTTGGTTTCAGTCAAGTTTCTGCCTGGGTCATCATGCTGCTGTTCTGATTTCTGTAGCTAGGCCCTGGCTTTTCCTGTGGGGCAAACCGAGCCTGGCAACTGTGGCCCTGCAGATCAGCACCCTCGCTGCTGGAACTGATGCTGCTAAAGCTGCCTCTGCTGGGTCTGTCAGCAGCTGAAACTGCTGCTGCTGGGCCCACCGCTGTTGCTGCCTCTGCTGCTGCTGCTGCATCTACCACTTCTGGAGCCACTGCTGCTGCTGAAGCTGCTGATGCTGGTACACTGCCACTGCTGCCGCTCCTGGGTCTGTTGCTGCTGGATCTGCTGCTAGTGCATCTGCTACTGCTGGGGCCACTGTTACCGGTGGTGGAGGCACTGATGTTGCTGCCAGACTCTGCTCCTGCTTGGGTCCCGCTGTTGGCCCAAGTTGGCATGGCCGGGTCCCAGGACCGCTGCTCTGTTTGCTGGAGCTGGGCTCAGGCCGTGGGGGAGGTGAGCGAGCAGCAGCTGCTCTGGTTCTCTCGCTGTTTCATGTGTCCTTCTATCTCTCGGTCTGCTCCTCCATTGCTCACTGCCGCTCTCCCTTCACATTTCCTGAGTTGTGGAGAGTGCTGGTGTGCATGGAAAATCCCTGCACCTGACTTTTCCTGTGACTGGAGCAGAGCCTGGTGGTTTTCTGGTGCGCTGCTGCCACGGTTGGCAGAGCTGCCGGGGCCACCTGTGCCGGCTCTGGATGTTCTGGCCACCTGTGCCGGCTCTGGATGTTCTGGATCTCTTCTACTTCTCCGCTGCTGCTTCAATTTCGTATACACCTAACTTTTTAGTAAAAGTGTGTATTTTGCTGAGTTTTTTTGGTCTTTTCTCCCTCCAGGCTGCTTTGGCGGGGTACCTATGCTGCCATCTTAACCGGAAGTCCACGTTTATATTTTATATCCATATTACTTTAAACATTTGAAGAAAGGTGTGGTAATCTATTTCATTTGCTATGTAAACAAGTAGAATATGTAGGATCAGCGTTAGGAAAGCAATGGGAAATTGTGTTTCAGGTATTTCTATTTCTTCTGTGTAAGTCCTTGACAGTCAGAATTGTTTGAATTAGCTTATTTTTCTCTCATTTACACATAAAAATGTGTGGTGTTAAAGAGGGGGCACAATTAAAGGTTAAGCATGAGTGCTCCAGCAGCATTGTCTATATACTTTTATGCCCAGTATGGAGATGGGCCTAAGTGAGGTGCCATAATTCTTCCAAGAAATGACTTATTCAATTTGGAAAACTCAGTGATATTGAGGGAGGATATGTAGTATGCTGTATGCATTTCTTTTTGGCATATTGTATGTACCTGATAAGTACTTACAGACAGAATTTCTGAGCTGTGTTGGAGGTTTGAGAAGACGTTTATACTCAGAGCATGCAATGGACACATCTTATCTTAATGAATTATTCATTATTTTATTCATTATTGTCCCATACATTTACAGTTTATTTTTAGAGAGGATATGAGGATATTATAGAAAATAATAAAGCACTATACATACATACATACATACATACACACACACACACACACACACACACACACACACACATATGTTTCCTTCTAGCCCAGGCTGACCTGGAATTTACTAGGTAGTCTCAGGGTGGCCTTGAACACATGGAGAGCCTCCTACCTGTGCCTCCAGAGTGCTAGGATTAAAGGTGTGCACCCCTATGCCTGGCCAGTATTATGCTATATTATTTTAATAGAAAGAATTTTACTTTTATATTGTGGCCAAAAGGAAAGATAAGTAAACAGAATATCACAGTATATGAATCATGTTTAGTACTTGCCCCAGTATCAGACAGCCTTACTGCCCCTTTTGTTATATTGTAAGGAAGAATTAGAGATGATTATTATTTTTGGAAAGATTGCTTCTGCACAGCAGAGCTAGCCATTTCTGCAGGCTGAGTCTTTGGGGAAAAATTTGTCATTTGCTGTTTTCTGGGGGAAAGCCTGTGATAGGATACCATGCCCCTGAACTCAGTGATGGTCTCAAATAAAGCATCTGAACCACAGTTTTAAGAGCAATAGAAAGAAGCTGTGGCTATTGCTGCTGTCTAAGGCTGTCATGCCACAGCTCTTATTTGCAGGCAGCTTTATGAGAATAAACTGATTCATAGTCACCAGGGGAGAAAGGTCAATTTGTGGGAGTGAGGACTTCCCATCTATCATACTTCAAATATGGTCTTGTTGGTGATTTTATTTTCAGATATCAAACTAGTTATTTTGGTCTTGTTAGTGCTTTTCCTCAGCTTATATATTCTTGTGGCATAAAATAGAGAAGGAAAAGAGAAAAGAGAAGAGATGGGGGCAGGGAGAGAGATAGAAATTGTATATGTGAGATATACTGCTATTCTTTTTCATGTATTTCAGGAACCACTGATAAGGTAAACAAACCCTGAAGCACTCCTCACTTTTTCCTCCTTCCCTTCTTTCCACCTTTCTGTGTATCTAACATGTTCTAGTCTGAGATGTTCTACAAAGTCAGCAGAGCTGGATGGCACCAGGGAGATACCCCAGGGAGAAAAACATCTTGGGAAGTATATTAAGAAGACAGTTCATAGTAGACAAAGTCAATGACACTGTTCTCTCTCAGGCATTAGATTTAGCCTTCCTGCCCATGAAGTATCACAACCATTGGAAATCTTCAAAGTCTTCTGGTTCAGCTTAGAAACCCTAAGTAAATATAAAACATCAAAAATATTTTAACTTGCCTCTTCCCTATAACTGATGGCTGCCTCCAAAATGCATGACCCACAATCCCCATGGGGATGATCTGCATCCCCAACAAGGAGGGTCCCTTTGGAAAAAGGGCAAGAATGAGGGAAAGGATGGTACCAACATATGCTGTTTACATATTAAATATGTCCACAACCATTAAAAATAATAAAAATATTGTAATTTATATGTATAGATTAGTGTAGTTTATAGAATCATTAAACATAATCTGTTAGCTGTGCATGTGGCACAGCCCTATAATCCCAGTACTCTGGAGTTGGTGGTAGGAGGGTCAGGAATTCAAGATCATTCTTGGTTTTCCATGAGAGTTTGTTGATAATTTTACCTTTTTCTCAGCCTCATGGTCAATATTCTGCCATTGTTATTCATGGGTTGCATGATTGTGTGCATTCTACATAACCACAACAGTCAATTCTGGTAGAAGTTACCTTCTTGTTGCTGGGACAAAACACTGGACCCAAATTTTCACATCTTTTTATATCAGCTGAAGGTAGCAACATAGAACATCCAGTGGGATGGACTAATAAACCTCAAAGTCCACCCCAGTGACATACTTCCTTCCACAAGGTTCCACCTGCTTAATTGCTACCAGCTGGGGACCAAGTATTCAAAGCATATGAATCTACAGGTAATATTTACTCAAACCACCACACTAGGTAAGAAATGTTGTTTTGTTTGAGTTGTTCATCACTAAAATTCCCAGAGCCTAGCATGGTGTCTAGTGGCACAATTATCAATTTTTTTTTCTAAATGAAAATTTAAAAGAAATATGGCAAACAAACGTTTTTGTGGGATCTCAGAATTCCAGGTGAAATGTCTGGGCATCTGTCCCCAGAACTGATGTTCCCTGAGTTATGTACAGGCTGTTAGTTAGAAGTCACTTTTAGCAGTTAAGGAAGAACACATGTGCAAATCTCCAAGTCCAGACATGCAGTGACTCAAGCATGCAATATCTCACATGTGCCACAAAGGGGTGCATGTATTTTGGAGTTCATTTACAGTGGCTGAAAGGCCCTGCATGCCCATTCTCTTTCCTGTCTCTCACTCAAAAATAAAATAATAGCAATAATAAAAAGTTACTTGTCTAAAACCGTCCATAGCTGCTTCTCCTTTCCCTTTCTTTGCTTCTTTATCTCTATATGGCTACTGTTTTCTCTCAGTCTCCAAGGTTGTAACCTCACAGTCACATTTGACCTTTACTTCTTTGCACAGGGCAGCCAGCAAACAAGAATCTTTTAAGAAATTTTACTTATACATGTTTTCTGCATTCAAAATGTTACTTTCTTCTTAAGTTGCTCTCCCCTTTAGTATTTATTGGTTGTTGATAGTTCCATTTTATCGTGTCTGATTGACTTGGAACTTCCCATTCAAAAACCATTAGTTCCTCTTCACAGATTGAAAGCAAAATGTCTGTCATGTGGTCAGCACTCAGGGTCTGCCTCCATTACACATTCTTGATTCAGTTTGATAAATCCCAAGCACAGGCCTTTGTAGACTTTTAAGCTGCTCATTCCTCCTTGCTCCTGCTGATGTCTCTTCCACAAAGCCTCAGCCACTTCTGTTTATTCCAAGCCCTCTATATAAGGGCAAAATGCTTATGAACATGAACCTTTGACAGTCAGAACTTGGTTCATAATCCAAGCTATACTCATTTACCATTTAACCTTTATTCCTTTTCCCATGAGTTACCATTTTTCAAGAGCTAAGGAATATTCTGTACAATGTGACCTTTACAAGATTTCACTTCTTTCATTTTAGTTCTCATTGTGAACCTTGTAAAAATCTAAACTCTCCTACCTTTTGAATGGTTGACAGAAAACTCAAGATGAAATTTTAGAATAAAAAATAAATTATACACATGATGACTGAGGTGAAATGCAATGATGTTTCCTGGAGACACTTCCAGACTTTGGATAAGAGTTGGTTCCTGCCTTGTCTTCAGTTGGCAGGAAGGAGGGCAGTTCTGTGTGCTTCCAGGATGTATGCTCACTATTTGCAGGGTTGCTTCTTTTGGTACCCTCCTGGGGAAAGTCTCCTGGGCCAAGTTGCTCCCATGACCATTGCTGTACTCCACTCAGCTGCCATGGTTAGTCACTTGCCACTTTTCTCCTGTTCCCATTATTAGAAGCGCCTGTTTCAATTCTAATGGCTTTGATTGTCCCCAAACATACTGGCAATTACAGTGTAGTTTTTCAGTACCCCCCCAGATGCCAGTCAGTAATTACTGCTCTTTCAGCATAGTGCATGGCTGTCAAGGTGAGGGTTTTTGGTTAAGAGCACTCTACACATTTGCTTTCCTGCCAACTCTGGCTGGCCAAAGCATCAATCAGCAGACATTCTCCAAGGAGCTGCTCTTTTCCCTGTGGTGAACGGTCATTGCTATTCAAGGAATGGGTGATGATCACCACAACATTTTCAGTACAACTGTAGAAGTAAACATCCCTTCTCTCGGGGACTTCCTGGTTACACCTAGTAAAAAGACACATCACAACTATACCCTAGCATGCTGATGCTATGTCCTGAGCTGACTCAGAAAAATATCTAAGTTTTTGAATAACAAACCAATACTCTGATTACCAGATGAAGCTGAGTTATACGTCATCCTGCCCAAGATTTTCGCATTTTGTGGAAATGATGGAAAGAGGCTAATTTTTGTTTCTGCCAAATGAGGATATTATTCTGAACTATGTTGGAAGAAATAAAATGTCCATGTTACTACATTAAACATATGTGATTAGACTGAGCAAATGTAGCTTTGGAATTCTTATTTTTCTCAGCTCAGTGATACTGAGTGACAATGTGACCAGAATTTGATTATGGTTCTTGGCCTTAAGTTTGAGAATCATTGTTCTATGAACTTTGTTAATTTAATGGAGGTATCTTAAATATCTTCATCAAAGTCATTTATTTTGAGAGGACTGAAAGTTAGTTATGTTACTAACCTATACCTTCTTCCTCTGCCTAGACATCTAACAACATGTTTGAAGACCATTTACCATATTTTACAGCCATTCCCTGTTTGTTTCTGAGATGAAATACCTGATCAGAAACAGTTTATATAAAGAAAAAGTTTAGGGCTGGAGAGATTGCTTAGCGGTTAAGCGCTTGCCTGTGAAGTCTAAGGACCCCGGTTCGAGGTTCAGTTCCCCAGGTCCCACGTTAGCCACATGTACAAGGGGGCGCACGCGTCTGGAGTTCGTTTGCAGAGGCTGGAAGCCCTGGCGTGCCCATTCTCTCTCTTCCTCTATCTGTCTTTCTCTCTATGTCTGTCGCTCTCAAATAAATAAATAAATTAATTAAAAAAAAAAGAAAAAGTTTATTTCAGGCTTATAGTTTTGATGGGAAATTTTATTATGGTGGAGAAAGCATGGCAACTGAGTCATGTGCCTATATGTCTCCCTCTCTCTTTCTGTATGGAGAGAGGGAGAGAAGCAAAAGCAAGGTAGCTAGCTCTGAACACCTAGGTAGGGTGCACTAATAAGCCTGCCCCCATCAGCACACCTCCTCCAGCAAAGCTCCACCCCGCAGAGGTTCCACTAGCTGGTGACTAAGTATGAGACTCAATCACAAACACTTGAGGCTATGGGGAATGTTTTATATTCAAACTGCAACATCTTGTGTTGTACTGTAATGGGTTCACGTACTGATAGTTTATGTCTTCCACTGACACGCTAGAATGCTATCTAGAGGACCCCAGGCTAGTCATGAATTTATGTGTATGTGTTTGTATATTTTGGAAGTTTACCAGAGTGATCTGTGTACACAGGTATATAGATAAAAGGTACACATTTTTGAAGAAATGTAAAACACATAAGCAGGACTTTGGGGGGGGGGATCACATCTCTAGCCTCATCTTCATTTCCTAATGAGGATGGGAAGATTAAATCATATACTGCATAGATGTGAGCCTACCTACCTATCAAGCATCTTGATGGATTCTCAGCATTTTTGATGATTTAGTAATAATGTAGAGTGCAGCAAGGTAGTTGACTTTCTCCCACAAAATATCAGAATTGTTTTTAATTTTAATCTACTTTTTAATTTAAAAATCATAAAATCTTCCTGAGAGTGACAGTTGAGCTTCAATATTTATGACTTTCTGATTGCTCAAGCAGTTTAGAAAAAAAATTAAAATGAGTTCTCAGGTAAAACTTAAGTGGAAAAGATTAAAATTCAGAATTATGGGCTTCTTTCATTTGAATGAATACTCACTTTTTCCTGGATGTTTTATGTGCCAGCCCTAGTTTCCCTCTATATGTCACTCTTCAAAAAATACTTCATTTCTTTTCCAAAAATATAGGAAAAGTCTTATTTTTTTTGAAAGCAACCTTTTTGGATCCACACAACCTTCCCACCCAGCTTTTCCATTCTACTTTTAAATACAAAACAACCAAGTACTAGTTACTTTGGTGAATGAAGATTCATCTTGAGACACAAGCTGGAGAGCATATAAGTGACTGAATGTAGATAAATGACAGAGCATCACTCCCTAAGCCTTATTACTGATTTTTTTATGCTGAAGATTAAACCCAGGGCCCTATGCATGCTAGGCTAGCACTTTACCACTGAGCTCTATCCTCAGCTTTATCTTTAGGACTGTTAAACTGCTATAATAGCCACAGAGTTAATTTTTAATGTCTATTCTAGGTTCATACTCTTTAACCTTTCCTTAAGTTGTTTGGTTGTCACTTTCTTTGTCCTATGACTCAATTAAACCATATTTTTTTTTTATCCCAAAGTATAGTCCTTTAATCACTTTATGATTTTGTGATCATTTGCTTTTCCTTTTTCACAGTTGTTTAGTGGAGTGTTATTAATACCTACTTATTTTGGAGGAAAAGAGTTGTGCTATGACTCTTTCCTTTTAAGGTGTGTGTCTTTTTGCTTTAAAAAGGATTAGAGATGTGGACACTTGACAAGCTCAGGAAGTAAACAAGGTGAAGAAAGTATAACCCTAAAACCATGGGTGCTGGCTTGTAATTCTCAGGGCCAGAAGTGGGTTCCCCTAAAGTGAGCAATGGTCAGGGAGACACAAGGTTCCCAAAATAATACAGGCTCTTGCCAAAACACTTGGTTACCTGCAAGAGCTAAAAGTTAAGTTCTATTGCTGAATATACTAAAACCTGTGGCCACAGGACATCAAGAGACCATACTGGAACTAAGAGGGAATCCAGTTCCCTCCTGGATAGCCCTTATAGTACTGGGAAGTGCTATGAGATCAGCTGGAGAATAACAATTTGCCAAGTGACTGAGTAAGCATGAGATCCTGTCAATTACAAAAGCAACCAGCAGAGTAAGAAGTACATACTTGTGCAATATTGGCACATAGATGTGAGTAGCCAAATGCTCAAAGATTGGACATGAAACCTGCTCAGTGGGGGAGATCTCATATCTGGCTCTGGGAACCAAACCAGATTCCCTAGGACAGGAAATCAATAGACTCCAGAGCGAACCCCATTGCTCTTTAATTAAGGAGAGTGGGCATACACATCGATAAATCTTTCTAATAACTAGGCTTATCCCCTTTAATTCAAACTGCTCTCACTTTTGTTTGTAGATTCTGTTCTATTTTATAGATGGGGGAGAATACTGAAGAGAATGAGTAGGCAGCCAACTACCTACTGTAAGATGGGTCACCTCCACCTCATCTGTCTGGACCCAGAAGTCATTGCAGAGGAAGCAGTGACACAAACACTGCTTTCATGAGTACCCTTAAAACCAGTTTCAGGTAGATGGTGACAGACACTGTGGGTCACTTAAATGCCATCAAAACAGAGATCCAGAGGCTACACAGAAAGGAACACTAAATCAGATCTCTATCCTGCCTGCCAAACCTTAGGTAACATTGTGGAAGTAGGTTCAAAAAGATTTTAAGAGCCTCAGGGTGGGTGGAAATAGCCTGAGGCACTGTACCAGCCCTCAGAGTTTGACTGAGGCCTCTTAGTCCCCACAATGAATACCAATAACCCCACTGAAGAAGATCCTCAACAGAACTGTGGTGGAGATATGGGAGTCTAAGAGTACAAACTTTTTATTAAAATAATCAATAAATAAAACATTAATAAAAAATCTCTGGGCTCATGGGATTAATATTCTAATGACTCTTGGTGAACTTATTTACTATTATTAATTTTACCAAAATGTTATATAAGTGTATTGAACTTCATAGAAAAGATTTAAGTATATACTGCACCTTATTGGTAACAAAAAATAAAATAAGTAATTCAAGACTAAGTACCTAGGAGAACAAAGTATAATTAAAAAATCCCACCCACTTTTTAGATTTGGCATCTCAGTAGTTGCATATAATAGTATAGAGAAGCAAACTGATACACACATGGAGAAAGTAACATAGAAAACAGATAAATTGTCAGGATTGCTTGAGGATGGTACTGTAATTTTGCATTGTCCTAAACAGGCTTGGAAACATTATGAAAGGAAGGTGGTAAAGGCACTCTGGCATTTGGACTATAAGAAAGGTCTTATTCAAAACAGTATCTCAAAAAAGTATTCTAGATGTGATTAATATTTGTACTTTTAGAATAGTCCAACAATTTGGGCAGAGTTGATCCTAGTTCTAAATGAAGATAATCCTGAGTTTGGATGTTTGTTTCCCCATCTCTCATGCCCTCCTCCATCTGACTACTTATATGCCCTGTTACATACCATGCTTGCCTCCCGTTGTCTGTTCTATAGACTTGGGTTTACACTATTCCTCTACTATTTGTCATTCATGTTAACATGGACTAGCTATTCTGTGAAGCCTCCATTTATGCATCTGCAAGGTGAAGATAATCCCAACCTCAGAAGTTCATGGTGAAGACTAAACACAGCACATGTGAAGATATTGTGACTTAATAACAAAATTGGCATAGCACTTAAGAGTTTCTTAAGTGGGCTGGGGAGATGGTTTAGCCATTAAGGTGCTTGCTTGCAATGCCAAAGGACCCAAGTTTGATTCCCAGTATCTACATAAGCCAGATGCACAATGTGGCACATGCGTCTGGAGTTTGTTTTCAGTGGCCAGAGGCCCAGGTGTGCCCATTCTTTCTTTCCCCCCTCTTCTCTTTCTCTAAAATAAATAAAAAGTAAAATAGAATAATAAAAAAAGAATTTCTTAAGCAATAGAAAACATTTATGAGAAACATAAAAACACAAGAAACACTGAAAATTCTGTCAGGTTGTGCTTAGGTTAAATCAAGTATGCGATTGTTTAATCTTCCCACAAGGCCATGCCTGTTTAAACCCCACCTCTTCTATTGCCCAGTTACTCACTCTTGCCAGACTGGTCCCAGATGGAACTTTGTAAGGGACGTACTTTCTGTAGATGTGACCAACTCTAGAACATGGTACATCAAACATTTCTCCTCCACACATCCAAACCTAAAGAGGGAAAGTAAAACAAAGGAGAACAGAAAATTTTACTTTCAAAAAGAATTATTAGCAAGATTCTCAAAATATTTTAAAATGTCTTAAATTCTCAAGTGAACAATTTCTTTTTTAAAAGCAAATAATTTCTGTCCTAAGTAAAATTAAAATACTGATTTGTAGATGAATAGAAGAAATAGTTTATTACATTGTTTCATAGATAATATCTTGACTTTTTTTGTTTGTTTTTTGAGGTAGAATCTCACTCCAGCACAGGCTGATCTGGAATTCACTATGGAGTCTCAGGGTGGCCTCTAACTCACAGCGATCCTCCTACCTCTGCCTCCTGAGTGCTGGAAATAAAGGTATATGCCACCATGCCCGGCTTATTTTGACATTTTTTTTAATCCTAGAAAATTTTCACCATACTTATTTTATTGAACTAGCATATTCTTAAACATCTTCTTTATGTAGAAATTTGTTTTAAGAATTTTGTCAAGTCATTTGAATATGCACCATTAAAATTTAATATATCAATTAAAATTTAAATTATAAAAGTAGAACTTCTGGGCTGGAGAGATGGCTTAGCGGTTAAGCGCTTGCCTGTGAAGCCTAAGGACCCCGGTTCGAGGCTCGGTTCCCCAGGTCCCACGTTAGCCAGATGCACAAGGGGGCGCACGCATCTGGAGTTCGTTTGCAGAGGCTGGAAGCCCTGGCACGCCCATTCTCTCTCTCTCCCTCTATCTGTCTTTCTCTCTGTGTCTGTTGCTCTCAAATAAATAAATAAATTAATTAATTAAAAAAAATAAAAAAGTAGAACTTCTAAAACAGTTGAGTGAATTAAGAAACCACCTACCCATGCTTTTGCTAAATCTAGATTCTAAAAGTTAAGCACTGTTAGTCTTAAAATCAGTTACAGTCTTATTTCCCTCACCCACCAATCTTTACCTAGGCACATATAATAATTGGTGAGTGATGTGGACTCAGGAAACATTGAAGTCAAGATATGTACTTAGATGTCACACTTACATATAGTAACAAAAATTAACAGGTTATATTTCACTGTGACAACTCACTTAAATAAATATGAAGTAATAAATTTACATTATAGATTGTGTATTATAAAATATTTAATTATTAAACTATAAATATAATTATTAAACTATAGATATAAACTATAAGGTTATAGTTTAATTAATTTATTTTATAAGAAAACATGTTAGAGATAGCGTTGCATGTTAACTTGACCAGGCTATATTTGGATATTTATGTGAAGATGATTTTTTTTGATTAAACTGAATCTGAAATTAGTAAACTGTGAGTAAAATGTATTACTCTACATGTTGTTATGCCTCATACAGTTAGTTGGTGGGTTCTCTGTTTATCAAGCAGGGATTCTGCAGATTGCTGTTTCTCTTGAACTAAGACCCTTGGGTCTCCAGACTGCTAATGTACCCTGAAGAGCTTGAATATAGAAAGCTCCAAAACCATGTGAGCCTTTTTCCTAAAATAAGTCTCTCTACTCTTAGTTTTGTTTCTCTAGAGATCATTGATCAGTATGGACGCATAACCCATTTTCAAGTACTACAAGAAATAAAGAGAGATATTTGTTTTCATTTAGATTTCATTGAAAATTCTTTCCCTAGAAATGATGTCTTGGGGCTGGTGAGATGGCTTAGTTGTTAAGGTGCCTGCCTGTAAAGCCAAAAGACCCATGTTTGATTCCCCAGAACCTGTGTAAGTCAGATGCATATGGTGGTACATGCATCTGGAATTTGTTTGCAGTGGATGATGGCTCTGCCATGCCTGATCTCTCCCCATGTGCCTCTCTCTCTTTCTCAGATAAATAAATAAATAATGAAATGATATCTTTAAGTGAGATTGGTTAAACATGTGATTAAGATCAATGGAAGTCCAAGGGGGAACCAATGCAGTTATTAAATACTCAGTTGCTTTATTGAATTCAGGACCACTCAGTATTAATTTCAACTTGATGACACATGTGTGAATGATTTGGACAAAGACATCAGAAGTATGTGTGGATGATATGTATACAGCTGGTAGTTGCAGGGGCCTTTCTAAATTATAGTATCCGGGGTCTCGAAAAATCTAGAGGAGCTGGCATTATAAGGTTAAAAATAAAATGGTAAATTTAGAGTGTTGCCCCAGGATCTAAAAAATAAACAAAAATGAAACAAAGAAAAACCCTGAGCTAATCCACTAACCAAATAAACAAAAAGTCTTCCAGAGCAGGAGAAATTGGAAAAAGATCATTGAGGGACTGGAGAGATGGCTTAGCAGTTAAGGTGCTTGCTCGTGAAGCCCAGTGACCCAGGATCTGCTCCCCAGAACCCATGTAAGCCAGATGCACAAGGTAACACATGCACACAAGATGGTTCATGCATCTGGAGTTCATTTGCACTGACTAAAGGCCCTAGCACACCAATTCTCCCTCTCATATAATGATGATGATGATGATGATGATGATGATGATGATCATATTATTGAGAAGCACAAGATATATGTTATCAGCATAGTATGGAAAATTTAGGAGTCAAGGGCTTGCTTTAAATATTTCTGTTCATACCTATAAGATAGAACTATTCTCATTTTTAATTAGAGAAACTTCCCTTTTCAGATGGCAATGACTACTGGGGAAAGTAACACTTCACCAATGCACTGAGAAATGACAGTTGAGTGATCAGTACTAAATGAAACATTTTAATAAACCCTCTAAGGCCTAGGGATTATTGTGGAAGAACTGGTAGAAAGAATACGAGAGTCAAAGGATGAGGAGGAGTACTTTGAAATACTGTCTTCCATACACAAATTGGTCATTGCACTTATGACTTCACAGTGGTGTCATTACCTGTACAAGACCTGCATAAGTTAGGTCCCTATCAATGTGTTCATGTATGATTAGAACAGAAAAATATGATATCAAAATAGAAGAAGAAGCCAGGTGTGGTGGCACATACCTTTAATCCCAGCCCTTGGGAGGCAGAGGTAGGAGGATTGCAAAGAGTTTGAGGCCACCCTGAGACTACATAGTGAATTCCAGGTCAGCCTTAACTAGAGTGAGACCCTGCCTTGAAAAAAAAGAAAAAAAAATCAAAGAGAGACTAGTTGGACAGAAGAAGGGCTTTAATGGAAATGTCATGAGGCATAAAAGAAAATAATGGTAGAGGAAAAAAAAAAGGAATCAAGAGCTGTTATCTAGCTACAGATCTGAAATCTTTTGCTAATTTCTGAGCAAATGCTTTTCCCCAGCTGGGAAAAGGATAACAATTGCCTCAGGAAAAGGAGTAAAAAAGAACAGAAGATACATAGACATGATAAGATGAAATCCAGAGGAATGCTTTTCAAGTACTTGAAGAACTGAATAGTTGGAAGAGATGATTTCACAGAACTTTAAGGAACTAGTAGCAGGATTGATGGCATAGAGCTGTAAAGAACAGATTTCACTCTAGGCAAATGGTTAAAGATGAAATGAGCCTCCTGTATCATCACAAGTATTGAAATCTATAAATCATATTTTGGACACAAGCATATGACCTGGATTGACAGCTCATCTAGCTGATATTTAAAGCTAATGCTTGTGTGCCCTTTTCATGGATTATTTCCGTTAATGCTACAATTCAGTGACAGGCCTCACTACTTCCTCAGTTACATAGGTAGGAAAATGCAGTCTTAAGAGGCCTAGTAGCTTGTTCTGCTCACAACCAGAATGGGTATTTGAAATTGAATAGTGTAATCCAGCACTCAGCAAACTTTGTCTGAGCTAGGATTATATATTTTTGCTTTTGCAGATCACACAGTCTCTTTCGCTATAATGTAACTTTGTTAGTGAATAGACATGATTTCTGTACCACAAGTAGACTAAGACATCTCATGGAAAGTGTTTGCCAGAGTGAAGACTTTCACTAGAAAACTAAACAAATCCTCATTACTTCTTGCTATGAATGGGGTATTTGTGTTTCTTACCCCTAATTTAATATGGTGCAATCCCCTAGAGTGATAGTATTAAGAAATGGGTCCTTTGAGAGGTAATTAAGTGATAAGGGTGAAGGTCTTATGAATGTGAGATTGGCCTCCTTACAAAATAGACTTCATGAAGCTTTCTTACCTTCTTTTTGACATGAAGGATAAGGTGAGAAGGTGATCATATGAAATCTGGTAGACCACCCTCCCCAGTATACTAACTCCCTGTCCTCATATTTTAAACCTCCAGTACTGTGAGAAATAAACTTCTGTGGTTATAAACCCCTCAGTTAATGGTACTTGGTTGTAGCATTCCCTTTCGGGTGACAAAACAATCTAATAGAAATGAAATTCCAACAACTGTTTACAAAGGATTATAACATAGTTTTAGACTAATGTATTACTTTTTTGTTGTGTATAATTGATTGCCACACATTGAATGGCTTCAAATGACATGCATATGCCTCACATTTCTGTGTTTGGAAATCCCTGTGGGTTCAGTGGGTTTCTTTTCTTATAGTCTCATAAGGTTGAAGTCTAGGTGTCTGCTTGGGTGAACTTTTGTTTGGAGCCTTTATGGGAGGCTATTTTCAAGCTCATTTAGACTGTTTGCAGAATTCAGTTGCTTACAGCTGTAGGACTTGAGACCCAGTTCTTTCTGGCTATTGATTGAGACCTTTCTCAACTACTAAGAATTACATTTCAGCACAGGCGACCCTCATATAATTCAATTGTGATCCCTGTTTACAGTGAACTGTTTAACAACCTTAACTACATTTTCTAAACATTTTTTATAATGTAAAATATAATGTTACTTATTACATATGCATGTACCATACGCATTATGTATGTTTTATATAGTATATAAACATGTGAATAAATCAAGGATGAGGAGCATCTTGGAATTTTACCTATTACCATTTCTAATGACTGAACATTCATGTCATCTATTAAGTTCTTGAAATTTTTCCTATCAGAAATTGTTCTTTATAGCAACATTAAATTCAGGAAACTTCTGTCCAGATATTTTAACAGTAAGTTCAGTGTTAAGAAAACTACAGCATCCTAGGATTCTTTCTTTCCATGCTATTACTCTTGATGCCTTAGTAAGCATAAATCTGAGCATCTCATGCTCGATGGCAATCTATTGGTGGTTTTCTGTTGCTTCTGTGACATTACAAACTCCTCCATGAGCTTCCTAAGGCCTTGCAAAATGTGGCTTTTGCTTATTTGATTTTAACTCCTTAGAAAGAAGCACATTTCTGTTGTCAGGGTTAGCAGTGCCAAGTTATTCTCTCTAAAGGTAATTCTTCCCCACCTTCCCCTTCTCTGCTTTCACATCGCTTGTCTGTACGTATCTTCAAGATTTCAGTGTGACTGCCACAGTTGACCCCTGGATTTGGTTAGAACTCCCGATTTTATGCTCTTGTTCTGTCCTTTTCTTCTGTTTCCATAATTCATTGCAGCAATCACTCTTTACCCAAGGTTTCATTCATTTGCTTACTTTTTATATATTGCTTTAATTATTTTCTATTACTATTGTGCCTAATTTATAAGCTAAATTTTAGTAGGGATCTGTACTGTCTGTAGTTTTATGGATATTAGGGGGAGCTTCTCTTTTCCCTGAGATAAGACAGAACTACTGTAATTGAGTTGATAAGCATTTAGTGAGTACTTACTATGCACCAGACACTTCTCATACATGTAACAGAGTCTATGTTCTGAGCATTGGAGCTTTCTTTCAAGGGGAGACAGCATGCATGATAATCATAACTGAGTAATTTATTTGTGACTTCCTGTATGGTTTTCTTAGTATTTTCTTACCATCCTTGGACAACAAGCTCATAATTATTTGATTCATTGTTACATATACAGTTACCTGTGTGAATGACTTAGCACATAATAGAATCTCGGTAAATATTTGTCAAGTGGTTGCATATGAACTGCTGGTCCAATCTGTATAGCTTCCTAAAGCTTTTCCAATTTAGTGGCCTTGTCTCATACAATGTCAGGGCTACTTTTATTTATTTACTTGTTTGCTTACAATATTTTTATATTCATTTTTTGACCATTTCATATAGGTATATAATGTAGTTTGGTCATATGTACCCCTTAATTGCCCTTTCCTATCCCTCTCCCATTCTCCCTCTTGCTTTCATGGTGTGTGTGTGTGTGTGTATGTGAGAGAGAGAGAGAGAGAGGGAGAGAGATCCACTGAGTTTAGTAAGGTTTCTTGCCTGAGCATGGGTGGGGGGTTATTTATTAGAACATAGACAACTTATTCGTGGCTATAGTACTGTGGACTTTTTAAATCAGAGCTATGCCACTTTGGTTCCTCTTTACCTTAAGACTATTTTGGTTTCTTTGCTAAAGATATCATCATGCATATTTATGAGCTCCCCCCTCCACCATTCTTCTCAAGACTGCCTTTTTCTGCAGAAGTTCTCACATCCGGATACAGTAGGGAGATGTGATTGGGTGTCAATGTGGGAACATGGTTCAAAAGGAAGCACAGTTGTAACATTTATCTAATGTTATATTTTGTTTGAAAGATATAGTTTATATTTTAAAAAGAAATTTCCTCATAGTATTATATGACAACAGTCTGAAAAGGAAATCTATGTCATGCCATATTTAACTATCTAATTCTAGGAGAAATGTTCTACATTTATAGGTAATGTATCTTTTTTGACATCACAAATATTTTAAAGACATGTTATTTTACCCATGAATGATCAAAGAACATTTTTTCATAATGTAGCTCAAATTGAATGAATAATTGAATGTTTTCCATATTTTTAAAATTGCTTTTCAGTATCAACTACAAACAGGAATTTAGACAGGAAGAATATTAAATGGGATGGTATCATACAATTATACTGGTCACATGGAATATGAAATTACTTTCAATAAGAAATTGTCAGGAAGATAATAAGGGGATATTATGAGCAAACATGAGATGAAATGTGGTATTCTAGATGGAAATGGTAACTTAAATTCTCAAGAAAATATTTTTTAAGACATTTACTTTCCAGGCTAGCTTTCTCTTGTCACCTGCTACTCTTCTCTTACCTTACCTCCTTTTCATGAGCTATACTGGCTTCTTTTGACAAGGCAGGTATTCCTCCACCCTAGGGACCATCCTCTATCTGGGACTCTCTTGTTTTCAGTACTCCACATAGCAAATTACCCCATCTTCAGGTCGTAATCCCTCCTACCACCTCTCATGCTGCATCCTAACACACTGTTCCCCTCTGCCTCTGTGGTCAAAACACTTACATTTCTAACTCAAGATTCACCTGGTTTATTTACTCTATATACTTTCTATCTGACCCTTTCTGCAACTCAGACAAGGATCTTTGGGTATTTACTTGAGTTATGAATCTTTATCATTTATTTATTTGTTTGTATGTATGTATGCTCATGTTTATGTGTGTCTGTATGTGAGAGAGTGAAGTCATGTGAGTGCCACAGTCTATGTGTGGAGGTCACAGGACAGCTCTCAGGTTAGTCCTTGCCTTTCTTCACCATTTTAAAAGAATTTCTCTCCCTGAATCTTGCTCTGCTGCTGTTATTTGGGCTTTCTGTGACCTGCCTGAAAATTCTCCTATCTCTATCTCCCGTTTTGCTGTCTGTGTGCTGGGATTATAGACGACTGCCTCAACTTCTGGCTTTTTATGTAAAGCCTGAGGAGGATGGAACTCAGATACTCAGGCTTGAGCAGTGAGTAATTTTTCTACTGAGCTTAAAACAGTGCCTCACACATAGTTGGAGCTTTGTTTTGCTGAATGGCTGAATGAATAATTGGCTCTTTAATATACATTATTTTAATTCAAATTAACTGAGTTGTATAATATTAGCCAACTAAGGTGACTGTCATTAAAAATAACAGCAGCATTCTTTAGTGGATTTAAATATAAATGTAAACATAATTCATCTTAAGCCCATTGTTATTTACAAATGGTTTATTATAAAACAATGACATGACTAATGTTAAAAGTAGAGAACATCATATATAAGTAAGAAAATCTGAGGGCCTAGAAAATAATTTTCTACCACTGAACCACATAGGCTTAGAAAGATAAACACCAGATGATCTCTGTCATACGTGGTTCCTAACCTGGACCAGCATCAGTTAATTGTAAGCCACAATAAATGTCAACAATACGGACATGATACTAGGATGAAGATAGGGAAAATAGAGAGGGAAGGGAAGAAGGGCTACTTGACAACATGTTAATGGTCAGCAAAAATAAAGGAAGAAAGGTGTGGAAAGATCTGATGGTGGAGGGGTTTCAGTAAAGGGGAGTGGTGTGGGGAATACACAAATATAATGATGATATAAATTAATTTCATAGAAATGTTCTTCTGGTATACAATTCTATAAGTCACTGCCCTTCATAAGGGTGAGGAGTGACCTGAATAGAGGAGCCCCATAAAAAGTGGAGAAAGCATATCTGTTAAAACATGGGCTCTGGCTGGTAATTCCCAGGGGTGTTGTTTAGGTGCCCAAAATAATGCAGGCCATTTCAAAAACAGTTGGTTACCTGTAAGAGCTAGAAAGTAAGTCCCTATTGCTGAAGACACCACAGCCTGCAGCCTCAGAACATCAAAAGACCAGGATGGAACTGAGAAGCAATACAGTTCCCTCCTGGAGAATCTTCATACTGCTGGGAAGAGCTATGAGAGCAGTTGGAGAATAATGGTTGGCAGCAGACTGAGTAAGCAGGAGATCCTGCCAGTTATGACATCAACCAGCTGAGCAAGAAGTATATACTTATGCAATAGTGGCACACAACCAATGGAGGTAACCAACTGCTCACAGACTGGACATGAGACCCACTCAGTGGGGGAGATTGCATATCTGGCTCTGGGAAGCAAGCCAGATTCCCTAGGACAGGAAACCAGTAGGCACATGAGAGAACCTCCACTGCTCTCTAACTAACAAGAGTAGATATACACATCAATGTATCTCTTTAATAAGTGGGTATGGTAGTTTGAATGAGGTGTCCTCCATAAAATTATGTGTTCTAAATGCTTGATCCTCAGTTAATGGCCTTGTTGGAGGTATGTTGTTGGGGAGGGCTTATGGGTGTTATAGCTAGCTTCTCCTTCCTAGTGTTTGGCATTCTTTCCTGCTGCTATTGTCCATCTGATGTTGGCCAGGAGGTGACATCCAGCCTCTTCTCATGTTATTGGTTTCCCTTGCCATCATGGAGTTTCCCCTTGAGTCTATAAGCACAAATATACCCTATCCTTTCACAAACTGCATTTGGGCAGACACTTTCTGTCAACAAGAAGTTGACTACAATACTAAGCTTATCCCTTGTTATTCAAACTGGTCTCACTTTTGGTTGGAGAATCTACTTTACAGATGGAAGAGAATAGCAGGGAGAACAAGGGTATATCAATACATCAAGAATAGAGAGTTGACTTACTACCATGAGATGGGTCATCTCCACCTCATCTGCCTGGGCCCAGAAGTCATTACAGAAGAAGCAGTGACACAAATACTGCTCTCATGGCTACCCTGAAAATTACTTCCAGGGAAATGGTGACAGCCACTGTGGCCATTCAAATCTAATCAAAACAGATATTCAGAGTCTACACAGAAAGCAACACTAAATCAGATCTCTATCATGCCTGCCAAAGCTCTTGGGCAGAAAGATTGCAAGAGCATCAGGGTGAGTGGGAGTATCCTGAGGTCCTGGGTTTCCCCCACCCCTGCAGAGACTGTGGCTTATGGTTCCACACAATGAATATCAACAACCACACCAAATATGACCTTCAGCCAAATTGGGGCAGGGGAGATAGAGTCTAAAAGTAGAACTGTTTTATGAAAAAGCAGCAAGTAATAATAATTATTATTAATGATAAACAGAAGTCACTTTCTAATTTTATGATATGACCTAGGCAGGCTAAGATTGAAAAGTTTAAGACAACCTTCTTATCATCAGTCCAGAAATCAAATCAGAAAACTTTTGGTAGATTAGTATTGGAAAGGGCCATTATTCTTCAGAAGTAATAAAAACTACATTTTCTGGCCTGACATGGTCTACAAAGGGATTGGGAAGGTACCCATATTGCTTGCTAATTCTCAGAAACCTGGGCTTTGAGATTTTTCATGCAAACAGAAGAAAACAGTTTATTTTGACCTTTTCTGAGTATCATATATCTATAGACTTCAATGAAAGTCTGGTGGTTTTATTCTTAGGAAAGATCTGTAATTTCCTGGATATCTGCTTTGCACTTTTTCCCCGCCCAAAAATAAGAAAGACTTTGTTTTGTCAGTATAGTAAGAAGTTTAGTCCAGACTACCATGCACTCAATGAGCTTCTAGACATCTGTGTGCTGGTAGCAGAGTGTTAGAGGGCAGGTGGTTTGCAGAATCAATGCTTCTAAGCCACAGTGTTCAAATGCTAAATCACATCAAAGTAATGATTAAGGTGATAATGAAGCTTCAACACACAAACATTAACTTGTTGGTTTGTTCAAAATAGTAAGTTGTAGGGAGGGAAATGGATTTGAGCATCTTATGAGTACTTCTTTGGGTAAAATATTATGGGTAGCAGTATAATATATCATTTCCCTTAATTCATTTTTCTAAGCTTAAAGAGTGCATGAGAGGTAAAACATCTGCTTTTTACCATATTTCCCACATGCCTCTGGATTTTGTGTCTGTTTCTCAAATTTTTTGGATTCACCGTCAGCTAAAAGTAAATAAAAATTCTTTAAACTTTCTAAAAGTTATCTTTCTGTAACCTAACACAGCTTCTTTCAGGGAAATATCCAAATATGGTTTTCCTTTGTCCTTAGCTGACCATTAATCATACTACAGCAGGTGTGAGAACACGAGTCAGGCAGGGGAATGGATGAATTATGATCTTTCCCTGAGGTTTTGCCACACTGGATCTACCTCCCGGGTGGTGGATCTGAGAGTGAGTTTGAAAGCCTTGAGTGGCCATAGCTGAGCAATGGGAGGAAACTACAGGGGCCATGACTGTGAGAGGAAATGAGGCTGACAGACAGGCTTAGAGGGAGGAATAGAAGCATTTGTGGTCCTGAGGCCTCTAGGTGATTCAATCATTTTTCTGACTTTCTTTTTTGTTCACATCATCTTTCCCTTCAATGTCCTCTTGTTTCAAAGTTGGGTTCTTTTAGGTGTTTGTCTTCTTGTAATCCAAGCAATTGAAATAGAAAAGCTCTTTTCTTGAGGATTTGGGTGTCCCAGAGTGCTACAGGCGCATTTTGAAATAAGCTCTGTGGTGCGGGGGGGGGGGGGGTGTCCAGCCATGGCTTGAAGGAGGGTCCCCGAAGAGAGGCGTGAAAGGGAGTGGTGTAATAAGGACTCAAGTCAGGTTCTGGTGCAAGCTGTCAGGCTAATGCTGAAGGCTGCTGAGTTTCTTCATCTTTCTCTTTGCTTCTCCATTTCTATTTCTTTTTCTTTTTCTATTTTTTCTTTCTTTCTCTCTCTCTCTCTCTTTGTCTTTTTCTCTGTTCTCTGTTTTTCCCTGCTTCTCTGCTGCCACAGCTCTTAGTCTCAGTCTTTTATTTTCTGATCATGTCATGCAAGAGCAAACTTCAAGAAAGGTATAGTTCCACAGAATTCATAGAAACTTTCTGTTATTCCTTTACATGAAACAATTCCATAATTTACCTCAAATAAAGTCATCAGGTCCCTATAACGATTAACTCTTTTCACATTTTCCCCATGTATGTGTGGTTAAGCACTTGCAATTTCCTGAATTTCTACTTTCAATTATTATATTAAAGTGAAAGACAAAACAATCACAAATGGGGGTTCCCATCATTAATCATTGATCCAATACATCCATTTATCCCTCAATCATTTATTTTGAATTTTCCTTTTCATGTCTCTCCAATACTTATACTTTGGTCTCCCCAATTGCACTCTTTCTGGCTTTAGTTGTTTTTCTGTAAAGATTCTTGATAAAGAGTCATAGTTTGCTGCAATTGCCACCATCTAGAAAAATTAGTCATAGAACAATTTTTACATTGCTCCAGGAGGTTCATTGTTTCCTCCTGCGTGTACTGCACATCATGCCTGGCTTTCTTTAAGGCCTTTAAGGAAAACAATTATCTCTGACCCATTTTCTTGTTTTTTCAATTCTATGCCAGAGCCTCTTTCAGATATATTGACCAACACTTCACTAACACCAGTTTTTGCTGGAAAAGTAGACTTAGAGATTGGTACATCAAGTGAAAGACAAACATTACACAGAAAACCACAGATATCTGTAATGTAGAGAGCCAAAGATTTTTCTATAGAAGGGCCTCATTGGACTCCAAGGAAGAGACAGCTGGGCTGGAACTGTGTCATGTAGCTCTTCAGCGCTCGATTCCTTGTGATCCTGAAATGGCATGTTTGTTGTCTCAAGCACTATAGTCCATTATTACTTAGATAAAATAATTGTTGGGGCTGGAGAGATGGCTTGGCGGTTAAGCGCTTGCCTGTGAAGCCTAAGGACCCCGGTTCGAGGCTCGGTTCCCCAGGTCCCACGTTAGCCAGATGCACAAGGGGGTGCACGCGTCTGGAGTTCGTTTGCAGAGGCTGGAAGCCCTGGCGCGCCCATTCTCTCTCTCTCTCCCTCTATCTGTCTTTCTCTCTGTGTCTGTCACTCTCAAATAAATAAATAAATAAATTAAAAAAAATAATTGTGACAGTACCTTGAATATGATTACTATTTTTATGGGTGTATGCATGTGTATACTCATATATGTATGGTTACACGTGTGTGAGGATGTCTGTGCATGTACATATATTTGGAGGTCAGAGATTGTTGTCTGTTGTTTTCTTCTCCTGCCCCTCAAACTTTATTGAGCTAAGGTTTATCATTAAACCGACAGGTCAGATTTGACTGGTCTAGCTTGGGGGAATCTTTCTGCCTCCACCTTCTGATTGTTGGAGTTACAGGTACCCACCATAACACCTGGTATTTCAATCTTCACACTGGGGATTGGAACTCGTATCCTCACACTTGCATGGCAGGCAGTTAGATGAGTGAGACATCTCGCCAACCCTGCAAATTAGTTTTACCTGGAAGAGAAATTGCTGTACTTTCATGATGTGGCCCAGTTGGTCATTTGTAAATTGGACAGTTTGAATATAAATGTATATCTCCTATAGCCTGAAGTATTTTTGATTAAGTTAAGTTTCCTTGCTTTGCAGCCTGCTGCAAGAGAAGTGTCACTGGGAGTGAATCTTGAGTCCAGCCCTAAGAGGTGTGTTTTGAGAGCGGTTTGAGCTCTGGCTGTTGGTACTTGCTGGTGTTAGTTTTTCTCTGTCTGATATGGGTGTATGGAGTGATTCAGCTTCTTCTGAAATAATGATGCTTTCCCTGGAATCTGTAAGCCTGAAATAAACCTTTTCCTCATATTAGCTGCTGCTGGTTGGGTGTTTGTCTCAGAGATAAGAAAGTAACTGCCACAGACAGGGATTACTTTTTTTCTGAGTCTTAATTTTGGCTTTTGTGAAGTGAAATAAAGTATCTATTTCATAAGGTGTTTGTGAGAACTAAATAATACAGCATCCTAGGTGACACATGTGGTAATGAGGCCATGTGATATAGTTTATCTAAGAGACAATAAGTTTTCATTATGTTGGGGGTTATATGAGATGATTGTGTATTCACATGTTGGCATCATTGAGAAGGTTCAGGGAACAGCCACATGCAAGTTTGTGATTGTGTATATTGGAGGAGGTTTTTACTGTCAAAATATGGGAAGGAGGCACGAATTTGGGGTGAATATATGTGGGTTTAATATGATGTCTATTGCTGACTTTGATAGAAAATAATGTTGGTATTTCTAAAATTAATATATATATAGACTCTGAAGGTTCACTATAATATTGTCATTGGCATTTGGGTGAAAGGTCATTGGAATTGTGTAGTTTATTTTTTTGTAACTTTAAATGCAAATATCACTTGAAGTGGTGTGGGTGGCTAAGCTAACTTGCTTGACATAGACTTGGACAGAAGAAATAGAATTATTAGACTATATTTCTATCTTACTGTTAGTGAGAAAGGGCAACAATGAAATACAAAAGTTTGGAAAAATTCTCCATGTCAAAAAATATTTCAATAGGAAGTCAAATTGACCTTAGCATGGATGGTGAATGCCATATAATTTGTTATATCTTGCTCACTTTACAACAATCTATAAAAGTTGAAATAAAATTAAACAGGGAATTAGGAAAATGCCATCAGACATAAAAGAAAGGCACAACTGGAAGGATCTCATGTTTGCCGTTAGGCTTATATCTAATAGACATAAAATTTAACTTGAAAGTGCTCTGGTACACCTGAGGTACCGTTTGTTGGGTAATGGAAATGAATCTCAGACTGGATTCTGAGGCATTTAGCAGCTGTTTCTGTTTATATTTGAGTTTTGGAATGAATATAGAGTCATTTTAATATTTTCTTTGGAAGATCAATTCTGGGCATGTTGAATTAAAATGGATATTTTTATGTTACCTAGGCTAAACACTGTGGCGGAAAAACCCCACAGGAAGGCTATTTTCTTGTGTGTCTGAAAGTATATGGAGGGCTATAAAAAGGGTTCTGTCACATTTTAGATACAAAATACAACTAGACTCTGAAGTTCTATGCAGGATCAGAAATAAGGCTCAGTGTCTAATATAGCTGTCCCATAAAAGCAATGAGACGGTATATAAAATATTGTAGAAACATCTATGGCATAAAAAGGATTTCTAATGAGCACATTTTATAAGGCTAAATTTATCTCCAACACAACTATTTGTACAAAGCATCATCATAATAGTTTATGGGAGATGGCTTAAGGGAAAAAGAGTATACTCCTAAAATGAGAGAGTTGTACTCTTTTTGGGAGGCAAATAAATTAGTTTAAGGGTATGAAACATCCAAGGAGGTTGTTGTATTTTCAGAGAACTAGGGAGGAAATGGAAAATGCTTATTCATTTAAACTGTAGGTTATTTTCCAGTGTCCTGGGAGGCTTCTCTTGGAAATCCAGCATGTGAGACCTTAGTAAATGTAAGAAAATGGTGGGGGGCCTGGGCCCAGGAAGTAATTCCTTTTTTGAGATACTGTGTTATTATTTTATAGGTATTTTTTGTTGTTGTTTTAAATAAATCTGTGGCTTGATTGAGAAGATGATGGGTGGTACCCAGACATGATCTGTTAGAGACTCCAGGGAGTAGACTGAGGAAGATAGCAATCAGAAGAGGTGGTGATGGCTAAATATTTTTTTAGCATTAACAGCAAAGTAAAATTGGGAACTTTAAAAGGCAGGAAAGAAAAGTCCTGAGTCTGTCCTGTAGGGACTGGCTCAGTTTCTGGAGCTCCCTGCTCTAAAGGGGAGGGAGCACTCCAGCTGGCTGAAAGAGTCACAGTGTGACCAAGGCTCAGAGAATCTACATTGTGCTTTTAGTCATGAATATTTTCAGGAGCTGAAAAGCAGGGGGAACAGCAGAAGAAGGTGCTAAGAAAATGCTTTCTTCTTGTCACTTTGTATTTAGTCTGACTGGAGCAGCTGTGGGATTCCATTTCACAGAGACTCTGTTTTCTTCTCCAAATTGAATAATTGTCCCATATAATTTACTGTCCTTCCTGACTTGAAATGCTAGAATTTTCTTATAATTAGTTCACATAATTATCTGAGTATATCTAAATTCTGTGCCATAAATGTCTGGGTTTATTATACAGGCAAATTTTATTATTTTTATGTGTTTGTGTGTGTGTGTGTGTGTGTGTGTGTGTGTGTGTGTGTGTGTGTGTCTTATGTTGTGTTCATGTGCCTATGTGCACATGCATGTGTGAGCATGCATGTGAAAGCCAGAGTGATATTGACATTGGGTAGTTCCAGTCTTTCATTTTAAGACAAGATCTCTCCCTGAATCCAGGCCTCACCAGCTTGGCTACGTTACCTAGCCAGAAAGTTAGAGGACCTTCCTGTATTCTCCTCCAGAGCACTGGGATTACAGATATGTGCCACCATGCCTTTTTTACATGTGTGATGGGGATCCAAACTTAAGTCCTCATTGCTTAAGTGGCAAATATTTTGCACACTGAGCCATATTCCCAGCCCTCTATTTTTATTTTATTTGTTCTTATTAGCCTTACTATATTTTAGCCCAAATTCTTGTTTTATTTATATTTCCCCTTATGAACTAAAAACATTTTACTTGCATGTGCACACATATAATTTATGTCACCATTCTTACTAAGACTGTATTAGCTATGAGACTGCTCCCAGAGAATTATATGCCTTACAAATTTTCTTTTATCCAACTCTTTATTTCTTCAATAGCACTTTAGCATTTCTTATTTGGGCTATACATTTCTTTTTTTAAAATTATTTTTGTTTATTTTATTTATTTATTTGAGAGTGACAGAGGAAGAAAGGGGAGGAGAGAAAGAGAATGGGTGTGCCAGGGCCTCCAGCCACTGCACATGAACTCCAGATGTGTGTGCCTCCTTGTGCATCTGGCTGACATGGGTCCTGGGGAATCAAGACTTGAACTGGGTCCTTAGGCTTCACTGGCAAGTGCTTAACCACTAAGTCATTTCTCCAGCCCTGTACATTTCTTAAGTTTATTCACTGCTAATTTTTCCCCATGTTCCTTATATTTACACACACACACATGTGTATTCACATATGCACATATTTTACTTAGGTAAGTTACTGAATTTCCATTGATAGTTTTCCAGTTAACTCCTCTAATATTATTTAAACAGGTCCTATAACTTGCAATTAATGAAAACTTCCCTCATGCCTTGTAATTATTTTATGAATCTTATTTTATCCCTTATAAAATAACATTGCCTATTATCTTCAGAATAATTTCAAATAACATTAGATAATAATAAGAACATTATTAGAATTTTCTTTTTCATAAGCTATTTGAGTTGAGATATATTCATTATAAAAGCATATATTTATATTATAGCCATAATAAATATTGAGTGTTTTGTTAAACATTTCATTTCATGGATTATATTACTCATGAAAAAGACTATAACCATTAAATTTTCTATTTAGATAATTTTTTTGTTTAAAAGTTTTACATTGTGTTATATGGTCTTATTCAAGTGAACAAGTGAAAAACTTCTTCAAATGTCAGAGTAGACTAGCCACAAAGTTAAAATCTATGTCTCCATTGGAACTCTAGCTAATCTGATTTGGTCACAAACAGTTCTGGTGCCTTTCCATTTGTTTCCAATTTCTCTTTCTTCAAAGTTCAAGGCAGTAATTAATTTTAATGCCTTAAACTGGATAAAGCTGATTATATAGAGCTCAAAACATTACCTGTATGATATGATCACTAAGAGTAGAGGCATGATTTACAGAGATTATACCCCTGAAATAAACACCATGAATAGGATTCTTAGTACTAATTCAGGGACTTGTTTATCCAAGATCTACTATATGACAGTGATAGACTTAACAGCTCTTCTTTTGGGTTGGGTGTAGCTCAGTTGATACAGTGCTTGCCTAGCCTGCAGAAAGCTATGGGTTTGTTCCCTGGCAACACATTAAACTGGGCATGGTGGCCAAGCCAGCAATCTTAGCAATTGGGAGGTTCAAGGTCATCCACAGCTAGCAGCAACTTTAAGGCAAATCTGGACTACACGAAATCCTGACTCAAACAAAAAATGAGGCTTGGAGATGTGCCAGTGGGTTAAAGTGCTTGCTTGATGCACAAACCTGATGACCCAAGTTCAGATCTCCAGAACCCATGTGAAACCAGATGCATATGGCAAGCATCTGAAGTCCCAGTGCATCTAGGGTGCAGAGGAAGCCAGAGACAGGAGAATCCACTAGCCTGGTGTGTTCCCACACTTGAACTTGTCATCTGACCTCCACATATATGCCATGGCAATGCCTTTATTCACTTGCAAGAACACACACACACACACACACACACACACCATACACAAACATATAATAAAAATAACAAAATAAAACCCTCTATTAATTTGTTTTATCTCTCTCTCTTTTTCTTTCTTTCTATCCTTCTTTCTTTCTTCTCCTCCTTCTCTTCTTCTTTTTTGTATAACACACCATTTTTCCTTCTGCCATCTAGATCTTTCTTCTTTACAATGTTTTCTATTACTTTGACTATCTTGGACAGTTACATAGCTGTCAGTTCATTCCTTGGTGCTAGTGGAAAATAGTAGGTAGTTATTAATAAGTAGTGAACATTCCTCTTTGGCTGCAAATGAGTTGAAATGGACAGAATAGTGTTGCAACAGAACTGCACTGCATTCTTTTCTACTTTCATGCTTTTGCACAGCCCTGTCTCCTGTGAGTACTGTATACACTCGAGTCTTGTGTCTTTCAGTTATGATATATAAACACAATTTATTTGTGTTTTTGAATTTCTGAATAGATAACCCAATATTGAAATGAATTAAAGCTTCACTTAATTTGGTGCAATTATCTTTAAATAGCTAGTCTATTGCATGATCTTTTATGTTTATTATTTTCAATGTTACTATTTATAAGTAAATCATGCTTTCTATTTTTATGATATCTTGGTGAGATTTTGTCATAAACATTGTCATAGTGAAATATTTCTTTCTTTGCTGATATAGAGAACAATTAAAACAAACATTGAGGCTAGGTGTGGTGGCACATGCCTTTAGTCCCTGATATAGGATCACCATGAGTTAGAGGCCAGTCTGAGCTACAGAGAGAATTCCAAATCAACCTAGGCTCTATAGTGAGACCCTATCTTGGAAAAGCAAATTGTGGCTGAACATGGTGGCCCAGGTCTATAATCTCAGAACTGGGGAGGCTGAAGTTGGAGTATTGGTATGAATTCCAGACCAGCTTGATTTTGAGTTGAGTTCCTGTCTCAAAAAATCCTCCAAATTGATAAAACCCTATTGAACTTTGTGTTCAAAAATTTAGAGAAAAAGTACCCCAACCAACAAAAGTTATTTATTCTTTGGAGGTTTCTGCTTCTTTCATAATTTTTCAGTGGCCATTGATCCGAGTGGTGGAAGAATTTACCACTCCAGGGGAATAGGCTTTGTATAATCTCCTCCCTTTGCATGTAGGAAACACTGAATGTGATGTGAGTTCACACCTTTGACTTGGTGAGATTCTGTGAAGAAAGTGAAGGGACTTTTTTCAGACATAATTGTGATTCTAATTTAGTTGCCCTTAATAAAAATTGAAATTACCTAGAGTGTGCCTGACCTAAGAAGTGAGGGGTAAAACGTGACTTGCTTTTTCCTGGAAGATGAGATTTGAAGATTTGAAGTGTGAGAGACATTCCACTAATCTTGAAGCAGTGAGCTGTGATGGTGGGAGAAGACCATAGAGGGAAAGGTCACATGGAAAGGACTTGATAATGGCCTGTAGTTGCTCAGTGTGGCTAGATTTCAGTGGTCTCTAGCAGATAGCCAGAAATGGGAAGCTCAGCCCTGAAACCCCAGGAATTAGATATAGTTTGCAACCTATGGGAACTTGGAAGGTTCCCTTCCTCTCTGTTGAGCCACTGGATGAGGTTAATGGAACACTTGATGCTGAGAACCTTAAGGAATTCTGCTAAAACACACTGGATTTTTCTTAAAAATCATCTATTTTATCCATGACCTTCATTTTGTTAGGGCTATTCTGTTATAATTATATACATTTTCTTAAAATTCCCTTTTTCCATTTGAAGTTTTAATATATTTGCATTTACTTTAAAAATATTTTATTTATTTATTTATGAGAGAGAAAGAGACAGATTGAAAGAAAGAGAGAATGGGTATGCCATGGCCTCTAGCCAGTGCACACAAACTCTAGACTCATGTGTCCCCTTGTACATCTGGCTTGTTTGGGTCCTGAGGAATCAAACCTGGGTCCTTAGGCTTTGCAGGCAAATTCAGTAACTGCTAAACCATTTCCCCAGTCCCCTGAATTTACTTAAAAAAATTTGTTTATTTTTATTTATTTATTTGAGAGTGAAAGCGAGAGAAAGAGGCAGATAAAGGAGAGAAAGAATGGGCGTGCCAGGGCCTCCGGCCACTGTAAACGAAACTTCAGATGCGTGCACCCCCTTGTGCATCTGGCTAACATGGGTTCTGGGGAACTGAGCCTCAAACTGGGGTCCTTAGGCTTCATGGGAAAGTGCTTAACTTCTAAGCCATCTCTCCAGCCCTGCATTTATTTTTTAATGACCAATTACCACATCTATTTAGTTTAGCTATTTTTTTATTTCTTTGTTTTTGCTTTTTATTTTTATTTATTTATTTGAGAGCAACAAATAGAAAGAGGCAGATAGAGAAAGAGAGAGAATGGGTGCACCAGGGCCTCCAGCCACTGCAAATGAACTCTAGATGCATGTGCCACCTTGTGCAACTGATTAACGTGGATCCTGAGGAATCGAGTCTCAAACTGGGGTCCTTAGGCTTCACAGGCAAGTACTTAACTGTTAAGCCATCTCTCCAGCCCTGGTTTTTTGAGGTAAGGTCTCACTCTAGCCCAGGCTGACCTGGAATTTACTATGTGGTCTCAGGGTGGCCTTGAACTCATGGCAATCCTCCCACCTCTGCATCCTGAGTGCTGGGATTAAAGGCATGAGCCACCATGCCCAGCTATTTTTCTATTTCTAGCTCTCACTAATTATTTACTTTTGGCTATGAAGAATCCACTCTTGCATGTTCATTTTTTTGTTTTTGTAAATTATTAACTTCTGTTTCTGTGCTTATTAATCTTTGCCCTTATTTTATTTGCTTTATTTAAATTTCAACTTGCAAATGAATTGCGTATTCAGTTTGTTTATTATTTCTTTGTATTGTGATATAACATTTAAGAATCTTAATTTTCTCCTGAATTCTGCTTTCTTCATTTTTGTTCCTTTTTCTTAACTTATTCTTCAATGCATCTCTCTCTCTCTCTCTCTCTCTCTCTGTGTGTGTGTGTGTGTATATGTATGTATGTATGTATATATTTGCAAAATATCACTTCTTTTGTTACTATCAATGATCTTCATTTCAATGATGATGATTTTAATTTTCTTTTCCATTTTCTTATTGTTTAAAATTTTACTGAACTTCATAAATGTCAGCATTTACTTTTTACAAAGTCAACTGCTTTATTACCCTTTATTAACCTATTTTAGTATATTTTTATCCCATGGTTTTTTCTTTTTTTTGTAACATTCTTGTACATTGTTTTCTTTATGAATATCATTAGTCATCTTTGAATATGATGTTTTTCTTACCAATTACTTTTGTATGTTAGGGAGAAAGTCTAATGTTATACTCTAGCCTAGAATGTGTTAATTTTATGACTGATTATGTGGAAAACAAACCTGTTGCCTATGTTTCCAGTAGGAATTGGTTTCTCACTCCAGTTTACAGTATTGAATATCTTTTGTCAGTCTTTCCTCACCAACAGCCTGCTCTCTGCAAATAAGGTATTTGTGAAATACATTTTTCAGAATTACTCCAAACTTCCTACTTGATGCTCCACTTTTGTGCCAAGCTCAGTCCAGGGAAGCTCTTACTTCTGTCCATCACATTTGTCACTAGTGTTTTAGGCAAAGAGGCCCTGGTTTCCCTCACATGTTCCTATTACTTTGGGTAAGGAGATCTGTTTATCTTCCCATGCCAACATCTTGGTATCATTGAATTTACCATTCCTGCACATGGTATCCTTCCTTAGTACACATGTTCTGAAAGGTAGAATACCTGACAGTTTGTTAAGGATTCAGTCAGTGTTTTGGTTCCTGATACTTTTTATCATTTTGAGTGACCTCTAAAAAAGATCATTCTTTCACATTTTAACTATAAATTGTTGAAGTTGTATAATATTATTATTAAATTATAAATATTTACAACTATTGTGGTTTATATACCATATAGGGAAACTTTAAATGTAGTTAATTTTGGGGGCTGGAGAGATGGCTCAGTGTTAGAGGTACTTGTTTTCAAAGGCACTATTTGATTCCCCAATACCGATATAAAGCCAGATGCACAAAGCAGGCTATGCATCTGGAGTTCATTTACAGTGGCAAGAAGCCCTGGCACACCCATATTCTCTCTCTCTCTTTCTCTACCTCTTTGTCTCTGTCTCAAATGAATTTTAAAAGTGTAGTTACTTTTTTGACATTAATTTTTTTTTTTTTTCAAGGTAGGGTTTCACTCTAGCTCAGGCCGACCTGGAATTCACTATGTAGTCTCAGGGTGGCCTCTAACTCATGGCAGTTCTCCTACCTCTGCCTTCTGAGTGTTGGATTTAAAGGCATGCACCACCACGCCCATCTTGGCATTAATATTAATGACCATTTTTGGGTATTAGATTAGAGTTCACATTAAATATAAGCAAATAAAGTGCAATTTATTTTTGACAAGCTTTCATGAGATTAAACACTAGCATAAGTGGCTTGATGAACTATCATAACTGGTGTTTGCCTCCTTGTTGTAGTAAAGGACTGAACATTGCAGACCCACTGATAAGTCCCTATTCAGTATGCTCAATTTTTATTGAATAACCATTTAATCCTGAAAATAATAAAAATTAAATATTATATTAAATAATCATAAGACTGTTCAGATATCATACTTGGTAAATGTATCATGGGAAGAACCTGAATGTCTTTTAAATGTGGCCACTTAACATCAAGATCATGCAGTCTCCTATTTTTCTGGCTAAGAGAAATTAGGTTAATAGTTCTATGTACAAGTCTAATCCTTGCTTTGATATTAACTAGGTAATAGCTTGACTTTGCAATTATGAAGTAGGTTTTTTTTTTTTTAACCTTGCATTAGTGTTGAATGGAATAAGAAATTAAATTCAATGACCTTTAAGTGCTAACTCATTACCTTTTCTTGTTAAGAAATCCAATAATGGTTATTATCACCACAGGAAGAAAAGAGTGGCCATAATTTTGTGATAAGGTGTCTAGAGGTAGAGATTTTGGAAGTCATAAAGGCTGGGTAGATGGTTTAGCTGTTAAAGGTGCTTGGCTGCAAAGCCTGCCAGCTTAGATTCAATTTCCTGGTACCCATGTAAATCTGACCACAAAAAGGGGCTCATACCTATTGAATGCCTTACACACACACATGCACACACTCACACATGTGCAAATAAACAAAAATATATTTTTTTTTAATAATTTTTTTTTCTTTGTTTTATTTATTTGAGAACGACACAGAGAGAAAGACAGATAGAGGGAGAGAGAGAGAATGGGCGCGCCAGGGCTTCCAGCCTCTGCAAACGAACTCCAGACGCGTGCGCCCCCTTGTGCATCTGGCTAACGTGGGACCTGGGGAACCAAGCCTCGAACCGGGGTCCTTAGGCTTCACAGGCAAGCACTTAACCGCTAAGCCATCTCTCCAGCCCAAACAAAAATATTTTTAAAAATCCATAAAAGGGGGCTGGAGAGATGGCTTAGCATTTAAGGTATTTGCCTGAGAAGCCAAAAGGTTTGATTCCCCAGGACCCACATAAGCCAGATGCGCGAGGGGCACATGCATCTGGAGTTCGTTTGCAGTGGCTACAGGCCCTAGTGTGCCCATTCTCTCTCTATCTTTCTTTCTCTGCTTGCAAATAAATTTTTAAAAAAGTTTTAAAAGGGCATAGCATAAATAAATAAAAAATTGTCCCTGAAAAATTTCCAGTCAAGTTATCAGGTTTGTCATATCACATTGCTTGTGTGTGTCTGTGTGTGGTAGGATTATTATGTAAAGTATTGTTTTGCTTATGTTTAACATAATTTCCACCTCAAAAAGTTCCAATAGCATTTTTCTCTCTACTTCATCAAGTTTCAAAGGAACCCAGAAAGCTTATTTGAGGACAAACTCCTTTCCCAACTCCCTTAAGAGATACTACATGAGACTGAGTTGAGGAAGAGAAGTGGCAAGAGAAAAATAGGGTAGGACCAGATTGGAGGACCAGGGTTGGGAGGAAGCATCTCTGTTGGTCTGTCATCTCCATGGCCTCATCAGTGGAGGTTACTGGCGTTTAAACCAGATGGGACACAGATTTAAGGACATAGAGCACAGAGGTCATCTCCATTCATGTAGGGATGAGTTCCAAAAGGGAGAGCCTTATGACAGACACAGACTACACATGCGGGAGATTAATTTCCATGTCAAGACAGCAGAGCACCACCTGGCATTCATTTTTATTCATTTATTTATGAGACAAGACTCTCATGCATGCAAGCTGGCCTTCAATTTGCTATGTAGATGAGGATGATATTGAACTTCTGATCTTTCTGCCTCCACTTCTTGAGAGTTAGGATGACAAATTTGGCTTTGTGCATGCTAGGTAAGCACTCTGACAACTGAACTACATCCTCAGCCCCTAGACTGAAGGCTTTGAGTACAAGAAGTCTGTCTCTATTTAAATCAGTTGAATGTATCTGCCATCAATCTTCCTCCTGAAAATGTATTTGAACCCTTAAACATCTTAACATTCAGATCATGGGAATACCAGAAGTGAAGAAATTCAGATCAAAGGCATGGAGAACTTATTTAAACTCATGTGTGGTGAACTCATCCTGTGTGGAGACCACATTGAATAATACCTCTTTTGTTACCAGTGTTCAAAATAGTTAACACATGCTTACCTCAATACAGTGCATTTTGTTCCCAAATGTGATTATACTAGTTTTAAATTTTAATTATGTATGCAGTTATCACTTAAAATAATGAGATGCATTTAGGAAAAGACAGAGTTGTTCTTATCAAAACTAATTAGAAAAGTTTATATGGACTGAGAGGTTGAAAAAAACTTGCTGTCAAATTAGATGTGGGCAAGGTAATAATAAAAGATTGATGGAAATAATGAACAAAAACAAGTAAATAAAATATCCCAGAAAATTCTATTCATGAAATAGATAGTTTCAACATCTTGACTTAAAAGAACCACAACTGGAAATTTCATAGAATACAATACGAGTGTGGTTAGTGTGCCTGTAGTTCCACCTCAATTACTGAGCAAAAACTCAGGACTTCTGGTCAACATGGCAACTGCCTAACTGCACCTCAATTCCTAGGGAAGGAAAGCAAGACATTAAGGGTTCACTGGGTCTTTTAGGGGAGAGCAGTCTCTAATAGACTGCCACTTGGAGGGCATGGAGGGACTAAAAAGGGAATTGGCTGATTCCCATGTTCTCAGGAAGCCCACCAGTTCCCCAGTTCCCCCAAGCAGCCATCCTAGACATATTCTCAGCTTCATGATACTTCTGCACTAACTGCAGGCAAGGGGACCCAGGCCAGCATAGTTCCACCTGCACTGCTGCACATAGGCAATTGCCTGGATTCCCCCCACCCCCACCACCCGCTCAACCTCAGACCCACTCTGCTCCATCCCATCCTGCCCCTGCATGACCTCAGATACCCTCTGCTCTGCTCCACCCCCACATGATCTCAGACCCACTCTGCCCCCAGTGGACTAAAGAACCCCTTCTGCTCTGCCCTGCCCCAAGGTGACCTCAGAAGTGCTCCACCCACGCCATCCTCCCTGCCCCTGTAAACAGCACCACTTCCCCCGAGTATGGAGACTACAGTCCCACTCTGCCAACCCCTACACTGTAATGGGCAGGCCACATCACAAAAGGAATAACATGACAAATCAAAGGCAAGTCTCTAATCAAAGCATAGAATCAGAACCCAAAATGAAGCTATGAGCAATGTAACCCTGGCCAAGCTACTGGTAGAACTTGCAGAAAAGCAACAAAGGACTGATAATCATGGGGATGCTGCCATCACTAGACTAGACCTAATAGATAAGAAAATGGAAGGGGTCCAAAGACAGTTAAAGGATATGAAGGAGAGTGGAAAAAAAAAAAAGTGGACCTAAAAAAACCAGCTAGCTATGCTAAATGAAGACATGAAGAAATGCAAGGATGAATTCCAAGAAGCATCAAGAAAATCAGAAAATGATATGAAAAGGGAACTTAAAAGAGGGAGGGAAACCATACATAGAAGAGTAATAGAAAATCTAATTGAACAAGCCCAAAACTCTTTAGAAGCTATCAAGAATAGAGTCAGCCATGTAGAGGATAGAAACTCAGATCTGGAAGACAAGATGGAATAAACAGTTTGAGAGTTCAAACATGTCAATAAATTGAAAAATTTCTGTGAAGAGAACATGAGGGAATTGTGGGATACCCTTAAACATCTTAACATTCAGATCATGGGAATACCAGAAGTGAAGAAATTCAGATCAAAGGCATGGAGAACTTATTTAACAAAATTATTGAAGAAAACTTTCCCACTCTCTCAAAAGAAAGGCCCATCAAGATACAAGAAGCTAACAGAACTCCAGATTGGACCAAAGGAGGAATCCAAGACTTTTGTTATTAAGACTCTAAGCATTGACAACAAAGAGAAGATCCTAAAAGCAGCTAGGGAAAAACAGCGTATCACATATAAAGGTAACCCCACCAGATTTACTTCAGACTACTCAATGGAAACACTGAAAGCCAAAAGGGCCTAGAATGAAATAATGAAAACCCTAAGAACCTATGGCTTTCACCCCAAACTACTCTACCCAGCACAAGTATTGCTCATAATAGAGGTGAAAGAAAAACTTTCCATGACAAAACTCAGCTTTACAATTATATGAACAGTAAACCAAACCTACAGCGAGTATTTCAGGAAATTCTACACACAGAAGAATCAAATAATCAACCTCAAGTGCCTACAAGAAGCAGATCACAATAATGAGACTCAAAGAAGGCACAAAAAACTTCAAGGTCCATGAAAACTACAAACTACATAAACCAACACAATATGGCCGGGATCAAATCAAACCTCACAGTCATCACACTAAATATAAATGGCCTTAATTCACCTATCAAGAGACACAGCTAATAGGGTGGATCAGAAAATTATACCCTTCAATCTGTTGTCTTCAAGAAACCCATCTCACCACTACAGACAGACATCTCTTAAGGGTGAAAGGGTGGATTACGATATTCCAAGCAAATAGGAATAAGAAACAAGCAGGTATAGCTATACTAATATCAGATAAAATAGACTTCAAACCAAAATAATCGAAAAGAAAAAGAAGGCCATTTCCTACTTATCAAGGGAATGATCCACCAAGAGGGTATCACAATCATCAATATTTATGCATCAAACATAGGTGTATCACAATTCATAAAACAAAACTTACTCAACAATAAAAGAGAAATAACTACCAACACCATTATAGTTGGGGACTTCAATACACCGTTATCAGCAATAGATAGGTCATCCAAACAGAAACTCAACAGGGAAGTGAGAGAGCTCAACAAAACCAAAGAACATTTAGACCTAATGGATATCTATAGAACATTCCACCCCTAATCCACAGACTACACATCCTTCTCAGCAGCACATGGAACCTTCTCTAAAATAGATCAAATACTGGGTCACAAAGCCTGCCTCCATATATTTAGGAAGATTGACATAATTCCCTGAATGATATCAGATCACAATGCTATATTGATAGAAATTAACAACAAAAGACCCACCAAGAAGCCCACTGGCCCCTGGAAACTGAACAGCTCACTTAAAAAGAATTATTTATTTATTTGCAAGCAGGGAGAGATAGAGAGAAGAGAAGCAGATAGAGAGAGAATGGGCATGCTAGGGACTCTAACCACTGCAAACCAACCCCAGATGCATGTGCCCCTTGTACATCTGGCTTACGTGGATCCTGGGGAATCAAACCTGGGTCCGTTGGCTCTGTACACATATGCCTTAACTGCTACACCAGCTGTCCATCCCTGAACAGCTCACTTTTAAACAATAAATGGGTAGTGGACAAACTCCGGGGTATTTCAATGTATGGAAATCTGTCAATGTAATGTACCACATAAACAAGGTTAAACACAAAAAACACATGATCATTTTGTTAGATGCAGAAAAGGCCTTTGACAAAATACAACATCACTTCATGATCAAATATCAGCATGGTCAGTTTATATCTTAACATAATAAAAGGGTATATATATAAAGCTCCTAAAGCCCAAATAATACTTAATGGAGAGATACTGAAGGAATTCCCATTGAGATCAGGAACAAGACAGTGTTGTACAATCTCACCTCTGCTCTTCAATATAGTACGGGAAGTCCTAGCTCAAGCAATAAAACAGGAGAAAGAAATAAAGGGATACAATTTGGAAAGGAAGAAGTTAAGTTAGATCTATTCGCAGATGACATGATTCCATATGTAAGAGACCCAAGAGCCTCCATTCCAAAATTCTTGAAGGTGATTAAGTCCTTCAACAAAGTACCAGGATACAAAATCAGTTTCCTTTCTATATGCAAATGAGAAAGATACAGAGAAAGAAATAAGTGACATTGTCCCATTTTCAATAGCAACAAAGAAAATACCTTGGAAGAACATTAACCAAGGAAGTGAAAACATAAAAACACTCAAAAAAGAAATTGAGGAGGACTTGAGAAAAATGTAAAGACCTCCCATGCTCCTGGATAGGAAGAATTAACATTGTAAAAATGGCAATACTACCAAAGGCAATATGCATATTTAATAAATTTCCAATCAAAATCCCAACATTGTTCTTCACAGAGATAGAAAAAAATGATCTAAAAATTCGTATAGAAAGGCAGAAGGCCTCCGATATCCAGGTATATCCTCATCAAAAGAAACACCTTAGGTGGCATCACCATACATGATCTAAGGCTATATTACAAGGGCATATGAATAAAAAACAGCATGGCATTGCCATACAAACAGGAACATAGACTAATGGAATAGAATCAAAGACCTGGACTTTGGGTCAAGTAACTATAGCTGCTTGATATTTGACAAAGGCCCCAGCAATATAACCTGGAAAAAAGACAGCATCCTCAACAAATGGTATTGGACCAACTGGATAACCATATGTAGGAAATTGAAACTTGATCCATGCATCTAGCCATGCACAACAATCAAAGCCAAATGGATCAAAGACCTCAATATAAGACCAGAAACTTGGCTACTACTGTGAGAAAATATAGGAGGAGCTTTCCATGATATAGTAATAGAAAAAGACTTCCTGAACAAAACCTCAGTAACACAGGATCTTAAAGTCACTCAACCAATGGGATCACATGAAGCTAAAATGTTTCTTCACAGACAAATATATAATAAGCAGAGCCAATAGATTACCCACAGAATGGGAGAAAATATTTGCTGAATATCCACCTGATAGAAGCCTAATCTCTAGAATCTACAAAGAACTCAAAAGTCTAAACAATAAAAAGTCAAACAATCCAATCACAAAATGGGGCCAATAACTGGACAAGCAGTTAGCAGAGGAAGAAATACAAACAGCAAGCATACACTTCATAAAATGTTCATCATCCCTAATTGTCAGATAAATGGAAATTAAAACAACTATGAGATTCTACCTTACCCCAGTAAGGATAGCAAACACTAAAAAAATCAAGTGAAAATAAATGCTGGCAAGGATGTGGAGAAATAGGAACCCTCATCCACTGTTGGTGGGAATGTAAGAAGGTACAACCACTTTGGAAAGTAATATGGAGACTCCTAAAAATGCTGACTATAGAGTTACCAACAGACCCAGTTTTCCCCTTACTGGGCATGTACCCTAAAAACTTCAAACCTCAATTCAGAGACATTTGCTCAACCATGTTTATAGCTTCTCAATTTGTAATAGCTAAACGCTGGAATCAACCCAGAATTCCATCATTAGATGAATGGATAACTTCGATGTGGTATATCTACATGATATAATTCTACACAGCAGTAAGGAAAAATAACACAATGAAATTTGAAGAAAAATTGTAAAACCTGGAACAGATCATTCTCAATGAACTCATCCAATCACAGAAAGATAATCGCTGCAGAGTGTCACTCATCTTCAGCTCCTAACCTGAATCTACTCGAGATGCCAACATAATTAGCAAGCACTCAAGGACCAGACAATAGGGTGGGTAGGCAGAAAGGGGAGGGAAAGAGAGGGGGTGGGAGTTACAAGACTGGACTTGAACATAAACCTCTACATCCTAAAAGACAGACTAAATGGTTGAACCTTCACCAGGCCCTTAGAGGGAACATCTAAATCACAAGGGCCCCTGTGTAGGGGGGAAGATAGGGAGGAGGCTAAAAATGTTACCAGCTTGACTGTATTCACTGAGTACAATACTGAAAAAAAAAAAAAAAAAAGAAAAAAAAACTGAGGAGGAAATGCTTTGGCTTCCCTTCCATCAGAAGATTGGTGAGGAAAAATAATGTACATTTATGTGCTTTATTTTAGAGGGATTTATTAATGTGGTTAAAATATTTTTACTGGTGTTCAAGGAAAGAGAGAGAAAGATACACACATACCTTGGATGTCCCAGGGCCTCTTGCCACTGTAAATAAACTGCAGATGCATGTGCCATTTTGTGCATCTGGCTTATGTGGATACTGAGGAGTCAAACTAGGGCTGTCTGGTTTTGTAAACAAGCATCTTTAACGCTGTGCTACCACCCCAGCTCTTAATGCAGATTTTATGCTATTCTACTTAAGCAATGTCTATGCTGAATAGGTGAGATGCACATCTCAATTGTACTTGATCCAAGAGCTTCTGCTGGAATTCCTCCATCTTCCTATTCTAGCCTGCTTAGTTTGTGGACACAATAGAGAATGAAGATGATTAATATTTGTAGAAAAAGAAAACTTTCTTGGGAAGAACACCTAGTTGATGGCTTAGTTAAAACCTCTGAAATAACTAATCCCAGAGATGGAAGTCTGAGTTTATTCTCAGGGAAGTAGAGGAATACACCAGATTAGCTGGGTGCTGTGTACTTTGCAGCAGTTAAGAGTTGCTGATGACTGGTGAAAAATTTTGTGGTTTATAGTTCAATATGTTCATTATATTTCTGTGGTAATTTGGAGCACTTGTGAACTTTTAGAAGGGAAAAGAAACCAAGTAAGGGAAAATTAATGAACTATTGAATAAATTAAGAAAGGAGAAAGATGAAAGGGAGAGAGGCTAACAGGGAGGCTATTGAATGTGTTCTGAATTATTGCTTGGAAGATGGGAATAAAATACATCTCAAACAGCACTGAAGACAAGAAACTGTGGAGAATTAATTCTCCTGGCATGTGTTAGAATACCACAAGCTTCTTCCTGTGCATATGTCTCTGAAATTTGCATTTGGATCTCCAAAGAATGAAGAATTAGAACATTGAATGAAGAGTTAGAGCATTATAATAAAAACATATGTCTGATGGATGAACTAATGAATTTCCTTAAATGCCTGTATCATAAGGTCCCCACATGGGGGATTACAGTACATAGCATATCTTACCTAGGATGTTATGAGTCCAGTAAGCATACTTTTAAGGTAGGCTGTGGGGCTTACACACAGGCCTCATGGCTTATGTTAGAGACTCCAATATATAGAGTTTCTGGGATTCTTTCTAAGTCTCTCATGGGTGCCTAACTTGTCTCATGGCCTGCTTTTATTTTCTGAGAGACATTTTCTACAATCAAAGGATTGTACTTTTGAAATGCTGTCTTTGCTGAGTAGACATAAAATATCCATTGAAGAATCAGACTGGTGGTGGTTTCCATGTTATTTCATTAACGTAAGATATAGGCAACATGTAAACATGTGGACTGTCTTCTATGCAGGACCGTGCAGTCTGTTTTTGTTCCTCATCATTTCTAGTTGCAACTAAAAATTGAATAGCTGGGCCAATGCTGAGGAGAAGTTACTACTATTATTGGTAGGAGCAGAGATGGTTTATTGAAGAAAGCAATTCGGAGGGCAGAAGTGAGCTTGGGCTGGGGAAAGTTAAAGGCTCAATAGTGTCTTTCTTAGGCAGACTGAGGTGCTTGTGTAGCATACATTTTTTTTTTTTTTTACATTCATGGTCTGTTACATGCCAGCTTTGGGTGGGGGAGGGTTTCAGTCCTTTCGTTAACTGTATCTTTTTCATAAGCTCATCTCGATGCCTCTCTCTCTGTTCTACTCTCCTACCAAAACTCCCTCCTAGGATAAATAAGATGGTCAATAAAAGCTGGTTGAATGCTGGTTGACAACATGTTGTCTTCCATTCTCTGGTAGGCAGCTAACCTAACAATGTTTAGAAGACAGCTGGGTGATGGTGGGCCACCCAGGAGTCCAGATTCCTGCTGAGAGATGTGAAGATTGAACACAATGTAGGCAGATTGTTCTTGAGTGAGCTCTTTTTCTTCGTTAACACTTAAAATATACTGTCTGAATTTTAGATTACAGCATAGACATTTGCTCATCTAACAGAGTTGTATTTTTATAGAACAATGAAGGAAAGATATTTAGAAAGAAAGAGAATTAAAGAGCTCTCTTAATAGAATACTGTTTGTTCAAAAAGTTTGTCATCAGTGCTTCATGTGAAACAGAATTTTCCACAAATATTTTCTGCCAAAACTTTTATGAAATTGCTTGAAGAGTAAATAGAAAGCAAAGAGTCTTGATAATGATCATCTAAAAAGTATTTTAAAATATAACATTTAACCTGTAGACAAAATAATTTCTGCATTGCAGTGTGAAATACACTAGCAAACTGTCATCCACAGCACTTTCCCAAAGCTTAAGCACTGATGAGTTAGAACCCAATAGTGCTTTACTCTGTATTAATACCAATATTAATCACAGGTTACAGGATATGTACAAGAATGGAGTTGCTTGATTTTTTTCCCTTTTATTTTCTTGTCAGTAAAGAGAGCTATTTGTGTACAAGGCTTTTGTTTCCTCTCACACACATTCTTCTTGTTTCATTACAAATTCTATCCAGGATCCCAACTACCTGGTGTTTCAAATACTACCAGGAAGGGACAGGAACCTCAAGGTCAGAAAAAGCAGTGAGGTGATTGAAGGAATATGTCTGAAATGAGACCCTGTTAAGACATTAACTGTCACCAAAGAATCTGTCATTCTAACCAAACAACCTGGGGCAACTCAGTCCTGACTTCCAGTGCTGTTGCCATGGTTTTTAGACAAATGCAGCAGGGCCTCATTCCAATTATATCCTTCAGGATGACAAGGAACTGAAAAATAGGAAATGAGGTAATAAAATCTCCATCACCCAGAAGGGATGCAATAGGTACAAGAGACACTGAAGGGAAATACTTCTGTTTGCTTAAAAACAAAGTCTTTGCAATTTATAAGGCAAGTGTATGTCCTGAATCCTTGTCGGATTCACATTATCAATATAATATCTAGTATCTCTTGCTTATTAGAAATTTTGTTAACATTTTAGACTTCAAGAATTCACAAATGAGGAGAACTTAGAGAAAAATGTCTTGAGTTGTGAATAGTAAAAATTATTTCTCAATTATTTCATATTACAAAAGAACAATGAAGTGATTTTGCTCAGGTTATGATCAAATGGAATGTTCTGTTTGTCCACTTGAAGGTGTTGATATTAATGTTAGCTTTACAGACAAGTAATATCTATACTATACTATATATATATATATATGTATATATGTATATATATATGTATACATATATGTATATATATATATGTATGTATATATATATGTATACATATATGTATGTATATATATATATGTATGTATATATATGTGTGTATATATATATATTGAAATAGGGTCAGTGTCACTTTAGTCCAGGCTGACCTGGAATCCACTATGCAGTCTCAGGGTGGCCTTGAACACATGGTGACCTTCCTACCTCTGCCTCCTGTGTGTTGGGATTAAAGGTGTGTGCCACTATGCCCATCTGTTTAATATTTGATAAATAATAGTATTTTTCCAGAATCAGTAAGAAGTTTTCAATGTGGACAATAACTCATTAGAAGAGTGCCAAAAGTTTCACAGGATGGTATGGGTTGATATGCTTTTGATGTTACCTCTCTTCATATTTCCTCAGTCTCTGAAATTAACAGAAGTAGAACATTTTAATCCCTATGATACTAAGTAATTTACTTAATTTTTAAAACTTAATAATGTCATCTAAAAATCTTCAGACTTCAGTTTATCTCTAAAATGGAATGATGATGCATATCTTTTATGTGTGCTATGATTTAAAATGAACTAATAACAAAAGCATTCAGTTTGGCATCTTGTCTATGCCACAAGTAAATGTATGCATGCCTGATGTCATCTTTTTTTTTTTGGTTTTTTGAGATAGGGTTTCACTGTAGCTCAGGCTTGCCTGGAATTTACTATGTAGTCTCAGGGTGGCCTCAAACTCATGACAGTCTTACCTCTGCCTCCTGGGATTAAAGGTGTGTGCCACCACACCTAGCTCTGATTTCTTTTATATCCACCAGGACAAGATGTATGTTGACTACTCTAACAGAGGAACTCACAGACATTTGGTGACCTCAAAAGTTCAAAATTGCACATCTACAAACATGTAGAAATGTATCTTAGATATAAAATGTATGTTTGAATGGGTAAAAAATGTACTAATCTGATAAATGATGTTTTCAAGATAATTGCCAGCATTGTCACAAGGAAAATTCTAGATGTCCTAAAGCTTGCAATCACCCCTCCTACTTTCCTTTGAGAGTACTTATTCTATGACCTTTTGAGGAAAAGAGAACATATCTATTTTAATAAAAATCAGTTTCACTCTTGCTTCTTATAAATTCAAAAATTATAGCTGGATTATTATGTTTGACTTTTTTATATTTAGAGTGCATTTCTTTTCTTTAGCAAGAACTGGTGGGATTTTATAATGGAAGTGATCAGCAAAAGTTGCCTTGACTAGTAAGAGATTTTTGTATAACAATGTTACAAGAATCAATCTTTGCTTCTATATAGATAGTGACAGAGATAAAAGGAAGGGGGGTTGTAAGATTGCTTGCTTTTGAAAAAGATATTGGCAGTTTTGAGTATGACCTTTTACCCAATTTGTTTTCTGTGCTCACATGTTCTAGTTTGATGCTATCATGAATATCATAAATAAACATATGTGTACATGTATATAGGTATATAATAGAGCATAGCATATCGAGAATTGATAAACCAGTCAGAGGCTTGTGCAATTTCAGGCAAAAAAACAAAAAAAGAGGTTAAATAAAACTTACTCATAGCCAGGCATGGTGGTTAACATTTGAAATTCTAGTACTTGGGAGGCAGAGGCAGGGAGAGTGTCATGAGGTTGAGGCCAGTGTAGGCTTCATAGTTCTAGGACAGCATGAGCTACAGTGTGAAATCCTGTCTCAAGACAACACACACACAAAACCCTCTTTCACTGGACATTTCAATGATAAGAAGCTTGAATTTATCATTTATAATTTGAGTTTACTTAACAATTTTTTGAATTTTGGGATAATTGGTCATGATCAAAATCTATACTGTTGGTCTAGGGAGATTGCTTAGCAGATAAAAGCACTTGCTTATAAAGCCTACTAGCTTGGGTTCAATGCCCTAGCTCTTGTATGAAGAGGGATGCAAGTGGCACATGTATCTCTGATCCCAAAGTGCCTATGGCAAGAAGAGGTGGAGCCAGGAGAGTCTAGCTCAGGGGCCAGCTAGTTTGATGTTCTTTTTCAGTCTAACAGTTAAAAGTAGCAAGAGACCCTGTTTCAAAGAAGGTGGAGCATAGACAGCTTGATGTCCTCTGACCTCCACAGGCTTGCAGTGAGTGTCACATGTCTCCTCCACCCACACATAAAAATATCTAAACTGCTCCTTCTTGGGCTGGAGGGATGGCTTAGCAATTAAGGTACTTGCTTGCAAAGTCAAAGGATCCAGGTTCAATTCCCCAGGGCCCACATTAGCCAGATGTACCAGGGGCACATGCATCTGGAGTTCTTTTGCAGTGGCTGCAGGCCCCGGCACACCCATTCTCTTTCTCTCTCTTTCTCTCTCTTTCTCCCCCCTCGCTCTATCAAATAAATAAATAAAAATAAAATATTTAAACTGATCCTTCTTAAGTAATTATGAAAGGCAAAAACCCAAGTAACCACATTTCTGAATTCATTTCAGTTCTGTCTTTAAGTGTACATTCCAGCTGCTTTAGGATAAATGTACTTGTTGGTAGAACAGTGGGTTTGTTGACACACTTCCTTACCTGCCTCCAAACAGGATCCAAATGATTTTCATTGGCATATCATACAGCAATATCTTACTGAATCATCAGAAGAAAGTAGCTTCTCTCATCCAGAAGCTTACTTGGGAAGTGTTGATTTAGCTTACAACATAGATCCACAAAGCAGTGATGACATCTTATCAGAATGGTCCAAATCATATAGACAGTATGTGAAGGAGATTGGTGGCTTACCTTGAAAGAGATTTCATACTGTTCTCCTCCCCAGATTTCTAAACCTGGATCATAGCCACCCAATTCCCAAAACCATTTTCTATCCACAGCAAAGAGACCTCCAGCCATAACGGGAGACCTGTGAAACAGACAGAACAATGTTTAAAGGACGATGAACTTCAGAGGTGTTGATATTTTTCTTGAACAATCTGTATAAATTGAAGATAGGTGTTATAGTTTCACTGTCTCTCCAAACACTCTTACTATCTACACATATACACATAATATAATATTAGCTAGAAAAGAAGTAGGTTTCCATGTACCTAATTCATAACATCTTAAATTTTGATTAACCCTCTTCCCACACTTCTCCATCCTCTCCTCTTCAACCATTCCCCCTCAGTACTCTTCATCTCTACTTACATAACTACTTTACATTACCATTAAGGCCTCTCCTCTCTACCCTCCTTCCTAGCCACATTCTAGCTTCCTGACCTCTACTACTGACTTCTTAATTCGCATACAAATTTAAACAGTTGATGGTGAAGTATTCTTTTTTAATATCTGGCTATAGGTTATAGGCAATATCTTTGATTTAACCTTTCAGGATGCACTCACTGAATACCCATCTACTGTATATAAATCATGTCCAATATATAGACTATGAAGTAGAATAAAAAAACCAATCAGAATTGTTAATTGAATTAACATGTCAGAGCTGGAATTAAAACTAGGTCTTTTTAATTTGTAGTATTTTAAAAAATATATTTTATTTATTTGAGAGAGAGAAAGAGGCAAAGAGAGAGAAAGAGAAAGGGAGAAAATGGGCATGCCAGGGCCTCCAGCCACTGCAAAGAAACTCCAGATGCATGTGCCCCCTTGTGCATCTGGCTTATGTGGGTCTTAGAGAATCAAACTAGGATCCTTTGGCTTTGAAAGCAAATGCCTTAACCTCACAACGATCTCTGCAGCCCTCTTTATAGTATTTTAAAGAGATAATTTTCAACTTAATAAATATTTCTGCTTTCATGACACAAGCAAGCCAAAACCAGCTCTACAGAAAATACTTGAAAGAATCCTGCATGCTGAAGGAAATGAAAAGCACACATATAAGGAACCAGGGGAAAAACAAACAATACTCAAATATTAGTTAACACAAGAGAACAAAGGTCAAACTGGAAGAACTACAAAAAAAAATGGCAAAAATGAATACACACCTTTCAGTAGTATCTTTTAATATCAACATCCTCAATGCCTCAACCAAAAGCCATAGGTTTGCAGGCTGGTTTAAAAAGCAGGATCCTTCAATTTGTTGTCTCCAAGAAACTCACCTTTCTACAAAGGATGGAAACTATCTTAAGGTTAAAGGTTGGAAAACGTGTTTCAAGCAAATGGACCTAGAAAACAAGCAGGGGTTGCTATCCTAATATCTGACAAGGTGGACTTCAGTCCAACATTAGTTAAGAAAGATAAGGAAGGTTACTTTATATTGATTAAAGGCACCCTCCAACAGGAGGACATTATAATCCTAAACATGTATGGACCTAACATGGGGGCCCCCATATTCATCAAGCAAAAGCTATTAGAACTAAGGTCACAGATAGCACCAAACACAGTGGTGGTGGATGACTTCAACACCCCACTCTCATCAAATGGCAGGTCATTCTGAGAAAAAATAAACAGAGAGGCCACTGGACTAAATGAGGTCATAGAAGGAATGGACCTAACAGGTATCCAAATGATGCAGAATGTACGTTCTTTTCAGCAGCACATGGAACATTCTCTAAAATAGACCATATATTAGGACACAAAGCAAATTTTAACAAATACAGGAAAACTGAAATAATTACTTGCATTCTATCTGACCACAATGGAATCAAACTACTAATCAATAGCAAGAAATGCTATAGAGCATAAACAAAATCACGGAAATTAAACAATACACTACGAAATGATGAATGGGTCAATGAAGACATCAAGAAGGAAATCAAAAAAATTATAGAGTCAAGTGATAATGAGAACACAGCACACCAAAATCTCTGGGACACAATGAAGGCAGTTCTAAGAGGTAAATTTATAGTTTAAGTGCCTATGTTAAGAAATTAGAAAGGTCACAAGGAAATTACCTAATACTTTGCTTTAAAGCCTTGGAAAAAGAAAAACAGGGCAAACCAAAAATCAGTAGACAGGAAGAAATAATAAAGATTAGAGCAGAAATTAATGAAATAGAAACCAAACAAACAAACAAAAAATCCAAAGAATCAATGAAACAAAGAGTTGGTTCTTTGAAAGGATAAACAAGATGATAAACTGATAAACTCTTAGCAAATCTGACCAAAAGACAGAGAGAAGAGACAGAAATTAATAAAATTAGAATTTATAAAGGTACCATCACAACAAATACCAGAAAAATTCAAAAAATCATAGCGACATACTATAAGAGCATATATTCCACAAAGTATGAAAATCTAAAAGAAATGGATGATTTCTTTGATTGATGTGACCTTCCTAAATTAAATCAAGATGAGATTAATCACTTAAATAGACCCATTACAAACAAGAGATCCAAGCAGTTATCAAAAATCTCCCAAGTAAAGAAAGCCCACACCCAGATGGATTCACTGCTGAAATTTACCAACCTCTCAGGGAAGAACTAACACTATTACTTCTTAAGCTTTTCCATAAAACAGAAAAAGAAGGAATCCTACCAAATTCCTTCTATGAAGCCAGTGTCACACTCGTACCAAAACCAGACAAAGATAGAACCGAAAAAGAAAATTACAGACCATTCTCCTTCATGAAAATAGATGCAAAAATTTTCAACAAAATATTGGCAAACAGAATACAAGAATATATCAAAAAATCATTCACCCTGACCAAGTAGGCTTTATCCCAGAGATATGGAGATGGTTAAACATATGCAAATCGATAAATGCAATACTTTATATAAACAGACTGAAGGACAAAAATCACATGATCATCTCATTAGACGCAGAGAAAGCATTTGACAAAATCCAACATCCCTTCATGATAAAAGTCCTACAGAGACTGGGAATAGAAGGAACATATCTCAATATAATAAAGGCTATTTATGACAAGCCTACAGCCAACATATTACTAAATGGGGAAAAACTGGAAGCTTTTCCACTAAAATCAGGAACAAGACAAGGGTGTCCACTGTAACCACTTTTATTTAATATACTTTTGGAAGTCTTAGCCATAGTAATGAGGCAAGAGACACACATAAAAGGGATTCAAATTGGAAAGGAAGAGATCATGTTATCATTCTATGCAGATGACATGATTCTATATATAAAGGACCCTAAAGACTCTACCAGCAAACTGTTAGAGCTGATCAAAACCTACAGACATGTAGCAAGATACAAAATAAATACACAGAAATCATTAGCCTTCATATATGCTAACAACAAACACACAGAGGATGAAATCAGAGAATCACTCCCACTCACAATTGCATCAAAAAAAAAAAAAGTACCTTGTAATAAACCTAACCAAGGAAGTAAAGGATCTCTACAATAAAAACTATAAAACACTCAAGTGAGAAATTACAGAAGACACTAGGAAATGGACAAACATCCCTTGTTCCTGGATCAGAAGAATCAATATTGTGAAAATGGCAATCTTACCAAAAGCAATCTACACATTTATTGCAATCCCCATCAAAATTCCATTGGCATTCATCAAAGAAATAGAAAAAACAATCCAAAAATGCATTTGGAATCACAAAAAACCTTGAATATCTAAAATAATACTGAGAAAAATAAGGCTGGTGGTATCACCATACCTGATTTTAACCTATAATACAGAGCCATAGTAACAAAAACAGCATAGTACTGGCACAAAAGCAGATGTGTAGGTCAATGGAACAGAATAGAGGACCCAGATGTAAGTCCAGGTAGCTATAGCCACCTGATATTTGATAAAAATGCCAACAGTACTCATTGGAGAAAAGGCAGCCTCTTTAGCAAATGGTGTTGGGAAAACTGGATATCTAAAGTATGTGTAGAATGAAAATAGATTCTTCTCTGTCTCCATAGGCAAGAATTAAGTCCAAACATCAGACTTAACATCAGACCTGAAACTCTGAAACTGCTAAAGGAAAAAGTAGGGGAAACCCTTCAACATATGGTCTTGGCAAAGACTTTCTGAATATAACCCTAATTGCTCAAGCAATAAAGCCACAGATTAATCACTGGGATCTCATGAAATTACAAATATTTTGTACTTCAAAGGACACTGTGAATAAAGCAAAGAGGCAACCTACAGAATGGGAAAAAAGTCTTTGCCAGCTATATATCTGATAGAGGATTAATATCTAGGATATACAAAGAATTCAAAAAGTTAAATAATAAGAAATCAAATAATCCAATTTAAAAATAGGCTATGGAGATAGAGAGTTCTCAAAAGAAGATATGGATGGCCTATAAGCATCTAAAAGAATGTTCTACATCACTAGTCATCAGGGAAATGCAGATTAAAACTACATTGAGATTCCATCTCAATCCTGTCTGATTGGCCACCATCATGAAAACAAATGATCATAAATGTTGGTGGGTACGGGGAAAAAGAGGAACCCTTCTATCTGTTGGTGGGAATGCAATCTGGTCTAGCTATTGTGGAAATCAGTGTGGAGGTTCCTAAAACAGTTAAAAATTGATCTACCGTATGACCTGGCTATAGCACTCCTAGGCATATATCCTAATCATTTCCTTAGAAGTACATGCTCAGCCATGTTTATTGCTGCTCAACTCATAATATCTGGGAAATGGAACCAGCCTAGATGTCCCTCAACTAGATAATGAAGATATGGCACAGTTGCACAATGGAGTTCTACACAGAGGTAAAGAAAACTGAAGTTATGAAATTTTCAGGAAAATAGATGGCTCTGGAAAGGATCATACTATGTGAGGTAACCCAGTCTCAGAAAGCCAAACACTGCATGTTCTCTCTCTTATGTGGATCCTAGCTACAGATGATTGGGCTTCTGTGTGAGAAGGAAAAAACTTAGTAGCAGAGGCCAGTAATCTAAAACAGAGATATAAAGGGAAGAGAAAGGAAGGGAGGAGGGTACTTAATAGGTTGGTATTGTATATATGTAAGAAAAAGACTTCTGTTTAAGATGGTGGCTTAGGTACCACGCCAAAGCAGCCTAGGGGGGGGAAAAGACCAAAAAAACTCAGCAAAATACACACTTGTACTAAAAAGTGAAGTGTATGGGAAATCAAAACGGCAGAGGAGAAGTATAAGAGATTCAGAGCATGCAGAGCCCACACAGGCCGGCAAAAGCAGCCCTGGCAGGTCCACCGACCATGGCAGCAGCAGAGCACAAGAAAGCCACCAGGCTCTGCTCCAGCTGAGGGAAAAGACAGGTGTGGGGAGCTTCCACTCACACCAGAGCTCTTTGCAACTCAAGAACCACAAAGGGAGAGCGGCAGTGAGCAATGAAGGAGCAAATCACAAGGTAGAAGAACACATAGAACAGTGAGAGAACTAGAGCAGCTGCGGCTCCCTCCCCTTCCCCACCAACTGAGCCCAGCTCCAGTGAACAGAGCAGCCGTCCCGGGACCTGGCCAAGCAACCTTGAGCTGACAGCAGGACCCAAGCAGGAGCAGAGTCCGGCAGCAACATCAGCGGCTCTGGCACTGGCTGCAGCGGCCCCAGCAGTAGCAGATCCAGTAGTGGCAGGGCAGCAGTGGTAGATCCAGCAGCAGCAGCTTCAGAGGCAGCAGTCGCAGCTCCAGCAGCACAGCAGAGGATCCAACAGTGGCAGCAGTGGCAGCAGCACTGGTGGCAGAAGCAGCGGTGGACCCAGCAGAGGTGACAGACCCAGCAGGGGTAGCTTTAGCAGCAGTGGGGACAGATCCAGCAGTGGCAGCTTCAAAAGCAGCAGTGACAGTTCCAGCAGCATGGGTGCCGATCTGCAGGGCCACAGTATCCAGGCTTGGTTTGCCCCGTAGGAAAAGCCAGTGCCCAGCTCGAGAAATCAGAAGAGCAGCCCAACGACCCAGCCAGCAACTTGACTGAGACCAAAATCATCCACAAAGGTAACTGGGATTGCACCAGGTAAGGTTATTACTTGGTCACAAGCTGACTTGGATCCCTCAAGAGACCAGAAATCTTAACTTCTTTGTTGATAGAGGATCTGGTTGTTATAATAACTACTCTTGCATAAATACTTGGTGCTGTTTTTGATTGAATGTGTACAGTGTTTAGTTAAATTTTAGAATCTACCTGTATTTTATTCCACTCAGCCTATTTGAATACTCCCATAGCAGAGAAACTCAACCCTTAGGAACACCTTTATAGATACTCTGAGAGTCTTAAGAGCCATACTTAACACCTTAAGCTCCTACATCAAATCAATTGATACAGCTAAGAATACCCAGCTAACTAGAATATCCAAGCATTAACTTAATCCAAGATGCAAAAATATATACATTATAACACAAGAAACACTAAAAAGCAAGACAATATAAATCCACCTAAAAGTATTAATGCATCAGAAATGACATCCAGTGAGAATGAGTTAGAGGAACTTCTTGAGAACAATTTCAAAAGAATGATTGTAAACATGTTCAAAGAAGTCAAAGAACAAATCAAAAGAATCAAAGAAGAAATCAAAGAGGAAATCAAAGGAATCAAAGAAGAAAACAAAGAAGATGCAGGGCACCAATTTAATGAAATAAAGAAGGCAATACATGGCATAAATAAGGAAATAGAAATAATAAAGAAAAACCAGTCAGAATTACTAGCAATGAAGAACACAGTTAATGAAATAAAAACTCTATAGAAAATCTCACCAGTAGAATGGATGAAGGAGAGGACAGAATATCTAAGCTAGAAGACCAGGTGGCAGATCTAATACAGTCCAACAAAGAGAAAGACAAACTTACAGAAAAGTATGAGTGGGAATTTCAAGATATTCAGGACACTATGAAAAGATCAAACATAAGAATTCAGGGCATATTAGAAGGAGAAGAATTCCACTCCAAAGGCATAGTAGGTGTCCTCAACAAAATCATAGAAGAAAACTTCCCCCAAATTGGGAAAAGGTGCCAATGCAGATACAGGAAGCCTTTAGAACACCAGCTAGACAAAACCTGGAAAGAACCTCTCCTCGCCATATTATAATCAAACGACCAAACACACAAACCAAGGAATAAAATATTGAAAACAGCTAGAGAGAAAAATCAAGTTACCTACAAAGGCAAGCCCATGAAGATTACAGCAGATTATTCAACACAAATTTAAAAGCCAGAAGGGCTTGCAGTGATGTATTTCAAATTCTAAAAGATAACTGTCAACCAAGGTTACTTTATCCTGCAAAGTTATCCATTCAAACAGATGGAGAAATAAGGACATTCTATGACAAAATCAGGTTAAAGGAGTATTTGAAGACAACACCAGCTCTACAGAAAATACTTGATAGGATCCTCCGTGCTGAAGAAAAGGAAAAGCGCTCATATAAGGAACCTGGAAAAAACAAGCAATACTCAAATACTGGTTAACACAAGAAAGCAAAGTTAGAACCAGAACCACACAGAAAAAAATGGCAAACGTAAATACACACCTTTCAATAATATCCCTTAATATCAATGGCCTCAATGCCCCAACCAAAAGACATAGGTTTGCAGACTGGGTAAAAAAGCAGGATTCTACAATTTGTTGTCTCCAAGAAACTCACCTTTCTACAAAGGATGGACATTATCTTAGGGTGAAAGGTTGGAAAACGGTGTTTCAAGAAAATGGGCCTAGAAAACAAGCAGGGGTTGCTAACCTAATATCTGACAAGGTAGACTTCAGTCCAACGTTGGTCAAGAAAGATAAGGAAGGTCACTTTATATTGATTAAGGGCACACTCCAACAAGAGGACATTACAATCCTAAACATATATGCACCTAACATGGGGGCTCCCAAATTAATCAAACAAACACTATTAGAACTAATGTCACAGACAACACCAAACACAGTGGTGGTGGGTGACTTTAACACCCCACTCTCATCAATTGACAGGTCATCCTGGGAAAAAATAAACAGAGAGGCATCTAGACTAAATGAGGTCATATAAGGAATGGACCTAACAGATATATACAGGACATTTCATCCCAAGGCTGTAGAATAAACATTCGTTTTGGCAGCACATGGAACATTATCTAAAATAGACCATATATTAGGACACAAAGCAAATCTTAACAAATTCAGGAAAACTGAAATAATTCCTTGCATTCTATTTGACCATAATGGAATTAAACTATAATTCAGTAGCAAGAAAGGCTATAGAGCATACACAAAATCATGAAAACTAAACAATACACTACTAAATGATGAATGGGTCAGTGAAGAAATCACAAAGGAAATCAAAAAATTTATAGAGTCAAGTGATAATGAGAACACAGCATACCAAAATCTCTGGGATACAATGAAGACAGTTCTAAGAGGTAAATTTATAGCCTTAAGTGCTTATATTAAGAAATTAGAAAGGTTGCAAGTAAATGACCTAATGCTTTACCTTAAAGCCTTGGAAAAAGAAGAACAAGGCAAACCAAAAATCAGTAGATGGTAAGAAATAATAAAGATTAGGGCAGAAATTAATGAAGTAGAAACAAAAACAATCCAAAGAATTAATGAAACAAAGAGTTGCTTTTTAGAAAGGAAAACAAGATTGATAAAACCTTAGCAAATCTGACCAAAAGAAAGAGAGAAGAGACACAAATTAATAAAATCAGAGATGAAAAAGGTAACATCACAACAGATTCCAGAGAAATTCAAAAAATCATAGGGACATACTATAAAAGCATATACTCCAAAAAGTATGAAAATCTGAAAAAAATGGATGCTTTCCTTGATTTATATGACCTACCTAAATTAAATCAAAATGAGATTAATCATTTAAATAGACCTATAAGAAACAAGGAGATCCAAACAGTTATCAATAACCTCCTAACTAAAAAAAGCCCAGCCCCAGGTGGATTCACTGCTGAATTTTATCAGACCTGTAAGGAAGAGCTAACACCATTGCTTCTTAAGCTTTTCCAGGGAATAGAAAAAGAAGGAATTCTACCAACCTCCTTCTATGAGGCCAGCATCACCCTGATACCAAAACCAGGCAAAGATAGAACAAAAAAAGAAAATTACAGACCAATCTCCCTCATGAACATAGATGCAAAAATTCTCAACAAAATATTGGTAAACAGAATACAAGAGTATATCGAAAAGATCATTCACCCTGACCAAGTACGATTTATCCCAGAGATGCAGGGTTGGTTCAATATATGCAAATCTATAAATGTAATATATAAATAGGTTGAAGGACAAAAATCACATTATCATCTCATTAGATGCTGAGAAAGCATTTGACAAAATCCAACATCCCTTCATGATAAACGTCCTACAGAGACTGGGAATAGAAGGAACATATCTCAATATAATAAAAGCTATTTATGACAAGCATATAGCCAACATATTACTAACTGGGGAAAAACTGGAATCTTTTACAATAAAATCAGGAACAAGACAAGGTTGTCCACTGTACCCAGTTTTATTTAATATAGTTCTGGAAGCCTTAGCCATAGCCATAAGGCAAGTGACACACATAAAACGGATAGAAATTGGAAAGGAAGAGATCAAGTTATCATTATTTGCAGATGACATGATTCTACACATAAAGGACCCTAAAGCCTCTACTAGCAAACTGTTAGAGCTGATCAAAACCTACAGCCATGTTGCAAGATACAAAATAAATACACAGAAACCAGTAGCCTTCATATATGTTAACAATAAACACACAGAGGATGAAATCAGAGAATCACTCCCATTCACAATTGCATTAAAAAAAATAGTACCTTGGAATAAACCTAACCAAGGAAGTAAAGAATCTCTACAATGAGAACTTTAAAACACTCAAGCGAGAAATTGCAGAAGACACTAGAAAGTGGAGAAAAATCCCTTGTTACTGGATCAGAAGAATCAATATTGTGAAAATGGCAATCTTACCAAAAGCAAACTACACATTTAATGCAATCCCTATCAAAATTCCAAAGGTATTCTTCATGGAAATAGAAAAACCAATCCAAAAACTCATGTGGAATCACAAAAAACCTCAAATATCTAAAATAATACTGAGCAACAAAAATAAGGCTGGTGTTATCACCATACCTGATTTTAACCTATACTACAGAGCCATAGTAACAAAAACAGCATGGTACTGGCACAAAAACAGACATGTAGATCAGTGGAACAGAATAGAGGACCCAGATGTAAGCCCAAGTAACTATAGCCACCTGATATTCGATAAAAATGCTAAAAATATTCATTGGAGAAAAGACAGCCTCTTCAGCAAATGGTGTTGGGAAAACTGAATATATATCTACAGAAGGATGAAAATAGATTCTTCTCTCTCGCCATGCACAAGAAATAAATCCAAATGGATTAAAGACCTTAACATCAGACCTGAAACTCTGAAACTGCTACAGGAAAAAGTAGGGGAAACCCTTCAACATATTGGTCTTGGCAAAGACTTTCTGAATACAACCCCAATTGCTCAGGTAATAAAACCACAGATTAATCACTGGGACCTCATGAAATTTCAAAGATTTTGCACTGCAAAGCTCACAGTGAAAAAAGCAAAGAGGCAGCTTACAGAATGGGAAAAAATCTTCCCCAGCTGTATATCTGATAGAGGATTAATATCTAGGATATACAAAGAACTCAAAAAGTTAACTAATAAGGAATCAAACAAGCCAATCAAAAAAATGGGCTATGGAGCTAAATAGAGCATTCTCAAAGGAAGAAATACGAATGGCATATAAGCATCTAAAAAAATGTTCTACATCACTAGTCATCAGGGAAATGCAGATTAGAACTACATTGAGATTCCATCTCACTCCTGTCAGATTGGCCACCATCATGAAAACAAATGTTCATAAATTTTGGCGGGGATGTGGAATAACAGGAACCCTTCTACACTGTTGATGGGAATGCAATCTGGTCCAGCCATTGTGGAAATCAGTGTGGAGGTTCCTAAAACAGCTAAAGATTGATCTACCCTATGACCCAGCTATAGCACTCCTAGGCATATATCTGAAGGAATCATCTCATTTCCTTAGAAATACATGCTCATCCACATTTATTACTGCTCAATTTATAATAGCTGGGTAATGGAACCAACCTAGATGTCCCTCAACTCTTGAGTGGATAATGACGATGTGGCACATTTATACAATGGATTTCTACTCTGCGGTAAAGAAAAATGAAGTTATGAAATTTGCAGAAAAATGGATGGACCTGGAAAGGATTATACTAAGTGACGTAACCCAGTCCCAGAAATCCATAAGCCACTTGTTCTTCCTCATATGTGGATCCTAGCTACAGATGATTGGGCTTCTGCATGAGAATGAAAATACTTAGTAGCAGAGGCCAGTAAGTTAAAAAGGAGATATAAAGGGAAGAGAAAGGAAGGGAAGAGGGTACTTAATAGGTTGATAGTGTATATATGTAAGTATAATGATTGAGATGGGGAGGTAATATGATGGAGAATGGAATTTCAAAGTGGAAAGTGTGTGTGTGGGAGAGGGAGGGAATTACTATGGCATATTTTTTTATAACCATGGAAAGTGTTAATAAAAATTAAAAATAAATAAATAAAAAGAAAGGAAAAAAGAAAATAAAAAAGAATTCCATGAAAAAAATAATAAAATAACATAAAAGTATATTATGGTGGGCTGGAGAGATCATTTAGTGGTTAAGATGGTTGCCTGTGAAGCCTAAGCATCTAGGTTCAATTCCCCAGAACCCATGTAAGCCAGATGCATAAGGTGGTCCATTCGTCTAGAGCTTTTCAGTGGCTGGAGGTCGTGGCATACCCATTCTCACCCTCTCTCTCTATCTGCCTGTTTCTCTTTCACATAAATAATGAAAATAAAATATTTTTAAAAGTAAAAAAAAAAATATGAAGAAGAATAGATTAATGGTGGTGAAAGGCCCAAAGTGAGGTCAGATGGAAGAGATTGAAGAAAGGAAATGTGGAGGGAGGGCTAATCAAAATCTAAGTGGATATAAATAAATCATATGGAATCCTCTGGTTTTGGACAAGAGAACCCTCAGGAGCCATAGATCATTGCTAGAAATTTTTCAGTGCCAGGGATGGGATACCTTCCATTGAGTGTTGGCCAGGGAGGTCCCTCCTACCCCCAAAACACTATAGGCCATTGCTGAGGCCTTTGGTTTCCCACTAGGAATAGATGGTAAGACCCTATTGCTGAAGACTCCACATACTTGGGCTACAAGGCCACTGAGAAATCCTGCTAGAACTGAGCTGATAACCTCCTCCATGTAGACCAGCTGACAGAAAGCTAGAAGAAGCAATGCTACATGCAGTTCAATGGGAGAAAGCGATACCACTAGTGAAGATACTCAACAGTGGACACTGCAAGCCTTATAATTGGCCAGCCAGGCCAAATGAGCCAATGGGTGCAATAGTGGCACATCTATCATGGTTGAAACCAACTGCTTTCCAATTGGACTGGAGGCCCACATCATGGGAGGGAATACATCCCTGATACTGAAAACTTAAAACAGGGGTAGTCATAAGCCGTAGGGTTGTAACATCTCCGATGTCTGGATAAATGTATATACTATGCTTATAAAACTGCCCAGTAAGCACTTCTCTTAATATTCATACCCTTATATTAATGCTACTCTCACTTTTGGTAGAGAATCTTCTGTTTTCAGATGGCAGTGACCTTGGGATGACTCAGAAGGTATCATAGTGCTGGAAAGAATTGACTGGAATACTGAGTAACATCTTGATCACACCTTCCAAGGCTCAGGGTTTAATGCAGAAGAGGTTTTGAAAAGAAAGTAAGACCCAAAGGAAGGGTAGAACACCTTACAACGTGCTCCCTCCAGACATACAATGGCCTGGATATCCATGACCTCACAGTGGCTGACACTACCAACACAAGACCATGATAATAGGAGGAAAAGTCATGACATCAAAATAAAGGAGAGACTGATTGAGAGGGGAGGGGATATGATGGGGAATGGAATTTCAAATGGGAAAGTGCGGGGGAGGGAGGGCATTGCCATGGGATATTTTTTATAATCATGGAAAATGTTAATAAAAATTGAGAGAAAATAAATAAATAAAAATAAGAAACAAAAAAATTAATAGCCCATAGATAGGCTGAAGGCATAAAAAAGAAAAAAAATGGGCTATAAAACTCAGCAGATAATTCTCAGAAGTAATGCAAATAGCCAATAAATATCTACACACATGTTCTATAATCTTAGCTATAAGGGAAATACAATTTAAAACTATTTTGAGATTCCATCTCACTTCTGTCAGAATGGCTATAATCAAGAAATCAAATGACAGTAAATGTTGGAAAGGGTGTAGTGAAAAAGGTACCCTTTTCCATTTTTGATGTGATTGTAAACTGGTGCAGCCATTGTGGAAATCAGTGTGGAGGTTTCTGGGTTAGCTAAAATTAGACTTACCATATGATCCAGCTATACTACTCCTTATATATCCTCAGGAGTCTACATATCACTACAGAGACGCTTGCTCGTCCACGCTTATTGCTCTTTTCACAGTAGCTAGGAAATGGAACAAGCCCCTTTGCCCATCAACTGCTGAATGGATAATGAAGATGTGGTACATGTACACAATGGATATTTATTCAACTATAAAGATAAATGAAGTTTTGAAAGTTTCAGAGAAATGAATGGCTCTGGAAAACATTATATTAAGGGAAGTAACCCAGGCTCAATTAACTGCTGCATGATTTCTCTCATATGTGGATCCTAGATTCAAATGTTGATATTTTTGTGGTACATGAGTTACAGTAAAAGTCCAGAAGGCTAGAAAGGGGCTATGATGGAGGGAGGAGAGGGGTGGGCTTATGAGGATGGTATAGTAGATATGTAAGTGGAGGGAAAAATACTGTGGTGAGGGTAGAAATGGACCAAACTGTGTTAGTGGTGGGGATGGGGAAGAGGAGGGTTACTTAAAAGCAGAACATTCAACATTGGTACATATTTTTAAATGTGCATCCATAAACATTACACATACCAATTCATACACCAAGGGCTAACACTTGGTAATGTTTTGTGAGGCACTCGAGAAACATAAACCTAGATTTAAATGTCACATATATTCTATGGATGTTGCTTCTTATGATGGGACTTGGTCTAATTACTACAGAAACATTTTTATTATGTGTAGATGCCAAGATTAAATATCTGGAAGGAAGATTTATTTCCACCTCATAGGGATGTAAACAGCATTTATAAAATAAGAAAAATCTCATGTTATTTTAAAATTATGTTTGAAATAAAACTCTAGAATCAGATATACTTCATGTTATCCCCTCTCCAGCAGCCTAATCTTTTCCCACTTTTCACACATAGCATTTCAGAGTGGAGTTACAACTGTAGCTGAAATAAGCCAGGGCTGTAACAGTTACTGGGTGCAATTCCCCACTGAACATATTACCACAGTTGCAGCCACTGCTTCTGCCTGGCTTGGTTATAAATCATCAGAAATTTTCAGTTCTATTTCATATGAACTAAGTCAGACAAATCTCAGTTGATTGTGCAAAACATGAGGTAAGAGTGCATCAGAATTTACATAAATCTCAAAACCAGAATTATCACAGATACAGTGATAGAGATGGGCAAAAGAAAGTCTGAAATTCTTAACTGTTTTATTAAATGGTTAATAATTTTGTTGCAAGCATAGTAATTTAAAAAATGATATTATTAAAAACCCATGTAGTACATTTTAGGTTAATCTGTATATCAATTATTGACAGGGTATTAAAATTTATGACTGTAAATTTGGATTTCTTTGTTCTTGATATTCTTTCACATCTTTGGGTTTCATAATTTTTTAGTCAGTTAATAGTGCAGAAATACATAGGATATGGCTCTTCTCAATGAATTGACCTCATTAAAAGTAGAAAATGACTTTTATTATCCTTGTTAATATTCTTTGCTTTATCAGCTATTTTGCATTATTACTACAACCACTACAGCACCCTTGTATTCTCTAAGCACAAATATGTGTAATTTTTAACTTTTTAATTAGTTGTATAATGAAAGTGAGTTTCTTATACGTAGCACATGCATACACCTTGCCTTTTAAAAATATTTTACTTATTTATTTGAGAGAGAGAAATAGGTAGGTAGAGAGATAGAGCAAGAGAAGGGGGGAATGAGCATGCTAGGGTCTCCAGCCACTGTTTGCAAACTCCAGGCACATGCCACCCCTTGTGCATGGCTTACATGGGTCCTGAGTACTTGAACCCGCATCCTTTGGCTTAGCAGGCAAGCGTCCCAACTGCTCTGCTAAGCCATCTCTTCAGCCCCACCTTGCTTTTTGACTGGGTTGTTTAGATATATTGCTTCCTTTTTAAAAATATTTATTTATGAGAGAGAGAGAGAGAGATAGTGAGTGCACACACACCAGGACCTCTAGCCACTGCAAACAAACTCCAGATGCATGTGCTACCATGTGCACCCGCCTTACCTGTGAGTTCTAAGGAATTGAACTTGGGTCCTCAGGCTTCACAGGCAAGTGCCTTAACTGCTAAGCCATCTCTCCAGCCCCAAATTGAAGAAGTTCTCTGATAGCTTCCATTTATTTTCTTCCAATTTTTTATACTTTATTATACATTTCTCATTTTTACTTGCTTATTTATTTGCACACAGAGAGAAAGAGTCAGAGAGAAGAAAGAGAATAGATATGCCAGGGCCTCTAGCCATTACCAACAAACTCCAGATACATGCACCACTTTGGACATCTGGCTTTTTGTGGGTCCTGGGGAATCAAACAGGGGTCATTAGGCTTTTCTGGCAGGTGCCTCAACTGCTGAGCCACCTCTCTAGCTTTTACATGTTATACATTCCACATGTACTTAATATTTTTAAATTAAAAATTATTTTAGTTTTAAAGAGTGAGAGACAGAGCGAGAGAGAGAATCTCTGCCACTGAAATAGAATGCCAGATGCTTGCTCCACCTAGTGGGTATAATGCGCCTTTGTGCTTGTCTCACCTTTGTGCATCTGGCTAAAGTAGTCTGGGGGGTAGAACATGGGTCTTCAGGCTTCGCAGGCAAGTGCCATAACTGCTAAGCCAACTCTTCTACCCTGTGTCCTTCATATTTTAAAGCAATTGTTTTTTTAAAAAAGATCGAAATGATAAATCAATATGAAATTGTATTAGAAACACCTTTTCTTTATTCTGCTTAATTTGAATGACTCAAAAAATTTAATATTGTGATCTGTCTTCTATACTTGAGGTTGTGGATTGAACTTCGTGTCTCCCTCTCAGACACACAAAGGAGTCAACTATTGAAAAATGTTAGCCTGGGGCTGGAGAGATGGCTTAGCGGTTAAGCGCTTGCCTGTGAAGACTAAGGACCCTGGTTCGAGGCTTGGTTCCCCAGGTCCTACGTTAGCCAGATGCACAAGGGGGCGCACGTGCCTGGAGTTCGTTGGCAGTGGCTGGAAGCCCTGGCGCGCCCATTCTCTCTCTCTCCCTCTGTCTTTCTCTCTGTGTCTGTCACTCTCAAATAAAAGAAAAAAAAAATCTTAAAAAAAAAGAAAGAAAAATATTTCCCTGAAGTGAAAAGAATCAAGGTGAATGCATTCCAGTGGTGGTAAAGATAAATGAGTTTATTAGTCCTGCTCTCACTGTTGGCCAGAAAAACTTCTCTTTTGTGATGGAAGTGGATACTGAGGAGTTCACAATTAATCAAACTGCTGAAAATAAGAGGCTATTGAGAGCTAAGCACTAAATGAGATATCTTTGTCAGGACATCCTAGGCTCAGGGAACATTGTGAAAGAGGGGGTAGACCAAATGTAAAAGCCACAAGGTGAGAAGAGTTTGTGGAGGCACTCTCTTATGGACATCAACTGACAGGTGCATTCATGACCTCATAGAGGATGCTGTTACCTCAACAAGGCCTGAACAGTTTTGAGCCCATTAACACTTTGAAATAAAGGGTGGAGGAAGGCAAAAAGAATGAGTCATCAAAATATGGCTAGGTGGAAAGAAGATGGGTTCAGTGGAATGGGGATAGAGGAGGAAAGGAAGTAAGTAATAGGAGGGAATTATGCTCAAATTATAGTTTGTTCATGTATTAAAATTATCAATAAAAATCTCATTATGTAACAGACAAAAAAGGAATTTAATGTGTCATATTGTTTTCTCTTTAGAGGAATTGAAGAAGGGTATTTTATTATCACAGTATATTCTTCTGTTATTTAAAATATTTTATTTAATTTTTGAGAGAGGGGGTCAGATATATAGAGAGAAATAATGGGCTCACCAGGGCCTTTAGCCACTACAAAATAACTCCAGATGCATTCACCACCTTGTGCATCTGACTTAAGTGGGTGCTGGGGAATCAAACTTGGGTCCTTAGGGTTTGTAGGCAAGTGCCCTAACCACTGATCAATCTATCTAGACCCTGTACTCTGTTTTGACTTGAAATATAAACTATTTACTTTAATCTCTCACAGTCTCATTTCTCATAATCTCTTATTCGTCTCTCTTCATAAATGTCTGATTTCTTTCCTACTATTCTTGCATTTTTTGTTTCTCTGGGAGATGTTAACACTGGATATGTTTGATGTGGCTTTGTGTTCTCAAAACTTTTAACATATCAGTGTAACTTATCAGCTTAGCTGATTATATCACAAATTAGTAATATTCTTGGGATGGCTTTTAACTTAATGTGGATTTATTGAAAATGCTTTATTCTTCAAGCCACAGAAATATGATTTTTTTCTTAATACCTAATGGAAGTCAAATTTCTGTCCCATAGTATTGCTATTCTATCTTGCTTTTCTATAGCATCTTTTCATATTCCAAATTTTGTTCAATTTTAAATTATTAAAATCATAATATAAATGTGTACGAGAGTCATTCTTTGGTAGCAGTGGGAAAGTCTTTATGTTCTCATTTGTAATGTACTTTTCAAAGTGTAGGGCTGGTTGCCCTTTCTAAGTGAGAATATTTTACTTTATGCTTATGCCTTCATCCTGAAACCCACAATATCCCAAGGACTTGCCAAATTTCCTGATATTCTCATTTCACATATTGAGTCTGAGAGGCAGCTAAGATCTCATCTATGAAAAAACGTGGTAGAATTTTAATAAAACAAAAAATCTTTCTTCAGGGTAGTTGTGCCCTTCTTATATTTTCAAGCAAAGAATACTATTTCAAATTTTAATACTTCTTATAATTCATTGGAATTAGAGTAATGAAACTACACATAACATGAAAAGATAGATACATGTGAAAAATTTATTTAAAAATACATTAACAATTAAAATTTAGGTCTAGTAATCCAAAGGAAATGTCAGTTTGGCCTCTTAGGAAATAAATTGGCCTTTGACTTTCATTCATTTCTGTGGCTGCAGTGAGAATTCTGGACATGAGAGTTGCAATGTGAATTTGGTGAGAAATGAAATGGCACTATTTCCATTAGGACTCAGTCAAGCCAAATCAATCAACATAAATATGAACCACATAATTTTCAATTAACTAACCAGAAAGTTTCAGTAGGCTCATAAGTCAGAGCTCGTACAGCTGAAATATAATTATTTTTTCAACAAGAATGCAATTGTGAAGCAAATAGTATTTGAGATGAAGCCATAGAGATTGTAAGTATTAAATCATGTCTTCAATGAATATGTTTTAAAAGAATTGCAAATACTACTTTTGCTTAATTTCCAAAATTTTCCAGTATAATGAGGTAGTATAGGGATAAGAAAGGAATGTTTTTACTCGTTTCTTATGCAAGGAGGTGTTAACTCTAGGGACAAGGACTGAACCATGCCCTTGGCTGAGAGAAAAAAGATACTTTTTGGAATCCCAGTATGCAAAAGGAGAGGGAATTTGACAGTGATTATAGAAATCTGCTTACTTTCTCCCTCCCCACTGCAGGGCTTTGGATGCACAAAAGAATAAATGGTTCAGATAAACTGAAAGGGAAGAGGTAGCGTATGTGAAGAAGATTAACACTGAAAGCCAAAGCTTGTGCCTGGACTCACGGTGCTGAAGAAACTGAGGCCTACTCTGCTCTGGGTGACTCTGGAAGTCTTCCTCCACAAGTGACAGATCAGCATCACTGCACTTCTTACTTCTACCAGGGGGCACTGCTCTACTTCTCTAGGCCTCTGTCTCTCTGATCCTCCCTCGCTCCCTCCCTCCCTGCTCGCTCTCTCCTTCTCTCCCTTCCTCTTTCCCTTGTTTATTAGAGTGTCAGCAGTAACAGTAGAAAAGACAACAAGCAGATAATCTGCTTTTCTTTCAAGAGGCAATCATTACTTGGCTTGTAGTTTAGGAATAAGGAGTTCTTTGATTTCTCCCACTTAAAACCAGATGCAGTAGTGTAAGCATCTGTAATCCCAATGTTTTGCAATGAGGTTGAAGGCAGAGAGGAAAAGTTCCAGGAAACTTGCAGACCAGCCAGTCTGGTTTATACAGCAGTTATAAACAAGAGCCCCTGCCTCAAACAAGATGACTCCAGGCATAGTGTGACCAACTATTGTAATTAGTTTAGTACCATTGGGTCTCCAGGATGCTGGATATTCTGTGCTAAGACTGAAGAAGTTGTAGACCAACCAAGTAAAGTTTTTTACCCTACTTAGGAGAGACCATAATATAGTTGGATTGTGCACCAGCAAATTTTTGTTTTAAGCAACTGAGTTCTGAGATGGTTTGTCATGCATGTGTATTACAGCACATTACAGAAAGAAGAGTTTCATGCTGGTAAAGAATGTGTTAGCAGGGCCAGAGAGATGGCTTAGCAGTTAGGGCACTTGCCTGTGAAGCCTAAGGACCCTGGTTCAATTCTCCAGGCCCCACATAAGCCAGATACACAAGGTGTTACATGCATCTGGACATTGTTTGTAGTGGCTGGAGGCCCTGGCGTGCCCATTTGCTTTATTTCTATCTGCCTCTTTTTCTTTTTCTCTCAAATAAATAAATGAAAAGTTTTTAAAAAGCATGTGTTAGTGGGCTCGAGAGATGGCTTAGTGGTTAAGGTGTTTGCCTGAAAAGCCAAAGGACCCTGGTTCAATTTCCCAGGACCCACATTAGCCAGATGTACAAGGGATACACATGTCTGGAGTTCATTTTCAGTGGCTGGAGGCCCTGGTGCACCCATTCTCTCTCTCTCTCCCCCTCTTTCTCTGTCAAATAAATAAGTAAAAATAAAATATTAAAACAAGAATGTGTTAGAAGTTTCATTATGTTACTGGTAAGTGATAATAATCATTGACAGAGATAGGACTTTGTTAAATTTCTTAATTTCTAAGACCCACCTGATGTAAATTTAATCTTTTAGGATTATTCTAAAAAGTTGCTTCTAATCATATCCTGGGGGTACATTGCTGTATGTAGCTGGATTTCAGAGCAATTCAAGATAAAAGCAAAAGCTTTTCCTTAAGAAAGCTGTCTGTTTTTCTAGATTTACAAATAAAAGTGTTTGTTTTTAGCAGAGTTAGCAGAAAAGAAATAGGGACAAGGTCATCCACAGCAAGTGGCACAGTTGTATTTTTCAGCTATTCGTGTAATATGAATAGGAAGGTAAAATCATAAATCTTGGTCTATATTTTTGCTACTTTGTTCTATTTCATAATTTTTCTGTTATCACACACACAAACACATGCATTATGATTTAAAATGATTTAGTATTTTTGTTTGTGCTGTTTACTTCAAATTTAGAGTAGTTGATGTTCCTGTGAAAAGATATAAAGAGTTGATTGAGGAAACCTTCTGTGTGTCAGTATAATTATGTAGTGTATTAAACCAAACTATAGCTATAAATATAGTGTTATGGCCTTGGTTTGATGATTCAACTAAGTTGTTTGTTTTTCTGAAGTGTTTAAAAGGCTGCTGTCTCCATGCATCTATGGCTGGCACTGGTCCAAATGTGAAGACATGGAAAACTGCGGATGTCAAGAGGCTACAATAACAATGGCTGTGTGGGTACAAGAATAGAATGGATATTTGCTGAATATTTTTTGGTTTTATTATTATTATTATTATGTTAGAGAAGATGTGGTGTCCTCAGCTTCTCATTTGTAGTCTAAAATGGTGTGTGTGCATGAGTGGTGGTTTGAATGTAATATATCGCCATAGACTCATGTGGTATTTGAATACTTAATCCATAGTTGTTGTGCTATTAGGGAAGGTTATGAAATCTTTAGGAGGTGGAGGCTTGCTGGAGAAAGTGTGCCACTGTGAATGTGCTTTGAGATGTTATAGCCCAGCTCTGCAGTCTCACTTTTTCTACTTACTCTTTGCAGATGTGATAATGTGATTCTAATTTCCTGCTCCTGCCATACTTTCCCTGATGATAAACTCTACCCTGTGGAACTCTAAACCAAAATTAACCCTTTCATTTCCTAAGTAGCTTCTTTGTCCAAGCAATGAGAAAGTAACTGCTAAGTGTGTGTATGCGAATGTGTGAAGTCCCGTGAAAGTGGAAGTAAGCTAGACTCATCAATAAGAAAACCTGAGAGGATGCTAACAAAATACCTTTTTCATTTCTACAGTGAAAGAATGGATGGATTCTCCTTTATAGAGAGAGCTGATATTTCCTTGTAATCCCATTCTCTAGTTGATGCATCCACACTCCATTCCTAAAAATGGCAGAATATATTTACTTGGTCTCCTCTGATGACATCTCTTCAACAGTGTCCTAGGATGTACAGAATTTAAATATGATGCTTTAAGTCACTTCCTGTCTATAACAAAATGTAAATATAATCTTATTTTTTAAAGTTCCTTTGGGCCCATTTCTCTTTGAGCAATGCCCGTGGTGATTAAAGTCTTGGTTCAAAGTACAATTCTTTCTCTCTCCCTTTCTTTCTTTTCTTTTGTTTTCTTTCTTTCTTTTGGTTTCAGCCCAGGGCCTTACAATGCTATGTACTATTCTACTACTGAAATAGTCCCCCCCCCCTTTTTTTGTTTGTTTTTAGAGGTAGGGTCTCACTGTGTCCCAGGCTGACCTGAAATTAACTATGTAGTCTCCAGGCAGCCCTGAACTCATGGCGATCCTCCTACCCTGCCTTCCTAGTTCTGGGATTAAAGGCGTGTGCCACCATGCTTGGCTTAACCCTGGATTTCTTTATGTTTCTGAAATTATATATCCAATCTAATTATCCTACAATTCTTATTCAATCTATTAATGTCTAACTCGTGAGTAGCCACAGATTTTAATCATGGTCTCATATTACATAATTATGATGACTTAAATTATTTGTCTTTTATGTGTTTTAAATAGTATGGACTCCATGGATCATGCTAGCAGTAATAATTAGACTACAATAGTCCTTGGGTTTATAGGTGTGACCACAGGGCTTTGCTGTTTTTCCCACTTGATTTTTCTGGCTTTGTGGGAGTGCTCTGGGAGGGGGACTGTATGATGTGAATGAATCTTGTCATGCTTTCAGTTCCAGCTCAGGTAGTCACCTTGCTATGTGTCTGCCTCCTGCATGCACATCCTTTAAGCTGCTACTCAGTCTGGGTGCATGCTCTGCCAGCATGCCTTGAGTGCTCTTCCCTGGGAATGGTGGCCTTTGCCCCAGCTCCAGGGGCTCCCAGCTTCTTGTGTGCTTGAGCCCCAGAGCCACACTACTTAGGCTAAAAGTTTCACAAAGGCTGTTGACAATGACATTCCAGCACCTTGAAATTCCCTTCATAGCTTTGCATGCCTAACTTAAGGAAAGGCTTACCAACACAATGTACATATGTACTTATTTTATTTTATTTGTTTTTTTTTAATTTTTTTTTTTATTTGAGAGCGACAGACACAGAGAGAAAGACAGATAGAGGGAGAGAGAGAGAGAATGGGTGCGCCAGGGCTTCCAGCCTCTCAAACGAACTCCAGACGCGTGCGCCCCCTTGTGCATCTGGCTAACGTGGGACCTGGGGAACGGAGCCTCGAACCAGGGTCCTTAGGCTTCACAGGCAAGCGCTTAACTGCTAAGCCTTCTCTCCAGCCCTTATTTTTTATTCTCTGGATTTTCAAGGTAGGGTTTCACTGTAGTCCACACTGTCCTGGAATTCACTATGTAGTTTCAGAGTGGCCTTGAACTCCCAGTGATCCTCCTGCCTCTGCCTCCTGAGTGCTAGGATAAAAGTTGTGTGCCACCATGCCTGGCTCACAATGTATATGTGTGTGTGTGTGTGTGTGTGTGTGTGTGTGTGTGTGTACGTGTGTGTGTTATATGGCCTGGAGATTATCACTATTCCACTAGTTCACTCTGAATCCTAATATGTACCAGCAAAGGTTTTCTACTTCTCTTACATGATATGTGGATCAGATTACATTGCTTTAAGTCAATGAGGCTCCAAAGCTCTTCTATTTCCCACCTCATTTGTCTTCAACATAATTTTTTTTTTTTCTGTTTTCCTAGGTAGGGTCTCACACTAGCTCAGGCTCACCTGAAATTAACTATGTAGTCTCAGGGTGACCTTGAACTCTTGGCGATCTTCCTATCTCTGCCTCCCAAGTGCTGGGACTAAAGGCGTGTGCCAGCACGCCCAGTGTAATGTTTTTTAAAAATAACATTGAAAAAATATTTATTTACTTAAGAAGGGGGGCAGAGAAAGAGAGAATGGGCACAATAGGGCCTCCAGCCACTATAAATGAATGCTTGCGCCCCCTTGTGCATCTGGCTTACGTGGGTCCTAGAGAGTCAAACTGGGATCCTTTGGCTTTGCCAGCAAATGCCTTAACCATTCAGCCATCTCTCCAGCCCCTCAACATAATGTTTATCCCTTACAAAAATCATTACTTGATATTGAGGGCATCCTTGATCCTTATATCACATGGATGGATGAATGTCACATTGTAGCTTAAGTAATCATCATGTCTCTGTTCTCATGTATCAGGGTCTGGTATTTACTTACACTCATTCTTTAAAAGGTCTTTCTTTCATTGTTTTCTATCTCTCTGGACCAGGTTCTTTTCACCCTCATCAATATTGACATCAAAGGAAACAGTCATGATATGAAATGGCAGAGCAAATTACTTATTTCATCATTAATTGGAGACTTTCCAGCAGCTGAAAGTCCCCAGTGCTGAGTGGGGAGTCTTTCTTCTTGGATACAAATATAACTCTTCATTCATGGGGTAAATGCTAGTTATTAAAATCCAAGCATGGGTGAAGCTGCAGGAAAGCTTGTTTTATGCTTCATTTATTTAATAAACATCTGACAATTTTTTCTTATGAAAACATTACCCTTTTATCTTGGTAAGGAATGCAAAATACACTTTCTTTCTAGCACTGATTGCAACTCAAAGGCAATTTTTGCTGTATTTACAGACATTTTATATTGAGCCAGAATTTACTACATGTGGCCTAGATTTTTAATACTTCTTATCAACCATTTAGTTGTTAGTAAATTTACATTCTATATCTGCTTAATGACCTTAATTCCATAAAAATTAAACAGAGCGCATGGTGTGGTAGTGAGTGCCTCTAATTTCAGCACCGAGATAGGAGGATTGAGATTTTGAGGCCAGTTTTAGCTATATAGTGTGACCCTGTGTTATCAACAATAACAGTCAAAAATCAAACCAAACACAAATGAAATAAAGAAAGAGAATGGTCTGGGAAAAAGAGTTGTTAAGCAGAAGTTTGGGATGAGCTTCATTTTATTCCCCTGACCACTGTTGTTCTACTCTATCAGATTTTATCTCCATTTCTCTCCAGTTCTTTGGCAGCTGTGAAATAAGTTCACAATGCTTAAAACCTCTTTCCACTGAGAGCTGGGGTCGGTGTGTCTCCCTTTGAGTGGGTGTGGGATGATATCTGCTATGATGCAGGGAGAATGACAGAATAATACTTTGTGAATTGTGAGGCCTTGTGATTTATGAAATCCCATGATGCACTGCCTTGATTCTTGGGACACTTGATCTTGGAGCTCTCAATATCACATGTGAATTCAGTCTACAGTGAAGTCACCAAGGCAGTGAGTGACAAGGCGCAGAGAAGGTTGAGGGTCTTTGGCACACGTCATGGAGCATGTATTTCACTTACTTGGAACTTTCAGTTGTTATTCTTCTTCTGGATTATAGAAAGCTTTTGATTTCTAGAAAAATCCTTGTATAAATGTACAACTTCTTCACAAAATTCTGCATGAAAGTATTAGGGGAACTGTAGTTATTTCTGGAAGGCCACTCCAGGAAGGACTCAGAGAGTGGTACTAAATGCCACCCACAGATATTTGTGGGTTTTTTTTTTTTTTTGAGACAGGGTCTTCCTCTGTAAACCAGATAAATCATAAACATTCACGTTTCTGATACTGTGATGGTTCACCTTCTCTGCCAACTGGATTGGATTCAAAATCACCTATGAGAGGGGTTGGGGAGATAGCTCAGTGAATAACGTGCTTGCTCTTTAACTGTGAGCACTGGGATTTTGATCCTAGAATCCATGTGCCAAGTGGGTGTGGGGGAAGTAGAGACCAGGGTTCCTCTAGGTGAGCTGGCTAGCTAGATTAGCCAAGTGGATGAGCTCTGGATTCAAGTGAGAGATCATGCTTCATTCAATAAGGTGACATACCATCAAGAAAGAATCCCAGCATCAACTTCTGGCCTCATGTGAACACACATGTGCACCTGCACACATGTGTGCCCACACACATATGAGCACATATGCACACACATATGTAAGAAAATCTCATCTAGGAGACAGACTGCTAGCTGAGCTTATTTCTAGTGACATTTATCTGAGAAGGGAAGATCCATCATGACTATGGGTGACTCCATTTCATGGGCTGCAATACTGAGCTTAATAGAAAGATAAAAAGTGAGCCAAGCTCCAGCATTCCTGTCTCCATTTCCTGCCTGTGGACAATGTGTGACCAGACCAGCTACCTCACACTTCTGCTGCCTCAGCTTCCCACCGTGATGGACTGTACCCTCAAGCTGTGATGCAAAATAAACTCTTCCTTCCTTATGTTTTTTTATTTTTATTTTATTTTTTCTTTTTGGTTAGATATGTTGTCACAGTAATGAGAAAAGCAACTAACAGAGCACAGATTGGTGGAAGTATAGAGGGTTAATTTGAAGTAATATAAGTAATATAGCAATATAGCTATATAGCAATATGGCTATATAGCTGAGCCTCAGTTAGGAGACATTGCCAGCCCAGTTGAGAGACTCTGAAGCTTTATGCTAATGCTGTTGGAACAAAGATGAATGGAGAAATATTTAAGATGTAAAACTGACAGACTTAGTGATCAATGCAAAAAGAAGGGGTGGACAGGACCATCATAAGTTACCTTATTCAATAATAGAGGAAATGTATGCTTAGCAGAAACACTGAATAACATTACAGTGCTGCATCAAAGATCTCAGTACTGAAATATAACCCCTGGTATAAGTCTTACATGAGCTCTAGAGAGCAACCTGAGAAAATGAGCTTTAAAAATATATCTTGCAGTTGCTTTCTGAGAAATTTTCCTGAAGCTAGGCAATGTGCTCTTCTCTTTTCAAGACTAAGTTACTTGGTTGCACATATATAGGTTTTTCTATATTTAAGGTTTTCCTATAACATTACAGTCAGCTTTGCTATTTACATTGAAGTTGGACCATTCCAACTTATAAATCACACTTAGAATGAACAAAGCTGAAAATAATTGAGATGAACAGAAACTGATTAGGATAAACTTTCACTAATTTGTGCTAATTGAGAAGAAGGCCAGTCAAAACTCATTAAAATCAGAAGTATGCTGCTTTTCTTCATGGTCTTAACCTAAAAATATACTGAAGAAAAGTATCCTTTTCTACAATCACATAATTGATTGCTATTTCTGCTCTGCAAATTAGCATGGAGAATACATGTAATCAAAATGAAACTGAACTTCCTTTGACCACTATTCACAAAAGTCAAAGTGACTGTGGCAGAAATAAACCACAGAACAGTTCTTTATCTGCCTTGTCTAGAAAATACTCAACTTGGGCAAGGATCGAACTTATTGGTACAATGCTTATGTAGCATGTCACAAGGTCCTTAGGTTCAATTCCCAGCACCATTAAAAAGTACACAACTTTACCAGTATCTGCTAAATAACCATTGAGAAGCATTTGCTTTGGGGGGTAATTTTGAGTTTCACTCCAACTCTCAAGCAAACTTAACTTATGCAGTAACTCAAGTAACTCAAGAGAGCCTGGAATCCTACAGTTTGCTCTATCTAAACCTATGTCATTTTCCTCTTTGATAATTTATAGAAAAGGAATGAGGCAAAAGTGATTCAGTATAACTATTTCAAGTGAGCCTTTCTAGCCCATTTCCTGCTCAGGAAGATAGATATAGGCTGATAGGTAGACCTAGAAGTTGTTCAACAAATGAACAGAAAACTCTGGGAGGTGAGATAAAGCATACCATTTCCAGACCAAGCTACAGAGGCTGGGAGGCAGAGAGTCGGCACTTTGGAAAGTCTGGCTGGGGTCATGGCCCAATAACAAAAGGAAATAGGTATACTGGAAGAAAGTTCATGAAGAGAGACTGTGTTGGCTCATTTTCACTGTCACCTTGTCTGGACTTAGAATACCTAGGAAGTGGTGAGGATCACATTTGGGTGTGTCTGCGAGGGTGAGGAATTTCCAGAGATGATTAGCTGAGAAAGAAGGCCTACCGTGAATATGGGCTTTACCATCCATTCCATGGGCTGGGAACCTGAACAGAACAAAAAGGAGGAAAAGGGGATACCCACCTGGTACCTGTTTTTCCCTTTGTCTGTGTCATGGCTACCAAACTGCCCTCTCTGTTACCCTCTCCCTACCATGATGGACTGAAACCATGAAACAGAACAAATCCTTCACCCATTCCATTGTGCTTGTCAGGTCTTTTGGTCACATAAATGATTAAAAGTAACTACTAACAGAAGTGAGGATTCTCCTCTCCAAACCATATTTGGGAATTATTTATGTGGATAACCCAAATGCAGTGCTAATATGGAAATATTTTCTCAGTTATTCGAGCACCTACTTCAGTTTATATTTTATAGTATTTTTTTTAAAGGAAAGCTATTCTTTTTTTTTTTTTTTTTTTGAGGTAGGGTCTCTAGCTCAGGCTGACCTGGAATGCCTGGCTTAGATATCTATTCTTTTTATAAAAAAATATTTTCTTTCTTTATTTATTTGAGAGCAAGCCATAAGAAGAGGCAGAGAGAAAGAGTGAATGGGCACACCAGGGCCTCCAGCCACTGCAATCAAATTCCAACACATGCGCCCCCTTGTGCATCTGGCTTACGTGGGTCTGGGGAATTGAACTGGGGTCCTTAGTCTCCCCAGGCAAACTTAATGGCTAAGCTATTTCCCAAGCCCCTAGAAATCTATTCTTTTTAAAAATTTATTTGTTTATTCAATTGTGTGTGTGTGTGTGTGTGTGTGTGTGTGAGAGAGAGAGAGAGAGAGAGAAAGAGAGAGAGAGAGAGAAAGAGAGAGAGAGAGACAACGGGCATGCCAGGGCTGCCTAACATTGCAAATGAACTCCAGATGCATGTGACACCTTGTGCATCCTGCTTTATGTGGGTACTGGGGAATTGAACCTGGATCTTTTGGCTTCCCTGGCAAGCAACTTAATTGCTAAGCCATCCCTCCAGTCCCCTGCAATTTATTTGTACTAGTCCTAGGGTATATCATACATATTTATGTGGAATGTATTCTATAATACTTTTGAGTAAGTATTTTCTTGTTTTATTCTTGGTCACATTCCTTTTTAAACTTTGAGATGAATTTGCCATATATTCAAGTCTAGGTTAAATATTTATCACAAGTAAACCTGAGCTACTTGTCATGAGATTTCCTGGACTGCTTGAATAATCTTTTTTTCTGTGTGGCTCATACACCCAATGACTTATTCTGTTACCAGTAACTTTTTTTTCCCCCAGATGTAGGGTCTTGCTTTAGCCCAGGCTGGAATTCATTCTATAGTCTCAGGCTATCCTCAAACTCACAGTGATCCTCCTACCTCTGCCTCCCAAGTAGTACTGGGATTAAAGGTATGTGCATTCATGCCTTGTTATTTATTTATTTGAGAGAAAGAAAGAAAGAGGAGAGAGAGAGATAGAGTGAGGGAGAGGGGGAGAGAGAATAGGTATTCCAGGGCCTCCAGCTGCTGGAAATGAATTCCAGATTCATGCACCACCTTGAGCCTCAGGCTTATATGGGTCCTGGGGAATTGAAACTCGGTCTATTGGCTTTGCAGGCAAGTGCCTTAATCATTAAACCATCTCTCTCTAGCCCACTACTAACATTTTTGAGAGACAAACATGTTATTCTCCTTCAAATCTATAAAACTATTCCTCATAAAGGGTACCAAAGAGTGAAATGCACACAGGCTCAGAGCCAGAGTAAAAGAATATTACCTGAAATAGTTGAGGGCCATAAAACAATAAGAAATAGGTTTTTTCCTTTGGCTTGGATATAATAAAGAGATGCTATAAGGTTTCAAATTCACCCGTAACAAAAGTGTGCACAATTATATTACTAAGGATAAAGGGAGAATTGACTTAATTTGATTGCTAGCTTTTTTAAAAAAACATTTTATTTTAAATATCTATTTTTGTTTAATTTTTTAAATTTACTTGAGAGCCACAGACAGATAGAGAGAAATAGAGGCAGAAAGACAGAGAGAGAATGGGCTGCAAACGAACTCCAGGTGCATGTGCCACCTTGTACATCTGGCTTATGTGGGTCCTGGGGAATTGAGCCTTGAACTGGGGTCCTTAGGCTTCACAGGCAAGTGCTTTACTGCTAAGATATCTCTCCAGCCTGCTAGCTTTTTTTTAATTGGTAGAATTTTTATGTTCCTCACATTGACTTGTGGTTGAGGAAGATACTGAAATTTCTGTTTGTCGGTTTTAGATATCTGATGATGATAACAGAAAAGGTCACCTGAGCCTGTGTACTTCAGGGAAAATTCCAGGTTGTTTGAGGGAAGTGAGAAAAGAAAATAATTAGGAAAATGAAGAAGGCAAAAGCAATCAACTCTGCCTTCGCATGGTCTACCTGTTTAACCTTATCTGCCTGGATGAGTCTTGGAGAGCCTGAGAGAGAATGGGAATCATGCAGTGAATGTACTGATTAGGTTTGGCATGATTGATCTGAATTACTCCATTTCTAGAATAGAAGGCTGAGTCAATGGCACTGGAACAAAATAGAATCAGAATGGAGGAGGAAGTTGTTTTCAGAAAGAAATAAGTGTGGTTATCAGAAGGTAGTGATTATTGGCTGACACATACATTAGAGAGTTTTAGCCACAGATAATTGTAACTTAGACACCATAAAGAAGACAAGTATACTGTGTTGGGAGTGAATGATAAAGACTGAGAATAAAGTAGTGGGTAAGGACACACATTGAAAGCCAGGCTCTTGTCTGCAAATACCAGAAAACAACTCATTCTCTGTACCTCAGTTTTATTGGCACTGGTAATAATAGCAGCTATGATGTCATAATGAATGCTAGTTCATACAAAGCACTCAGAATTGTGCTAGGCACACACAAGTCCTCAGTGAATGCTGGCTATTGCTACTACTGTTAACAGTTTGTGGGGATACAAGTATAGACCAATTTCTCCCAAGAGAGAAACGAGACTGTGTGAAACAACCTTCTATTTCTATAACTTAAAAAAAGGGAAGTTTGAGACTCTGCAACTTTATGTCTCTTTTGTGACGGAAGTTCTTTTTTACAGACAACATTTCTTCATTTTAAGGAGTAACTGTCACCAAATTTATTGAACAATGTATAAATTGGTCTATACTGAATGTTCAGATTAACTGTTGCTTACTCCCTCCCAGACAGCCCATGTTCTTTGCTCACTCCTCAAGTGGTATTAAACAGTGGGCAAAACCAGGTGTGGGAACTATTGTCCTAAGTTCTGAAAACTTATTTCTGTTACTTTTATGCACCCACCCACTGAGATGCCCACTTTGTTCTCTATGTTTTGGCCTGGTTAAAAGCATTGAACATGCATATCAAAAAGTTCTGCATAGCTCAGTGTCATTGTGTTTTAGGAAAATGTGGTTACACTTAGCGTGTTTTCTGGAATGAGATGAAATCCAACTACATATTCTTCCAAGATGTGCAATCATTTTGTGAAACCTGATTTTATCCACTCCATGCCACTCTACTCCATTTATTTCAAGCACTAGGACACATCAAATTCACAGTATATTATAAGAAGTGATGGAAAGTAAATGATAACCATGACAGGTCTGTACTCAAGAGAAATTTATAATCTGACATCAAACTTACAATTTGGGCAACAAGTGCTAGATATATTGAAAAGTGAGAGTAAGGTGGATTATTTATTATATTAGTTTCTCAATGTTCTTTGTGATTATAATAAGGTGCTCCACATGATCTTAGCCTTGGGAGTCTTGGGGCTCTATTCAGACCCCCTGTTTATGCTGAAATAATATTTCTCGCCTCCTTCCATTGTTCTGGAAACATACCATACCTGTTCCCCTTCTGCTTAGGAATTTTTGCCTAATTACCAGCACCTTACAGAGAAGCTCAAGCGCTGATCGCCCTTCCCTGTTCTCCTCCCAGAGGTAGCCACTAACTTACATGGGAGTGGAAAACAAGTCCTCCTTTGTCAGGGACCATGAGCTATATGAAAGAATTCTTGCTCCAGACCCCTCTTGATCAGGTCACATACCCTTCCTGAATCTTCCTCTTTCTCCTTTCCTATTGTAGGTCTTTCATAAGCACAGTTCTTCAAATAATCAAGTGTTCTCACATTTATGTCTCATGCTCTACATTCAAACAACCCCAACAACTACATCATTCTCCTTATTTTTTACTTTAGAGCTTTACATTAAGAAGTGAGAGTTTTATTCATCATTTAAAATGTGTTGTGCCCATTAGTTTTATGTTACAGACAAAATTCTTGACCAGAGGCTACTTTAGGAAGGAAAAGGCTTATTTTTTGCTTAAAGTTTTGAAGGGAAGTCCACCATGGCAGGAGAAACATGACAGGAACAAACAGGTGTCACACTGTCACACCATCAGGGAGAAAGTAAGAGAGCGCAGGAGTTGGGGCCAGTTTATAACATCTCAAGGCTCATCATCAGTGACACACTTCCTTCCTCAAGGTTCCACCTCCTAAAGGATCCACAACCTTCTCAAAAGAGTGCCGCCAGCTGAGTGATTAAGTACTCAAATACATGAGTATATGGGGGACATTTTACATTCAAACCACAGCACTTGTGTTGTTAATGATTTTATGTCTTGAATTATAAATAGCCAGAAATTATTTTCACTAGACTTTTCTCCTCTTCTGTTGAAATTTTAATATTTTGCCTCTTTGGGATTTTGTACCTTCTAGCCTAGACTATCATCAAACTTACCAAATAAATCAATGATTGCTCTTTGGGTTCAAGACTAGTCTTGTAAGTCTACCTAGCTGTGGGAGGGCACAAGGTACATTTACAAATTAAGATCCTGCAGTGTAGCCTGGCAACTTGAGAGGTAATGGTATGATGAACAGAAATGACCAGAACAAATATTAGCATAAATAGCTGTGTTCCTCAGTTTAATTGTTCAGTGTCTTTTGGTCTCACAACTAAAACTAAAAGTAAAAATGTAGTCAGAATTTTAGATGTAATAATCATGGATGGATTATTGGACCTTATGTATGTAATTTTATCTGATGCTTAGCTCAGTGATGAATCTCTTGTAGGAACTGCTTCACATAACTACCCAGCACTAAGTACCTCAGCTATAAGTTGTCTTTAAAACTTATTTTTGTATTTTTTTTATGAAAGAGAGAGAGAGAGAGAAAATTGGTGTGTCATGGTCTCCAGCCATTTTGTGTACATGTGCAATCTTGCACACTTCTGTCACCTTGTGCATCTGGCTTACATGGGATCTGGAGAGTTGAACATGAGTCCTTAGCTTTTGCAGGCAAGCATCTTAACTGCTAAGCCATCTCTCTAGCTCTTTACAACTTTTTTTGTTGTTGTTTTTTGAGGTAGGGTCATTCTGGTCCGGGCTGACTTGGAATTAACTATGTAGTCTCAGGGTGGCCTTGAATGTATGACGATCCTCCTACCTCTGCCTCCCAAGTGTTGGGATTAAGGGCATGTGCCACCACACCCGGCTCCTTTACAACTTTTTAATTAACATTTTAATACATTTACATAATATATTTTGATCATAATTCCCTACTGTTACCTCCTATTTTTCCCTCTACCCTCTTCCACTGAATCTCTTCTTACAACTAACCCCTCCTCTATTTTGATGTCTTTTTTTCTTTGTTCCTTCTCCACCATTCATAAAGAAATACATATGGACTCAATATTATGTAGGACTTGTTCAGTTAACTACAGTCTCTATGAAGACATGTGTGCAATCCCCCCTTTGTGTCTGGAAGACAACATTCTCCATCATTTGGCTCTTATGTTTTTTATCTGCCATCTCTTTCACAATGTTTCTTGAGCCTTGGAGGATGGGGTAGAGATGTCTCATTTAGTGATGAGCACTCAACTGTCACTTATTCTTAGCACTCTGATGAGTTTTGAGTCTCTACAGTAGTCACTGCCTTCTGCAAAACAAAACAAAACAAAACAAAACAAAACAAAACAAAACAAAACAAAACACAAAACCCCACAAAAATCCTCTGATGCAAGTTGAGAACAGCAGCGCTAATCTATGGGCATAAACATAATTTCTTAGAGGGCAATTTGATGCACACAACATATCCATTTAGCCAAACAATAGTAGCAGCTTCTCTTCTAGGGCCTATGACCTTCCTAAACATAAGTTTTGACTAGGTTTTCAGTACCAGGCATGAATTCCCTCCCATGAAGTGGGCCTCAAATCTAATCAGAAAGTAGTTGTTTACCCCATAACTGTCATGCCACTGTTGCACCAGTGGACACAGCTTGCCTAGCTGATTATTCGTGTAGCTCAGAGATTGCAACTGGTTAGGACTGCTGGTGACCTTTCCCCGCCCCTGCAGCAGCCTGCATAGCACTTCTCAGCACTATGACAGCTAGCTAGCAGGGAAGGAGTTTGCATCAGCTGTAGGTTTTAAAGACATGTTGTAATGCAGGTGGCTGATTCCCAGACTGTACTTTTTTAATGTTCTATCTGTAAAATAGAAAAATAAGCTTGTATGTTATTTGCTCTAACCTTTGAATTTAAGGAGCTTCTCCTAGCCCACTGATACATTATTCTGAGGTAGTATACATCTTCAAACAGATGTTTCTCTTTTATAAAAATGCTTAAAAATTAATACTTTGTCTATATTTGTTTTCCTTAGGTGACTTTTATCTCCCTACACATTATATTTTATTCTCCTTAGTCTACAAATATAAAGAGAATATGAAGTGTGAACAGGGTTTTCACATGCTTGACCTGCTTGAGGGCACATTCTCTCTTTAAGCTGGATAGTATTAGCTCTAAGAGGCTGTGATTATTACACAATGTTTCTAGGGATTTTTTTTGGATTTGAGCCATTTATCTATTTATACATTCCTTCAGGGATTGCAAATTGCACTTACCAGGTCACCACTGGCTTCTAAGTATTCCGTTTTGTTTATAAATAGAATGGAAAGTACTTTAGGTCATTCTATTCACTACTGTGTTTTGGTAATGCAAAAAAAAAAAAAAGTTCCAAAAGACCATTCTCTGGTCTTTAAAGTATGACCTTTGTTTGCAACCCTTTTGAGCATAAAACCTATGGTATATGTGGAGGAGAAGCTCCTCTCAATCGTGTGTACATCACCAAGTGCTAGTGTTTCAAGTGTTTTTATTCTAACTTGGCTCCTGTTGTGCAGTTCAGATAACCACACTCAGTGAGGAGCTTCCTTCCCAAGTCATCATGATGCTCTCTGCTCTTTAGAGACAAAAAAGAGAAAGTCATTCATTTTGCTGAATGTTGTGGTCCACAGGTTTATCTGCCTGTGCTAGAAAGATAAGGAAACCTTGCCATGTGATGAAGCCTGATATCATCTGGAGAATTAAAGCTTTGCTTTTGGCATTTGTCTCAAAGGAGATGAGATGCCCGGAAGACACTGTGTGCTTTACCCTCTTATGCCCCTGGCACATTGACCAGGTGATAAGGACCAAGAATTACACAGGTAGATGAATCAACAAGAAAACAAGGGATTGCTCCCTCTATTGCTATTTAGTAATCTCTTTTCCTTTTCTTTATGTTACTTAGCAAGGCTATCCTATGACTGTCCTAATGTGGTAATATGGACACTTATTATTCTGGAGATACCATCCCTCTGTGGATTTTACTGTCTTCAGGTATCCCTCTCCCTCTCCCTCTCCCCTGTCCTCTAAAGCCCATGAACTCAAAGGTATCCATAAAATACTTACTAAGCATCTACTGAGCTATATCAAAAAGTGTGGTCACTTTATCTGTAACATAAGACGTAGATACTTTCATTACAAATGTATAATTTATATGCTATTTGTCTTAGATAGTCTTAGATTATGGACATTGTCCAGAGAGGTTAGGAGGTTAGTTTTTATTTCCTTCCTTCCTTCCTTCCTTCCTTCCTCCCTCCCTCCCTCCCTCCCTCCCTCCCTTCCTTCCTTCCTTCCTTCCCTCCCTCCCTCCCTTCCTTCCTTCCTTTTGTTCATTGTGTGTGTGTGTTAGGTACATGCCTTTGCCCCTCCCCCCATAAACTTGCCCATGGTGGCTTGAGCAGTGTGTTGGGTGTCCTGCTTCATTACACTTCTGCTTTATTTTATTTATTTATTTTTTTAAATTTATTTATTTGAGAGTGACAGACACAGAGAGAAAGAAAGATAGAGGGAGAGAGAGAGAATGGGCGCGCCAGGGCTTCCAGCCTCTGCAAACGAACTCCAGATGCGTGCGCCCCCTTGTGCATCTGGCTAACGTGGGACCTGGGGAACCGAGCCTGAAACTGGGGTCCTTAGGCTTCACAGGCAAGCGCTTAACCGCTAAGCCATCTCTCCAGCCCGGCTTCTGCTTTATTTTTGAACTCTCTACTCCACTATAGAATACAAAAGTGTACCTCTTTTTATGTGGGTCCAGGGAATCAACATTGAGTCATCCATTAGATCTGCTCAGGCCTTCATGTTTGCACAAGCAGTACTTTTAACCACTGAGCAATATCCTAGGTGTTTTGTCTTCTCTTTTTTCTTTTTCCCTCCCTCCCCTTCTCTTCTTTCCTCCCTCCCTCCCTCCCTTTCTCTCTCTCTTTCTTCTTTTGACAGGGTCTCATTATGCAGCTCTGGTTGGTCTGGAATTTTCTATGTAGACCAGATTGGGATAGAATCCTCTTACTTCTGCTTCCCAATTGCTGGGTTTACTGGCATGCATCTTCATGCCTGGCTGTAGATGTACTAATGCTCTTTTATTTCAGGAGTGACTTGATTTCCATGATTAATTAATGAATGCTAAATTTAGTACTCTCAGAAGGTTTTGGAAAGTTTATTTTTGCCAAAAAGCTTCCTTCATTCTTTAAAGGAAGACTGAGGGGACCCTTCTGTGTGTGCCCATGAAGTTCAAACACACACACCTTTCACATTATTTGCAAACCCATTGTAACCTATATGTCCTTTGAGGACAAGATCTCAATACACAGAAATTAATTTACTCTCGGGCTGGAGAGATGGCTTAGCGGTTAAGCGCTTGCCTGTGAAGCCTAAGGACCCCGGTTTGAGGCTCGATTCCCCAGGTCCCACGTTAGCCAGATGCACAAGGGGGCGAATGCGTCTGGAGTTCGTTTGCAGAGGCTGGAGGCCCTGGCGCGCCCATTCTCTCTCTCTCCCTCTATCTGTCTTTCTCTCTATGTCTGTCGCTCTCAAATAAATAAATAAAAAATGAACAGAAATTAATTTACTCTCATTTGACAGACAGAATGCACTCAATATTTCACTGAAATAATTTTAAAAAATTTTTTTTGTTTATATTTATTTATTTACTTGAGAGCGACAGACGGGGGGGAGAGAGAGAGAGGGGGAGAGGGAGAGGGAGGGAGATCGAATGGGCACGTAAGGGCCTCCAGCTACTGCAAATGAACTCCAGATGTGTGTGCCCCCTTGTGCATCTGGCTAACGTGGGTCCTGGGGAATTGAGCCTCGAACCAGGGTCCTTAGGCTTCACAGGCAAGCGCTTAACCACTAAGCCATCTCTCCAGCCCTCATTGAAATAATTTTAGATATATTGTGCACATTCATAATGTAGATATTTGTGTGGGTTAAGGAAAGTGTCTCAGAGAATAAAGTGCCCATCAAAGCCTTGAAGAATTAGTAAAAGTTAACCAGGATAAGAAGGAAGCAAGGTAAAGTGTTTAAGAGAGAATGACACCATAATCGCAGTAGGAGAAGAGGAAACCTCAGTATCTGGCAATTGAGATGGCAGAGTCCTAGGATATGAGGTGCTTCACCAAAGATCAGGAAGTCCAGAGGGACAAACTCATCAAGAGGATGGTCTGTATGCAACCTGAAGGAGCTGGGATTTTGTCAAGTTATCCCAATGACCAACAACATTACTCAAACACCTAATTATAAATCTGGGACTTGGTTAAGTTCTTTGCATGCTATATCTCAGTTTGTTCTCACAGTTCCTTTGCTAGATAGAATTGCTAACTCCATATAACAGATGAGAAAACTCAAGTCAGAATATTTAAGTGAGCTAAATGATGTCACATGTTCATGTGGATTTGAACCAACACTGTGACATCAAAGGATAGCATATCCCCTCCCCCCAACTTTTCTCCCTTTTATATGCACAAACACACATTCACCAATCCAGAGTCAATGAGTATTTGTTGAAGGGCTTACATCTGGATGATGGCCTGATCATATTTCTGTGCAGGGAAATGACTGGGGATAGAAGAGTACAGCAGCAGGCCAGAAACAGGCACCTTAGGTGGGAAGGCTAGAGGGCTGTCCAGGAGGGGAGGATAAGGGTCTTACGGAAGGCAGAGCACTGGGGATAGGAAATAAACCAAGCCATTCTGAGCCTATAGAATAAACTTGGAAACATGTGTGAAAACAGGTGAGATGGCAAACTCAACTTGTGATATTTGGTTTGAGTTGTCCATGTCATATCCATATTAGTTTGTTAATTGAGTAGTAAAAAGTTCTGGATGGGAATCAGCATAAAGACCTGAATTAATGATTTAGATGTATATATGAACTGCTTCTCATCAGTAAGAAATCTGATGCCATGATCCAGAACAGATAGAATAAGAATAAAAGAAAGACATAAGGATACTAGAGACTTACGAAAGAATCTAAGAAAAGAAGCAGGAAGGAATCATGAGAAAAATCACATCATAGAAGCCAAGAGAGGAGGAGGACACAGGAGGAGGAGATGATGATCCACAGTAGATGCTAAAAACCAATCAAACTAGTGTCTAAAAATGGAGAAACACCTGGTTGTCATAAAAATGGACTAATGAATAACAAATCAAACAGTGGTTTATATAAGTGTATATTAAACTTACAAAGCTAAACTAGTAAAGGATCAGTATTATAGTTGCTATTTAGCTCACTAACCAGATAATATGGTGGTATATGATGACCATAATGTACCTCAGTTTAAACCTAGTATTCTTTTTGGTTCTATGTTTTTTTCCTAGGGGAGACAGAAAGTCTTAAGCTATAAATATATAAACCAGATGTCACATTTTAACATTTATCTATTTTGCCTTCATGTGTGTGTGTGTGCATGTGTGCATATGGAGTTCAGAAGAGCTGTCTGTGCTCTACTTCCTGTGAGATGGAGGCTCTTGTGGCTGCAAACAAATCTGACCCACAACCTTCCAATTCTCGCTTTGCCTATCCTAGGTGCACCAGGGTCACAGATGCATCTACCACTTTGTGTCCAGATTTCTGTGGTTGCTAAGGAATGGCACCCATGATGACAGGAATGCAAGAAAGCACCTTTAACTGCTGAGTCATCTCTCCAGAGCCACATGTGACTCTACTTCATGTGATTCCTACTATTATTAGGATTTTTGCCTTGCACTGTAGTGCAAGGGACCAGTCAGAGCGAATAGCGTTTATCTTGATGTCATAGCCCCAGTTCATCTGGATCAAATAGTACAGTGTTGGCATTTTTATGGGATGGGTCACCAGGTCTGGATGAAGAAAAATTGAAGTTATTGTACCCTAGTGTGCCAGCCCTTTCTCTATGGCAGCAGTTTGTCCTTGTCCTTGATATAGATGTTTGAAACACTCAGGTCTAATGAATTTTCCCCTCTGTCTGGAAACATTCCCCTGGCAGCACATGACAAACTGGAAAAATATTCTAAAGGTTATCAAAGGTTAATAGTTTCTCAACTTTCTCTTTTTCTTTTTTTCCCTAGGAAGATAACAAAACCCAAATCATTTCAAGGAAAGATATCCAATAATACCACCATAATTACAGCAGTGACACCATGGGTATTGCTCCACTGATAATTTGCTTTTATTTAAGTTTTACTTTATTTAACTTGATACCGACATCCTTCCAAAACTATTTCAAATATTTCAATAAGAGGTGTCTATACAGATACAGTTAAAAATGAAATAAAACGTCTAAGATCATGGAAAAAGGAAATAAGTTTCCACAAACCCAAAATAATACACACAGTATACCTAATATCACATCTAGCTTTATTTCTAACAGACAACAACAGACTTTATTTTTACACTAATAATTAATTAATAATCAGAACTTTCCCATTCTGTCCTAAATAAAGAATAAATAAATAAAGAAAATGAAACCCAGAGCCCATGGTTTTTCCCAGGAAAAGAGCACATATAAAAACAGAGTGGTGGTGCACGCCTTTAATCCCAGCACTTGGAAGGCAGAGGTAGGAGGAACACTGTGAGTTCGAGGCCACCCTGAGAATACAGAGTGAATTCCAGGTCAGCCTGGTCTAGAGTGAGACCCTACCTCGAAAAACAAAATAAAACAAAACAAAACAAAACAACAACAACAACAAAAGAGTGGACCCAGAAAAGTTACTTATGCCACCTTCTGAACACACACACACGTACACATGTCCCCCCACACACAAGCATGTGCCCCACCAGTTTTTCTACATAAATAAGGCTTGTCAGAATTCCAAAGTCAGGCAAGTTTAGGCAAATTCTATAACTGGAACAAGAAATATAATTCTCACCATCTTCTCTTCAAATCACACCTAACTCAATGTATTTAAGTAGATTCTAAAATAGTTTCTCTGCTGAAAAACTTTAAAAATATACATATTATTATTATGGAAGACTATGGTCTCTATTTTTCTGCATGACAAAGCAAATCATATCCAGACTTCTTACTGGCAAGCTACACATGATCTCCGAGGTTATCAATATGAGACTGATACTTATATAAAAAGGCCGCATATGATTGTGTCCAGTTATGCACAGTGCTTATTAAACAAATTTAGTCAAAATCACCAAAGATTATTTCTAAGTTGGTAAGCAAGAAATAATTACTAGCAGTACTTAAAAAATAAACAAAATGCATAAATGTATAAGCACTGATTCAAGCTTCATTAATACGACTTTGATTTTTGTTTTCATTTGGAGGTTAAGAATCTATTCTAGGGCCTTGAACGTGTTAAGCAAGTGCTTATTTACCACTGATCTACTTCTGTATATTTCCAGCCTTATGATTCGTTTTGCTTTGAGTCAGTGTCTGTTGTGGTTTGAATGTGAAGTGTCCCCCAGAGATTCATGGGCTTGAGCACTTGTTTCCCAGCTGGTGGTGTTTTGGAAGGTTGTGGAACTTTAAGAGGGGGACTCTTGCTGGTGAAAGTGGGTCACTGGGGAAAGCCTTGAGGTTTAAAAAAATATTTTATTTAGTTGTTTGTTTATTTATTGATCTGGGGAAGAGAGAGAGTGAAAGAGGCAAATAGAGATAGGGAGAAAGAGAGCAAGAGAGAAGAGAGAGAGAGAGAAAAAAAAAAAGTAGGTGCGCCAGGGCCTCTAGCCCCTGCAGATGAACTCCAGACGCATGTGCCACCTTGTGCATCTGGATTTGTGTGGGTATTGGGGAATACAACCTGGGTCCTTTGGCTTTGCAGGCAAGTGCCTTAATCAATAAGCCATCTCTCCAGCCCAGCCTTGAGGTTTTGTGGCACTGCCCCACGTCCTGTTTGACCTTCCTTTCCTGCTTGTGGATGTGTTGTGATCAGCTGTCTCACATATCTGCTGCCATGTATTTCTCACCCTGATGGGCTGTGTCCCTTAGAACTGGAAGTCATCGTAAGCCTTTCCTTCAGTAAGTTGCATCTTGTCAAGTAATTGAGCACAGCAATGAGAAAATGACACAGGGTCTCAATACACAGCCTGGGCTGACCAAAACTTGCTATGTTGTCTAGTTTGGTTTTGACCTTGTGATTCTTGAAAGGCAGCTCCAGAGTACTAAGATTACAGATGTGTGGTACACTATTATGCCTGGCACACGATTTGGTTTGTAACTGCTTGGTTTTAATAGTAAATTTTGGCAACAATTTATATAAATATTTTTCTTTTAACTAAATTATTTAGGAAAATCTTCCCTGCATTAATAAGCACAAAATAAGATAAAGTGTTTTTACTATGCTATACTTGTTAGTTTTCTTAGTTCTCATGGCACATCTCTGTAGATTAGTTAATTATTTACTACATACTTTGTGATACTTTCACATGAAATTTACTTTAGACACAAAGGCAGCTATTTCTAGTCATAGAGACTAAAATTTCTAGATTTTCTTAAAAACAAAAAGCTATCTAAGTTTATTGCTTTTGAGTAAAATTAAAATACCAGCTCTACATTTTTAGTATATCATGTTACAACCCACTGGCATTTGAATAAAAACTAATATCAGTCTTTAGGTTGGCTAGAATCCCTTCACTGAGCAATGCATAGCAATCTGCACAGCACCTATTGAAGTTTAAAGCACACATAAAGAATTAACTGAAGAAACTTTATAGCCAAATTGGACTAGTTAAAAGTATGCCTTCCCAAACAATCCAAAATGCTCACTTTTTTGTTGTTATGATTTTACCGATTTGGAATATTTAATGACAGAAAATTTATAATTTTTATTATCATATTTATGAAATAATTATGACTACAGGTACTGTTCTAATGTTTTATTTTGCCTTCACAACATCCCAAGAAGTAGAGGCCAGAGCACTGGCACCTGCATGCCCTGTTTCTGGGACCTGTGCTCTTAATGGCTGTGCTACTCAAAGATGATGAAACCTTAGAGATCCCCAGGGAAGGATCACCAAGTATGGTGGTTTGAATGTAATTCTGATTCCCCCATAGACCCATAGGCTCCCTTATGTGATTGAACACTTGGTCTTCCAGAAGAGTGGTACTATTTGGGAAGGTTGTGGAACCTTTAGGAAACAGTGTCTTGCTAGAGGAAGTGTGCCACTGGGGGTGGTCATGGGGAGCCTTGAAGTGTTACAGCCTTTGTTTTCTCTTTCTCTCTCTCTCCTTCTTCCATGCTGATATGATGATGTGGTACTGTTTTCCTATCTCTGCCATACTTGTCTTGCCATAATAAATTCACTGGAACTATAAGTCAAAATAAACTCTTTCTTTTTTCTAAGTGGCTTCTGTTCAGTTATTTTGCCCCAGCGAAAAGAATGTAACTGATATACCAATTATGACTATTCAGAAAATTTTCTTTGAGAAAATGCCTTTCTGTATATCCCAAGCTTGCCTGGAACTCTTTATCCTCCTGCCTCAGCCTCCTGAGTGCTGGAATTTCAGTTGCATCCTGCATGCCTACCAGATATTGTGCTAAGTCTTTCTGGTTTCCTTTAGTATAGATGTGTAAGATGATGTGGTCAAATAATTTGGCTAATTCAGACATCCCTTTGGAATGCCATCACCACCATGTCTTCTTAATTCTTTCCTAGCATGCATATTCAACATTTTTACAGAAAAAATATAACTAACATCTATAAAAGTATTTCATTTCTTTGGCCAAGTAATACTTTGAAATAGCAGGGTAAAGGCAGATGCATAGACTTGTCTCTGCTTTCTCTGTGACTTTATAATCAAATGAACTCAGAAGTTCAGTATAATTCATTTGTTACTAAGGTTAGTAATGTAAAACTAGTTTATTTATTATAAACAGGCTTGACCTGGGTAACAAACTAACTGCAAATAATAATAAATACATTCTCAGTCTTAACTTCTCTCAATGGAGCTGAATTGTAAAGACATATGGAGGAAATATGGTTCATGCTACAATTTTGCTGTGTTCATGACTGTTTGAATAGGTGAACTATGGGAAAATTTTACTTGCTTTCACCTCGACCTATACCTAAAAACACCCACAAAAATCAGGTTGAAGGAAATCATGGAAATAAGTATGTTTTGTGTATTCTTACTTTTTTTAGTTTTCAGTAATCATTTGTGCATCTCAACAGGAAACATTTGCATGTGTTACACTTTTTCTCCTTTGCCTTTTAAGCTCTCATTTTCTTTGTAACTCTTTCACATGTTTTTCATGATTCCTTCTACCATTTATTTTTAAACCCATCCATCAGGTCCCTGTAGTGGATGGCTACTAGGTTTCTGTTATACAACTTCAATTTTATATAACCATAATATTTCCCTCTGAGAATTGCCTTGATCTCATTTGATGCATGGGTTGGGGTTGATGACAAATCAATATGTCTTTTCTCCTATTAGAGATGTGGAAAAGATCCCTGTATTCTCCTCACACTAAGAACCTTCATAATCTTGTGTTGGTATAACCAAGCCCTGCTCTCACAAGACCTGATATCTTGAACAAGGGTGAGGATAAAGAATTTTCTTTCACATATTTATTACAAAGGTGACCCTAAGTAAAACCATGATAGTTCACTTCACAATTTTTTCTGAAACTTCCTGTTACTTATGTTCTTGAATCTTTATTTTGACCTTCAGAACTTTGCTATATCTTGCTATTAAATTTCCTTTCATCGATGTTAACATGCCTGCATTTCTGTTGCTTACAACAAAAGATTCCCAGTTTAGATCAAAATTTACTCCATTTTGATTCCTTAATTAATATTACTATTATATGTTAATATTTCTTGACTACTTGTAGTTCACAGTTTATTACATTCCATTGTCCTAACCTATTTCTTTTTTTTCTTTCTTTTTTTTTTTTTGGTTTTTTGAGGTAGAGTCTCACTTTCCAGCCCAGGCTGATCTGGAATTTACTATGTAGTCTCAGAGTGACCTTGAACTCTCAGCAATCCCCCTACCTCTGCCTCCTGAGTGCTGGGATTAAAGGTGTGCACCACCACTCCTGGCACCTAGCCTATTTCTTAAACATTAAGCATTGTAATTTTTTCAAGACACTGTAATTTTTTAGGTTTCATGAAAATTGACTTGCTGATTTTTGCTATCCTTTGTAGGTCTTGTTTTTTGGCATATATGATTTTTTAAAATATTATTTATTTATTTAATATAGAGATAGAGAAGGAGAGGAAGAAAGAGAGAATAAATATGTATGGGGGGCTGGAGAGATGGCTTAGTGGTTAAGCGCTTGCCTGTGAAGCCTAAGGACCCTGGTTCGAGGCCCGATTCCCCAGGACCCACGTTAGCCAGATGCACAAGGGGGCGCATGCGTCTGGAGTTCGTTTGCAGTGGCTGGAGGCCCTGGCGTGCCCATTCTCTCCCTCTCTCTCTCAATCTCTCTCTCTCTCTCTCTGCCTCTTTCTCTATCTATTGCTGTCAAATAAATAAATAAAAATAAACCAAAAAATTAAAAAAAATTATGTATGGGCATGCTAGGGCTTTATGTCTCTGCAAATGAACTGCAGATGCATAGTAAATTTGGACTGAAGAGTTCCTATAGTTCTAAGAGCTACAACATTCTTTAAAAGTTCAGTCTTTTCTGAAATTCAAGATAGACACTTAGCTGTAAGTCCTTATTAAGTCCAAAAGTAAGTCATGCATTTCTAATACTCAATATCACAAAGTAAATATTAGCATGCACAGAATTTTACCATGATGCCCAATGCATGGCCTCCTGGGATTTTCTCTGGAACCTTGGTGCAAGCCTCCATGATCCTGTAAGTCTTGCATTTTGTGAACCTACAAAGCTAGTACTAAGTGGACAATGCCCGGCCTTGCTGCCAGCTCAAGAAGCCACTTTGTGTATCTGGCTTTATGTGGGTACTGGGATATCAAACTTGGCCCTGCAAGGTTTGCAAGCAAGTGCTTTTAACTGCCGAGCCATCTCTCCAGCCCTTAGAATATATTTTTAACCAGCCTTTGTTCCATCATTTTCTTATGTTAGCTAGGCATGTTCCAGTTATATTCTTACCAGGTTGTTCCATGTTAGGTAAATTTGTGAAGATCCTGGTCTGTTGTCTGAGTCCCTTTTCACTAGCATATTACATGCTAGTAGACTTTAGCATCTAGAACATTTGTCAGAGCCACAGAGAGCCTTAGTGTATACAGTTGTTTTGCATATGTTGAAGACAGTTGCTGTAACGTGTGTTTGTACCCTCCATTCATAAGTTGATATTTAACAATCCCATGTGATACTATTAACAAGTAGGTTATGGTAGGGAAGTGATTAGAAGATGTGAGCTCTGCACAGAATTAGTATCTATATTATTTGCTATTGTGTTGCTATGACAAAAATACCTGGTAGAAACAACTTAAAGAAGGGAGAATTTATTTTGGCTCACAGTTTCAGGGAACTTGAGGCTTCCATAGCAGGGAAGGCAAGGAAGCTGATTATGGTAGTAGGAACATGTGGTAGCAGATTTTAACCTTGATTACTTGGAAGTAAAAAGGGGCTAGAAATTTGGACTGAAGATTTCCTATAGTTCTAAGAGCTACAACATTCTTTAAAAGTTCAGTCTTTTCTGAGATTCAAGATAGACACTTAGCTGTGAGTCCTTATTAAGTCTAAAAGTAAGTTATGCATTTCTAATACTCAACATCACAAAGTAAACATTACCATTTCTAGAGAGTGGAATAAGAAGATAGTAAAGAAAGATTGATCAATAACATGACCAAAACCAGCAGGGCAAACAATAAGTCCTAAAGCTCCATGTCTGACATTTAATGCAGATAGTCAGATAGTGATATGATATGAGTTCCAACTGGTTTGGGCAGCTTTGTCCCCGTGTGACCTGTCTTAATTGTGCTCCACTCGGTGCCTGTGGCTTTCCTTGGCAGATGTCCTATGTTCCTGGAATTTCCAACATCTTGTAGATTCAAGTGCAGCTTAGGCATGTATCAATGGCACACTTTTGTACATAAACTACCGAGGGATCCCCTGCACAGAATTTTACCATGATGCCCAATGCACGGCCTCCTGGGATTTTCTCTGGAACCTTGGTGCAAGCCTTCATGATCCTATAAGTCTTGCATTTTGTGAGCATACAAAGCTGGTACTAAGTGTACAATGCCAGGCTCTGCTGCCAGCTCAAGAAGTAGCCAAGACTATCTGTCATTACCTAAAAGTTGAACACCAAATGACAATCCTTTCTAAAATCCACAGTTTCATTAAGTATTGCATAATGGACTTCCTGAAGAGGTCTTGGTATAATTACTCATCTTTTCTTAGCTAGCTTATCATGGTAGCCTTCCCAAGTCCTTCTTCACATCTACAACTTACTCAAGGCAGCAAGGATTCCCCTGAAGAAGATATGTCAGACCATGTCTCATTTTTTTTTTCAGTTTAAGTATTTTTGGTTACTTATTTATTTGGAAGTGAGGGAAGGAGAGAAGGGGGGTGGAGAGAGAATGAATGAGTGCTCTAGAGCCTCCAGCCACTGCAAATGAACCTCAGATGCATGTGTCACTTTGTATATCTGGCTTTAAGTAGGCATTGGGGAATTGAACCTGGGTCCCTTAGTTTTTTTTTTTTTAATTTTTATTAACATTTTTCATTATTATAAAATATATCCCATGGTAATTCCCTCCCTCCCCACCCCCACACTTTCCCGTTTGAAATTCCATTCTCCATCATATTACCTCCCCATTACAATCATTGTAATTACATATATACAATATCAACCTATTAAGTATCCTCCTCCCTTCCTTTCTCCACCCTTTATGTCTCCTTTTCAACTTACTGGCCTCTGCTACTAAGTATTTTCATTCTCATGCAGAAGCCCAGTCATCTGTAGCTAGGATCCACATATGAGAGAGAACATGTGGCGCTTGGCTTTCTGGGCCTGGGTTACCTGACTTAGTATAATACTTTCCAGGTCCATCCATTTTTCTGCAAATTTCATAACTTCATTTTTCTTTACCGCTGAGTAGAACTCCATTGTATAAATGTACCACATCTTCATTATCCACTCATCTGTTGAGGGACATCTAGGCTGGTTCCATTTCCCAGCTATTATAAATTGAGCAGCAATAAACATGGTTGAGCATGTACTTCTAAGGAAATGAGATGAGTCCTTTGGATATATGCCTAGGAGCGCTATAGCTGGGTCATATGGTAAATCAATCTCTAGCTGTTTTAGGAACCTCCACACTGTTTTCCACAATGGCTGGACCAGATTGCATTCCCACCAGCAGTGAAGAAGGGTTCCTTTTTTTCCACATCCCCGCCAACATTTATGATCATTTGTTTTCATGATGGTGGCCAATCTGACAGGAGTGAGATGGAATCTCAATGTAGTTTTAATCTGCATTTCCCTGATGACTAGTGACGTAGAACATTTTTTTAGATGCTTATATGCCATTCGTATTTCTTCCTTTGAGAACTCTCTATTTAGCTCCATAGCCCATTTTTTGATTGGCTTGTTTGATTCCTTATTATTTCACTTTTTGAGTTCTTTGTATATCCTAGATATTAATCCTCTATCAGATATATAGCTGGCAAAGATTTTTTCCCATTCTGTAGGTTGCCTCTTTGCTTTTTTCACTGTGTCCTTTGCGGTGCAAAATCTTTGTAATTTCATTAGGTCCCAGTGGTTAATCTGTGGTTTTATTGCCTGAGCAATTGGGGTTGTATTCAGAAAGTCTTTGCCAAGACCAATATGTTCAAGGGTTTCCCCTACTTTTTCCTCTAGCAGTTTCAAAGTTTCCGGTCTGATGTTAAGGTCTTTAATCCATTTGGACTTAATTCTTGTGCATCGCGAGAGAGAAGAATCTATTTTCATCCTTCTGCAGATATTTATCCAGTTTTCAAAACACCATTTGCTGAAGAGGCTGTCTCTTCTCCAATGAGTATTTTTGGCATTTTTATCGAATATCAGGTGGCTATAGCTACTTGGGCTTACATCTGGGTCCTTTATTCTGTTCCACTGATCTACATGTCTGTTTTTGTGCCAGTACCATGCTGTTTTTGTTACTATGGCTCTGTAGTATAGGTTAAAATCAGGTATGGTGATACCACCAGCCTCTTTTTTGTTGCTCAGTATTATTTTAGATATTCAAGGTTTTTTGTGATTCCAAATGAATTTTTGGATTGTTTTTTCTATTTCCATGAAGAAAGCCTTTGGAATTTTGATAGGGATTGCATTAAATGTGTAGATTGCTTTAGGTAAGATTGCCATTTTCACAATATTGATTCTTCCAATCCAGGAACAAGGGATGTTTCTCCACTTTCTAGTGTCTTCTGCAATTTCTCGCTTGAGTGTTTTAAAGTTCTCATTGTATAGATTCTTTACTTCCTTGGTTAGGTTTATTCCAAGGTATTTTATTTTTTTTGATGCAATTGTGAATGGGAGTGATTCTCTGATTTCATCCTCTGTGTGTTTGTTGTTAGCATATATGAAGGCTACTGATTTCTGTGTATTTATTTTGTATCCTGCCTCATTGCTGTAGGTTTTGATCAGCTCTAACAGCTTGCTAGTAGAGTCTCTAGGGTCCTTTATGTATAGAATCATGTCATCTGCAAATAATGATAACTTGATTTCTTCCTTTCCAATTTGTATCCCTTTTATGTGTGTCTCTTGCCTTATTGCTATGGCTAAGACTTCCAAAACTATATTAAATAAAAGTGGGGACAGTGGACACCCTTGTCTTGTTCCTGATTTTAGTGGAAAAGCTTCCAGTTTTTCCCCATTTAGTAATATGTTGGCTGTAGGCTTGTCATAAATAGCCTTTATTATATTGAGATATGTTCCTTCTATTCCCAGTCTCTGTAGGACTTTTATCATGAAGGGATGTTGGATTTTGTCAAATGCTTTCTCTGCATCTAATGAGATGATCATGTGATTTTTGTCCTTCAACCCGTTTATGTAATGTATTACATTTATAGATTTGCGTATGTTGAATCATCCCTGCATCTCTGGGATAAAGCCTACTTGGTCAGGGTGAATGATCTTTTTGATATACTCTTGTATTCTGTTTGCCAATATTTTGTTGAGAACTTTTGCATCTATGTTCATGAGGGAGATTGGTCTGTAATTTTCTTTTTTTTTTTTTGTTCTATCTTTGCCTGGTTTTGGTATCAGGGTGATGCTGGCCTCATAGAAGGAGTTTGGTAGAATTCCTTCTTTTTCTATTTCCTGGAAAAGCTTAAGAAGCGATGGTGTTAGCTCTTCCTTAAAAGTCTGGTAAAATTCAGCAGTGAATCCATCCGGGCCTGGGCTTTTTTTAGTTGGGAGATTATTGATAACTGCTCGGATCTCCATGTTTGTTATAGGTCTATTTAAGTGATTAATCTCATTTTGATTTAATTTAGGTAGGTCATATAGATCAAGGAAAACATCCATTTCTTTCAGATTTTCATACTTTGTGGAGTATATGCTTTTGTAGTATGTCCCTATGATTTTTTGAATTTCTCTGGAATCTGTTGTGATGTTGCCTTGTTCATCTCTGATTTTATTAATTTGTGTCTCTTCTCTCTTTCTTTTGGTCAGATTTGCTAAGGGTTTATCAATCTTGTTTATCCTTTCAAAGAACCAACTCTTGGTTTCATTAATTCTTTGGATTGTTCTTTTTGTTTCTATTTCATTAATTTCTGCCCTAATCTTTATTATTTCTTCCTGTCTACTAATTTTTGGTTTGCCTTGTTCTTCTTTTTCCAAGGCTTTAAGGCGAAGCATTAGGTCGTTTACTTGCGACCTTTCTAATTTCTTAATATAGGCACTTAAGGCTATAAATTTACCCCTTAGAACTGCCTTCATTGTGTCCCAGAGATTTTGGTATGTTCTGTTCTCATTATCATTTGACTCTATGTATTTTTTGATTTCCTTTTTGATTTCTTCATTGACCCACTCATCATTTAGTAGTGTATTGTTTAGTTTCCATGATTTTGTGTATGCTCTATAGCCTTTCTTGCTACTGATTTGTAGTTTAATTCCATTGTGGTCAGATAGAATGCAAGGAATTATTTCAATTTTCCTGAATTTGTTAAGATTTGCTTTATGTCCTAATATATGGTCTATGGGTCCCTTAGTTTTGAAGGCAAGTGGCTTTAAAATGCTGAGCCATCTCCCCAGCCCCCATGTCTCATTTCTATTTAAATCCTCCAAAGGTTTCTCATCTCACAGAATGTTCATAGCCCTCATCACAGTTCCCATTCTTTTTTTGTCCTGTTTCCTGTCACGTTCTCTTAATCAAACTGCAACTGCTTCTGGTTAACTCCATAACTCTGCTCTACCTGCAGTAGCCTCTTTGATATTTATAGAACACTTAATCATGTTCCAGTCAAAGGTTTTTTCCATTCCCTATCAGTTGTGTGGTTCTCTCTATTATGACAGATTTCTGCTCAAATGATATCATGTGAGAGAGGACTTCCTAGCTATTCAAAATAACTCTTCTAACTGTACTGTCTGTTCTATTTCCCTGAGTTGCATTTATTCACAAAGACTGCCTATTAGAACATGACTCCCATGAGCACAGACACATTGCACATTTGCTTATTCTTGTGTCTGCAGCTCTGAATGCAATGCCAAAGTCATCATGCAGTGAGAGTACACTTGAAAATTGAGATTAGTTGTTTCTTTAATCAGGGGAGTGACCCAATTAAAAAGAATGCCACCCTGTTTTCATCATGCTCCCCATGGAGTTATTTGAAAGACAAATTCTAGAAATTATATGTAAATCAAGTACTGATAAATATCTTCTATAAAGTACAACTCAGAGATACTTTTCAAGAACATATATTTTTTTTTCCTGGCTTGTAAGCTTTGAGGAGGTACATAGAAATCAAATAAAATCACACACACACACACACTTACTTTGCCTCCAAAGGATTGCCTGCAGAATTATCAGAAAAAATGGGTCAAGTTAGAGGTACACTTAGCCAGCTCCTGACCAGAGCAAATTAAATAATGCAAAGTGCCATTTATTTCCTCAAACTCAAGACTTGATTTATTAGGCATCATTTTCTGTATTTCTTTAATTTTAAAGAAATATTTATTTATGAGAGAGAGGAAATGAGAAGAAGAGGCAGATATATAGAGAGAATGGGCCTCTAGCCACTGGACATGAACTCCAGATACATGTGGCAACTTGTACATCTGGTTTATGTGGGTCCTGGGGATTCAAACATGGTTCCTTGGGCTTCGCAGACAAGTGCTTTAACCACTAAGCCATATCCTCAGCCCCATCTTTAATTTTTTTTGGCGTGTGTGTGTGTGTGTGTGTGTGTGTGTGTGTGTGTGTGATATGCATGTGTATGTGCCCTTGTAGTGCTCCATGCACTCACTAGTGGTGAGTGTTCACCTTCTGTGGCCAGAGCTAATATCAGGTATCTTTCCCTATCATTCTTTTGCCTACTCTGATTTGAGAGGAGTCTCTTACTGATACTGAAGCTTCCTGTTTTTTTGTGAGCCCAGAGAGAGTCCCAAGTCTCTGCTCCCCTTTGTGGGACTGAAGCATGCAAGGCCACACCCAGCTGCTTATGTTCAATCTCGAGATTTGAACTCAGGTGGTTTCAGGCTCCCTCAGGCCCTCATGCTTGTGTATGAAGTGCACTTAAAAGCTGAGCCATCTTTCTAGCCCACACCTTTTATATATCTAAACAAGTTCCTGAATATAATTTAAATCCAGAGGATTGCTTTTACCCCATTCATTTTAAAAAATTCTGAATTTTGAAGTCATCTGTAAAACTCTAGAAAACTAGTCTAAAATTGCAATCATTCAAGTATGTCAACCAAGTATCTGCAGTATAGTTATCTCAAAGAGTGACAATGAATATTTGGGAGGGATAACCGAAGAAATTTTCATTGTCTCTGTCAGCTCCACTCATTGATCCTTTTCCTTCAGGTAAATCCTTTCAAGTTCTGAAGTCTTGCACGTATATATTCATACAATAGGCAATTTTACCAGGATTTCTCCAATATGTCCCACAGTGATCCTGAGTTAAAGAGATAGGAGCCTTACACTTAACTAACTGAAAGAGACATAAGGCTAATGATGTGGCCTATGTCTGGGCAAAAAGCTAGGGATGAGACTAGCTCTGTCCCTTTGACCAAGCCATTAGTAATACTCTTAGAGACAGTCTCCCTCTTCTCTCCTTTGGATGTACACTGCCCTAAACTTTGCTTCAGGGGCAAGCAAATAAAGGGTAATTATAATATTTCATTTGCTTCCCATCTATGGGGATTAACATGGAAGTCCAATGCAATTACATGGTGACAGCAGTGAAGACTGAAGCCGATGGAGCTGCCTATCTCTGCCACATAAAGCAGGTCATCTAGTTACCGCTGGACAGCAGTTTCCAGAAAATCCTGTAATTAGGTTGTGAAACGGTGGCAAATAGGATGAACTGAAGAGGCAGATGTGTGGCCCAAAGTAATTTGGTTTCTTTGAAAATGTGCTGCAACCCACATCCTTCCTATTTATTAAAGCCCTATAATACACCATGTTATGCTATTATGGAGGGTAATGGGGAGCCAGGCACTTAGCTATAATGAAATTAGATTCCCCCTTGCCTGTACCAGAGGCACAGTGACATTTTCTTGTAAAAGCTGTGAAAGTGGTTTCTCAAAAATCAGTCTTGACAAAACCCACCAGAATTCACTTCACCATAGAGAATAAAAAAGCTCAGAGCTGATGAGGTTGGACACTTTATTGTTCCCATTTCCTGCCTACTTTTAATTTGAAGTTGTAAAGCCAGGCAGGTAGAGGAGTAGAAATTATAGTCAATGAACCTTCATGTTTTATCAGTGTAAAAAGAGATAGAGTTTTCTTGTTTCTAGGAAATGAACAAAAACAACCAATAATGGTCCTGTCTTGTCATTAGGTCTGACTTCTGGTATTTCCCTGCACTAGCAATGTCTTTTCTTAACTGTTTTGAAGCAAGGGTATTGGAAAAAAGTTGGAAAGGAAGAACTCCTATAACACTATAGTATAAAATAAGTTGAAAATTTGTGAGGATGCACACTTTGTGGATTTCTTTGTTTCCTCATTATTTTTATAATCTATATTTTTGTCAAAGTCTGATTTGTTTGGTGCTTTCAAGCCAAGTCTGATTGCACAGTGAGTTGGTCTCATCAGTCTGCATAAAGCTGATGTCAGAAGTCAGCTTGTCAGAAGGATGATATCTATGGTCATTTATTGAGGAATCAGTAGAAAGTTCCCAAGAGGTTGATTAGAAGTAAAGAACTGTAACAGTGCACTTGATTTGTTGTTTTTAGTAAGTGAAGTAGAGAATAGCATTGTTTTAGAAACCAGCTGTCAGAGGCCTGTCCTTGGCAAGCTCTACAGTGCAGACTTCCTGCTTGGAGGCTGGGAAGGAAATGCATGTCTGGACCTGACCATCAGAGTATGAGATGGAGAACAACCTGACTCATCAAAGTTGAACCCCAACCAGTGGGAAGTCAGCTGCAAATGCAGTCAGACCTCTGTAAGGAAGAAGAAACAACACCAGCAAGACCCAGAGGCCTCATTCCCTGGGTCCCAAGCATAGCAGGAGCCCCCTGTCTTCGGAAAAGCAGAGCTGCCTGAAACAATGATGTGCATTGAGAAAATTCAGGGATATTCATAGAAACTGCATTAATGTACTTAGATAAATGTTCTTTTAAATCTTTTATTTATAAATTTTAGCTGGATGTGGTGTCACACACCTCTAATCCCAGCACTCAGGAGGCAGAGATAGGAGGATCGCAGTCAGTTCCAGGTCAGCCTGGGCTAGAGTTGATATCCTACCTCGAAAAACCAAAAACATTTTTTAAAATTTACTTGCAAATTTTAATATTACTTATTTTCATGTGAGTGTGTGTGTGTGTGTGTGTGTGTGTGTGTGTGTGTCTAATACACAAAAACACATGTGTGCATGCCAGGTTCTCTTGCTGTTGCAAAGGAATGTCTGTCTGGCTTCATATGGGTGATTGAGGAATTGTACCTGGGCCAGCAAGCTTTGCAAACAAGGGCCTTTAGCCACTGAGCCATATCCCTAGCCTTGAGATAATGCATGAAAGAGTAATATTCTTTTGAAGGGCTGAAGAGCACTTGTGAAAAATCTATTACTTATATTCAGAGAAACTTAGGAATGGGTTGAGATCAAGTAGTGGACCTGAAAAATCATGAGTTCCAATGATGCATTTCATGACTTTAAGTGACTGTAGTTGGAACTAGTTATTAGACACTGTTTATCAAACTTAAGTCATTTGGGCAGGCTTATAACTTTTGTTTTAGCTCATGTTATTTTCTATGAACAAATCATTTGAGCTTCATCCTGAGTGAAACTAACTGAAGTTATTATATATTTTAAAAGATGAACAAAATACTTAAAATGTAGTATTTAAATTAAAAATATCACATATCCACAACTTTATAAACACTGCATATCTTAGTGGTGGTATACATGAACCACATTTTGGAAAAGATTTATAAAGCCATTTTCCATGCATTCCTCCACCACCAGAAGATCTCACAATCCTAGCTATCTTTCCATTCACACACTTACGCCCCCTTCAAGTGGGATCTTCTGTGTATTCCTTGCCTTTAAAATATATATATATATATTTTAAAATATTTTCTTTTCATTCAGTTATTAATTAGAGGGGGTGGGGGTGTGGGAGAAAGGACATGTCAGGACATCTAGTCTCTCAACTCTAGATGCAAGTGCTACCATGTGCATCTGGCTTATGTGGATTTTGGAGAATCAAACCTGGGTCTTTAGGCTTTACAGGTAAGTGCCTTAACCACTAAGCAATCTCTCCAGCTCATCTTGGCTTTGTTTTAAATGAAATGCAGTTCTGCTCAACTGGAGTATGGCTTTTTTCAAATGTGATCTGTAGGAGAGAACACAGGAAGGCACTAGTCCCTGTAGCATCAAATACACAGCATTTGCTGAGGCATCCTTCCTGCTTTACCTTAATCAATGTTATTTGGCTGCTTAGTATTGCAAGGTCTGTTCTAGTGTTCTAAAACAAACAAACAAACAAAAAAACCCAAAAAAACAAACAAACAAAAAACCCCACTAAGATCAGGATAGAGATCCCCCTTTAAGGAACTTGTAATCTAATTATGGCAACTCAACATACGCCTAATACAGCACTGTAAGAGCTGGAGAAAGGAATCAAGAAAGCAGCAATGTGAAGTTATTTCGACTAGAATATTTTCACTGGGGAAGAAGAAATTTAATTCGGCCTTGGAGACTGGAAAGGGTTTTGTAAGTGGATATAGAATTGATGGAGACATTCTAGTTGACAGGAGAAATTTGGGAGATGATAAAATTTAGGTGTTCTGATGTGATGAGTGTAGAGTGTTGAAACAGTATGTTAAGAACAACTTATGATGTTACTTTTATAAGAATATATAAGGCTTCCCAGTTCTTCTCTACCATATGCAGTTGATTCAAATTTACCAAATATTTTTACTGTTTTTTTCATATTTTATTTTTTTAATTATTGGCACATGTGTGTGTGTGTGCATGTGTACACACACCAGGTTCTCTTGCCACTTCAAATCTGAGTCCAGATTTTAATTAGTTAACTGAAACACATATCTATACTTGAATTGTGACACTAGGATATTACTTTAAAATCATAAAAGGCTATTTTTGAGGTAGCCCTGGCTAATATGGAATTCACTGTGTAGTCTCATAGTGACCTTGAACTTGTCATCCTCCTACCTCTGCCTCCTAAGTGTTGAGACTAAAGGCATGCGCCACTGTGCCCAACAAATTTGATCTTTAATCCTTGTTCTCCTCATCCTCGTCATCCTCTTCTACCAACTTTTCTTCCATTTTCTTTTGAGACAGGGTCTCAAGTAGCACAGGTTGACCTCTAACTTTCTATATAGCCAAGAATGACTTTGAATTCCTGATCCTCTTGCCTCTACCTCCCAAGTGCTGGGATTATAGACATGTACCATACCTGGCTTACTCCATTTCCTGACAGAACTCCCAAGAAAGGCTTTGGTAATTTGCTGAGTAACAGAAGCCTCTGACACAGAAAATCTCAATATTTTGTATTTTTTTGGGTGGCAGGAGAATCTTTTGTTCTAATATAGTAACTAATGCTGGCTCTTGGGTGGGGACTGGTGTCAGAAAGAAAAAGATGTCCTTGGAAGCTTGCAGAATTCAGTCCATCCTTCAGTTACTGGAGAGGGGAGTGGAGCTGAAAATGGAGCTCATGGTGAGCCATTCCTATGTGATGAAGCCTATAGACATCCTTGAACTGTGGGGCTCAGAGAGTTTCTGAACTTCTGAGCATGTGGAGGTGCCAAGAGAAAAGATATGGAAGCCTGGTGATCTTTCTTTTTAACTCACACTGTGTACCACTTCATTTAGATGCTAATATGGATTTTTTGGAGGATCATTTATCATAAAGGGTAAAATAACTAGAAAATAATGGAGCTTGGGAAAGACATCACAAGAATTTCTAATTTATATCTGGTTAGGCAGAAGTAACACCCCCCCAGAATTTGCAATTGGTGACCAAATTTGTTGAAGTAAGGAGCAGTCTTGTGCATTTCATTTCCCAGCTTGTGGGATCTGAAGCTCTCTCAATTGACTGAATTAGGACAGCCAGCTAATGTACACTGGAAAACAGAGTTGATGGGAAGAAATTCTCACACAGTTTAATGACCCGAGGTAAAATACTATATAGAGTATGATTGGAGAAGACAAAAAAAAAAAATAATCTGTGTTTTCGTATCTAATACATACATATGTCAGGATTTTAAGAAGAGTTCTAATCAGCGTATCTATTCTTTACTTCCTTGTTATGTATAAGCTACATCTATCTTGATTTATAGACAAATGCCCTGTGGTGGTTTGATTGAGGTGTCCCCCATAAATTTAGGTGTTCTGATTCTGATAGAGATTTGGGAATTAATGCCTTCTGGAGGCAGTGTATTGTTGGGAACAGACTTATGAGTATTATAGCCAATTTCTCCTTGCCAGTGTTTGGCAGACTCTCCTGTTGTTATTGTCCACCTAATGTTAGCTAGGAGGTGATGTCCACCCTCTGCTCATGCCATCATTTTCCCATGCTGTATTGGAGCTTCCTCTCAAGTCTGTTAGCCAAAATAAATCTCTCTTTTCCCCCACAAGCTTCTCTTGGTCAGGTGATCACTCTCAGCAATGCAAACCTGACTGTAACAGTAAAGTTGGTCCAAGGAGTGGTGTCATTTGCTACTAGGATCCTGACTGTGTGCCTTTGGCCTTTTAGAGCTGATTTTCAAGAGGAATGTGGAAGGATTTGAAACCTTGGCCTAAGAGATGTCTTGCTGTGCTGTAAGTACAGCTTGATGGACTAGTCTGGTTAGAATTGAAAGACATTAATGCAGTAAGAACTATAGACTGTGAGGTTTGGCTTGTGAGGGTGAGAAAGAGCTTTGCCTGGACTGCGATAGAAGCAGTTTGTGTGAGAGACTTGCTGTTATGTCTATGTCCTGAGAATTTGTGCAGAATTGTATTGCATAGAAACAGACTAGTGTGTGCAGAGGGATATGGCACAGGAAGAAATCTTTGGGTGAAACTTCTGCCCATTTAGCTGCAATTGGTTCCTTTGAGATTGGGTCATCTGACCTTATTGGGACAACAGAAAGAATGTAGACTCTTTTGAAGAGGCCTGAATGCTGAAAGAGTGTCCTGTTTTTCAAAGTATGCCTTATTTAACCCATGGACTAACAAATTGGCTCCCTTCCTGGTATTTTGGAGTATAGGAAATGAATGAAGGAGACTGTCATTGAATTTGCAACACAGTCTTGTGTTTTGGAAATGGCCATGGGCAGTGTGAAGCAGGTTTGCTAGATGTCTGCATGGAGACCAAATGGAGCCATGAGGATGGACCATGGCTTGCAGTGGAGACCCAGTGGAAGTACCAGGACAATGAGATGGCTGTTAAGGAAAGCTTCCACCCCAGATGAAGTTTTCCAGAACTGTGAGTAGCCTAGCTGGAGGGGTGGAATTGGAACTCCAGAGACTCATTGTTGGTTAGAATTATTGGTCTTGGAGATTTGTCATTGGCTGGAATTGTTGGACTTAGAGCTACAAAGTTTGATGTTTACCCTGTTTAAACCTTGTACTGGTTGAATATTTTGCTATGCCCAGTGCCATCTTTTGCAGTGTGAGTGTTTATTCTTTGCCATTATGGTTTTTTTTTTTTTTTTTTTGGTTTTTTTGAGGTAGGGTCTCACTGTAGCCCAGGCTGACCTGGAATTCACCATGTAGTCTCAGGGTGGCCTTGAACTCATAGCGATCCTCCTACCTCTGCCTCCCGAGTGCTGGAATTAAAGGTGTGCACTACCACACCCGGCTCCATTATGGGTTTTTTGAGGATTAATTTTTCAATTATGGCTCAGCTGAAAGACCTTGGATTATGAGGATATTTGAACATCACTGGGATTGATAGAACTAGGGGACTTTTGAAGTTGGACTGAATGTATTCCATTTTACATCATGTATGTCTATCAGTGTATGGGGGCCAGGGACAGAATGAGGTGGTTTGTTTCAGATGATCCCATAAACTTAGGTGTTCTGAATGCTAGGTTCTCAGCTGATGGAGATTTTGGAATTAATGCCTTCTTGAGGCAATGTACTTTTAGGAGTGGGCTTATGGGTATTATAGCCAGTTTCCACTTGCCAGTGTTTAGCACATCCTCATGTTGCAATAGCCTACCTTATGTTGGCCAGAGGGCAATGTCCATCCTCTGCTCATGCCATCATTTCCCCCTGCCATTATGGAGCTTCCCCTTGAGTCTCTAAGCCAAAATAAACCCCCTTTTACTCCACAAGCTGCTCTTGGTTGGGTAATTTATGCCAGCAATGTGAACCTGATTGCAACATGCTCTATAAGGTCTTTATATAGACTGGAATCTAGGCCAAAGTTTTTCTGTCTTTAATTGTAATCACTTTTTGTGGTCCATTAGTATATATTCTTGTTGGAGACATAATATTGACAGACAAATAACTTTCAATATTACTTATTCAAACTCAAGATGCCAGTAGAGACTTACTAAGTAGTGAGGACAAGTAGACAGTTTTGGCCATGATGTGTTGATCTGTTACTTCGAGAAGCTCCTGTTATTCATAATGCTTCTCATTCCTATACTTTCAAGACTGCATGTTTCATCATGAAAACCCCAAGTCCTGCCATGTGAGGCCAAGGCAGAACCCATAATTTCCCTTCCAGAAGATGTTCTCACATAGGTCAAGGAGGAAAGGATTTAGTGTATAGTACCTTTTCTGAAAGAAATTATAAGACACATTTGCCAAGACCAAGATTCTAGACAACCTGAATGAGGACATGGTTGCCTTTTTTCCTCATCATACTAACACACAATTGCATATGGCCCCAGATCTATTTTCTATTCAAATTTTCAAAAGTTCCTTGTCAGCAGGACATAGCAAGTACATTCAAAAACTCACTAGCATTCATATCTAGATTCTGTATGCAGGTTGAAAATGAGAGAAATTGTTGTACGACAAAAAAGTCTCAACACAAACCTAGAACTCACAGAAAGTCATCTTTTAATTCAGGGGATAGCATAATTACATTTGCCTTATTCAATAAGTTTATTTGCATCACTTAAAAACAATCATGTGTTCTATTCTTGCTATCAATTTTAAGGTAAGTTGATATCAGTCACATGCCCATTCCCTCAGCTCTTCTCCCATGCATTCATAAATTCTTTCAATTTCTTTGAGTGCCTGCTTTAGGAACTACTGAGGCTACAATCGTAAATAAGATAGGCTTCTCCATTTACACAGATAATGCTCAGCATATCACTAGTATCTTGTCTCCATTTTGAAAGATAAAAATTTCAATTTGTTTCATTATTCTCTGAATTGTCAGATATAATTGTATGAACTAGTCTCACGTTCAGTATCCCTGTAATTAATGTGAGACATTTTTGAAGCTTCGGTTTTCATCAAGTTTTGGAGAAGTATTTGCTAACTTGTTCTTCTTTTGAAGATGAGGATTATATTGCAAGAGAGAAAAAGCATAACAAGAGAAAGGTAAGAGGATGAACATCTTTGTTGCTCCCCCGCTACACTTTTCTAAAGTTTCTTCCAGTTAGTTACCTCAGGATACACAGAAGTATTTCTTGGCAGTTGTTCCCTCAGATGTGGCTTTTGGAACTGATATTTTTGGAAGGCATCCTGAAAATGATTCAACTGTTGGAAGGAAAAGCCAATTGCTGCTCCTGTCAGTGATGGTTGCTGCTGTCCATCTTTCAGTAGCTTCAGTGGGAATGGCAAACCATATGGAGGGTTTTCAACAGCTGTTTCTATTACTAGCAAGTAAAGAAATTCTTTTTCTTATCTCTAGGAATTTTGCCTCTCAGAAAGGACTAGGCTAGAGAAGTTCTATAGTGTATTCTTTTCAGGACAAGTTAGAGAAAACTGAAACCTAGCCCAAGTGGTGTACTTTAAATAATGCCATGCCCCCAACTATCTCTTTAAATTCTCCTTTGTGCCAGTCTCCTTGTTGACTCGAGTTCTTATACTTGCTAAAAGAGTTCAAGAAACTAGCAACTGGTCCCCTTACTTAGTAGTATCTTAATCCACATACCTGGGAAGTTTCCCAGTTGTATTATTTCACTTAATCTTTTTTTTATTTTTTTGAGTTCTTCCTAGGGACTGTTGGGTTATAGTTAAAGTTATATTAACACTAACGAGTTGTAGAATACAATATTTATATAGCAATAGGATGTTAATTATATTACTATATACATACTACATATAATAAATACAAGGCATGAAAGGAAATCAGAGGATGCTATTCAGGAGTAAATGATAAGGTGTTTAGTAAGGCTTTCCTAGAGCAGTGACTAGACTTAAAAGCTCCAGACAAGTTGTATACTCATTTAAATGCAAGAATACTGGCATATTAGGGTCATAAACCAAACATGAGTTATGTGTTCTGAGATGACTTAAAGAGAAAAGCCCAAGGAAGCAGCTGGCTGTATCAATCTCATCCAAAGAAATTTAGTTCCAAAAGAGCTTTGTACCACATTTTTATGTGTGACAACTAAAACCACTAGGACAGACATAAAAATTGCCTTAGGAGAGGCTGAGGTATCAGGAAGTGGAACATGTCTAAAATGAACCTTAAGTAGCTTCTCTTCTCCCTCGAAGTGTAAGGATCCCTATGTTTGTAGGCTTATAAGTTGATTGATAGAGGTGTCCCTGAACGCTTAGAAAGTAAGGAAATGTGAAAAAATATTTATGTGAAGATTAAATTATGCTACCTATTTGTTACACTGAAAATGTAAAAAAGACTGAAAACATCTCATTTTCCCATGTACTTACTTGTGACTGATCTATACAAGAATTCACTGAATGTTAACTGAGTAAATTCACCAAAATTTCTAAGAATAATTTAGTGACATATGCAGTTGAAATAAAATTGAGCAAAGGGTATTACTTGGAAAAATAGTAACAGTAGATGCATATAAAGAAAATTTCCCTTCTGTTTAGAAAATATTAATCTGCCCACATTTTTCTCATTTGTGTACATCTAACTATATCTATATGAGAAGGGAGAAATATAAGAATACAATTTTGTTAGCTCTTTAATGAAATAAAAAAAAAATACTGCTAGATCCTAAGGGGAATAAGATAAGGGAAACATATGTTTGAGGACACTGTGGTAAGAATTAAAGAGACTCCATAAATTTATCACAGATAAATTTTCCAAGGGAGTTGCAAGGCTATGTTCAGTCTTAAAATGACAAACATCTGAGGAAGTTAGGTTGATGGTTGCTATAGGTCAAGTGGTTATTTAGAGAGATAGGCCAAAGAAAATGTAATATCTTTGATATAAACCTTCTATGCCAATGAGTACAAAGGCAATTCTTACTTATTTTTGTGTCTAATTTTTTCCCCCAATATGTAGTTTTCAGAAAGCAAAGCAGGAGCAACATGAGCGAGAAATTTAATTTAAATATCTTAATATTAAATATTAATATTTTGTAGGAGAAAAAATAATTGTCATTAAACCAAGGTAATTATTCTATCAATAGCATTAATCTCTTAACATTTAAGTAGTCCAAATGATATCTTGGATTGAATTTATTATAAATATTAAGTTTTAAATTTTTTTTTCAATCAATTATTGTATCTCCACAGTGTGCATACTACTACTATGCACAAACACCTTATATGGCATTGGTGTGGGGATTGGTAATGGCTCTAATAACTGTCACTCCTCCCTTGTAAATGCTGAGGTGCATTCATACTCTTTGGCTAGTAGTTTCACATAACAACTGACTTAAGAACAACAAAGTCATCAGGCCGAGTGGCTCAGAACTGTAACACCAGTTACTTGGAAGGCTGAGGCAGGAGGATCTTGAATTCAGTGTCAGCATGGGCATCTTAGTGAGGCCTGATTTCAAAATAAAAAGTTTAAAAGGGTTGGAGAGATGGCTTAGTGGTTAAGGCACTAACCTGCAAAGCCAAAGGATCCAAGTTTGATTCTCCAGGAACCACAAAAGCCAGATGCCCAAGGTGGAACATATTTCTGGAGTTCATTTGCAGTGGCTGAAGGCCCTGGTATGCCCATTCTCTGTCTGCCTCTCTTTCTTCCTCGATTAAATGAATAAATAATAAACTAGTTTTTAAGTGAAAAAAACAAACTGGGGGAAATAGTTCAGTGGTGGAGCACATGTCTAGTAGGGGTGAGGCTCTGAGCACAATCCTCTGTCTACAAACCATCTGAAACCTACTATATTAATATAAAATTGCTGTTATCATTAAATAATACTATCTAGGGATTAGCACCCTAGTTATTTGTGGGGTTCAGATTTTGATCTTTCATCATCAAAGCAATTAAAAAAATATCTGTGCCATGTTCTGTGTGCCTATATAGAATTCAGATAATGAGCTCATTATATTCATGATGCTAGTTTGTAAGTCAATTGCTTAGAATTCAAAATATATTTCCTACATAGTAATTATACTATTTTTGGATTTGACATTATTCAAATAGCATGATTATATTTCCTAAAGTTTATGTTCCTACTAAAATTTTAAGGCTGAAGGTTTTGTGTTAAACAGATTTCTAATAGTTAGAAATGCATTGATTATTCATAACGTATCCATATATTATGTATTTATTTATAGTTCCAGGAATTGAACCTGGAACCTCATACATGTGAAGCAAGCCCTCTACTACTGGGATATGCACTAGCTCAGGTTTAAAATTGAGAAAATACATTCAAACTTTCACATGGGGATGGCAGGAACCTATGTCCTTGCACCTCTGTTGCCCCAAGAAAGCATAGTTCTTATAGAGTTGGTATTGGGTTAGGGCTCAGCAGAAAGGGTCACAAAATACATTTGAGTACTTATAACTTGATTACTTTTTACATGCACAATTGCAAGTATATCAGAATTAATTGATTTAGTTTAATGTTTATGTAAACATAAACATATTTGTGTATATTTTACCTTTGCACATCTTTCATTAGGATTGACCATTTTGAAAACTTAGGAGGCTGAGATCAGAGAGTTGTGAGCTCAAGGCCCACCTGTAGCTACAGAGTAGGTTCCAGGTCAATCTGGGATACAGTGAGATTCTGCTTTGAAAAACCAAAATCAAACAGAAATACAAACTCTTAAGACAAAACAGCAAACAAAACAACACAAAATCCTTTCATTATAAATTTCCATGCTATTTTCTAAAAAAAAATAAAGTGTTAGAAAAAATGTACACTTTTGTAGGTAACACATGCACTTATTTGCTGTAAATGTACTGAGAATTAAAATCAAAACTTTTTCTGATTTGATGGCAAACAATCGTGCTTTTAATTAAAAATAGTTTAGGGAAAGTTCACTTTATAAGATATTATTAATGAGGTTTTATTATAGCTACAAATAATAAGAAGAGACATCAATCTAAAAGCTAGTCAAAGTTTTATTCACTAACTTATTATCAGTCTCAAGGATTTTTGTAGGCAGAACTTAATTATATATTATTTCTAACAATTTATTAATTGTATTAATTCTAAAAATTAATTCTAATAATTCAAAGCCAGCCAGGTTAGAGTGAAGGTAGATATTTCATTTGGCAAACTTTATCAGCAAGCAGGCTTCCCTCTCACAGTTCTGTCTTTCCAAGGGAGGTTGGGGAGCCAGCAATATGAAACTGGTATCCTGGAATTTATTTGTGGGCTGTTGGATCAATGTTAATGGAGCCTAAGAAACCTAATTTTTCAAAACAATCATTCATATATGCATGGGAATAAGGTAAAAGTTTATTTATCTTTCCTTCAAATTTTACTTTCTATGAGTTGAGGATGTTATTTTTTTATTTGCTTTTGTGTAAAACTTATAACTCTTCCAGGAGGTTAATCAGTCTCTAGTGAATCTAATTATAAAACTGGCAATAAAGACCTTGCATAATTGACCTGTGGCAGCTGGAGTGAGAACACTGCCACATTTAGCATCTTTTTAATTTACATATTTGTTAAATCATTTTTTTTTACAGGGATGTTAATTCTCATACCCAGACATTCACATAACCACTGTTTTCCTGCCAAAGAGGAAAAAAACCTTTTCATTTTAGGTATTTTTTAAATGGTAATTTTAAATTTTAGTATCATAACTTGGTGATTTTTAACTGAGATATTTGTAACATCATTAAAAGAAATAATTGTATTCATCAAGGAAGCAGATGGAAAAAAAATTACTTAGAACTTCAACAATTTAATGTCACTAAAGCCCAGTAGGGGGAGTGAAACATTAACTTTGTCAGAAGATTTAAGTTGCTAGCTTGAGAAATAGCTGAGCATCTCCCAGTGTCTATTTTTATTTTTATTTTTATTTTTTTGTCAGTGAAGGAAAGATAAAAGAAGCTGTCCTGTAGCTTCCTAATTTTCCTGTGAGAATCATGTTAGATAATATAGGTGAGTGTGATTTTAAAGATCAGGTATTGCAAACCTCCTAGTCCCCTCCCCCTAGTTAGGCTGCCATCTTTTCCATCTTCCCACCAAGGTGGCTGTTAGGGTTGTATCTAACAGGGCTCAGGGTGTGTGGGATGAACCAACACCTTATTTTGTTGAATTAAAGTCATCTCTTTTCTTATTACATGTCTTTTTCAAATTTAGGCTGTCAACCAGAATAGCATCACGAAAAGGTACTTGAAAGGAGATTGGCAATCTCTCTTGTGTGGCATTCTATAATTTTTAAAAATTATTTTGAAATTTTTGAAAAAATAAAGGCACCTACTATTGTGAGTTCTTCAACTCTCCCAAGAAAGCCAGATGATGGCAGCTTTTACAACACTACATCATGGAAGAGATTGCTGACTTTATCGAGGAAGGAAAAGAAAAGAATGGCTTTCCTTCCTCAGCACAGAAGGTCATCAGGTGTCATGTTGAAAGCGAGTCAACAATGAAACAACACTTTCAGGGCTCATACATGTTCATTAAGCATTTTTCATGTGAGGTCTCTCAGCAGCCATAACCCAAGCCACTTTTAAATATCAAACTGGTGGGTTGAGATTCTGTAGTTGTTGAAAAGGATAATATTAGAAGGAGAGAGGGAGGTGAGATAGGACAGAAGTTGGACTATCACATAGAACTTACATTTATACTGATTTTTTTTCTGGACCTTAATCCTTCCCTGGAGGGGAAAAAAAGTAATAAAGTGAAAATGAAGTGCCCTTGAAGGGATAGGGGTGGAGGGAGGGATGTCAGCTATAGTGGACCTTTGACAAGGCTCTCAGTCATTTATATTTGATCCCATTCCCAGAGGGTGAGCTTGCCTTTCACTGCTGGGGAACAATTGTCAAGCAGCAAATAATAGAGACAAAGAGTGCATTTCCTAAGTCAAGGAACCAGCATAGCAGAAGCTGTTCTCTATTTGTTCTTGTAACAAAGATGCTGGCAATGTGTACTGTGTATTAGAGCTATCCTTCCCTCATTGGCAGTTTGACTAAAGTGAAACATTCAGGGGCTATTTTTTTTTTTTGTTAGGAGAAATTTATAAGCCTCTATTTCCCAAAGTAATAAATTCATGTAATTCTGCTGCCATGAAGAAAATGGGGAAACTTCTTCCCATGATTTTGCTGCCATGTACCCATTCCCTCTCCATAGCCAAGTAAATCATGGCCAGTGAATGAATTTAACGAGTTAGTCATAGACCTCAGCGATTTCCTCTAAGTTAAGTTTATTTTTACATAGACGTTTATATTATGTTATTCAATATTATAAAGTAGGATTTCCTAGAATTTGTATCAATGCTTCAAAAGTATAATGTGATTCATTCACAGAATCTGGGTTTAACTTAAATAATATGAGACCTGCAAAGACTACCTGGAGGTTGATTCTGTCTAAGTCATCTAAGTTTATGAAGAAAAGTCCCAGGTTATTGTTTAGCTGTATCCATAGACAGAGGGGTCAGATGCTGTTTGCCTTGTTTCTGGAACGTCTGGTTGGTCTCTGATGAAAAACTAAAAATGATGGACCTTGTTATAGGTTAACTTTCAGATTCCCCATAGGTTCATTATTTGGATGCTCAGTACTCAGCTTGTGGGACTATTTTGAGGGCTATGGAGTCTTTAGGAGGTGAAGACTGGCTCAAAGAAGTGGGTTACCTGAGATGGTTCTTTGAATGTATGTCCCTTCTCACTCATGGTTCTGATCTATCCCCAACTTTTTATTATATGTAGAGAGAGAAGAGGGAGGGGAGAGGAGGGGAGGGGAGAGAGAGAGAGAGAGAGAGAGAGAGAGAGAGAGAGAGAGAGAGAGAGAGAGAGAGAGAGAGATTTGGTGCACCAGGGCCTCAGCCACTGCAATGGAACTCCCATTTTCAACAGCAAAAAAATAAATAAAATACCTTGGAATAACATTAACCAAGAAAGTGAAAGATCTAGACAAAGAAAACATAAAAAGACTCAAAAAGGAAATTGAGGACGACTTAAGAAAATGGAAAGACTTCCCATGCTCTTGGATAGGCAGAATTAACATGGCGAAAATGGAAATCCTACCAAAGGCAATACACAGATTTAATGCAATTCCAATTAAAACCCCAACATTGTTCTTCACAGAGATGGAAAAAATGATCTCAAAATTAATATGAAAAGGCAGAAGGCCTCAGTTATCCAAGCATATCCTCAATAAAAGAAATACCTCTGGAGGCATCACCATACTTGATCTAAAGCTATATTACAAAGCCATAGTAATAAAAGCAGCATGGTATTGGCACAAAAAACGGGAGTATAGACCAATGGAATAGAATAAACAGCCCAGACTTTGGGTCAAGAAACTATACTACTTGATATTTTACAAAGACCCTAACAATATAGGCTGGAAAAAAAAGACAGCATGTTCAACAAATGGTGCTAGACAAACTGGATAAACATATGCAGGAAATTTGAAACTTGATCCACACATCTCGCCATGCACAACACTGAAGTCCAAATGGATCAACGATCTCAATATAAGACTGTAAAATTGGCTACTACTGGAAAAAAATGTAAGAGGAACTTTCCATGATATAGGAATGGAAAAAGACTTCCTGAACAAAACCCTACTAGCACAGGATCTTAAATAAACACTGAACCGATGGGGTCACCGGAAAGTTTTTTTTTTTTTTTTTTACAGACAAACATACAATAAGTAAAGCTAATAGATTACCCACAGAATGGAAGAAAATATTTGCTGAATATCCAACTGACAGAAGCCTAATCTCTAGAATCTACAAAGAACTCAAAAGCCTAAACAATAAAAAGGCTAACAACCCACTCACAAAATGGGGCAAAATTCTTGACAGGCAGTTCACAGAGGAAGAAATACAAATGGCAAACACACACTTCAGAAAATATTCATCATCCCTAATCATCAGGGAAATGCAAATTAAAACAACTATGTGATTCCACCTTACCCCAGTATGGATAGTAAACATCAAAAAAAAAAAAAAAAATCACCTGAAAATAAATGCTGACGAGGCTGTGGAGAAATAGGAACCCTCATCCACTTGGTGGGAATGTAAGATGGTACAACCACTTTGAAAAGCAATATGGACACTCCTCAAAAAGCTGACTACAGACTTAACAACAGACCAAGTTATTCCCTTACTGGGCAAGTACCCTAAAATCAGTCTAGAGAGATTTGCTCAACCATGTTTATAGCAGCTTAATTTGTAATAGCTAAGAGTTTGAATCAACCCAGATGTCCATTACTAGATGACTGGATAACTAAGATGTGTTATATCTACATGATGGAATTCTACATAGCAGTAAGAAAAAAAAAATGACACAATGAAATTTGAAGAAAAATAGTTGTATCTGGAACAGATCATTCTCAGTGAACTTGTCCATTCACAGAAAGATAATCACTGCATAGTCTCACTCATCTATAGCACCTAACCTGAATCCACCCAAGATGCCAACATACCCAGCAAGCATCTCAAGGACTAGATGATAGGATGGGTAGGGAGGAGGGGAAGTTAAGGGAGAGGGTGGGAGACATAAAACTGGACCCAAAGGACAATGGTACCATAAAATTCTACATCCTAAAAGGCAGACCAAATGGTTGAACCTTCACCAGGCCCTTAGAGGGAACACCTGAGTCACAAGGCACTGGAGAAGGTATTATGAAGACTGACTCTAATCTTTTACTGCTTCTCTCTCTCTCTCTCCCTCTCTCTCTAACTTTTTTACATTACTTATCTTTATCTTCCTTCTCTTAGTGGGCACTGACCTGTAACTCCCAGTACCAGTGGTGGCTATCATCCATAATGAACTTTTTTAAAAATTTTTTTAATTTATTTTATTTTTATTTATTTATTTGAAAGTGAAAGACAGAAAGTGGCAGAGAGAGAGAGAGAGAGAGAGAGAGAGAGAGAGAGAGAGAATGAGCATGCCAGGGCCTCCAGCCACTGCAAATGAACTCCAGATGCATACGCCCCCTTGTGCATCTGGCTAATGCGGGTCCTGGGGAATCAAGCCTCGAACCGGGGTCCTTAGGCTTTCCAGGCAAGCGCTTAACCGCTAAGCCATCTCTCCAGCCCCATAAAGAACTTTTGATCAGAGAGAACTAGAAAATTTCCTAAAAGAATGACAGATTTCTGTCAGAGTACTTGATGACTCACCAAAGGTTTAGTGGTAAGACCCTACTGCTGAAAACACCACATGTGGTTGACATGTAACATGGAGTGTCATGGCTAGAAGCTGGAAGAGAGTCAGTCCCCAGACAGTCAGCACATTGAGTGCCAGAAGGTGCTACATGGGTGAGTGGGGGAAAATGACCAATATCTGTCCAAGCAACTCATGGTCTAACCTATTTAGCAGCAAATAAACTGTCATGATGCTCACAGAAGTACAGTAGTGGCACACAGCCATGTTGGGAAACCAACTGCTCTTGATTTGGCCAACTGGTCTGATCAGTGGAATGGAACCCATAGCTGGAGCTGGGAAACAAGTCAGAAAAAGACCCCAAAATGAGCCTGCTCTCCATTATCAAGCTACCACCAATCATGGGCAACAAGAGTGTCTACACCTATTAAATTCTCTCTAAAAGAATAAGGGTTATTCCATTTATCTGGTGCAAACATTACTTTGTTGGAGAATCTACTTCTTTTTTTCAGATTATTGCAGATCCTAAGGAGATAACCAGCCCATCATACCTCAATAGGGCCCCAGCTGAAACTAAGAATAATTGGTGAAACAAGCAAGGGTGCTGTTTTCTTGGTGAACCTGGTACCAGCACAAGGGTGAAGGAGATAGGCACAGAGAGCAATCAACCGCTACTAAATCAGATATCCAGAGACACAGTGGCTCCCAAGACCTCATCACTGAAGCAGACCTAAAATGAACCCAACATGGCTCAGGGAAATTTGTGGAAGGGGGGGGCAAAAGAATGTCAGAGCCACTCACTGGATCATGATTCACAGAGACATTTCCTCCTACCAATAACTGAGGGCTAACTCCACAATGCATGACCCATATACCTCAACAAGGAGGGGCTAGGGGGAGGGGGAAGGACAGGGAGGAGGCCAACTTGACTGTATTCACTGAGTACAAAACTAATTAATAATAAAAAATAAAAGAATTAAATGAAGTTATAAACATTAGAAGCATTAAAACATAGCATGATTAGAATAAATTCTATGCTCATTCCATTATTGTTAGTATAATTTTATCACTATTACTGTTAATGCAGTAGCCACCAGTAGAATATTGCTAAAAGTTTAACAAAAAATAGGATCAAAGTTCAAATACAAAATTTATTCAATAAATGTTGCTAAATTTGGTGGCAAAGCTTGTATTCTCAGCTAATTCCTAAAAAAACCTTCCTCAAATGAGTGAGAACATTTTGTATTAATTTTTTTATATCTGCTTTATTTCATTTAACATGTCTTCTAAGCTTAGGGTGGTGTTTTGATTCAGGTGTCCCCTATAAACTCAAGTATTCTGAATGCTAGGTTCCCAGCTGATGAAAAGTTGGATACTAATGCCTCTTGGAGGCAGTGTATTGTTGGGAGCAGGTTTATGGGTATTATAGCCAGTTTCCCCTTGCTGGTGTTTGGCACACTCTCTGGCTGATGTACACCTAATGTTGGTCAGGAGGTGAATGTCCACCCTCTGCTCGTGGTGTCATTTCCCCTTCCATCATGGAACTTCCCCTCAAGTCTGTAAGCCAAAATAAACCTCTGTTTGTCCCAACAAGCTGCTTTTGGTCCAGTGTTTGCTGCCAGCAATGCTAACCTGAATGCAACACTCAGCCATGTATGCATGTCTTAAGCAACAATGTTGAGCAATTGCTGAACAAAGGGCTGTCAATCAAGTCATAGACCCCTTAGTAGTACAAAATCAAGTTTTTCCTTAAAGGAAGATCTGGGCAGCAAATATTTTTTGTTTCTTATAGGAATGTTTATTTATTAGGCACAGAGCCAAGTGGTTATATCATTTCAAACCTGTATATATCATGTGTCATCTATAATACTCTATATTCTTCTGCTCATTGGTTTCTAAGCTGACCAAGAGAAGACTCATGCTTAAATTCATCTTTGCTCCTAAGTGCCTAAACCATTGTGCAGTGCAAGGAAGTTGCTCAGCAAATGTTGCTAGAAGAGACAGCAAATGTACAGGTAGAAGGAGAAGTAGATGAGGGACATAAAGAAATAGGAATCAGATGAGAATGCTCATATGAGAACTGCTGTGTGGTGAAGAGTGGGTGGGGGAATGGGAAAATAAGTGATCAAAATATTTGAAACTGAACAACCAGGCATGGTGCTGCATGCTTGTAATCCCAGCAAGAGAGAGGCGGAGGCAGGAGAATCATGAGTTCAAGGCCAACCTGGGTTAAAGTTCAAAAAATGAATTTAAGACTAAGGATTTCAAACTGACTTAACTGATGAGTTTAAGTTGGAAGTAGAATTTGAATTCAGAGATTAAATCATATGGATATGATGAGCATCTGACTAGGAATTCAGAAGTACCTAAAAGTTATCTATCATAATTTTAGATACTCAAAATATTGAGGTAAATACCAAAGGCTATTCTTTTGTACTTTCATAAGTAGATAAAAAAACAAAGAGAAATATTTATTTGATGCTTCTAAATATATTTTATAAGTTTTTAAAAACATTTGTATATAGCTACTCATTGAAATTGTGTTCATTTTTAGTGACAAAAATAATGTATCAGGGCTGGAGAGATGGCTCAATGGTTAAGGAGCATGCCTGCAAAGCCTATTGATGAGGGGTCGATTCTGCAGTACCCACATAAAGCCAGATGCACAAAGTGGTGCATTGCTACCCATTTGGAGTTTGTTTGTAGCAGCTAGAGGGCTTGGTGTGCTCATTCTTTTTATCTTTTTCTCTTTTATCTCTCTCTGTTCACAAATAAATAAATAAATAAATAAATATTTAAAAAATACTAAACAGACTTTACCTTGACTCCGGGGCTTAAGTTAAGCTTGAACCTATCATGGTCAGACAACCATTCTTCAGAAGTTTGTCAATATTGTGTAGTTTTGTTAAAATCTTGAACAGTTGCAAATGTTCACTGAAAAGCTACTTATTCAAGTCTCACCTAAATGATTTTTTGATAAATGCCAAGAAATCATCATTTCTGTTTTCAAACAAAATGAATAAAGGTATTTTTCTTTTGTTAGAAGTTTTAGGTTTTATGATGTTTAGACTAAACTCTTCCTGAAAGATAATTTAACATTCTCAAACAGGTATTGTATTTTCAATACTAGCTAAACATACTAGAACACTTACTTAACTCTTCTGTAAAGACTGAAGGTGTATGTTTTCCGTCTTTTAGAAAGATTGTTAATAATGACAAAAAAAATCTACCAGGCCACAAATGTATTTTTAAAACTTTAGACTTAAAGTGGCTGGATAGAGGGATTAGTGGTTAACAGAGATTGCCTATAAGCTTGCTTCTTCTACATCCACAAAAATCTGGACACAAAGTGGCACAGGTCTATGATCCCAGTGTGGCTATGGAAATGGGGGCAGAGTCAGGGGAATTGGGAAGCTGGTGGCCATGCAATGGGAAACACACAAACACACATACACAACAACAATCAGCCAACCAACCAACTAATCAAGACCCTGTCTCAAAAACTAGATGGCAGAGGCTGGAGAGGTTGCTAGTGGTTAAAGGTGCTGGCTTGAAAAGTCTGCTAGTTCAGGTTTGATTCTCCAGTACCCACATAAAGCCAGAAGCACAAAGTGGTGTATGCATCTGGTGTTTGTTTGCAGTGGCAAATAACCCTGGAGAACCCTCTCTCTCTCTCTCTCTCTCTCTCTTCCTCCCCACCTCAAATAAATAAAGTCTTAATGAAATAGACAGTGGAAGGAAACACCCTAGGGTTGTCCTCTCATATCCACATAAATGCTATGTTACACACACACACACATTGGACTCAAGTAGATTTTCAGAAAAGTTCAAATGCAACTTTGGGTATTAAATTCTCTCTCTCTCTCTCTCTCTCTCTCTCTCTCTCTCTCTCTCTCTCTCTCTCTTTACACATACATAGTTCTCTTCCTACCTCTGTGTTAGTACACACATATGTGCACACCATGCATCCTGTATCAACTTCTTCAGCTTCTCTGCTAGTATGACTCCATAATGGATCATGATTTAAGTAATACCTTCAAGAGTGTAGAAAAACTTTTACTAATTAGATTCCTGGCAGAAGAGCATCATTATAGTTATAAACTACAGGCATGTTATCTGAGGATTCTATATTATCATTGGCCCTACATAAGTAATATTGTGTGAATTATATGATCAACTTTGGATAACCTCCAATTTTTCAATAGTTACTATTTTTATTATAAAATATCAGGCATGATTGCTCTGAGCTTTGCTGACATTTTATTCATACATCAGATCATAGCTCAGATCTGTGACCATAAATCCCTTCCCAACATATTTATTTTTAAGCCTTTTAACCCTGCCTTTTATAACCTTTTTTTTTTAAAAAATCAAGGAAACATATAACTTCTGTCTGTAATATTCTCCTTGCAATGAACTCTCTAGCCATTATAACAACCTGCAATAAGTACCTCAAAATTAAAAAGCCACTTGGTCTTTTTATACAGTGTATGATAAAGCAAGCTCTAAATTAGTTATGTTTTCCTCCACCTATTGACAGGTTCTCTATCTGGATAACCTAACTTGGCCGAGTTCCTTCTTCTCCTTCACTGATTTATTCCTTCAATAACGAACTATCCAGATTACCTATAAATTTCTTGATATCCTAAACATAATGACTTCTTTTATTATAATTAAGGAAAAATATTATTTCAAAAGGTAAACAGGCTGTCTAGTGGAATGTTTGGTGACTGTAAGTTATTTATACACCTGACAGGAAATCATTTTGAAGAGGGAGGAATGAAAGGGAAAAAAAGCAAGCCATCCATAAACTCTCAAGTCTAATTTTTACATCCAGACCTGCCTCATTTCCCAGGAAACTACATTTTAAAAATATATTTTATTCTCTTAACATATCACAGTTCTTGGTACAAATAGACTCACTCAGTCTCTTATAAACAAAAAATATTGTTATAACAACTCAAGATAGTTTACAGAAGTGTCCAGAAAAAGCAAGAAAGTAGGAAAGAGAAGATCACAGTTGTAGCTGAGATTCTCCACTCCCTCATCAGGTGCAGTATGAGCAGGACAGATTACTATAGTGTCTTCCTCTGGACATCCATGACACTGGACTCTGCCTTCTGGACATTTGGTATCATGTTGATGGACCCTTTGACACCATCTCCTCTGTGCCAATTACATTACTGCTGCCACTGTGAATAGTCTCAATTTCCGTGTCCATCATCTATTCTTTCAAGGTTCAGAGTTTCAGAATATTGCCAAATGGATGTCAAGTGCAATATGTGAAGTGGGAGAAGGCAGAATTCATGGTCTGAATCCCACCCTTCACCCTCATAGATACCTTATTCTCCACCTTCAGTGTTCTAAGCACTGGAATTGTCTTTTCATGCTGTGCAAACGAATACTGACAAATGTCCCCTAGATTGAACTCCTATTTAAATGCAACCCTTTTCGCAGTTGATACAGAAATAATAAAAAAGATGCACTGAAATATAATACCCTTGTGCACAATCCCAGTGTTAACATTGGTCTTTATGGTCTGCTTTGAAAAGATAATAATTCTAGAGGATGAATGTATTCAGTATTTCTTGTTATTACAAGTTAGTATAACCCATGAACTTAGCTTCATTTATTTAAGGTTGATTATTTTATCAGACAATTGTTCTTACATTTCTGTGGCTGTCATTCATCCAGCAATATCCACTTGGAATTGACTTTATCAGAGGAAGGTGTATTAGAACAGGAAGAAAAGTTAAACTTCATATTGAGAAAACATTCCCTTTTATTGGCAACTGTGGCAACAATTTTGGCTCTAAGTTGAAAATGTAAGTTTTTCTTACCTTATTTCTTTTGAATACTTAGCTTTTTTCCACTATACAAACATTTATGGAATGACTTCTCTTTAAGGAAATCAGCTTTCAGGCAATCTTTATAATTTTCCCCTTTTCCATCCTTATATTTTTCATTGTCTTTAAAAAATTTTTATGACTTTTCTACTTGGATAATTTTGGATTAAATGATGTACTAAGTACAAAACGTCACTATAGGTTATCAAAGTTACAAATGACATATACAAAAAATTCAAGTGATAAGTTGCTGTATGTATTGGAGGCATTGAACACAGCATCACAGGAATATAAAGGAGATAACATTCTGACACTGGACCACACATGCATTGATGCTTAATGAAATCATTGCAATTCTTTATGACAAAGGTAGAATTAGTGAGGCAGAGTCTTAAACCTATTTATTCTATAATTCTATATAAACATGGTCAGACTGTGGCCCATGTAATCATGTTGTGTATTGATTTTGATGCTTAAAAAGAAAAGAACCATTATCAAATTTTATATTATTTCTGTGAAAATCAATATATAATGAGTTGAATCCCCCCCGCCCCGTGTTTTGATGATTGGTAAAAGTCTTTTTTTTTTTTTTTCACAAGGGTAACTTTCCCTAAGTAAAGTAATCAAGGCACATGATTTGCTAATTGATGCACAGGGATGTGCTTTAATGAATTATTGAAGCACTTGGCTCAGGTATGTGTCTCCCAGGGACAGAATGAAGCATTACAGCTAAGCAATTAGACTGTCAATGTTCCTTACTCAGTTGACCATAATTAAAATAATTTTATTCTTGGTTTGAAACTGGGAATTAAAACTCACACCTCTGTAGCCTGGTAAAAGGTTTTCAAGGCTAATGGCATAAGACAGGAAGGTTTTAAAATGCCAACCTGTGTTCTTCTTCTAAATAAAGAATTTTCAATCACTCACGTCTGATTAAGGTTGTATTTGACTCATTGATAATGACTTTTCAATTAGGTAAAAGCATATTTTATTTAGAAATTACATTTATTTACATTGATTTTTCTCCTCCTCAGGATGTCTGGGTCAGTATCCAATTTGATCTAACTGCCACAAATCATAGAAAGCTTTGCATGGGTAACTGACAGTCATTCCTCAAACATACAAGCTGATAAAACAAAATCAGGCTTTGGAGAAAAGGGTTGAATAAAGTATTCTGTTTAAAGGATGTGTCAGAAACTTCCCCAGACTATATAAAGATATCTACAGAACTATTTAACTAGGTGTGGAAGAGGTAAAGGAAGGTAGTAGCATGAGAGAACATGCTGTTGCCTGGCTGTCATAGTCACAAGAGTGTTTTCAGGTGAAAAAAAATTATCACAGTAATATAAACTATAGTGGTTTCTGTTTTCTGCTCTTCATTGCAATAGGAAGGGCCATATTCAGTGAATTGGGCAGAGTGACATGCTCCTGCTATCTACCTGATATCAGAGAGAAACTCCCCAGTTGTGAGAGGAGGTAATGAGGCCCCATCTTTAGGTAGAAGCTGACTCATTTTTGCCCAGCTGAGCTTTGGGTGAGTGAGTGAATCAGCATAGTTGTCCCATTGCTGGCTCTCACTTTACTTAACAAAGGAAAGGATTTTTGTGGAAGTCTTGTAGGCCATATTTATAGAGTTGTGACATATGTTTATAGACACAAATCTATATAGGAGGGCAATAACCAGTCCTGATTTTTTACCTTTGACTTATTTCTCTCTTTCTTTTTGGCAGTGATGTGTATGTAGTACTTCTGTGTGTGTTTGTGTGCATGTGCGCGAGTATGTAATATATGCATGTATATGCAGATGTGTACTCCTCACACCCATGTGTGTGGAGCCTAAAGGAAGATGTCCTCAATTATTTCTTTGCCTTATTTCCCCAAGACAGAGTCTCTCACTGAACCTGGATGTGTTGGTTTGAATTAGGTGTTCCCATAAACACATGTGTTCTTAGTGCTTGGATCAGAGCTGACAGCAATTTGGGAACTGGAGGCTTGCTGGAGGAGTGTTGTTGGGGTGGACTTATGGGTATCAGAGCCATATACCTTCCCCTTGACAATGTTTGGCACACTTAGTGCTACTATTGTCCACCTGATATTGTCTGGAAGATGATGTTCATTCTTTGTTTATGCCACTTTTTCCTCTGCCATCATGGAGTTCCCCTGCAAGTCTGTAAGCCAGAAATAAATCCTTTCCTCCCATAAGCCACTTTTGGTTGGGTGCTTTGCCAGCAATGAGAAGGTATCTACAACACTGGAATTCCCAAGTATTCTGTTAGACTGGATGACCAGGGAGCCCCAGTGATCCTGTGCTTTCTCTCCTCAGCACTAATATTATAGGCATGTGCTGCCATACCTGTGTGCTGGCAATTGAACTCAGGTCCTCACTCTTAACTGCTGAGCCATCCCTACAGTCCCCATTAATTCACCTCTTGACTCAGTCTTTCTTGTCCTAGTTCTAGAGCCATAGTCATACTATTTCCCCACAGCACCACTTTTTGACCAACAAAGTGCACTTACTTTTCTTCTGACTCCAACTATTCTGGGCAGTATGCCCCATGAATAAAATTCTTTTCTTAAAACACAGATAGGATGCTACTCATACCTCCTATGGTTTTATTCAAAGAGCAAAACACAAAATTATAAGATTCAATTCAAACTTACCATGTGGAGATTCTGCACTGTATTTTTGCTTTAAACACCAACTATAACTCCATGTGAAGCCAAGACTCTATTCACACTAGGTCATTCATCTTGGCTAGAACCTTTCTCTCTATGGCTCTACTCATGTTATTGTCTATAGCTGGAATGGATTCACCTTTCTCTTTCACCTTTATAAAATGTCCCAGTGCTTCAAGGTCTAAACTAAGTGTCAAAAAACTCCCATGGGGAATTTTCCAGCATCAGGTTATGGAAGTAGTTATTATCACAAATTATTTTGTGAGCAACCAGTATTTCTTACCATTGCTCATTGTGTTTCAAATTTCTTCCCCAAGAGAAACACTTTTCACTATATTAGGAGAGCTGAAAATGCAGTTAAAGCTGTTTATTGATCAGCTTGAACTTGATGGGGAACAAACAGGGAACTGCCATCACTTCTTAAAGCACTTTTTACCAGCTCCCCCTCCCTGCTCCTTAGTGACATTGTCAAAGGTTACAGATCCTAGTTGCAGATATATTCAACCAGGAGGACACTTTCTTCTTTAAATATGCAAAAACTTCTGTCCATCAGAATAAAAAACTTTAGTTTTCACCCATTTTGACATTAATTCTTTCCTCACCCTCAATACAGTTCTCTTGTAATTCTGGAACAAGTTGTTTAAAAAGTGGAGAAGAGCAATTATATATTTATAAATATATATTTCATACTCCTCATTTCATTTTTTCTCCCTCCACTTTGTTTTCTGTGACCTTAAGTTTGGGTAAAGGGGATTAGAAGAAAAGAGCCAAACTTTTTCACTTAGTGCTCTTTGTAGCTCCCTCTGGGTTTTTGGGTTTCTTTTGTCTTAGAAGGTATCCAGACCATGGCTTAAAGACCTCATGGCTTTGTGCATTTGTCAGGGACCATGGTGACATGAGTAATGTATTTTATGGTCAGCTAACAGTTTAGTTCTACTGTCCCCTGCTCCTGCCTAACTACATGGCTCATTCTAGTCCTTCTTTGGCAGGAAAGTGTCTCTGATAATTTTTCAAGAAAAATCACAAGCTTGGATTCCAGACAGTCTACATACTCAATAATCTCCACATCCTCTTCTTGTCAGATGGTACAAGTGGTAGAGGCTATCCTTGGTTGCCCATTCTTACCTCACTATCATGGGCAACTGCATCCATACTCCAGGCTTTAGAGAATATTTAGAGAATAGCCAGATGCCGTCTCCCCATCTCCCCTCATTGTTGTCTTTGACATTCATGGTCACATGGTCCCTCCTAGTATGGGCAAGACCCTAGGTGCAACCACAGTGCCACAACATAGAAACAGCAACAAATACAAATACAAAACTGAAACAAATCCAGGAGGGAAATAGGCTGAACCTACACTTCTCTGCAATTTGGTAGACTGTAAAATGGACACGGGTGCTCAGGGTGTTTTCTCTTTTAGATCAGAGGTCTGGAAGCAGGCTCCTGCTTTCTGTCATGCGTTCTTAGCAGCTCTTACTACAGGGTGGGATTTGGGCTAGCAGTTTCCTCCAGAAGAGAATGCTGAGCTGAAGCCACACTGATGATTGATAACTGGTGCCTGGTGCAGCTACTTGTTCTTACCAGTCTTGGTGGGACTCAGGTGTGGGTACGCAGAGCCTGCAAAGACGAAGGGCCAGGAGGCGCAGGGCTGTTCCATTAATGAGACAGTGCTCTGGCCACCTTATACTACCATTCATCTTGATTTCTACCTAGGGGTCAGGAAAAGATGTCTTTTCTCCCTTCACCTTGAGCACTCTCTGCTATTTGCTGGCAGCAGAGTCTTCAGGATAACACATGGTGAGAAATTTTGTCTTAAATTATAATTTTCCTGCCAACTGTCAAAACAAGGTTTTTGAATTATTGAGATGGGATAATATCAAGCACTTTAATTTAGAAATTGAATTTACTGGAAACTAACAAAAAGTAGGTCTGGTCATGTGGCAAGGTGTAATGGTCATTTGTGATTGTATCATCCCAGGCAGTTGGCTGTGCATTTTCCATTTATACCCTCACACAGGAAAAGGACACATGTCTTCATCCCCTCACAAGGGCGGGCATTGACCTCTTTCATGGGAACTCCACCCCAATCTCTGAAGGTTCCTCCTCCCAGTGCTATTACCACAGGAATTTAAGTATGCTTCACCATATATATTTGGGTAAACACACACTGTCCATATCAAAGGTGCCTCCTCCACACTATATGTCATTCTTTAGGGTTGTCAGTCACAGTTCATTCTCTAACTAGACTGACTGAGGGAGGAGGGGCTATGATCAAGTCTTGGGCAAGAGCAGATTTTGAGATTTTCTACTTACTGCTTCTAAGAAACACCATCTGTGTGCTGTTATCACAGAGCTAAAAGCCTTGGAACAAGAACTTGTGCTTATAGTTCTCTTCTCACCAGTAGAAACATGCAGCCAAATGGATGAATCCAAGAAAAGCAGTAAAAACAGAATTGAGTCCAGATGATGTTCAAGTTCCAGACCAAGCTGTTCCAGCAGTGTGGCTCTTGTTTTTTCTGTTGGTGGGAGCCCATTGGGTCCCATTTCTCCTTAGGTCCTCAGATCCTGAGTGTGAGTTATATACTGGTAGAGGAAGCCAAGCTTCCAAAAGACTTGCTCAAGGGGGTTCTACTCAGCAAGTAGAAACTCTATAGGGAGAGAATTGTGAACCTACATAGTTGTACAACATTGTAGCTTAACAATAGACTGGCTTATCTTAAACTTTATCACAAAGACCATCAAATCAGAGTTCATTCCTGGTAGAGACAATAATAAGTGTTAAACGAGAAAGATCTTTAGAGTGTTCCAAAGCTAAGAGAGAGGGGCATAATTCAAAATATTTCAACATGCTAGTAATATGTTGAATGCAAATTGATGTTTCTACACACACACACACACACACACACACACACACACACACACACACACACCCTAGCTGCTCAAGATCCTAGTTTAGCCTGGTTGAAGATTTAGGAATAAGTGATCAACTTTCCAGAACTTCCATATGATATTCCCAGAAGCAGAAAGATTTTAGCAGTGTTGGTTTAGTATTATAATAAATAAGTGGATCCTAGAGTCACCACACTGCAGGGGAGAATGGAGTGGAACATATCTAGATACAAATCTTGATTCTTCCACCCATTTCTTGTTGGAGATCCCAAGGGCCTGAGGGGTAATTTCCCCATGATTACAAGTTAGTGAGTGATCAAGCTGGCTTTGGTTACTCTGAAAGTGTGGGGTGGCTTGCCTCACCTCAGAGGGCACAAGGTTGAAGGTTTGTCTTCCTTAGTTCTATCTTCTCTTTTTAAAAACATTTGTATTTATCTTTTGCAATGAGAGAGAGAGAGAAAGAGAGAGTGAGAATGAGAATGGGTGTGCCACAGCCTCCAGCTGCTGCACATGAACTCCAGATGCATGTGCCACTGTACATTTGGCTTTACATGGGTACTGGGGAGTGAAACACAGATCATTAGGCTTTTCAGGCCAGGCTTTAACTGCTGATCCATCCCCCATTGCCTAGTTTTGCTTTTTCTAACAACTGTCATGGCTGAGCAGTTTATGCCCAGAAGATTTGCCCTTTCTATAATTCTGGAGGCTGGAGATGTGTGCCAGATGGTAGGCTGTGGGGAGGACTTCCTCAGGTAGCAGGCTGTGTACTTGTTATTGTACCCTTCCTGGGAGAGGGAATAGAATGTATTCCCTCAACAAAGACATTAACCTTTCTCATAAGAGCTTGTAATGGTCTATATTGACTATATCAACTTGACAGGACCAAAATCACCTGAATATTGAGCGAATTGAGGTTATGAAGACCCACCATAACTGTGGGTGGAACCATTCCATGGTCTGGGGTCCTGTAGTATGTAAAAGTGAGAGAGCTGGTTGAGCAGCAGCGCTCATCACTCTTCCGCTCAGTGGGCTGAATGTGAGAAGCTGCCTCGAACTCCTGCTGTCATGCCTACTCGGTCTCGATGGACTGTAATCTGAAAGCTTGAAACAAGCCCTTCCACCCTTAAACTGATTTTTTGTCAGGTATTTGTTCCAGCAAAGAGAGAATGTAATTCATACAGAGCTCTGTCCCAATGACTTAGTAATCTTTGAAGGTCCCACCTCTGCACACCATCACTATGAAGTTTTAAGTTTTAGCGCACAAATTCATGGGAGCCCACACAGATCATAGAAAAGCCCTTCTCACTCAGCTGGAGTCAGCATCCCATCCTATCCCATGTCATCTGCCTACCCTTTCCCCGTCCATGCTTCTGCATGAAGTTCCCTCTCCCTGAAGCCACCTTTTCTCCTTCTTGTGTCTCTATTCACCTCTTCCTATCTCTGTAATCCCTCCTCCCCTCCCTTTTATTTTTCTTTCCTAACTTTTCAGAATGTAGCCCTAGTCTCTATCCTACTCCTTCTCTCCAGTTTTCTTTGACCAATTTCTTTTTGGCAGATCAACCCAGAGCACTCTGTACAGCACCCACCTCAGTCTTGTGTGAGATACAGTGGATTGTAGGCTTCTGTCACCAGACAGCAGAAGGCAGACCTTTACTTACTTGTCTCTTATTCCCTTGTGTGTTATTGCAGCAAACACAATAGTACCAAATAATGCAGAACAGTAAACAAATAAACCCAGGATTTTGTATCCCACATCTTTTTTTGTCAATTCTCTTTTAAAATGAAGCAACTCTATTTCCAGCAGGGGGCAGCACAACACAAATCAAAGTTTGTGCAAAATGCCATTTTGAATATTTTAGGCTCCCTTTATCTTCAATTGCAATAGGAGTCCTGTTCTGAGTTAGATATCTAACTATGATTCTATATTAAATATATCATACTAAGAATTTCTTTATCCCTGGCATGTGGAAACTAGAAGGTAGAAAGGCGACCTTTAGAAAACTTTCTTTTTTGGCTATTTTATTGCATTAACCCTAATGAAGATTTAAAATTGCTGTATTTCATTACCTCTATTATGTTAGTTATGAAAAAAATGTTCCAGCTATTATGTGACTTGAGTTGAGAAGATGATTTTCCTATGGAGTCTATTTTCATGTCTGACTGTTCTAGACATGTGCATACTTAAGGGCACATTATATTTCAAAGAGTGTGCATGTTCTCCAGTATCATAGCATGTATTCTGGATTCCACAGTGTTTTCCGAATTATATTTCTTTAGTGTAGATTCTCTGGTTTTTGTTTAATGGTCCATAGCTTCTAGACAATTTCTCAAGTCAACTGGAATATATCAAGATAAGTTATATGTGAAGAGCTAAAAAGCACCTACAGGAGATACTTAGTTAAAAGTTTTGACCAAGAAACAAAGATGAAAACCATATCAGCAAATCATATATCTGTTACTTAAATGATAAATCAATTAGTTTTTATTCTCTGAAAAGACCTTGAGTAGTAAAGTGCATGATAATAATGCATAAATAATTGCAACTTGTGTCTAAATAAATATTTGAACTTCTTTGATGTATTTTATCATACCAGAGGAAAGCAGAGCCCTCACACTGTACATCCCATCCTCAGTACCCTGAGTAAAGACTTCAACTCCTTTATCCATCCTGCTGGTCAAAAGCAGACAACAGGCTGGGTATGTAGCTCATACTTGTAATCCTAGCATATGAGAAGTAGATGTAGTAGATGTACTATAAGGATTTCAAGGTTATCTTTGGCTACATAGAGAGTTTTTGAGCACTACATGAAACCCTGTGCCAAAAAATAAAAAATCAAACCCAAAATTCAAAATCAAACAAACAACAAAAGAATCCAGTGTAGCAGCAAGGTTCTCAACAATAGGTAGAAAGAACTACTGTCTAGCTATGCCTGCACTTGCAAGTGACTCTAAGATCATTTCTTCATGCAGCACATACTTATTTAGTACTTATTATAAAGTCACTTATGGGCATACCCTGCTAGCTGACTTTCTTAGAGCCCTGGTTTCATGTCCTCTACTGCATCTGTTTTTTGGCTTCTAAGGTTGTGTTTATGTGGGTGGCGCATGTCTTGTATTTGTTTCATTTATTGTAAGGTTTTTTTTTTTTTTCCTCTTAGGATTCATCTCATGCACATATTCAGTAGAGTGACAATGTGAAGACACATTGGAAATCTTGTGGAAACCAGAATGATATGTTCACAGCCAAAGATTATATGAGGCTATGTGTGAGAAGCCAGGCAAAAGGATTGGGGCAGAACCTTCCCAGGTGCTTCAGCATGGTTTTGTGGACACCTGGGCTTTGGACTTCATGATCTTCAATGCTTGTGGTCTCTAAGCAAAAGTACACTGCCCTTGCATTAAGACACTTAGTGGTGGTACTCTAAAAGTAATGCAGTCATGGAGTACAAATATTTTTTCTCCAGTGTGAGGGTTTCCTTGGCTTTTCCTTCCAGGTTCAGCAAGGGCTTTTCTTTCTTCTGTCTATTCTATTATTACCCTATCTGTTGGATTTTTTGTTTTGTTTTGTTTTGCAGAGTCCTCTTTTAAATTTTAGATTTTGTGTGTGTTTTCCATAGAGCTATTCTAGTTCTGAATGAGGATAATTATGTTTTTAAAGTAAGTGTCTTTGTTTGTTTTAGCTTCAGTTGCTATTAATTCTATGTCTTTTTTATGTATTGATTTAAAATACAGTTCATACTTTTGGAAAAAAGACATTGATGGGCTTACAAGATCCTGTATCTGGGAATACCTTGGTGGAAACAATTTTCTAGGCAGGGCTGACTGTATCCTAAACAAGGGGATGACATAAGGCAACAGGCAAGATTCCTTATCTGTGGAGCATGAAGTGTGGCAAAGACAATTGTCAAAATAAGTAGGGTTCAGTTTTGGTTAAGATGGCATCCACCTAACTGTACCACAACTCCTAGGAAGGAGAGGGAAGGAATCAAGGGGTCACTGGGACTTTTAGGGGAAAGCAATATCTGATAGATAGTAGGAAGGTGCAGAGGGGCAAAAAAGGGAATCAGCTGATTCCCAGGTCCTCAGGTAACCCACCTATCCCTCATTCACCCCAAATGGGCCACCCTAACCAGAGTCCCAGCCTCAGGCTACTCTCCCAGTAACTGCAGGCAAGGAGACCCAGGCTAGGAGTTCCACCTGTGCCCCTAGGCACAGGTGATTGCTGGGATCCATACCCTCTCTCCTTCCTCCCCTCCCCCCCAAGGTCACAGATTTACCACCCCCTCCCCCCCATGTCTTCAGACTCCTCTCACCCCCCCCCCAATTCCATCCCTCTTCACCCTTCCCCTCCATGCAAATTCTGACCCCCTCTGCTCTGCTCCACCCCCATGTGCATGTCTTCTGGAGCGAGCATCTTCTCTAGACCTCTTCTGCTCAGGCCCGCCCCTGCCCCAATCCCTGTGAATTTAGAACTCCTCTGCTCCACCTCACCCCACCCCCTGGTGAGTCTTGACCCTCTTCACTCTGTACTGATGCAACATGGCCCATGTTCCACCCCTTCCCACTGCAGCAGCTCACTCCACCCTGCCCCATCACCCACTAGATTTCCACCCACCAGTCATGCCCCTTGTGTTCCTTCCACTGGATCTGCTTGGCCCTGACCCTGTGAGGCAGATCCAACCCATCAAGATACAAAAAGCTAGAAGAACTCTAAACAGATTTGACCAAAGGCAAAAGTGTCCAAGGCATATTGTCATCAAGACTCTAAACATTGACATCAAAGAGAAAGTCCTAAAAGCAGCTAGGGAAAAACAACATCACATTTAAAGGTAACCCCATCAGAATCAGTTCAGACTTCTCAACTGAAACACTGAAAGCCAGAAAAGCCTAGAATGGAACACTCCAAACTCTAAGAACCTGTGGCTTCCAACCCAAATTACTCTACCCAGCAAAAGTATCCCTCATAAAAGATGGTGAAAGAAAAACCTTCTATGACAAAACTCAACTTTACAACTCTATGAACACAAAACCATACCTATGGAGAGTATTTTAGGAAATCCTCCACAGACAAGAATCAAATGATCAACCTCAAAGTACCTACAAGAAGCAGATCACAATAACCTAATTCAAAGAAGGCACAAAAAAAACTTCAAAGTCCATGAAAACAACAAACCACATAAACCATCACAATATGGCAAGGATCAAATCAAACCTCACAGTCATTACTCTAAATATTAATGGCCTTAATTCACCCATCAAGAGACACAAGCTAACAGGATGGATCAGAAAATTAGACCCCTCAATTTGTTGACTTCAAGAAACCCACCTCACCACTAAAGACAGACATCTCCTCAGGGTGAAAGGGTGGAAAACAATATTCCAATCAAATGGGAATAAGAAACAAGCAGGCATAGCCATATTAATATCAGATAAAATAGACTGCAAACCAAAAATAATCAAAAAAGACAAAGAAGGCCACTTCCTACTGATCAAGGGAAGAAGCCAGCAAGAGAATATTATGATGATCAATCTTTATACAACACACACAGGTGCACCACAATTCATAAAACAAAACCTACTCGACAATAAAACAAATAACCATGAACACCATTATAGTTGAGGACTTCAATACATCATTATCAGCAATTGATAGATCATCCAAACAGAAACTCAACAGGGAAGTGAGAGAGCTCAACAAAACCATAGAACATTTAGACCTAACAGACATCTATAGAACATTCACCCCAAATCCACAGACTACACAATCTTCTCAGCAGCACATGAAACCTTCTCTAAAACAGATCATATACTGGGTCACAAAGCCTGCCTCCATATATTGAGGAAGACTGACATAATCTACTGCATGATATCAGATCACAATGCTATATTGCTAGAAATTAACAACAAAACACCCACCAAAAATCCCATCAGCTCCTGGAAACTGAACAGCACATTTTAAACAATAAATGGGTAGTGGACGAAATAAAAAATGAAATAGAGAAATTTCTAGAAACAAATGGCAATGAAAACACATCATACCAAAACTTACAGGATACAATAAAGGCAGTTCTCAGGGGAAAATTAGTAACACTAAATGCCTTCATAAGAAAGTCAGAGAAATCCCATATCAATACCCTAACCATCCATCTTAAGGCACTGGAAAAGCAAGAACAATCCAACACAAAAAGCTCCAGATGGGGCCAGAGAGATAGCTTAGCAGTTAAGCGCTTGCCTGTGAAGCCTAAAGACCCTGGTTCAAGGCTCAATTCCCCAGGACCCACGTTAGCCAGATGCACAGGGGGAGCATGTGTCTGGAGTTCATTTGCAGTGGCTGGGCGCCCTGGAGCACCCATTCTCTCTCTATCTGCTTCTTTCTCTCTCTCTCTGTCACTTTCAAATAAATAAAAATAAAAACAAACAAAAAAAGCTCAGATGGAAAGAGGTAATTAAGATCAGAGCAGAAATTAATGAATAGGAAATCAAGAAAACAATTAAGAAAATTGATGAAACAAAAAGTTGGTTCTTTGAAAAAAATAAACAAGATTGACAAACCCCTGGCCAATTTGATCAAGTGAAAAAAAAAAGAGGTGCTTCAAATTAACACAATTAGAACTGGTAAAGGAGAGATCACAACAGACATAATTGAAATTGGGAAAATCATTAGGTCTTACTTCAAAAACCTCTACTCTACAAAATTGGAAAATATAGAGGAAATGGATAAATTCCTAGACATATGCCATCTACCAAAGCTAAATTCAGAGAAGATTAATCTCATAAATAAGCCTATCACACCCATCAAAATTGAAATGGTGATAAAATACCTCCCCCAAAAGAAGAGGCCAGGAACAGATGGCTTCTCAGCTGAATTCTATCAAACCTTCATGGAAGAACTGAAGCCAGTCTTTCTCAAACTGTGCCACACAATTGGAGATCAAGGAAAGCTCTTCAATTTATTCTATGAAGCTACTAAAACCAGGCAGAGATACCACAAGAAAAGAAAACTGCCGGCCTATTTCCCTGATGAACTTAGATGCAAAGATCCTGAACAAAATCCTCGTAAACCGAATTTAACAACATATCAAATCCATTATCTGCCTTGGTCAAGTGGGCTTCATTCCAGGAACATAGGCATGGTTCAACATACAGAAATCAATCAATGTAATATACCACATAAACAAAGCTAACCACAAAACCACCTGTTCATTTTGATAGATGCAGAAAAGGCCTTTGAAAAAATACAACATCACTTCATGCTCAAACCATTGGAGGGAATCCACATGATCAGTTTATATCTTAACACAATAAAGGCAATATACAAAGCTCCTAAAGCCCTAATAATACTTAATGGAGAGAGACTGGAGGAATTCCCATTGAGATTTGGAACAAGACAGGGGGTCCACTCTCACCTATGCTCTTTAATATAGTACTTGAAGTCTTAACTCAAGCAATAAGACAGGAGAAAGAAATAAAGGAGATAAAATTTGGAAAGGAAGAAGTCAAGTTAGTGCTATTCACAGATGACATGATTCTATATGTAAGAGACCTGAGAGTTTCTATTCCAAAACTCTTTTTTTTTTTTTTGTTTGTTTTTTGTGTTTGGTTGTTTTGAGATAAGATCTAACCCTATCTCAGGCTGACCTGGAATTCACTATGTAGTCTCAGGGTGGCCTCAAACTCATGATGATCCTCCTGCCTCTGCCTCCAAAACTTTTAAAGGCAATAAAATCCTTCAGCAAAGTATCAGGATACAAAGTCAATGCACAAAAATCAGTAGCCTTTATATATGCCAATGACAAATATACAGAATGAAATAAGTGACATTATCTCATTTTCAATAGCAACAACAATACAAAAATGAAATATCTTGGAATAACATTAACCAAGAAAGTGAAAGATCTATACAAAGAAAATATAAAAAAAATTCAAAAAATATAAAAAAAAACATTGAGGAGGACTTAAGAAAATGTAAAGATATCCAAGCATATCCTTAGCAAAAGAAACACCTCTAGAGGCATCAGCATACATTATCTAAAGCTATATTACAAAGCCATAGTAATAAAACAACATGGTACTGGCATAAAAACAGGAATATAGACAAATGGAATAGAATTGAGGACCCAGACTTTGGGTCAAGTAACTATAGCTACTTGATATTCGACAAAGGCCCTAACAATATAGGTTGGCAAAAAGACAGCATCTTCAACAAATGGTGCTGGACAAACTGGATAACCATATGCAAGAAATTGAAACTTGACATGCACAACAATCAAGTCCAAATGAATCTAAGACCTCAACATTACACCAGAAATCTGGACACTACTGGAAGAAAAGTTAGGAGGAACTTCCCATTATCTAGGAATAGGAAAAGACTTCCTGAGCAAATCCACAGTAGCACATAATCTTAAATAGTCACTCAACCAATGGGATCTTATGAAGCTGAAAACTTTCTTCACAGAAAAGCATACAATAAGAAGAGCCAATAAATTACCCACAAAATGTGAGGCCTAATTTCTAGAAGTGACAAAGAACTCAAAAACCTAAACAATAAAAAGACAAACAACCCACTCAAAAATGGGGCAAAAAACTTGACAGGCAGTTCACAGAGGAAGAAATACAAATGGGTAAGGAAATGTTCATCATCCCTAATCATCAGGGAAATGCAAATTAAAACTACTATGAAATTCCACCTTAACCCAGTAAGGATAACAAACATCGAAAAATCCAATGAAAATAAATGCTGGAGAGGATGTGGAGAAATAGGAACACTCGTCCACTGTTGGTGGGAATGTAAGATGGTGCAACCACTTTGGAAAGCAGTATGGAGGCTCCTAAAAAAACTGCCTATAGAATTATCAACAGAGTCAGTTATTCCCTTACTGGGTAGATGCCCTAAAAGCTCCACGCCTCAGCTCAGAGAGATTTGCTCAACCATGCTTATAGCTATCCAATTTGTAATACCCAAGAGCTAGAATCCACCCAGATGTCCATCACTAGAGGAATGGATAAGTAAGATGTGGTATGTCCACATGATGGAATTCTAGAGAGTAGTAAGGAAAAATGACACAATGAAATTTGAAGAAAAATGGTCAAGTCTGGAACAGCTTATTGTCAGTGAACTCACCCAATTACAGAATGATAATCGCTGCATAGTTTCCTCATTTACAGCTCTGAATCTACCCAAGTCACCGATATACCTACCCAGCATCTTGAGGACTGGACAATAGGGAGGGTGGGGAAGGAGGAGTGGGTAAGGAAGGGAGAGGGTTACACAAAACTGGACCCAAAAGGCAATGGTACCATAAAACTGTACATCCTAAAACACAGACCAAATGCATGAACCTCCACCAGGCCCTTAGAGGGAACATCAGATTCACAAGGCCCTGGAGAGGGTATGACAAAACTGTTCATTATCTCCTCCTATTTCTGCTTTTCCCTCTCCCCCTCCCTTTTCTCTCTCATCTCTCTATCTCTTTTTATATCACTTATCCAGTTCTTCCTTCTCTTCTTGGCTGCTGACCTGTAACTCCCAGTACCAACAGGTGGTAATCATCTACAATGAGCTTTTGATCAGAGAGGCTTACAAGGTTCCCCAAAAGAAGAGACATTTATGTTAGAGACCCACCATAGGTTAGTGGTAAGACCCTATTGCTGAAGACACCATACACTGTTGGTATGTAGCATGGAGTGACATGGCTGGAAGCTGGAAGAGAGTCAGTTTCCAGACCGTTAGTGCATCTAGTGCCGGAAGGTGCTACATGAGCAGCTGGGGGATAAAGACCAATATCTGTCCAAGTAACACATGGTCTAACTTACTTAGCAGCAAACAACCTGAGGTAATGCTCACACAAGTGCAATAGTGGCACATAACTATGGTGGGAAACCAACTGCTCTCAATTTGGCTAACTGATCTGCTCAGTGGAACAGAACCCAAAGCTGGTGCTGGGAAAAAAAGTCAGAACCATATCCAAAAATGAACCTGCTCTCCATTAAACTATCTCTAAAAAGCAATGGTTAACACATCTACTTGGTGCTAGCTTTACTATGCATTGGAAAATTTGCTTCTCTTTTACAGATAGATGCAGACCCTAAGGAGAGACCCACCCTATCATATGTTAAAAGGGCTCGAGCTGAAACTCAGAATAATAGGGGAAACATGCAAGAATCTTGTTTTCTTGGTGAACTGGGAACCAGCACAATGGTGAAGGAGATAGACACAGAGAACAATCAATCCCTACCAAACCAGATATCCAGAGACACAGAGGCACTCAATATCTCAACACAGATGCAGGCCTAATATGAACCTAACATGGCCCAGGGAAATTTGCAGAAGAGGGGGTGGAAAGAATGTCAGCGCCATACATTGGGTCATGATACACAGAGACATTTCCTCCTACCCAAAACTGAAGGCTAACTGCACAATGCACGACCCATATACCCCAACAAGGATGGTCCCAGTGGAGGGGAAAGACAGGGCAGAGGCTAACAGTGGTACCAACTTGAATGTATTCACTGAGTATAAAAATAAAAAAAAAAAATACATTAAATAAAAATAAAAAGAAAAAAAGAAGACTTAAGAAAATAAATAAATAAATAAATAGGGTTCGTACAGGGCATAAGTGCCTCAGTGTATTTATTCCTAAAGTGAATTTGCCTTTCTTTTCTTCCTTATGTGACTGTTGTATAAGTAGAAGGTTCCACATTATTTACATTAGTTTTTATTGCTTGTTATACCACTTAAAGGGTATATTGTATGCATAGAGTCATAATTGGGCTTGAAACTGACTGATGAGTGCTTGAGACTAAAAGAGATATATATACATCATATCTCCACCCCCAGCCTCAGGGCACCTCTTGGAATATGGGATTGAAAGAATGTAAGAGGTAGAGAACAGGGAGGAGCTGTTTAGAACTCTGTCATCTAGACATGACAAGGCCATTGCATTCATGAACCAGATGTGTTCACCTGCACAAGATCTGCATATCACAGGGGCAGTCAATATTCTGTTATAGATAGGGGAGGGTTTGGGAGACCATTCTTCTCCATGATGAGCTACTGACAGTTAAAAGTTGCCAAGTAGGTGGAATCATTCGCTTTTGGGCCACAACCAGTGAGATTGAAGGGGACAAGAGAGAGAAATGGGGGTATACCTGATCAAAATGTAATGTGTACAAAAATGTAAAAAGGAAACAAAATGACAGAAAATATTCAGTAACTAACATTCTTTCTAATCTCTAACAGTTTAAATTTTCAAGAAGCAAATTAAGGAGGGGAAAAAAATACCACCCTGTTTTGAACTAATAAATATTAAAAACTATTTTGTACATAAAATATCCAATAAATGCTAGTTTAGCTTAGCTTGTTTCAAAGTAAAAAGTAAATTGAGATGTAAATTGTAGTAATTTGAGAAGTGAAATATTCATGTATTGAGATGTCACATTGTCCCCCACATACATGTATAATTAGTATATATCAATTAAAAACCAAATATATCAATAGCCATGTGTAAGTGGAATAACAGATTTGAAAGAAATTATTGATAAATGTTTTCACTACTTTTCATTTCTTTTTGTTCTTTTTTTGGTTACTCAGGTATCAGCTGCTTTAGAGGGATACAAGGTAGGAACCACCCCATATAAGAATTAAATTGTTCTTGTTTTCTTGATTTTCTAGACAACATCATAATTCAAAGACAGTGTTTTCATTTGTAAGGACAATAGTTTGTTGAAAGAGAGAAAAAAGAATTTGTTGGGTACAGTGCATCAGTCTTGGGGGCTTTGACTCTATGGTCATAGGAGTTAGATATTTATGACTTTGTTAGGTGATAAATTCTCTAGTCCTAGGATCTCAGAACACAAACTGTTACCATTTCCTATGTATAATTAGTTTACAGTTTGGTTATACCTCTAAGTAACATACTCTATGTCAATAGTCTTATTATTTCTATTTCTGTCTTATAGAATGAAAAGGACAGTATAGTGTGATGAGGCAAACTAAGGGCCTGATATAGGGCCTCACAGGTCCCCTAAGCCCCAAAATGTGTCAAATTCTTGCATATCTTTGTGAAGGGAGCAAGCTGGTGGACAAGGCAAGGCTAGCCATGATGTAGGATAATGTATTCAATTTCATAATTTGGGCCTGATTGTATCAAAGCTAGAAATAAGTGGGAGACCACAGCTGGGTCTCCCAGAATAGCATTTAGCAAGAACTTAGAGTTTAGAGAGGGTTAAGTCAGAGGAAAATTGGCCATATCAGTCTAAGAGACCAGATGGAGACCTAAAAACTACAAACATACTATGAAGGGGTCCAATGAGGACAAAATCCTCCTGGAAAGGATTTGTTACAATTTACCTGAGTGCAGATGAACTTAGCTGAGAAGCTGCAGATGGCCCCTCATCTGTGGCTCCTTCCCTCAGTATCAACATGTAATGCAGGAAGAATGGGAGAAGTTTGATCACAACCGTGTGGAAAAGAAAACAATACTAACATTAAATTTGATCCTACAAGAGATCAAGTTATACAGTGCATCAAATACAAAGTTTTCTCTCAGTATCTGTGAGTTTTAGATCAATGAATTCTATCAAATATGATAGATCAACAATATTTGGCAAAATTACATCTGTACTAAACATGCCAACTTTATTCTTGTCAGTATTCCCTAAAAAAGATAGTACAATGATTGTTTATGTAGCATCAGTATTCTAGAGATGATTGAAAGGAGGCAGGAGGATGTGTGTAGGTAATATGCAAATATTTTAGAGTAAATGAGGGTTGGGGATTGGAATTAGTCTATGGCAGACACCAAGGGATGACTAATTTTAGCTGGAGAATAAGGGCTTACTGCTATCCAGGGTCTTCTGATTCAGGAAAGTGGGCCCATGTTGCACTTTGGCTGTTTCCTTTTGTGCAATGACTGGTCCTGAGGGCTAAAGTAAAGTGGCAATTGTAGACTGTTTACCTTTAGACAACTAAGGATCTCAGCTTGCCTTTAAGGTTTGTGATTTTATGCTTCTTTTTTTTCTGAGACTCCTCGCTTGTGGCTTGTCATTTATATCCTGATATCTGAGGGTTGACCTACAGTATTGCTGCTTTTGTAGATAGGGTTGGACATGTGGGCTTTGATGTCTTATCTGTGTATGCCCTTGGGCTTCTGAGGTTCAGGTGGGTCCACTGTATTAATAAGAGCTGAGAACTGTTGTACAGCCACTCACTGCCTTAAATAGATATAGAGGTCTACAGAAGGACTCTACTTGCAAACCTGGACCTCTAAGGTGATAATCAAGACAGGAGAATAAAAATAAAATCTTAGCCACTTGGTGAGTTGATTTATAAGTTGTAGGTGTATAGAAACCTGGGTCTTTATTTTCAAACTTGCCCTAACCCTTGAGTAAGCTTGTCACTTGCCTTAGAAATACTACCCTGAATATATACCTAGGAATGGTATGGTATTTTTAGCTGTCTCAGGAACCTCCACACTGATTTCCACAATGGCTGGACCAGATTGCATTCCCACCAACAGTGTAGAGATACTTGCTCAACCACGTTTATTGTCGCTCTATTAACAATAGCTTGGAAATGGAACCAGCCTAGATGTCCCTCAATTGATGAGTGGATAATGAAGATGTGGCACATTTACATAATGGAGTTCTACTCAGCAGTAAAGAAAATAAAATTATGAAATTTTCAGGAAAATGGATAGATCTGGGAAAGATTATACTAAGTGAGGTAACCCAGGCCCAGAAACCCAAATGTTGCATGTTTTCTCTCATTTGTGGATCCTAACTACAAATGATTGGACTTCTGTGTAAGTAGGAAGAAAACTCAGCAGCAGAGGCCAGTAAGCTAGAAAGGAGATATAAAGGGAATAGAAAAGGAGTGTGGAGAGGCCTTAATAAGATGGTATTATATATATGTAAATAGAAGAGCAGATTAATTGGGGTGAAAAGGCCTAAATGAGGTCAGGGGAATAGATTGCATAAAGGAAAGGTGGTGGGGGGGATAATCAAAATCTAAGAGGATATAAATAAGTCATATGTAAACCCACTTTTTTGGATAATTGAATACACAGGAGACATATATTGTTAATAGAAAAATTTCAATGCCAGGGGTGGGATATCTTTCAGTGAGTTGTTGGCCAGGGAGGTCCCTGATGCCCCCAAAACATTACACGTCATTGCTGACACCCTTTGTTTCCCACCAGGAATAGATGGTAAGACCCTATTGCTCAAGATTCCACATACTTGGGCTACAAGGTCACTGAGAAATCCTGTTGGAGCTGAGCTGAAAACCTCCTCCATGTAGAACAGCTGACAGAGAGCTGGAAAAAGCCATTATTCATGCAATTCAATGGGAGAGAGAGAGAAAAAAATCACCAGTGAAGATACTCCACAGTGGACACTGCAAGCCTTATATTTGGCCATCCAGTCCAAATGAGCCAAAGGGTGCAATAGTGGCATGTCTACTATGGGGGATATCAACCACCCTCTGATTTGATTGGAGGCCTGCTCCATGGGAAGGAATACCTCCCTGATACTGAAAGCTTACAACAAGGTTAGTCATGAGCCCTAGGGGTGTAAAGTCTGCTGCTGTCTGGATAAATGTATATACTATGCTCACCAAACTGCCCAGTAAGCACTTTTCTTATGTCCATACCCATATATTACTGCTACTCTCACTTTTGATGACTAAGAAGGCACCATGGTGCTGAGAAGAAGTGGCAGAGGAGTGCTCAGCACTAAAATATCTCTATCACACCTTCCACAGCTCATTCATTGTGGACGAGGTGGCAGCCAGAATGTAAGAGCTGAAGGAAGGGTAGGACCCCTTAACATGCTCCTCCACACACAAAATGGCTTGGATATACATGACTTCACAGTGCCTGACACTACCTACACAAGACCATCATAATAGGAGGTAAAGACCATGACATCAAAACAAAAGAGACTGATTGAGAAGGGGTGGGAATATTATGGAGAGTGGAGTTTCAAAGGGGAAAGTGGGGGAGGGAGAGAATTGCCATGAGATATTGTTTACAATCATGAAAGTTTGTAATAAAAAAATAAAAAAAATTAAAAACCAAAAAAATTGGTACTCTGGGACTTAGTGAAGTTCAGTTACAGAGATAAACTTACTTTTATACCCACTTGAGTTATGACTGTGCTTTTGAACTGCTATACATGTTAGAATTATTTCCATGAGATGATTTGTCATAATTTCATATATATATTTGCATATTACCTACACACATCTCCCTGTATCCTTTAAATCATTTCTGGATCGCTGCTGCCACATAAAAATCATTACACTATGATTATATTTCTGAAATAATTACTCTCACTAATATTTTTCTCTTCCTTTTTACTTTATACAATATCTCTCCATATATGCTACTTCTGGATTGGTGTGTAGATAAGTTTTGAAGTCAATCATCAGAGCCTGGAAGACGCTGGCTATATGGCTCTTCTGACCTGGCGTACCTGAGTCCTACAAGCAGGACCAGAATGGGGTCTTTATCTTCCCTTCTAGTTTCTACTGATACACAAAAAGCCACCAAGGATGAGGTAGGCATAAAAGCAATATGCATCTTGGTGACACCAAGTTGAAACTGAAGAAAGAGCTGGGATATATCCTCAAGATTCACCTTGTAACCCGAAGACTGCATCTCAATTTTCCAGCCAGCATGCTGCCTTCCTTCCCTTCTGAGAGGCGGTCTGCCCATTGAAATTACACTGTCATCTTCCTTTGTCAAGAGTTCATTTTGGTCAACTTTACTGGCACTTCAAGAAATTAAATCACAAATTTATTTCTCTTAAACATATTTCCAGATAGATCTGTTCCAAGAAGCATTAGACTAAATGAGAAAATAAAATGTAAGAATGATATTCATATCACTCTCTTGGCATCATGGACATTGCTTCTTTCCTTGAAGGAGGGAAGGGTAGTCTTGGGTAAGCCAGAGCTCCAGTGGCTCATAGCCTCATAGTAGACACAGCCCCTGGATTCAAGTAAGTAACCTGGACAGCAAACAATGAAAACTGGTTGTCATAGATCAGCTAGTAACAACACACTACTTTCTATATCACTCATGTCTACTCATGCCAATCAGTGTGTATCACTACATTATCATTTAGTCTTCCTTTGGGTCTTACTTTGGAAGAGCATTGAAAGAGGGACTGTTACCCTTACAGGAGTTCTTTTTCTTACTGGGCTTTCAACTGTGTCTCTGAAGGACAACCTGTTCTATACTACAGGGGATCCCAAATGAACTCTATATGTGACCCCAAGTAAACTCCTCTCATGTGAGAAGACATTAGCATGGAAGCAGACCCAGGCTTTGTGTTTAGTCTTTCTCACTGACATTATGTGTATTTTATTTTCTTGGAAAATATTTTGAAGCAGCTGGGTATGTTGGTGCCATCTATAATCCTAGCACTCAGGAGGCAGAAGTAGGTCTGAATTCCAGGTCAGCTTAAGCACCATGAAGAGACACTGTCTTAAAAATAAATCAAGGGATGAAGGTATAGTTCAGTGGTACAGAACTTGCTTGACATGTGTAAATAACAATAGTAGTAGCATTATAGTAGTAATAGCAATAATAATTTGAAGCAATTCATAAGCTAAAGTGTAGACAACCTAGACTCTTAGAGCATGTTGGTGTTGGTTAGAAATGGATGAAACAAAGAGGGACATGTATTTATCCAAGTAAGACTTAACTTCCTTATTAAAGATGCTTATCTCCTGGATTTTGGCTTTAAAAGTGATCTTATGTTTCATAATGTAAACAATTTAAGGAACTCCTCTTGTTCCATATATTAGTCATCTTTTAAAAAAATGATATTATTTTATTTGTTTGATAAATAGAAGATTCAGATAGATGGATAGATAGATAGATAGATAGATAGATAGATAGATAGATAGACAGACAGACAGACAGACAGACAGATAGAGAAAGAACAGGCATACCAGGACCTGTAGCCCCTGCAAACAAGCTCCAGATTCATGTGCCACCTTATGTATCTGGCTTATGTGGGTACTAGGGAATTGAACTTGAGTCCTTAGGTTTTGAAGACAAGCATCTTAACTGCTAAGCCATCTCTCTAGCCCCTGAGTCATATTTTTTAAAAAATAAATATGTGCAATATGTGTATATATATGCAATGCATGTGCATGGGTGTGTAGAGTCCAGAGGTTTCTATTGGGAGTCTTTCTCAGTTTCTTTCTGCCTTATTCTTTGAGACAGCGTCTCTTGCTAAATCTGTCACTCATGGATTCATCTAATCTAGCTAGCCAGTGAGCCCCAGGGATTCGCTGGCCCCACTTCCCCAGTGCTGGCATTAGAGGCCTGCTGTCACGCTCAGCATTTTATGTAGGTGCTGGTGATCTGAACTCTGGTGCTCCACTTGTGTGGCAAGCACTCTTCTCAGACCCTTGACCATATTTCTTTTACTGTCATCTTTAGTTCTTTATTTCCTGCCTCTTCCTTGAAAGAACCTACGCTGTATTTAGAGTGGCCTGTTGGTGCCTCCTTGTCAATGTTGTGCTGAGGCCTACTATAGCATTTTCTCTAGCTAGTATCCTTTTCTGAAGGAAAAAAATCACTTATTCTTTAAACATACACAGACTTGCCTGCTGTCAAATTCATGGTTCACAACAGAGGACTGGGAAAGGCAATTTCTTGGGCCCAAGTTGTTATTTAATGCCAGAAAAGACTAATGGGGTCCAAAGTAAAAAAGAGGCTAGACGTGGAACCCAAGCAAGGTGAGGAAGGAGATTTTAAGGCATTTAGAAGGGGAGGAAGGGGCCTTGCACTGTGAGGGAAGAGTCTTCAGCACTCAAGGTGACTGGAGCCTACGTGATAAGGAAGGAGAAACAGGTGTAAGATATATGTATGTGTGTGTGTGTATGTATATATATATATTTTACACAGGAAGTTAGGAACAGAAGCCCAAAGAGGGAACAAAGAGATCTCATTTTGCCTGCCCTGACAAAACTAGAACCCATGTCTGCTTGGAGCAGTATGGTTTAATCAAGTCCTTAATATTAGACAGGAATTATCTGGTCTTGGGCTCACCTGTTGGGAGAGGGTGGGCAGGAGAGGCAGGTTTCTTGAAGTCTAACACTGACCATGGTCCTTCCTAACTTAATATTTGTTTACTAAGTGCCCTACTAAGTGCTGAAACTGGCTCCTAGTGATATAGCACTGAATAAACTGAGTAAGACAGCCCTCAAACCATATAGAGTTTGCATTCTGGCATTAATGTTAGGAAAAAGAAAAACAAATAAAAAGTTTCATTGCATTGAAAAAACAAGAAAAGAGGGCAGCAAAGCTGGAGCAAATATCTTAGCAATGCAGCCTCAGGTAAGAAAAAGCAATCAAATATTTCCAGCTCTTGCATGTCACTGAACCTTGTGCACTGCAATCATATTTCCATGGGCTCATGGAAGTTCCTCCTTAGCTAACTGCAGAGAAGACTTAGTGGAATAAGGCTGGGAAGCTACAAAAAGGAGGTATGAACATGAAATGATTGGCTCTAGAGTGCAGAACTCATAAAACAGTCCACATAAGGAATGAATGCAGGTAAAGCCAAGTCACATGTCCATGCTGGTGAAGGGAAAAGCTGTCATCTGGCATTAGACCCACACATTCAGGACACTGGTCTGGGAAGCAGAGTGAAGGAGTTGGTGGATGAAAGAACAGGCAAATCATGAACACAAAGTTATCAATCCAATTTGTGAGCCCTGTGGCTCTTTTACTCAAGGAGCCATTGGTCTGTCTTTACAGGTAAGTGTTGGATGGTATTGAAGTTCTAGAGGTGATTATTGATTCTGCCCAGGGGTGCTTGGTGCCATAGTTTTGAACTAGAATGCCCCACAAAGGCCCACAGGTTAAAAGGCTTGGTGCTCAGATTGATGCTCTTAAGGCATGGTGGGACTTTAGAGAGGTGGATCCTGGTAGAAACAAGTTACCTCAGCGAGGACAAGTAGGTATTAGAATTATACAAATCCTCTCTTTCTGCTCATGTGCCCCACCATATACACAGGCTTCCTTGTCACCTGCTCTTGCTATGATGTGCTGTGTTATCATAGACCATGTGATCATGGATAGAAGTCACTGAAATTGTGAGTCAAAATAAACCTTTTCTGCTCTTAAGTTGATTATCTCAGGCACTTTGTCACATTAAGGGAAAACTGAATGACACACTTGGATGAAGAATTCAGACCACATTTTGAGTTTCAAGGAGCTAATTCATAAGACAGCCATGAGGCTAGACCAGGAGTGAGAGTCCAAAGTTTAAGGTACAAGGAAATAGTGCCAAAGAAAGATAGACTGTTGCTAGAAGAAAAGCTAAGAAAGTTTGGGTAGGACAGGTTTTCTGGAGTTCCAGTGAGATTATGGCCCTGAGTATATTTACAGTCTTTCAAAATAGCACAATATATTTTCAAAATATCACAACTTACTTGATTGTGGCCCTTAAAGAAATTAGTGGTAGAAAAAAACAGATTAAAAAATAAAACAGATAGACTGAAGCCAGAAGGAGGGGATCTCTAGGCAAAGCCAAACCAGGACCCTAGAAATTGCAAGAGACTGGGGCACACTGAAGGGGAGCCTAGAGGTACCAGGAAATAATTGTGATGATTGCTAATTTAGAAATTGACCTTGTTACTTTATTCTATGTGTTAAAGGAAAGAAAGTAATAGAGGGCATCTTGTTAAGTTGTAAATGACTCATCCTCTGGGAAAGGAGGAAAAACTAGTCATTTTTGTTGAGCAGACCCGATCATGGAGAAAATGATAGTTACTATTGTTATAGTATGTTTGTGAGCATTGATGATCAGCTGTGATTCTCAAGTCTGGAGGTCAGGGTAGACAAAAGACTGCCAGAACTGAGTGATGGGGAGGGGAGGGATGAGTAATTGACTATTCTGCTTTGGATCATCTCTGTCTATATGACAGCATTTCATATTGCATTAAAAAATCTTACATGGGCTCCCTTCCTGAACTTTTGAGGGAGATTGATTTTACTCAATATTTTGATTAGTTTGTAGGCATGAGCCATTTCTGATCCTTTATTTTCACCCTCGGTAGATGAGAAAATCAGTTAGACATGTGACAGTATTATTGCCTAAACATTTTGTCCTTTTGTGGCTGTCAAATGTTGAATTAGATCTTCTTATAAACAGACAAGAAGTGGGCATTGTTGACATTTCCCTTCATTAGTAACTGAGAGCTGACATTTCCAACCTATCAGCCCTAGTTTGGTATCATGATAAGGGCACGATATGGAGAAGAGGCAGTCTGTTCACTTCCTTGCTCTTATTAATATAGACTCACTATGTAACATTAATTGACAAAACTACTTCCCTTAATGGATATTTAAGTTTCCTTCAAAGGAGAAGAAAAGAAAATTATTGATTTAACTCTGGGATTTAAAATAGTCTGAATGAATGAAGGAAGCCATTGATTTGACTCCTCTGAGACTATTGATTAAACCTAAGATTTAAAGTCTGAATGAAGACATTAATTTGATTCTTGATTTTGCCTCTTATTAATTGTGTTAGTCACTTTTTGTTTGATTTTTCACTCTATCAAAATGGAAAATATTCATAGCTAATTTGCTTACCCTAAAACGAGTATTAAAGAGAGTCAGTTTGACAGCAAAGCAATGTGTTTCACATATGGGAAGGTGCTAAACAAATTTATATGTATGCTTATTATTTATTTATGTGTGTGTACATGTAGGGGGATGCAAACCATGACATGTGTACAGGTCAGAGGACAACTTTGAGAGATCTCTGTTCTTTTACTATCTTCTTTGAGACAAGATCTCTACCCACTGCAAATAAATACCTGACTAGCTTCTGGTCTGTGATCTTTGGTTATTTTGTCTCTGCCTACCATTATTATGGGGATGTTGGGATCACAGATGCATGAATAACTTTGCATCCTGCTTCATATGTGTGCCAGAGAATTAAACCTAGGTTGGCAGGGTTTGCAAGCAAGCATCTTTAACCACTGGGAAATTTCCCAGACATACATGTTAGATTTTTATCTTGGATCCTTCATAGTCTTAAAAAAAAATTATTTGGTCAGATTAATTGAGGGTCTTCTAGAATACTGTGACGGTAAGGCAGAATCAGTGGCTGAGGTTGTAGCAAGTCAAGTCCTGTTTTTCTCTTCTTGAACTTAACTCTAGATTGAGTTGAGTAATGTTTATTTAAATATAACTCCCTCAAAAGTTCAGGACTAACATGTTCTAACCTTAGTCATTCAAAATTTGTGGCTGGAGGTCAAGGCCAAGGAAGCAAAACCTATGGTAGTTTGTATATACTGACTTGATTGTTTTTGGAGGAAAGTAAGAACAAGATTTGGGGAAAATTGCTTAAATATATAAATTTGCAAGAATATTGACCTGATAAATGACATATAAGCAAAATTCTCCTATTCTATCCAGCCCAAAACTTTGAAGTAGCACAATATGAGTAGGACAGACAAAAGGTAAGATGAATTGCATCCAATTCAATGCAGAGGTGAACACAGAGAAAACCCTCAAAGTTATCTTTTCTGTTTTACATTCTACATTAAATTTAGAGTTTTGAAAATTGGGTTTTCCATGGAAGGACAATTTTATGCTTTGCTGATTTTGATTAAGTTTACAATAATATTAGGTCAAAACTTACATGGAAAGAGTCTTGAGTAAAGTGATTATCTTTACTTTCAAATTCTGAGTAGCCCCAATCTCAGTGCTACAATTCTGAATGTCTCTTAATGCACTCACGCTGGTAATGATGAGGACTCGTGGTTCTTTCTAAGCTTTTAGCAGGTTGATTATCATTCTTCTGTCCTCTTCTTTGTGTGAATAAAGCTCACAAAAAAGAAAGAGGCTCCTTTCCTCCAGCCTAGTTAGTATTAGCCTGAGCTCACTCTCTGGTGTGCAGAGAACTGGCTGGCTCTGATCTTCAGTTATTCTCTTCTCTGGGTATAAAGATAAATTGAGAATACACAACTCACCTTTCAAGGTTGTCCTGCATGAATATTTGGCAAAACTTTAGGAGAATGCTATGAATAAACTTCTGAAAGGTATTCTATTACATCTTTACAACAAAAATAAAATTCTATTCCAGAGCTAGAATAAGGCACTTGCTTGCAAGCCCTGATGACCTGTGTTTGATTCCAAGGACCTACGTATAGGCAGATACAAAGTGATGCATGAATCTAGCATTCGTTTGCATTGGCAAGGGCCCCTTGCATACCCATTCTCATTCACTCTCTCCTTTCCCACTGCTTGAAAAATAAGACAACAAAACAACAACAAATAAAACCTATTACTTCAGGGGCTGAGCTTCCCACTGACAATAGAACCAGCTCAGGAAGGTGCCAAATGTGGGTCCCTTTTAGATTTTCTGTATTTGAAATATGAACTTTGAGGTATTTCACCATAGGTTGCAGTCATAGCCAAGCATTTTTAGGCTAAACAATAATCCTACATGATGAATCACAGACTTTCAACCAATGTTCCTATGGACACAGTAGCTAATTAGAGAAGATAGAGGATTATGGTTGATGAGGTTTTTCCTTTCCATACTTACATTTAAAATTTTGAAATCTAGTAATATATACATACACATAAATATATACATTTATATATGATGTCAACACTAAATAATGGTTGAACTAGACTTCCATCTGTGACAAGTAAAACATTTAGGTTCTAGAAGTCTTTGATAAATTTTTGGAGATAAGAGAAAGACTGGTAGTATAAAAGTAATTTCTTCACAATTTAATGACAGTATAAAGGTGGATTTTGAAAAATACAAAAACTTGACATATGAACTGAATTGCCTGTGAGTTTTTATTAAAAGGAAGCATGGTTTCTTGAGACCAGCCCAAATTCTCTGCAATTAACTGGGAGAGTTGCATTTTAGGACTTGAATCCCTGGTATATTAGATGAAGTATTAGATATTACCTTTGTGGATATGTTGGATAACAATGAAAGAGATCACTTTAACCAGTGAATTTACATTTGTTGAATATATATATATATATATATATATATATATATATATATATATATATATACATATATATATGTATATATATATATTCAAGAACACCTGGAAAACAGTGAATCAAGAGGAAATATTTACTTTTAGATTGGAAAAGAAACATTTTCTTCCTTACTCCCTTAGTAGTCACAGGTATGATAAGTGTTTTCAGATGCCTTGACAACTGCATTAGAAGATGACTATACCTTAGGTAGGAAAATCTGGAATGAGGGAGCCAGAATTTTTTTTTAATACAATGGAGAAGGTTTTCATCACTAAGTCCACTGAAATGAATTTTATTTTGAGGCAGAAATTTTACTTCATTGATAACCTTAAGCAGAGATAAGACCCACCATGTCCTGGACACTATCTAGCATGGTGGTTTGAATATTATGCTTTGAATATTTGCTCACTAAAGTCATCTACTTTTTTTAAAAATTTTTTTTGGTTTATTTTTATTTATTTATTTGAGAGCGACAGACAAAGAGGCAGAGAGAGAGAGAAAGAATGGGTGCGCCAGGGCCTCCAGCTACTGCAGACGAATTCCAGACGTGTGCGCCCCCTTGGGCATCTGGCTAACGTGGGGAATTGAGCCTCCAACCGGGGTCCTTAGGCTTCACAGGCAAGTGCTTAACCACTAACCCATCTGTCCAGCCCGTCATCCACTTTTGATTGAACTTCTTACTTCATCCACTAGCAGGCAGATGCCTGATATAAGGGCATGTGACACAGTAGATGGATCTGAATTCCTGCCCAAAGGTGTGAGAGAGAAGTTTGAGTTTTTGTTTTTTGTGCTTAATATTTTTAGTGTTTGCTGGCTATTTGGAAGTTTCTCTCTGTTTGAATCTAAGAAAGGGAGCCAGCATTGTCCACCATTGATAGAACTTCCCCTGATTTTATAAGCCTGAAATAAGCCATTCCTTTCATAAACTGTGTCTTGTTGGATGTTCATACTAGCAACATGTTGCTGACTGCAACAGTTTATTTAGTATCAGAGAGTTAGTCTATTGTACTGATGAATCTCATCATGTTAATTCTGGTCTTGTGAATGAGTGCTGGAGGAATGTGGAAGGACTTGTCATATGGGAATTCAGAAGCCTTATACAGAGTGGTAAGCCAAATTTTCTGTGTTGTGAGAATTTGAAAATGCCAAATGTAGAGAGAATTGTATATTGTGAAGGCTTGGCCTATGAACTTTAAAGGGGAAAAGACAAAGAGCAGAGAACTTTGCTATGGCTGAGTGACTGGTATAAAGGCTAGCTGTGTTCTTTTACCCATGGCCAGAGAGTTTAATCAAGATTGAATTTTAAAGTAATGGACTGGTTTGCTTGGTGGAAGGTATGGAACTGAAAGATTGTGATCTCAATTAAACATGAACCAGGAAGGAAGAAAGCTTCTAAAAGCCATGAATAACAAGAATTTCTTAAAAAGCATTCCATTTCATTGTGTAAGTTTCTAGAAAGAGCCAAGAATATGTTTTTACATTTTTCTTAATCAAAATCCAAAAATGTTCCTGGGATGCATCCAGTCCAATTCAACTCAACCCAACATAACTTTGTTGGGTCCAGCTCAAACTAGTCCAATCTAATAAAATCCAATCCCAAACATGACTATATAATTACTAGAACCATGAATATTTATGATTATAGTGGTAGATGCTCTAAAAATTAAATTATTTTGCAAAGACTAAATTTTTGGTGCTTATAGTTAACTAAGAGTTTCCTTTTATTTCTGGTCAGGCCATTGAAGGTCCTGATTCCAGTATAGGAAATCAGTGGATATTGAATTCTTTGGGTTGTATAATTAAATTAAGAAATGTGGGGTGGAGGTAGTATAGAGTGAGTAGGTCAGATCCCTGCTTCTGGGCTCCTCCCTGTTCACTGGCAGCCTGATCCCTGTATGGGCTGTGGAATCAGGCCTTTTGTTCTGGTATCCTGACTGGCCACTGGGAACCAACATCCCTGTTAACCTCAGTCAGAGGGTACATGGGCCAAATTACAAAAACTTGGTCCCTCCTCAATAAAATAAAGAGTCTTCCTAAAATGGGTAGACCCCAATGCAAAGAAAAAGGCAACAAAAATCAGAAAACTGAGAGATCTCTACCACAAATGCCTAGTCCTAAAGTGGAAGCCTCCAATGAAATCATAGAGAAATCAAAAGAAATTCAATCCCAAAATGAAAACACAACAACCACTGAGACCCTGATCAAAAGAATCACTGAACTGGAAGCAAACCATCAAAAAACCCACAATTGTATCAATGAAATTGAACAGAGTCATCTCTTAAAGCATTCAGCTTTTGACAGTAGGTTTAACTGGATTGAAGAAAATGTTAGAAGCCTCAAAAGAGATATGAATCAAGGAGAGTCATGAGATGGAAGATCTCAACAACTGATTAATTAAGCTTAATGAAGACTTCATTAAATGTAAGAATGAATTCCAGGAAGCATCAGAAAAGTCAGATGTTGAGCTGAAATTATACCTCAAAAATGAGATGGACACAGTGCAAAATAGCACAACAGAAAACAAAAATCAAATAGAACTTATAAAAGCTTCTCTAGAACCCCTCACTAACAGAATTACTCATGTGAAAGACAGAACCTCTCACCTGGAAGACAAGATGGAAGAAATTCATTGGGAGACCAAAACCTTCACTAAATTTAAAAAAAAAAAAAAATCAAGTGAACAGAATGTGATGTAACTCTGGAATAGCCTAAAATGACCAAATATCTGGATCATGGGTATAACAGAAGGAGAAGAAATCCAGTCCAGATGCAAGGAGAATATATTCAACAAAATTATTGAAGAAACTTTTCTGAATCTCTCAAAAGAGAGGCCCATCCAGATACAAGAAGCCAACAGAACACCAAACAAACAGGACCAAAGGAGAAACTCTCCAAGGCACATCATAGTTAAAACATTTAACAATGAAAAAGAACAACAACAAGAAGAACAATGAGTGTTAAAAGCAGCAAGAGAGAAACAACTCGCAACATACAAAGGCAATTCCACCAGAATTATGTGAGATTTCTCAGTGGAAACCCTCAAGCCAGAAGGGCCGGGAATGGAACACTTTAAAGTCTAAAACAACTATGGCTTCTGACCCATGTTACTCTACCCAGTAAAAGTATGCCCTCATAATAGATGGTGAAAGGAAAACTTTCCATGAAAAAAAGTCAACCCTATCATTATATGAACACAAAGCCAAACCTACAGAGAATATTTCATGGAGTACTCAACACAGAATGGTCAAAAAACCAACCTTAAGAGCCAACAAGTTCATGACAGGTGTGGTCCACACATCTTTAATCCCAGCTCTTGGGAGGTAGAGATATGAGGATTGCCATGAGTTTGAGGTCACCCTGAGACTACATAGTGAATTACAGGTCAGCCTGCACTAGAGCAAGACCCTACTAAAAAGAGGAGGAGGAGGAGGAGGAGGAGGAGACAATAACCAAAAGATCTATCTAGCTCTATATAGTACAAAACACAAGAAAGCACCAAACCCCATAAAACACCTCATCATGGCAGGGACTAATTCAACCTCACAGTAATAACCATTAATATTAATGGTATTAACTCACCCATCAAAAGACACAAGTTAACAGGGTGGATCAATAAAATGGACCCTTCTATCTGCTGTCTTCAAGAAACCCACCTCACTACTAAAGATTGACGCCTCCTCAGGGTGAAAGGATTAAAAATGATATTCCAAGCAAATGGAAATAAAAAAAAAATGGGTGTTGCTATATTATCTGATAGATTAGACTTCAAACCAAAAGTCATCAAAAAGGACAAAGAAGGCCACTTCTTACTCATTGAGGAAATAATCCAATATGAACTCATCATAATCATAAATATATATGTGTCCAATACAGGTTCACTGAAGTTTATAAAAAAAAAAAAACCTATTTGACAACAAAACATAAATAAACACCAACACCATCATAGTCAGAGACTTCAATACTCCACTATCATCAATATACAGATCATCCAAGCAGATGATCAACAGGGAAATAATAAAACTCAACAACATCATAGATCAAATAGACCTAACAGACATCTATAGAACTTTCACCCCAACCCTACAGAATACACATTCTTCTCAGCAGTCCAAGGAGCCTTCTCAAATATTGAACATATGTTAGACATAAAGTGTGCCTTCATAAAGTCAAGTAAATTGAAGTAACTTCCTGCATCATGTCACATCACTAAGATTTAAAGCTAGAAATTAACAAGAGATACATCAAGAACTCCACCAGCTCCTGGAGACTAAACATACTTTTTTTTTTTTTTTTTTTGAGGTAGGGTCTCACTCTAGCTCAGGCTGACCTGGAATTCACTATGTAGCCTCAGGGTGCCTTGAACTCATGGTGATCCTACCTCTGCCTCCTGAGTGCTGGGATTAAAGGCGTGTGCCACCACACCTGGCTAAACACACTTTTAAACAATGAATGGGTTATGGAAGAAATCAAAATAGAAATTGTAAAGTACCTAGAATTGAATGATAATGAAAACACAACCTATGAAGACTTGTGGGACACGATGAAGGCAGTCCTAAGGGGAAAATTCATAGTGCTAAATGGCTTCATTACAAAGACAGAGATTCCAAATTAATAATCTAACTGTCCACCTGAATACTGGAAAAGCAAGAAGAATCCAAGCCAAAGAGCTCCAGACAGAAACAAATAATCAAGATTAGAGTAGAAATAAATCAATTGGAAACTAAGAAAACACTTTTAAAAATTGATGAAATGAAGAACTGGTTCTTTGAGAAAATGAACAAGATTTACAAACCCTTAGCCAGTTTGATCAAGTAAAAAAAAAAGTCTCATGGGGAGGTAATAGGATGGAGAATGGAATTTCAAAGGGGAAAATGGCGGGGGGGGAATTACCATGGGATATTTTTTTATAATCATGGAAAATGCTAATAAAATTTTTTTTTAATATTTTTTTTGTTCATTTTTTATTTATTTATTTGAGAGCGACAGACACAGGGAGAAAGACAGATAGAGGGAGAGAGATAGAATGGGCGCGCCAGGGCTTCCAGCCTCTGCAAATGAACTCCAGACGCGTGCGCCCCCTTGTGCATCTGGCTAACGTGGGACCTGGGGAACCGAGCCTTGAACCGGGGTCCTTAGGTTTCACAGGCAAGTGCTTAACCGCTAAGCCATCTCTCCAGCCCCTAATAAAAATTTTTAAAAAGTCTCAAATTAACAAAATCAGAAATGAAAAAGAAGACATCACAACAAACATGAATGAAATTAGAAGAATCATCAGGGCATACTTCCAAAACCTCTACTCCACATAACTGAATAATCTGAAAGAAATGGATAAATTTCTAGCCATATACCATGTGCCAAAGCTCAGAGAAGATTGACCTAAACAAACCTATCACATCCATGGAGATTGAAAAGGTAATAAAAACCTCCCCCTGCAAAAATGTCCAGGACAAGTTGGCTTCTCAGCTGAATTCTATCAAACCTCCATTGAAGAACTGAAACAAATTTTTCTCAAACTGTTTCAAATAACTGGAGACCAGGTAATCTTCCCCAATTCCTTTTATGAACCTAGCATTACCCTAATAAGAAAACAAGACAGAAATGCAACAACAAAAGAAAACTATATCCCTGATGAACTCAGATTCAAAGATCCCAAACAAAATCCTTGCAAACTGAATTCAACAACACATCAAAAGCATTATCCATGTTGAGCAAGTCTTCATCCCAGGGATGCAGGGGTGATTCAACACACAGAAATCCAGCAATGTAATACATGATGTAAATAAACTGAACCATAAGAACCACATGATCATCTCAATTGATGCAGAAAACGCCTTTGACAAAATACAACACCACTTCCTGATCAAAGCACTGGAAAGAATAGGCATGGAGGGATTATGTCTCCACACAATAAATGCTACATATAAGGCACCTAAAGCCCAAATAATATTTAATGGGGAAAGACTCAAGGCGTCTGAAATAGGGAATAAGACAGGGGTGCCCACTCTCACCATTGTTCTTCAACATAGTACTAGAAGTACTAGCCCAAGCTATAAGACAGGAGAAAGAAATAAAACAGATTCAAATTGGAAACAAAGAAGTCAAGTTAGCCCTATTTACAAATGATATGATCCTATATATAAGTGGCCCAGAGGTCTCCATGTCAAACCTTCTAAAGGTGACTAATTCCTTCAGTAAAGTGTCAGGATAAAAAATCAATGTACAAAATCAGTATATTTTTATATATACAAAGGACAAATATACAGAGAAAGAAATCAGTGAGGCTGTCCCATTTTCAATAGGAACAAAAATGTAAATACCTTAGAATAACACTAGTCAATGATGTGAAAGACCTAGATAATGAAAACATGAAACAACTCAGGAAAGAAATTAAGGAGTACCTGAGAAGATGGAAAGACCTCCTATGGTCCTGGATAGGTAGAATTAATATTGTACACATAGCAATCCTACCAAAAACAATATAACATATTTATCACAATACCATACCAGCATCATACTCCATAGAGACAGAAAAAATTATCTCAAAATGTATATGGAATGGCAGCAAGCCTCAGATATCCAAATATGTCCTTATCAGAAAAAAAAGCTCTGGATATATCACCCTACCCAAACTAAATCTATATTACAAAGCCATAGTTACAGAAACAGCATGGTACTGGCATAAAAACAGAAACATAGACCAATGGAACAGAATTGAAGACCCAGACCTTAGGTCAAGTAACTATAGCTACATGATCTTTGACAAAGGTGCCAATAATGTAGACACAGACTGGAGAAAAGACAGCATCTTCAACAAATGGTATTGGACATCTTGGATGACTATATGAAGAAAAGTGAAATTAGAGTCACTTGTTTCTTTATACACAAAAATCAAGTCCAAATGGATTAAAGACCTCAATATAAAGCCTGAAACTCTTCAATTGCTGGAAGAAAAATAGGAAGCACACTCCATGACATAGGACTGGGAAAATACTTCCTGAACAAAACCATAGTAGCCCAGGAAATTAAACAAGCTTTCAACCAATGGGATTTCATGAAGCTAAAAAGCTTTTGCACAGACAACCATATATATCATAAACAGAGCTAATATATTAACAAATGAATGGAAGAAAATCTTTGCCAGCTTTACCACTGATAGAAGCCTAACATCCAGAATCTACAAAGAATTCAAACAACTAAACAGTAACAGATCAAACAACCCATTCCAAATGAGGGCCAGAGAGCTGAATAGGGAGTTCTCAGAGGAAGAATTACAAATGGCTAACACACACTTAAGTAAATGTTCAACATCCCTAATCATCAGGGGAATGCAAATTAAAGCATCCATGAAATTCCATCTTACCCCAGTAAGGATAGTAAACATTAAAAAAGTCAAATGAAAACAAATATTGGCAAGGATGTGGAGAAATAGAAACACTCATTCTCTTTTGGTGGGAATATAGGTTGGTGCAACTACTATGGAAATCAATATGGAGACTCCTAAAAAGGAGGAATATAGAGTTACTAACAGACCCTGTTATTCCTTTACTGGGCATTTACGCTAAAGGCTCTATATCTCAGTTAAGAGATATTTGTTCAACCATGTTTATAGCTGCTCAATTTATAATAGCTAAGAACTGGAATCAACCCAGGTGCCCATCACTGGACAAATGGATAACAAAGATATGGTATATCTACAAGATGGAATTCTACTCACAAGCAAGAAAAAAAAATGACACAATTAAATTTGTAGAAATATGGTTGAACTTGGAACAGATCATACTAAGCTAACTCACACAATCAAAGAAAGACATTCATTCATGGTCTCACTCATCTGTGGTTCCTAACCTGGATCTCCCCAAGTTGCTGACATACCTGACTGACATATCTAGGCTTGGGAAATAGGGAGCATAGGGCTTGGGGGAAGGGGAAGGGTGGAGGGGGGCAAAACTAAACCCAAAATAAACTGGTACCATAGAAACCTATGTCTTGGAAGTTAGACTAAAAGATTGAACCCTTGACAGGAGGAGGGGGAGCCAAGTTGGGTGCATTTTAAGTCTACTTCAATGATAGGCTCTTGGGAGCCTCTGGATCTCTGCTTTGGTAAGTGTTTAGAGTCATCAGTGTCTATCTACACCCTTGTGCTAATATCAGGTTCACCAAGGGGGAGCACCTTAGTTGAAGGGCCCTGAAGAGGATAAGATAAAGTCTAACCTTAAATTCCTCTGCTTTCTCTCTCTTTTTTTCTCTCTCTTTTTTTTCCATCTTTTTCTTTGTTTCATTTTCCTTGGTGCTGACATATTATTCCCTGTGCCAGGACCTAGTTAATATCCAGAATGAGCTGTTGATCCGAGAGACCTACAAGGTCTCCCAAAACAAACGACAGAATTCTGTCAGAGAACTTGATTAGCCACCAGAGGTTAATGGTAAGACCTTACTGCTGAAGACTCCATATGCTATCAGCACAGATCATGGAGAGACCTGGTTGGAATCTGGAAGAGAGCCAGTCCCCAGAGAGTTAGCCCATCTAGTGGTAGAAGGTGCTACATGAGCTACTGGGTGAAAGTGAACATCTGTCTCAGCAACTCAAAGTCTAAGCTACTCAAAAGCAAACAACATGACATGATGCCCACACAAGTTCAATAGTGGCACACAGCCATGTTGGGTAACCAGCTGCTCTTGGATTGGCTAATGGATCTGCTCAGTGGAAAGGAAACCATATCTGGAACTGAGGAACAAGTCAGAATCATATCCAGATAATGATTTTGTTTCCCAACGTTGAGTTCCCCCTAATCTTGGGCTATAAATGAGTCTACACCCTTTAAATTCTCTCTAAATTGATAATGGTTACTCCATTTAACTGGTTCTGACTTCACTCTCTGTTTGACATTCTGCTTCTCTCTCTTTTATTTAAAATTAATTTTGTACTCAGTGAATACAGTCAAGTTGGTACCATTGTTAGCCTTTATGCTATCCTCCCCCCTCCCCCTGGACCCTAATTGTTGGGGTATATGGGTCATGCATTGTGGAGTTAGCCATCAGTTATGGGTATGAGGAAATGTCTATGTATATTATGACCCAATGTGTGGCTCTGACATTCTTTCTGACCCCTCTTCTGCAAATTTCCCTAAGCCATGTTGGGTTTATTTTAGATTTGCTTCAGTGATGAAGTCTTGGGAGCCTCTGTGTCTCTGGATATCTGCTTCTATTTTTCAGATGGGAGTGGGACCTGAGGTGGAAAAGACTCAGTACACTTCACCCCAGCCCCAGCTGAAACTACAGAGAAATTGGAGAAATGAGCAGGAGTACTGCTTTCTTGGTGAACCTGATATTATTGCAAGGGTGAAGGAGATAGATACTGAGGACACTAAATACCTACCAAAGCAGAGATCCAGAGGCCCTCAGGAGCCCATCATTGAAGTAGACTTAAGATACACTCACCCAACTTGGCTCAAGGAATTTTGTGGAAGAGAGGTGGAAAGATTGTTAGAACCATAAGTTGGGTTATTATGCACACAAACATTGTCTTTGCCCCATAACTGACTGCTGCCACTACCATGCATGACCCACAATCCCCATGGGGTTGACCTGCATCCCCACTGAGGAGGGCCTCCTTGGAAAAGGGGCAGAGATGAGGGAAATGATGGTACCAACATATGTTGTTTACATACTATGTATGTTCATATCTAATAAAAATAAATTTTAAAAAATAAATGCAATTTATTCTATACCTCAGGATAATATGTACATCATAACTAAAACTGAATGTTTGGAACTTAAAAGATGGTTCAGTGGTTAAAGGTGCTTGCTTGCAAAGCCTGGTGACCTGGGTTTGATTCCCCACTAGCCATGTAAAGCCAGATGCCCAAAGTGGTGCATATAACTGGAGTTCATTTCCAGTGTCAAGGGGCCTTGGTGCATCTATTCCTTTTCTTTTACTCACCCTCTCTTGCTCTCTCTTTCTCTCCTTCCACTCACAAATAAATAAATAAATAAATAAAACTAAATGTTAAAGAAATAACATGCTTTTATATATCAGTATAGTACTTTGAATTTGTTAAATTCAAATCAGTGTAATTCTTTAATTATTAAATCATTAAATAATTAAATAATCATGTCTCCTTCCACAAGATTTTTAGGGTGAAAAACATTGGCCAGTCAACAGTCACTGAAAACTCAAATAATGGTGGAATAAATGAGAGATTCAGCTTTTACTGCATCTGATAAACTTGCTACTACTGGAAGAGAAATAAATTTTTGCATCAATATATATTGGGTATATTATGTGAAAGATCCTGGAGTTTATGATACATTTGTATATGCCTCTTTAGTTCTTTTCTTCCAATCTCTTCAGTTTCCTCTCTATATTTCCCCACTGTGCACCACACAACCCTGCAGCTTCTTGAAACATGAAAGCAATAAGAGAGATACATAGATAGCCAGCGATCGTCCTGTGTATCTTATACAGAGAAGCAAGTTTTAGCATAAAAGATGTCTGTTTTTTGAGTGCATTTGAGTGACTGCCATGGTAATGGAATTGCTGATACACTACTTGGAGTACGTGGGTAACCGTTTTTTTTTATTATCAGGAAGACAAATGCAGTTTTTAAGCTCAAAGTGGACACCTCCTGGAAGTTACATTTATTTCAAAAAGCTTAAGTGACCACATTCCCAGGCATTAAAGCAACTTAACAGAACCAGATAGTAATATTCCATAGACCAGTATGCTCTTGATCATAACCACCATCTAAGTGGGGGACAGGAAGGACTGGTAATCTCATTCTGAAAGTGCCCAATTCTGTCAGAACCAGGGTTAAGCAAGCTGCTTGATATTATGATAGCCACAGCCAGGGTCTGCCTGACAGAAACATTCCAGTCAGGGCTGGTTCTGTGTAGGCTTTTGTAATTTTTGCCAGTGGAGAGCCCTTTTGGAGCATTTTGATCTCAATGTTTCATTTTGTTATCATAGAGGAAGAAAAGTAAAAGTTTATTACCATCAGTCACTATTACAGTATGTGCAAGGCCACCATGGGAATGAATTCCAGCCCTGAACACATGGTGACTGGAAAAGCAGCAGTTGCACACTGGAGGGAGGGATGCTCTCCTGCTCACTGCCGTCTAGATTCTCCTGTGTTAGGACCCTGAGGTACTCTCACTCACTCCTCTACTCTTTCTTTCTTTCTTTCTTTCTTCCTTCCTTTCTTTCTCTTTCTTTCTTTCTTTCTTTCTTTCTTTCTTTCTTTCTTTCTTTCTTTCTTTCTTTCTTTCTTCTTTTGCTTTCAATATTTGAAACAGTTTTGTTTTACTTTTATTTTCATCTTACTTATTTTCAATTTGATAAATAACATTGCATATATTTGTAGTCTATAGCAAGTTTTAAAATATGCTCACATGGTAGAATGGCTAAATCAGGCTAATTAACTGATGCATCCTCTCAGCTACTTAATATTTATCCCACTTTAAGTGAATTTGCCAAAATGTTCAGACAGTTGCCTTCAGGGAAGTCTGAGAAACAGCTTTCAGCTGGACCAACTTCAAATGTTTATTAAAACCCCTTTACTTAGAAACCAAAATGCTTTTCTAGTGTTTTGGAATATTCATGAAATTTTGGTCAGTGCACAGGAGAGAGTAATAAAGGTCCTTCTTTATTTTTTCTGAAACACTTTCCAGTAATTTGGGAGTCTGAAGAGCCCTTACTCTGGAAACTCCAGAAATTTAGTGGGGTGCTTCACTTTACAAAAGAGATGACTTCTCTCTCATATTATCTGGTGAAGAATTTCTGAAATTCCCTTTGCTGCCCCGGGCTCCACAGGAGTTCATCTTTATCCAGACTGGAATTAGAGGAAGAATTTTCTGGTGGTTGTTCAATTAAATGTTACTTAGAAGGTAAATTGTACCTAGCAGCTTCTATACTGAAAAGCTGTGACTTATAATACTGATGAAAATACAATATTGATTTAATGCATCTTAAATGGTCTCTTACAGAGCGGCCAGAGCCCTGACCACAGACATTTGTCATGTACTAATAAAATATATAATAGTTTGAAAATTATAAAGATTTTAGTGAGAACAAGGGTACACCTGGAATAGGTGTAGTGTACCTTGTGCAATTGCAATCTCTATACTAATTATTGAAAAAAATCACCATGCAATATTAATGGTCCTGAAAGTTGTCAAACTAAGCCCTCTCCCTCTTCCTCTCTCTCTTCTTCTCCTTCCCTCTCTTCTTCTCCCATGCTTCTTTTCCTCCCCTCTTTCTTTCTTTTTGTTTTTTCAAGTAGGGTCTTGCTGTATCCCAGACTAACCTAGAATTCTCTATGAAGTATCATGCTGGCCTTGAACTCACAGCAATTCTCCTAGCTTGGACTGCTAAGTGTTGGGATTAAAAACATGTGTCATCATGCCCAGCAATTTTTCTATATTTATTTGTTTATTTATTTATTTTGATATATTTCTCTCTCTCTCTCTCTCTCTCTCTCACACACACACACACACACACACACACACACACACACACACACACACACAGAGAGAGAGAGAGAGAGAGAGAGAGAGAGAGAGAGAGAGAGAGAGGGAGGGAGGGAGAGAATGGGTTTGCCAGGGCCTACAGCCACTGCAAACAATTTCTAGACACATGAGCCACCTCATGCATCTTGCTTACATTGGTCCTGGGGAACTGAACCTGTGTCCTTTGGCTTTGCAGGCAAGCACCTTAACCACTAAACCATTTCTCTAGCCCAGCCTTCTTTCTTTCTTTTATCTTTTTTTTCTTGAAATGCAATTCTCATGTCCACAATGAAAAACAAAAAGTGATATAGCTTTGTGGAAAGCAATCAATAAGAGATTGTTGTAAATTCTTTAGCGTGTAACTGAGGGGCAGGGTTACCAAAGATTATTTACTTTGGATATGTCATTTTGATTGAATTCTCTATGTTGAAGTTATAAAAGTACTATTCAAGAGAACTAATTTCGATCAATAGTATTTTTCAACAGGTTTTCAATTTTGTTTCAATTTCCAGTACCCCCCCCCATTGTTAATTTCAAGAAGTAGGAAGGATAAAGAGAACTGAAAGTAAAAGGGGGATATCTAAAGGAGAAGTATGCAGTCCTCATATGTTCTGGTAACTATGTATTTTTATGATTATTTTCATCTGTACATACACTTTTTTTTCCTCTTATGCTCAGCACCATTTAAGAAGGGGTGGTCCATGTATTTAGCATGGGTTATAATTTTAATTTGTGGCTCTGACCTTTCTCTAGTGTTTTGTATACTGTCACCACCTGTTTTATTCCATTCATCAGAGATAATTGTCCTCCTGAGTCTAGAGTTAAGCACACTAGAATCCATCACCTACCCTCTCTCCCTTGGCCCCTCCCTCAGCTGCTACTCACTCAAAAGGGTCGCTGGGATCTGCCCTCTGGAGCTCTGGAGGGATGGGGATTCTTTTGTAGTACATTTCCCAGTCGAAGGCTCCTCGCATGGCATCCCCAGCTTGTGCCTCATATCCAAAGTGATTGTGGTCAATGACATCGATCATGGGACACACGATGGTTTTGTGGTTTAGTGCAATTTGGTCTGAAAAATGAAAGCACAAAACAGGAAATGACATGCCTGCCCAAGTCATCCATCATCTCCAGCCATGAGAAGCCTACAGCTCCTTTAATGCACAACACTGGCAGCCTTGGTTCCCTCTTTCGTCACAGCACTCTGCAGAAATCTCCAAATGTTGGACTTAACATGATGGGACAGTGATTAGGCACAATTAGAGTTGCTGTATTTCCCTTTAAGAAAGTTATGTCCCGGAGAGACTTGCAGAAGTCCATTTAGCTCTACTTCTGTCACATATTTTGCTCTGACCTGTCCCCAATCTGTCATTTTAACGTGCCTCCAACATGCACAGAGTATAAACAGTACTTGTGTTCCTTCAAGCATATAGCAAAAGCCTGCTGAGAAAATACTGGCCTGCTTTCTCTAGGTTCCAAAATGTAAATATTTAACTTTATAGTTTTTATAACATCTAGTCTTATAACAAGTGTGATGGCTGGTCCCCTCCTAAATGCTGACAGATCATATATAAAATTCTTTGCTGTAAAGTTTTTGTGGAGACCTATTTTGCCACTGTTGTTTCTTTAAGCCAAACTCTACTTATCAGAGGTATTTTTATATTCTCTCATCAAATCCTAGAATGTATTATATGACATGGTGCTATTGCAATGAATCCTACTACTATTAAGTGCCTGAGAAATTACTAAGTGACTTAAACTCATGCTATATCTCATAGTCCTGGCAACACAGAAAAAGATCTATTGTTGTCATTCCCCAGTGTATGTAAGGTGAAACTGAACACAGAAATGCTAAATAACATGTTGAGGGTTACTCATTGTGAGAATAATAACCAGGATAATCATTATCCAGTCCCCAAACTTCCTTTTCTAGGTTGCCATGGTGCTTCTTTTAGTAGAGAGATGAATTTTCAGTTCCTGTATCTTTGTTTCCCATGTGTGTGTGTGTGTGCATGTGTGTGTGTGTATACACACACACACACACACACACACACATACACACACATATATATATATATATGTATATATATATATATATATATATATGTATATATATATATATATATATATATATAGTGATGCATTAACAGCCAGCACAGCACAGGGAATGACATTTGCCTATTTTGGTTCCTCTAGATAAAATAAGTGTATGAAATATCTTCTTTCCCAGAATGTGCATGTAATAAATATTTATTACATCAAACCAATACTGTCTGACAGGCAGAACACCTAAATATAAACACTGACTCTCATGTTTTGGAATACCTTTGGAGGTTGCATGTTACATTAAAGAAAGGATATTGTTTAGAAATATGGGCCTTAGTTATTTCCATGTCATATTTTTCTTAGAGATTCTGAAGTCAATGTGATCTGTGTCGGGGATCAGCTGTTATAGCAAGGAAATTGTCCTCTTGCTTCAGAAGTTTCTCTTAATCATAAGGCAGGACATAAAAGGATTTGTCAGCTATAATAACAGGTGATTTTATTTTTGTGACACTCATAAAATAGGGTGTGGACAATATCCTATAGGATATCTTCCTTCCAGATACTCATGCCCATTCCTTCTTATAACAAATATTATTTGCTGAGTAAAACAACATGCTGGCTAATTCTCCAGATTCTGGGGACAGTGCAGGGAACTGTCTCTAGTGATGGGGAAAAATCAATTAGCAAAAGCATAAATACCTAAATTCTATGTTTTAGACAGTGAGAAATGAGATGGAAAGAAGAAAAAAGTGATCAGGGGAATAAAGAGTGCTGGGTGTGCAAAGAGTGGAGACTTTAGTTAAAATGGCTTCAGGAAGCCTCAGGGAGAGTGGGATTTGCATTTATCTTGTTTTAAGCTAATTAGTAAATGTACTATTTCAACTTCACCTCCCCCAAGGGCTCTCTAAGCATCCATTTTCACCTGGGTGAGCCTCATCATGAGTTTTAATTTAATCTAAGTGGTGTTTCCCCAGAGACGTCTTTGACAGGGGAGAACGTCAGAGTTGCACCGGAGGTATTTTTTCTATCACCTCTGTAGATATTTTAACATTATGCTCTCAGTGACTTTCTTCAATCAAATTTAGAATCAGTTGATCTACAAGTTCGTTGACCAACAAGGAGTCCCAAGGTGACCCGAAGAGAATGAGTCTGCAAATTAACTGTCAGCATTCCCTTCCAATTTCCTCTCAGCTCTCATCCTGCTCTACTAGTTTAGGGTGAAAGCCGCATGACTAATTTTTCATCCAAGGCTTGTGCCTACATTTCAATTTCCAGGGATCAAACAAACAGATTCTTAATAGGAAATTGAAATTCAGGTATAATCCCAAGGTGAAAAATGAACCAAGAAACTGTGTGGTTCCACCTGTTTTTTCATTTTGGATGATGTGACGGGACACTGATAGAGGAAAATAAAAAACGATAGGGATCCTGAGCCTGAATCATTTCTTATCCATCAGGCCTACAGGAAATGAAATACTTTAATGAGAAAAAGCAAGTTATAGGCTCCTCTTATGGTCTCTTTCTTTTCTTTCCCCCCTTCCTCCATTAGATTCACAGTGAACAATCAGAGACTCAATAATTGGCATTTACGGGTTGCCTGGGTTCATAAATAAATTAGACTTTGCTGACTTCCTTCAGTATTCAGCAGCACATAAGGTCAGATTCAGTTTGAAGGAATCTCACTGTTGGTGATGAATCTCTAAATGGCTATGTCCTTGAACAAGGCTCTTTTAATTAAAGGCTCAGAGAAGTCTCCCACTGACGCAGCACTGAGATTTCTGTTGATTAGGATGGCTGGGCAGTCATCTGTGCAGGGGCCTGTGGACTCGGTGATATGGTGGAGGGTGTTAGTTGCTGGTTGTTGTGTGTTTAATTGCGTACAGTTCCATTTGATTCTCCCACTCCCATTTTTTCTAATGGAACTTGGCTGGTTGTAGCTGAAATCCTACACAGTAGTCGATAGCAGCTCATTCTTTCTGAGATAGCTCTTGTTAAGGCAGTTGTTACTGGGTTTAGTTCTGAAGCCAGGGATGCAATTAGAATGAAACTTGATTTGGAAAAACTTGAGAGAATAATAATGCAGGCAGTATATATAGATCAAGAACTTTAAAAAATATTTTATTTAGTTATTTGAAAGACACACACACACACACACACACACACACACAGAGAGAGAGAGGGAGGGAGAAAGGGGCAGATATAAAGAAAGAATGGGCATTTCAGGGCCTCCAGCCACTGTAAATGAACTCCAGGTACATGTGCTACCTGGTGCATCAGACTTATGTGGGTACTGGGAAATCAAACCTGGGTCCTTAGGCTTTGCAGGCCTTTAACCATTAAGCCATCTCTCCAGGCCTAAGAACTTTTTTAGGAACCTTTATTCATGTGTTTATTTTTGGCTACCACTGGACTTTATCTGACTTCAATATAATATAAAAATTAACAATATGAAAGCTAGATATGAGGTACACTTAGGTTTTCTAGTTTGAATTACAGTCAGCTTGCTTATGTTTCTAACAGCTCAAGTGTAACATGATCATGTCTTTTCCCTCTTCTTAGCCATACACTGGTTATTTAAGACCCATCACCCACAGAGAAGCTCTTTTCCTTTGTTTCAGGGGTTCTGTCTAAATATGGAGGGTCTATGTAACTATGTATATATTTCAGGAAATAGACTGGTCCCTGAAATGGAAAGAAAAACAAAAAGAAAATGGTATTATAAATCTTAGAAAATGTCAAAACACTTGTACTTCATATTCTGGGGATGGATAGTTTCTTTCTTCCTTTAACAATCTTGAAAAAACTGTTAAAATGTATATAGTTTGATCTTGTGGAAATTATAGGATGACCAGAAGAGAGGTTAGGTATTTGTATTTACCCTACAAATGCAACTTCAATACAGGAATATGTCCAAGACAAAAGAAACCTTCCTTCCTAACTTTAGTTTGCAGTTGGTACTAAAATAAATGCCAATTTGGTATAGGGGAGAGGAGATGACTCATCAGGTAAGTGCAAGCCTGAGGACCTGAGTGCGATCCCCAACAGCCATGTAAAAGCCAGGCGTGGCCACATATGCTTGTAACTGCAGTTTTGAGGGAGGCAAAGGAAGGAGAATCACTGGGGTTTGCTGGTCAGCTAATCTGACCCAAAGTTGGTGAGTTCCAGGTTCAGTGAGAGACTCTAGCTTAAGGAAATAAGGCAAGAGAGCAGTAGAGGAGGATACCTGATGTTCTTTGCCTGTGTGCACATGGGGCACACACATCTTCACAGTCAAGTTCATAAAATATACATACACACCCCACACACATCATACCACCCACACACCAGAATATAAAGAAATGCATGTTTAGAGGATACTTGAGCCTGAGGACCTGGGTTTGGAATCTCCAGACTCTACATATATTCAGGAAGTGGTGGTACACCTGGCCAAGGCTTGGGACAAGAAGATGGGAATTTACCATGGCTCACTGGCTAGCCAGACTAGCCAATAGGTGAGCTTGAATTAAGTGAAACCCTCTTTCAATAACTAAGGTAAAAATCAACAGAGGGAGACACCAGAGGTCCACCTCTATCCTACAAACACAGACCCATGTATCTACACACACATGACCACCCCAACACATAAGAACATACCTACACACACATGCATAGCCCATAAATACGCAGGAAAAAAAGAAATGGCAATTTAATGATGTTTTCTAGTTACCTGTTTGTAGCAGTGGTTAAGAAACAATTCAAAGATGCAACTATAGAAATTATACAAAGGGTCTTTAGCTTTTGTTGGTTGTATGCAGGTGGTACCTTGTACTCTATATGTAGGGCCAGTTCCTTCAGCTCCCCTGGTTCCCAGGGTCCCATAGTAAGAACAGTGGTGACGATATGTACTCACTAAGGAGTGGAGGCAACCAGTTCACGTTGACCTCACAATGGGAGTCAAGGAAGGTCAGCACCTCTCCTCTGGCCATAGAAGCCCCCAGGAGTCGGGTTCGGATGAGTCCTTCCCTTTTCCTGGTGCGAACGATTCTCACTTTGGAAAACCGAGCCATATATTCTTCTAACTTATCCTTCAAGTGTTCTAGAAAGGAAACAGAATGCACAGGGGGAATGCAAAGCATTAGTCATAGAAGAATCATTTGTGGACACTATGTGTAGAGCATATGTGAATGATGAATGTGAGCGTGAAATTTTAAAAGTCTGTGTTTCTCCTTCCATCTAGAAAGAAGACATTAATATAATTTTATGCTTAGAGGTTTTGTATTGTTATCCCCCAAATGCTTCACAAATTTCAAATGTTGTCCTTTGTTTGAATGCAGAAGGTAGCCACACACCAGAGTTCAATCATGCAGTTACTGTTGGCCATCAGCCACTATGTTAATCTTGGCCAGCTTTTGCCAAGATGGGCAGCAGCCTTCTGGTTCCTGCTGTGTAAAGTCAGATGAACATCCTGGCATATGGGCTCTTCCCAACAAGAGGTCTCTTTATTGCAAATCTTTGCCTGGTATTCTGTGTGCTGGAATAATAATGCATGTGAAACTATGAAGAAAAAATCCCATCAAATAAAGAAGAAACAGCTTTCCACCCACAAGGTATTAGTACACAGGAAGCAAGCCTAGCTATGGCTTCTAATCTGAACTGTAAAAGTGATTCCTGGGGTCTTGAAATAGGGGAAAGAAAGACAGAAGAAATACCTAAACTGTCATTTTGAATTTTTCTAGCTAAGATGTAGGAATATTTCTTAGCTTCTTAAACTTGCAAATGTTTCTTCCCCAGTTAAAAGCAAACACTGGAAACAAAATCAAATAAAAATCTTATTTAGAGAATAAGAAATTTTCTACTGGCTTTGCCCTTTTTATGCCAAGTGAGTGCACTTGGTAGCTTTCTATGGGGATATGTACTTATATCCCCTTCTGTTACTTTCTCATGTCTAAGATTCTGTGAAGACTTTACTGGAAATTTTGACAAGTATAGCATAATAGTCATTGGATTAAAATATTAGAGTACAGTATGCTTTTATACATTTCACACTTTATTTACATATCTGTAATCAAAGGCAATATTATTGTGTCCTCCATAACCCACAGTAGTAGGGATTCATGCAGGATCTATAACACTTACTTATTATCTAATTTAACAGATGTCAGAATTACTCCAAATTTCTTTCCCTATAGAGCTTTATTATTATTTTTGGTTTTATTTATTTATTTATTTATTTTTGAGGTAGGGTCTCACTGTAGCTCAGGCTGACCTGGAATTCACTATAGAGTCTCAGGGTGGCCTTGAACTCATGGTGATCCTCCTACTTCTGCCTCTCGAGTGCTGGGATTAAAGATGTGTGCCACCATGCCCGGCTGAGCTTTATTATTTTGTTAGTTCATTTAGTATGTGTTTATGTGTACTTTGTGGGTATATTAAAATTTTAATTTCGTATTTTTAGATGACTATAAATTTCACAAATGGGTTGATTAAAACAATATTTACTTTTGTAATCTTCACTGCCAAAGAATGATATGGAATCTTTTTCAAAGAGAGTTAGAGATTTACATGTTCCCCTCTGTTTGTTCTTCCTGTCATTAATGGAATTTGAGAGTTGGAGCCATGGGAAGAGAAGGTTCCAGAATTTGAAATGAGAATAGTTTTGAGATGGAATTTTTTCTTTTTTAAAAATTCAGGGTGACATGGTGTGTAAGTTCTACAAACTCTGCAAGCCTGCATTCACTTACTTATAAAGCATAAGGGTTTGAGGATGTTTTTCCTCTTAGAATGTGGTACAAAATCAAGCTTTGTGGTATTCTCTTTGGTTGAAGACCTGTAAGTATTTACTCATGTAACCTTTATTAATGCAATAATTGGATACTCCAGTAAGTCACTTGTATTTTCTTTTAATTTTATTTTTTTCTAATTAGCATGCTGAGATTTATTTATCATACATTTTGATATTTTTTGAAGAAAAAACATTTTCTCTTTGCAGAAATACCTTTCAATGCTGAGCTTAAAATATAAAAATATTTAGGTATGTCTATTTTGTGGTGAGATTTTTTTTTTTTTTTTGAGGCAGGGTCTCTTTCTAGCACAGGGTGACTTGGAACTCACTCTGTAACCCAGGCTGGCCTCAGATTTATGTTGATTATCCTATCTCAGCTTCTCCAGTGTTGGGATTAAAGGTGTGCACCCCACACGTAGCTTCTTAATAGCATTTGGATAGCTCACCATCTTGTATCTATTGAAAATGTGAAGAAAACTTGTTGGCAAGAGGTGAATAAAGATATATGAAAGTGTAGATAGTATTGCAGCAGCTCTTCCAAGAGATCAGTTCTACCATGTTTCTTTCTGTTCTATCAGAGGGCTTCCCTCCTGCTCATCTTCTCTTTACTCACTCCCTGCCCCCCTCCCCCCAACAAAAGGCTGCTGGCTCCCTCCCTTGAGTATAAGCAGCTAAGAAAGATTTGCAAACATATAACAGGCAATTGTCTATGAGTAAGCCTGGGACTTTACTATCTTGTCAGGGAAATACAGGGATATCATTGTACAAAGACAATGACTAAGTGGTGAAGGCTACCCATGAGGTTGCTGTATGTGCCAGAGTCTTGAGTGTCCTTGTTCTGCCAGGACTTCTCACTGTGACATTTAAGACACATTAAAATCTCATTACTGTAATGCATTTAGGTATTATAGTCTTTATGCAACACTCATTTTCAAGGAATGGACATTCTGTTTATTAATTTATTTGGACATCAGTTGCTTGAGCCACAGAATGGATTGTCTCATGGACTGGTGTCTAGAAAGCTGATGGAGATTGAAGATAAGAGCATGAATGTGTGTTCAATGAACCCCCCTACCCCCAACTGTTCTCTCTCTTCCTTTAATTCTCATTGTTTTGTGGCAAATGTAAAATTCTGAGCAGCATCTCAGTACTTTAAGATGCATTTCTTTCTTTCTTACTTGGGTAGCTCTCAGGAAGTAACAGGACCATCTCACAGGTGAGAGGGGTGATTTTTAGAGCTGCCTAAGAGGAAGTTGCTCCGGAACATGCTCACTTCCTGGGTGTTCCAAGCTGGGAAGCTGGCAGTGGTTGTCCCAATTTCACTCCATATTCTTTTGTTTATGAGAAATTCTTTGGGATCCAGTGGGAAATTCCTCTGTAAGTTTTTTTTTTTCCTTCTGTACACCATGTTAGACATTTTGAGTTTTCTCATATCAAAGTCTATTTTAATGTGATAAAATATTGCATGGTATGACTTCATTAAGCACACAGGGTTTGACCCCAGATAGAATATACTAGATATTTAGATCAGTTTCCCTTGTTTGAACTTTATGGTGATAATTAGGTTGCTTTGCCTCAGATAATGAACTGGATGACTGCCCTTTTGGGTCCATTCTCTCTTAGTAGCTCAGTTGTAATAGCTAATTACCAATAACTATGAAGGCAAGTATCATCAGTCTAATTAACAAACTCTCATTCAAGGCAGTAGGTTACTGGAGATGGTAAAGAGGATTTGAAATTATAAATATGTTGCCTTTTTCCAGTGGTACAAACAATTTTTAGATTAATTTCTAAAATGTCATTATTATAATATTCACAATAGCTTTAAATTATTTTGATCCTTTCATAACTTTGAAGATCATTTTGAGCTAACTGAATTTTAAATAATTTCAGGAAAATTTATGGAACTTTTATACAGCAGACAGCTTTATGTAGTGACTGTAAGGCTTAAAGAAACATTATAATTGTTTTGGTCAGCATCCCTGGTTTATAAGTTGTTATATTATTGGCAAAAACCACTGAGTAATAACCTGATGACCAAGAAGAATAAGCATAACTTCAGGAACACACGAAACTGTGACAAAACACGGAACTAAAAAAGTTCAGTAAGTGAAATTTCAATTTCTTAATACTGTATTAAATTTAGAACAATTTTCTGAAATGTATTTTTCAGAGATTTTTTTTTACACTCTCTATATATCTCATTCATGTATTTAGTGTTTAGGGTAGAAACTAAACACTCAAAAATTCATCATCGTTTGTAGAGATTGTTCAGTGGTTAAGGATCTTGCCTCCAAAGTCTAATGACTCAGGTTTCATCTCCCAATACCTGTGTAAAGCCAGATGCACAAGGTGGTATATGCATCTGGAATTTGTTTGTAGTGGCTAGAGGCCCTCGCATACCAGAACAGACGTTCTTTCTCTCTCTCTCCTTCTCTGTGTGTGTCTGTATCTCGATGCTTACAAATAAATAAATTTATTTTTTAAACTACCTATTTTTCATAATTAAAGAGTCAATGCCAAGAGTTCTGGTCTTCTATTGACTGTTCGTATGGTTCTGGGTTAATCACTTTATACAACTTGGCTTCACTTTTCTTAGTTATAAGGCAGAGAGAATTTGATGGATCTTAAATTTCTCCCACATTTTATGATGTTATGTTCTCCTTTGTGAAGTTTTATTTTATTTTATTTTATTTATTTATTTGGGAGCAACAGACAGAGAGAGAGAAAGAGGCAGATAGAGAGAGAATGGGCGCGCCAGGTCTTCCAGCCACTGCAAACGAACTCCAAACGCATACGCCCCCTTGTGCATCTGGCTAATGTGGGTCCTGGGGAATCGAGCCTCGAACCGGGGTCCTTAGGCTTCACAGGCAAGCACTTAACCGCTAAGCCATCTCTCCAGCCCCTTTGTGAAGTTTTAATTACCAGACAGATCTAGTCCTGTCAAATATTTAGATTTTGTAAATACTTTGTAATTGTTGGCATTCCTTTGTCTCCTTTTGACTATGTCTCATTTTTGAAAGTTAGAGTTAAAGTAAAGTTGACAAGTATCAGAGGGTTAGTCAAAAGGCAAACACCAAAGCATTTTCTTTGGTCCATAGAGGATCTGTTTGATCTCCTACAATTTTATAACTGTAGGATATGTCACTGATGTCCACATAATGATTCTGAATCATTGTAAGTTCATTTTAAGTCTTTCATTAAATTATGCACATTATGTCAAAAAATACAGTACCCGAGTTTAGAGCTTTCTGGTGCACTTTTGAAGAATTGTTCTCAGCGGATAGACTGAGCATGACCAGGGTATCTCCCTGGAGGCTCTATGAAGACTGGAAAATTACAACCCCCTAGTCAGCATTTGGTACTGAGGTCCAGCAACTTGTTCCCTGGGGGCAGAAGATACTGTTGACCTGGAGGTATGCATTTCTATAGTGTAATGCATACCTATAGAGATGAAATTCTATTGAGGTTTATGCTTTGGTCTTAGCAGATTATGGTGGGCCTTAAGCTTGCATAGAGTATGTATTAGTTATTATAGGTATTACCTACTTTTGAGATCTCAAATATAATGTGTTATATACACATGGAAAAATATATACTTAAAATTTTCTGCTTTAGTCCTTTGTGTATGAGCGTGTGTGTGTGTGTGTGTGTGTGTGTGTGTGTGTATGTTCATGTGCATGATGACACACATATATGCATGTGCCTGTGGAGACAGACAGGAGGCTGACATTTGCTGTTATTCTCTGTTCTTTTTTTTTAAAATAATCTTTTATTGGGAACTTTAATGTATGACATATTGCAAATTGGTCATATGCTCATAAGGTTATCCTTTTTTAAAAATATTATTTATGTATTTACAAGCAGGAAGTTATAGAAGAGAGACAGACAGAGAGAATGTGTGTGCCAGGGCCTCTGTCCACTGCCAATGGACTCCAGATGCATGCACCAGCCACCCAGTGCTTTATGTGGGTCTTAGAAAATTCAACTCAGGCAAGTGTCTTAGCCATCTCTCTAGCCACCATCAGGTTATCCTTTTATGTTCCTTCTTTCTCTGACCTCAGTCCACTGAAGGCTCTTTTCAGTGTGGGTAGTGGTAATCATTTTGGGGTCATGAGTATACCAGACTGTCTCTATGGAGAGTATAATACCTCAGAGTACTCCTTCCCATCCTGTGGTTCTTATAGTCCTTACTTCCTCTTTCTTAATGTTCCCTGAGGTGTGGAGTGTTATAATTCTCCTTTAGTGTTGAGTTCTCAGCAGCCTCTGACAGCCTCTGATTTTCTGCCTTGATGAGTTTTGAATTTCCTCAGTGTCCATGACATCTCCCTGGAGTAGGTTCTCTGGTTGTCATTGAGAGAAGCACTCATATTTAATGTGCCACTTCCTCTGTAAGGTATCTAGGGACATGGCAGGCATAGTACAGATGTCTCATCTCATGCCATTCTGATGGGTTTTGGGTCTCCCTTTATCTTATTATTTTTTTGATGTAGGGTCTCACCTGTAGCCCAGGATGGCCTGTAATTCACTATGTAGTCTTAGACTGGTCTTGATCTGACAGAGATCCTCCTATTTCTGCTTGCCTCTGTCTTGTTGGGATTCAAGGCGTGCACTACTATGCCCAGCCTTTTTTCTTTTAACTTATGTTTTGAAAAGAGATCTCTCATGGAACTAAAAGTTCTCTGAATCAGCTAGATTAGCTAACCAGTAGGCCCCAGGGATCTTTATGTCTTGTCTCATCAGTTTTGGGATCATAGGCCTACATGACATGCCCAAATTTCAGGAGTGTGCTAGCAATCCTAGCTCAAGGCCTCATGCACGCATGGCAATACTTTACCCATGAGCTGTCTGTCCTAGTTAGCTCTCACAAAGCAAAACTCTAAGAATTCTGGGATACCTGAGGATTTAAAAAAATATATATATTTATTTATTTATTGAGGTAGGACCTCACTTTGGCCCAGGCTGACCTGGAATTAATTATTTAGTCTCAGAGTGGCCTCAAACTCATGGCAATCCTCATACCTCTGCCTCCAGAGTGTTGGAATTAAAGGTGCGCACCACTATGCCCAGCTAAAAATATTTTTAAATATTTAACTTATTTATTTGAGAGAGAGAGAGAGGGAGAAAATTGGCACACCATGTCCTCTAGCCATTGTAAACAAACTCCAGATGCATGCACCACCTTGTGCACCTGGCTTACATGGGTCCTGGAAATTCGAACCTGGATCCTTTGGCTTTGCAGGCAAGTACCTTAACCACTAAGCCATCTCTCTGGCCATTAACTGAGGTTTTATTACAATGGCAAGAAATATTCTAGAATTAAAAACTATGATATCCTTTTCTTTCTAATTTACTAGACATGAGCAATATGTATATATTTGTATATTTAGATTCAAAGTGCAGATGTTAAGAATAACTGTTCAATGACCTGCATGACCTGTATGGCAGGCATATAGATTTTAGGTATGTAGTTGAATTCTAGAAAATTATCAATACCTTCTTGTGCTGGTTGACCACAGTAAATCTGTCCTTTTTGATAGCTTTTGAGTATAGACATTTCACATTTATCTCTAGAATACACAAAAAAATCCAACCAAGGAAGTAATAGAATTGATGAAACCATATTCAATTACCTCTGCTATTGTTTCAGCTTGGTTCTATCTCTGGCTGAACTACTTTCTATTGTTTTATGAAGGTATCTTAAGTCATCTGGGAAAGAGCTGGGAGCAACAAACTTAAGCAGATAGACAAAATACATTGCAAATAGTATAAGAAGAGCAGGTAGAATGTTACCCTTTCTACCACCTAATGAAATACTGGATCAGGCTACCATAGACTACTGGCATCACAAAAAAGAATGGCAATCTCCTAGTACGGACCTCCAGATGGAAAAAATAATCACAGCATATGAAATATTCTTATGTAAAATATTAAATCTGATTCTGGTTTAAAATCTAACTACCTGTTTATAGACATAAAGAGATGAAAGAGCCAGGCATGGTGGAACTTGCCTATAATCCTAGCACTCAAAAAGCTGAGGCAAAGAATAAAAAGGCTGAGGCAGTTCAAGGCTAACGTGGGCTACATAGTGAAACTCTGTCTTATAAACAAAAAATAAACATGACAAAACAGACAAAACAAAACAAAATGATGGAAATGTGTTACATGACTTATCTTGGATATAATTTGAAAAGTTAAAATCACAGGAAATTCCTCAGATACACTGAGAAATATTAAGTTCTACTTATTTGAAGAATTTCAAGAGTTTTTTATGATTAGCTCATAGAACCTTATATTTTCCAGTAAGAAACAGGGATGAAATACGTGTCAGAATGTGTTCTTCTCTTGGTACATCAAGCAAGAAACCAGGCTGTATTCCTTGGGTCTTCTCTCTCATTCCCCTTTTATATCTTCCCTTCTACATTCTCCTTTTCTTCCTGTTTTCCTTACCTCTCTCCTACTTTCTTCCTTCTCCCATCCACTCTCTTATTAACTTCTTAATTAAAAGTTAAATATGCATTTTCAGAATAGTTTAGAATGTACAACATTGTTGGAGTAACACAAGTGAAATGACTTTAAGTCATAATCTAGATCACAGCTCTGACTCATTCATTTATGGCATGGTTCCTATGGAGAGGTCCAGAGCTATACCATCACTCATGAATAGTTTTTTTTTTTTTTTTTTTTTTTTTCTGTTAGGATAGTAATAGCAGTATTTTTTTTTCTGTCTTTGAAATTATTATATCAAAGATCAAAGGTAATTTGTATAATACCTTATGAATAAAGGTCCTCAAAGGGAAATATATTAGAGAATTATAGGTGCCATTACATAGAAAAATATGATTTTTAGAAAATCTTAATTTTGTAAGATACAGGAAAGAGATTCAGTAAAGAAAATATTTTCATGTTAGAGAGATTGCTTAATGTTAAGTTGCTTGCCTGCAAAGTCTAAGGAAACTTGTTTAATTCTCCAGGGCCCATGTAAGCCAGATGCACAAGGTGACACAAGCATGCAAAGTCACACATGTGCACGAGGTGGCACAACTGTCTGGAGTATGATTGCAGCAGCTCGAGGTCCTGGTGTGCCAATTCTCTATGTACCTCTCATAAAATTAGCAAAAATATTTAATTTTTAAATATCTTTTATACTTATAAAGTATTTAATCTTAAAATGGAGTTTACAAAAGGACAAATACCAGAATACTACTTTACACAAAATATTTTGGCATTTTGATAACAGCCTGAAAACTAATTCCATAAATATGAAGCATATCTGTGATGCAGCTTTACTTCAGTTGATTTATTACAAATTTTACCTGCTCATTCATTACTTACTTCAATTTTTGAGATCTGTGCCATTACAATAGAAATATTTAAGTGCTATTTTTTTTGGTTTTGACAGTATTTTCTCAAGAGCCATTTAAAAATAGTTTTGTCTGGGCTGGAGAGATGGCTTAGTGGTTAAGCGCTTGCCTGTGAAGCCTAAGGACCCCGGTTCGAGGCTCAGTTCCCCAGGTCCCACGTTAGCCAGATGCACAAGGGGGTGCACGCGTCTGGAGTTTGTTTGCAGAGGCTGGAAGCCCTGGCGCGCCCATTCTCTCTCTCTCCCTCTATCTGTCTTTCTCTCTGTGTCTGTCGCTCTCAAATAAATAAATAAATAATTAAAAAAAATAGTTTTGTCTGATGTTACAAATACTTCTCAGATAATTCATATTTGAATTATATGTTTTTCTGAGTTTTATGTATTTTAAAAGGAGTTGTAACTGAATAAAAGTAAAATCTTAGTGTATTTTTAGTTTATAATTATTCCATTTACACTAACCTACAGGGATAGTTTTGCATTTTCTCCAAGTTAAGTATTTATATAGTTTCTTCTGGTGCTATACTCCAACAAAGAGGTTGTTTTTTTTCTTTTTTGTCTCAACAAAGAAAAATGATAAAATTATTAAGCTGGATTAATGTTATGTGTGTCCATAGTTCATCAGTATTTATATTTTTTCTAAATATTTTGTTCATTTTTTATTTATTTATTTGAGAGTGACAGACACAGGGAGAAAGACAGATAGAGTGAGAGAGAGAGAATGGGCGTGCCAGGGCTTCCAGCCACTGCAAACGAACTCCAGATGCGTGCGCCCCCTTGTGCATCTGGCTTACGTGGGACCTGGGGAACCGAGCCTTGAACCGGGGTCCTTAGGCTTCACAGGCAAGCGCTTAACCGCTAAGCCATTTCTCCAGCCCCAGTATTTATATTTTTATGGAATCAAATCTAGAACATTTCCATTTTACAAATCTGAAAGTGTTCTATAAAAACAATAGCTCAATGTGTGCCTCTCCTCCACAGCCCTGGAAAACTACTGTACTATTCTTGGTTTCTATGCATAAGGTGGATCACTCATGAAGAGTAGTGTATACTGTTTGCCTTATTGTGACTGGATTGTTTAATTCAATAATTCTGAGTAATGTCTCCACATGTATGTAAATATATAAGTATATATATATTTCTAAATATGAAAATATAGTTTTGCCATGTTTGTATTGAAGAACCCTGTGCTTTCTATGTGGTAGGCAGTACTCTACCACTTAGTTACATTCCAAGTTCCATCTTTCCTTTAAACAGAAAATGAGGGGACTGGGGAAATGGTTTAGTGGTTAAGGCATTTGCTTGCAATGCCTAAGAACCCTGGTTCGATTCCCCAGGAATCACAAAAGCCAGATGCACAAGGGGGTGCATGCATCTGGAGTTCATTTGCAGTGGATGAAGGCCTTGACACACCCATTCTCCCTATCTGCCTCTATCCTTCTCAAATAAATAAATGAATATATTTTTTAAAGATTTTATTTATTTATTTATTTATTTGAGAGCGATAGACACAGAGAGAAAGACAGATAGAGGGAGAGAGAATGGGCGCGCCAGGGCTTCCAGCCTCTGCAAACGAACTCCAGATGCGAGCACTCCCTTGTGCATCTGGCTAACGTGGGACCTGGGGAACCGAGCCTCTAACCGGGGTCCTTAGGCTTCACAGGCAAGCGCTTAACCGCTAAGCCATCTCTCCAGCCCAAATGAATATTTTTTAAAAGCAAATGATATTCCCATTATTTATTTATTTATGCATGTGTAAAGCATAGTATAAATGCATATGTGTATATGGATGCATGCACCTCATATACTTGCATGTGGAGGTCAGAAAAGAATGTTGAGTTTCTTTCTGTCACATGTGTATTCCTTGAAATGGGCTTTCTTCCTCAGCCTCCAGAGCTGTTGTTTACCAGAGATCTCCAGCAATTGTCCAGTCTCTGCCTCCCATGGACTAGAGTTATAGGGATGTGTGGCTATGGACAATTTTATGTTGGTTTGGAGGAATTGAACTTGGCAGTTTCTGGAACATGAGGCCCTCATGCTTAAGCAACAAGTATTCTTAACCACTGAACCATTTCCCCAGTCCTTCCATTGTATTTATATAATGCATTTTGATTATTCATTCATTAGTTGGTGGACATTTAAATTGCTTTAATCTTTTATTTATTTGAGAGAGAGAACGAATATGAGAATGGGCATACCAGGGCATTTGGCCACTGCAAATGAACTTCAGATGCATGTGCCATCTTGTGCATATGGCTTTATGTGGGTACTAGGGAGTTGAATCTAGGTCCTTGGGCTTTACAGGAAAGTGCCTTAACTTTGGAGCCATCTCTCCATCCCCTAAATTACTTTCATCTTTTGCTTCTTGTGGACAACAGAGGTGTGACCATATCTCATACTCTTTTTTTTTTTTTTTAGTGCAACATACTTCATATGTATTCTAATTTAATTCTCAGCAATCCATGGCAGATAAAAATATTCCAGGCCATAGAATATTAAGTTCATACTCTTTAAGTTTATCTTATTATATGCCTTGAAGTGAATCATATGGAAAATCTTTGTAAATTTTTGAGGAATCACTATATTGTTTTTCACAGTGGTGCCATTTTACACTGCTTCCAACAATGTACAAAGGTCTCTACTCAGCTTTGAAATCCTTATGACTCTGTAAAGTGTGTGTCTGAACAATTTTGGTTGGCTGCAGAGTAATGCTCTTAAAAAGATGTGAGAAATTATAAAACTTTCTAAAGAGGCTCTTTATAGCCCACCATATATACATTACCCCAAAAAGAAGGAAAGTCCATGGTTTAACAATCAAACTACTTTCAATATAGAAGAAAACAGTTCTCAAAATCAGAAACTAAACTTTTAGAACTGAATGATTAATAAGAAAAACACCTACCTAAATTCCCCCCCCCACTAAAAAATAGAGTGTTCAAGAGTCCCCATATTTGAAAGTAACTTAGTTGGCTACACACTCTTAGAATTATAAAGCTCATAAAACAGATTTACATATATCCTTGCCAATTTCTGTGTGAATGCCTGTCTCTTTCTGTCTTAGGTATGTGGCCTACATTTGTCTGGTGACTATAGAGGTCTTTCCATTTTTTCAGTTTTATCAAGTTACTAAATGTTTATTACCTTTGATCAATGCTGCTCTCTTGCTTAGAAAACTTGCTTTTAACAGAAGGTGGTGAATAGTAGGGAGACCCAAGATCCTTCAGAATGACAAGAAGAGAAAGCTAACTGCCTCACACAAGAGTCCTCTCTATCGCCTATAGAGTCCAGGAGACATTACAGAGAAAAATGCAGATTAAATATGAGTGTTGCTCTCACTGTCAGCCAGAGAACCTTCTCCAGGGAGAAGGCATGGATGTTGTAAAGTCTCAAAACTTATTAAAGCAGAAAATCCAAGACTGCTGAGAATTCAGCACTAAAGGAGAGTTATATAACCTGGTCTCTAACACTAAGGGTACACAGTGGAGGAGAGGGTGGAAAGAATGTAAGAGCCACAGGGTGGAAAGGCATACTGGAGACATTGTCTTCCCCCATAGGAACTGACTGGTGTAACCATGTTCCCACAGTAGCTGTAGATACCTCTACTGAGGGAGGCATGCGAGCAGGAGAGAGGGGACCTAAGAGGATAACCTGATGGTAATATGTTCATATATTAAAGTTTCCAACAGAAATTGAAAAAAAAATTGCTGCTAATTTGATGTATTTGTGTTTTCATATACACAAAGCTTGGCAAGCAGCCCTTCATGATCTAGCTTACTATAAATGCCCATTTTGTAAAATTGAGATTAGGAGCAATTTTTTTCTCATAAAAATAATGAATAATTTTATTGTACTTGTTTCTCTCAATACTATAGGCCTAGGCAACTACAAAGGAATATGAGCTACAATAGTGAGGCTCTGAATGAGGCAATGTGACAGCCCTTAGGCAAAGCAAATGTATGCACCATGCCAGCAAGCTGCACAGAAGCCACCCCTGAATCAAGGTTTACAAAATCATTTAAACATGTCTTTAGAAAATTTAAGTTGATAAAATGCTATAGCGAGGATACCTGAGAAAGGGAGAAATTAATATTTCATTACTTAAAAAGCAAAAAATGTAGGTGAGACAGAAAAAACTAAAACATTTTTCTCAAATAACAGAGAAGTACACATATCAAATGAAAACCTTAAACTCCATTTTTCCCAAAAGAACTTTCAGTTCTGCATGAAAAATAGACAATGCATACATAAAAAAGGCCTATTTGTTTTCTTCAGTCTTTTCTGAAGAATCTATTCAAATAAACAAGTGAGAACATTATATGGGTAGAGTTCTAGGGATTATAATCTCAAATTAACATTTTAACACAGAGACCCCAGGGCCTTAACTTGATGTCACAACAAACAAAGACAAATTTTAAAGAATTTTGTTCAATAGTTTATGTAAGAAAAAAAAAATCTATGTCAAAATTTTAATTTATATGAAACCAGCACTAAATTAAACATCTGGGAATTGGTTGTATTCTCAAGGCCATGGAAACTCCCAGTTCTTAGCAATATTAGGTATTTGTGTTGTGTGATATAGGAGGAGGCATGCAGGAAATGGGTTGTTTGCCCTTGTTGAAGAAAATTGACCTCCAACGACATGTTATCCCCAAGACTTGTTCCATTTCTTCACGAGGCCCTTAAGGAATGAAAGGGAAAGAGCTGTGTATCAGATGTGGTCTTGGTTCCAGATGGAAACAGGAGAATCGTAAGAGAATCAAATCTATGATAAAATAGTCAATGACTATAATAGTAAACACAGTCACACTAAAAACTTGCAGTATTACAAGATATGGTTTCTAGACTGCATCTGCGTACTAATTATTTAATGCTAATTTTTTGGGTAAGGAAGGTTATCCTTATCTACAAACCAGCAAAATGAGTGTCAGATCATTTAAGAATCTTTCCTGGTGTCACACAACAAAACAATGCTTGAAATATTTTAGGTATTCAATAAAGGCCAGTGATAATGTCCGGAGTAAAAACAAATCAAAATAATTTAAAACCCCAACCAAACAGAAACCTGAATATATTTTCCAGGACTCTGTTAAGTAGAAAAAGGTACAAGGGAGGGTTTTGTAGTAAAAATATATATAATAATAATTGTAGACTTAGTAAAGATTGGAAAGAAAGGGGGAACATATCTAATTTTCTTCCTGTTTCAAACCAAAACTCAATCACCATATTTTGATTTCTGTATGTTTGTTTATATTTAGAGTCCATTTGTTCTTTTAAATCTAACATTGAAAATTTCCATGTTTTTATTTCTTAATAAATATTATATTAATGTACTATGTTATATTGTTGGAGATTTATATTAATTACATGGCTACAAAATTACTATTATAAACAATGTACAATGAATATTTCTGTGAATAACTTTCGGAAGCTATAGTTTTCCTTGAAATCTATTCCAAGAGGCAAAAGTAGGACATTATAGGGTATCAGGTTAGGTAGGTTTATCTAGTTTGAATAGAATGAAACTATTTTCATATGATATGGCGGTCAAAGAATTAGGATTGGTCATAGAATTCATTCCATACCCTTTAATTATTTTTTTATTTTATTTTTTTTAGGTTGTAGAGATTTTGGTATCATTTACTCCAGCATTTTAACTTTTATTTGACTTTCTATCTCTCCTCTTTCCAATTTACCTCTCTCCCTTACTTACCATCCCTTAGCATCCTCTGCCTTCTGTTTATATGTCATGTATGATGTGTTCATTCACCATTCTCTCACCTCTCTTCCTTCTCCTCTCTTTATACTCACTCTTGGTTACTATTCTATCATCATGTGTTTCACCCACATTTTATCCCTATGCATATACTTTTTAAAGAAATTGTAATTTTTTTTACCTTTTTTATTTATTTGAGAGGGAGAGGCAGATATATAGAGAGAATGGGTGTGCTTGGACCTCTAGCCACTGCAAATGAACTCCAGATACATGTGCCACCTTGTGCATCTGGTTTATGTGAGTATTGGGGAATTGAACCTGAGCCCTTAGGCTTCCCAGGCAAGTGCCTTAACTGTTAAGCCATTAGTCCTGTTCTACCCTATGTATATTCTTATAGACATTAAAATGTAGGATCTTCATATCAGAGAAAGCTTGTAGTTTTTGTCTTTCTGAACTTGGGCCACCTCACTTAATATAGTTCTTTCCAAGTCTGTCCATTTTCCTACAAATTTCATAACTTCATTTTTATGTACAACTGAATAGAATTCCATTGTGTATGTGCACCACATTTTCGTTATCCATTGTAATACCATAAGTGCCAGAATTTCAGTGGCATTTTAATTGAATTACTATTATTTTTGTAAGGTTGAGGATCAAACCTGGAGCTTAGGCAAGAGAATTACCATTGAACTCTATCCAGAGTACTAACTTTTATTTTGTATTATGAACTTAATGTGTATTAATTATCCATATTGTTGAGATTCACTGTGGAATTTTCATGTATGCATCCATTGTCCCAATTGCCCTCTCTTATCTTTCCATTTCTTGCCCCATTTCCAGTCCTCTTACTCACCTGGCAACACTACTAAGCTCAGGCTTTAATTAAAAAAAATATTTTAAATTCTAGCTTCCACATGTGACATATTTGTTTTTCTGAGTTTGACTTCCTTTGTTTAATATGTTGATCTATAGCTTGATCAATTTTCCTGCAAATGTCTTCCTATGGCTAGATAATACTCTATTGAGTATACATACTCCATTTTCTTTATATGCTCATTCATTGATGGACACCTAGGATGATTACCTATCTGGGTATTGTGAGTAGGGAGACAGTAAACTGAGTATTAATTTAGTCATGGTTGGTGATAGTCATTAAGAATGCATCTCAATTAAGCTTGACTTGCATTTTCCTTGTGGCTAAAGATGTTGAACATTTTTTCACATATTTATTGACCATATGTACTTCTTCTGAGAAGTGTTTGTTTATATTATTTGCCCATTTATTGATTGTATTGCTTATTTGCTTGTTGTTTTCTAGGTTGCTGTATGTTCTGGACATTAGATTTCTGGCAGATGCATGGCTGGCTTAATTTTCCCTGACTCTGGAGGCTGTCTGTCCACTCTGTTGCTTTTTCTGTTTGCTAGGTAGAAACTGCGAATGTGTATGTGTGCATACTTGAGTGTGTGTGTATGTGGGTAGACAAGTGTGTGCAGTTGTGTATTCATGTGCATGAACACTTATAGGTTCCATCCACTGTTTTTGAAACAGGTTCTCTTATTGTCCTAGATCCTGAGTGGTAGGCAAGAGTGTCTGGCCAGGGACCCTCAGGGATCTGCCTGTTTCTACTTCCCAGCACCAGATTTATACCTTGCCTGGATATTTTTCGTGTGGGTGCTGGCAATCCAAGCTCAGATCCTCATGCTTGTAATATAAGTCCTTTACCAACTGAGCTCTCCATCCAGCCCCTTTGGGCCAGGTAGAAGCTTTCTACTTTAACCCAACACTGAAATGACTAGAGTAAAACAAAAGGTTGGGGAAAGCACTTCAGGATATCAGTAGAAGCAACTATTTCCTCAATATTACTACCACAATAGCTGAAGAAATGAAAACAAGCATTGATGTATGTACTTTCTTTCCTTATTGAAATGAGCTGAGACCAAATTGCCAAACCTTTAAGACTTTTGTCTATGTGCTCTCCCTTTTCTCTTGTGAAACATGTGACACCAACATGTGCTCTTGAGGTCATCTTCACCATCAGTCTACTTGTTCCAATCATTACTCCTCTGCTCAGGAGCATACATATTATAAAAGCATCATTGTTGGTTTTTCTTCTGAGTAACTTCATCATCAAACAAATGGCTTACTGTCTCTTTCTTACAAAGCAAACATTTTGTGTCCCACCCTCTTCTACCTTCTGTTTTCCTGCTATACATTGAAGCAGGAGTTTTTTAAGTGTTTTGATTCATAATTTCCATTTTTTCTACAATTTTATCTTGAAATAATTCCCTTTATTCAGTCTATTATTTATGATGTTCCTTGGTGTATGTGAGTAGCACTGGTATAGTTATCCAGATCATTGACCTTTGGAAACAGGCACTGAGTCTGTTTCAGAGGGATTCTTCTGCCAAAAAGAAGCTCTCATTTAAACTTGAAGCAAAAGTATGTAATGAGAAAATTGCATACGGAAGTAGAGGAGGAAAGGGCAACTTATTACCACAGAACTAATTTTGAAGTTTGTTAAAAGAATAGAAAATACATTCTGAGGCATAGAAGTCGAATTGTGAGTACCATTACTTCTGTAGTCCTGTGTAAGGTTAATTCTGACCAACATTCAGCCTTTTCCAATATTTCCAGCAAGGTAGGGACCATGAGGAAAGATAAAGATTCTAGAAAATGTATGAAGTGGCGAAAGCCCCTAGCTTGAGTAATTGAAAACTGAACTGGACAAAGCACTATGAAATATAATTTTGCCCTCTTCTCTGGGGAATGGAGAAAATGATCTAATAGGTCTTTTCCATCTCTGCTTTTTGTGACCTCTGGCTGTTAACATCACTCTTCTTCGTTATGCCAAAATGAATTGCCTATTTACTACTGAACTCTGAAAAGCAATTTTTCTCCCTAGGTGAGACAACAACCCAGCATTGGCTACATGGAGCCCATTTCCACTTAATCAGTGTCCAAGGAGTCCTTTTTAAGTGGGTAATATTATTTCCAGGAAATTTGGCTGACTTCCTTGGAGCATGGGATCCTTTCATTCTCATGCCAGAATACCCTAAAATTTCAGAAGAAATTACCCAAAGAAGAAAGCATAAAATGTATTTGCAAAGTGGGAATCAAAATGAAGTGATTTGGACTTTAAATTGCCAATACCCTCCATAGCACAGTCATTTATTAGTACTGGAATCTGCTCAGGCTGTTTTTTTTTTTTTTTTTTCTCTAAGACAATAAACACTGATGACTACATTTATATTCTACAGTATTGCATAAATTTCCCTTTCTGGGCAGGCAGAAGGAATATGAGTCATTATTTAAACTTCTTACCAAGCGATAAGTAGTATTCTTTGGAGAACACATGTACACACACACACACACATACACACACACACACACCACTTCTGTCACTAAGAATGAGTGAAAGCTAGCTAATTTGTAATTTACAAAAAAAAAAAAAAATAGATCATTGTTTTCTGCACAGTGTTGATTAAATGAGGCAATAAATCATATGTCTAAAACATGCCAAGCATCTGCCAAGGCAAAAGTTGGCTTAGAAAGTGATGGGTGTCGCATTGTCGAGCAGTAGGAGTTTTATAGTCTGTCAGGGGTGTGACAAGGAATGACAAAGGGCAGCATTATGTCTTCTCTACTGATAGTCCAGCAACACATTTTCTACTGTGATTCTTTTGTTTGGCCCTCTTTATCTTCATTTAAATGGCTGCATTTCTTTAAGCGTCAGCAAAGATGTATATTTTCCCTGTTAATGATGTGTCTCCCATGGTCCCAGGATTATTTTCACACTTGATCAAGTTCACTTACGGAGGGGACTGCAATCAGTCAGTGTGCTGCAAATGGAGAGAGACATGGTGTTGATTTTTTTCCACTCTCTGAGAACAGACAAGCCCCGAATTGTTAGTATTTCACCAAAGCTCCTCTCCCAGGAGACATCCATTTTCTTCAATAACTTTATAAAGACCAGTTACCATATCAATTCTGCATGACACTCAAGGTTTGTGTTAGGGGATATCATTGTCTTAGAGTTTGAAAGTACTCTTTGTTCATCTTTCATAAGAATGAGACAAAATGCAGAGAAAGTTATCTTTTTAAAAGCTAGCTAATGAAACTAAACAATGTCCTTTGTTGAACAACCTAAGAGAAAATAAAAGTACACTTTGGAATCATAGTGTAGTTGGGAAATGCAGGACATAGCCCTTCAGAGTGTGGTGGCTTACATTTTCAGCATAGATCAGTACATTTTCATACGGAGAGGGTAATACCTCCAATGAGGGTTTATTTATTCTAGATGACCAAAGAGAAATGGCATGTGATTGTAAAAAATGAGGACCCTGGAATGTGAACCATGGAAGTAAGATGTGCATAGGTAAAAAATTGAAGGATGGGTCTTGGAAGATGAGGAAAGAAAAAAAGGTGAAGAACTTAAGTAGTCATGAGCAATGACTTCATTTCTAAAACAAAATCAGAAACTAAACAAATGACCAAATAATCAACCTAAACAACAGCCTTGTTTGGTTAGCTGTCCCAGTTACCTTCTCATTGCTGCGACAAAATCCCCAAACAGAAGAAGCTTATAGAAGCAAAGGGTTTATTTCAGCTTACAGTTTTGAGGGGAGCATGCATTCTGGCAGGGAAAGCATGACAGGAGAAGACAGATGGCATCACATTTGCATATAAAAAAGGAGTAAGCATAAATTGTAAAAGCACCAAGCAGGACTGAAGTATAAAACTTCAGTGCCCACCCTCAGTGACACACTTCCCCGAGCAGGCTCTACCTCCTAAAGGTTCCACAAACTTCCCAATAAGAATTCAAACACCTGAATCTGTGGGAGACATTTATAACCAAACACCACAATAATCTATTAAGTTTTGTTTTGAGACAAGATCTCACTGTGAAGTCCAGACTGTCTTGGAACTCTTTTTCAGCCATCCTAATGCTGAGATTACAGGTGGTGCCTGGGAATAATGTTTCCATTTTCAGATTGAGGTTTTGGAACCTAAGCAATGCATGCATGAGGAAAATATTGAAGACAAAATTATATGTTGAAAAATAAACTTTCTCTCTTCCTCTACTACTCCATTTTTCTTAACAGGAACAATCATTTTACTATTCTCATTTACTATTTTCCCCTTTTGTCTAGGATGTAATTATTTTTAAAATGTAGAGTTTTGCTTTAATGCCCAAGACCGAATTGTCACTGATTTGGGATGGTCTTTCTCAGGGTTGTTCGATGCTTTGCACATTTTGGACCTGTTAGGAATTTGCTATGGGGACTGTTAGGAGTGCTTGGTGACATGACAAGATTATTGTTGAGAGTGAGGAAGCCCCTCTTGATTTTGGATGGTCTTAAAACTTCCAAGCCAGTGGCTCATGTGTTCTTGTTTTTTGAATAGCAAAGACTTGACCAAAGTAGACACTAGAATGAGTAGAAGGAAAACTGAAAAGCTCCCAAGATGAGGGTGGTTCCTTCCTACCTCCAAACTGGAGGGGGTCTGTATCCTCCCAGCAGAATAATCTCCACAAGGCAACTTGGACCAGGTCTTCTTATAATATCAGAGATGTAAATAAGGCATCTAGTTCAGATGAGCCCCATTGTCAAGTTCAAATGTATCTGGGGAACCTTGAATAGTTGGTAGGCCAGGAAGGAGGGCGCAGTCAGAAAAAAGTGCACAGGAAGTTAAGGAAGAAGAACCAGGAAGCTTTGTCTGATCTGTATTCAGAATCAGATTGGAATTCCCTTCTAGTCTTGCCAATGTAGGTTAGCACCTTATGGATTCGAATTTTTATTTAAGTACCTGAAGAGAAAAATGCCTTGCTCCTAATATCTGTCAGTGTCAACTAGAGACTATATTTCTGAGTTATGACAACCAAAATTGCCTGTAGACATTTCCAAATGGGCCCTGTCAGCCAAAATTGCCACTGTTAAGAGTCTTTGATCATGTGAAAGAGGCATGAAAGAATAAGAAAAGGAGCAATTAATTAATTGCCATATTATTGATCTCTGAAAATGAGCTCAAATGTCAAACTAAATTGATCATGATTTGAATGTGATCATTATGCTTTGGAATCCATCCTCATCATCCATAAGGACTTTGTGTCTTCTTAGCAGGATGATCTGCCCCATTCCTTGGAATTTTGTTTCTGCTTTGTTCTGCTGTTTACTTCTTTTGGAAAGTAAATTGAATAGCAGAAGTGGTGGGCAGCTGGACCAGGGGTCTGGAATAGAAAGTCCTTATGGAGACTGAGGTGGGGATTACTGATGGCTAACTGATTATACAAAAAGGAAAATAAACCTTTGAAGAGGAACCACTCAGCTGGTCATGGTGGGGCACACCTTTAATCTCAGCGCATGAGAAGCAGAGATAGGAGGATCACCATAAATTTGAGACCACCCTGAGACTACAGAGTGAATTCGGAGTTAGTCTGGGTTAGTGTGAGATCCTGCCTTGAAAAAAAAAAAAAAAGAAAGAAAAAGAAATGAAGAGGAGCCATTCAAACTGTACCTAGTCCAATCAGATAAATTACTGAAATTTCAAGAGGTTTGATTTCCTGAGGCACATGAATTTAGCTAATCTAAATCAGAAATCACTACAGTAAAATGTTGAACTTTCACTACTTTTCATTTATTCTCTTTGTAGATAGCAGATGTATTTTTAGGTCATCTCTATCTTAAAAGAATATGTATATTCCAAACAAATGAAGTTCCTTGGCAGAGGACCTCTGTCTAATGCTTTATGGTTTGCTTCTTGGTGATACAGGCACTTGAGAGTAAGGGCTTGGCTGGGAAACTCTTGGAAGTAGGTTTGAATAAAAGGCTGGGCACAAGGTTGGTTCAGTCTGGGTAGGGTAAAACCAGAGAACATTTGAATAAAATACACTCATGCAAACATTTATTGTAATAAAGCAACTTATAAATTAGAGCCAAGGGAATCTCTCTTCCCTTTTATGATGGAGTATTTTAAATAGATTAACCTTTGCCAAAATACCAAGAAAGAAAATATTGTATTTACTGGTCAATAAAGTTAGCCCAAACAGTTGTATTTCACTTGAAATTTGACCCAAAGTAACATTTTACACACACCTTCATAGACAGCTATAGATAGAGCCAAAGGGGGTTATTTGATTTTGGGTAATGCTTGTGCTTCCCATCTGCAAAAGATTTATGTTTTCTGAAGTCTCTGAAAACAGCTCACTGGTTCTAGCTGGCAGATAGCTATCTGATTACAAAAGTAGCATTCAGGTAGAGTATTTTTCTTTTAAAATTATTATTCTCCTAAATTTGTACCATTTTAGAATCATTGACTTTTTCTTCCTAGAAAATTCAAAGCATGCAATTCCTTCTTTTCATTCATCTACAAAATCTTAACTGGGCAATAGTGGAACTGACAGTTCTCAGAAGCAAGACCATTGATCACTTTTAATCTTAATGGATTGGAACTAATTTCAGAAGACCCAAAGTTTCCTCAACCGGAAAGGAAATAAATTATAAGGAACACCAAAACAAAAATAAATAAATAAATAAATAAAAATAACCACCTACAGAAAACATAAACTCCAGAGAGTACAAGTCATGTCTTAACCAAACAGATGATCAGCAATGATTAATGCCTTCTGCCCAGGACTTTACACTAAATTTCTCTCTGGAAATCTACTTAGAAACTTTTTTTTTCCTGTTTCACTTACGTGAATTCAACCTTAAGAAAACATCTCTTTTGACTCCATCATTCTTTCTTTCTTAACCCTATTCTTTCTATTAAATCCTGTCATTATTATTTATTTTTTTAAAATTTTTTAAAAATTTATTTATTTGAGAGCGACAGACACAGAGAGAAAGACAGAGAGGGAGAGAGAGAGAATGGGCGCGCCAGGGCTTCCAGCCTCTGCAAATGAACTCCAGACGCGTGCGCCCCCTTGTGCATCTGGCTAACTTGGGACCTGGGGAACCGAGCCTCGAACCGGGGTCCTTAGGCTTCACAGGCAAGTGCTTAACCGCTAAGCCATCTCCCCAGCCCCCCTGGCATTATTTTAATTAGTACACATTTTCATTTGTGTCCTTTTTCTCTTACTACTGGGATATAAATTTCAAGAAAGTTAGGAATTTGAGTTATTTTGCTGGCATATTCTAAGTATTGTAAATAGCTAGTCTGTCACATAGTGGGTATTTAATAAATAGCTGAGACATGAGCAAAATCTCTAGTTAGTGAGTTTATGCTCACATTTTAAAATTTTAATCACTTCCTCTAGCATTTGCAATGAGATCATTTTGTACTCAGGCTAATATGTTCTTATCACTGCCATGGACAATTGTAGGTTAATTTACTATCTTAAAAATTAGTTACTATAGAAACTAAATATCTGCATTTAAAGTAAAATTATACTCAATCTATATCCTTAAGGGAGTTCTTTACTTAGGAGAAACTTAAATGTTTCTTTTCAGTGTTCAGTTATCAAAGTCATAATCAAACATGCCTCCAGAATTTTCATAATCCCCTACCTTTGAAACATTACCCTTTCCAACTTCATATTGATGATTTCCTTTGCTTAGGGTAGATAAGCATTACTTTACTTTTTGGTCTACTTTTTTTGAAGCTGGATAGCATCATAAATAAAATGTTTAGTACTAAAATACCTTGAAAAGTATAGTATTTTGAAGTTCTGTTTTGTTTTATTTTATTTTATTTTTTGCAAAGCTTTTTCTCCCCTAGCTAGTTTTTGTGCATGATGTCTTTCTTTCAAAAAAAATTAAAAATAAAATTATCCAGGGTGAAGAGATGGCTTAGCAGTTAAGGCTTATGCCTGTGAAGCCTAAGGACCCAGGTTTGGTTCTCCAGTTTCCATGTAAGCCAGATGCACATGGTGGTACATGTGTCTGGAGTTCTTTTGCAGTGGCTAGAGGACCTGGTGTACCCATTCTCACTCATTCTCTCTCTCACCTCCTTTCTGTTTCTAATAAATAAATGAAGTAAATCTTTAAAAAAAATTATCCCATTATACTCTCTTCTAATACCTAATTCACTGACTTCCAGAGATCTTTTTGTATTTTATTTAACCAATTTCCATCCTTTACCGTAAAGAAACAGTCGAGATACAAGTTTAAGAATTCTCTGGGGATAAGAATCTTTCTCTGTTATATTTTATATTATTTCAATGTCACCAAAGGCATGTAGTCCATATGTACTTGTAAAGGTATAATGGTACCAGCCATAAAGGTACAGAGTTTGCCAAAGAAGGCCTCACCCTTGCTTGTATCTCTTGCTAGTATGATAGCTTTTACATTTGTTTACAAGGTGAGAAGGAAATGATAGCCACAGGATTTTGTTTGTTGGACAGAGGTAACAGTCCTAATCACATAGGTGGAGCCTTCCACAGTGGAAAATGCCTTATTTTTTTATAAGTTGCAAGCAAATATTTCTTCTATATTATGAATAAATAAATCATAAACATACCATTTAATGACTCTCTATGGGGGAAGTGGAAATAACATGGGTAAATTTTAGATTTCTTTTGGGAAAAATTTCCAACTACCTAATCCCTTCATTATTGTAGTGTGGTCTTAGATAGCTATGGTTGGTAGCTGTGGGTTGGAAAAAGTCAAGGAAACATTTTTTCCTATATTCTGAAAAGAAGATAATAGGTCTGCTTAATCATTAAAAGTTTAAAACATACATTGTTTATTTATTTGAGAAATAGAAAGAGACAAATAGACAGACAGGGCACTCCAGGGCCTCTAGCCACTGCAAAGGAACTCCAGACACATGTGCCACCTTGTGCATCTGGCTTTATGTAGGTACTTGGGAATTGAACCTGGTCCTTCGGTTTTACAGACAAGTGCCTTAATCACTCTGAGATCTCAACAGCCCCATTGTGAACTTTTGAAACTCCAAGAACAGTGAGAGAGCACTTTGTGGTTTATTTAAGCCACTAAGTTAACAGTAATTTGTTACAGAATCAGTCATCAACTAACAGAATGGTGCTCACAAGCTTGTGCATTTTGGAATGAATTCCCAATTCAACTTCTGCTCTAGTTGAGAATCAATGTTTTGGTGGTTTACTAAGAGCCATTTGTCATAATGTGTTATGTATTAAATATAAAAATATTGGTAAAAATGTCAAACTGAGTGTTCTTCTTAGCAAGTCTTAACTAAAGAAAATTCCAGAATATGTCACCAATGAGATAATAACTTAAAACTTCTATCTTCTATACAACTATATTAGTGGTAGGATTTCATTTACAGTGTAAAATTAGTCTGCATGTTATTGACTATACATAAATAATGATTTTTAAATAATGTGAACATAAATGTATATCACTTAAAAGAAAGTAGTAACATTCTTGAAAGTGTTTATTACACAATTTTAAAAATAACTCATTTCATAAGGAAATTACAAACTTCTTACAATTTCAAAAGTCATGCATATTGTAAAGCAATGTTATCCCAACATATCACGTGATTTAACACAATTCTAAATAAGTACTTAGAGGCAGTGAAATGCAATTTGCCAGGAAAATGTATCCATATCTCTAGTGAATATGAACCAAGTATTGTCTGACATGGTAAACAGGGCTCTGATATGCTTAGTGAATAGGAGCGTTCAGATGTCTCCAGATCTCAGTGTGGCATGGAAAGGACAATGTGGAGCCCAGCTGCTTTCCAGATTTTTCAGTGAGTACAGAATGATGGGAGGTGTTCCTCCTAGAGCAACATTCTACAAATAGAGAACTTGGTCTGTATGTACTATCCTGAGAGACAAGAGGTGTGTGTGTCACTGTAACTAAAGGCAGCTGATCATTTTAGAGTGTCTTAACATCAAGGAAAATTACTAGTCTTATCATGGTTAATCTTGACTGTCCATCTGATCGTATTGGGAAATGCCTAAGAAATTAGCAAAGTACACTTCTGAGTCTTTTTATGAGGGTATTTCCAGAGATGATTGACATGAGGGCCAGCAAATAAGAAGGAAAGAATTCACTCTTCATGTGGATGGCACTATCCAAGTAGATTGGGGGCCTAGATGGAATAAAAGTGGAAAGAGAGAAAGCCAGCTAGTGCATGCATGCTCCATCCTGAGCCACTGTGTCTGTTGTGCTGCCCTTATCTGTAGGCATATGACCTAGGGTGTCAAGGCTTTCAACGCAGATTCATATCAGTGAACTTTTGGCAAGTTTCCAGGCCTTAAGACTAGGACTAGGGCTACATGTTGGTTATCTTCCTGTTCTGATGCTTGCAGTTCCTAGCATTGAGCAGCTCCTGGTCACTCTGCATGTCCAGCCTGCAAATGGCCATGGCCGGACTGCCCAGCCAACTGCATATGTCAGTTTCATAAATCCCCTTTCATAGTTCTATGCATTCTTCTAAATAACTCCAATTTAATATAGGTATTTTAAAGTGTGACTTGAGATTTTAAATATAAATTTTGCAAAACTACCTGCGCCAGTATGTTTTCTTCATACAGTTGGTCCTTAATTCTGACCATAGTAAAAGTGGAAAGCATACTATTTAGTCATAGTTCGACATTTCTATAGACTAGTGTAATGATCAGCATTCATGTAGATTTATTAATTAATAAGTAATCACTACAACAACAAGAACAGAAACTTCTGGCATTTATTGTGCTGTTAGTAAAAGGCATAAAGGATCCTTTCTTCCTAAATCTAAGATTTCATCTTAAAAGATACTTTTCAGGTTTGGTATCTCTAGGATGACCTGTATTGATTCTCACTTTCTAGTTTCTGTGTCTATGAACTTTACCTTCCCTTTGAATGCAGGCACAAATGTGATTTTTCTTCCAAGCCAAAAAAAAAAAAAAAAAAAAAAAAGGCAGAAGTGGTGGATTGTGGCCTTTGATTAGTCTAATTTATGTGAAAACATCTAGTTGGAATGGACAGAGGAGCTCATTGAGGACAAGATGGATTTAACAGCCCTGCTGAGGATGCCAGGTGGCAGGAGTAAGTGAATCAGGGAGCAGATATATCCCTAGTTACCACTCTAGCTAAGACTAGAGCATGGGTAATTCCCTGATTGTAATCTGAGATGCTCATCATGAGACCTGCTTGAACCATGTTGTTCCACACCTCCTGCCCATGGAACCCATGAAATAATGTTTGCTTTATCTTAGTGTATGCACCTGTATATTGTTTCATTGGTGTGGATGTAGTATATGGAGGCCAGAGGTTGATGGAAAGTGTGTATCTTCAGTCATTCTTCACATTGACTGGCCCAGGGTCTCTCACTTGAATGCAGAATTTGCTAATTTGGCTAGTCTAACTAGGCAGCTTGCCCAGGTGATGCCCTGATTTCATTTCTTGAGTGCTGGGATTAGAGGTGGAGCATCAAGCCCACCCAGTATTTACATAAGCACTGGGGATCTGAACTCAGGTCCTAACACACAGCAAATGCTTCATCCACTGAGCCATCTCTCCAGCCTCAGTGTTTGCGTTTATTCCGATGCTAAGTTTGTGGTAATTTCTCATGTAGCAATAAAAACAATTACAAAGATTTTTAAAAACAGGTCTAAGATTTTTAATGTTTCCTAATGTCAAAGTTTTGAGAGTACTCCAGTATATTTCTCTGTGCTCTTCTATGTTGAGGGAAGAGTCACTACATACTGTAAAACAACCCCAGAGATTGGTTAATATATGCTTAAAACAGGAGCTTCAGCAGCTGCTGCCAGAGGCCTGGCATTTTTTCTAATCTTTGTAAGCTTAAGAGGCAAGTGTCCAATGTTGTGCTGCATTGACTAGCTAAATAGGGTGAAACAGAACTTGCTTGTTAGGGCTCAGTTAACATTCATTATTCAGTTTCTATTTATTTATTTATTTTATCCCATCTGCTTTTAGTACTCTGACTCTGCTATTGCTACAGGAATGTGACAGATTAATCAGAGGAAAATGTTGTATTTTATCAAGAAATATCTTTGGGATGTTGAGTAGTTGAGTGGACAGGAAAGAAAAATAAGCATCCAGCAGAGGAAAACAGAAGAAGTTCAAGAAGGAGGAATTCTATAGATTCTTTATTGCTGAGGTGTCTGTGGCTTGATGTGTGTCGTGTTGCAGCTGTTTCTGATTATCTTCTGTGTTAAGTTCCCCCTCCCACACATGGAGCTGAACTTGTAGTCTGATAGATTTAGGTGTGCTTCTTTGCTGTGCAATCAGTCTTTTTCTGCCTTCATTTATATATCGCATATTTACACTATGTATTCCTATTATAGAATATTGGGATATAAATGAAAGAGAAAAATGAAGAAGTTCCAATGTAAAGAGGAGATTAAAAAAAGGAACCTAAATATTTAGGAATAGATGGCACAGTTTGGGCAAGCATAGGAAAATGTGTATATAATTAGTATTATTTAATATATGCATTCATCATTCTATCCTCATCCTTTAGGAATTAGATAATTAAGTAGAATTTTCAGAATTTATAATATCAGCTAAACTAAAATTGTTTATAATCCACTACAAACATGGCCATTCTACTTGATTTTTTACTAGTACTCATTTGACCAGATATGCCATTTGGTAGATCTGGTTTTGAATTTCTTTGTTGGGCCCTGAAAGGCCTAGGCGTGAGGCCTAGTGGAACTTCCTGAGCCTAGCTAAAGTTTGGCGACCTGTCTCTGGCCAGCTATGACTCAGCAGGATGCCTAAGGGCTTCTGGCCTGCTACTTCCTCGTGGTAATTGTAATTACCATTTCAATAGTTGAAGCTTACTATTGGCCCTTACCTTTCTCCCACCCTAAAATCCCCGCCTTCGTCCCCAACATGATATAAGCAACTGCTCAGAGTAATAAAGCAAGTTGTTCCTGCATTGCAAAGACTCCCGACTCAGTGTGGTTTTTCTCCGGTGGCCAGGAGAGGTTTCTGAGTCGTCCGACGCTCATCATCCCCTCAACCCCTAGGGAGGAACCAGCAGGCCTGGTCCTTCCCTCGGCACTACCTGAGCGGGAAGGAGCCCTGCATTTCTTTTTTTAAAAATTAATTAAGTATTTTAATGGTAGAGTGGGAGAGAGAAAGAGAGAGAGAGTTGGCACACTAGGTCCTCCAGAGACTGCAATCAAACTCTAGATGCATGCACCACCTAATGTGCTTGTGTGACCTCACACTTGCATCACCTTGTTCACCTGGTTTACGTGGGATCTAGAAAGTTGAACATGGCTCCTTAGGCTTTATAGACAAATGCCTTAACTGTTACGCCATCTTTCCAGTGCTGGTTTTGAATTTATTAACTGAGAGATTAGAAACGTATGCTATAGAGTTGAACTGTGAACCCACTGTTTGTGTAATGTGAAACACATTGAGTGTCATAAAACCTGAAATGAGAAAATATATAACTTATGATAAATGCTCAATAAATTCCTATGCTACATCCTCCAAGAATATATTTGTTTATTTTTCATTTGAGAGAGAGAGAGAGAGAGGGAGAGAGAGGCAAGTAGAGGGAGAATGGGCATGTCAGGGCCTCCAGCCACGGCAAATGAACTCCAGATGCATGTGCCACTTTGTGCATCTGGCTTATGTGGGTACTGGGGAATTGAACGTAGGTCCTTAGGCTTTGCAGGCAAGTGCCTTAACCACTAATACATCTCTCAAGTTCAGCAAGAAATCTAGACAAGTTCTTCAAAAGAAAAAAGTGAGATTTTTCTCATAACAGAATGATTTCACTTAACATATGTGTTTACAAAGTGGGTTTATATCTTTACTAACATCATAACCCATGAATATGACAGTCAGGCAATAATATCCACATTGATAATTCCTGGGGTTGTATATCACAGCAAATTTAGTTGGAACCTTGTATACACACATATTCCTGGTGTATTCTCTTTATTTCCTAGGTTGTGGCAATGACAGGATTGTTTATTGTTTTCTATTGCCTAGTTATTTATTGTCATAAAAATCATAAGCACAAAGCCACTATGTAATTATGTGGCAGAAGAGCTCAGGAAAAGGCATCCCATGAATATGAATTAGAGTTCTGATGTAAATTTTCTTCAACAGTAAGTGGCATTGGCTATTGATACATTCATCTTATTGTGTTTTGAGTTCAGGATTGATTGTTATTATCCAGCCATCACTTATTTAATAGAGACATCCGTTCTGTATTATGAGTAATTTACACTGCTTTAACAAACTGCCAGACACACAAATGTATATAAAAGGAGAGGTGGTTTAGTGATATCTACTATACAATACAGAGTTATTTATCCCACTTGCTGTAAGCATTGTGTGAAAGCAGAATAATGAAATGTACCCATTGTAATTGAGGAACATAGGATTTTAGTCTGGAGGAAGAATATACCACATGGAGGCACAGTGTGTGCATGGTCCATGGTGGCTAGATTGATGTTTGTGACTATAAGTTCTGTTTGTATGTAATGATGTAAATTAATAGTCAAATAGAGCTGGGGTGTCTCACAGAGAAGTAGATCCCAAATGATTGTATTTTGTAGACAATTTGAGTTGCCAAAGTGAAAAATATTTTTCAGCACAGCTTTTGGCATTGCTGTGGCATGTTTAAATTGGTGGTATTTTATAACAGTGTAGATGGGGATCAAACAGCAGTATCAGTCTTCAGGGGGAAGACAACTGACACAGTAACCATTGGACAACCTTAGGGTTCTGTGGGAGAGCTGTTCTCTTCTATGCTGCTAACAGTAAGGACTGAAGGAGCTTGGCTTGTCCACTCTCACCCTTACCACTAGCTTCCTCCAGATTTTAGTTTAAGTGTTGACATTGCTCTCGCTCAGGTACTTCTTGATTACCCTGTTTCATTCTCTCTAGACACTTATCAGTATCTCTCTCACTCTCTAGCTCTGTTTCTGTCTTGGCATCTCTCTCTGTCTCTGTCTTTCTCTTATATATACACATATGCATACAAACATCTAATTGCCTAATTGTGTTCCTTTCTGGAACATAGAAGACAAACTTTTGGTTCACTGCCATATTTACTATATGCATCCTGGAAGACCACTAGGGAATATTAAGTGCTCTGTAAGTATTTATTTGATGACAGAAAAAGCATTGATTAGAAATCTTTGTGTCAGAGGGCCCCATAGTTTATTTATTCATTTTAATATTTTATTATTTACTTGCAAGGAGAGAAAGAGAGAGAATGAGAATGAATGGGAACTCCAGGGTTTACTGCCACTGCAAAGAGAACTCCAGATACATTTGCCACTTTGTGCATCTGGCTTTATGTGGGTACTGGAAATCAAACCCAGGCAGTCTTTGCATGAAAGCTCCTTTAATTGCTGTGCCATCTCTCAAGCCCCAACCCCATATTTTAGTGGCTGACAAATTGAGGTAAATGTGCCATGTGAAAACAAATAGTAACATGACACCACCTGTCTAACATCAGGGGAATTTGGACTCTTCAAGGTGCTGGGCACACACAGTTCTCCTCTATCCATGCCAGCTGCTGATTAACAGAGGAAATGGCTTTTTCCATCTGGCTTGGAAATGGATTCCCAGCATGCTCAAGATTTCCAGGAAAAGTCAGGGGAGAATCTGACAGGTTGTCTATGGCTGACATGAGATACCTGGTCCTGTTATCCCACTCCAGTGTCCCTCTTTCATTAACACAAACTAGGCAACCAATATGACTCTCTCACTATTGCCAGCACTGTAAAAGACATATTGTGTTTTTCTGTTTATTAATGGTTACAATAGACAAACTCGCAGTATGTAAGGGATAAAGCGACAAAAAACTCCTGTGAGAAAAGCCACAATTACTAACATTTACTGATAGGAATTGTGATGATGGAAAATGGTTTTCTGAAAGCTAATTCAAACAATCTTTGCAATGGCCATTTGTAACAGTAAGTAGTTTGCTATTTCCACAGAGGATTTGGGGAGTTGTTACCCCTATCATGAAGCTAAGCCATTGAAATTCACCTACAAGGGAGGATGGGAAATGCAGAGGACATATATCTTATTAAAATGCATTCAACCCTCTGTTCTCAAACTAATGTGCCATGCCATGACTTCACTCCATAATGAGCAAAACATCAGTGCATAATTAGCCATCACCTTATGACAGAATGAGCTGTTAATCAAACAATTTTGTGGTTTGTCATGGAATGAAGGTACAGGTTTATTTTGGGAATTTTTAAAACTAGTACAAGCTTCTCAGTGGTGAAGCTCTAAAAAAAGAAACATGAAACTTTAAACACTTAAGATTTATAAACCTGAAATAAATTGCCTATTCATTCTTAGAGATTGTCATTTATATACAAGATAGCCTTGAAGATTTTTTTTGGGGGGGATGCCTTGTTACTGAAAGTATTTCGGTTTACTTAAAGGGGTAACAGATGAAGATAGAATATTATTTTTATTTATGCTCCATGCTTTCCTCTTTCCTAACATGGCCTACATGAACTAAAGTGACTGAAGTCATTTATGTGTGTGTGTGTGTGTGTGTGTGTGTGTGTGTGTGTGTGTGTGCTCGCATAAGCCAGAGGTTGATGCTAGGTATCTTCCTTAGTGACTTTCCATCTTAATTTTGAGTAAAGATCTCTTTATGAACCATCTAGAATAGCTGTCCAGAAAACCCCAGGGTTTCATTGCTTTGCTCCTCCCCAGCACTAGTATTACAGGCACATGCCACCACACCCAGCCTTTGTAGAGGGCTGGTGATCCAAACTCAGGAGCTCATGCTTGTTTGGCAAGCACTTCACTGAGCCATCTCCCTACACAGCATTATGTTAACATTTTGAAAGTCTGAAGAATTTAAATGAACAGTTAATTCAGTTCAACACTGAAACAGATGAGATTTGGCTGGTTTAATTACTTTGCATTTTATTGGCTTGAAATAACTAAAATTATGCTGCCTTGATATTTTTCCTTTAGTCTCTGCTCCATGAACGTTTTTTTCCTATGTCAGTGTGGATGGTTGCGGTACCTGCTTCCCTAACATCACTGATGTTCCTCCCATGTTCATTTCACAACTGTTACTTTCAGTTCCCTGTGTCATTGCCCTGAAGAATGGAATGTTACTGTTAAATTGAATCTTGATGCCCTTCTGTGTTTGAAAGAGGCCCAGTTGGCCTGCTTGATATAACCACTGAGATGTCTAGGCTCTGCAAATACTTGAGCAACTTGAGCTGTACAAATCAGAGCCACAATATGGCTCACACCAGAGGATAGATAACTTCTTCCTGTAGTGCCACTGTATCCCCCAGGGCAGCTAATGATCAATAGTCATATCTTCAAAGAGTTTGCCACTTGTCAGTAGGAAGACAGGTAAGGGTACACTTGGGAACACTGAATGGAGAAATAGAAGTTTTATTTCCACCAGTAGTGAAATTTGTAGGCACTTCAGCAAATGAAACAAGAAAAGCTGAACCTAAAATCCATGAAGTAAAGGAGCACCCCTCGTCTGCTCCCCAACAACAGAACAGCTATGAGTACCAATCACAGAGCATTGAAAGCAAACCATAAATTGATTTTGATCTGCTAAGTGATCATGAAATGGAAGGATAAGGATGGCCATTAAGATTTTTTTTTAAATAACAGCAGATTTATGAAATATACTTTGGAAAATGGAGTTAAATATGAGCAGATGTTGATTTTAGCCAACTAATCCAGACTATTAAAAGTCAAAGCTAAAATGAGACTAAGTGAAAAAATGAAAACAATATCCTGTCTGAAATTACAACTAAGAATAAAGAGAAACAAGGATGGCATGTGCATGAGTTCATTTAACAATGAAATATCTAAGTAATTAGCTTTATATAATACTGATGACTTGATATTACCTTTCTATCACTGTCAGATATGCCAATTACAGCATCCTTTAACTTTTGCTGTATAAATTGGCTATAGCTCAAATATAGTTTGTGCTCTGAAAATTTTTTATACTGGGAACTTGGCCCCCCGAGCAGTGGTATTGAGAGATGGTGTGGATCTTTAATACATGGGGCCATGGGAGAGATCCTTACATCATTGAAGGCATACCATCAAAAGAAATTTGGGATACTAGTCTCTTTCTGCTTCCTATTTGAGTTGTATTCACTTGCTATTAAATGTGTTCTGTCATGATATACTGCTGCCTGTCACTCTCCCTGAAGACGTAAGGTATGGAGCCTGCCTGCTTTTGGACTTTCAAATCTAACTATGTTTTAAATGAATATTTGTTTGCAAATATCCTAGGTATTATTATAGGGCTGCAAAGATCATCAATACAGACTTTTAGTGGTCAGTTTAGTTAGTGACAACTCCAAGAGACATGTATCTCAAACATTCTATGCTGCTTGCAAATGGATATTTAGAGTTCTTGAATGATTTGTCTCTGGAATGACAGAAGGAACTAGAAACAGTGGCTGTTTTCAAAGGGGAGACTGAGAGACTTGGAGACATGCGAGGGAACAAAAACCCTATTTTTACAATATAAAATTTATATTCTTTGAAAAATTAATTTATAGGCATGCATTATACATATATACATTTAAAATATATGTTATTAGTTCAAATTCATATATTTTCTGATATGTAAAACATATGCAAGTATATCATTTTCTCAACATTTCATATTACTTCCTATCTTAGGGCTAGATTTTGTGTGTGCACATGTGTGTCCATGTGTGATGGAGTCACAGACAAGAGATCACTGAAACAAACAAAATTGTCTTTGAGCTGCCTTGGAGGGTGGAACTCCAGGCATAGAATCACACAACCCAGAGAGACACCTGTCTTTTATTAGGAAAAGTACTTCTACTTGTTTTCAAGGCTACAGGTATAGGTTCAAATCGCAGTAGCTAATCAAGAAACTTAAAAGTAAATATATCTCAGTGATGGCATATCTATCTACTGTCAAGATTTTAGGCAAGAGGTAGGTAACTAATCAGGGAATGTAAAGAAAGTACAAATTTTGTTTCCTTAAAAGGTAATCATCAAAGGAGAGTATGGACTTCTATATAAAGAGAAGATAGGGAGGCATTAAAGTTAGGGTTGCTAGTCCTGCATGTGAGGGCAGGCAGAAAAACTACGTCTGACATGTCAGCATTGGAAAATAGGTCAGAGCATCAGAGAATATTGGACACTAAGATGTATAAAAGTAGTGTAACGTTATCTATTGGTGGGGATTGGCACCATTCTGGAAATGCGGGTGTAGAGCGGGTTAAAAGCTCAACTTTGAATCCCAACATGTGTGTACATGGGTATGCACATGTGTGCAGATGTATGCAGAGACCACAGCACCATTTTGAGGATTTTTCCTTCAGGCACTAACCACCTTTTTTGAGACAGGTTCTCTCATTAACCTACTCTGCCTAATTAAGGCCAGTTTGGCTGGCCAGCTACCCCAGCAATCTTCCTGTTTCTCTCTTCAGTGCTGGGACTACAAGTACATGCCACCACACCTAGGTTTTTTAATATGAGTTCTGAGAATTGAACTCAGTCTCTCATGATTGCAAAGCAAATGTTTTATGGACTGAGCTGTTTCCTCAGCCTATAAGGCCTAGATGTTTAGGTGTGATTACTTCTTTGTCCCCTAATAAATCCTAGCATATAATGTAATGATGAAATGACAGAGTCTTAAAATCCCATTAATTTGCCCAAAAACTTCTTTAAATTTTATTTTTGCTTTTGAACCAACTTATGCCATAAAAGGAAAGTTTTAAAGTTTAATTTTACTTTTATAATATCATTATGGATAGACACTTATATGTATTTAACAGGTATGAATAAATTATAAGAGAAAATCTTTGTTACAAGCACAGACATTTAGGATTGTATTATCTATACATCTATGTCTTCCAGCCTCTCACTTTCCTTTATTCTTCTACCATTCTTACAATAAAAGTGGAAAATCAAAAGTATTTGCAGATGGCTCCTTGAAAATCTGGAAGTAGGCACACTGATCTTCCATTTTCCTGGGTTAAAAATAGCTTTTACAATAAGTTCATTTATTAAATTGTCACCAGAAAGTGTACAATACAGAAGGAAGAACAAAAAAAAACTAGTCTTCTTACAGTGGAAACTGAGGCAAAGCATGTACTTAATGAGTGAGAAGAGTAGCACTTATGACTATTGTGGATTAGGAGAAAAGAGTACCATGACGAGGAACAATGACTTTCTGAAGAGCTTGTTATGCACAAACTATAAAAAAAAAATGTTACAAGTGTTTTGTAGGACAGAGCCCAAGATGTAGGGTAATTGTCAGTTAAACTTAGTGGTGATCAACTAAAGTGTGCTTTATTTCCCAGAAACCATCTCATTTCAAAAGTCTTAAATCACTTTTACCATTCTTGCATAGGACTTGCTTCAGCAGCCTAGAGCTACTTTCATAGTCCTATTTTCAGAATTGTGGGCCTTCTGTTCATCTTATCTCAATATACCTGAGTCAGAAACATATATAAATGGGAGGCTTTAGACCTTGATAAAATACTTGTCAAATTTTCTAGGAACTCAGATTACTTGTGACTTTTTTGTAATACAGGATAGAATTCTTTAAAGGCATTTGATCTTGAATTTCTGTAATTTCTGTCTTCTTTGAGTTTCATTAGGAGAGAAGATTGGAATTTTAGTAAATAACTTCAAAGTAAGAAATTATATATATGCAACATTAAAAGAATAGACTATATGATCATAATTCTACTTAAAATGACAAAAATATCAAATACTTAGGAACAAATTTAGTAAAAATATGCATGACATGACATATTTCTCAAAAAATGAAAAAGAGAATTCATATAAATAAAGAGGTATATTATGTTCATGGTGACAGACTTGGTGTTGTTAAGAATTAATTGTTATAGTCTATAGAGATCTATAAATGCAACACAATTACAATCAACACCTCACTATGCTTTATTAAAGCCCAGTATTACTGCTATAACATATTTACACAATAGGTCTTGAGGTCAGAAATTGGATATTAGTGTGATGGGGTTAAAATCAGTCTGTTGGCAGGTTTGGCTCATTCTGGATGTGTTAAGAGAAATTTTGTTACTTGCTTTAGGTTATGATGGCTCTCATAATTGACTAGTGGCCATATCAAGGGCATAGATCCAATTACTACGCTCATTATGACACTGCCTTATTCTCCTAAGGATACTCGTGATTATATTTAGGGGATCTTGAGTAATCCATGATCTCCTCATTCAAAATATTTAACTTAATCATATCTGTAAACAAGTCCCTTTTGTTATGTAAATAATATTCTCTGGCTTTAAGAATCAAGACATAAGTATATTTAAGAATATAAGCTCATTCTGAAATTTAAATGAAAATACTCTAAAGTAGATAATATAATTTTGAAGTAGAATAACAAAGTTTGAGGATTAATATTTTTGCTTCAAGGGCATATTAAAAATTATAGTAATCAAATCAATGTTATTTTGTTTTAAAAGGATAAATAGGCTAATAAAACTGTGGAGAAATAATGCTTCTTTAAAATTATTAGGTTAGAACTCTAACCTTCTAAGCTACAGAAACACATATTTTCTATAATGTTAGACTGTTTGCTTTCATTTCTACAAACATTTTATCACGCCATTAAACATAAAATTTATAGCTTTAAAATTTGTCTTACAAACTATAAATGTCAGGCAGTTACATCCTTTCAAAGACAATTATTAGCTTTTGTTCTGAAGTTGCTGAGGAGACTAGAGGGCTACATTTCTAGGCATTTACTTTTCAAATAATTTAAACTTCTGATTTTTTTTTATTGTTGTTGTTGCTTAAAGTTTAGAAAGACTTTATAAGATTAAAAGCAGGAAAGAGGAGAGCATATAAAGAGCTCCTGCCCACAAGAAGGGAGGAAAGGAAGTAAGCTGATCTAAAGAACCAAACTGTGGTCATTTATAGGTTCTGAATTGTGGCTGTGTTAACCAACCCTGGTACCAAGTTTTGGGGCCATGCTACAAACAACGGTGCCAAGTTCAGGTTTAATACTTCTAGTAAGCTTAGCCCTAGGAAAAAATAAAACTCCTTCTGAGGGAGAGACTCAAGTTTTTTATGGAAAAACATATCTAGGGAACTCCTTTAGGCAACAGATAAGGAGAAGCCAGATCTTTGACCTCTAGACAGTTAAGGCTACAAGGGAAGGTTCAAGATTATTTCTGCTTTATCTTACAGGGGTCAGTCACCCTAAACTGCCTCAATGCCCATTCCCCGCAGGTAGAAGTTACCATAACTGCCACTGGGAAGTCAAGGGAATGACCAGTTTGGCTTCTTCAAGCTGAGTGGAATTGTTGAGTGTGGTAGTTGAAAAATTTTCTCAGTGGGTAGTGTGGGAAGGCAGTCTTATAAGAAAATGTTGGGGAAAAAGAATAAAGGAAAGATTTTGGGAGGGAAGTGGGCATTGAATAAATTGGTGCCTTTCAGGGTTCCTATCCATGGTGAAGACACAGGAAGAAGGGAGTTAGGTTGTAACCGAGAGTAGGCTGACTGTAAGCAAGAGGAGATAAACTTAAAACAGCAGTTGAACACACAAGGTCTAAAAATTAGCCAGAGTTACTTTTATCAGAAACAATAAGCAGAATTCTCTTTCACTATGAAGATCCAGAACTGTATTTCTAAAGCTGTTCTTCCAATGGCATGGTGGTGTCTTGTTAGAGTTATTAAAGAAGATAAGACATTATCAGAATTTTTAATAACATATAGCCTTGATAATGGTGCAGATGTCACTCTGAGTAAGTATTTATTTCCTGGCTATAATTTTTTTTTCTTCTTTTTGAGTGTTTAAGGTATGTAGCCAATATTTAACTCTCTTGGCAACATAATTTTTGCTCAATTACAGCTCTTTAAGAGAGAATCTTAAGAACCTGGGAGTAGCTTTGTGGCCCAACATTTGTGCTGTTTGCTAGTATAAGACAGCCATGCTGACCTTGTGGCTTCCCTTGGGAGCATGCCCTTGTTGTGACTCTCCTTTCAGATTGTATATCACTTAGGATTCATCCTCTTGTCTCCATAATCTTTCTTAATAAGAGAATATGTTACTTACTCAAGTTATATATGAGTATCCCATCATCTTCTGGGCTTGTATGACCTGAGTGAACATGGTCTAAAACATTGGCTACATTTTTTGTTTTGTTCCAGTGTCTCCAGGTGGCTTTGGCTTCTACATATGGTTAATAAGCACTCAGAAGGACTTTTACACCAGTTTTGAAGGAGAATGTGAACAAAGAGCAGATTTGAACATCTTCGTCTTTAGCAAAACAGATATAGTTAAAAAATGACACAAAAGCTCAGCCATTCTGTCTAACATTCAAGTCAAGTTGCCTGGTGACATTGGAAACATCTTGTAAAAAATATCTAACAGCTGTAAAAACAGGCAGAACATATTAACATCCCACAAACAATTATTATCAACAATTTTAAAGCACCTGGAAATATTTTCATCAAAAATCAACCAAATGAGAATAAAGTCTTGACATCTCTGTTTTAAGACATCATAATAAGAAGTGTCCCCAAAGTTAATTAGGGGATTAATCAAGCTTCTGTTGCCATTGCCTAGAGGCAGGCTGGCCTGGAACTCCTGAACCGCTTGTCTTCAACTTTTAAGTGTGAGATTAAAGATGTAAATCACCACACCCAGAAGAATGTTGACTCCCATTAATCCCTTAAAATTCCTGGTCCTCATCAAAAGTGTAAGCCATGAGATCCAGTAGAATCCTTCCACTCTCATTAATCCTGTAAATTGGCTGACGAATGGTCTTGGTGAGTGGGTAAGAGACAAAGAGTTGAACATAGGAGAATCTCAGCCCATTTAGAGATCTCTTGGGGGACAGGTTTCTTTATCTCCCAGAATATGTTGCCTAGGATAAGAAAAACCAGGGTAATTCCCTTATCTCTCATTTATAACAAATTAGGATACTTGCTTACATGTTTTACAATTATAAAATTCTAGCTCACTGTAACTCTTAGTTAAGCATGCTTGTTACTTGCTTTTCATGTTCCTTTTCCTGTGTCACAAAAGTATGAGAACTGCATTTTAACAAAGTGAGAAGGAAATTACCACACATATTTGCCCTGATATCTGTAGCAGGTAATGCAGAGGTGGAATTACTCAGGTGCATGCAGAGTAGGGGCCCAGCCCCTTCCCTTCTGGTTGTTGCACCCACGTGTGCTGACTTCTGGATTCAGCTCTGGACCCAAAATAAAAGTCCTGGCTGCATATGAGGCTTTTGGTGGGATTTTTCCTCTTTTCCTTTTCCTGGGCTGTTCATCTCTCAGTGTCTGAGGTTTTTGCCACTGGTAAGGTTGGGTTTTCCCACCCTGCCAGGAAAAGAAAAGATATACACGGGCCTTTAGACCATATGGATGTATCCACTCCTCACCCTTTGGTTCTTAAACTAACTTCCCTGCCATTCCATCTTCTTTGGTCTGTGTACTTTCCCTAATCATGCCTGACTTCTGAATAAATATAGTAATTCCCCAAAATAATCCTTGTCACTCTTGTTTTATTTCAATTCTTTAAGTAGACACTGGCTCAGGGGTGCTTGGGGCACACCTGCTGAGTGTGGATAGGGAGCGTGTTGCGCGCGGGGGTGGGGCGCGTGGGGGGTGGGGCGCGCGGGGGTGGGGTGTCTCGAGGTGCGCGGGGGTGGGGCGCGGGGGTCTGGGGCGCGCGGGCGTGGGAAGCTTCAGTTCGCTAGGGCTGCACCTCTGCGTGTGGATAGGGAGCGTGGGGCGCCCTGGGGGGGAGGGGTGCGCTGGGGGGGGCGGGGTGTGCGCAGGCGTGGGGCGCAGGGGTTGTGGGGCACGCGCAGGCCGCCAGGGCGCGTGGGGCTTGTTGCGCACGGGGCGTCCGGGGCCGCTGAGGCGCCGGGCCGCGCCCAATGCCGGGATTCGTGGCGGGCGTGGTGGTGGGATGTGGGTCACGGGGGTGTGTACTTCCCTCTTTTACCCCGATCTGTGCTCTCCCTCTTCAAAAAGTTCCTAATTTTCCTTGAATTCTTACCTTTTTTGTCCCTTGTTGTTTGTAGTGCCGCTAGGCGGTAGCCATCTTGACTGGAAGTCCCTACCAAATTTTTTGAAACAGGACTGCCATCCCCTACCTGTACATCGCCACCCAGCCCCCACTCCCCTGAGGCGGAAGAGCACAGACTGTTTATAGACCCCAGTGTACCCAGCCAGAATCTAGGCACCTTCAGGGTTTGCTACCTCAGTCCCCTTTCAAACTCAAAGGCAGGCAGCTTAGGTGCATTACTGGGTGAGAATTCAGGCAACTTTGGTGCCCCTGCCAGGCTATAGGTAGGCGGCTTTAGCAAGACTGAGCAAAAACCCAGGCTGCTTACAACTGCCCCAGGCTGCCTTGGATTCGCATTAAGCTAGAGCCCAGGCTGCTCCACCCACCTACCTGCCCATACACTGACATGGGTAGACCACAGCGCAAAAGAAATAACACAAAAAATAAAATGGAAGAAAATCCAGACAGATCACCCAGTCCAACAAGGATCACAACTAACCAAACCGTAGAAGAGTGTTTAGGATCAGAACATCAAGTGGAAGCAATGAACAATGCAACCCTGACCAAACTACTGCTAGAACTGACAGGAAAGCTACAAAGGATAGATAATCGTATGGATATACCATCACTAAGCTAGAGCAATATTATAAGACACTGGAAGGAATTCAAAGAGAGCTAAGAGAGTTGAGGGAGAGTGAAAAAAAAGAGGACCTTAAAAATCAGCTGGCCACACTAAATGAAAACATAAAGAAATGCAAGGATGATTTCCAAGAATCAGCAAGAAAATCAGAAAATGAGACAAAAAGGGAGCTGGACAAAGCGATGGAAGTGATACATAGGAAAGTAGTAGAAAATGCAAACTTAATTGAACAAGTACAAAACTCACTAGAGGCTCTCAAGAATAGAGTCAGCGAAGTGGAAGACAGAAATTCTGATCTGGAAGACAGGATGGAAGAAACAGTTCGAGAGTCCAAAAATTTCAGTAAGTTCAAAAGTTCCTGTGAACAAAACATGAGAGAACTGTGGGATACACTTAAACGTCCTAATATCAGAATCATTGGAATACCAGAAGGAGAAGAATTTCAGACCAAAGGCATGGAGAACTTATTTAACACAATAATTGAAGAAAACTTCCCCCGTCTCTTAAAAGAAAGGCCCATCAAGATTCAAGAAGCAAACAGAACTCCTAACCGACTAGACCAAAGGAGAAACTCCCCAAGGCATATTATCATTAAGACTCTAAACATTGACACCAAGGAAAAAATCCTAAAAGCAGCTAGGGAAAAACAGCACACCACTTTCAAAGGAAACCCCATCAGAATTACTTCAGACTTCTCAATGGAAACCCTGAAAGCTAGAAGGGCCTGGAATGAAACTCTCCAAACTCTAAGAAAGTATGGCTTTCAGCCCAAACTACTCTACCCAGCAAAAGTCTCCCTTATAATAGATGGTGAAAGGAAAACTTTCCATGACAAAACTCAGCTTTACAATTATATGAACACAAAACCAAACCTACAGAAAGTACTCCAGGAAATTCTCCACAGAGAAGAAACAAATAACCAAACACATATGCCTACAAGAAGAAGATCACAGCAACCAAACCCAGAGTAGATAGAAAAAAAAAAAAAATTAAATCACATGAAAATGCCAACATACCTCTACCACCACAACATGACAGGGATCAAATCAAATCTCACAGTCATCACCCTAAACATTAATGGCCTTAATTCACCCATCAAGAGACACAGGCTAACAGGGTGGATCAAAAAATTAGACCCCTCAATCTGCTGCCTTCAAGAAACCCACCTTACCACTAAAGACAGAAACCTCCTCGGGGTGAAAGGGTGGAAAACAATATTCCAAGCAAATGGGAATAAGAAACAAGCAGGTGTAGCTAAATTAATATCAGATAAAGTTGACTTCAAACCAAAAACAATCAAAAAAGACAAGGCTACTTCCTACTTGTAAAGGGAACAATCCATCAAGAGGATATTACAATCATAAATCTGTATGCACCAAACACAGGGGCACCGCAGTTCATAAAACAAAACCTACTTGACAATAAAACAGAAATAACCACCAACACCATCATAGCTGGGGACTTTAACACACCATTATCAGTAATAGACAGATCATCCAAACAGAAGCTCAACAGGGAAGTAAGAGAGCTCAACAAAACCATAGAGCACTTAGACCTAACAGACATCTACAGAGCTTTCCATCCCAAATCCACAGACTACACATTCTTCTCAGCAGCCCATGGAACATTCTCTGAAATAGACCATATACTGAGTCACAAAGATAGCCTCCACATATTTAGGAAAATTGACATAATTCCCTGCATGATATCAGATCATAATGCTATAGTCCTAGAAATCAACAACAAAAAAACCAACAAGAGCCCCAACGGCAACTGGAAACTGAATAGCACACTCTTAAACAATAAATGGATAGTGGATGAAATAAAAAATGAAATTGCAAAATTCCTGGAATTGAATGACAATGACAACACATCATACCAAAACTTGTGGGACACAATGAAGGCAGTCCTCAGGGGAAAATTCATAGCACTCAATGCCTTCATAAAAAAGACAGAAAGATCCCAAATCAATAGCCTAACCATCCACCTAAAGGCATTGGAAAAACAAGAAAAATCCAACCCAAAGAGCTCCAGAAGGAAAGAAATAATTAAAATCAGAGCAGAAATTAATGAATTGGAAACCAAGGAAACAATTAAGGCAATTGACAAAACAAAGAGCTGGATCTTTGAAAAAATAAACAAGATTGACAAACCTCTGGCCAATTTGATCAAGCAAAAAAAAAGAGAGACTCCAAATTAACAAAATTCAAAATGAAGAAGGAGAGATCACAACAGACATCAGTGAAATCGGCAGAATCATCAGGACTTATTTCAAAAACCTCTACTCCACAAAACTGGAAAATGTGGAGGAGATGGATAAATTCCTGGATGCATATCATCTACCAAAGCTAAACTCAGAGCAGATCAACCACCTCAATGAACCCATCATGCTCATGGAGATTGAAAAAGTAATAAAAAATCTCCCAAAAAAGAAGAGTCCAGGACCAATTGGATTCCCAGCCGAATTTTATCAAACCTTCATGGAAGAACTCAAACCAATCTTCCTAAAACTGTGCCACACAATTGAAGAACAGGGAAAACTACCCAACTCCTTCTATGAAGCTAGTATCACCCTAATCCCAAAACCAGGCAGAGATGCCACAAGAAAAGAAAACTATCGGCCTATTTCCCTAATGAACATAGATGCAAAGATCCTCAACAAAATACTCGCAAACTGAATCCAACAACACATCAAAAGCATTATCCACCTTGACCAAGTGGGATTTATCCCAGGAACACAAGGGTGGTTCAACATACGAAAATCTGTCAATGTAATACACCACATAAACAAGCTTAAACATAAAAATCACATGATCATTTCGATAGATGCAGAAAAGGCCTTCGACAAGATACAACATCACTTCATGATCAAAACATTGGAGAGAATCGGCATGGCCGGTTCACATCTTAATATAATAAAGGCAATATACAAAGCTCCAAAGGCCCAAATAATACTTAATGGAGAGAGACTGGAGGAATTCCCATTGAGATCAGGAACAAGACAGGGATGTCCTCTCTCACCTCTGCTTTTCAATATAGTTCTGAAAGTCCTAGCCCAAGCAATAAGGCAGGAGAAGGAAATAAAAGGGATACAATTTGGAAAGGAAGAAGTTAAGTTAGCGCTATTCGCTGATGACATGATTGTATATGTAAAAGACCCGAGAGACTCCATCCCAAAACTCCTGAAGGTGATTAATTCCTATAGCAAAGTAGCAGGATACAAAATCAATGCACAAAAATCGGAAGCATTTCTGTATGCAAATGACAAAGACACAGAAAAAGAAATAAAGGACATAGTCCCATTTTCAATAGCAACAAAAAAAATAAAATACCTTGGAATGACGTTAACCAAGGAAGTAAAAGATCTATACAATGAAAATATAAAAACTCTCAAAAAAGAAATTGAGGAGGACTTGAAATGATGGAAAGACCTCCCATGCTCCTGGATAGGCAGAATTAACATTGTGAAGATGACAATCCTACCAAAGGCAATATATAGATTTAACGCAATTCCAATTAAAATCCCTACAGTGATCTTCACAGACATAGAAAAAATGATTTCAAATTTCATATGGAAAGGCAGAAGGCCTCGCATATCCAAACATATCCTCAGCAAAAGAAATACCTCTGGTGGCATCACCATACCCGATATAAAGTTATACTACAAAGCCATAGTAATAAAAACAGCATGGTACTGGCATAAAAACAGGAGTATAGACCAATGGAATAGACTTGAGGACCCGGATTTTGGGCCAAGCAACTATAGCTACTTGATATTCGACAAAGGCCCAAACAATATAGACTGGAAAAAAGATAGCATCTTCAACAAATGGTGCTGGACAAACTGGATAACCACATGCAGGAAACTAAAACTTGATCCACACATTTCACCATGCACAACACTCAAATCCAAATGGATCAAAGACTTCAACATAAGACCAGAAACTCGAAAACTACTGGAAGAAAATTTAGGAAGTACCTTCCATGATATAGGAATGGAAAAAGACTTCCTGAATAAAACCCTAGTGGCTCAAGTTCTTAAAAGTCACTCAACCACTGGGATCATATGAAGCTGAAGAGTTTCTTTACAGACAAGCATATAATAAGCAAAGCCAATAGAATACCCACACAATGGGAGAAAATATTTGCAGGTTATCCAACTGATAGAGGCCTTATCTCTAGAATTTACAAAGAACTCAAAAGTCTAAACAATAAGAAGACAAATACCCCACTCACAAAATGGGGTACAGAGTTAAACAGGCAATTCACAGAGGAAGAGATACAAATGGCAAACACACACCTAAGAAAATGTTCATCATCCCTAATCATCAGAGAAATGCAAATTAAAACAACTATGAGATTCCACCTTACCCCAATAAGGATGGCCAACATCAAAAGGTCAAATGAAAATAAATGCTGGCAAGGATGTGGAGAAGCAGGGACACTCATTCACTGTTGGTAGGAATGCAGGATGGTACAACCACTTTGGAAAGCAATATGGAGACTCCTGAAAAAGCTGACTATAGAAATACCAACAGACCCAGTTATACCATTATTGGGCATATACCCTAAAACCTTCAAACCAAAAGCCAGAGAGATTTGCTCAACCATGTTTGTAGCAGCTCAATTTGTAATAGCTAAAAGCTGGAATCAACCCAGATGTCCATCATTAGAAGAATGGATAACAAAGATGTGGTATATCTACACAATGGAATTCTATACAGCAGTAAGAAAAAACGACATAAAGAAATTTGAGGAAAAATGGTTGAACCTGGAACAGATCATTCTCAGCGAACTTACCCAATCACAGAAAAAAAATCGACACATAGTCTCACTCATCTGCAACACCTAACCTGAATCTGCCCAAGATGCCTTACATACCCAGCAAGCACCTCATGGACTAGACAATAGGATGGATGGGAGGGCGGGGAGGGAATCAAAGGGTGGAAAACAGTAATCCGGACCCAAACGGCAATGGTACCATAAAATTCTACTTCCTAAAAGACAGACCAAATGGCTGAACCTTCACTAGACCCTTACAGGAAACACCTGAACCACAAGACACTGGAGAGGGTAGGATCAAGACTGACCTAAATCTCCTACATCTTCCCTCCCTCCCTCTCCCCCTCTCCCCTCTATCTCTCTCCTCTCTAACTCTTGTATATTAGTTATCTTTTTCCTCAATTTCTTAGTGGACACTGACCTGAAACCCCCACTTCCAGCTTGGGCCTACCATTCACAATGAGCTTTTGATCAGAGAAACCTACAAGGCTTCCCAAAACAATGACAGACTTCTGTCAGAGTACTTGATGACCCACCAAAGGCCAGTGATAAGACACTATTGCTGAAGACTCCATACACAGCTGACGCGTAAAATGGAATGACATGGCTGGAAGCCAGGAGAGAGTCAGTCCCCAGACAGTCAGCATGTCTAGTGCCAGAAGGCGCTACATAGGTGACTGGGGGAAATGACCAAGATCTGTCCAAGCAACACATTATTTAACCTAATTAGCAACAAATAACTGGATGTGATGCCCACACATGTGCAATAGTGGTACACAGCCATGGTGAGGAATCAATTGCTCTTGATTTGGCTAACTGATCCACTCAGTGGTACTAGACCCTTAGCTGGAGCTGGGAAACAAGTCAGAACCATACCCAAACACAAGCCCACTCTACAATATCAAGCTACCATCAATCACGGGGTATAAGAGGGCCTACACCTATCAAACTGTCTATCAAAAAAGTGTTATCTCAATTTTCCAGGTGCTAACTTACTCTCCGTTGGAGAATCTGCTTCTCTTTTCCAGATAGATGCAGATCCTAAGAAGAGAGCTGCCCCAACATACCTCAAAAGTGGCCCAACTGAAACTAAGGACAACTGGCGAAATAAGCAAGGGTGATGTTTTCCTGTGAACCGGATACCAGCACAAAGGGGAAGGAGATCAACGGAGAGAAAAATCAACTCCTACCAAATCAGAGAGCCAAAGCCTCAGAGGCCCCCGACACCTCAGCACTGAAGCAGACCAAAAATGAACCCAACATGGCTCAGGGAAATCTTGCGGAAGAGGGGGCGGAAAGAATGTCAGAGTTACATGTTGGGTCATGATTTGCAGAGACATTTATCATACTAATAACTGGGGGCTAACTCCACAATGCACGACCCATTTTCATTAACAGGGAGGGTCTAATGGGAGGGGTAGATCACAGATGAGCCTAAATAATGGTACCAAACTGCCTGTATTCACTGAAATGAAAACTAATAAATTAAATTAAAAAAAAATTTGGTAATCTTAGACAAGAAAGAAAATATAGAGAGAAAACAAAAATTGTATGCTATTTGTCATTCTCCTTTCCCTTGTCACAGAGTTAAGTGTACATTTTGCCTCAGGACCAGCCCTAGAGGACATACAATTTAAATTTGCTTGGGGTCTCAGACAAAAGGGGGTGGGGAGAACCGACCTCATTCTCAGAAACCAGCTTACCATGAATCTAAATAGCATATGATTATTTATTAGTATAATTTATGTTACAGTGAGGCAGAAAAAGTGTGATAAACAGAGAGTTAGAATCTCAATCTGTTTATAATGATTTAAAGTCTCAATAGCTATATGTGTTAGTTCTATTTAATTAGAAAAGCAATTCCCTGAAAGGTTTCAAGTTCATGCACCCAGCCAGGGTACAAGGGTCCACTGGCAGCTAAGAATTCCAAGATGCCATAGTATTTTAGAGCAAAGGAAACCTACTTATAAGGCACTTTCAAAATTGTAGTTGACAGTGTAGGTCTCTGGATTTAAATACTTACTGATGGGATATAAATATGCTTAATGTCTAAAAATTTCAACTCTTACCAATGGGACCCTAAATATAAGCCTAAGCTTCCCTAACCAGACATCTCCAGGAAAGCCTCAACCCTTTAATATAAATTATACTAATAAATTATCATATGCTATATGTAAGCAATTTTAGAAAATTCATCACTTAAGAAATTTGGGGCTGGAGAGATTGCTCAGTGATTAAAGGTACTTGCCTTTAAGTAATTTTCTTTTCCAAAGATATTAAAATCATTTTCCCTATTTTTTTTCTTGGAGGATATTTATGATTAAATTTCATTGTACTTGAGATTTATTAAAAGATTTCCAATGCCAACCTGTAGAAACTTATAAGTGTGTGTTGAAAGAACTGGGAATCTATTTTTAAAATTTTATTTATTTATTTGAGAGTGACAGAGAGAGAAAGAGGGAGAGAGAGAGAGAGAGAAAGAGAGGAAGAGAAAGAGAGTGAGTGGGAGAGAGGGAGAGAGGGAGAGAGAGAGAATGTGCACGCCAGGGCTTCCAGCCACTGCAAACAAACTCCAGATGTGTGTGCCCCCCTGGTGCATCTGGCTAACGTGGGTTCTGGGGAATCGAGCATTGAGCCTCAAACTGGAGTCCTTAGGTTTCACAGGCAAGTGCTTAACCGCTAAGCCATCTCTCTAGGCCCAGAAATCTATTTTTAAACAAGCATCCTAAGACTATATGATGCAGGGTTTGAAGTGTCACTCTTTGATGGACATGGCCATAGAAAAATGTTGGTTCTTCCATGACAATGATGGCTCAGGTCCTTGGTTTCAGGGTTAAGCAGGAAGATAAAAATAATCATAGGAGAAAACAGTCTTTTCTAGATGTCAAAGTCTAGTCTAACATATAAAGTTAAAACTACAAGTAATAAAATTGTTCTGTATGTGGAACTCATGTAGGAAGCTGCTCTGGGCACAAAAATAGCTACAAAGAAATGCTAATTGTTAGATGAGGGATTAGCTGATTTGCCTTACCTTGGTAAACTTTTATTTTTTATAATCTATTCGTATTCTGCAGATCATATTACACACAATAAATATATACAATGTATTAGTTACCTTGTCATTGCTTGGACAAAATATCTGACAAAAGTCAGTTTAAGAGAGAAAGGATTTGAACGTGGTGGCACATGCCTTTAATACAGAAAGAGAGAGAGAGAGAGGGAGGGAGGGAGAGAGGGAGGGGGGAGGAAAAGGGGGGAGAGAGAGAGAGAGAGAGAGAAAGAAAGAAAGAAAGGAAAGAAAGAAAGAAAGAGAGAAAGAAAAAGAAAAAGAAAAAGAAAAAGAAAAAGAAAAAGAAAGGAGTTTATTTCAGTTCGCAGTTCCAGGTTTCATCATGATGAGGAAGGCCTGGTGGCAGGAGCTTGAAGCAGCTCAAAGCAGGTCCACAATGAGAGAGCAGAGAGTAATAAATGCTGGTTTTTCATCAGTCCAGGTCAGTATTCCATGGGATGGCTCTACCCTCTTTGATAAGCCTTCCTATTTCAGTTAATCTAGTCTAAAAAGTCTCTAACAGACATGTTTAAAGATGTATTTTTATGGTGATTCTAAACCCTGTCAAGTTAACAACTGGGTGCATTAACACATATAGTACAATTTATTTAAAAAATGGTGTGAAAGAAATAAATAGGACAGTGAAATGGAACTGAATGGACTAATGTGTTGAAGTATTAGTCCTGCTGGTTAAGGACCTTGTTAGGAAGACCTGGGGTCATATCATAAGCTACAGTTCACCAGTTTAGAAGGGAAATAATCAACTTGGGTATTATTAGGGTCTATTGAAATTCTTGGATGGCCAGAGAATCTCCAGTTCAAGGCCTTTACAAAGGCCTTTTCACTTCAGTTTCAAATTACTGAACTTTCTCAATTAGAAAAACTGCTCTTTTTTATTTTTTCCTGGATTCAAGTTTTTCACTTCGGTAAACATTGGGTAAACAGAGTTCATGCCAAGTGATTATATCAGTGTTTTGAAGACATTTAGTATGTTTGGCAATAAATTGTGCTTGGCTTCTCAGTTCAACTAACCTTTCAGTCCTTTAAAAATTCGTTGGAGAATCTGTTTCTCTTTTTCATATAGATGCAGATCCTAAGGAGATAACCACCCCATCATACCTCAAAAGGGCCTCAGCTGAAACAAAGAATAATTGGTGAAACAAGCAAGGGTGCTGTTTTCTTGGTGAACCTGGTACCAGCACAAGGGTGAAGGAGTTCAACACAGAGAAAAATCAACTCTTACCAAATCAGATATCCAGAGACACAGAGGCTCCCAATACCTCATCACTGAAGCAGACCCAAAATGAACCCAACATGGCTCAGGAAAATTTGCAGGAGAGGGGCAGAAAGAATGTAAGAGCCACACACTGAGTCATGAAACACAGAGACATTTTCTCCTACCCATAACTGAGGGCTAACTCCACAATGCATGACCCATATACCTCAACAAGGATTGGCCAGGGGGAGGGGGTGGGACATGAAGGAGGCTAACAATGGTACCAATTGGATTGTATTCACTGAGTACAAAACTAATTAATAAAAGATAAAATAAAATAAAAACTTTGAAAAAAAATTATTTTAGGGCTAGGTGAGGTGGTACATGCCTTTAATCCCAGCAGTCAGGAGGCAAAGGTAGCAGGATTGCCATGCATTCAAGACTACATAGTGAATTCCAGGACAGCCTGGGCTAGAGTAAGACCCTACCTGACAAATACAAAAACAAAAATAATTTCTTTTAGAGGCTGAAGAAATTGCCTAGTGGTTAAGGCACTTGCCTGCACAGGTTAACAACCCAGATTCTAGTCCCTAATCAATACTCATGTAAAGCTCGATGCATAAAGCAGCACATGCATCTTGAGAGTTTATTTGTTTCTGGGAGACCCTGGTACTCCCATTCTCTCTGTTTCTCTTATCTGCTTACAATAAATAAAAATATTTTTTTAAATTTATTTTTAGAAGTGCATATATTTATGTTTTCAAAGCTGCCTTAGCATTACTACATGAGGACTGGATCCCCTGTAGTCTGATGTTATAGATAAACTTTGCAGAATTTATTAAAATTCAATAAATTAAAAAAATGCTGTTTCTTCTATTAGTGCTGGTATTATATACACAGAGTAATTTTAGCCTCAAAACTTCAAGATTTGGTAAAAACCTTAGTCTTGTTACTATGATGATAAAGTTTGGTATCAAAATAAAGCTAAACTTGGAATATTAATAGCTTTATTTAGAAAAGGCATGGGCTATTTGCTAAATCTTATGGGGAAAAGCAAGTGATATATTCAGTATAAAACTTAATTCAAAGAACACAGAAATATATACCTTTTATCAAATAAAAGTTGTCAATTTAATACTTGCCTTAATTAAGTTAGTTAAAAGTTGTGAACTTGTCTGCTTCTATTTTTCTGCCAATTGTCTTGTAAATATCTATCATTAACTTTTATCGGTATGTCTATGTAATAACTCAATTGAGTAGTGTACATCAAGTATAAGTAGTTATTTACCTAATACAGAAATTTGCACGTTAAATATACTTAGATTTTTATTTACTGTTACTGATAGTTACACAAACCTCTCAACAAGAGAGTAAGAGGGATAGCTGTCATGTCTTAAGCAAATAGTATGCAGTGGTACTATACTAATTTTTTAAAAATAAAAAGTCACATTTTCCTTAAAATATTATCTATTCATTTGGCAGATAGAGAAGGAGAGAGAGAAAGCGAGAAAGCATGGATATACCAGGGCCTCTAGCCACACTGTCATATCATGTATCTGGCCTTATGTGGATACTGAGAAATCAAGCCAGGATCCTTATGCTTTGTAAGCAACACCTCAACCAATAAGCCATGTCTCTAGCCCCAAAGGACATTTTTTTTCTATTATATACACTTATTAGTATACATTGTTTAGGTTAGAAAATTAAGGGAATAAGTGTCATAGATGCTAAATAATTATAAACACTACCAGAAAAAATTGGAGTTTAGTAATCTTTTTTGGTTTACTCCTTTTTTCATATGATAGTAGTATTGTAAATAAAAGCAATGCTGTTTCCTTACATGAAATAAAACTATGAAATAAAAATACAAACTAAGGTAAAAATATCCTTTCTCTGTTTGTAAGATAAATCCACATCATTTCAAACACAAGGCAAAACAGAAATTAAGTAAAGCTTTTGCTCTTGCTTTAAGTAAATAACTGAGATCTCTATCTCTTGCTCTATCATTCCTCCAAAGCCAGGTTTTCAATTCAAAAGGTCACAAGTGAGCTCGTTATCTTTCCTCACAGTGCCCACATTTCCAGATTTCTTTGTGCCAGTGGTTCTGTGATCCTCAGGTTACCCAGGCTTAACTTCCACTGGCAATTCTGAATGCTTCCTCTCCCATCACTCTGCAGTTCTCAACTGCCAAGTCTTCCAGATTCCTCTTTTCAAAGTCCTTTAGATTCTGATTTCACTGTCACTACTTTTATTCTGCCAGTTTATGTCATTTTTCCTGACATATGTTATTTTGTAACCCTCAAACCACTACACTGCTGGATCTACAGCAGTTTTTATGACTCACCGCCTTTATTGGGTCCTTTGTGTTCTACTTTATGCATTTGCCAGTAATTATAAGGCACCAAGTTTATTCAAATTAACATTTGCATAGACGTTATTTTTAAAAGGCCATCATTTGCTAAAGCTGGTAACCCTATTCTATTACTGTAATATAATCATCCACTAAGTGAGGTTGTCAGTGGCTCTAGTATTTTCTATTACTTCTGTTTTTCCTGAAGTTTTCCTGAATTCAATTACATTTCTCACTCCTATTTCAGATGATTTCCCCATACTGTGCCTTTGCTTAGCTACTTACTTGTAGTTACTTGCAGGGGCAGAAGTTTGTGTTGTGGGAGTCCTGTAAGTAGAGCTATCTTTTCCTTCTGAACTCCACAGCCCTTCTCCTCCAATATTTATTCTATTTTAGTTTCAATAGTTAATTATATGTTTCCTGCTTATCTTTTATGAGCAGAAATTTTATTGAGGCCAGGGTTCATGTCTCTCTCATTTTTATATAGCACTAGTTCTAGCAGTAAACTTTATAAACATTAAGTACACAATTTATTCAATTTTCATTGAATAAATCAATGGAGTAGTAGGTAGGTCTCAATTTTTTTTATTCTAGGTCTCAATTCTTTTAATTCTAAAAGAGAATTACCCCTTCTTATATGTCTAACTGACCTAACAGAAAAAGTAAGAAAACAAAAACTTGTGGGACCATATATCAATTACGTGAATAATATACCCTACTTTACTAATGCCTTATTATACTACATAGAAGTAACTGTGTTTTGAGTATTCCCAAGAACCAATGATAGACTTTCCTACACTATTTTCATGACAATGTTACATGTTTCTAGTTTTATTAGAACTTTAAATTATCCTACATAACACACACACACACACACACACACACACACAGAAAGAGAGAGAAAGAGAGAGAGAGAGAGGGAGAGAGAGTTGCTCAGTGTTAAACCCAAAGCCTTGCTACATATTAAGCAGATATTTTAGATCCTCAGCCAGCTACTAATAATTTTGAGATACTGGATTAATTAGGAAAGAAAAAAGTGATAAACTGCATGGTTATTGATATATGTAAGCTTAAGTGGAAAGGGGGATGGTGACCACATAGGCTTTTGAAAGCATAATAGCTATGATGATCTGAACATTATAGGTAAGGGTTTTCATGTCTACAAAGCATGAATTTTGATCATTTTTAATGCATCTTGGTATAGAGAATTGTGGTATTCTGTGAAAACATCTACATTTTCACTCATTTTTGTACCAGGTTATATTGAATTTTATGTTTCTTTTAGGTTTTATTGAATTTTTTGGTGTCAAACACAATGCATTCTAACTATAGAAGAAAAATTTCATCAGTTTGGTTGTTTCTCATCTGACACAAATAGTAAGTTGAAAGAGCTCAGTTCAGTTCTTTGGGGACATTGCTTGTTATAGGTTCCATCCTAACTCAAAAATTCTTTACTCTGATTTATTAGCTGTTTTTCATGAACATAGATATGAGCTTTATAGTATTGGAGACTCAATATCTAGGAACATAGTTCTGAGTTCTCAAGACCTCATCAGTATGTAAATCAATGTACACCACAAGAGTCCCACCAGCAAAATAGTCAAAATGACATTCCTACCACTACATATGGATGAAGCCATGGCTGATAAATTCTTTCTGCAAATGGACTATATTGCTGCATTATTTATGAACTTTGAAAATACAAGTTGGCTCCTTCAGTAGTTCCTTGGCACTGTTCTTTTCCTGGTGGGGGTCTGAGAGCTTTCCTCTGGTCCTCCATGGAAAGCATTCATCTTTTGCATGACAGTGAAAATTGTACTGGGAGCTAGCACTCAATTGCTTTTTATTTATTTATTTATTTTTAGTTTTTTTGAGGTATAGTTTCTCTCTAGCCCAGGCTGATCTGGAATTCACTATGTGGTCTCAGGGTGGTCTCCAACTCATGGGGCTCCTCCTACCTCTGCCTCCTAAGTGCTGCGATTAAAGGATTCTGCCATCATGCCCAGTTTAACTTTTTTTTTTTTTTTTTTGGCTTTTTGATTTTTCGAGGTAGGGTCTCACTCTAGCCCAGGTTGACCTGGAATTCACTATAGAGTCTCAGGGTGGCCTCGAACTCATGGCAATCCTCCTACCTCTGCCTCCCGAGTGCTAGGATTAAAGGTGTGTGCCACCACGCCTGGCCAGTTTAACTCTTTTATTGTGCCTTTACAATCTTAGAAGTTGGAAGGTCAGGTGACATTTTCCAAGGATTTAGGTATTTAGTAAAGTATTTAACATGATCTTGCACAGTGCTTTTTAATTAGAATTGCAGTCTGGGAATTTTTGTGTGTGTGTATTTTTTATTTATTTGAGAGTGGCAGACAGAGAGAGAAAGAGAATGGGCATGCCAGGGCTTCTAGCCACTGCAAATGAACTCCAGATGCATGTGTCCCCTTGTACATCTGGCTAACATGGGTCCTGGGGAAGAGAGCCTTGAACCAGGGTCCTTAGGCTTCATAGGCAAGCACTTAACCACTAAGCCATCTCTCCAGCCCAGTCTGGGAATTTTTATGGCATATAATGTTATTTATACCTGTAAATAAATATTCTCAGGGCCACTTAGTTGTATCTTTTCTTCTTTAAAGTCTTTTTTTCCCTCTATTATTTTGGAGCAATTGTAAATGTCCACAGAGCCAGCAAAACCAGTTAAAATAAATTTAATGGTAAATACAAACTTTTTTTTCGGGGATCTAGGAAAGGGAAAATGACTCTCTATAATACTGGCATGGAATGCACAAAATGCTCTAAAAAGGGGATATAAGGTTTTAGGGCAGAAGTTGTTGCTGGAGGTTTTAGGATAAAAGGCTAAACTCCCCTCAGCCTTCTGTCATCCTGATAAGTCAACTAGAGGGATGAGTAATGTTGGAAAGCAGAGAAAGGACGTCATACTCATGTACAGTTGTCCTCATCTAGGGGTATGGTTTGTCCTTCAAGGTTTTACTTTTCTTGGAATCCAGGGTGGTTGCAGGTTTAGGATCATGACTTATCTCTGTGGCATTAGTCACAGACTTGCATCTTGCCCAAGTATTTTTGTCATCTCCATCAAAAGTCAATGATGCGGGCTGGAGAGATGGCTTAGCAGTTAAGCGCTTGCCTGTGAAGCCTAAGGACCCCAGTTCGAGGCTCGGTTCCCCAGGTCCCACGTTAGCCAGATGCACAAGGGGGCCCACGCGTCTGGAGTTCGTTTGCAGAGGCTGGAAGCCCTGGCGCGCCCATTCTTTCTCTCTCCCTCTATCTGTCTTTCTCTCTGTGTCTGTCTCTCTCAAATAAATAAATAAATAAAAATTTAAAAAAAAAAAGTCAATGATGGCCAGCCAGGTGTGGTGGTGCACACCTATAATCCCAGCACTCTGGAGGCAGAGGTATGAGGATCACCCTAAGTTTGAGGACACCCTGAGATTGCATAGTAAATTCCAGGTCAGCCTGAGCTAGAGTGAAACCCTACCTCAGAAAACAAAACAAAACAAAACAAAACAAAACAAAACAAAACAAAAAATGATGAGAGGAAGCAGAAAGGGTTCACTTTGGCTTATAGTCTCTCGGGGGAGCTTCATACAGCACGAAAAAACATGGCATGAGAGGACGCTTGGCATCACCTCTTCCCACAGCAGGTGGCAAAGAGCAGCATGAAAGTGAACTGAGCTCTGGTAATGGCTAACTGGTTAGAACACCCTTAAGCCTGTCCTCCCCATCTTACCCCACAACACACTTCCTACAGCAAGACTCCTTCTCTCAAAGAGCCACCAGCTTGGGGTCATGCATTCAAAACACATGGTTTGGGCTGGAGAGATGGCTTAGCGGTTAAGCGCTTGCCTGTGAAGCCTAAGGACCCCAATTTTAGGCTCAATTCCCCAGGACCCACGTTAGCTAGATGCACAAGGGGGCACAGGCGTCTGGAGTGTCTGGAGTTCGTTTGCAGTGGCTGGAAGCTCTGGCACACCCATTCTCTCTCTCTCTCACTCTTTCTCTCTCTGTCGCTCTCAAATAAATAAACAACAAAAAATATTAAAAAAAAAACAACAACACATGGTTTTATGGGAGACAACTGATTCAAATCACTATCAAGTGTGGAGTCAATGCTTTTAGCAAAACTGGTTTCTAAGTGCCTGCTTCAGTGGAATTGTCTACAGAATACTCAAAGTTTTACTGGGGAATAAATATTTCCTTTTGGGTTTAGGCCAGAATGTATCTGAGAACCACCAAGCATACTCTAATAAGCTCAGAGGCTGCGTGTGTGCAAGCTGAAAATGTGTAATGAGCTGCATATGGAGCAGAGGTGTGCAGAGTGGTGGCAACAGAAGAGTCAATTGTCTTCCTTCCCTTTTAAAACCTGCACCATGCCATTGTAAAAGGCCCTTGTATTTCTCTTATATTATTTTCTACTTGTGTATGGTCCAGTCTTTTTTGGGGGGTAGTGTATGTGTGTGTTGCGTGTGGACACCCTTTGCACACAAAACTCAGAAGAAATCATTCCACTGTCACTCTTGTGCCTTATTTCCATGACAGAGAGCCTGTCACTGAACCTGAAAATCCTGAGATTTCAGATACACTAGTGGGCCAGGGAGTCCCAATAATTTTGTCTCTGCCTCACTGCTCTCTTTGCTTGGGTTATAGGCATGACCAGACTTTAATGTGGGTACTAGAGATCGAACTCAGGTCTTCATGCCTGTGCAGCAAATACTCTTACTGATCTATCTTAACAGCCAGTGAAAAGTCCCTATTTTTTAAAAAAAGATTTATTTGAGAAAAAGAGGCAGTATACACACACACACACACAGACACAGACACACACACACACACACACACACACACACACACACACACACACACAAAGAGAGAGAGAGAATAGACTCACCAGGGACTCTAGCCACTGTAAACAAACTCCAGATGCATGTGCCACCTTGTGTATCTAGCTTACATGGGTATCAAACCTGCATCCTTAGCTTCATAGGCAGGTACCTTAACCACTAAGCCATGTATCTCTTCAGCCTGAAAAGTCCAATCTTAAAGAGGTTAATATCACTGACATATGTTTGTTTTTTTTTTTCTTTGTCTGAATTCCTTAATGAAGCATTACTCTGAAATGTACTCTTGAAAATAGTCCCCCCCCCTACATAATTATATCCCATATTTCTTTTTTTCCCTTTTCAGCACATGCTTACTGGGAAAAATCTCAATTTGCTTCCCAGATTACCTTCAGACTTTCTGCTTGAGTATGGTATATAGGGATGGGTAGAAATGTATATGCTTCCATTGGACTTGGGTGGGGAAACAACTGAACCCATGGACAGGAATGAGTTTTTGGATAGCAGATAAGTACGAGGGCACAGCTGTCAACTTCCAAGTCGCTGTGAAGCCTCTACTGGAAACATAAATCCTTATCTCCTGCCTAAGTTACTGCTGCTACTACTATTTCATGTTGTGAAAGAGATTTCTAATTCTGAGCTATTTTTAGGATGAGTAATAACAATGTTTATTGCTGCTCAATTCACAATAGCTGGGAAATGGAATCAGCCTAGATTTTCCTCAACTGATGAGTGGATAATGAAGATATGGCCCATTTATACAATGGAATTCTACTCAGAGGTAAAGAAAAATGAAGTTATGAAATTTGCAGGAAAATGGATGGATCTGGAAAGGATTACACTAAGTGAGATAAACCAGGCCCAGAAAGCCATGTGTCACATCTTCTCTCTCATAGGTGGGTCCTAGCTCAGATGATTGGACTTCTGTGTGAGTAGAAAGAAAACTCAGTAGCAAAGGCCAGTAAACTAGAAAAGAGATATAAAGGGAAGAAAAAGGAAGGGAGGGGGTACTTAACAGGATGGTATTGTATATATGTAAGTAGAAGAACAGATTAATGGGGGTGAAAAGGCCCAAGTGAGGCCAGGGGAAGAGATTGAGTAAAAGAAAGGTGGAGGGAGGGCTAATCAAAATCTAAGGATATAAATAAATCATATGGAAACCTACTTTTTGTGGACAATGGAACACTCAGGAGCCATAGATTGTTACTAGAAAATTTTCAGTGCCAGGGATGGGATTCCTTCCAGTGAGTTGTTGGCCAGGGAGGTTCCTGATGCCCCCAAAACATTACAGGCCATTGCTGAGGCCCTTGGTTTCCCACCAGAAATAGATGGTAAGACCCTATTGCTGAAGACTCCACATACTTGGGCTGCAAGGCCACTGGAAATCCTGATGGAACTGAGCTGATAACCTCCTCCATGTCGACCAGCTGATAGAAGGCTGGAAGGAACCATTCTGCATGCAGTTCAATGAAAGGAGACAGACAGTGTCCACAGTGGATACTGCAAGCATTATATTTTGCTAGCCAGGCCAAATGAGCCAACAAGTGCAATAGTGGCACATCTATCATGATGGAAACCAACTGCCCTCTAATTCGACTGGAGGCTCATTCCATGGGAGGGAATACATCCTTGATACTGAAAACCTAAAACAGGGGTAGTCATGAGCCCTAGGGCATAATGTCTGCTGTTGTCTTGCTAAATGTATATACTATGCTCACCAAACTGCCCAGTAAACACTTTTCTTAATGTCCATACCAATATATTAATGCTCCTCTCACTTTTGGTAGAGAACCTTCTCTTTTCAGATGGCAGTGACCTACGGATGACTCAGAAGGCATCATGTTGCTGAGAAGAAGTGACAAGAGTGCTCAGCACTACAATATCTCTATCACACCTTCCAAGGCTCAGGGTCCACTGTGGAAGAGGAGGAAGAAAGAATGTAAGAGCCAAAGGAAGGATAGGATTCCTTACAATGTGCTCTTCCAAACACAAATGGGCCTGGATATCCATGACCTCACAGTGCCTGACACTACCTACACAAGACCATAATAATAGGAGGAAAAGATCATGGCATCAAAATAAAAGAGAGGCTGATTGAGAGGGGGAGGGTATATGATGGAGAGTGGAGTTTCAAAGGGGAAAGTGGGGAGAGGGAGGGCATTACTATGGAGTATTGTTTACAATCATGGAAGTTGTTAATAATAATAAATAAAATAATGTAAAAAAGATACAAAAAAATAAATGATTTCTTCAGCATATAGAAATTATTTGAAAAGTACTATGAGAAGAGTACCCACTAACGTGTCCTCTTGAAACGTTTACTCATTACAGTTTAGTGAGTAGCAAACTCCATGAGAGTTGTTTTCTGAACAAGTTCTCAGGTGGTTTATGGAATATTTTGGATTCATACAGCAATTTTCCCCCAGAAGTTCCATCCATTCACAATGCTAAAGGACAATACAAAAACAGGACTATGTTTTTCTTTTCTAATATGTTACTTTTTCTTAAAGATCAAGATTCAGACATTTTTACTATTCACTGTATATTTTAAGAACATAATATTCTTAATTCATTTTACTTGATGCTTTTGCATTCTGTAAGCAATATAAGTATATTTTTCTCTATGTGTATTTATTTTTAACTTATTTTCATCTTAATTGCACACATTGCCGAATTGGAGTCACCTACTGTATGATATGCAGCTGAAAACCCTGGATGCTATTTCTACAAATAAGTACTCCAGAGGACCACAGGAGTAATTCATTTCTGGATTGCTGTTATGCTACTGTTCCAGAGAATGGTAACTTTTTCCCCAAGGAGCATCCTTTTCTTGACTATATGTACTTTGGTGAATGCAAACGGAAAATTCTTCACATTGAGTCCCTTCTAAAATTCCCAAAGATTCTTCAGAAAGTAAGCTTATGTCAATATAACTATGTGGGTCTTGTTGAATTAAAGTTCAGTTATTTTTATCAATCAACTGATCTTAAAGTTTGCTTTTTTACATGACCTTATTATTATAAAGAGGATATATATCTATATATCTTGAAAAGGTTTAAAAACAATAGCAAAAAGCATCACATATACTGTCTAGAGAGAACTCCTATCATAATTTGATTATTTTCCATCCAGGGGCACATATGCACACTCTGTACATTATACTTTGACTCTAATTGTAAATGTTTATCCATTTTAATGATTTTTCAAAAGGATCATTTTGAGCTATTTATTAAATATCACAAGGTTTAATAAATTTATTATTTAAAATAACTATGCAATGAATATTATTATATAATGTCATTTTAGCTGATTATTTCCTTTAGATAGATTCTTTGTTATTCTTTAGATATATTCTATTGTTATTTATTGTTATTCTTTAGATAGATTCTATTAGGAACAGACAAAAGCAAACAAACTCACATACAAATCCTAACACTGATGCATATTTTCAAATGGTGTTTCAGAACTATTTTAATACTTAAATTTCTCACCTTGCCCAGAAAGTAGTACACTTTCAAATGGTTACAAAAAGTACTGGCAACTTGCTCAAAATGCTTCTATTTTATTATTAGTACTGTTAAAGGATCTTGATTTATTGATTAGTCAATTACTTCTTGATGAATTTTCTAAGGATATGGTTTATATTTTTAAATTGCTAACATACTGATCATAATTCTCACATCTTCATTTCTATTCTAAGGCTGAGTTCACATAAATGTTTTGCAGCAAAACTAAACCACTTGGTTAAGCATTGCTAATTCTCTCTGAACCTGAGGAGATCACAGTTCTTATTGAAAGCATTTGTCACATGTGTTGCTAATCACTAAAGAAACATCGTTTCTGGTATTTCTTTACCCCAGGCTTTGAGATGACCAATGTAAAAGTTTTTACAATGTTGTTATTTATCTTCTTGCTTTAGTAGAACTGTTTGTAGAAATTATAATGGAAAAAATGAAAATTGGGAAATGAATTACAATGCAATATTTTTCAAGTTGGTTTCCTTCAAGTCTTTCTTGTTGACCAAAGACATCAGATCTAAAAGAGGCAGAAGATTAAATGATTTCAAGTTATCTTCTGATCATCCATGAGAAAACAAGTGTAAAACAGGAATGCTTCATTTAGTAAAATAAAGGACCAGGTATAACTGAATATTTCAAACCCTAGATTTTATATTTCTTTTACTTCACATTCCTCTAACACCTATATATTTAAATGTTATCAAGACATCAAGTTGGGTTCTTTAGTTTTGTGTTTTTTAAATTTTTTTAAATTTATTTGAAAGTAACAGATACAGAAAGAGGGAGGGAGGGAGAGGTTGAGGGAGAGGGAGAATGGGCCTCCAGCCACTGCAAACGAACTCCAGACATGTGTGCCCCCTTGTGCATCTGGCTAACATGGGAATCCAGCCTCAAACCTGCGTCCTTAGACTTCATAGGCAAGTGCTTAACCACTAAGCCATCCTCCAGCCCTAGTTTTGTGTTTTTTTTTTAATTTGTTTTTTTTTTTTTAATTTTTTATGTATTTATTTGAGAGCGACAGACACAGAGAGAAAGACAGAGGGAGAGAGAGAGAATGGGCGCGCCAGGGCTTCCAGCCTCTGCAAACGAACTCCAGACGCATGCACCCCTTTGTGCATCTGGCTAACGTGGGACCTAGGGAACCGAGCCTCGAACTGGGGTCCTTAGGCTTCACAGGCAAGCGCTTAACCGCTAGGCCATCTCTCCAGCCCTAGTTTTGTGTTTTTTAAGCTCCTGGCAGACACCTGTTTTTACTTTCTACACCTGTAGACACTCAGTTGTCATCACTCTCTCCTTCCTTGGATTCCTCATTCTCCCTGATGTACAGACCCAGAATTCTGTGCTTTGTGAACCATCCGTCATTAATAAGTTTCTAAAAGGGACCATGGAGATAGTTCACTTTTCTGTAGTACTTATGTCAATGGCAGCTTTCAAATGGCAGAGCAAGGGTTTTCCTCAAACAAAGAAGAAATATTGAATTGTTTGAGTCTTCAAATACCTTACTAAATATTATTATCTTTAGGAAGACTTTGTTGTTTTCTGATCTTTGAATCATCTGAATATTTGAAGGAAAGCACAATTGGTACTACTTTCATCAAGTTTTTTTAAGATTACTTTTGAATGTCTTTACATTTTGAAGGATGAGTATTCACTTTTACCTTGTTTCTCCCCTGCTTCAAGAGCTAATCATGGTGTCACGATCAGTACATAATGGTGCAGCTTGTTGCTACTTAACTGCTTAACCATGATTAATGTAACTAGATAAAAATGTAACTAGATAAAATCAGGATATCAAATTGAAGAATATTTTCTTGTTTGAACCAAGCTCCAAAAAGATAACAATAAAACTTACAGGGGAGAGACAAGGATAAAGGAGAAAAGAAAGAGTAAAAATGTCTTCTAGGAATATTCCAGTGCAAATTTCATGTAGTTTTTAATATCATTTTTATTTTTAAGTTTAATATAGTCATTTTTCTTTGGCTTAATTATTTTCTTTTGTTCCTTTTCACAAGCAGTTATTTAACAGCTTTTTGAAAAAAAAAAAACAACAAATGGCAGGATGCCAGTCCATTAGTGGAATAACATTTTCACAGCTCAGGCCCTTAAGAACTCAATATTGGAATCTGCCAATTCCATTTTTCCCTCTTGTACTTCTGCAGTTGAATGAGCAGAAAAAATATGTCTGCTCACATAATCTTTTCTAGATGATTAAAATACAGAGCTACAAATGAGAATGCTACAGCATGGTAAGAAGATTTAAAAATTATGTAATTTATGAATAAGGGAGGATTTGAAAATTGGGAAAATGAGAGAAATAGATCAGTAAATATTTATTATTTCATAGTATACAGTCTTGTGTTGTGGACTTGAATCTAAAAATATTTCATTGCATCGGAGGTAAGGTAGCTTGACTATGCAGAAGATCCCATAGGACTCTCTAAGTACTAGGGACAGTGGGAGGACACGAAGATGTCAAATAATCCTTGGAAAAGGAATTTCTTCTCTCATTAGCTGTTGCAATTACTTTCATATTGCTGGAACGAAACACCCAACTAAGCGTAGCTGATGGGAGGCAAAGGTTTATTTTACCTTATAGTCTCAGGGGGACATTTAATCATGGAAGGCAAAGCAGAGCAGAACTGAGCAGGAAGCTTGGATCACATCTACAACCAGTGGGTAGGAAATAATTTTAGTGAGTTTGTGCTGATCACTGAATGAGTAGGACTGATAAACTTTGAGGTCAATCCCCAATGACAAATCTACTCCAGCAAGTCTCTAGATCCATAACTTTCTCAAATTGCCACCAGTCTGGAACAAAGTATTCAAAACACATGTGGTTGTGGGGACACTTTTCATTCCAACCGACACGTAAGTTTATCTGGAATAACACACGGGGTAAAATATTGTGAATTCTGACTCTGGATTGTGTCTATGCTACTTATTTTCAAATCAGTGGAGTAGACCTAAAATGAACCAAACATGGCTCAGGGAAATTCACAGAATAGAGAGTACAAAGACTCTTAGAGCCATAAGTTGGGGTATTATTCACAGAGACATTGCCTCTTCCCCATAACTGATGGGTACCCCCACAATGCATGACCCACAATCCACATGGGGATAAATAACATCCCCAATGAGGAGGGTCCCTTTGGGGGGGGGCAGGGATGAGGGTAAAGATGGTACTAACATGTGCTATTTTCATACTGAGTATGTCCAAAACTAATTATATATGTATGTGTGTGTGTGTATATATATATATCTCAAGTCAGATGGTTTTATTTATCAGAATTAAAGGAAGGTCTACATTCAGATTCTTCTAATTTGTGCTACCTAGCTATATTTTTTCTTCCATGTTGGATAAGTAGGAAGCTAGTTCATTCTATAATGTAGCCTATTCTTTTAAAATATTCATCTATCATCATATGTATGTATGTATAATCATTATCTGTGCATTTGTGTGTGTGTGTGTGTGTGTGTGTGTGTGTGCTATGAATGACACACACATGGAGCTCAAAGGACAACTAGACAACATTATAGCATCTGTGCTCCACCTTTTTAGGCAGGCTATCTTGCCACCATAGCTATGAGCTTCAGACTACATCCAGCTTTACAGGGATGCTGGGGAATTGAAACTGTCTCAACAAGCTTTATAAGCAAGTGCCTTTGCCTACTGAGCAATCTCCCCAGCCTAACCTCTCCTATTCTTAACTTACGTATTCTGTTATACATCCAGGCTTCATCCATTCTTCTGCTAGATTTTTTCCTTATTCAAAACTAGTTTGCTCCTATCATGACCAGTTTTCATATCCTGAACTTTCCTGTCCTTTGAGTTCATTTACTCCTTCTGTTGGTCACCACATTTAGAGGACATATTTAGCTACTTAATTTTCTCACTTTCATGGGTTCATTTGTCCCCACTGATCATTGGAACTCTACAGTTGTATAAGAGATTCTTACCACATGCCCACATCTCTTCTTGAGTTTGAGATGGGATCAGACTGCTTCTGGTGGAGAACAGTGAGGCTATCCATTAATATGTAAATATAGTTGTTAGAAGAAAAATTGTCAATGCCCACTGTCTTTGACCCTCTGTTAATCTGTTGACAGCAGTGGTGGCTAGAAAATTGCAGACCAAGGAAAGTAATATTGGAGGAAGCTAGGGGAAGTGGAGCATTAATGTTCTTGACTTTAGAAATTAACTCCGAACAAAAAAAAAGGGTTGTCATAGCAGAATCTTTGAAATAAGGTGGCAAAGGAAGGCCTTATGAGGGAATGTTTATGAGTATTTTTTAAAACCAAAAAAAAAAAAACAATAGTACTCAAAATAGTCGTTAGGTAAAGACCCATGACCCTAAAACATTACGTTCGGGTATATTCTAGGGAGAGTTTCATACATTGTGTGAAAAGACATGTTCAAGGACTTTAATTAGTATAATTTTCTTTTGCTAACCAAGAACTAAAGCTGAGACCAACAGGGAGCAAATGGCTCATATTAGAGGCTCTAACAACCCTCAAAGTAGTTGCTTTTGGCAAACTTCTCACAAGTTCATTAAGATGTTCCAATATGTAACTGGGCGTTTCTCCTTATTATAATCTGTGATGATATAAGAAATGGTCCATGGGCTGGAGAGATGGCTTAGTGGTGAAGGTGCTTGCCTGTAAAGCCTAAGGCCCCAGGTTCAATTCCCCAGCACCTATGCAAGCCAGAGGCACAAGGGGGCACATGCATCTGGAGTTTGTTTGCATTGGTTAGAGGCCTTGGCATGCCTATTCTCTCTATATATCTGACTTTCTCTCTTTCTAATAAATGAATAAAAAATAAATAAAAGTTAAATGAATAAATGGTCCAAGAAGTGATGACTATACACATTTCAGACATGCAGAATATATGAGGAAAGCTGTTTATTCTTTCTTTGATATACTGCAAGTCATAGTCTCTGGTGTCTGAGAGTAGGGGAGTGAAGCATCTCACTTCCCAGCCAAACGTCATGATCAGTGTGTCAGAAAGAGATGACACACAAGAGACTGTTATGCAGAAAAGATGTCCAAACACTGCCCTCCATGTACCTGGAATAGGAAACCCCAGACAATTAATGAATTTTGAATATACTCTTCCCCACAAGACAAGTGACAATTCCAACTAGAGAGAGACAGTACAACACAACTAACTATGATTATATGAATGGAATTTGCCAGAAACTGCCATATCCACATGAACCAAATGAAAACCAGTGATCTATTACTTTCAGTTTTTGAAGTGTAACTACTAGCATTCCATTGGTCAGGATAATTATGTAGCTACATGTTGACTAGAGTAGTGAGTTTCCTCCTTTCGGTGCCCAGAAGAAAACTGGCTATTAGTGAAAGTTATTAATTTCTAAATCCATCTTTTAGAGTACCTTCCCAGATGACATATGGATGACTGACTTGAAGGGGGTGAGTAGGGAAGTTAAGGAACACCCTGGTTTTGTACACTGTCACTTCCCTCTTCTGGTTATTGGACAGGGAACAAAGGAGAGACAGTCTCTCTGATTAACTGATTATGTGTGAAATAGATAAAATATAAAATCTTAAAGAACCATAGGTGAAGTAATGGAATACTAAAGTACATTGCTATAGTTACAAAGCAAAAATTTTGAAATACAGAAAAGATAGAAATTGTACAATTGTAGTGAGTTCAATGTACCATCATATATGTAACATTACAATGTGTTAACTCCATATCTTTGATAATAACATAGATGACTATGTAGTTATATGTATATGTGCATCAAATTAAAGATGAACTGTAATATATATCATGAAAATTATATTGCTTAAGTGTTAGGAAGAAAGGGGAGAGAGAGCAAAACAATACTTCAACTTTCTGCATGTCTATTCATCTGTTAACTCAAAAAGACTTTTTGAATTTATCATGGAAAGAGCTTGTAGTTTTACTTTATTCCCTATGCCTTTCTCCATTTTTATAATTCATCAAAAATTATGTAAATAACAATAAGTTAAATAGAAAAAAATGCACCAAAAGAACAATCTTGATATTTTGTTTTGACTCGAGGAAGCAAATTGTCTATATGTTAGTTACTTGTGTAGGAACTATCACCAGAATTAACACTTATGGAACATTACTCATATGCTATGTGTCAGGTTTCCTGAGATTTTTCAATTGGCTCACAGATATCCTGATTTGCCTGGGTTTTGCATAATTTAAAAAATGATGTTCTACTTTACAGGTGTATAGAACACAGAGGTAGAATAAGAAGAGCTCAAGTTCTGATTTTAATGTTCTCTTGTGAAAAATCAAGAAGTCTTATGTGCTCTTTGAGTTTAAGATTCCCTACAATAAAATGGAGAAAATATCATTTTATTTTTTACCTCTCACCACCATTGTCAAATTACAACCCCCATTAATAACAGCAGCATAATACATTGATTGTATTATCTGGACAGCAACATAATACATTAATTTCTGAATTGTAATTTTATTATTAGAGAAAGATTATTTAAAAGAACCAATGAAGTAGGGAGGCAGGAAAATGAATTATTCTATTCCAATGTAGGAAAGTCTCTCAAAGTATTAAAGACCACTGAAAATGTGATACCTTGGCTTTGTTTTACTATGTGCTTAAAGGGTTAAAAAAAAGATAAGATAGAATTACACAAAGTATACATGTGGTACAGTCCAATGCTTAATTGACAGGAATGATTATTATGTATGTTATCATATGTTTATAGCATCAATTGGTAATTATTGGAAAAAGGATGAAATTGAAGTCTAAGAGTTTTTTTCTAAGAAGGAAACATAAGCCCAGGTCTATCCTTTAGGACTATATTGTAAAAATAATTTATATTTCACTTATTTATTTATATATTATTTTATTTAATTTTTTAAAAAGGTTTTTCAAGGCAGGGTCTCACTCTAGCCCAGGCTGACCTGAAAGTCATGGCTATCCTAATACCTCTGCCTCCCTACTGCTGGGATTAAAGGCATATACCCCAGGCATAGCTCAAAGTTCTTTTACAATATAATTGTAAAATAAAAGCTTTTCAGTTTTGTAATGTGGATCACATCATCTCTACATAAGAATAGGTCTATATCAATATTTTGCCTATCAGTTTTAATGCAAAAATCTTGGGGAAAGAAACATTGATTTTCGCTGGGCTTGGTGGAGCATTCCTTTAATTCCAGCACTCAGGAGGCAGAGGTAGGAGGATTGCTGTGAGTTTGAAGCCACCCTGACTACATAGTAAATTCCAGGTCAGCCTAAGCTAGAGCAAGATACTACCTCAGAAAACAAAAACAAACAAAAAATCTTATTTTTTAGTTCTTTGAGAAAATAATGACACATTTTTTTTCTTCTGAAGGAGGCATTAATTCTTTAATAACCATAAGCCTCATTGATTGAGTTTTATAATCTGTATAAAAGGAACTCTTACAGAAAGTGTAAACCTTTCTTATTTTTATGTCTATAATTGACAAATCACCAGTGAATCAAGTATTATTGTCCTATGATTTGCATATTTACAGGAGTAGCAGTGGAAATCCATTAGAACTGTGTGTGCATTATGAAATTCTGTTATTGTTTTTGCTTCAGTCTGCATTGAATGTCAATTTTCCTTTCTGCAACCTTGTAAATTCTGGAAGGAAGAGGCTATAATAATTTACTTCTGAAATGTGTTGCTGAGCTACAAGAATTCTGGGTGTTGACTATTTGACTTTATAATTACTTCTTCATTGTTGTAGGTGAGAATAAAGGTGAATGATCATTGATAGCTAAGAAAATAATTTAAAATACTGAAGAGAATATAATGACTATAGCAAATACAGGAAGAAAATGTCACAAAGATCAGAAGTTTAAGGATGCTTTTTTTTAAAAGAGGTCTATAAAGGTCAGCATAGCTTAATTTAAATAAAAGTCACAGTGTGCTCTCCAGCAGGCTGTAAAGCATAGCTTAAAAACAGAATACTTTTGTACAATGGAACTGGCTTAGTCTCAGGTAAATGAGTGAAATGAATCAAGAAGAACCATCAGGAAATTGGGGCTATACCTTTTTAAGAAAGGTTGTAGTTTTACCTGTTAGTTCCACACAGGTTTCTTTCAACTTCTTCTCCGGTATAATCCCAGTACTTGGATACTTAAGAGACTTACTAGGAAGGACTAAACTGTGGAACTCGCATGGATTTGATACCTTTCCCCAGCCTAGTGAAGCAGCATCTCTTTTTTCTTTTGCTTTTTCTTTTGGTGTGTGTGGTGTAGTACATCAACTATATATGTGTCCATGCGGTGTCCCATGTGCTCACCTGTGATGGGGTGGGCTCACTTCCAGTGGCCCCAGTGGAATGTTGAGGACCTCCTCCATCACTCTTCCATTTTTACTTGAGCTGAGCTGGAGATTCTTATCAGTCTCAGAGCTTGCCTTTTCTTTGAGAGCACCCCCAGTCTCTGGTCCCTGCTCTCCACAGTACTGGGGTTACAGACGTGCAGTGGTTAGTCCAAGCTGTTGGTGTAGGCCCTGGGGATCTAATTTGAGTGGTTTCTCAGGCCTCTTAGGGCCCTCTGGCTTGTGCAGGAAGTACTCTTAATCACTGAGTCATCTCTCCAGCCCAGGATTGCCTTTCTTAAAGAAAGCCTAGTTGTGTTTCACTTCTTAAGACATATGCAGTAAGTTAATTTTCTGATTTGGGATTTTCCAGTTTAGATGAAATGACCATTCTATAAAAGATATCTATCTAGCTATGCATCTATCTTCTTTCCCTTACGTCCTATCAATCTATCTTTTATTCATCTGCTATGAAAATCCTCTATAGCATTTTGAACAATGCAGGAAAATCTGCAGGGTTAAACAATAGTGTTAGTAAGTAAGCTAAAGTGACTACATTTGGTGCAGGAACCTCCAACTTTGATTAGGTAGACAACTGAGTGTCTGTGTTCTGTTATGCTTTTGTATAGAGGACTTTAGGATCACAAAAGAATATGGAGTAATGTGTTCTAAAATATTAAAGATATCTCATCTTTTGGTATGCTAAGATATTACAAATATTTATTTTCATAGTTAAAAAGCAAAAACAGTTTTGCAATCAGAAAACTAATTAAAATAATCTATGCAATATATTCAAACTACTTTTAAAGAGGTTTTTAATGTTGGCTATGGTGATCCCATTTTGAGGATATTTCTGCAGAAAATAGTGCAATATATGGAAGAGATCATACTCATGAAGCACTTCATTAAATAGTTTAAGTACATATTTGTAAAGGGTATATATAATTTAAACTCTAACTTAAAGCATACCTAAGTAAATTATGTCACATTTACCAAATAAACTTCATAACCATTAAAATATTAATTATAGGATATGATATCTATGGGGAATAATATTTAATGTTAATAAATTTGCAGTACAGAACTCAGTGTACAATGCTTTGGCAAACAAAATGGAATATGCCAAAACTCCAACTGTATTGTTTTAGCATGATGAATAGTTTTATCACTTACTTTTATTATATTACCTTTATAAGAGTATTTAGTTTTATTAACAAAGCCCATACAGATTCAGGCTTTTTAATATACTGACAATACTGTATATTGATAAGTTAAAACAAGATGGAGAATAATAAGTAAGAATTTTAGGCACAAATATATTCAAGAAATTTAACCAAGAATTACTGGTCTATTGATATCATTCACAACACAAGTTTTGGTCAATTCCCACTTGTGAGCTTTTTGAAAGTTTGAATTTATATGGCTTACTTAACATAAGTACTTATTCCTCTTAGGGCCGCTGCACAGTCCATTAATCTAATACTGCTGGTTTCCTACATTTTTTTTTTTTTATTGAAGGAGTCCTTTCAGGGCATGAGAAGTGCAAGCACATATGACTGTATACTTCCTGAGTGGAACTTAGAATAATTTAATGAGCCAAAAGAGACAGTTGTTAGTCAAGTTAGGAGACAGCTGCTCAGAATGGAAAAGCTGCTCTTACTTGTCCTTGCTAATTTTTGTAGTCATTCAAAAAGGCTAGAAATGTCAAATGGCATATCAAGCAGAGCACTGGCCTTTGTACCTTTTGGAGGTACCCAGTGAATATCAACTGGCCATATACTATGCTGTGAAGTGTGATGAGTAGGGCCCATTCTATCCTCTTTAGATTTCAGAAGGCTCAGGAATGACACCCAGCTTGTGGCATCATTTTCTAAATTTGTCACCACCTTTTTTTTTTTTTCCTGTGGCTTAGGCAAGATGTAATGATTCTGATAATTCGCTGCTTCTAGATTTATTTTGTTGTTTGCAAAGTTGCACAACGACAGAGAAAAAAAAATAGTGAAATAGCTGGTGGCATTTTTAAAAATCCATATTTAGTTATATGAGGATATGGTGAGTTTTTTTCCCCCTAGAACTACTTACAGCTCTAATTACCCACAAGCTTAGTATAAATACAATATTCATCCTCAATTCCATTTGGTCTTTGGCTTGTACACCTGGACTTAAAAATCACAATTCACAATTATGGTACCAACATGGTTGTATGCACACTGTGTACATAACTAATAATTTTTTTTAATATCACAATTCATTTTGTTTCTGATTTCAAGAACATTTGAAAGAAAGAAGTCTCAACAGAAATCTAAGTTTTGAGTTATTAAATATATTTTTCACAATCCTGTGTTATTCTCAGTGACTTTGCTAGGTATATTTCTACTACTTACATGTACACAAATGACCAAACCCAAGTATAAAATCAAGTACTAAGATACAATATGTTACATTGTATCTTATAGTTAATGGGCTAGTTTATTCTTCAATAAGGACTCTTCATTTTATAGGGTGCTTTTGAGGAACTGGAGAGTTTAGTTTGGGCATCATAAGTCACCACTTTAGATAACATCACATAAAGTTTCCTTCATTATGACTCACAGACAAAATTTGTATTTGAAAGAGGACTCCTCTATTTTGGAAGTATATTCCTAGAATCTGAGCTTCTAGAGTCATCTGACAGAGAAGCCATCACCAGAAGACCATAAAAGAATAGCTAAAATGAAGTTCTCTAAGCTGAAAAGACATGTTTTAAAATGGAATCTTGAGATTTAATGAAAAAGAGAAAGGACAAAGAACAAATGGATGGGTAAATACAATAGACTATTCTTCACTGAATTTTCAAAAAATACATTTGCGTTGGAAAGAAGATTGTAACAATATCTACTTCATTGCTCCAAGAACATAAAGGGATATTAGAGACGATAATATTATAAGTGAGGAAGAAAGGAACATAAAAGGGGGAGTTGAAAACTTGTACAAGGGAAGCAAGTGATGAAGTAAAATTCTCATGATGAGATGGCATTGTGAGAGCATGCCCCTCTAGTAGCTCAGTGTTCATGGAAGTGTTAGTGGGGGAATCTCCTCCTTGGAGGTGTTCAATGTCTTTGTACAGGTCTAATCAATGAATAGGGACAATACTTTTGGCATTATTTGAAAAGATGGTCATGCATGTATCTGATTTATTTATGTATACAGCTGAGCTAAATTAAGGTTAAATAATTTAGAAAAATTATGGAATTTTTTGATTAGCCTGAAGACTTCAGTTGAGAACCAAAATCATAGAAGTTATCATGCATATTATCCCTGAAAATTATGTATTTTTTATAGCAAATTCTTATCAGAAGTTGTGTTGTTCAGGGACAATCTGAACTGGGCATGTAGGAAAATTGTTTAATGGCAGGTCTACCAGAAATTAGAATACCTACAGCAGATTCAAAATCTAACACTTGTAATTATTTAAAAGATCATGGGCCTATGAAAATATATACCAATTAAGAAAAAACTTTAGATTTTATAGACATGATTTCTATAGATTGATGGGAAAGATAGTCAGAAGCAATTCTTTAAGTTTAGAAATAATTAAAGGGTATATTTGAAACAGTTCTTATCCACAAAATATATGAAGGATTTTATAAAAATATGAAGTTGAATTTACAAAAATTTTTAGAAAAATTGTGAGATTTAAAAGTTATGAGAATAATGTATTATTATGCACGTATAAAGAAAAGACTGAATAATACTAAGATGAGAGTTCTTTTGAAATTGAAAGTTTACAAAAACATCCATTATGAACTGGCTATTGTCCCATAACTCAGGAAATAATTGTAAAATTATTTTAACAATAAATATACATATCTTGAAAAGATACCCCAGTGGTTAAAGGCACTTGCAAAGCTTGTTAGCCCAGGTTCAATTCACAGCTATCCACATAAAGCTGGATGGGCATTTGCTTTCAGAGATCCTGGCATGCCCCTTACACAAATGTAAGTAAAGAATGAAAACTAATTAAATATACACAACAGAGATTGAAAAATTGCTGAAGCAATTCCACTGAAAAAACTGGCAGCTACATGTGGAGTGAGGGACTCCACCTCTAGTAAAGCCACGAATAAGTGAAAAGAGGAAATCCACTGGTCTCCTCTATGTATGACACATGAGCATCTGCACACACCAAACACATCAAATCACACACCATACCACACATACGAACTCTAAACAAACATATAACATATACATGCATATACACATAAGTATATATGTATTGCATGTATAAACCTATACATGCATATACATATAGGTATATATGTATATGCATGTATACATGTACACACAAATATATCTGAATAGATGAAGAAAGTTATAAAGGAATGATTTAGGGGAAGTTCAGAGGTCTTACTTCTTAACTACTTAAAATGATAGTTTTAAAAGCCATAGATAGATAGATAGATAGATAGATAGATAGATAGATAGATCAAAAGTGCACTTGTGACATGAAAGCAGAATGGAGGCTATAGACTTACCTCTCAAACAACAACCAAGAAGAAAACAACCTACCCCGAAACCCAATGTGGCACTTGTATAATTGTCAAAACCAAGTTGAATATTTAGAAATAAATCTCAGTATTTAGTAAAATAAACCTTACAAATTATTGGGAAAAGGACGGTTGTTTTGAAAGGAAATAATGAAAAAAATCTCTCTTCAGAGATGGCTCGGTGGTTAAAGGTGGTTTCTTGTACAAGCCTGACATCCTGTGTTTGATTGCCCAGTACTCACGTAAATCTGGATTCACAAAGTGACACATGCTTCTGAAGTTTGTTTGTATTGGCAGGAAGTCCTGGTGTGCCAATACCCTCAATCTCTCTAAAGATAAATAAAATATATTTTTAAAAATATGGCACTAAAACAGAATAAATTTAATACATTTGGTCTACCAAACCTCATAGTTTAGCAATCTACAATTCTCAGTATTACAGGTCAGCATGGGCTAAAGCAAGACCCTACCTCAGAAAAATAAGTTCAAGTCTAGCATGGTGGTATATGCCTTTAATCCCAGCACTGGGGAGGCAGAGGTAGGAGGAGTATGGTTTCTACCAAATCTATATCATTTTCATATCATAGAAAAGTAAAAAAGGTATTAGTCTCACCATTATATACCAGAGACTATCTGTAATTACTTCAGAATCTCATTTAACAGGAACTATTTTATAAAATAATTTTATTAAAAATTATGTAATAATTTTCAAACAATGGGCAATGAAAAAGAAGTATACTCATCCATAGTCACACCCATTTACATAATGTGGCCTACATTTCCCCTCAGTATATTTTTAAAAGTATGTTGTGTAAAAAAAAATCATGTACTCTCTACCTAATGACTCATGAAGAATGATTTCCTATCTTAAAACTTTTGGGGATGAAGTGGAGTATGAAAAATATGCTTTGTTTTTAGTGTTTTTCAATGATTGAATAATATATCATAGTCTATTAAGTTCCCTTATTGTTTGAACCTTAATTATTTCTATTCTTCCTAACATACATAACAATATTTCTAAATATGTTTTGTTTGAAATTAGGATAAATTCCAATAGTCTAAGTTATGGGCTCCCAAACTATGAAAAAGTTGATATTATGTGATTTACTTTGTCAGATTTCTTCCCTAACAACCACTGACATTGGCAATAGATTTCCATTTTAACTGCTTTCAACTTTCCCCTCCCTCCCCCTTTCTTCTTCCTCCTCCTCCTTTTTTTTTTTTTTGGTTTCTGTTTTGTTTTGTTTTTCAAGGTAGGATCTTGCTCTAGCCCAGGCTGACCTAGAATTCACTCTGTCTTTTCAGGGTGGCCTAGAACTCATGGCAATCTTCCTACCTCTGCCTCCCCAGTGCTGGGATTAAAGGCATATACCACCATGCTAGGCTTGAACTTATTTTTCTGAGGTAGGTCTTGCTTTAGCCCATGCTGACCTGTAATTCACTATGCCATCTCAAGCTGTCTGAGAGATCCTCACAGTGATTATCCAACCTCTATCTCCTGACTGCTGGGATTAAAGGTGTATGCTACCACATCTAGTGTAATTTAACTGCTTTCTTGGTAGTATTGACAATACCTTTTAAAATACTATTTGTTTGTGCTAATTTATTAGGAGAGAAATATTTAATGGCTTTAATTAAAGTTTGCTTTTTAGTGAGACTGAACATTTTTTTAATTATTATTTACAGGTGTAAATAATCACCCTTCCTTGTGACTTGGACACTCTTGAAAAGATGGAACTAGAAGAAGACTGTGTGCTGTCAACTATATGGCATTTTGTAGCCTTATTAGATAGGGTAGCCTGATGCATTACAACAGTGTTTTGTTGAAACAGTGGAGTGTCCATGTTTTTATAACAGATCATAGAGAGCTTGGGTCAATAATCACAAATTGCAGTGCCAATAAATGGCATTCAAGGATAAGAACTTTACTATTAGGGTAGATAAGGATTCCTTGTGAGTTAAATGCTTTTAACCCCACTTTATAGATGCATTGTCATTTCTAGTTCATATAGTTCATCTGTTAGAAGAATATTTTTCTCCTTTAGTAGATTTGCTCATACCTGATTGCTGAAAATTGATCTCTCTTGACAAATGATTGCATTAAATGGATGCTGACTGAGATGCTTAATATTATCATTGATGAAAATGACCTGACATTTGATCCTTGCTTGACATTCTGGTTGGGTCACAGAGCAAGATGAGTCACAGATTGAATAGGGATTTTATGCACCAGGTATGAAACAGGTTCTGACAACCTTGGAGATTTATTTATTTTTTTCTTTTTGACCACTATTGTAATCTCAAACTTTTTTTGTTTTTTGAGGTAGAGTCTCATTCTATCCCAGGCTGACCTGGAATTCACTATGGAGTCTCAGGGTGGCCTTGAACTCACAATAATCACAACAATCCTCCTACCTCTGCCTCACAAGTGCTGGGATTAAAGGTGTGCTCCACCATGCCCGGCTTAAGTTGGAATCTCAAACTCTTAACACTTGATATGTAATAGATTTTCAATAGATGCAGGTTGAATTGGATGGATCAGAATTTTCCAGTTTTTCATCATTCTACTTTTATCAAGAGTTCTTATTAGAATATTTTTATATAATAGTAATCATCATCAAAATTCTTTAATATTTTAGAAAATGGTTGAGAGGTCTCATACATTTCGTGTCTTTTTTCAAAGGCATGTGCTACCACAGTCAGCCTTATTTTTATTTATTAGAGAAAGAGAGACAGAGAGAAAGAGAGAGAGAATGGGTGCATGCAGCAGGGCCTCTAGCACTGCAAATGAACTCCAGGTGCATGCACCAATGGGTTCTGGAGTATCTAACCTGCATTCTTAGGCTTCACAGGAAATGCCTTAATCATCATGCCATCTTTCCAGCCTATACTCTGTATCCTAATCACAACTTTATGATTTATCCCATAAAGTTCTCAACTCTGTCAAAGGGGCAATCTTTCTCTTCTTTCCTGTTATAAGTATATGTTTAGAATATTATGTACTTACAATAAAATCACAGCAAATATTAAAGTTGACCATTTCTTTATGAATGAGAAAAATGACATGTATTGTTCATTATCTAAATTCCGACCTCTTTAAGCAGAAGACAAGGTCTCTTAATATTTGTCAGAAAGCCTAAACATATTCTTAACCTTTCTGCATCCAAACTAAACCTTTTACCACATTTTCAAATGAATCTTTATTCTAAGTTAGGGATGTAGTCTCTTAGAGTTTTTGGCCTGAGTATGAACAATTTTTACTATTCAGAGCTGTAATAACCTCTGATGAAGAGTGGCCCCAGTTATATTAAAGCTCTTTGTATCTACTGAGAATAGTATCCTTATTGAATTAAATCAGTGAGTTTCACTTTTGAAGAAGTTCTGTCCTACCTAGTATGCTAACAGAAAGCCTGATTTATAAGGCTTAACGATTGTGTGAAGCTAGAATTGAAAAAGAAAATGAAAGTTTTGATGTATGAGGAAAAGAGACTGAGAATCAAGGACATTTATATTCAGTTGAAAGTCATTTTCTTTTTGTAATCTAAATCTACATACTATCCTAAACTATCTATTATATATGCAAAAATTCATTAATAACTTATCTGATGGACTAATGATGAAAATGGGAATTATACTTAAATGGGTATAAGATATAGAGAAATAATAACTCAGTTTAGTACAAACAGAAGCTTAGAGAGAAAGAAAAAATATTTCTGTAAATACAGAAATGTTCGACAAAGGGAGGAGATTAGGATTTACATAAGGTATGAAAGTTAGCTTGAATCACTTCTATGTATGTGCCCTGATAGAGGGGGATCCCATGGTTATCTTGTATACACCTTAGTAATATTAAAGGTACTTAATCCCAGATTCCTTTACTAAATACTTAGCCTCTGATTTCTTTTACTTTTCCTCAAGGTTCCAATCCTTTTTCTGCCTTTCCCCCAGAGTTTTAACTTTCATACCTTGACATATAAAGTCTCATTCTTTTGTCTTTGGCTTTCTGAATTAATATCATCCTTCCTTTATCTAATTAATTGTCACACATATATAATATGTATTGAGGATTTAGTATATTCTAGAAAAGGCATATGAAACCTTAATTTGAGGATTTTAAACTGCAAAAGTAAAAGAGGTCACTGAAGCTCTCAGAATAATACAGGGTATTGCCTCTGTTCTTGTTTGCCCAGTGGAACCACCAAAGAAAGCACATAAAGTGGTTGACAGACCCAGAGAAATCAATCTGGAAATGAGCTGGAAATTTCCACAGTGCCAGAAGAAGAAAAGTCATAAACATTCTTACCAAGTGGTGGATTATGTATGCTATACAACTGACCAAATGTGCCCAGTGCTGCACTGGTGACTGTTATGGGTTCATTAAGTATTTCAGATTGGATTTGAAATCTGCCGGATGGGAGGGAATTCCTGCTTGCTACTGGAAACCTAGTCAAACCTTGTGGTTGTAATGGTCATATCCTTAATCAAGAATATATATCTATATATCTATATCTGTCTATCTATCATCTATCTATCTAGCTAGCTAGCTAGCTAAGTGAATATGCTATGCCTATCAAACTGCTCACTTTTGTGATCTAGCCATTGGAAAGTTGCCAATTCTCCAGTATATGTCTGGTATCCATGCTCATGCAAGTGATCCTAATTAGACTCAGTGGGTAACAAAAATCAAACTAGAAGTAGGACTAGTTGGGAAGAAGGGTTTTGTGGAAGGAGACCAAGAGAAGGTAATTGGAGGTAAATATATTCAAAATATATCTATACATATATACAATTGTCAGTAAACAAATATGAATTAAAAAGAGTACAGTGAAAAAGTCCAAACTTTTCTAGGACGAATTGGGAAATAAACAAGTATATCATTTATGAAGGACCTTAAAATACTTGTAGCATTTTATATAGTAACTTCCAAAGTTAAATACATTATATGTAGGGACAAAAGTATAGAAGTAAAGAAGCATGTTTTATTATGAGGACTGTGATGCGTTCCTGTGGCTGACTTATTGGGTGAACAAATTGGAAAAATAGGGAAAAGTGAGGAAATAATTTGAAATGAAATTATGATGTATCTTTTATATTATGTTGATCTTAGGGCATATGCATTGGGAAAAGAAGAGCCAGAGCCCATTTTAAGTGAAGTTTTGTTTATTAGAGTCTATGTAATGGCTATGTGAAAAGTTAAATGGAGTGCATAGGTCATTTATATGCAGTTGATGAATTAGAGATCTAGATTACACCACTAGATCTGGTGTGTCAGGTACCCCTACTTCCTACTCACAGAATTTTGTTTCTCTGAAGGCAGTAATGTGCCCAGATGTTAGTATTATACTGTCAAGGTTCCTATGGACAGTTTTGATCAATGATATATGAGTGAAAAATCACTAGATGATAATTCTGGGAACTTTCATGAAAGAGTCAAGGTTGACTAGTACATTCTGTCAGGCTCCTTTTCCTTAATTTTTGCTCTTAACTTTCTTCCTACGTGATTGACAGGTATACAGATAGGGCTGTTGTCTTGTAACAATGAAGACGATTTTCTTTTTTAATTTTTATTTGTTTATTTATTTGAGAGCGACAGACACAGAGAGAAAGACAGGTAGAGGGAGAGAGAGAGAGAATGGGCGTGCCAGGGCTTCCAGCCTCTGCAAACGAACTCCAGATGCGTGCGCCCCCTTGTGCATCTGGCTAACGTGGGACCTGGGGAACTGAGCCTCGAACCGGGGTCCTTAGGCTTCACAGGCAAGTGCTTAACCGCTAAGCCATCTCTCCAGCCCACGATTTTTCTAATAAGGGTGAAAGAGCAGGAGAATTGAATGCCTCATACTCTTATCTCTTTGATAATTTTTCAATACTCATTAGTCCTAGACCTTTTCACTTCCAGATTCTATGTTATGTGAGGAAAACAGATTCTTTATTAGTTTATAGTTTTGACAATGTGATAAATGTACATAGTGTATTTTGTTCACTTGCAAACCTAACTACCCTCTCCTTTTCCCCTTCCATTTATGTTCATCTACTTCTTTATTTCAACTAGTCCATCTCCCATTTTCATGTGTGTGTGTGTGTGTGTGTGTGTGTGTGTGTGTGTGTGAGAGAGAGAGAGAGAGAGAGAGAGAGAGAGAGAGAGAGAGAGAGGGAGAGAGAGATTAGTTAGGGTTACTTACATAAGTATGAAACTTAATTTTGATTAACATTCAGCAGTTGCCAAAACAGAAAGAAAATAAAACTTATTTAAAGCAATGTGTTTGTAAGAGGAGACCTGTCACATTCTGAGTATTCATTCTTCAAGGTGATTTACAAGTTCTTCCCTGTGAAGTTAAATATAGCAATATAAAGATGTAGGCAAAGACAATAAGTGTTTACTTCCTACAAAGAATTGAATGTTATCTTATTGACAACTACCCAGAAGTGATGAGGATCAATAAAACATAAATAATTAAGATTATTTATTTATATGTATCTATGTGTGATGTGTGGTATATGCACAGATATGAGCCCTTGCAGTGCCCATGCACTTGCCTGTGGTAGCCAGAGAAGAAATTTTGGGTGTCCTGTTCCATCACTCTTCTGCTTGGTTCTTATTGTGAACCTAGTCTCTTACTGATACCAAAATTTACTACTTTTTCTCCTCACTTCCCTTCTCTTCTCTTCTCTTCTCTTCTCTTCTCTTCTCTTCTCTTCTCTTCTCTTCTCTTCTCTTCTCTTCTTTTATTTCTTTCTGTTCTTTTTTTGTGAGCCCAGGTAATTCTCGGTCTCTGCTACCTTCTGAAAGACTTGGGAAGTTGGCATGCCTGGCATTGCTCTGCTGTTTACACGGGTTCTAGAGATTTAAACATGGGTAGTTTAAGGCTCCTTAAATCCCTCATGTTTGCACAGCAAGCATGCTAAACTGCAAAGCTATCTCTCCAGCCCTACTTATGATTCTTTGAACTTGTGCTAGGTTCTTGATATATCAAATTCACACAGAAACATCTTAGGTTTGATTTTGTAATATTCAAACCCAAGCCTAAGATTTGTGGTCCAGTTTTTATTATTGTTGTATCATATAATTAAACATTGTTCTCCCAAAGGTATCCACCCTTTCATACCCAGCATCAACAAGTATGTTACTTCAGATAATTACGAACCCTGAGATGAGCAGATAATCTGGTTTTGTTAATCCGGCCATTGAATCCATTCTTGGGTATAAAGAAAGAGAAATATGACAACAGGAGAATGGTCAGAGAGGGACAACATTTGTCTTTGAATATGGAGGGTGACAAGCAGGAATGAATAAAGGGATGTTGCTCTAGAAGGTGGAAAAGACAAGGGAACAGATTCTCCTCTTGAGTCTCCAAAGGTAACATCTTGTTTCCCCAGCCTGGCAAGAGCCATGCCTCTAATATGCAGAACTGTAAGATAATACATTTGTATTGTTTTCAGACATTAAGGGTTTAGTAATTCATCATGGCAAAAAGAGTAAACTAGTGCATATGCTAACATTTTCACATGTTTGCTAGATCTCTCTGCGGTGCTTGTGCAAAAAATTTGTATTCACTTACATATTGGCATGAGGTTTGTTCAAAACATGTGTCCTTTATTTGCCATAACTGAGCAGCAAAAAGGCTTAAGTTTATTTTAAATTCAATTGTCATAGGTAAAATGTTTTTATTGTTTTTATGTTTTCTGATCTCATATGTTATTTGCATTTCCTATGTGTATTCACATAAACATTTTTGTATCAAAACATTATTATGAGAGAAACCAGGGCAAAGAGAGAAACAAAGAATTAAGAGACTCAAGTTGTTTATCAAAGTTCTTTTAATGGTAGCAAGGGACATATTTAAGTGTTTGTTTTGAAAATAAAGTTCTAAAGTTTTGTTTGACTTCATCATTGCATTCCAATAATATTTATTCTGAGAAGAGCTTTTACCTCAGCAGTAGCATTTGTCATATGAACCTACAAGGCCTGTTTATTCTGAATCATATGTGAGCTTCATTTCATAAGTGCAGTCTCCACACTGAGGTTTATACACAATAAAATCTCGGCTGTCATGAAAACTGCTTTCAGGTTTAGAGGGGTGGCTGGGAAAACAAGAAGGTTGGATCCACTTAATACAAAGATTTCTAACATAAATGAGATTTCTTTTGCACCTTGCTGGGTATACAAAGATAGGCTGAACACATTGTCAGAAGAGAACCCCATCATTAATCAGAAGGCTGCTCTTGCAAGACTGAAAGTGAATTAGAGAGTCATGATTTTTGAAAAGGAAATATAGCCTTCTACCACCTCCACTGCAATATTTGTGTTACCAAGCAACAAAATTCTCCTATTTAGCAAAACTCTAATGATGCTGCCAGTACCGTCTTGGAAAAATGCTTAATACAACTTCATTATCCCACCACTCTAGCTGCACTGCATATGCAGTGCTGATTAGGGATAACGAGAAATAGAGTGAGCACTGTTTGTGCACCTGCATCTAAAAGACCAAATAAAGTATTGATTTGGATGAATCTAATGACGGTCATTTAATGTGTTTATCTACTCACAGCATTCATTTGAACTGACAAAGAAGGCAGGACATCCCACTGTTAAATGTGTCCTAGAATTGCAAAGCCTTAATAATTCTGTCAAGCTTGGTCACAAAGACCCAAAAATTATGACATAGCTAGTTCTAATTCAACTGAAACCTCATGTGGTCTTTCAGTAAGGTTTTGAAGAAAGCCAAAGATTAAAAATTACCTGATACTTTCCTTAGTTCTTTTGATACTTGAAAATCTTTTCTCTGTTAAATCTCTGTAGTTTTTGCAGCAACTAGGATTTGAATATGTTAGAAAGTTTGTTTCTTTTCTCTTGTAAGTTGCTTCAAAGAAATACTCCTATCTTTGTTGCTATACTTTACCCTTTTATTTTCTTACACCTTCTTTTTGTCTATGTCTTTTCTTCAAAGTATATGGTCTCAATGCATGTTATTGTGGAACAGATGTCAAAAAAGTTATGAGTTAAAAGTAAACCCATAATTACCACTGGTCAGAACTGTTTAAAATGTTATAAATGGGGCTGGAGAGATGGCTTAGTGGTTAAGCACTTGCCTGTGAAGCCTAAGGACCCCGGTTCAAGGCTCGGTTCCCCAGGTCCCATGTTAGCCAGACGCACAAGGGGGCGCACGCATCTGGAGTTCGTTTGCAGTGGCTGGAAGCCCTGGCGCGCCCATCCTCTCTCTCTCTCCCTCTATCTGCCTTTCTCCCTGTGTCTGTCACTCTCAAATAAATAAATACAAAATGAACAACAACAACAAAAAATTTAAAATGTTATAAATGACTTATAGGTGGTTTTCCTGCAAAAGCATTTTAAATTCATAAAGAAATTTGAAAGTATCATTTGCTATTCTTTTTATTCAGCTCTGTTACTGAATGTATTTTGTAGACTGAACAGATGAGAAGAAATATTTAATATTTTCTTCTTTCATTTTATCATTTTGTAAGATATTTACAGTATAGGCTAGTAGGCATCTTTAATTGTTAGAAGGACAAATGATCTTTGAAAGTACAGGAACAAGGGGGGCTTCATTTTGTATTTAACTGGCACATAATTACAGTATTTTTTATAGAGTTATATGATGCACTGTGATAATTTGATACATGTATACATTGTGTGATGAGCAAATAATGGAAAAGGACATTTTCAATCTCCTTTAACATTTATCACTTCTCTTTGTTGGGACCCTTTGAAATTGTCTTTTCTAGATCCTTCTGTAATAAGTTGTGCCAATCATCACTATAATTAATTAATTAGTGATTAATTTTAAATCAAACTAACTTTCTTGGGATTCTTCTCCTCACCACATTAAATCTATCTATCTATCTATCTATCTATCTATCTATCTATCTATCTATCTATCTATCTATCTTTGCTCCATTATATAAGTTAGTCTACCAAGGCCCCAAGGAGTATTGTAAATGGTTCTAAGTTACCCAATTAAGTAAATGGCATACCAAGGTTTAAAGCTCAGTGTTATTCTAACTTTATAACATTATTTTCCTATGCTTGCATCTTGAAAATTTAGGCTTGTTGTGGTGGTTCAAATGTAAAATAACTCTCAGAGCCACATGTGTTTGAATATTTAACTCTCAGCTAGTGGCACTGTTCTGAAAGATTGCGGAACCTTTAGGTGGTGAATCCTTGCAAGAGAAAGTTGCTGGAGGTGGGTCTTATGGCCCTGCTTGCATTCATCTCTCTCTAGGTCTTCACTGCCGGTGTGATGATGTGCTGGTGATCCTGGTTTCTGCTCCCTCCATGCTCTCCTCTCAAAGCTGTGAGCTGAAGTAAACCCTCTCCTTCCCTGTGCTGCCTCTGGTTTAGTGGTTTCTCCCAGTAAGGAGAAAGTAGCTGGTGAACTTGCTTGTGAGATTCTGGCAAGTAGTCAGGCCTGATTCATTTTGAAAATGTTTTCTTTTTGTAAAAGTAGAAAGGGATAATTTGGCTACTGGTTTCTCATCTAAATTGTGTTCAGTTAGAATTTAAATGTATGTATTATTAAGCCATTACACAACAATTAGCCCACATGAATAACTCCTTTCAAAAGAAAGAATGTTGGCCATTTGCCCATCATGATGTTAGAATTTGAACTTAATACAAATTAGTATTGCACTGAACTGCTAATTTTTTTTTTAATTTTTTTTTTTTGTTCCTTTTCATTTATTTATTTGAGAGTGACAGACATAGAGAGAAAGACAGATGGAGGGAGAGAGAGAGAATGGGCGCGCCAGGGCTTCCAGCCACCGCAAACGAACTCCAGATGCGTGCGCCCCCTTGTGCATCTGGCTAACGTGGGACCTGGGGAACTGAGCCTTGAACCGGGGTCCTTAGGCTTCACAGGCAAGCACTTAACCGCTAAGCCATCTCTCCAGCCCTGAACTGCTAATTTTGAAACACTTAAAATACACAATTGCTTTAATTTTGTAGGAATGTGTCTTTTAGAGAATTTTTTTTATATATAAGATTTAGACTCTGCACCATAAATAAGATGGTGCTCCTTAAGATGATTATATAATGCCTAAATCCTGAGGAGTTTGACTCTGATCACCAATTTGTATTACTCATGTCTGCCTGGCATGTTAACTCCCAAAACACCTCTGAGAGTCCTTACATATGTGACTGCTTTTCAGAATTTACAGAAGGGTATTTTAAAGATTCAAGACTATTTTCATGATCAGGTAATACTATCTGAACTAGTACATACATATTTAGCATGAAACTTTATAACTCACCATCATGTTTTTAAAAATATGTTTTATTTATTTATTTGAGAGAGAAAGAGGAAGAAGGAGAAACAGAGAGAGAGAGAGAGAGGGAGAGAGAGAGGAGAGAGAGAGAGAGAGAGAGAGAGAATGGGCACACCAGGGCCTCCAACCACTGCAAACAAACTCCAGATGCATCTGCCATCTTGTGCATCTGGCTTACATGGGACCTGAGGAATCGAGCTGGGGTCCTTTGGTTTTGCAGAAAAGTGCCTTAACCACTAAGCAATCTTCTCTAGTCCAACCTTCATTTTTGTTTTTTTTTTTTGAAGTTGTGGACCATGCTCACCTGGAATCATGGATTTTCTTCCACATCTCCATAATAGAGCTACAACTATTCAGTACCTACAAGGTCCTATTTTCTTTCCAACCAAAACTTGAATAGATGTTATGAAATGAGTCATCACCCATTCTAGTCAGCTTTTAGTGGATGTCAATGTTCTTGATAGTAGATTCAAGAAATATTGCTCACATTTGTAATCTTGAAACTATGCTTGCATTAAATTAGAAGCTTTTCCAATCAAGTGAACGTGGACATTCACTTCATATTGTAATATAGCACATCAATCACTTACCCAAAGCAACATCAAATAATTTGTTCACAAAGGTGTATACATTCCTAGTCTTTAAGAGGACTGTTTGCTATGATTTATTTATCTTTTAAAGTTTTCTAGAGCTTTTCTATTTTTAGGTTTATTCTTGAAAATTTATTAACACTATTTGGAAAATGTATTAAATTTTCAAGCTACAAGTATGCTATTTATTTTTTAATGCTTTATAAGCATTAGCTGGACAAGCCTTATAAACCCTCTAATTTCCAAGTTTATAAATCTTCCTTTCCAGTAGCTGTACTGTGACTGTGTATACTATGTAGTTGTGAGAGTAATTATGAGCAATCTGGCATATTGTATTTCAAAGTGGATATCAGTGTACATGTACATCAACTCTAACGCAGTCATTATTTTCCTGTTTCTATCATAGCTTTCCAATTCTGCCAGTTTTTGATTGACCCCCTTCCTTCTTCTACCCTTCCCTCCCACTCTTCCTTTCTTTGGATTTTTAAGATAGAATTCCACACTGTAGTCCACACTGTCTTGGAACTCACACTGTAGGCCAGAGATAGCCACTCTAATTTTCTCTGGTTTAGAAATTTTTTGAAATCTTGGTTTTCTTAGATATGGTACAGAAATGAAGGTTAATGATTGAGAAAACACTTCTCTGTGACAATGGAAAGTGATTTTTTTTTTTATGTGTCCAGGGAAGTCTTTATTACCTGAAAAATCATTAGTGGGGCCATGCAGTGAGTAGAGACCACCCAGAGAAGCAATTGGTATTTGTGGCCAAAAAACAATGCAACTGCATGAACCAGCTATCCAGGAGATAATAAACTTGCCTCAGGAAATAGATCAATGCACTTTTTTCTTCACTGAGTCTTAGTATTAAAATATCAGCTGAACTACACTGTGACATGGTTTTACATTCTGGTGGAAGTTTTTTATCTTGCCATAGTCTTGGTTAGGGGCACAACTTGTCTAAGGACAAGGCTGAGCAAGTACTAACAGAAAGCAGAGTTGCCCAACCTTTTAACATTTTGACTAGCCAAGTCTTTGTTGTGTGTGTGGTCCTGTTGATATGTGTTCCAAAGGTCACCAGCATTCCCCAAATTCTCCCCACTAGCATCTCACACTGGTAGAAGTGACAAAGCTCTCCAGAAATTACCTGAGTATTGTATATACAACAATAATTTATTTTATTTATAATTTATATTAAATTTAAGTGATAATTATTTATAATTTATTTCATTTAGTATTATTTATAAATTATTATTATTATTATTATTATGTTTTTTATCTTTCCTTATAGCATCTTGCTCTAAGCCAGGCTGATCTGGAATTCACTATGTAGTTTCAGGGTGGCCTTGAACTCATAGTCGTTCCTCCTACTCAGCCTCTTGAATGCTGGAAATAAAGTTGTGTACCACCATGCCTGGCTGAGTAATAGTATTATTAAGTTAAGAGTACTACTTCTGAGGTTGGAGATATGGCTAAGCCATTAAAGGCACTGCAGGCTGGGTGTTTTATTCTCCAGTTCCCATGTGAATGCAGATATACAAAGCGGTGCATGTATCTGATGTTTCTCACTCTCTCTCATAAATAAATACATATATTTTTTAAAAGATTCTTATTTCCTTACATTTGGAGAGTCCTTTGTGTTTGTCAAGATGTTTTCATGGACCTGATTTCCTTTCATCTTTAGTGTATCTCTCTGTGAGACCTTTCTCCTCACAGAAAAAAATAGAATTCATTCTATTTTCATTCTAGTCCAGGCTGACCTGAAATTCACAAAAAAAATAGAAGTTTTCCTTTTTCTTTCCTTTCTCTCTCTCTCTCTTTCTTTCCTTTTTTTTTCTTTTGTTATATGTACATACACATTACACCACACATCAATACAACACACACATACACACACACACACGCACACACATGCACCCCTGTGTTGTTTTTCTTAATACACTCATGAAGGACAATATATATGATGATTTTTCTGGGCCTGCCTGCTAGCACAACACAGCCAGTTTAAATCACAGAAGAGCCTATAGACAACCATCTCCAGTTTTAAATAGAAGACACATCATGTTTGCTTTTTGTTGTTAGATATTCTTGTAAATCTAAAACCATAAGGTCTTAATGGACTTCGTTGACCTTTTAGACTGGAATTGATTAGTTTTCCTCCTTTCTTAAGATAAGTGTCAGACTTTGAGTTTTCATATTTAGCAATGGTAAAAAGAGAGAAATTACAGAGAATCATAAATACCAATAGTGCCCTTAAATGTACAAGTCCTAAAAGTCACCACGGGTTTTTAAAAATTTTATTTGAATCAGTTTTATGCTGCCAACATGCACATTATAGGAACACTTTATCATGTCTACAAAGGCATGATGGCATACATTTTATTACTAATGTTGCCCTAGACCTCCTTTCTCCATGCTTCTTTCCTGAATACTGAATTTCAAACCATTAATTTAATTTAATTAATTTATTTTTTCTTTTTTTTGTTACATGTAGCTCAAGTTGGTCTCAAACTTGCTATTTAGGTGAGGTTGTCCTTGAACTTCTGATCCTCCTGCTTCCATTTCCCAAGTGCAGCTCAAATCCATACCTTAAAAAGATCTCTGCATTGTTTAAGGGTTCTGTCTTATAATCTAATGCACTGAAACTCAATTAATTTAAGATTCCATTAGCTGAGTAAACTTCAGCAAAAGTTAATTTTATTCTGACTTGAATGTCTCAATTTTTTTGTCTATTGCGTTCATCTTGTTTTTACTTCAACACCTTTTCTTTCATTCCTGCTTTGGAAAGTTAAAGCAATTATTGGACTAGAAACAACGGTTGGAAAGAATCACAGAATATATGAATTTAATTGATCAGTAGAAAATCTCAGCCAATAACTTTTTCATATTTCTATGCTTTATGAGCTATTTCTATGCTTTATGACTATTGTATCATCTTTAATATATTGGAGTCTAATTTTATTCTATAACTTTCATCCTACCACAATGTCAGAAGCAGCCTAATTGCTATAGGGCATGCCAGGCAGCATTTGGTAATACCATTACCATTCTTGAAGTTTCCTCATAGCTCTGCTATGACCTCTTAGAAACAGGATGGCAGGTACATCCTGAACAAACTCTAGAGAAGGGCAGAGAACCATACATGAAGAGAAAGCAGTCATTGTGAGACTTTAAACTTATATCTCAGTACATACTTTTGTGTCTAATCTGTCTTCATTTTAAGCCTTTTGAAGTCAAATGTCATTATACTTTGTAAAGAAACAACACAGAACAGCACTGACATTCAGTGAATTGCTGCTTATAATTAAACAACAAATATGAAGAATTATGAAATTTTTATAGAGCAACAAATATATACTTAGTGTACTTTATAAATTGTGTGTGTGTGTGTGTATGCATGTGGATATAATACACATGTCACAGTCCACATAGGGAGGTCAGAGGACAACTTTCAGGTCAGTCTTTGCCTGTCTATCTCATTTGAGGCAGGGGTTCTCACCTTGGATTCTGACTCTGCCTGTCTCTACTGCATTCACCATGAGTTGCTGGGAAATTCTCCTGTCTCTGCTTCTTATCTCCCATTGGTATGGTATGCTGGCTCTTTCAAACTTTTTATATGGGGACTGGGAATTGTACAGGGAGTACTTCATCAAATCATTTCTGCTTTATCTGTTTCTAATGTTTTTTTTTTTTTAATTTCTAGGCTCACATTTTTGTATGCTGATCAAAATCTTACTCAGATTAAAAATATTAATCTGTAAGATAGTTTATGTTCAAATTATATTATTAGTTTAAGGAATGGAGGAAAATGGATATAAATATATAATTTGTTCAAAGATAATTACATCTAATATATAATAGCATATATATGCTCAGAGACAATTTTGAACAAAGAATACAGTAAATTCTTTACATTTATTGTTTTGTACAAGCATGGCCATCAGATTATCGCAAGTGGCTCCCACTGAAGTTACATAACACCCGTACTTCATGGCTGAATGCGGATGCCTGTATTAAATACTCATCCACACTCTCATGTAGACATTATGACCTTTATTATTTGTATCCTGTGGATGAGGCTAAGATCAATTAAATGATTTTTCCAAGAGACATTAGGTAAGTAATAGAACCTGAATTAGCAAATAATTGTGTGTGCATGTATGTTTGAGCACACTTAAGTATATATTTATGCATTTAATATCAAAGTCCTAAACTATCCCCTAACATTTTGCCTACTTTTGTTCAATTGGACAACAGGTCCCAGGTATCTCTCGCATGCCTGGCTCTGAGTTAAGCATAGATGGAAATTTACAGTAGTAGTTGAACCTTTCTGAATTTGATTTTTCAGTAAGACAATTAAATCAATGTACAGGATGGTAAGTGAAAAGAAAGAGCCTTTATTTTTAGCCAAGTGGTCTTATGGAACTCATATAAAAGCAGCTTATGGAAGGTTTAGAAATACTGCATCATTCCCCTACAACTGAAAAGGAGAGCCTTGCAGAGTTTTCTCTGAGCTTGAGTAAAAAGCAGATGAAGCAAAAATATCTACTCTAAGTTAAAGTACTGACAATAGCAAGGGATGAGGAAAGCAGGAAGGACAGACGTAGGATGACGGGGTGGGCTGTTTATAAACGTGGTATTGTCCTTCAGCTATATTGGAATAGTTCTTTATACATCACCTTGAGTATAATTGGAAGATCACCTTAAGAAACTGGTACTTTGAATGTGAATCTATGACCCCCATTGCCTGTGGGTTTCTTTTTTATTTTAATTTTTTGCCTTGGGGTTATTTTGATTAAGTTTTGCAACTTTAGTCTCTAACAACTTTCTAGAGGAGGTGCCACTAGGGGTGAATGTTGTAGTCCAGCTCTAAGGTATGTTTAGAGAAGTTGGACTTTTGACTGTTCTTGTCTGCTGGTTTGATGACAACTCTCTGATATGGCCTATGGAAGTGAGCCAGCTTTCTCCCACCACTAATGAAGTTTCCCCTGGATTTTGTAAGCCTAAAATAAATCCTTTCCTCCCATGAGCTGCTTCTGGTTGGGTGTTTGTCTAGCAACAAAAGGTGACTGCAACAGACACTAACACTGTTGCTTCTTCAGAAGAGAAGATGCAGGGTTCACTGCAAGGAAGTCAAGGAAGACAGGGTTGGTGACTAGGGGTAAATTGCATGGATTTGATCTATTCATGACAGTTATCACCAGGCCTTAGTGACTTTGTTGACAAATGCAGGGTTTAGGCATCTTCCTTAGTTTCTATTATGGGGCAAAGTTCTTCTTGGTGATCATATATTCACATACCATTTTATGATTAGAAATTAAATGTGATTTATTTTATTTTTTATTATTATTATTTATTTATTTATTTATTTATTTTTTAATTTTTTTAAATTTATTTTTATTTTTATTTTTTTAATATTCAACCAACACAAGATTTAATCAGGGCAGACATCAAACTCTGTAGCTCCAAATACAACAACTCTGGTCAGTGACAAGTCTGATAATTCTAACCAGCAACAAGTCTGTAGTTCCAGTTCGTCCCCTCCAGCTAGGCTACTCACAGTCCTGGAAAACTTCACCCAGGGCCAGCAGCTCTCCTTAGCAGCCATCTTGTGGTCCCAACATCTCAAATGGGTCTCCACTACAACCCGTGGTTCATCCTTAAGTGTTTTTTTTTTTTTTTAATTATTTGTTTTCTTTTCAGCAAATACAGGCAGTTTGGTACCATTGTTTAGGCTCATCTATGATCTACCCCATCCCATTGGACCCTCCTTGTTGATGTAAATGGGTCGTGCATTGTGGAGTTTAATGGTTAAATTTGTGTGTAAGTTTGTTTGGTCTATAATACCTAAATATATGCTCAAAGTTTATTCTATATGTTTCTATGAGGTTGATGTCTGGATGAAATTATTAACATTTAAATTAGTGGAGTTTGAGTAATACATATTTCCCTCCCTCCACCATAATGTGGGGGCTCTCAACATTTGGAAGACCTAAATTCAACATACAGTGATCTCCCCTAGAAAGAGGGAATCTGTCAGCCAATGACTTTATACTTGAACAGAAACATGAACCCTTCCCTGGTGTTATGAAAAACATCCATATAAAATGATAAAAGATAACAATATCAATTTTTTAAATAAAATTACCTAGGGTTAAAAAAAATATATAACAAGTTTAAGTATCATAACATTTAAGTTTTCAGATGAAAGTTTTCTTAAATAAAACAGGGAACATTGTACATTACCCAAATCACAGGTATACTATATATTGTAAACATTCCAACATCCTAGTCAAACACCTATTTTATGGAAGTTTTATAGATAACAAAATTGAACTAAATATCATATAACTTGTCTAAGGTCCCATGGAGCTGGCAAACACAAATAGATTCATACTCAGGAATGCTAGCCACAGAAGTTTACACTTTGAACTTTACATCTCAGGAACTTCTCATTTGAAGCTTTACTGTTTAAAAATTTATGTCAGGTAATTATGATAGGTGATATGCATGCAATAATCATTGTGTCCCAGGTACTTTACAACAGGAATATATTTATAACTCACTTAATAATCACACAATTGTGTGTATAGATGGAAACAACATATAAGTATTGCGAGAATCATTAGTAACATTTCTTAATGCTGTGACAAAATTTTTGAGAAGAGGAACTCAATGAAGAAAGTGTTATTTTGGGTACAGTTTAAGGTTATAATCTGTCATGGTGGGGAAGGCAAGTCTGCAGGAATATATATATATATATTTATATATATAATATATAAATGGCTAACTACATTCACCCATGGTCAGCCCAAGGCTGCATAGTGAATTCCAGATCAGCCTGGGCTAAAGTGAGATTCTACCTCAAAAAAGAAAAAAGGAAAAAAAAAAAAAAAAGAAACCTGGTAAACTTGTATCCGGTATTGTTCTGCTTCCCCTTATATATGTACTACACTTAGTGATACTGATTTAAAATGTGTCAGTTTGGGGCCTGGAGAGAAGACTTAGCTGTTCAGGGATTTGTTTATGGAGCCTAACACTATGCATGTGGAGTTTGTTTGCATTGATGGGAGGCCCTAGCATGGCCATTTTCTCTCTGTCTCTTTCTTTCTCTTTGCTTGCAAATAAAAATAAATAAATAAATAGAATGAGTCATTCTGGGATTCTAATCTACCAAAATGAAAATTAATAATGAGATTTAATATATCTTAGGGAATAAAATGCAGAATAAAATAATCAGATGTAGTTTGTAAGTCAGAGAACTGCCATAAGTGACATTTTAATAAACAGAAATGTAATAGAAACAGATGAAATGTAAAAAAACAAGATAACATGATTTGTCCAAAGTTAATAACTGTTCAATGATGAAATCCAAAGATAGTGAAGTAGTTTAATTGTTGGACAAATAATATGAATTTCTATTTATTTATTTTCAGGCAGACAGAGTGAGACAGAGAGAGAAGGGGCACACCAGGACCTCTTGCCACTGCAAATGAACTCCAGGTGTGTATACACTACTCTGTGCATATACCTTTACTTGGGACTGGACAATTGAACCAGGGTTTTTTAGGCTTTGCAAGCAAGTGTCTAAAGCTTGCTGAGCCATCCCTCCATCCCAGAAAAGAATTTCTCTAGATCATTTTATAGTTAATGCATGAAGACTAAAGAACAACTACATCAATAGTTAGTAGAAGTTACCAGTGGGAAATAAAAGTTAAAAAGGTAAGCCTGTAGAATAGTAGAATTCTTAGAGGAAACTCTAAATACAAAGAGAATATCATCTCATATATTTCAAGTCCAGAAAGAACATAACTAATTATTAAAATTACTACATTCATCAAAATTATTCTTTATCACAATAGTCCCACATAGTACAAATGGACTAAAATCACAATTTACAGTGTGTATATCTTCAGATTAGACTAAACATTAGCTGAAATTTGACCATCAGAGCTACATCTAAGGTATAAGCATAGAAGTGATATAACTAAAGAGATGGTTAGACATATTAGTCAGCTATATTCCTTATTCTTGAAAAACACAACAAACTGGTATCTCTGTGATACCATTGTCCAAGTCCCAGGCAAAAGGTATCATACCTAGAGACAGAACTTGAAATTTAAGTTGTCCATAAAAAAAAATTAATAAAATATTTTTAAAACTTAAAAAAAATAAAGAACTAAAGAGAATGTGTAATTTTATTCACAATAAATAAAAATGGAATCATGGGATTTACAGGAAAAAAATAATAAAAAATGCAAATATATCTATGCTAATGAAAAAAAGCTTTCAATTTGAACATGATCCCTACACTCTTATCCACTTTAGTCAATGAGGAGAAAACAATTAGGAAGCACATGGGAATCTTGAGTAGCATAGCTATCACATTATCTAATACACAAAACTTTATATAAACATAGAATTTGTTTTTGTATATTCATATTTTTATAGTTATTGTATAATAGAGAACAGATATATTTAAAAATAAAAAAAACAAACCACAAAATCTGGCTATGTAATCTCAGGGTGGCCTTGAACTCACAGCATGCCTCCTACCTTTGCCTCCCAAGTGCTGATCTTAAAGGTGTACCCTATTTTGGGGCTGGAGAGATGGCTTAGCGGTTAAGCACTTGCCGGTGAAACCTAAGGACCCTGGTTCGAGGCTTAATTCCCCAGGACCCACGTTAGCCAGATGCACAAGCGGGCACATGCATCTGGAGTTCATTTGCAGTGGCTGGAGGCCCTGGCGCATCCATTCTCTCTCTGTCTCTCTGCCTCTTTCTCTCTGCTGTTGCTCTCAAATAAATAAATAAAAATAAACAAAAAATTTTTAAAAAGATGTACCCTATTTTTATACATTCTACTGTTTTAAATCATCACATTAATAAGTTCAAAGGACAAAAATCCAGAGACAGCCCCTTCCTCTCACCTGGCTGCTGATGCTGCTTGCTGCCTTCCAGTGTGGACTGAGGACCAGCAGGAAGCCTCCAGGCCTTCAGTGCTGCACTGGGAATGCTGAGGCATACAACCTCGTAGACTGAGCAGCTGCCAGGTACCTTGATTCTCAGGCCTGCAAACTGCTATTGTTGGACTGCCATAAACTAATCTGGTAAATCCCCCTTTAATATAAAAACAAAATCTGGAGACAGAAAATACTCAGGGAGAAAGCTGATGGGGTCAGAATTTAATATGATACAAATAGAAAATGAAATGTAAAGGGACCTGGTTGAACATTCTCCTATGCAGCCTTTAGGCACATATAATGGAGGTCCCTACCAAAGTTATCTATAAGGAAGGAAATACCCCTCTGTGCAATATACCATGACCTACCTACACCTGTCTGTTTCTAAATACATTTGTGATTACATAGCATAGAATGTTTCTTGCCTCAGTTCTACCTACTTGACCTATGTAATGAATACCTTGCGATTTTTTTTGTAATAACCTCTTGCTTGACAGTAACTTTGTGTAACTTTATGGTTTAACTCCCATCCTGCTTTTGTAATGAACATCTTGTGGTTTTCTCCAATAAAAGCTGACTGATCAGTCCAGGGCTGCACTCAGAGATCGTGACATCTAGGGTGCAGTGTTGATTCATTGGCTCCTTCCCAGCATTCTGAGTCAGTGGTTTACTTGTGAGACACCATACCCCACAAAATCTTGGGGACTCATCCGTGATCCACGTTTTAATACCCCCCCTTCCTGACACTGGGGTGACTGGACTGGGGAAAGAGCCCCAATCTTGGTCTGAAAGCCGGATCTCCATCCATCTGCATCTTCTTGTTGGAGTCAGTAGCAAACTGGTGACGGAGAGCTTTCTCCTTGGACAACCTGTCCCTTTGTTTGCTGGGTAATAAACATCCAGAGATGCTTTTTCCACTCTTCCTTTTTGTTCTTGTTTGGTTTTCTGGTTTTGCATGCTTTTCTGGATCCAAGAGGGAAGCTGGATGCGGCATTAATTCCCCTGCATGAGAGATTGAGTGGCCATCCTCAACCCTCTGGTTCCGTTTGGAAATTTCTGTTCCTGGTTGAGTTTCAGTTTGGCAACTGCACAGCAGTGTCTGAAAAGCTGGAATTGCTAGCATATTTGTGTTTTATTTATGTTCATTTGTCTTGTCCTCATCTTTGGAAATATGGGTCAAAATCAGTCTATTGAAAGATCTCCATTGGAATTGGTTAAGAAGCACTTTAAAGATTTTCTAGAAAGGCATCAGAATTGGGTGACCAAGTTTTCCTGGAGAACCAAATATTTACTGTTCAATTGATTGGCTGGCATTTAATGTGGGGTGGCCACCAAAGTGCACCTTTAACTTATCTTTAATTTGCTCTGTACAAAAACAGGTTTTTTTCCTCTCTAGGTCACCCAAACCAGGTTCCTTACATCATTGCATGGCTCTATCTTGTGGAAGAACCCCCTGGTTGGCTAAAGAAAGTGCTCCCTCATTCTAACAGCACTTCCATTCTTATTGCTAACCTAAAACTGATTTAAAGCAGCTTCTCTCTCAAAATGAAAACCCACCATGTTACAGATCTCCAATGCCTCAGCCATCTTCCAACCTGCAGAATCCCCTTTTTGCTCTTCCCATACAAGCAGAGATTCCCAATACCAAACCCCCTCTCAGTCTACCCCTTCTAGCACTCCTGGAACAGATGGGGCCTCTGCCCCTAGTCTAACATTCTGACAGGCTTCCTCAAGGACAAATCTGCCCACCGGTGTGGTCCCCACCCACATGCTTATGATGTATACCCACTTTTCACTAGCAATTTGTATAAATTGAAGAATCAGAATCCCTCTTTTTCAGAAAAACCTCAGAATCTGATATCCCTTTTCAAGACAGTCTTTTATACTCATCAGTCCACATGGAAGGATTGTCAGCAACTCTTGCAGGCCCTCTTCACCACAGAGGAATGTGAAAGAATTAGAAGGGAAGCCAAGAAAATAGTGTTGAGAGCTGATGGCCACCCCATAGAGAACCCTAATGTTATTGATGAAGTTTCCTCTTTCACATGACAACTGGGACACCAACACTGCTGAAGGTAGGGTGTCCCTTATCCACTTTCACTGGACACTGATGGGTGGTCTCTGAGCAGCCACTCAGCACCCTAAAGATTTGTCTAAGGTGATTGAAGTGACCCAAGGACCCACAGAATCCTCCACTACTTTCCAAGAAAGGCTGCAGGAAGCCTCCCATAGCTACTGAGGACTCTGAGAATAGGAGAGCTATTAACATTGTTTATGTAACTCAGTCCACACAGATACTAGAAAGGAGATTCAAAAAATAGAAGGCTTTGAGGAAAAACTTCTTTAAGAGTTAATAAAGATTGCTGCCAGGGTATATAACAATAGAGATCCTCCAGAAGATAGGTTAATAAAATGGCCAAGGTTATGGTGGCTACATTTCAGAGGGTACAGAGCCCCATGAGACAGCCCTTTCAGGACCAAAGAGGAAATGCTGGCAGACCTCAGGAAGGCAGGACAACACCCCCACTTAAGAAGGATCAATGCACTTATTGTAAAGAAATGGGCCATTGGAAGAATGAATGTCCTAAACAAGGTCAAAAGACTACACCCATCTTGGAATTAATAGACTGAGGGAGTCAGGGCTTGAAGTCCACCCTCCCATCCCGAGCCCAGGCTAACACTACAAGTGGGGGGAAAATCTGTCAGGTTTGTGGTCGATACTGGGGAACATGTTTTGATTTTTCAAAAAGCCAACAGTTCCCTATCAGGAGAACAGATTCTAGTCCAGGATACAACCGGATCAAAACTTTACCTGTGAACCACCAAGAAACAAGTGGATCTCGAACAAGATAATATGGCACATTCCTTCCTTATTATCCCTGAGCTTCCATACCCACTGTTGTGTAGAGACTTACTATATAAACTGAAAGCAAAAATTCAATTTGGGGGCCAGGACATAAGTGTGTCTATTGACAAGCCAGAAATTTTAGTGGTTGTGCCACTGGGAGAAGAATATCTTTTATTGGAAATCCCTATTACAGAGAAGAATCAGGACCTTCTAACTATTCTAACTATCTTGCAAGACAAGTTTCCAAAGGTTTGGGCTGAAATCAATATCCCCAAGCTGGCAACCCATCATTTACCAATCATTGTAGAACTAAAATTTATGGTGACTCCAGTATGAGTGAAACAATATCCTATGCTTATAGAAGCAAAATGGGACACATAAATAGATTACCGAAGGCTGGCATTTTAGTTCCTTGCCACTCACCCTGGAAAATCCCCCTCTTGCCGGTAAAAAAAAAAAAAAAAAAGCCAGAAATTGGAGAATATCAACAAGGCCAAGATCTGAGAGAATAAATGGGTGCAAGGTATACATCCCACTGTGACAAATCCTTATTCTTTGCTTAGTATGATTCTGCCAGAAAGGCAAATTTATACTGTGCTGGATGTAAAGTATGCTTTCTTTATGTACCCAATGGCAAAGGGAAGTCAGCCCATATTTGCCTTCAAATGGACAGATGTGGAGAGAGGAACCAGCAGGGAATTAACCTGGACTAGGCTTCCACAGCGATTTAAAAATTCCCCCAACCACTTTGATGAAGATCTCCATAAGGACTTGCAGACTTTCCGCAATAAGACACCTAAGGCAACTCTCTTCCAGTATATGGACAACCTCTTTCTAATGCAGAAACAGAAGAGGAATGCCTCTCTGCCACAGAGCATCTCCTGGATACCTTACAACATCTGGGATACTGTGTATCAGCCAGGAAGGCTCAATTGTGTGTACATAAGACAACCTACTTGGTATATGAATTCCAAGAAGGTAAGAGAATGCTGTCAGCCTCTAGAATTCAGGCCATCCCCAGATCTGCACACCTCAGACTAAGAGACAAATCTGAGAATTCCTTAGAACTCTGAGGTATTGCAGACTTTTGATCCCAAGGTTTGCTGAATTAGCCAAGCCTCTATATTGGGCCACAAAAGGGCAAGAAAAAGATTTTCATTGGACTGAAAATGAGGAACAAGCATTCCAAGAACTAAAGTCAGCTCTAAGATCAGTCCCTGCCCTGGTGCTCCCAGACTTCACCAGACTCTTTCACTTGTATATGAGTGAGAAGAAGAGGACACCCAGGGGCATCCTAACCCAGAGACTGGGGCCATGGCATTTCCCAGTGGCCTATTTGTCTAAGAAGTAGCAGCTGGTTGGCCCCATTATCTCCAGGCAATTGCAGCTGCTGCTATTCTGACAAAGGATGCAGACAAACTGACCTTGGGACAGACTTTATCAATTATAGCCCTGCATGCAATAGAGACTCTTCTAAAAAAAAAAAAATCTTCTCCACCAATGGTCCTTCAACTCTTGCATAACCCACTATCAGGCCTTGCTCTTAGATCAACCAAGGATACAATTTCACCAGACTGAGGCTCTGAACCCAGCCTCCCTGCTGCCAGAAACTGATTTGGCATCAACTCCTTTGCATGACTGCATAGAGATCTACTCTGCCTTACACGGACTCCACCCAGATCTGAGAGATGTGTCTTGGCTGGACCTCAATCTGGTGATGTATTCTGATGGTAGCAGCTTTGCTCTGGATGGAATCAGGTATGCAGGGGAAGCTGTGGTGACTATGGAAGAAACTCTGTGGGCTGAGGCCCTGTCTAGGGTTACCTCTTCTCAGAAAGCTGAACTGATAGCACTGACCAAGGCTCTGATATTGGGTAAAGAGAAGACAGTGACTATCTACACAGACAGCTGTTATGCCTTTGCTGCACAGCACATGGACATGGGGCCATCCTGGGAATGAGGGCTATTACCAGTAGGTAAAGACACTAAAATAAAAATTAAATTCTGGATTTACTGGCTGCCACCTGGATGCCTGCTGAAGTGGCTACAATCCATTGTCCAGGTCACCAGAAAGGGGAGACCACAGAAGATAGAGGGAATAGACTGGCAGACCTAGCAACAAAGAGTGTTGCCTCTTAGCATCCATCAGACTGTCTGGTCACCCTCCCAGCACCCACTCTTCCTGAGAGACCAACATACACAGAACAGGACCTATAGCTCACCTCTCATCTGATGAGGGAACAGATAACACAAGGATGGTATCAACTGGAGAATGGGTGGTTATTGCTGCCCCAAACCCTACGGCAGAGTCTGGCTAAACTACTACATGAAGGAACTCACTTAGGAAACAACAAGCTAGCTGAGATAATAAGAAAATAGTTTTTCTTCCCAAGCATGAACTCAATCATCAAGGATACCACCACCTGCTGTCAGGCCTGCCAACAGAGAAATGCCTCCTCTGGTAAGGTACTGCCAATGGGGTGAGAGAGTGGGGAACATGGCCAGGTAGATATTGGGAAGTTGATTTCACATTGTTATAGCTGGGTAAGTATGGATATAAATATTCACTTGTTTATGTTGATACCTTTTCAGAATGGGTGGAAACTTTCCTGACCAAGACTGAGACCGCTCAAATAGTTGTTAAGAAATTGTTAGAGGAAATAATTCCCTACTATGGCTTGCCCCTCAAAATAGGATCATTTGCCTTTGTGTCAAAAACCACTAAGAAGCTGGGCATGGTGACACACTCCTTTAATTCCAGCACTTGGGAGGCAGAGGCAGGAGGATTGCCGAAAGTTTGAGGCTACCCTGAAACTACATAGTGAATTCCAGGTTCCAGGTCAGGTCATCCTGGGCTAGAGTGAGACCCTACCTCAAAAACAAACAAACAAACAACAACAACAAAAAGCCACCAAGAAATTGACTAAGATGCTGGGGCTCAATTGGAAATTACATTGTGCCTATAACCCCCAAAGTTCAGGACAGGTAGAAAGGATGAATTGGACCTTGAAGGGGACTCTAACTAAATTAACCTATAGACTGGCAAAGATTGAGTGGGACACCTTCCCTTCACTTTGTTAAGGGTCAGGTGGACTCCTTTTGTAAAAGAAATTACTTCATTTGAAATCATATATGGAACCCCCCCATCCTGCCACAGATGAGATTGAACAGTTAACTGACTTCACTAAAGAAAGGCTTTTTCACTCTATCCAAGCCTTACAGAGAGTCAGAGTCCATTGTTCGTACAGTTAAGGCTGCTTTTCAGACAGCCCTTGTTTGCCCCCATTCTTTACAGCCTGGAGATAGAGTTTGGATCAAGAAGCATTGTACTGTGATGTTGGACCCCCTTGGGAAGGGTCCCTACCAGGTCATCTTGATAATTGCAATGGTCATGAAAGTGTATGGATTTACCACTGTCAAGTAAAGAAGGCAATAACTCCCAAGGACCCTTTGCAAATATTGAAAAGAGACAAGAGATGGCGAGTCCTGGAACATCCAGGGGATCCACCTCCCTATTATGTAGTAATAAGTGCCAACAGTACAGTAGGTGAGGGACAACTACAGATAAGGAAAATCAATTACACAAGGGCAGAAAAAGAATGCCCCTGGGGAGTGTCTAAGCTGGTAATAACTCTGGGGGCCATTAGAGAAAGAGGACTATGTCTCAAGTCCTCAGCCTATTCTCTACAATCCTCCCATTTTCAACAAAATTGTGAAATACCCTGTAAATAAAGCCAGAAGAAAATGGAAAGGCCCTTATTAAAAGACCCACTACCTGGTTTGCCTGTACTGTTGGCCTCACAGCTTATGTAAGTCTGGAATTTTGTAAAGACCAAAAAGAATTATGTATACTAACTCATGTTATTCCCCAGGCATACTTATATGATAGGACTTCAGGCAGAGAACATATGGGCATAATCACCAACATGGCAGAAAGGGCCAAGACGGCTGCTCCGATACTCATACCACTACTGAAGAGCTGGTATTGCTAGGTCTGTTGCATTAGGCACTGCCTCTTTGGTGGCAGGAGACAAAATATTAGATTGCCTAGTGAACAAATAGACTGGGACTTAGGACACTTAAAAAGTTGCATTAGTCATCTGGTACAAGTTGATTCTTTAGCAGAAGTAGGTCTGCAAAATAGACATTTTTTTTTATGAAACAAGAGGCGCTATGCATGGTTTTAGGTGAAACTTGTTACTTTTATGCCAATTAGAAATAATCTGAAATATACTGGATTTAGTTAGAGAAAATCTCTAAGAAAGAGAACTTCAGAGACAAGCCACTATTAATTGGTTTCAGTATGTTTAGTTGGTCTCCACGAGTAACTTCTCTTATCTCTTCTATTGCTGGCCCCCTGATACTACTGCTCTTAGGCCTTACCATAGGACCCTGCATTATTAACACTCTAAGTAGATATGTAAAGAATAGAATAAGTTCTGTTATACTCATGACAGTACAGATGCAATATACCCCCTTAGATGAAAATACCCTAGACACTGTTCTTCATGAGTCATGGATTTGACTTAGTGTCATATCAGAGGGAGAAGTAATGGAATGTAAAGGGACATAATAGACCTGGTTAAACATTCCCCTGTGTAGCCCTTGCCTTTAGGCACACATATGGAGGTCACTACCCAAATTGATCTTCCTTACAGATAAAGGAGAAGATTCAGGAATCATTACCACAGGTCTTATTCCAAAATTCAGGTATTTTATGTTATCTACAAGGAATGGAATGACCCCTCGGTGCAATGTACCATGACCTTCCTGTACCTCTCTGTTTCTCTTTGTGATTACCTAGCATAGAATGTTTCTTGTCTGTTTTGCCTACGTGACCTATGTAATGAACATCTTGTGATATATTTTTTTTTTTTGCAATAATCCCCTTGTTTGACAGTAACTTTATGGTTTAACTCCCATCCTGTTTTTGTAATGAAAATCTTGTGGTTTTCTCCAATAAAAGCTGACTCACCAAGCAGTTTGGGGCTGCACTCAGAGATCCCAACTTCTAGGGTGCAGTGCCGATACATTAGCTCTTACCCAGTATTCTGTGAGTCAGCGGTCTTACTTGTGTGACACCATACCTCACAAAACAGCCACCAAGCACTGATTACCAAGGCTTGCTGCTCTTATCAGGTACTAAGAAGAAGCACAGGAAAATCCTGTCCTAGAGCCTTCAGAGAAACTATGGGCCTGCTGAGAACATGATGACTTATTTCTAGCTTTCAATTGGGCAAGAATAAATTTTGTTTTCAGCATGAAAGGTCTAAATAATCATCCCAACATCCTACACATAGAGAAATACAATGAAATTAAAATCAACACTTATTCATGATTAAAACTAAGCTTGCATTGTAGACCAATTTATTTTTTTAAATGTATAAGATTTTTACTTATTATTGAGAATACTATTAAAAGTTTGTAAAGGAAAGCAAATGACTGTTGTTTATTGTTAGTGATACAACAGGAAAAACCCACACTTCACAATTGTGACAACATATATACTTAGCTACATTTAATCATGAACATATTTGTTAGAACAACTGACATTTTACTTCACAATGGTGTTTATTTCCTTTTTTGAATAAGTGTGTCTATATGCATGTTTGTAGATGTGTGCCTGTGTGTGGAGGTCAAAAATCAATGTTGAATTCTCCCTATTTGTCTGCATCTAATTTTGAGGGGGGTCTCTCACCAAACCCACAGCATACTGATTTGACTAGGCAAGCTAGCCAGCCCACCCTGGGGAATCCTCCCTTCTCTACTTCTCTGTGCTGGGTTTATAGGCACATCTCACTGTGCCTAGAATTTGACATGAGTCAAGCAGAGATCCAGAAGCTCATAGGAGCTCATCACTGAAGCAGACTTAAAATTCACCCACCACCACTCAGAGAATTTTGCAGAAGAGGGGGCAGAAAGATTGTAAGAGCCACAGGTCTAGACATAATGCACAGAGGCATTCCCTCCCCTAAAAAATAACTTACTACTGCTCCCACAATGCATAAATCACAACTCCATGGATAATACCTACAACCCCATGGAGGAGCATCCCCAATGGAATGGGTGCAGGGATAAGGGAACAGAGGGTACCAACGCATTCTGTATCCATATTTAATATGTTGTTAATAATAATAATAACCATAATAAAACTAAAAAAAAGAGAGAGAGAGAGAGAGAGGGAGACAGGGAGGGAGGGAGAGAGAATGGGCACGCCAGGGCCTCCAGCCACCACAAACCAACTCCAGACATGTGCGCCCCCTTGTGCATCTGGCTAACCTGGGTCCTGGGGAATTGAGCCTCGAACCAGGGTCCTTAGGCTTCACAGGCAAGTGCTTAACCGCTAAGCCATCTCTCTAGCCCTTAGCAAAATTTTTAACTACCTAAAAATCAATTAAATATGTGTACACACACATAGTAAACATTCAGAAAAACATAACTGAAGGAAAAGCTATCACTTGTAATGAAGACCCAAAATTTAAAGAGCCTTGGGGTGAATTTTAATCCATAGCTGCTATAACTAGGTATTTCATATATTTAGAACATTAATTCATCACAGTTCTAGAGAGGCTGGAAAGTCCAAGATTAATGAGCAGATAGACTGATCTGGGAAGTGCTTTCTGTCTCCTTCCTAGATGGTACCTCACATGGAGGGTTGGGTGAAAAGAGACTAGTGAGCTCCCAGGAGCCTCTTTGATAAGGACATGAATCTCATTCATCAGTGTGGAGACTTTAAAGCCTAATCATGTCCCAAAGGTCCTACTTTTTAAGGCTATCATATTGAATAGTAGGTCCCAACATATAAATTTCACAGAATATAAACATTTGGACCAGTTTGATAGTTATTAGTTTGACAGATGTTGTCAAGGCTACTACACAGAAAAATATGAACAACATAGAGTAGTAGTCAAAATGACAATAAATGAAAAGCTAAAACAAAATAGGATAAGATGGAAGAAGATATGTGAGTTAAAGGGTGATCATGGGAGAAAACAATAATTGCATCAATACTTAATTTTGACAATGATCTGTAGATTTAACAGAAATCCATTGAGAGTTATAGTAGGCTTTATGTGTGTATAAATTCTCTGAATTTGTAAAAGTTATTCTGATATCATATGAGAGCTGAAGATTAAAAATAAAAGCTATATGATGATATAAATAATAGATCTGATATGAGGTCTAATTAGGCATTTTTGATTATTTTATCACATTGATTTTTTAAAATTTCATCTTTATATTCAACAATTTCATACATAATATGCAATTTATTTTGACCATATTCACCCCATTACCCATTTTTACCCCTAAACTCATGATCAGCCCCTTTTTCCTAATCATTCCTCCTTTCTATTTCATTGCTTCCTTTTCTTTTTATTTTACTTTTGTGACCCACTGAGTTAAATTAGGGTTGCTTGCATAAGGATGCATGGGGAGTTATTTAGTGGAGCATAACATAAAGTATTTGTTCATTTGTGGATTTTTTTTTTTTTTGTCTGATGCTAACCATAGCATTCCTATTTTTTTAAAAAACGAGTCGGGCATGGTGGCACATGCCTTTAATCCCAGCACTCAGGAAGCAGAGGTAGGAAGATCTCAGTGAGTTCAAGGCCACCTGAGAATAGAGTGAATTCTAGGTCAGCCTGGGCTATAATGAGACCTTACCTCAAACAACCAGTGTGTGTGTGTGTGTGTGTGTGTGTGTGTGTGTGTGTGTGTATCTTAAGTTCATATTGTAGTATCAATTAAAATCATGCATTTATAGTATTTTAACTTCTTTCTCATTTATTATTTTGCGCAGGAAAAAGGAATGTATTTTAGTTTATCAGCCCATATGATAGGTATAAATTTATAGTAATGTTCTTTATTCAAACTATATACTAACAAACACATTTCAAAGCAAACTTTTTGGTAATAGAATCTGTTATTTTTATTACTTCCTTGTCTCCTCTTCCAAGAAAGACACCTGATGATAGATTTCTTTCTTTGAACCTCCATTCCTTTATTATCCTATTCTGATTGTCAAGTAAAAAATGCCATCAGCTGGGTATGGTGGCACATGCCTTTAATCCCAGCACTCAGGTGGTAGAAGTAGGAGATTGGCCATGAGTTCGTGGCCAACCTGAGACTACATAGTTTATTCCAGGACAGCTTGAGCTAGAGTGAAACCCTACCTCAAAAAACAAAACAAAACAAAAAAATTAAAAAAAGAAAGAAAGAAGGAAAGAAATGCCATTATATATAAAAAAAAAAATGCCATCAGCCTCTAACCACTAATGCATGAACTGTGACTAAAGTGCATTCAATTAGATTTCCTTTAACAGGAACTTGAAGTCAGGAAGCATCATCCGAGGAAAGAAGTCTGTCTGGATGACAAGATTTTAAGAAGTCTTTCCACTATGTTGTGATAATGAGAGTTTCTGGCAAGATTCTTGATGTCTGAGGCCTGAACCTTGTGCTTTTCTTAGATGCTATGAAAACTCACTCAGTAGCTATGGTGGTCTGAATGTGAAATGTCCCCCAAAGCCTTAAGTGTTTCTGACTGTGTCTCATACTTAATCCCGACATGGTGGAGCCTTTGGGAGGCAGAGCCTTGCTGTAGGAGGTGTGCCACTGGGGGCTGGTTTTGAGAATTACTTATCCAGCCACATTGGGTGTTCAGTGCTTATTCTCTGCTAATGTGTGGGGATGTGATGTCCTGCTGTCTATTCATGTTATGCTTTCCCTTCTATTATATAACTTCCCCTTTAAACTATGAGTCAAAATAAACCCATTTCTTCCATATGCTGCTACTGCTCAAGTATTTTTTTCTAGCACTGAGAAGGTAAATGCTACAGTAGCCTCACAAAAATGAAGTTTTTTTTTTCTTAAGTTATCCAGAATCAAATTCAATTATTCGTTTATTTGCTACCAAGAATTACAGCAACCACTCTCTCTTGATTGAATTTAATGGTCTACATGATTAATAGATCTTGGCTTTATAAATCTGTGAATATCTGAAGTTCAAGTCTAGGCTCACCAAACACAGCTACTATTCTAACAATATAATAACCACCCCAAGGAAAATTCCATGCTAATGAAAAGTAAATTTGTCCAAATTGAATCAATAAACATATCATCAGTTTTCTTTGAAAATTTATCAATAAAGAATATGAAAGATGTGAGAAAAATACACCCATGACATCTCTAGCAGGAAGTGAAATCCACTTACTATGCCATATTGGTCCATCTCTACTTCTTAGCAAAGCTTCTGAGACATTTTCCATGGAGCCTCAGGCTCCTTGAGCCAGTCCCATATGTAGCGTTAGTTTCTCTTCTGGGAATAACAGACTGTTACAGTTTTGCTACAACGAAGAATGATTTTCTCTGTCTGTAGATAGATGTCTGCATCAGGGAGGAGACTATATTATAGTTCAAGTTTATATTTAAGACACATTATAAAAATTATTTATTTATTTGTGTGAGAGAGAAAGAGATAGAGAGAATGATAGATAGAGTAGAAAGAGAGAGAGAAAGAGAGAGAAGAACAGAGAGATAGAGAGAGAGAATGGGCACAGCAGGTCCTCCAGCCACTGAAAAGGAACTCCATGCGCATGTGTGCCCCTGGGCATCTGTCTTATGTGGGTCCTGGGGAATCAAACCAGGATCCTTTGGCTTTGTAGGCAAATGCCTTAACCACTGAGCCATCTCTCCAGCCCAAGACACATTTTTTTTTAATTTAAACCATTCTTATTTGCATTTCTTTTTTTAAATTTTTTTTGTTTTATTTTTATTTATTTGAGAGCGATGGAGAGAGAAAGAGGCAGAGAGAGAGAGAATGGGCGCACCAGGGCCTCCAGCCACTGCAAACGAACTCCAGATGCGTGCGCCCCCTTGTACATCTGGTTAACGTGGGTCCCGGGAAATGGAGAACTCCAGATGCATGTGCCCCCTTGTACATCTGGTTAACGTGGGTCCCGGGGAATGGAGCCTAGAACCGGGGTCCTTAGGCTTCACAGGCAAGTGCTTAATCACTAAGCCATCTCTCCAGCCCGTATTTGCATTTCTTTGTAAAGCCATAAAGAGAGACCTGTGTTGAAGAAGTGAGCAATGTAGTCAAAAGGTATAAGTGGTAGAAGATTTTTAGTGAACAAAGTAGTAAATGATGAAGATTTAGAATTCCTTTTTTTTTAAATTATTTTTTTATTAGTTTTCTATTCAGCAAATACAGGCAGTTTGATACCATTATTAGGCTCATCCATGACCTACCCCCTCCCCAATGGCCCCTCCTTTTTGATGTATATGGGTCGTGCATTGTGAAGTTAGCCCACAGTTATTGGTATGATAAATGTCTCTGCATATCATGACCCAACATGTGGCTCTGACATACTTTCTGCCCCCTCTTCCACAAAGTTTCCCTGAGTCATGTTGGGTTCATTTTTGGTCTGCTTCAGTGATTCTTGAGCCTTTTCATTTGGGAATGTCACCTGTTGTTCCCTCAGGTCTAACTGGAAAGTAGGCTGACTTGTTCTTATCCTCATTATCAAATGAACCAAATCAGTTTTGAAGTCTTAGGTTGATTAATAATAAATAAATGGGTAATGCATACATGCAAAAAACTGACGAACAAGACCAATGATAATAGAGCCTTGACACTGTATACATTTAAATGAGCATCTCCAGTCATTATATTCTGGAGCCAGCTATAAATATTCTTTAGTTTTCTTTAATACTTCTTTGTTTTCTTTAGAACATTACTGAAGATTATCCTAAGATCTAGAAATGTCCATTTTCTCGTGACCAACCATACTTTTGGGTGTATTTAAAATGGAATGCAATGACTTTGACCTAGAGTGAGGTTAGTGAGCTCTTGCTGGCTCTTTTGGTTGCTTTTCCTTTCACATTGGTTACCAATCATCATTTTGATAATCATATTTAAATCAACATTGCCTAGGTTTTTGTTAGTTTGTTTGAATTCACTTCTTTGTTTTAGACTTTCAGAATTTCTCTCACTCCTGATAAATTTTATGGAAGGATTAATGGTGGAAGGTATTGAGTATCATTTTCAACTTTTCTCAGTAATCAGCTATGTGATTTAAGATGCATTTACAACCAATTATAAGGTTTAATTCTTTCTGTATTAGTGCTTAGCTAGCTTACTCTAAGAATAAAAGAAATTTCTTGATTGAGACAAAGAAAACAAATTACAAATTCTTTTTCTTTTTGAAACACATCAATAGTTCACTACTGCCTGAAAGTGCTAAACTTATTAATCAGAACATTATTCAACATATCACTTTGCATATTTGTATCAAATTTCCTGTCAATATTATATCTGGGTCCTTTCATGAATCCAGTATCTGATCACTTGCCTCCCTGAAAATAGCAGGTATTTGAGGATGAAGTTTTTGGCCATTCACATAAAATCCTTATATATGCTTGTTCCTTTTGTCCCATTTTTTATTGTAGATTTATTTCTAAAGGAAACTTGTTGCTTTTTTTTTTTTTTTTCCTTTCTGGTGACTCTGATGGAGAGTTATTTATAAGATGGACTTGTTTCTCATCCTAAACCATGCATCTGTGAAAATGACTAAGATAGCCTGGTTTTTATGTGTGTGTATATATATATATATATATATATATATATATATATATATATATATATATATATATACTGTGATATATTAAGTGAGCTTTATTTAATTTTAAGTTAAATGTGTGTATATATATATACACACATACAGTCACTTTATGTGGAAAGAAGTTTAGCTGAACTGTCAAAAATTATTCAGAATGCTATAGTTTGAAAATTCATACATGCTAATCTTAGGGCCCAGCATTTGGAAGTGAAGGAACTATGTAGACATGATAAATTCTTGAGGGTGGAAAACTTATAGATAGACTTGGTATCCTTATAAAAAGAGGAGCTTTCTCTCATGTGAGGCTATAGCTGATGTCTTGCTATTGAATTTCTTGGTATTTAGAGCACAGAGAAAATTTCATTGTTTATAAATTATTTAGTTCATGGAATTTTGTCATAGAGTGACTGAGACCCAGATGTTTCAAAGAAGACTTGTGGGCAGGTAAAATGTGTTGATTACTTTGAACTTCTCTTTGATATTTATGAGGTGAGAAGACCAGGAAATGGAGATTAGGGAAGAAATCTTGAAGGTTGCAAGATATGTTTCACCTCTTTTCTGCTGGAACAGGAGATGGAAGACTCCTTCCTTAGAGAACTGGACTTCCAAGGAACCACATGAAATATTTGACATTTTACCCTATCCTGTCTCCCAAGTGCAGAAACATGGTTTGGCTGATAAAGTGACCTCGTACCTAAATCGCTCCTGAGAGCAGACTCAAATCAGCCCATTGCAGCAGGGTATGGGGTTACACTTGGTATATAGCCAGGGTGCCAGAGCTTGTTCAGAGAAAGGAAGAGCTGTGAGCATTAAGAAGCAGAACCCAGGTCTGAGATCTGGCCTGAAAGACCAATTGGAGCAACGATGGGACCTTAGCTGAGGGAAGCTGGTGATGGCTTCCTAATGCTGAAGAGGCTACAAGAAGAGCCATAATTAGCCAAAACACAAGCAGTTTCCATGTGTACGGACTTTAGGTGGAAGGTCCTCTGCTGGAGGTGTTCCAAAGGGACTTAGGATAGTGCTATGAGAGAGGATTCATCTTTGAACACTCTCAAACCCAGAAAGACAAGGGCACCAGGTCCCCTCTCCTATAAAAACAGCCCAGTGCTGTAGAAGAGCTACCCAGGTATAGAAGAAGAGAACCCAATTATGTCCCAGTTCCTTGTAAATAATGCTCCAAGACTGGGCTCATCCGTCAGGACAATTGAAGCGTGAAAGGTCATCCTAAACTGCAGTAGAGAGTTTTCAGTGTCACCTTAGAAGTGTTCAATTGAGTTACAGAATTGTGCCTTTGACTTGAAACTTGAGGACTGTGGAATCTTTTGAACTCTATCTCTCTCATGTTTGTACTTGTGTGATCGTGAGCATGCCCTGTACATACAAATATGGAGGCCGGAGGAGAATGTTGTGCATCCCCTTTTATCGCTCGTCTGCATTCTTTTTTTTTTTTTTTTTTTTTTGAGGTAGGGTCTCACTCTAGTCTACGCTGACCTGTAACATTTCAGGGTGGCTTCGAACTCACAGGGATCCACCTACCTCTGCCTCCTGAGTGCTGGGATTAAAGGCGTGTGCCACCACGCCTGGCTTTCATCTGCATTCTTACTTGAGGCTGACTTTCAGTGAAACTGGAGCTATTGTTTTGGGTCTGATTTGCTGGGCAGTGAGCCCCCAAAATTCCCTGGCCTTGCTCCCAGCTATGGGATTTTTATTGCCTTAGAGTGATACATTCTCACATGGGATTTATTAAAACTGGACCATTATTTGGAAGAATAATGATCAAAAGTAAAAAATTATTGGTTTCTTCAAGTCATAGTTGTTATCTAGGAAAACCATTAAGTCACCTGGACTTTGTGTATTCTTTTATAAGTTTAAATAGATTATGAATTACTTTTAATAGTATAATATTTTTATGATTGTCTCATATTTTCTTCTAATTATTTCACAAGCACATTATTTTTGCTTCTTTATTACTTCTCTGTGTAGACATACAAAAGAGATGTTCAAGTTCTTTATACTTTAACAGAACCTTTTATCAAATGACAACTATTTCTTTTCATTATCTATTTGCTCTATAAATTTCTTCTCTCCATTTAGGCACTTGTGTTTTAAATGGTATCTCTGATATTGCTTAAATCTTTTTACTTAAGTGGAATACACTTTAGATGTCTTTGAATTAACATAGTTGACCCTTCTCCAGTGAAAGGCATACTTCTTATCTATTTAAAATTTCTGTTTACTCATAGGGCCATTGTTTCTGCTTCTCTTGACATACCCAATGTAACATCATATTGGCTTTGAATCAAGATCAATAGTGGGAGATGTAGGAGGGGATATAGTAGGTAAATGAACACCTGTGCTATGGGGAACTCTATGGGAGATGAAAAATACATTTCCTCGGACAAAGACAGATTAATGAATGCAGAACTCACAGTGAAACTGTTAGAGGGTCACAATTGTTGGTAATTTTGGGTACATTTTGTGCCATTGCCAAGTCTTATTTTTTGTCTTGTAGATCTCACATGATATTAAAGAAATAAAAGTACAGGTGGTCAGAGGTCATTGAACTATAAGTTATTTTGGATTTGTGAGATAATGATTACTATAGGCAAATCAATGAATAAGTTATGTAAAAGATCACATAAACTTTTTATCTGTAATTGTGTACATGCTTATCTTGGTTAGTTTTGGACTGAGAAAAATCATTATCTTTCCCTTTGTCTATTTTCTGATTTTTCATGTTATGTATATTTTCCACATCAGTGTTATAAAATGAGAAGAAAAGGACTGACATTTATAGTGTTTGATCTATGCCCTATTAACTATGATAAACACTTTATATGATGTCACTCAATGTATCAAAAATTTTGTGACATATTAAGGGTTTAGTTTCAGATGATAAGGTATTAACATGATTTTATAAAGATAATACAGGTAGTGAATGAGCAAGCTCATATAGTACCTGTGATGTCACAGAGATTCTAAAAAAGCAATTTGTCATCCTAATTTTGTATACTGACTATTACCAGATCATCAAAGAAATCCTAAATAATTTGCAATGTGAAATATTTTTGTTTTAAAAGAAAAATCAATCTGTTTTGCTATATTTTATCACTGGTGTTGGGTTTCTCTCTCTGGAATAGCCACACACCAAGTTTATATGTCTCCTCATGTGGTAATCCTCTCACTTTTTCTAGGGATATTTCAGTCATTTAAAAGATGTGGTACTCTCTGGTTTTTCCACACTGGGACTTCTAGAGATTGTTGACCTCTATTCATTTAGGCCTAAAGTTGAAAAGTCCTTTACAGAAATCGGCATATGACCATATCCTTGTATTTTCTCTTGCTGTTCAAACCTTTTTGCCCTCAGTACAGAGATTAAGATTGTTAAAAAGATTTTCATTCCTAGAACTACTAAACAAAGTATCATGTCATAATTATTTTACAAATGGAATTCAGATAGGATACTTGTCATGATTTGCATAGAATGGAAAGTCAGTATGCTTGAGTTGATAAGAAACAATTCCATTAAAAGTTTTAAAGGTATCACCACATGACTAAAAGGAATAGCAAACCTAGTGTACAGTGAATGGAATCACTTTCAGTTTACACAGTTCCCCAGGCTTTATACCTGATCCAGTGAACTGCCCTCACCAGTGCTTATTATGAGGATTCTGTTTCAGTGGCTGTCCTGGGATTTCAATGTAGAAGATAAGATGTTGGGGAAAACCTTGGCAAGAAAAGAAAACCCTTCCTTTTGGCTGGAGCATTGAGTTTGGATGCTGAGTTGTAGAAGCTTGAAAGTTGGAGCTGAGTCAGGTTTGGTGAGTTCCAGAGTTAGGATGAGGGTGGGTGAGGACACAACACATTTGTGTTTTTTTAAAAAAATTAATTTTTATTTATTTGTTACAGAGAGAGAATGGGTGCACTGGGGCCTCCAGCCACTATGAACAAACTACAAATGCTTGCACCAGCATGTGTATCTGGCTTACATGGGTTCTGGGAAATTGAACCTGGATCCTTAGACTTCACAGGCAAGCATCTTCACCACTAAACCATCTCTGCAGTACAAATTTGTACTTTAAAAAGATTGCTCTGTATAAAGTTGTGAAGCTGTGGATGAGGAATATAGTTGCCTGTGCAGTGAGGCTGTGTTCTTTAGCAAGCCTGGTAGCAGAGCTGTGTGGTTTGTAGAGTGAGTTCTGGTGTTCCTTCAGACATCCAGCCCCAGCATCATGTGTGCTCACTTATACGTGATGATGGTTCCTACTTTTACTAGAAGAGCCTTATGCTATTAAAATATAGTTTTCATGACAATCTTGAAGAGTTTGAATCATCTAATATTTTAACAATTCATCAGATAGAAACAAGTGTTGTTGCTTTCAGCAAAGGCAATAATATAATAATTAAGCAGGACCATATTTGCAAATGTGCCCACAAGGGCACCAGCTCAAGGGAGAGTACTTCTTTTATGCAGAAAATGATTGTTTTGGCAGTTTCTTATGACCCTCAAACCTTATTCATCTACTTTCCAACAATACTCCCCGTGCAACCTATGCCCTGACATTCATGTGGTTTTTTTGTTGTTGTTGTTTTTGTCTTTTAATCTGGTGAATATTTTCTATGTTCTGTTCTCTTCCTTTCCTCATGTTGTCACTGACCTCTCCTCTCCATATTCTACACATCTTTGAAGATTCAGCTGTAATTTTGTTGTTCTCCATGGAAACCCTCCTTATCTTTCAGCTCTCACTGAGGTCCAGCATAAAAATGCTTTCAGTCCTTTAACAAACAATATTTAGTTCTTAGTATCAGCTAGTTTTGTATTGCTGTTAAACACTAGGTATGGCTAAATCTAATTTCTCTTAGAACACTGTATTTTTCATGAGCTCACAGTTCTGATGTGCACCAAGGAGAGAGCCAGGCCCCCTTCCATAATAAGCTATAAGTGTCAATGATTCACTCATATGTCCACAACATGCCAGTAGAAATTATGCTAAGCAGAATGTTTGGGGAATGCTATGGTCTGGATAGTCAAATTATCAGGTTCTCTGAAAGATATGTGGAGAAACTTACCTAGAAATTTCATTTTAAAAACAATTATAGAATTCATTCACTAGAAAAAAAATACTTCATTTGCTAACTATATGTGAGAATGATGTATTCTACTGAGATCTCAGGTGACTTCTCCAAAAACTCCTCCCCAAATGTGATTTCACTCTCTAATAGTTTATGGATGCCAAATAAATGGTTCCTATTTTAAAACTCTTTGTATATTTATTATTCTGAAATTTTAAATTCATAAGCTTTTTCTAAAATATATATTGTCTAGATAAATTATCATCTAAATCATCTCTAATATTACACATTAAAATAAACTTTTCATGTTTAAAGTAACATATTTTTGCGATGGCTGTATATTATTTACAAAGCTATTTGGAGTGGCTAATATGAAGAACACAGAGCTAGAGCAAGAATGGTAAGTCTGAGTAAGCAGCTGATACTGGAGGACACAAGCTTCACAGAAAAGAGCACTAGAAATTTGGAAAATCATGACCCTTGCTAGGAGAATAGTAAACAGCAATAGCAATAATAGTAATAATGTCTGTCCCGATTTCATAGTTGTGATTATAAAATAAGAATAAGAAATATGAAATGCTTGAAAATAAAGGCCCATGAGAACATAGAGTTAATCTTTTACTTTCCAAAATATTTTCATCAACGTGATCACATTTAAGTCATGTGATGATTTTGTGAGATGGTTAGGGTGAATTTTACTTCCAATTTCATTGATATGGACAAGGATAGTTGGTTTGTTGACCTCTACTTGGAAACAGAAACTCATAGCATACAATAATATGTGAATTCCTTATCCACTCCTCCTGCTTTATTACAGAGTATACCTTTTAAGTGCTTCAAAATATTACCAACTACATAAATAGGTTATGTGACTTCAGATAAGTTGTAGATATTAATGGGGGAAGCTGCAACCTCCAGACAGTGGTTTATTGGTTAGTGTTGAACAACTGTCTGCCTGGAAAATAAAAATAACTTACAAATAAACCTACTGAGGAAGGCCCTTAGTGGAATGAAGGTGAGTGAGGAGAGGGAAAGTAAGAGGATAATCTGATGGGAATATGACTGATTTTCAATGTGTTCTTGCATTAAAGTTTCCAATCAAAATTAAAATAATAACCTTCTTGTAGGATGTGTCCATTTCTTGTTCTTTCCTTCCCATCACAGCTGACTGTAACCTATTAGGATGTTCCTGATAGGGAGTTAGGAAGAAATGCTATTGCACAATTAGTGGTTATACAAAGAGAAAAAGTCCATTTACCTTTGGAGAGTGTCCAGAGTCCTTGCTCTTGGACCAGGTGCACAGCATTCAGAGATGCCTTTTAAGAGGGGACATCTGAAAGGTCACACTAAAATCATGAATCTTTCTTTTGTACAGAGTAGCTCACCTCATACACATATGTAGCATATTAATTTCCCATTGGGGAGAGCCACTTTCATAAAAATGAATGTAAGAGAGTTCTCTGTTCATAGTCATGAAGCATAGTGCCAGAGACCTGACATTTATAAAGAGGTAGGTGAAAAAAATGGATCTATAATTTGTTTATAAGCATTATTGGCAAGATTTTTTTTTCCCATGTTACTTCATTTTTAACAAATTTGCATTAGATATACAATTATTGTTTTGGTATCATGTTGTTATTTATATGAACTAATCACACTCTCAACAATGAAATGGCTACATCTTAACTTACTTTTTATTGAAGATTCTAATGCATGAGTATAATGTAATTTGATTGAATTCCCCTATATTATCCTCTTTTACCCCTCCTCATTGAGCCTCTTCCTCTTTACAAGTAGTCCTTCTATTTTAATCTCATTCTTTTTTCTTCTATCCAGAAAGTTTTCTTTAAACACAATTTCTATATTGTCTAGAAGGTGACCTTCCTTTGAGTGGTAGTTCAAGTCACACAAATTGTAATAATTTCCTCATCTTTTGAAGAGTACTGAAGTGGTATTCCAGACAGCACTACCACTTTTTTAACATGTGACCCTGCTGATGTCATGAGGTAAAATCCATTTCTCAAGGTCATGTGAGGATTATACATGTGAAACCTAGAGTACAACGTCCAGCCCAATTAGAGTGTAGTACATCCTTTATTCTAACTCAGAGATTTTTAATGAAAAATTCCAAGAAATATTTCTTTCCCAAATGATAGCTGTTAAAAATCATTTCTTTTTTTAAATATTCCATCATGACTCCTGAAACTTTCTCCTTTCTCACCTTGGATTTTGTAAAGAAACCTATTGCCAAATTCTTAAAAGCAGAAACATCCCAAACTTGGACAAAATAACTGAATCACACATGTTTCCTACTTGTTAATAATTGACAATAAATCTAAACTTATTAGTTATTCCTTAGTTTTCCATATGTATTATTTATGGGGCCTTTCACCTTTGGTTGACTACAGCTGCCATATTAATTTTTAACCAAATTGGGAAAATTTATAAGTAATTCTTAAATCCAGGTGAATAAAAAGAAAAGAAATCTAGGAAAAAGTATTTAAATGTATTTTACCCCTAGAAGCAAATTTTCCATTCACTTCATTTCAAATAGCAAAATGATTTGATGGGATATAGTTAAGACAAGACATAAAATCACATTCTCAAAGTAAACCCAAAACCTATATATGGTTGTACAAATTCACATTTTCAACCTTTAAGAAGTCAGCAGCTGAATATTTGTCATTCTGAGACTATTCCACACTTTATTGCTTTTCTTGAGGACTTTTTGCCTGGCCCTAAGGAAAGAATGGAAACAAAAATTCTCTGTAAAATGGTAGGTACTAGCCTTCTGTTTCCCAAATGCAATGCACAAAGCATATAATTATTAAAATGCATAGATTGGCGAGATATTGAAAGGAATAATTCAGAGGCTTCAGGGAATTAGTAACAGGGCCAAGACTCTATTCACTCACTTTATATGAAAGCACCCATTTATGCTCACACGTAACACAAGTTGTAATCAACTCTTGGGCAGATGGAAATTTCAGGTTCAGGTATTTAGGACTTTTTGACTCAGGGACTTTTATGTTGTAGTCAATTCTATCTGATTTGGTAGGAAAACAATTCCACTTATACATTAAATTTGAAACAAAATTGGTTGATTAGAAGGTTTGCTATTTATTTGCTGGTTTTATGAACTTGAATTAATCATTCAATCATTACACTCTTCAGAAAACTGTCTCCTTATCTGGAAGATGAGAATCACATTGGTAGTGTATGTGATGGTTTGAATGTATGGCCCCATAGACTCAGGTTTATTTGATAAAGAAATGAGTTTGTAACTTGAGTCTCTAGAAACCCAGCTAGAAGAGGTGTCATTGGAGACAGATCTTGGAGTCCAGCTCTAAGGTAAGTGGAGAGCAGTTGAAGCTCTGGCTGCTTTCTGCTTGGATCTATGGATGAAACAGCTTCTTCTGCTATTGATAGTGTTCCTCTTGAATTCATGAGCCTCACACAAGCTGCTTTTGCTCAGTGTTTTCCCCAGAAATAGGAATCTTAGTACCACAGTAAATTGGTACTGAGAAGTATGGCCATTGCCCATTTAACACGTGTGTTTTGATAGTTTGGAACTCATGTGCTAGAGAAATGTGAAAGGACTTAGTACTTGTGACTAGAGAAGCCTTATAATGTGGTTAGTAAAGTTTTATGGGCTACTCTTGTGAAAGTGTGAAAAGGCTGAATGCAGAGAGAATTGTGAACTGTGAAGGTTTATCTTATGAACTTTCAAAGGCAAAATGGAAAGCCTTGTTAGAACTTGGGTACTGGCAGAAAGACTGGTTGCATTCTATCCAAGCCCTAAGAATTTTAGCAAGGTTATATGTAAAAGTAATGGATTAATGTGTTTGGAAGGAGTTTTCAGAATAGAAATATATGAAAGATGTACAGTTTATCAAAGGAAAAATTAAAGCAAGGTTAAAGTTTCTGGGAGAGTCTGGTTTAAGTTACTGCACATAATTATTAAATTGCTTACTATCATTATGGGTGGGCCAACATTACATTGGAACGATGGAAAATTTGAGGGTGAAATCTACCCCAGAAAGGCTCAAATGAGTAACAATTGCCAATTCTTTTGCAAGGAGGTGACTTAAAGTAAGATTTTAAAGGGGTAATCTGCTCTTCAATTTCATTTATCTCCTCCTGGATTTTAAAATTGGTCCACATGCCTGGTGCTGGTTTTTGAAACATAAAATATAAGGAAGAAGGTCATGAAGTCAATTAATTTCCAGGACTGTGAAGCATGGATAGGCCCTTGTATGGAGGCCTGGTAAGACCATTGTATGAAGATGAATCAATTCCAGTCACTACTAAGATGTGACAGTGAGAAGCAGGGTTACATCATCGTTTTTGAGACCAAGTAGGCCATTTTATGAAGTTGTAAAGTCCAGAAGTTAGTATGTGATTATTGGAAGCTCTGAGATCTCCCACTGGTTATGATCTTACTGTAAGTAAGAGTGAATTTGAAAGAAAACAGCAAAGGACATTATTTAAACCAGAGACACAGAAATAGCAAAATATTGATGCAGTGAAGAACATGATTGAACATTTTGGAGAAAGAAGCCAAAAACCTCATTCCCAGAGGGCCATAGAAAATCAAAGACCTGCACAAAGCAATAGATACCTCTCCTATATTTAAGAATACATTTGTTTCATTCATGTGACACTTTGATGTACAAAGTGCCAATTACAGTAAAAAAAAAATCTTTTATCCCTATTTCTCTAGTTTATTGAAAAAAAGCTTGCTTATACATATCATTTTATTAAAATGATGGGCTGCAGAATGATTCAGTAGTTAAGATACTTGCCTGAAAAGCCTAACAACCCACATTCAATTCTCTTGTACCCATGTAAAGCCAGATACACAAAGTGGTGCATGCATCTGGAGCCTGTAGCAGCTGGAGGCCCTGGTGCACCCATTCTGTCTGTCTGTCTCCTATGTCTCTTTGATTGTGAATAAAAACATTAAAAAAAATGTTCACTTGCCTTTGTGGTAGTTTATCTAACAATTAGGCTACCAAAATTTCATACTTGTTGTATAGTTTCCTTTAGAGAGTAAAGATAGCATTCAAGAGAAAGCCCTGAAGACCACTGCAAGGTTTTGCACATTATATGTGTGTATGAATTGGCTGGGTACCTAAATGAAGGCTCTGGTTTCACTCTGTCTGGGTTGTGGTCTGGAAGTTATGACCAGATGATGTTGATGTTGCAGAACCACATTGGAGTAGAAAGGGCATAAAAAGCATATAAAAAGTAGAAAGGGTATAAGGTATATGGGAGACTTTGTCTATCTTTATAGGTAAGAAGGCAGATGGTATGGTGCCAGAGGATGGCTCATAGTGGATTTGGCAATGGATGGTATCAAAGTGTATTAGGCATGATAAATTCCCATAAGTCTCCTCTGTGAGAGAGGACTGATTTTCTCATGGAAGATTGAACCTGCCCCCCAAACAGGCTTATGTTTTAAATATAGTTTTCTAATTATTGTGAATATTTAATCAAGCACTTAACATAGATTTTGAATTATATTGCTCTCAGGTAATCTCTGGTGAAACATAAGCCAGGATAGTGTTGTGTTTAACATCTTACTCTGGCAGATGGCATAGAGCATCTGGAAGCTCAGAGGGGACGGATGACACGTTGATGGCTTGCACCTCTACTGGCTGACTAGAGGATAGAAAAAAAACGATGCCCAAAATAGACTCTCCCCTTCATTTCTCTAACCTGCTATGAAAGCAATTGGGCCAGCTTAAAAAAAAAAAAGTTGTCTAGTTAAGTTATAGAAGGTATTTTATCCCCTAAACAAAAAACTAAAAAGAGATTTTACTTGGGCTTACTATTTTAAAATATGGAACTGTGGTAGATGGAGGTTCTAGAAGAATTGGCTTCTGTTTCAGTGAGAGATGCTGTGTCAAGGAATAAGAGTGATAGAGTAGGGTACCCGACATCCTTCTCTGGTCTTCAGACATATTCATGGGGTGCATACATGTGTAAATATGTACATATACCACATAAATATGCAGCACACTGCATACACACAAAAAAATTGTAACCATTGAGACCCTACTTCGAAAAACCAAAAACATTGTAACCATATTAATCTTGTTTGTTTTTTTATAAACACCTTTACCCTTCCAGCTTTCTCTCTCTCTCTTTTTTTTTATGTTCAATCTTTGCAGGATTTCTGCTAAACACCTGAGAGTTTTGAGATAGGTTATAGTGAAATGCTGATCTTATTTCCTATGGCGCTTAGCTACTGAGATAGCTCATAAGGGGAATGTATGTATCTTCATTTCTAGAAGTTTTAGTGAAAAGGAACTGCTACCTATGATCCTTTTTAGAGTTACCTAAAGTTGGATGAACTGGATTTGCAAAGCTGTGAGCTGGGTTACATGACTTCCATTTTTGTTGGATGAGTCAGTCTGTGGGTTTTTGAACATGTGGTCCTTTCTAGGTCACAGAATGGCTTCTGAGTAATGTCTACTGCTTAAATGGTGACAAATGCTAACCCTTGTTTCTATTTCTTTTTTAAAATAAAATATGGTTGTCTCAGTTAGCTGTAATTATTTGGTAAAATGTTATCCATTCTGCTTAGTTTTGGCCAATGATTCACTTTAGACTTTAGTCTGTTCAATTTGTGTGTCCTTGGCTCAGCCGTTAATTTGATTGTAAATAAGCAGAACTATACTATGAAGTTTTTTTTTCCCTGTCATTCTCAGACAATATTTGGTTGAGATTTATCATTCTATGGAGTTATGATAAATTAACATAATAAAGGTATGTATATTTTATTGTAAAGCTATCAGATTACTTTTTATGGATTTCCAACAAAATTAAATGCAAATCCTTTTCTGAGGGTCAAGGTAGAGAGTGTTTTCATTTAAATGAGTTTAATATTGTATATAGTGTATCACATTGACTTAAAATGTAAAATAAGGATATTGGATATCTATTTCCAATGACTAAGGTATTATAAAATTGGTATTATTAACATTTTTATTAATCATGCAATGCACATGCATGAAGGTGAACAGAAGTCTGTCTCTCATCTGATAGACATATGAGACTCTTGCTGCTTCTTTCTTCTGATGTAGCATCTATGTACTGCTATTACAATTATAAAAAATAATATATTTATTTAAACACTGCAGATGCTTGGCAGGTCTGAATTTTTGGCTCTATGGGTATAAAATCTCTGTCTGACTACAATACCTCAATGTTCCTTACACAAGGCTAGATAATGAAAGGAATGAACACAGGAAAGCATGGACAGTTTCATGTTCTTGTTTTGCCATTGAAAAAATAAATCTGTCTCTTTAAATTTCCTTTTCCTTTTCCTTTTCCTTTTCCTTTTCCTTTTCTGTGTAGTGAGTTAAAACTGCCTGTTCTCAAGTACTGTGAGGATGATTAAAGACAATTTAGTGAGTGAAAACCTCTGTTCAGTATCTGCTGCAAAGACTGGCTCAGAGATTTTCTTTTATTTTTTTTTTCATTTCCTCTTTTTTTTAGCTCATAAGGAAAAACATAAACAAGATTCCTATATTAAGTGTCTGTTTTCTGTTATTATAATATAATGTAATATCTGAGGGTGATTATGTACAAAATTGAAACCATTTAGCTCACAATCTTAGAGGCTGGAGGTCCGAACAGCACATCACTAGCTCAGGTGAGGTTTCCTTGGTAGTGTTACCTCATAGTAGCATCATGGAACATGAGAGGGAGCCAAATTGTAGGCTGAGAATTTAATGTTTTCTCAAGAATACTATGTTAATATTGTGAATAGCATACTCCCATAATCTTAATCTGATGCACTTTTTACTTTAACACACTGTTCGTAGTACTTGGTTCTGTTGACTGTGTGTCTGTAGAGTGGCAGAACAATATGGCAGTGGTAATATGTGGCAAAGGCTCCTCAACTCATGGTGGACAGGAAGCAGAGAGTTCAAGAATAACCTTCAAAGCACATGCCCCGTGATCTATTTCCTTCAGTGACTCATCTGCTAAAGCCTCCTCTCTAACAGCCCTCTAAATAGTGCCGCCATTTTGGTCCAAACATTCAACACATGAGCTAAAATGGGATATCTCATATTCAAAACATAATAGAAGACAGAGCACACCCAAGATATAGGAACACAGAGACAATGTATCTATTTGAAAAACAGAACTGGATAAGTCAAAATATCAATAATAGTTTCAATTATTTTTTTCCACATGGGATTAGAGTATTGCTCAGCTCACTTGTTGCTTAGCTTGGCAGAGTTGGCTTCAACTAACTTCTGTGAGCTATTTTTGATGATAACATTTAACATATGTGTTACACTATTTGGAGCATACTTAACAATGAACACATTCTAACATTTGGGACATATATATATATATATATATATATATATATATATATATATATATTTTGTTTATATGAAATTCAAATGTAATTGAATATCCTGCATTTTATCTGGAAACCATAGAACAAATTCAGTTACAAAAATATCTACTGCAAATATGTGACTATTTTTAAATTTGACCTTGATCTCATTCTTTTTTTTTTTTTTTTGATGTTTTCAGAACTTTTTAATGATCCATTAAATAATTACATGTTGAATTGTCAAACACAGCAGATTAAAATTGTTAGGAAACAGAACAAAATGGAATTTATTTTTCTGCTAGTAACAATTGGTAGAAAAACTCCTGGTATACTTTCTAAAAGAAGATGTGGTAAGCATAGAGGTAGCTATAAAGTTGAAATTAGTAAATAGCAAGAAAGTCAATGTCAAACTAAATACCAAGAGAATCAATACTAAACTGAATCCATTTCCAAAGGAATTGTTGGACTTGTGAGATATTTCCAAACTCAAACTAAGTCAAGGAATAATGGGGACATTACTTCTCTTCCTCAAGTTTCAACTAAGGGTAATAAGGTATTTGTGCATTGATTTTCCAACTTAGAGAAAGACCAGTTTAATTCAATCATTATGGAAATAAATGTTATAATTTCACCATTAAACTAAGCAAGGATTTTAATTTTTTACAACAGGAAAATGTACTAAGCCTGAGTTGAAGAATAGTTATGTCTCTGATATAAAAGTACTGTACAAAATTCATGAGAATATGCGCTATGGTTGTGCTTCTGGATACAAAACCACTGGAGGGGAGGATGAGGAAGTGGTTCAATGCCTTTCTCATGGGTGGTCTTCTCAACCAGCCTGTAGGAAGGAGCATGGTATGTGTGCAATAATCTTTTCCTAAAACTGAAGGGACAAACTTGAGAGGCCAGTACTTTTTCCATTCTTGGCATTTTTATTTAGTATAATTTTTTTTTGATGTGGGGGTCTCACTGTAGCCCAGATTACCTAGAGCTCACTATCTAATCGCAGGTGACCTCAAGCTCATGGGATCCTTCTATTTTAGCCTCCCTGATGCTGGGATTATAGGTGTGAGCCACCACTGGTTTACTTGGATTAATTGATTTTCTATTATTTTTGCAAATGTGGGAAGCTGACATTTTGTTTTACTTAAATGCTGAATGTTTTGTTATGTACTACTTCTCAAGTCCTTCAGATACCAACTTCAGCTGCCCTTATTTTGGACTATTAAAAAAGAATTTGCTGGGCGTGGTGGTGCACACCTTTAATTCCAGCGCTTGGGAGGCAGAGGTAGGAACCAAGGAAGTAAAAGATCTATACAACGAAAATATAAAAACTCTCAAAAAAAAGAAATTGAGGAGGACTTGAAACGATGGAAAGACCTCCCATGCTCCTGGATAGGCAGAATTAACATTGTGAAGATGACAATCCTACCAAAGGCAATATATAGATTTAACGCAATTCCAATTAAAATCCCTACAATGTTCTTCACAGACATAGAAAAAATGATCTCAAATTTCATATGGAAAGGCAGAAGGCCTCGCATATCCAAACATATCCTCAGCAAAAGAAATACCTCTGGTGGCATCACCATACCTGATCTCATTCTTTCCTTAGGGTCATATTGATTTTATGAATACATTTTATTGGCTCATGGTATATGTCACTTTCTACTGAGGCTATGCCACAGCACAAAGATACAATCCTATCTTCTTAAGGCATGCTAATGTCACATTCTTTAAATGACATTTAGTGTGATTTTAAATAATAACTTGATTTGGTTTTTCATTATCTTAACCAAATGTATATTAATTTATATTCTATATACTATCTTTTCACTTTTGTATTGATTTCTAGATTATTATCTACCTGCTTATAGATTATATATTTTTGTCCACCAAATTCTGTTATTCTATTGTGTCTTTCCTCATTTCTTTATCTCTCTTTTCTCACATAAACATTATTTTGTTTATCCTGACAGTTTCAGTTTTGTAAAATTGAATGCTTTTTCCTACCTTTTCCCTCCAAAGACTACAAAGAGGGGAAGTCTGTACTCTGGAATTGCACTGGCAAATGGAAAAGGCATATCATGTGTCTCAGAATCAGTGGATCCTAGAGTTACTCTGAGATAAAGTTGGAACAATCTTTAATGTCTGGGTGTACCTGAGGCATTTTGTTCCTGAGGCTTATATGTGACCTAGGAGAAAGAAGACTGGAATTTTCATTTATATCTTTTTGTTTAGGTTGTTTTACTAAAACCTCATAGCTATATAGTTTTATAAGAAAAATAGAACTTTAAATTTTACTCTTTTTGGCTTAGCGGTTAAGTGCTTGCCTGTGAAGCCTAAGGACCCCGGTTCGAGGCTCTGTTCCCCAAGTCCCACATTAGCCAGATGCCCAAGTGGGTGCACGCGTCTGGAGTTCGTTTGCAGTGTCTGGAAGCCCTGGCGCGCCCATTCTCTCTCTCTCCCTCTATCTGTCTTTCTCTCTGTGTCTGTCGCTCTCAAATAAATAAATAAATAATATTTAAAAAATTACTCTTTTTAAGTATGATAATAAGAATTATGACTATATGATTTTATAAAGAAATGCATAACTTAATATAATAGTCAAGTAACACAACAATGCATATGGAAGTGCTTTATGAACTATTATATGGTAATGTAAGATATTAATTTTACTGTATTAAGCTACCATCCATCATTGACAAGACATTCAGAATTTATTTCATAGTTAAATAGCCTTGATAATTACACATAGATATATTTATATGAAATAAACAACTTGTTAGATATTGGCTATATATTCCTTGTTACTTAGAGCTTTCTTTCTTTCTTTCTTTCTTTCTTTCTTTCCTTCTTTCTTTCTTTTTGCACTGTGTGGTAGAGATGGTGTATGTGTAACACCATATACACTGTTACACATGTATGGGCTGGTGAGGCACTCTAGGCATCAGTTACAGTGTATAGAAGGTGGTCTTCTCCATCACGCATCTTGTTTCGGGGTTCTCTTACTTATTCTGAAGCTTTCTGTTTGTGAGCCGCACAATTCTCTACTTCCCACAGGATTAGTGATACAGATATACATAGTGATACCAAGCTGTATATATTGGCTATGGAAATTTGCTCTTGGGAAATCCCCTCAGGCTCTCATGTATGCATAGAAAGCTCACTTAACCACTAAGCCTTCTCTCCAGCACATTCTACTTAGTTCCAATTCATCTTGAATAAGGTGACATAAAGTACATATATGTGTCTGGGTGTGTGTGTGTGTGTGTGTGTGTGTGTGTGTGTGTGTGTGTGTGTGTTACAGCTCTTTTTCTACCCATTCAATCAATAAAATCTGATTTTCAAAAGAAAATAGTAGAGCAAGGGTATGAAGACAACAAAGAATCCCAGAGACTTTAAGAACAACACTGTTTACTCTTTTAGCAGAAATAAAAAGAACAAACCAAGTCAGGTTTCATTATTCATTAAGCATTAACAATTGATTAATTCTGCTTGGTTACTGACATTACCCTCCATGAGTTATATTGGCAGAAGGCAAGCTTCTGATCAGAGCAGGGAACAAGGGTACCCAAGGGTCTTTTCAATCACAGGGGGTATGCTGCAGAGGTGGGAGTGTGTGTACTGTTCCTGTCAGTAAGATATAATCTTTTCTGTGCTCTAGGTTTCTTTCACTCTGCCTTAACTCTGTTGTGAAAGAGGCTACCTATGGTTAATTATAATTCTGTAGGAAATGGCCTTCTTCAAGTCGTAGAATCCATGTCTCAGTTGATTACTATATTGTAAACCTTGAATTCCTTTAAGGGACCATGCATTTAAATCCACAATAGACAGAAAATATCTGTTTTGACAGTGTTTGAATCTTCTTAAATAGTACTTATTTTATCTAATCAAAGAAAACTCCTATGATAATGTATGAGATTTCAGAAGTACTTTTCTGTCAGTAAAGAGGGGAAGAAAGGGGAAGGGCTGTTTAAATATAGGACTATAGAAATATATTTCATGCAAAACATCTTAGTCAAGCACTCACTGAGTGTGTGTGTAGACAGCACAATGGGAATCAGGGAAGGCCAAAGAACTGAAAACACCTAAACTCACCAGTGGCTTAGAGTTAAATCTATGATTTAAGTCTCTTAACTCTCACTAACTTTCTCTCCAATTCAAGTATAAAATTCCCTTCCTTTCCTTTTTTCATTTTATTAACTTTTATTATTAAATTCCTCTTTATCTTAAGTTAAAGTATAGGCTCAGAAGTCAGATTACCTATGTCAAAACTCTGTTTCTGCCACTGAGGAACTGTGCACTCTTAGATAAATTGTATATCTTCCCTAGGATCCAGTTTTTGTCTTTTATAAAATTTAAAAAGATAGTTTTTACAAGGCTATTGAAGATTAAAAGATTCATGACCCAGGCATGGTAGCGCACGCCCTTAATCCCAGCACTCGGGAGGCAGAAGTAGGAGTATTGACTGCGTCGTGAATTCCAGGTCAGCCTGGGCCAGAGTGAAACCCTAATTCGAACCACCCCCTGGCATGTCCACTCTCTATTTCTCTCTGCCTCTTTCTCTCTCTGTCTGTCACTCTCAAATAAATAAAAAGAACAACAAATTTTTTTTTAAATGTTCTGCAATTCCATGATGACTTATCTTGGTTATAAACAAAGTAATGCCCAACAAAGAAACCATACAGCAAAGGTCTCAGCTGCCATGCTTCCTTCTTAGATGATTTTAGTTCCCCCAAACGGCACCTACCTCCCTGGATGTGGAGGACTACAATTCTATGCCTCTTGAGTCCCTTTGTGTAGGAGATGCATATGTGATTAGATTTCGTATTAGATTATCTCTGGTAACTCTGTAAATGAACATATTAGTTAAGAGTGGAAAGTACAAAGTTGATATAATAAATAACTTTTAGAGTTATGATTTGACTTAGAAAAACAGTTAGGGCTCCAAAACAAACACATATTACTACCCTTATTAAAGTTAAAACATCTTGCTTTTGCATTACTTTGAGGAACTTAAGTATTTGGGGGTTGGCTGACAAAAGTATTTTTCTTTTTAGGACTCTTCTAACACTAGATTATATATAACATTTTAAGGTCTGATAAACTGAGAAGTCTAAATAGCACTCTTCTTAGAGGTTAAAACAAACAGTTGAAATTATAAAAATTATTTCACTGTACAGTAAAGGGGAAGCCATGTTCATTGTGTTCAGTTACATTTATGAAGCAACAGGTCAAATAAATAAGTGGTAATCGCCATTTTACAGTCTCTACCTCATAAAATCCAACTATCACAGACAACCTATACACAGATGGGTGCTAATCATATTAAATCCATACTAAGTAGTCCATTACAAAACACTGGAATATTTTAGGGCTGGAGAGATGGCTTACCAGTTAAGCGCTTGCCTGTGAAGCCTAAAGACTTTGGTTCGAGGCTCAACTCTCCAGGACCCACGTTAGCCACATGCATAAGGGGGCACATGCATCTGGAGTTCGTCTGCAGTGGCTGAAGGCCCTGGCGTGCCCATTCTCTCTCTCTTTCTCTACCTGCCTCTTTGTCTGTCACTCTCAAATTAATAAATAAAAATAATAAACAAAAAATTTTTTAAAAATACTGGAATATTTTAAAATTAATATATTAAATCATATGGACATTTCAAAATAGATTTATATTATAGAACTAAATATATACAGTAAAACTATAAGTTCCCCAAAATATTTCAGGGTTTTATCCTACTGATTTTGAGAGTCAAGAATTTTCAAGTTGGAAACTTCAGTCCAGGGTTGGTTGAACGTCAATTTTCTCAACTGCCCTGAACTTCATCAGTGTGAAATTTTGCTGCTCAGACCCTGTCATGCTACAAAAGCAGTGGCTCAATTTTCCACAACTTACTTTTGCTCTTTTTTGAGGCCTGCCTGTGATGAGCCCCTTGAAATGGGGCTCAAAAAAGGATATACAGACTTGGAGTGGAAGCTTTTTTGGGGGGATTACATTAGAGAAGAAGTTATGCTAATACTAAAAGAGAAAAGAGGCTTTTATGGCTGAAAGAGGCCAGTAGATTATGGAACGAATTTGAAGTACTGCAGATGATTAGGAATAAAATAAGCCAAGCAGGACAGCAAGACTCTTTTCATTAGGCACTATAGCTGTGCCAGAGAGCGAGGGTACCCAAAGTCTCCTTGTAATAATTATGAAAGGTCTGTGCTTTCACTCTCATTGTTAAATTAAACCTCTTCATTCCCTAACTCCATATTGACTACTTGATCTTTCTCTTTCCAGGACACCCAATTATGACACTCTCAAATTATGTGGCTTCTCTCTTCAGTGTTCCCAAAAGTATTTGAGACTCCAGTGTTGTGAATCTTTTTCATCAGTGGGTTAGCTAAATATATGAGTTGTCTAACCTTTGCCATTTTAAATTTAGTACTTGGATACTCATGTGCTATCAATTTCAATTCACTTCTTAAAATACATATACATTTAACTCCATTTCATTCAAATTCTTAGGGGAGGATATAAACACTGTGAACTCAGCAAGAGAAATTATATTTGAGGGCAATAAATTTGTCTTATATTTATTGGCTTATAAACAGCAGTTTAAATGCACAAATTTATCTCTGTAAACTTCCTAAATTAATTTTACTGTACAAGGACACTTTAGGACCTTATTGTTATGCTTGGGCATATTCAGTAAGTCTATAACTAGTACACAGAAAAAGTGACATTTTGAAGATTTTTTTGTTTGAAACAATTGTGATTCAATTAGGGAAATGTTGAAGAATGATTCTCATCACTTAATTCAGCACAGGCACAGGGAATGATTTTCTCTGGATTAAGGAAAGTATTTCATATGGCTGTTCTTCCAAGGGGTGAGCAAAAGGACCCAGGCAAGCATGGACAGTGGACACCCACATATGTGTTTGTAGGTTCTTGTTAATAGTTTGCAAACAGCAGTTTTAGTTGTAAAGATGCTCCCTGAAGATTCTTTTCTCTTGGTGATTCAAAGAGGACTTGAAGTACTACTGCAAAGTGTCTTTGCATATAGCATTAGGGTCACTCAGCAGTGCAGCTCACTCTGTTGTCCAGGCTGTAATCAAGCACAGATATGGATAGGAGTCTCATTATTACCAGACGTAAAATGATGGAGGCATTAGGATATGGGCATGATGAGGAGAAGCCAAATAATTTGGGAGAAGCCACTTGACTTTCACTCAGAGCACTTGGACAAATCATTCCCACAAGCTTAACTAGGTAGGAATAGCCGTGAGAATGAAATGGTTGTTTATGCTAGAGTGTCTTCCAGTTGCTTGATTTATTCAAGATGATTTTCATTTGCTCAGAACCTGGCTTTGAGAGTATAGGTATCAATGAAAGGCAGTAATTACGTAATTCATTTCAGACTTCACACAGCTGCAAATACTAATTGACACAGACTAATGCTTCTCATTCTTCAACAGGCAGGAGATCTGTGCTCCATTTCAAAATTCAAAAGAACTGTATTTAAATATGCAACAGCTCAGAAACATATCATTCAATAACTAAGCACTTTTCCCTCAAAGTACTCCATTTTAAGTATATTTATTTATTTATTTAAGAGAGAGAGAGAAAGAGATAAAGAGAGAGAATATGTACTCCAGGGCCTCCAGCCACTACCAACTAACTCCAGATGCATGCACCTCCTTGTACTTCTGAATTATGTGGGTCCTGGGGAATTGAAGCAGGTTCTTTGGCTTTGCAGGCAAACACCTTAGTCACTAAGCAATCTTCTCCAGCCCCAAAACATTCTTGATGTATTGAATTGAAATAATAAATGAGCCAGAAGATAAGAGAGTAAACAATAGTGAACAACACATATCTCGTCGTGGTTAATTTTACATATATGTTTAACATATTTAACACTATTTAATCCCAGCAGTCTAGAGGCTGAGGTAGGAGGATCACCATGAATTCTAGTTTAGCTTGGGCTACAGAGTGAGTTCCAAATGTGCCTGGGCTAGAGTGAGATCCTGTTTAACCCTCCCCAAAAGAGCAGTTGATAAACGTTTAAGGATAATGTAAAATAAAATTAGTATAGTTAGCAAAATTTCAGATTATTAAAACAAAATACATTAAAGCAATGTCTGAAATCAATGGAGATTAAAAATTTGTGTTTCAGATTTATGGTAGCCTTGGAAAGGGCACATATTCTTTATGCCTATAAAATATAAAAAATTATTTTAAAATGGAAATGTACAATTTCAAATTACAAATAAAAATAACATCTAATCATTAATCCAGATATTAGTTGTGTCTACTACAGTTCTGTGGTACATGTTAAGATGAGCAAAAAAATTATGTAAAGTAGGAGAGCAGGTTATTGTTATTACATGAAAATGACATATTGGTGACATATACTATTTATGCATATGTGTGAAACAAAGTGGGAAGATTTCAAGCCTTTAATTGAAGTTATATTTGTGGAATAGAATTGCAGGTAGAGTAGCTTTTGTGACCATCAAGTGATTATTTTTCATCTTTCCAGGAAGATATACTCTACTACCTTGTGAAACTAAGCATGGCCATGTGCCTTCATATGGCATGTAAAATGTGTCTTTTTCAAGCATAGCATTAAGAGAAGTGTACAATTTTCCAGGTTCTCTCTTCTGATAGCATGATATCTTCTTCTGATAGCATGAGATATTCATCAGTCTGGTTCAAGCAGGGGTCTGAAGTACAATCTAGCCTACTACATGACTGACAGGAGGCTGCAGTAAAACAACCTAAACTATGCTTCTTCAGTGTCATTATAGATGGATGGTGAGTGATGTGTTTGCAATTTAGACCCGTGGTTGTCCATATTACAAAGGGATTATGCAACTGGTATAATAGTCTAGTATATCCCAGGAAGCATGAGCTTATATTTCTGGGATGGGACTTGGCAAGCTTCTTGTGTAAAGATCCAGGCAATAACTGTTTTAGCTTTTTATTTGATGTTTATTCCTTGTTTGTTTTTACACTCCTTTAACTTCCTGTTTTGCAAAATCAGGCTCCTGCCCAGATTGGGCCTGCAGGATTGATACGGTGTGCCAACCTCTGCTGTAAGGACCTAGTTTATAAACTGGAACCTTCACAGTTGTATTTGGCTATCATTGGCTATGATTTTTAGACTGCTAAAAAGACAATAATAAACTTGGGAAAAACTGACCAGCTTATATAGAGGAAGAACAAAAATTGAGAAAGTTCGAATTTTGGAAATTTGCAGTATGAGGACTTACTCTTTAAAAGATAAATCTGGGCTGGAGAGATGCCTTAGTGGATAAGGTGCTTGCTAGAAAAACTATTCCTTGGTACCCACGTAAAGCCAGAGGCACAAGTGGCACATGTGTCTACAGTTTGCAGTGGCTAGAGGCCCTGGTGCAGCCATTCTCTCTCTCCTTTCCTTATCTTCCCTTTCTTTTTCTCTCTCAAATAAATAAATAAAATATTTTGAAAGATAAATCCAAGAAAGTCTTTGAGGTGATAAGTTAGTAGCAAGTATGAAATTGGGGGGATGACTATGGTTATCAGACCTACTGTCAAAAATCTTTGGCTTAGAGAAATGATACAGGAAAAGTCTTTGCAGTTTATCAAAATGGCTGTTCTACATAATCGTGTGTGAGACAAATGTAGATAGAAGAAATATGACTAGAAAATAAATATAGGTTTTGGAGAAGCTGAATTTTTGAGATATGTTCTTGCAGATGGATCACCTGTTGGAACTGAGGGGACAGTGACTATGAAAATTTTAGATAAAGAACAAGGTGTATTATATGCATGTATGGAAATTTCTTAATTAAGACCTTTTTACAATTAATATACATGAATGAAAAATTTAAAAAAATTATGATTAGAGGAGCTTTGGACATATTCTCCAATGTGTACTTCAATTTGAAGTTCAAGAGAATAGGAACAAAGAAGATGGTTTTAGATTATATGATGAAGAATTTTGCAAATGGTGGGTGAAAGACCTCCTCCAACATGTGAGCATCACAGCTAAGTATGGGAACATTCTCTGTCTCCCTTGTAGTAAAGCTCATAATAATAATAATAATCTCATTGGATCCTAGAACTGCTACCCATGAGTATTTTCCTTATATTTGATAGTCTTCCATTTCTCAAAGTTAAACTCTTTAGAACTACTCTATCTTGTTTCACATTTGCACTTTGAGTATAGAAGCAAGGAGGGATAGGAAGTGGGAATGAAAGTCATTATTATAGTTCATACACTTTTAAAAAATATGAAACTTTTTATTTTTATTTATTATTAAGTATTATTATTAACAACATATTTTGTATGGCTATATCTTGTGTTGGTACCCTCTTTTCCCTCATTCCTGCCCCCATTCTGCTGGGGTCCTTCCTCAGTGGGACTGCACATATTTCCCATGGGGTTATAGTTTATGCATTGTGGGAACAGCAGTCAGTTATTTTTTAGTGGGGAGAGAATGCCTCTGGGCATGATGTCTTAACCTGTGACTCTTATACTCTTTCTGCCCACTGTTCTGCAAAATTCCCTGAGCCATGGTGGGGAAATTTTAAGTCTACTTCAGTGATGAGCTCTTAGGACCCTATGGATCTCTGCTTTGGTAAGTGTTGAGAATGTCTGTCTCATTCAACCTGGCACTGATTATCAGATTCACCATGGGAGCAGCTCCTCGTTCATAGATTGTTGAATGAAGAGAAGTCACATCCGAATCTGATGTAGAAATTATTACATGGTTCTCTGATACAGTTGTATGAGAAGCATCACTAGTAACTGTGGCATTCAGTTTGACTGGTGAAACTATTGGGGCGTCTTCCCTAGGGAGGGAATATATATCACATATGGACAGTTAAGAGTTAGTATTTGGTAACCATAAGGATAATTTCTTTCGTTATTAATGCTGTTCAATGAATATTTCCAATTCTTCATTCTTATGGGTCTGTGATAAGGTTGTGTTTTTCATTTCTTTGAAATTACTTCTGTTATACCAGCCCACTTTTACTTCTCCTAATGCACTCTCTTCTCCTTACAAGACTCCTGCTTATATTGCATGTACAACCCAGAATGATCCTTTTAAAGTATATTTCAGGTCACATACTCCCATCACACTTAGAATAAAAATAAATCTTTGAATAGACCTGGAAGTCTAGAATCTTGCTGCCTTTCCTACCTTTCCTGAAACTTGTCTCTATGTCTGTCAGGTTTACTTCTGGGTTACATAGAAACTCTGTTGCTCTTATTTTTCACACTAAGCTTGCCCCAGCTTCAAGATCATGGCATATTATTATAGTTACCTTTTTACTATGAGACAAACACCTACCTAGAAGTAAATTATGTGAGGAAAGGGTTTATTTGAGCTCATGTACTAGAGGGGATACTTCATGATGGCGGGGGAAAAGGTGGCATGAGCCAAAGCTGGACATCACCTCCAATAGCAGCAGGAGAATATGCCAGACACTGGCAAGGGGAAGCTGGCTATTACACTCATAAGTCCACTCCCCAAAACTTACCTCTTCCAGTAAAACTCCAATTTCCAAATTGCCACCACTCAGGGATCTAGAATTCAGAGCATGAGTTTATGGGGGGCACCTGACTCAAACCACCACAGTTTGCCACTGGCTACCTCAAAATACAATATATTCAATTAGCTTTAAAAGTTCCCACAGTTTTTTCAATTCATGTATTGTTCAAACAACCCCAAAGACCAAGGTTAACTATGATCCTGTGAAACCAAAAGAACATGACAGTACAGAGTAAACCTTCACACTACAAAAGATGACATTAGGTATAGCAAGGAGGTTGAACCAACATAAAATCTAGAGCAAACAGGGCAAACACCAAATCCTATAGTTTCAAGTCTGACATCTCTAACCTGTGATAAAATCTCTGAGTTTCCAATTTTGCCTCTGCAACTGGACTTCTCACAGCCCAGGAAGAGCATAATCCAGGGCCTGTAGCTCTCTTTGGCATCCATACCCCAGTCTTGATATATCCAAAACATCCTTGGGTCTACACTGCAAACCGCAGTTCATCTATTACATAACCCTATAGGACCTCAATGCAGGACATCCATTGGTCTGCCCAGAGGCAATTTTTAGAAAACAAAATCATGTTGCACTTCAATGACTGTTTCCAGAACTTGTTATACTTTATAATACATGGTGGGCCTACCAGTTTTGTTAATCCAGAGTGGAGTAAAGCCTGCTTTGAAGAGCAGAACATTTCTATAGCATTTAGGCCTCCTTCCTTTCAAGAGTCAACATTTTTCCTATTGTCCCAATGTAGAACAGGTGGGTCCATCTCAATAGTGATAATCTCCCAAACAATGCTAGCTGAATGGGACTGTTTTCTCCAGACTGAAGCTTTTCTGTACCATATCCATCAGCTCACACAAGTCCATTTATACATAGCACAACTCTGTACAAGATCTTAGGACACAGGAAGGGCACAGCTAGCTTCTCACACACAAGCTACCTCTAGCCCAGTTTGGACAAAGCTCTTTTCTCCTCATAAGCCAAACCTCACTATCCAAAGATCTTACAGCATTCAGGTCTTTATACTTTGATCAGAATGCTTCTTCAAACTCTGCCTTCAGTACTATAAGGCATCTCTTAGATGAAAGTTTCAAACCTTCCACATTCCTTCCACAGATTAGTTCCAAAAGGCCAAAAGCCATACAGTCAGATTTCTAGCAATAATAATTGTACTCCTCAGTACCAATTTTCTGCTGTAGTTACCTTTTTGTTGCTGGGATAAACACCTAACCAGAAGCAGCTTATGGGAAGAAAGTATTTATTTTGGCTTATAGGCTCAAGGAGAAACACCATAATGAAAGCATAGCATGAGCAGAGGCTGAACATCGCCCCTGGCAAAAATCAGTTGGACAATAGCAGTAGGACAGTGTGCCAAAGAGTTGTAAGGGGAAGCTGGCTATAATAACCATAAGCCTACCCCTAACAACACATCTTCTCTAGCAAGCATGATTTCTTTGGAGTTACTTCTGTTATACCAGCCCTCTTTTGGTTCTCCTAATGTGCTCTCTTCTGATTACAAGGCTCCTGCTTACATTACATGTAGCACACAGTGTGATCCTATGAAAATGTACTTCATATCACATACTCCCATCACACTTAGAATCAAAACAAAATCTTTGAACAGACCTGAAATTTCTAGCACTTGAAATCTGGTTGCTTCTCCTGCCATACCTTAAATTAGCCTTGGTATCAATCATGTTCACTCCTGGGATTTATATGGTTGTACTGCTCTTGTTTTTCTTACCAAACTTCTTCTTCAAGCTCATTGAATTTCTTTTCCTTTACCATTGAGATTCTTTCTAAAGATATTCAAATGACTGAGTCTGCCTCTTTTCCCAGGAGCTGGGTCACACTTTACCTCCTTAGACAGGAGAAGCTGACCCTGATTTGAAAGAGTTCTTTTACATGATAACATTTCACTTCTCTCCATTTCATCTTCTTCTTATCAATTACTATTACTGAAAAAGTTTTAATTGCTTACTTGCTTGTCTTTTTCAGATGGAGATTCTAAAGGGCCTTGTCTAGCTAATTTAATCACAGCATCTCTAGATACTTTGTGGGCACTCAATCAATATGAGTTGAATTCATTGATTGGTGATATAGTATATCAGTAAGGCAGGAACAAATCACCAGCATATCTCGGGGGCTGAGTACAATGGACTTTCAAGCTCTATATTCATTTCAGGTAAATTGAATTTTCTGCCCCAGCTTCCCTGTTGACTGAGAAATTACTACCTATGCACTGCCAATTACCATGACAGAAAGAGAAAAGACTGACAATATACAATCTGGTACTTAAAAGTTCCATCCCCAGTGAACACAGGTCCAGTTCAGCTGAACCTATTTCATTATCTAAAGAAATAGATCCAACTTCATAGGGTCAGAGAAGTCCATAGGAGGTGCTTTGGAAGCCCACTAAAAATATTAGGTAATTAGCAGTCATGACTTCCCTGTATGAACAATTACAGGTGTGGTCTTTCTCTTCCTTTTAGATCCCAATATGAATGCTATATAAACAGTGAAACACATTTTTTTTCTTTATTTTTTTTACATCTTGACTAGTTGCATCTTAAATTTAATGTAAATTCTATTACCTGGAGAATCTTTTAATATGTAGGTTCAGGGTAAGGGTCTGAGGTCCCATGTTTCTAGTTGATAAAAAGTTGATATTTATAGACCATTTTGTATGGAGGTAGCCATATTTAACACTGCTCTTCATGCTTCTGTAGGGTTCTCTCAAATAATTGGGGATCCTTCTTCATAGCACATATCTCAGCTTGTAAATTTTGCATAACAATTTGGAAACTAATGCTTATCTTTCAGATTCTGAATTCCATGATGCCAGTGGCTATTCTGTGGTTACCTTTGCTGTTCCCTGCAATGAAGGCACTCTATGTTATATTACCTAAATTATGTTAGTTGAATTAATGAGTGGATTTGCTGGATTTCTAAATGATGTTCATTTTTTTTTCTGGATGCTTTCCAGAACTCTCATAACTTTGTGGGAAGTTGGCTGCTAGCAGTCCAGAGATTGTAGATTGGTATATCTTCTTTGAACAGGGTGGTTTGCACTAGAAAGATTCCCTTTATCACTGTTTGTTGAACATATATTATTATATATTGTTAGAATTGTTTCTTTTTGGACATGGAAGCTAAAATGCAATCTTGTTATATAAATAATCTTTGATTTAAGCAGCAACTGACCTTTTAGTGTAGTTGATATGTCTCTTTCTATATTCTTTGATCTTATGTGGTTAGTTCCATCCTAATATTATTTGTGTGTTAACATGAGCTCTCCAGACAATCAGAACCTACAAGATATTTATAGTACATTACACTACCCAGATGCATACACATATGAGTTCTTTAAAAGAGTTCCTTATAGGAAAGATTAAGGAATCCCAAATCTAATGGGTAGGCCAGTAGCATGGAGACCCAAGGAAGGGCTACCATTCAAATCAACAGGCTGTTTGCAAATTCCTTCTTGCTAGATGGGTGATGATAATGGCGATGGTGAGTACATCTTTGTTCTTAGGGTCTTACAGTGATTGTTTCATTATAAATCTGCTTCACTCAATGTCCCCTAGTTTAAATGTTAGTTTTTAAATGTTAGTTTCATCTAAGAAACATCTTCACTGAAATATGCAGGAAATATTTGGCATCATGGCCAAGTTAGGTTAACACATAAAATGAATCATCACACTCACCTTTCACACTACTGATGATGATTCAAATCTCCATAGTAACAATAAAGATTTTAATAAACCATTTAAGAAATATCTGCACTTGGTCAATTTAATATTCATTTGTGCTTTGAGTTCATTTAGCACTGTTATTAGGACTTATTTTAAAGAGTTGGCTCCAAGGGAAGAGGATAACTTAATTACCTTCTCATTTTAGTAATGCACACATTTCTTCCTTCCTCCATAGCTTCTTTTAATTTTCTGCTATAATTTATAGCATTTTAATTAGGCGTTCTGATGATATACTTGAGCATAGTGTGTGCTTATGGATAAGTGGGGCCATTAATAGATAAGGAACTTTGGGTTCTGTCTGTTTCCTTCATATGACTTTGAAAGATCAGCTACAGCACATGAATGACAAACAGCTGTTTTAACTCAGTCATTTTAGTAAGAACTGAAGAGGCAAGTTAGCTGGAGCAAGCATTTGAAATAAGGACAAGGGCAACTCAAACTTTCTCATTGAGGACAGTGTTTTCCCTGTGGTTTGTCTTGCACTTCCTTGAGGTGCGCTTCTCAGGTGACAGATGTGAAGAGAAATGCTAATGATCATGTAAGGGCAGTAAAGTTGAGACCTGTTGCCTCTGGAGAGAAATGAAACAGATGCTCATATCTTCTTGGGCTTCAATTCTACAATCTGAATGAATCCATTGTCTGGTATTGAATCTGGAATATGTTCTGTGGGTCTTTCTGTCCTATGACAGCCAGGACAAAAGAAAATAAACACATTTCTGGGGCAGCATATATGATTCAGTTGTTAAAAGCAGTTGCTTGCAAAGCCAGACCAACTGGGTTCAATTCTGCAGTATTAACATAAAGCCAGATGCACAAAATACTATTTGCATCTTGAGTTCATTTGCAGTGGCAAGAGGCCCTGACATGCTCATTCTCTCTTTCTCTGTATCTTCTTACAAATAAATAAGTAAATAAAAATAAAAAAAAACACATTTCTGAGAATTTCTAAATATATTGAAGTGGAAGAAAAAAAAAATGAACCTTGAGGTTTTAGTGACTGGCAGTGAGATGTCCAGAGATGAAGTACAAGTGCCTTGTGTCTATTATGTAGGACTCAATCAGAGAAGCAGAGCCAGGATGAGATGCAAATTAAGAGATAATTGTTGGGAGTGACTACTTGGAGGTGTGAGAGCTGGTTAGTCAAGTGTTCAGAGCTGGCTGGCTCTGCTGGGGATCTGTAGAAGTGCTGACCAGAACTATAATTCCTTCTTCATCTGCCACTAAGGTGTTTCAACTGATCGAATCCAGCCCAGTAGATTACTGAGGAGTATTCTCACACTTAAATTCAGCTCTAGTAGAACCAAAGCACATTGATATAATGTCTTCACAGAAACCTTTGAAGCTAGGATTTGAATAACAGCAGACTGCAGCCTATCCAAGTTGATAAATCAAAAAGACACCACAAGGGCTGGAGAGATGGCTCAGTGGATGGTTAAGGTATGTGCCTACAAAAAGACACCACAATACCCATCTGGACCCTAAAATTTCTATGGCCCTTATGCCTTACTTTTGCATTTATTTGAAAAATAAAAAAGGAAGTATCTACCTCAAAGAACTATATGGATGAGACAGGAATAAATGAACCACATCAAAATTGTTATATATACTTCCTAGTAGAATCTGGCACTCAATAAGTAGTGTCTACTTCCTCAAGCAGTCTTTCATTAAACACTGAATTTCATGGTCACATCATGTTCTTAAACATACCTTTTTTAAGTGATGAAAAACTGAAGGAGATAATACTGACAAGATATGTCTCCAACACCTTTATTTATAAGGTGATATTAGAAAACAAGGTCTATTATGATGTTTTCTTTTAAAGATAATTTTACTGAGAGGATAAAGAAAGATGAGAGAGAGAGAAAATATGGGCACACATAAAGCTTCTTCCCCATTATAAAGGAATTCTGGGTGCATGCATTACTTTGTACCCCTGGCTTTACATGGGTGCTGGGGAATTTAATCCACCCAGGCTGACAGGCTTTACAAGAAATCACCTTCAACAACTGAGCCAGCCCCTATTCTGATGATTTTTATACCTGAGATGACTAACATCATTGATATGTAGATCATTACTAACATATTTCAGAGCTTTGAATAATTTATGCTTAAAATAAGCAATTACTATTTCAAGATATTTAACAAATGCAAGATTTAGCTGTTTTCAATCATATTTTTAAATTTTAAATGAATTTTGATCCAAATACAACCTATGGAAGAGAAGCAACATCAGTCACTGAATCATTGGGTTACCAATTCCTGTTGTTAACTTGGATATAACTTTTCCTGCCTATGTATCCTTTTCTGCATCTAAATTTGAGATTTGGCCACTAATTATTCTATTAGATTTGTGTATGTTTTTGAGTGAAGTGAGAGTTGGGGGCTAAGGTTGAATTCATCCCCCCCTCCATATGCACATCATATGACTCACTGATTTATGTCCTAAGGAAAACCTGTTCTCACCCTAAAGGAACTTAAAAAAAACACAACTTTCATTATCAGGAAACCAAGAGATGAGTTTGCTTAGATAATGCTTGTACTAAGGTGTGGATGTTTACATTATTCTTTAGAAAAACAGCAACTCCATAAAGACTGATGGATAAAAAATAGCTATGGGCTTATTTCACTTCATGCTTCAACCCTTCACTGACCTTTAGAAGATGAATTTCTTCTATGTAGTTTAACTGCTGTTCTGTGGAATCATCATTAATTATCAGGAGCCTCAAACAAACTCTGCCATGATGGATTGCCTCATAGCATAATTACTGACTCTGATCAAAGACAGCTGTGGCAAAAAGGTACTGCTGTCAGGTAGTGAATTTTGTGTATGTATTTCAAGAACATACAAAAGTTGAAGAAAAATGAGAAAGATGGTCAGTACTAGCAGAAATGAGTGGTCTGTTAGCATATGTTTTGCACTAATAGTTAATATATCTCATTAAATCAGAAATGATTAAAATCTTCCTCCTCCTCTTCCTTTTCTTTTAAATGAAAATTTAGCATATTTTTTTCACATAATAAACCTGTAAAACAAATTCTCCACTCTGTGCATATATAGAGAAAAAGGGAGAAAAATACTGTTCTCATTTAACTAAAAAGAATGGTATTATGGGCAGATTTGCTGTTATAAAACCATTAATGTTGAGTAAGCACATTTCTCCTCTCTTAATAAATGGTGTACTCAAATTTTCAAAGGAAAAATATCTGCATGTTTTACATAGATGTTGTTTGTTAGAATTAAAATGAAACTTTAAGGAGAGGTTGGTTATCAGGATTGGCCTTTGGTGAATCTTTAAAAAATAGTTAATTGGCTGCTATCCATCTGTACTAAGCAGACTAGTAAAAGTATAAGATACATATCTTTCTCTCAGAGGCAGAATACTCTTCCATACAGTTAAGCTTGATGCTTAGGAAGTTGGCAGGCCATACTTAGAAAAGGGACACTGATGAATCTCATCTACTTTCTATGCAGCTCATTTCCTTTACTGGTGTCACTTGTGTGCTTAGTTCACACTCAGTTTCCATGTAGTCATTGTCATTAAACTGGAATTAGTTATACGACAAAATTTGAATAATGTGTGACTTAATACATGTGTCATTGACTAATGCAGTCACAGTAAAATCGACAGTGGATAAAACTGTTTTTGCTTTTTTTTTTTTAAACATTTTTTTTTATTTATTTATTGGTTTGAGAAAGACAGACACAGAGAAAGACAGATAGAGGGAGAGAGAGAGGATGGGCGCGCCAGGGCTTCCAGCCTCTGCTAACGAACTCCAGATGCGTGCGCCCCCTTGTGCATCTGGCTAACGTGGGACCTGGGGAACCGAGCCTTGAACCGGGGTCCTTAGGCTTCACAGGCAAGCGCTTAACCGCTAAGCCATCTCTCCAGCCCTGTTTTTGCTTTTTTATATGTTGAGATAATTGTAATTCTTCTGCCTAATAAAGTTGTAAATCAAGTTTTCAACCCTACTTATAGATGATGGATACATTTAACTTATCTTTTTTGATAAAAATATCATGTTCAGAAAGTGTATGTTGAAAAATGGGATTAAGTTATGTTATGACTACAAGGAAATATAACTGCAAAATTATAATATGAAAAATGTGAGACTCAAATTTGGAGGACTTCTCTGGAAGCTAACTCTTCTTATAGGGAAGAAATGAAATACATACTTAAGAACAGATGTTGCCAGGCTCTTTGTAATCTATGTGGACATGGACAAGTTTCTTATCCCTTCTAAGTTCTCTTTGAACAATGAGGACAATGAAATGTTTAAAAGATGGATACAAAGATAAGAATCAGATATTTGGCTTATTACAAGGCCTGATAATGCTAGCTGCTAAATAAGTGCTTACTCTGAATAGTTTAATAAGACTAGCTTAAGTAGAAGGAACAATTATGATGACTATGGATGAGTCATAAATGAATATGAATAGAACTATGTATATTTGAAAGTCATTGCCTTGAAGGCATACACAGACACATAATGACACCCTAGAAACCTATTAAGAGAGTGGGATTATCAATGGGTTTGGAAACTAGAATAAAAATTATTGCTGAATTGGCTAGAGGCCCTGGTGCACCTGTTCTCTGTCTATCTATCTATCTATCTATCTATCTATCTATCTATCTATCTATCTATCTATCTATCTATCTATCTATCTACTATCTATCTATCTATCTATCTATCTATCTACTATCTATCTATCTATCTATCTATCTATCTATCTATCTATCTATCTATCTATATTGGGGTAATCTTGTCTTCAGCAAGCATGCTCATTCATGTATTCATTCAGTCAACCAACGAATAAACTTGCATTAAACCAACTGGTTGCCAAGTTTTGGAATAGATCTTGTGGTAGTTTGAATAGATGGCCCCCAATATATTCAGTTCTTTATTGTTTGTAGTTTGCATTCTGCAGCCACCTGGATGGAAGCAGTGTCACTGGGTGTATCTTTAGGTGTGGTGGTTTGTTTCAGATTTCAATCTAAAGATATGTAAAGTGTGTCTAGCTGGAGTTCCTGAAGTGTACTGTGGCTTTTGACTTTTAGGCTTGTGCTTCTCTCTCTCTGCTTGGTCCTGTGAAAGCAGGCCAGTTTCTCCTGCCATTATAGAACTTCCCCTGGATCTGTAAGCTTCAATAAATATCCCTTCCTCCATAAAAAAAAAAAAAAATTGCTGAAATATTAGATAAAAAGAAAACATGATATTCTATTCAAATTTTTAGGGTTAAATAAAATCAAATATTATAAAAATTTATGATCTAAATGTCATCCATTGTATAGTATTTAATCATCATATTATTACAAATTATGTACACTTGGACTAATGAATTCAAACACTGCCCATTACTAGCTATTTTATACAGACTAATTACTTAAATACCTAACTTTATATGTAATGTAAAATTATAGTGTTACATTGATTAAATGTCGATAACAGAAATGTTTAAAACAATGTGACAGTGAATACTCTTATTTTTATTAGAATTCTAATTTTTTTTTTGCTTCATCATCATAGACCAAGGGAGGGGAGTATGTTGTGGCTTTTCTTTCATACTTTCCTGTGGAAACAACCTGACTGAGGGGTCTGCTTGTCTTCTTGGGTAGATGACAGCACTTCTTGATATGGCTGGCTGAGCAGCAGAGGCAGACAGCGGTGACAGCCTCCATTAGTTCAACATGAAGTACAGAATATTTTATGACCAGGCTTCTCAAGAAATCTCTAACATTCAAAATGGATGGCATTAAAGGCTCTACAAGGGAATTTTATCACAAAGTTCAATATTAACAGGAGATGTTTATTGCAATTAAATTTGACTTAAGTCAGAAATAATACTTCAGTATTAATACACCTTTGAGAAAAAAGTGTAAGATAGGACATCTAGGGCATCATGGAAAGAAGCAGTAAATTAAAGTTAGTTAATGAAGTAAAATTAAAGTTCATATGGATTTCAGCATAAGAAATAGGACATAAGAAACATTCTTGGCTTCTGAAGTAATGATCATGGACCTTCCAAAACAAGTGCATATGACTGAAATTCAATTATAAATGTACTTGCCAAGAATCACTGCAGAGTTATTAATAAAATCAGAAAGAATTTCCCTCCTTAAAAATGTGTATTTGGAAATCATGTTAAGTCTACTTACCTTAGGAAGATTAATATCCCTTGGTTATTTCTAAGAATATTTCCACAGGGCTGGAGAGATGGCCTAGCGGTTAAGGCATTTGCCTGCAAAGCCAAAGGACGTCAGTTCAATTTTGCAGAACCCACATAAGCCAGATGCACAAGGTGGTACATGCATCTGGAGTTCGTTTGCAGTGGCTGGAGGCCCTGGCGTGCCCATTCTCTCTCTCTCTCTCTTTCTCTCTCCCTCCCTCTCTGTCAAGTAAATAAAAAAACAAATATTCAAAAATATTTTCATAAATGTTTTAGTGATGTTAAAAACACTGAGGGTGTAAAATAATCTGATAAATGTGCAAGCTTGTATATGTTTGTGATATATATATATATATATATATATATATATATATATATATATATAAATTTGTCATAAAAATGTGTCTAACAGGTTTACAGTAATAGTTATGCATATTGAAATACTTTCTAAATATCTACTATGTACTCAAAAACATGTTTCTTAAGCACTGTCATTACAGTTCTGAATAGCTACAGTCTTAGTCTTCAAAAAGCACATGGGCTGGTAAGGAAGCAGTGAGAAATTATAACTTTACAGTCCCTCTTGCCCATCATAAACCTGAATTGTATTCCAGCTCATGAAATTATCTAAATGTCCCATTAAAATCCGGGAGTTATATAGAGAATGAAGGAGAGAGTTATAGAAAAGCAACCACTCTTCATAAATTATGTGTGTGGTGACGGAGAGCTATATAATTCTTCTCTTCTGTCTGTCTTATAGTAGATAGGAAAACTGAATGTTGACATAAGACCAAGAAAAGGGAAGAAAAAGAAGTAAAGTGGTAAAGAAAAATGGGAAAAAGAGATATAGAAATCTAACAGCAAAGTGTAATAACGGCCAAAATCAGTTGAAGAATATAGTGGGAGATGGTCAATGCTGTAACATTTTAAAGCAAGTAAGAGACGACGAGAGATGAGAAGCCATTAGATGTGATGAGAAAGAAGTAGATTTTGATCTATTGTGGGCAGGTAGTTTTGGAAGAGTTTTAAGTTCAGATGGAAGATGGTGAGCACTAAGATGAGATTGAATATGGTTAGGACTTAGAATACACACAGACCTAATGCTTGAAAATCATATGACTAAAAGGAAGACTGTGGTAAAAGGAAGTGGAATCAAGTAAATGGGTAGTAATTGGGAATACACTTTAGTGTTCAAAAGTGGAAGGGATGATACATTTTAAATGGAATTAAGAAATATTAACAAATTATGCAGTGAAATTGTGGAGTTAAAAGAAACAAATATAAATTAAAATTTAAATACTTTAGAAATCATAAGGAAAGATGGTAAGATATGTTGTAAATAATGGCAGTCTAATTATTTCTATCATTAAAATCCATGTGTAGAGGATGAGTAAGTAAGAATTGAAAGTTTTTAATCAAATGTTAAGAATTCTCACATTACTTGATTCAGGCCCACATCCCATAGTTTTCTAGCAAGCTTGCTCCCTTTTGCTCTTTATTCTGGAGGCCAAAGGGCATTCTCTCAACAACTTAAGAAATCCATGCTTTTCCTACCTAAGGGCCATGGCACATGCACATATCCTTCCCAGAGGCATTTAGTGTGTGTGTGTGTGTGTCTGTGTTCACACACGTGTGCATGTGCACAGTGCAGATGTGTGCATGTCTGTGTGTGGATATACATACATATGTGTATGTGTGTGTTACCAACTTTAGGGTGTTGCTCCTCAGGTCTGCCATGCGTTTCTTTTGAGGCAGGGTCTCTCACTGGTCTGGGGCTTAGGCTAGACAACCCTGATCAGCAAGTCCCAGGGATTCTGCTGTCTCCACCTCATCAGCACTGGAATTACAAGTGCCCACCACCGTATTAGCATTATTCCTGGCTTCTGAGCCTGAACTCATGTCCTCCTGCTTGTGCAGCAAGCACTTGACAGACTGAGCCTTTTCTTCAGGCCCCTCAGAAGCATTTCTATTCCCGCAGGTTAAACTAATATAAATATCCTCCTCATCTCAGCTCCCATCCCAAGGGAGGTCTTCCATAAGTGAGCCACCAAGGTAAGTTCTGCTATTGTTACCTTTGACGTATGCTTTCTTCCTCTTATTTTTATTTATTTATTTATTTATTTTTTTGGTTTTTCGAGGTAGGGTCTCACTCTGGTCCAGGCTGACCTGGAATTAACTATGTAGTCTCAGGGTGGCCTTGAACTCACGGTGATCCTCCTACCTCTGCCTCCCGAGTGCTGGGATTAAAGGCGTGCGCCACCACGCCAGGCTTCCTCTTATTTTTTAATTTGAGGAAAATATTTGGAATTATGATTGATGGCTACAATTCCAAAAAATTTAGGGATTGACTTTAGCTATTTTAAAAGATATGTGACTGATTGAAAAATAGAAAAATATCCCCATATTTAGCTTCAAGACCTTTCTTAGGCATAAAACAAATTCCTTTTTGAATTGTCATGTGGAGAGTTGTAAGTACTGCATTCCACTGTTTCTAAGATACAGTTACATTTGCGTTGCCCTGTCTGGATCTGAGGGATTTGCATTTATTTCTGCTAACACAAGACCTCCGTGAGTCTCTTAGTTCTTTGGGGGGGGGGGGGCATTATTGTGCTGTGAATTCAGAGTTGCAAATATTTGTGGTTCAGATTCTCAGGGGAAATCTTTTTCTTCCCCTCTGGACAGTGTTAAGATTGAGACCTGTAAATTCAATTTGGTAACCTCCTGTGTTGTGGTTTTATTTTTCCCTAACTTTACAGGTTGATTTCCAGCTTTGTTAAGGGAGAAGGAATATCCTTTCAGATTCTCCAACTGTGTGTGTGCTTGTGCATACATATAAACAGTAATGTGTCATACTCAATGACATGTGCAACTTCATAAGGGTGAAGTAAAACAACTTTCTTTTTTTTTTTTTTTTTAAATTTAATTTATTAGTTTTCTTTTCAGTAAATACAGGCAGTTTGGTACCATTATTTAGGCTCATCTGTGATCTACCCCCTCCCATTAGACCCTCCTTATTATTGAAAATGGGTCGTGCATTGTGGAGTTAGCCCCCAGTTATTAGTATGATAAATGTCTCTGAAAATCATGACCCAACATGTAACTCTGACATTCTTTCCGCCCCCTCTTCCGCAAGATTTCCCTGAGCCATGTTGGGTTCATTTTTGGTCTGCTTCAGTGCTGAGGTGTTGGGGGCCTCTGAGGCTCTGGCTCTCTGATTTGGTAGGAGTTGATTTTTCTCTGAATTGATCTCCTTCCCCTTTGTGCTGGTATCCAGTTCACAGGAAAACATCACCCTTGCTGGCGAAAACAACTTTCTTTATTTCTTTTTTCCTCTTGAAAGTCTACCTGTATGATTTAACTGACAAACAGGGAAATTTTCAGTGGTTTATAAGTGGCCAACATTCTTGTTTGAGCACGTACTATATTTCAAGCATTGTTCTAGGCCATGAAGATTGAAAAGTTAATAAATAAAACAAAAATCTTTGCCATTCATGTTTAATCATAATTCTCATGTAATATCATAAAATTGAATGCTATTTGTCTGCAATAAAATTAATGTTGTATCATGTTATATCACTAATTAGTATACAGAAATGGTTAAGAGTTATTGCTTTGCAACTACTCTTGTATAAATATAAAATATAATATGGTAATTTCAAAATGTTTTTATTTCCCTTGTTTTTGAAAAAATAATTATGTCATAGTTTATATGGCAAACTGCAATATTTTGCTTTCATATGTACTGTGGTCTTAAGGAAAAAAATAAACTAATGCAGCCAATATTTTAGAGATTATCAGAATTTGCAGCTCATCTTATTTTTCTAGGTGTGTCAACCTTCATTTCATTAAAGATATACAGTAATTACCTACCTTTTCCTTGCTTCATTACAAAATAGTTCTTGAAGAATAAGATTTTTTTTTAATGTTATATTTCTCTTACATACATTTTAAGCTTTATCTCAATGTATTGACATAATGTCTTTTGCTTTTTTATATTGATTTCATTACATTGAGACTCCTAAAAGTAATACTAAATAAATATGAGGATCCCTTTTGAAAGTATGGTTGGTGACTTCCTGGTCTCTGGCTTATAGGGAGAGCTGGACAGGAAGTCACTCTTGGTTTTGTTATCTTCATTATAAACAGCCAACCAGATATCTCAGATTCAGGGAGAGAAACCAAGTGGATAAGGCCTCTTTATAAAAATGCCTTGTTTTCAGGAAAGCATGATATATGATTATGAGAATGTGGAGATTTTTTTTTTCTGAGTTCTTCTGCTCAGAAGACATTTAAGAATTGAGAATGAACTGACCTTGCAGTCTGCATGTAAGGCCAAATAGCATGTGTCTGAAGGCCTTATATCAAGATCCATGTTAAGAGATGCAGCTTCACTAAACTCTTTCAAGTAACAAAAATGTACAAATATAAGATATCCTGTCATAAGGATACCCTTCTTTGTAAAATAAATGTTTTATTTTGCTAGTTTTAAAGTATAAATGCTTAGCTCATATTAATCTGAAAGAAATGAGGTATCTACTCTGAGTATGGTATTCATTACACACACACACACACATGCTTGCATATCACTTATATGAAATGCTTTAAAATAATTGCTTTGCTTTGCTTCTGTTTACCCAGGAGACTATTTTATAGAAAATGTACATGTATACAATCTCCTTCAGCTTCTTGTTCATCTCTAAAAACCACTTTTTGAATACCAATGGTCCTTGACTTAGAAGGGGATTTTGTTTCAGTAAAACCTATCTGCTTAAAAAGTATTAGGTAAACTGAAAATGCACTTAATACACGTAATCTACTCAACATCACAGCTTAGCAACTCAGCACATCAGATATCGATTGTTTGCTGCTGTGATCATGGCTGAGAGCTGTGGCTCCTTGCTGCTGCCCAGTATCATAAGACAGTACCACCAGGCACATCACTAGCCCCAGGAAAAGATCGAAATTCATACTTGAAGTACAGCTTGTATTGGATTTGTATTGCTTGTGCATGCATGTAAAGTCAAAAACTCCTAAGGAGAATTGTTTGTATTCTAACACAAAATTAGGTTACATCATCACTTTATAATTATGTTTTTTTTTTTTTAAATTCTTAATAGTTTTTTTCTTAAATTTAGTTTGGTGTTTATTTGTCATTTACCCAAACAAAAATGGTTAATGTAACAGTTCAAAATGTGTCTTTAAAAGTATTATTTACAATAATATTCCACTTGGAGATACTGGTCTCTATGCCTACCTATCTTGCTTGTAGTATTCATGAAATTTTCTTATCTCCTGTTTTTTAAATGTAAATTCCATTATATGACACTTGAACATCCAAAATTGCTAGCAATGGATGTCGTTTCAGGCTAGTGTGTTTCCCTTGTTCACTTTAAGTAGAATAACTCCAGGATATTATATATATATACATATATATATATATATATATATATATATATATATATATATATACACATATATATATATATACATATGTGTGTGTATATATATATATATATATATATATATACATATGTGTGTGTGTATATATATATATATATATATATATATATATATCCTTAAATATAGTGTAAAAATAAACTAGTAATGCTGCAAAATGATTCATATTCTCCTTCAAAACATGCATGTGTATGTTTGAGGGTGTGGGTATATGCCACACATATGTATGCACATGTGCCATATTGTGCATATGGAGATCAGAAGACAATTTTGAGGTATCTGTGCTCCACTTTCTTTGAGACAGAGTCTCTTGCTCCTACAAATAAACTGCCAGGCTGGAAAATGTCAGGCAAGATGGACCTTGAGTATTGTATTTTCCTATGTGTGGCTCCCATTTTCATAGGTGTGTTTGGATCACAGTTGTATGTACCACTTTGCATCTGCCTTTATGTGAGTGCTGGGGAATTGAATCTGGCTTGGAACTCTTTGCCAGCATATGGCTTGAGCTGCTGAGGCATCTCCCCAGTTGCCATTATGTGATGACGATAGACACTGAAGACACTCAAAATACTTTCAAGAAGAAATTCAGCGATTATAGTGGCTAATTACTAAAGTAGTTTTATAATTCACCAGCCAAGGATCAGGGAACTTTGTGGAAGAGGTAGTGGAAAGATTCTAAGAGTCATGGAATGGAAAGCAATATCCTGAGGCATTGTCTTCCCATGACAGGGACTAAGTGCATCCACGACCCCACAGTGACTATCAATACCCTCATTAACTAAGGAAGGTGTTCCATGGACAGGGAGTGGGGGAGAGAGAATATAAGAGTATAACGAGAGGTGAAGGTGACCAGCACCCAAAAGTTTATATAGTAAAGTTCATAATCATTCAAAAACTATTAGGGAGTTAGCTGGAGGGAGGAAGAGTACAGTGAAAGGAGCATGAGATGGAAAAAAACAGGAAAGTGAGAAGACTATGATCAAAATACATTTTGTATATAAAAATTGTTACTAAAAGGTTTAATTTTTTTTCTTTTGCCATGAGGGTTGAAAGCTACTGTATGTGTAAGCAGGGGATCCTGTAAGAGACACAATCAATCAGCCAGACAAGAAGTACACAACTGTGCAATAGTGGCACACAGCCTTTGTGGGTAACCAACTGCCCTCTGGTCATGAGACCTGCTTAGTGGGAGAGAACTCATAACTGATACTCGAAACCAAGTTACAATCTTATGGTCAGGAAACTCACACCCCAGAGAAGTCTCCACTGTTCTCTAGAGTATATGAATGGGTTTGAACACCAAAAAAATCTTTCAGATTTCTATGCAAATCCCCCTTAGTCAAAGCTGCTTTTATTCATGGTTGGAGAATCTGTTTTATTCTACAGATAACAGAGGATACTGGGAAGATTCAAGTTCCATCAATACAACAAGAAAAGATGGCTGACTGCCCACCACAAGATGTGCCACCTTTACCACATTTACAGGGGCTCAGGAGAAATTACAGAGGAAACAGCACAGGAGTATTACTCCCAATGCAAACCTGATAAACAGTACAGGGAAATGGCAATAGACACTGTGGGGAATCAAAACCTATTAAAGCATAAATACAGAGGATACAGAGAACACTAAACCATATTGCTAATAGATCTACCAAGGCTCAGGGATTGCTGCAGAAGAAGGTGTGGGAAGATTTTGAGAGCCACAGGGTGGGTAGAATGCCAGTACTGGTGGATGAACACCCTATTGAGAAAGGCACTCAGGGAAGTGGGGACCAGGGAAGAGAGGATATAAGTCTATAACCTATTTAAAAAAATGAAGTTAAAAAATTCAGTTTAAAATCCATTGATGATTTATATCTTAATTAAAATTTTATTTTAATGATGAAAAATATTACTTTATGAGAAACAGAGAGAGAAGTAGATATATAAAATGGGTGCACCAGGTCCTCCTACTGCAAATGAACTCCAGACACATGTGTCACTTTGTGCATGTGGCTTTATGTGGGTACTGGCAAATTGAACCTTGGTCATTAGGTTTGCCAACAAGCACCTTTAACTGATGACCCATCTTCCCCACCTCCATTACCTATATTCTTAAAGGAATTAGTGAAGTTAAATTATGCAAGCCCTATATAGTGTTTAGCATTATGAAATGAAAGGTTTCTCTTTGCTTACTATGCCTTTGCCCATACTAAGAAGCAATTACTAGAACCAGTTTAAAACCTGTCTTCAGTAGTAAATGGCAACTTGCTTTAGGAACTTATTTTCAAAAACGCAGCCATTCAGAGAAGGCTTGGGCTTCTAAATACCAATTAGCACTGGCTTCACTTCAATAACCCAGCTCCTAACATTTAGCTTGCCATTTACGCTACTACCAACCAAAGGGTGATCAATTCCTCCCTATGCACACTTCTGAAAACCACCAATCATCAAGTCCCATACTTCTGCAGAGACACCATTAGTAAACAGGTTTCTTCCTTGCATGACTAGCAATAAAGTCAAGCCTTCCTATTTGTTTCAGATATTGAATAGTAGGCATTACTTTGACAAGTATCTGACATATAAGAGACATTCTTACACAAATGTAATAGCATTATTTACTGCTGTTTCTACAATTACTTTTAATAATGGCATGCACATTATAGATTGCACTGAGATTGCCCTGCTTTCATTTTCAATCAAGAAAAATAACAGTTAGAAAAATGGAACAGGGAGAAGCAACTGAGATTTTTCATCATATAAATTTGGGAAACTTTGTAATGTAACTCACAACTATGGAAACAAAAGGCATATTCAGCATTCTTAGTTCTCAGAAAACAGATACAAAATTACATAGCTAACTGCAATAACTATGAGGCTATAGTTAGACTAGATAACAGTTCCTGAATATTAACCTTAACCTGTGAAGTATGAGAGAACCTAACTTTCAATGAATGTGCTCAACTGAGACTGGAATGGAAGGTTCATCACTGTTGCTCCTTGGGTGGAGACCTTATGCCTTCACTCCTAGTTTGTCATAAGCTACGTCAACTCCTCAAAAATGAAGTGGAGAGGAATATTAGAAAGTTAAATGACTGTTGTACTTTCATTCTGAGTGGCAAAATAAAGACTCTTGAGTCACCTTGTCATCAGAACTGGGATATATTCTGAGCAACTCCCCCTGTTTTATTTTTTAGAAAGCATATTAGAAAGCATCTCTTATACCTGAATTTTGCCATTCCTTTTTAAAATCTTGTTTATTTTATTATATATATATATAATTTATATATAAAATTTATATATTTTATATATAAATTTATATATTTAATATAAATTTATATATATATACATATATATATATACACATACACACACACACACACACACATATAAATGAAAGAGAATGGGCATGCTAGAATGAACTCCATCTTGTTTATCTGGCTTATGTGGGTCCTGGGGAATTGAACTGGGATCTTTTTCTTCACAGGAAAATGCCTTAATCACTAAGCCATCCCTCCAGCCCTGAATTCTAGCTTTATTTATGAAGATCCTCACTCCATTCCTGTTCTAAAGCCTGAAAGGGTTAATGATGGGCTTATTTGTTAACATTACATGAAAACAGCTGGTATTGTGATTACATATAAGCTGGTTAATTATTTTTTTTCCTACCAGACTGATTTTTTTTGTCTTTCTTCATCTTTATATGTGATTGTAATATTAAAAGATAAATCAAATTCCTGATCTTTATTGTCACCCTTACTACCAAAGGGTCAAATTAATGTGCATTAATTTTAATGAATGCTGATAAGAATCATTGTGCCTTGTAATTATCTAGTGTCAATCTTTGTATTGATGAGAAAAATTCATTTCCAAAATCTAAGGTGTTAATTTGAATTCCTAAATATTAATGACATGTTTTTAAACAATGTGATTGATAGAAGCTTTCAACATGTTATTTAAAGCTTTACTTGAAGAATAGTTATATTAATTTCTTTTAATTCTCAAGAATAATTTTTCTGATACTTAAAATTATAAAAAAGAAACAAAATGTCTTTGTTATAATAAATAAGGATAAGGGCAGAAGCTAAACTTACAGCTTATTAAATAAATTATACATAACAAAATTATATAATACCATTATGAAATCGGGGCTTTATATAGGAGGTATATATAAAATTGTAAGTATACTAGCTATATGCAAATAGAAAATGTGAACAATCCAATCAATAATAGTGTTAAAATGTAATTAAATGCCTTGGACTAAATACACAAAAATTGTGAAGTTTTCTACTTTCATTACTAGAAAATATTGTTTATCAGCCTATAGATGGCCATTGTTGAATAGCCCAGCCTGTATTTTTTAAGTCAATTTAGGAATATCTCCTTAATAATATGTCCATTTTATCATTTTTGTTCCTCTGTCAAACTCTGGTACATAATATTATGAAGCAATAAAATGAAACAATAAAAGAACAAAGTACTACTACATGCAATGTACGAGTGACTCTTGAAAACAACAAAAAAAAATACAATTGAATTTATTTGAAATTCTAGCACAAGGGAACTAATTTAATGTAAGAAAAAAGTACGAATAGTTGTAACCTCTTAGAGATTGTCTAGGAAAGGCATGTCAGAGATTTCTGTGGTCCTGAACATAATGTACACCTTATTCTAGATAGTGTTATATATGGTAAATATTCATATATCAATACACTATATATACACAGTGGTTAAATTCATGTAACTCAGTAAAGATGTGTGCATTCATCACTCACCCAATTTCAGAAGCAAATAAGAACATATCTATCTGAACCATATACTCTAAAATCAATAACTAAATTGAAGAATGTGATAAACAGTGGCTGCTGTCTATTTTTGAAGGTGAGATCATAAACTCCAGCATGTAGTTTGGAAAAGTTTGGTAATATTGAATCTGAAAATAATTATGCCATTATGAACAGCAATACTATTTCAAATTATATACAAAACAGAAATGATAATCGAAAGACATGTATGAAACTATCTATAAGAGAACTATCTACTGTGATATCAAACAACCCAAATGCCAATCAACAGTATGAAAAGAAGTTGTGAAGTACCTATATGATAGTATATTATAAATCAGTAGAATGGATAAATGGCAAAAATGTGCAAAGGCAGGTAAGTAGTGCAAAGAATTTTGAGTAAAATTAGCAAGAATGGAGTATCATCACAACAAAATGCATTGCTTTGTAAGCTTACGAAATGCAATTGAAATGGTTCCAGATAGTAAAAAGCAGACACAGTGGAATTACATGCACAGAAGTTTCAAATACAAACCAGCCTGTGAGTTTTCAAGGAAAAACCATGGTTATTGTTGAGGTTAGGAGATGCATCAAGGGTTTGGGTGGAATATATTTGTTGTACTAGTGACAATATGATTCTTGATCTTAGTGGTGGTTCCATGGATATGTTAAGATTCACCATGCAGTAAACACACAATATGTGCATTTTTTATATATTTATTCTTTAATAAAAGTTTTACATTAAAATACACAATGTTTTCTGAGGTACCAGATCGTATTTAAATTCCATCACTGATTTTAACTTGATTAATGCAACAGATGTTCCCCTATAATTAATTAAATCAGACCTGCAATCAAAGTCATTTGCTTATTGATTTATGTGATCACTTTGAAGGCATTTTATCTTCATTTGCCATTAACCTTTAATTGACAGAGACCTTATACACTTCAATTTGGATGACTATTTCTCCACATTTCTGTCTCATGTGCTTTTTAATGTGCATATAGCACATCACCAATAACTTGAAAAGTAATATTTAAAAGTACTGAAAATTGCCAAACTTATTTACTCTGAATATGAGAATATTTTGTATTTACTAATTTTTGAGCAATATCTATAGAATCTTAACATGAAATTTTGATGATTGGAATACACAATGGAAGCTGTTTAAATTTGCCTTAGAGTTATAGCCATTCTCAGAATCAATATCAGGCTCAAGAAGATAAAGGGTTTGAATGAATGAGACCTGCTATTCATCCATTCACTCATACATTCAAATAGTATGTATTTTAAATTGTCAAATAAAAATGGAATGTATTTATTTATAAAATATTATACTTGGAGACAGGGATACATTATGAAGTAACTAAATTAACCTAACTTACATATACATCACCTCACATTCCTTTTTGCTATGAAAACTCTGATTTTACTTTGTGTCATTTTCAGGTATATAGTACATTGCTATTGACTTGACTCATGACTTTCTTCAATATAAGTCTGGAATTTATTTCTCCTGTCTAGCTGAAATATTTTTCTTTTGACAAGAATATCACTAATATCTTCATCTTCCACACACATTGCACTGAAAACGACCTCCTACTTCCATATGTTTGACTTTAAAGACTTCATACATAAATGACATAATACAGTGTCTATCTGTCTGTACCTGGCTTATTTTACCCAACATGTTGTCTTCTTTGTTTACCCATGTTGTTGCTAATGACAGGATTGCATTTTCATACGTCAGTTTCAGATTCCATTATGTACGTACATAATGAAATCCAATTCATCTGTTGATGGACACTTAGGTTCCCCTCCTATAAATGGCATTTGTGTTTAGTTTTGCAATAAATATGAGAGTCCAACTGTTTTTAAATAGAGGATATAGCCAGAAAAACACTTTTGGTAAGCTTTTTATTCTACTTCCTAAAACACAGACCAAATGGCTGAACCTTCACTAGACCCTTACAGGAAACACCTGAACCACAGGACACTGGAGAGGGTAAGATCAAGACTAACCTAAATCTTCTACATCTTCCCTCCCTCCCTCTCCCCCTTTCCCCTCTATCTCTCTCCTTTCTAACTCTTGTATATTAGTTATGTTTTTCCTCAATTTCTTAGTGGACACTGACCTGTAACCCCCACTTCCAGCTTGGGCCTACCATCCACAATGAGCTTTTGATCAGAGAAACCTACAAGGTTTCCCAAAACAATGACAGACTTCTGTCAGAGTACTTGATGAGCCACCAAAGGCCAGTGGTAAGTCCCTATTGCTGAAGACTCCATACGCAGCTGACACGTAAAATGGAATGACATGGCTGGAATCCAGGAGAGAGTCAATCCCCAGACAGCATGTCTAGTGCCAGAAGGTGCTACATGGGCAACTGGGGGAAATGACCAAGATCTGTCCAAGCAACTCATTGTCTAACCTAATTAGCAACAAATAACCTGATGTGATGCCCACACAAGTGCAATAGTGGCACACAGCCATGGTGAGGAACCAACTGCTCTTGTTTTGGCTAACTGATCCACTCAGTGGTACTAGACCCATAGCTGGACCTGGGAAACAAGTCAGAACCATACCAAACACAAGCCCACTCTACAATATCAAGCTACCATCAATCATGGGGTACAAGAGGGCCTACACCTATCAAACTGTCTATCAAAAAAGTAAGTGTTATCTAAATTTTCCGGGTGCTAACTTACTCTCCGTTGGAGAGTCTGCTTCTCTTTTTCAGATACATGCAGATCCTAAGGAGAGAGCTGCCCCAACACACCTCAAAAGGGGCCCAACTGAAACTAAGGACAATTGGCGAAACAAGCAAGGGTGATATTTTCCTGTGAACCGGATACCAGCACAAAGGGGAAGGAGACCAACGCAGAGAAAAATCAACTCCTACCAAATCAGAGAGCCAGAGCCTCAGAGGCCCCCAACACCTCAGCACTGAAGCAGACCAAAAATGAACCCAACATGGCTCAGGGAAATTTTGTGGAAGAGGGGGCGGAAAGAATGTCAGTCACATGTTGGGTCATGATTTGCAGAGACATTTATCATACCAACAACTGGGGGCTAACTCCACAATGCATGACCCATTTACATCAATAAGGAGGGTCCAATGGGAGGGGGTAGATCATGGATGAGCCTAAACAATGGTACAAAACTGCCTGTATTTGCTGAAAAGAAAACTAATAAATTAAATTTTAAAAAAATGATCAAATTATTGGTTGGTGGCAAGTGAAAAAATTGGGGCCTTATGTTTGTGTATATTCAAAGGTACATAACAGATTGAGAATTGATGGTAATAAACACAGACAATATTTCTGATGATGTGAAAGTCAGAAAACTGCTGAAGTAATATGCTGAGTTGGTTAAAGAATGAGTTTGATCTTATGAATAGAAAATTCAACTTTTGTGGTATTGGTTTTATCTACAGATGGAGGGAAGTACTCACAGTGAGAGCATACTGAAGATGTGATCTGATTGCTTCATATCTTTCTTTTTTAATATGAAGCAAAGTCACCAGCTGAGGAAACTTCAGAACTAGAGTAGAGAGTGTGAGAAGTTGTAAGTTAACAATTAGCTATACTGTTTTAATCACCAAAAACTGTAACTCCCAGAACTTCTTGGGGTTGTGGACATTATTTCAAGAGTCATTAGGGAATTGGCTTGTGTGGTTTGTCTCAGCAACTGTCAGTCACAGAGCGCCAGGTAAGGCGTAATGAAAGATGTGATTTTATAGGGTTCACAATGATGCATGACAAAAGAAAAGGAATTGAAGATACAGATAATACAGCAATTATAATGATTGAATATTTAATGTAAGCTAGATTATAAAGGAGGTGAAAAACATGAAAGATTCTTTGAAATCTGATCAAGTTAATATGGTGTGATAGTTTGTATGCGTGTCCACCCCCTATATAGATTCAGGTGTTTAATTAAAACTTGTAACTTGGACTCCAACCTGGAGTCCTGGCTGGAGGAGGTGTTACCGGTGGGGTCCAACCCTCAGGTGTCACTTTGGAAAGACATGAATTTCAGCCAAAATGTATAGAGAGATGTTCGAGCTTTTCCTGGGTCCTGCTTATTGCAGGATTGTGTTTGCTGCATTTGGAGTTTGTGGACTGTGTGGTTGTTTTTCTCTGGTTGAATGTATAGAAACAGATTCTCACATGATTGATAGAACTTCCTCCTCTGAATCTGTATACCATTGTCTGCCAATCTAATTTTTTTCCTGTCATGCTAACTATTTCTTGTTTGTTTGTTTGTTTTTGAGGTAAGGTTACACTCTAGCCAGGCTGAACTGGAATTCATTATGTAGTCTCCCGTTGGCCTTGAACTCATGGCATCCTCCCACCTCTGCCTCCCAAATGCTGGGATTAAAGGCAAACACCACCACACCTGGCTTCTAACTTTTGTTGGATGGCAATGGAATGGCCATATGCAGTTTTGAGATCTGACCAAGTAAAATTGTGTTGAAACACACTGAGATTGCTTTTAGTAAATATGTATGGGTTTCTGTGCCTGCGTGTGAGTTTGCACATCTGTTCCTATGGTTTCAGCCCCTTCTCTCTGTTGCCAAGTTGTTAAAAGAGAGTGTAGAGACACAAGATCTACTGCCAGCAAAATAAAGGAAATCCATGTTATAATGTAAGAAGCCAGACTGTGAATGTAGTATTAAGAGACTCACATTAGGGAACAGTGTATTTATTGTTGAATTCCCAGGAACAGAAGAGGACTTCAGAAACTGGGGATGGGTAATAGCAGGGGAGAAAGTGATGTGCATATAAGGTTTTAACTACATTAGTGTGAGAGAATGTAATTTGAGAGTCCTTGTTGTGACTGAAGTAAACAAGAATAAACTCACATGTATCTTATTTGTATTGGACTTAAAGAATACTATTTATCAGTGACAGAACCATATCTAGAAACCAAGACCTCCAATTGCATCATAAATCATGTGGCTTCTTGATTTATGGTCATGATTACTGTTTATGGAGCTCACAGGAATAGGAAATTATGTCAAATGATTTTATTGTTTCACCATACTTTTTAGAATGAATTGTTTTGTTTTTTCTTTGATAGGAAGTCTTATAGAATACTTGGGAAAATATATACTTATTCTTCCAATAATAAACTAGAAATTGCCTACAGATAATCAATATGATTAATATTTTCAACTAATGGTCCAATTGTATTCATGTTAATGGAAGGTAAATACTACAATTTTGTCTGGTTTTAAAAATCAATTTCATTTCATAAATCTTAAAACACTTCAGGAAATGAGTGGTTGAATCCTCTGGCTTATTGCTTCTATATTTTGGTCTAGACCATGACATAATCATTTAGAAATATATTAGCTCAATGGCTAATGCTTTAAATACATTTTAGTCACATCATTTTGTATTGTTTCTAACATCTGCATTGTCTAAGCATTATGTTGAGTCATCCCATTAGTCTAAGTAAAGTTTTAATCTTTTAAACTTAATTTGAAATCCAAAAGTTGTCCCTCAGGTGGCGGGAGGACAGGGAGAAGGCTAACGATGGTGCTAACATGGTTGTATACACATTGTGTACATAAGTAATAAAAGAGGAGCTAATAATATTATCACAGGTTCTTTTGAATGAAGGTTATCAGTTTTAACAGTGTTTCAGACTGGCCATTTAAATGGAGAAACCAGTAACTTTATGGAAGAATGTTTTCCCATTTCAAGTGCTCTGGACAAAAATCAGACTCATCATAATAATTTTTCACACATAATAAATGGAAAGTGTAGTAGACTTGGGGAAAGTCAAACTACTAAATTCACTATGAAGAAGAAAAAAAGCTTTATGTTCTTTAACAAATACCTGTCAGCATAAATAGAACTTGTATTTTATTCTGCCCTCTGGGAAGTCTATTAGATGAATAATTAAAAAAAAAAAACAGAAGTATTTGGTTAAGAAGTGTATGATTTTCTTATTCTACTACACCAAAAGACTGCATTATGTGGCTTAAAGCAATACAAATACATTTTCTGTTCAGGAAGTAGACATCCAAAATGGGTCAGTAGGGCTGCATTCCTTCTGAAGACTACAGGTGAGAATCTGTTTCTCTGCCCTTGCTAGCTCCTAGAAGCTACCTGCCTTTCTCTCATCGTGACTGCTGCTCTCATACTTTCTTTGATGGTAACCTTCCTGTCACCTCTCATAAGGACCATTGTTCACTGAGCTGTGCCTTCCAGTGGAGAGCAATGTCCCCTTGAGATCTGTACAACTAAATCATAAAAAAAGAAAAAAAAATTAGAAAGTGTTTTTTGTCCTAAAAAGAAGGAAAGCTACATGTTTTGGGTATCAAGACATGAACTTCTTTGGGAACAGGGAAATTATTCATCTTACCACAGACTTTAACAAATTTTTATTTTTAGATATCATACTCAGTCTCAAAAATAGGATACTTTTCATAAGTGAACTTGGCTTCTGCTAATATAAGGATCAATATTAGAGCAAATCATTGATGAGGTTAGTATTTTGTGTCTTCTGGATTCCATATCATGGAGATTGTAACATTCCAAGTAGATATCAATGAAGATAGTAATTGAAAGATAGGCTGAAAGATTTCAAGAAACATATTTTTATAGAAATCTCACTGCTAGAGCTATAAGATTATTGCATATAAAAATTGTTGCCTGATCATATAATCTAGTAGATCTAACCATGCACCTCACTAAGAAGAGACAGATAGAGTTATATTCAATGAGTATCTAAGGGATGATATACTGCCAAAATGGTTATTAGATATTAGGATTGCTGAAGTAGATTACTGTTCACATCAAAATAAAGAATTCTACCACACATGGATAGGATCATTCAAAATTCAGAATCATTGCACTCTGTTCTAAGTGCTATTTTTAAAAGAGAAGCTTCAAACTGGAGGGACATTTATGGAGGAAGATGGAAGAAAAATTAAATAATTCATAAGAATGATCAAAGGACATTTTTATGTATGGAAAATTATTAAAGAACTTTGTAGGAATATGTGACAGCTTACTCAAATATTTGAATTTAAAGAGCTTTTCCAAGGATAGAAGGAAGATCAAGGCATTGAAGACAGGGGTAAAGCCATTTTGTTGGTTTAAAGAACTCTCAAACTAAACCTCAGAATTGGTATTTAGATATTTATAAGCTTGGACTATAACTTTAAAATTACTTTCATGTTTCAGAAACTTAACCTAAGATAGATCAAAATAATTCGTATTTGGAGTAAGTCTGAAATAAACAGGTTGCACTATATTTGGAAAATATTTTAAAACATCAACAGCTGTTACTGATTTATATAACATCTACTAAACATCTGAATTATTTCTTTGAGTTTGGCAGACAACTTGACGAGGTATTTCAAAGTGTAGAGTTGATTTCTCACTTCTTCATATTTATTGTGACAAATTACAGTAGTGCAAAATTATAACTATGACTTCTAGATGGTTATACCCCAAATAATGACATAGGTACTTAAACTAATCTTGTAAAATACATGCTAAAATATTCATAAGAATTGTTAGTGTTTATTATGTAGGTGAGGAATTGGCTCTTTGAAAGGAATGAAGCAAAGTGGTGCTCAGCTACTCTCTTTTAATTCCATTTGTAAGCAAGTCTATTGTTGCATGGCATTATCCTAACTTGCTTATGTTTTCATTACAGTAACTACATTGTGATTTCTGGGGAGGCAGAAATCTACCCTTTCTTTGGTTTGTTTACCTCTCTTTGTGTCAAGCAGGATTAAGATATATTACTTAGACATATTTTTGTTTGGCCTTGTGCAGATTAAATGGTGTTATGATAGTGGATGTTGAGATGTGGAATTTTCTTGCCCATCTGAAATTCTATTCTTTTGTATTAATTAGATCTTCATTTTTCAATGCCAGAAATTGAGATATAATGCTTATAGCAAGTCAACTTGAGAAACATTCTGTAAATGAAAGCTAGATGGGACTGTGGAGCACATACCATGGCCTGACCCAATAGGCTCCACGTACACTCAGTTCCAACCACTGCCACAGAGGACATTATGGCCAGACAGGCCAGGCTTTCTTTCAAGTGACGATAGAAGTTTGGTTGTTCATATAAAAATTTCAAATTTTAAATACTGTTCACTAGGTAAGTCATCAAAAGATGCCTTAAAGTCATGTTTCATTTGTAGACAGCCTGCCTGTTTGTCATTTCTTATTTTAATTCTTATTTTAATTAATAAGCTTTTCCTTATTGTTTAGAGGTATAAATATTCCAGACAAGAGTCATAGAATGATAAAAAGTAACAAAGGTCTAAGTATGGAAAAGAAGATACTGTTTGATACACACTGGAAAGAAAGGGAATCTTTAGTGTAGCTGGAAAGTGTACGTGGTGGTTTGAATGTAAAGTGGCCCCCATAGACTCATGTTTGGTAATACTTAATCTCAAGTTGATGGCTTTGCTCTAGAAAATTGTGAAGCTATTTTGAGGCAGAGTCTTGCTTAGGAATTATGTCATTGTGGGTGGTGGGCCTTGAGTTTTTCAGCCTTGCCCAACTTCTTGTTCAAGTTTTTTCCTGCTGATCTGACAATATGATACTGGCTTCCTGCTCCTGCCATTCTTTTTCTACCATAATGCATTTCCCTTTGAAACTGTAAGGTAAAAGTAAACCCTTTCCTTCCTTAAGCTGCTTCTTATTGGATATTTTTGCTCCAATAATAAAAAAGTAACTAATATAGCATATTAAACAGAGTAGTGTTAGAGTAAGTCTCAAGGACACTACTAGCTGTTTCAGAACTATAACTGAATGATTTAAGACAGGTGTAGGATAGTTGAGCTGTTTTAGCTTTCCCAGGATAAAAATGAGGAATTTAGAGAGCCAGGCATGGTGGTACACACCTTTAATTCAAACACTTGGAAGACAGAGGTAGGAAGATTGCTGAGAGATCAAGGTCACTCTGGGACTACATAGTGAATTCCAGGTCAGCCTGGGCTAAAGAAGACCCTGCCTCCAAAAACAAAACAAACAAACAGAAAAAGTGGAATATGGGCTGGAGAAATGGCTTAGCAGTTAAGCGCTTGCCTGTGTAGCCTAAGGATCCTGGTTCAAGGCTCGATTCCCCAGGACCCACATTAGCCAGGTGCACAAGGGGTGCACACGTCTGGAGTTCGTTTTCAGTGGCTGGAGGCCTGGCACACCTATTCTCTCTCTCTCTCTCTCTCCACCTGCCTTTTTCTCTGTCTGTTGCTCTCAAATAAATAAATAAAAATAAACGAAAAAAAATTAAAAAGTATTTTAAAAAGTGGAATACGGGAAAAGGAAAAGTAATTCAGGAAAGCTAAGCTTTTAATGAGAATGTGACAATGTGAGAATAGAAGGTTAACTGTTCTGTAAGAATGCAGATAGGAGATAGGTTTGATTAGGCTGGTTCTGGGCATCAGGGCTGGGCAGACAAGAGGTTGTCAGTTGGTCTCCCAGCTGGCAAGTGGGAGCTTGCTAGCAGCAAAATCTGCTACTAAGTTATAGGAAAAGGTCCATTGAATTCTTGACATTAAGGCCTGAGAGGGTCTGATTTGTCCTGAGTTTGATTCTCTAGCACCCATGTAAATTCCTGGACATGGACATGCACGCCTATAACCTCAGTATAGATTGGAGGTTTGCTGGGGCTCACTATTCAGCCGCTTGACCTGGAAATTTTCTTTTCTTTTCTTTTTTCAAAGTAGGGTCTCACTCTAGTCCAGGGTAACCTGGAATAACCTATGTCATCTCAGGGTGGCCTTGAACTCATGGTGATCCTCCTACCTCTGCCTCCTGAGTGCTGGGATTAAAGGCATGCACTGCCACGGCTGGCTCATGGCCTGGGAATTTTCTATAACTGATATCAGCCATGGAAGAGGTATATTCAAGGGTTCTCTACTGAAAGTCATACCATCCAAGCAGGTATTCCATGTGAGGAAAGCAAATAATCACTGTTGGGAATGATATAAAGAATTTAAAAATAGGTCACAAGAGAAATGGAAAAATGTTGCAAGCCCTTTCATCAGTGTAGTAAAAAATATAAGGTAGAAGTATTAACATGTTGATTCTAATGCCAAGTTTCTTGGTGAAGAAGTTAGGCTTCTTCAGTTCCCCAACTGAGAACAGGATTGATTGAAATTTTGCAAGTCCATGTAAGGTGACACCAGGCAATGCTACTGGATGGCTACTCTGACTGAAAATAAGTGGACTATTGAATATCCCCTTTTCCTGTCAAATAATTTAATTTACTTAGTCATACACTAATAATCATGTCATCAAATCAATATAGTAACAAAGAAAACATTTGTACTTCAGAATCTAGTATAATCCAGCATGACTTCTGAAGACCTAGAATGTTACATTCTTTTGTGCAAATCAGTGATTTTAATAAGTGATTGTCTTAGCTATTGAAATACCCCTTATTCATATAAGCTAAGGCCAGACATATACTGATACCAGATTTATAGAATATTTTTTATCAGTCAGTTGACTGTAGATGGCATTGCCATCTATTCTATGCTTACAGATGTATATGTACATCAGCTCTACCACCATAGAACTCATGCTCATGAATTAAAAAGGACTACTAGAAAATTTGCAAAGCAACAGATGAAAAAGTTCAGATGCTATGAAAATGACAGGACATTATTGCTAAATGCCATTTTGTACCCATAGCTGTCAGTGAACTCTTCTCATGATACTGTCACTGTAAAATTATAGCTATCTTTCCAGTTTTTGAGGCAAGTTTCAACTGACAAATTTTCATTGTCACATCGAACACAATTCCTTAAGCTAATTAAAAAGGTTGGAATAACACATTTTCTTATATAACATTACCCCTAGCATTCTCCAAACTAGATTTTCATGCAAGTAACATAGTTTTCCCCCTGAATAAGAGATTTTCTTTTCACTGTGTATAATACTTGGGTATTTTTCTTCATGAACTTGGTTGTGATTATACTATGCAAATAATTATCAACATGAGAGAAGCTCTATATAATTAATAAGCCACATTACACTTAAAATATACTTTTTTATTTTAATTTTTATTTGCTTTTTAATTTTAATATGTGTATATTTGCTCATATGCACCCTGCATGACTATGCTTTGTCCCCGTAAGTCTCACTGTGCTCCATCCTCCTGTCTTTATGTCAGGATTTGAAAATACAGGAAGAACTGGGCAAAGAAAACTATACACATCAATTCCTTCTTTCATTATTTATAAAAATATATCATGCTTAGTTAACATATATTATATATATTTAATACAGTCTTTAAAACAATTATAAAGATGATGTAATAATGATACATAAAGGTCCTGAAAAGATACTAATGGAAAAATCACCTAAATAAAACAAGGAAGAGGTTATTTACCCAATGGCCAGTATCATGCTTTGTAGTACGGTAGGATAAGAGGTTCCATGTTCTTATATTTTTGCCTTAGAAAACAGAGTTTATTAATTTTGGCATGACATTATAGAATTAAAATGCCCTGAAAAATTTGAAATTTTAAGAATAAATAATCCCTTTCTGTCTTCTTTTGTTTAGTTTGCTAATGAACACATAGTAACTGTATCTCATGGGTTATAATTCTAACCTGTAACTTGTGCAGGTGCATCTATTTGTTGTATAGTAAAATAAGCATTTCAGTCATTAGCAATTTCCAACACACAAATGTTCATGGTTTTATAGTTCCTTCAAATAAACCACACCTATTTCTGAGTACTGAAAACATGTAAGCTACTTGTATACACTCATGCTATTTATTTGTGAATAGTAGCTTTAATTGTTTTAGTCTCATGAGAATGACACTTTCAGAACTTTTCAGTATTTCTAAGTTATCTTTCTATATCCATGCATTTATATTATTTTCGTGGCAATATGGCAAAAGGAAGTCACACTGAAGCCCATGTAGGGAATTTTAAAAACAAATCAAATTCATTTTGCTTTACAAAAACCTCATGTTCCATGTAAGAGCTTTGAGTTTTACTCTGAAAATTGAAATTTTAATGTTATGTTTAAAATTGAAATGAGTGAGTAGGTGTACTTTTTCATAGTAGAACTATAAAATTTGGGGCAAAAAAGTAGGCAGTGAGCACTAATACTGCTTTTTAGGGAAACTTGAGGATGAAAGCTAGAACAATAGAAATTTTGGTCTTTTCTTATAACTTTAAAACATCAAATCACTACATATTAAAAAAAAAATAAAAAAAATGGTTTTGCTTAAATGTTTAGAGTTTTATAATTTTTATTGATTGATAGTCAATTATTGTTTGCATATCTATATGTTATATGTATAAATTTATGCAAAGAGTTCTTTTTAGTTTTATAAAGACTTTTGTCAATGAATTTTTACATAATTCTTTCAAATACAAGATATATATATATACATATATATATATATATATATATATGTATACATGTGTGTATATGTGTGTGTGTGTCCATTTTAACCAAAATATCTTATTTTTATACAATTAGATAAAGCCTTCCATTGAACTGGAGGAATAAAGGAAAAGCAATTAAAGGCAATATGGAGTTATTTGAAAGCATAAAAATAAACTAGAAAAAAAAAGATTAAGATTGGACGGCTGTCTTAAATACAGATTGCCATGGAGATAATGGCACTAACTTATCATGCTTTTAACTGCAGAAATCATAATATATATGGTTAGGAAAGAAGAAATTCTTACAACTTATTGTTAATGATCTCAAAGAAAGTAACTAAGTGATCAGTTAATGTGACAAGTATGTTTTGATTTACCAAATGCACAGGATTTTATTTAATAGGAAATGTTTTGCATCAGCATCAAAATGAACGCTGTTTAGGTTTCAGTTATCTCCACATCTATAGGGAACAAGGAAGTCTTATAGTTGATGTGATAATCCATCATACCATTAGTGATATATAGGGAGCAGAACTTCCAGTGTAAACTATCTCCACTGTAATCCTAACAACTGTAGTTTTAGATGTTATATTTTTGTTCCAAAGATGATACTTGTGATTGTAATTAACTAAAAACACAATGAATTGAGGAGATAGTTCAGTGGGTATGAATGCTTGCCAAATAGACATAAGAACCCAAGAAGGTCTGATTCATCTTGAGTTTGAGTTCCTAGCACCTATGTAAACAACTGGGCATGAACATGTATGCCTGTAACCTCAGATCCGTGGGCAGTGGAGATAGAATTGCTGGGGCTCACCGTTTAGCCAGTTTTGACAGAAAAGCATTAGCCCCAATTTCAGTGAGAGATTCAGTGTCAAGGAAACAAACTGATGATGAAAGGAAAAGACACCTGACATTTTACTCTGGCCTCTGATTATGAGTACAATGGACACTACTTACACTCACATATGTACACCAAACACACTACAGAACACATGCTGCCCACAGAACACACACACACATTCACACACTTATGTGTACACCACAAAGTTAATGGTAGTTGTTGGTTACACAAAGAACTGAATATATTTTTCCTTTTACTTTGCTTTTCTGCAAAGAATCTTTGTGTAATATATGAGATGAGGAGGAAAATTGTTTGCTCCAGGTCACTGATAACAGAAAAAAGTGTATTACAAAGTCAAGTTTTAAGGACTTTAAAAATCCTTCATTAAAATTACCAATAACAGTTGAATTTTTTTGCCTAGGAAAATAATATCAAAAAGGTTATGAAGTCTTTCTTTTTAGAGACAATTGTTTAAAAGAACTTTATTTTCTACAACGAAACCATGTTAATTGTGAAGCCACATTTTCAACAAAGAACTATATTAACTGTGGGCCTTTAAAAATAAGTTTTCAAATAAGGTACTAAGAATGCTTTTATTCAGCTATGCATGGTTTAGAATTTTAATTCTCCCACAAAGAAATATCAGTGTGGATCAAAAAAGGACATGTCAAGAAGTTAAATTTGTGTGATGACTTATTTAAGAGACTGGATGGTTTGCATATACAGAAGTAACATTCATATTGAATGATCCTAATTGTTTCCCTTAAAAGGATAGGACATTAAAAAAAAAAATCATTAAGGGCTGGAGAAGACAGCTTAGCAGTTAAGGCATTTGCCTGCAAAGTCAAAGGACCCTGGTTTGATTCCCCAGGACCCATGTAAGTCATATGCACAAGGAGGTGCATGCATCTGAAGTTCATTTGCAGTGGCTGAAGGCCCTGGCATGCACTCTCTCAAATATATAAATAAATGAAATATATTTTACAAATTCATTAAGATCCTAGGTACACACAGGCTTTGTCTTATAAATCTCATACCCAGAATTGGACTGCTCTCCGCAGTGAGCTATTGGCCAAGAAGACCCCTGAGGTCACCAAAACAATGTAGGTCATTGCTAAAACACTTGATAGCCTGTCGGAGCTAATATATAAGATCCCATTGCTGAACACACCACTGACGGAAGTCACAGGTCACTGAATTTCCATCCTGGCACTGAAAGGGAAACTAGCTCCTCCTGTCTAGCCCCCATAGTGCTGGAAAACACTATTAGATCTGAAAAACAATAGTCACCAACAGCATGAATAATAAGGACCCTGCCGATGATGAAATCGACCAGACAGACCAGAAGTACACTCTTGTGCAATAGTGGCATGCAACATCTACAGTTAACCAACTATTTTCTTATTAGATATGAGGCCTGCTCAGTGTGAGAGAACTAATATCTGGTACTTGAAATAGTCAGAATCCCATGGTCAGGAAATGCAAACTTCAGAGAGAAGCCCCCATTGCTATCTGGAAAAGAAGAGTTGGTATGCACACCAAAAATCTCTCAAATAACTTTGCCTAGCCCCTTTAGCCCAAGCTACTCTCACTTTTGGTTGGAGAATCTGCTTTATTTTATAGATGACAGAGAAAATAGAGGAAAATCAAGATCCAGCAATAAGATAAGAAGTTAACTGCTTGCAAACTAGAGACTTGCCACCTCTTCTACATCTATCAGGGCCCAAGAGAACTTGCAGTAGAAATGGAAGCATAAACACTTCTATTACTTCTAGCCTGACGGCTAGCTTCAGGTTGATGGTGGCAGACACAGTGATTGAGCAAAACCCATCAGGGCAGAAATCTAGAGGCTACAAAGAACTCAACAGTAAATCGGACTGCCAACATCCTTGCCATGGCTCAGGGAACATTGTGGAAAACGAGGCCAATGAGTGGGTAGGAATACTTTGAGGCATGGTCCATCTCCCTGCTACTCCATAGTGATTTACTGAGGCCTTCATGACCCTGCAGTGAATGCCATAATCCCACTGAACAGGGACCCCTTGTAATGAGATCATTAGCAAGGGGATAAGAGTATAACACACACACACACACACACACACACACACACACACACACACACATAAATCTGCAATATTACATGGGTTGGCAAGCTCCTTCTGGGCAAGACCTATTTTGGGCTCAGAAGCCATGTGCTCTTTCTGTCATGATTACTCAACTTTGCAATGTAGCGCTGTTGCATAAAAAGCAGCCATGTAAGGGGAAAAGCATGGTTGTATTCTAATAAAATTTTATTTCTCGACACTGAATAAAAAGACCGAAATTTTGGACCTTCCTCATGTTGTGTTTGCCATACAGCAAGTGCAGCTGCTGATCCAAAATAATTTTAGAATGAAGAAAAGTATAGGTGGCAGTAACAGTACAATTTATGTGGAAAACAAGGACATTAGATCTTTATCTTAAAAGGTTCTGACGTTTATAGCACCAGCACAAATTGAAGTAAGATTTGATGGTTACCTACATGATGTATAGCTATCTTTCACCAAGTTTGTATCAGATTAGAAAACATATTCACAATGCTTTCCCATGCATGCTTATGTGCATGTGTGCATGCATGTGTGTGCATACACACACACACACACACACACACACACACACACACACAGCATTAAATCTTTATCCACCTATTAGCTGAATAATTGCTAACCTCACTTATATTCACTTATAGGGTAATATCAGTGTTTACGAATGTTAGTCTTGCTGCTACATTGTTTAAGATAGCTTGATTCATTAGAATAAAATCTGAGCCTCCACCAGGCTCTCTCCAGGGTCTGCCTCTTCCTGGTTTGCCATCACACCGTACCTATGCTGGCTTTCCTTAGACTCCAGCTACATACAATCTCCCTCTACCCTGCCTTTTCAGGGCTTTGTCTCTCACATGAAGTATTTTTTTTCCTTTTATTTTTAAGTTTGCTCAATCCATTCTTGTCATTCAGATCGCAGATGAATGAATAAAGTCACTAATGAAAATTCTTGAGATAGGAATCACACTTGAGATTACATGAACTAATTCCCATAGCTCTAAAGAAATCTTCTTCCTGAAACTTGGATACATTTTCTTAAACCGTACAGATTTCATGCCTTATTATTAAGAGGAAGTGATTTTGTACTGGATTAATCTAACTAAAGTTATCTAAAGCAAGCACATGCAAAAAAAAAAAACAGTTGAGGATGTGAAGGTGATCTGGCCGTAACATCTGTCACCCCATTGATTGCCAGGTTTGATTCGCTGATCTGGCTGGCGAGGCAGGCGACCCCTTCCTCTCTCACTGCTCCATGTGCATCCCTCTTGAAGCAGCACTCTCATTTTGAGAGGACAACCTTCCATGAATAAAGGAGGGCTGGTCTTTGTCAAGGGTATATAAGTAGCTGTGCTCCCCTGCTAGAACCTCCAAACAAGCTCTCAAAAAGGTAATTGATGAGTAAAACAAATCATCAATAAAATTTGAGAAAATAAGAACTGAGGAAATAAAGCAAAGTTGACCTATGCTGGCCAGAGTTCAGTCTGAAATAGTGGAAAATAATGTCTTCCAGACTCACGCCAGTTCAAACACAGTGTCAGAACAGCAGGGCTTTTCCTGACTGGACACAACCAGGGAACAGATTGTCTTTCATTCTGGCCAAGTTAGAATGTCAGCCAAGAATTAGATACATTGCAGGCAAGCCGGATAAATTGTTGAGCTTGCCTATAGAAGAAAGGAATGAAAAGGCTGAAGAGATGCATACTGCCCAGAAGGATAAAAAAACATGACCCTGACTTTTCTCTCTTTAGTAATATTTTTCTGTGTCGTGATTGATTTTTTTTTTTTTTGATGGGGGGAGGGTGGTTTCAAGGTAAAGTCTCACTCTAGCTCAGGCTGATCTGGAATTTACTATATAGTCTCAGGAAGGCCTTGAACTCACAGTGACCCTCCTACCTCTGCCTCCCGAGTGCTGGGGTTAAAGGTGTGCACAACCACACCCAGCCATAATTGATGTTTTAAATATTAAAATTCATATCATTTTACAAGAATGTGGTCCCCCTGGCATTTAGATTCTTATTTTATTTATGCAATATTTTGTGTCACCTCTTACTTATGGATGTTAGTGATAAGACGTTTTTACTTCTTGATTGACTCTCCAATTAATGATATCATTTTCCTGTTTGTTATGGTTTCTGACATATTATAGTCACCTTGGTTGCCTGGAATTCTTAGTTATCTGCTGTTGTATACACGACTTGCTTTCTCATTGATGTGACAAAAAAAACTGACAAAAGAAACTTAAAGAAGGGGTTATTTTATTGATAATTTAAGGGGATGCAGTCTACCATGGCAAGAAAAATATGCTGCTCGGGGTAAGAGGAATTCTAAAGTTTCCCCTGATTATGTCATATGGGACATTTTCTTATCTCTTTTATCAGAAAGACTAATTCTAGAAGTCTGATAGATACTGAACTGAAGTTCTACATACCCAGTTGGTATACAGTTGTCTAGTATTATGTTTTCAGTACATTTCCTCACAGTGATCTCTGCTTAGTGCTCACCAATCTAGAGATCTTCTGTTGTACCCTCTTTTTAAAAATATCCAGAATTTGCTCCCAGAAGCCATAGGTTGTTCCAGGAAAATCCTAGTGCCAGGCGTGTACTACTTCCCAGTGAGGCCACTGGAATTCCATACAGTATAGACTTGTGCAAATGCTCCTGGTTGGCCATCAGAACTAGATGAGAATACTCTATTGCTGAAGATACTACATGCTTAAGTTGTAAAGCATTGAGAAATCAAGTGGGAACTGAGCTGAAAACATCTTCCCTGCTGGCAAGCTCTCATAGTGCTGGAAAGTACAATGTAGGTTTCTGGGGAGGAAAGTTCATCTTGTAAGCTATATAACAAGTCAGCAGACCTGACATACCCACTGGTACAGTAGTGACACACTTGTTTTGGGGATAATCAACTGCTTTCTGATTGGTTTTGAGGTCTGCTATTCAGAAAGGAATACATGGTACTGGAAACCTAGTCAGAAGCCTGAAAGGTCATAGGACACAGGAGGGAAGCTATTATTTATGATTGGACAAATATTGTGCCCATCATATTCCCCTCTAAATATGTATATTTATGCCCATTTTTTTAGTGTTGTTTTAATCTTTAGAGAAGCTTCATTTTGAAATTGACACTAAGACTGGGGAGACTCAGACTCATAAAAAGGCTGCATAGTGACTGATGAGTGCTTTGAGGCAAATGAGACAGATCTATATCACATACTCCAGGCTCAGGAAATACTGGGCAAGAGGTTGGAAAGAACTGAAGAGTGAGGAGAGTGCTCTGAAATGCTACTATTCATTTTGTGAAATAGCTGTTGCACTCATAGACTTTACAGTCCCATCATTTCCTACACAAGATGTGCAGGACACAGAGTCTATCAGTGTTCTGCCATGGATGGTAGAGGAAAGAAGAAAACGGAAGAAAGATCAAAGTAGAAGAGGAAGTGGTTGGAAATAAGTAGGGGTTCAGTGGAAGGGGCCCTAAGAGGAGTAAGAGAAGATAACAGGAGGGCATTGTGATCAAAATCCATTAGATGTATGAAACTTGTCAGTAAAAGGTTTGAAAAGTGCCCCACACATAATTAGAGAGCTAGAGAGAAGTAGTCCAGTAGCAAAGAATGCAAGTAGGTAGAGATAATGGGACCTTTTCCTTGTTCAACAAACTCCTTTCTCTCTGTATCCATCAAGAGACAAGGGCTGGGTTTCCTTTCAAAGCTATCATCTCAGTGATCTGGCTTTCTCCAACTTGTTCTCACCACCAAAGACTTCCTCACATCTCAAAATTACAAGTGGGTCACAAAAATCTGCTGCTTAGTGAAGATAGTGAACACATCAAATGCTAAGTAAGTAAAATTAGTAAAGTGACCAGATGTATACGTCTTTCAGAAATAACTTTGGAAATCCCAGAGTTCATTATCCTTTCTTTTTTTTTGGGGGGGGGATATATGTGACTGATGGACCTGGTCAGCCATTTAGATCTTCAGTTAATTGATTGGATGAGGAAGTGACCAAAACACTTAATACAAAATGTCAAAACAGTCTGGAAAGATGGCTCAGGGGCTAAGAGCACTTGCTGATTGAGTTTGATTTCCTTAGGATCCATAGGAAAAACTGAGTGTGACCACAGATGAATTTTACACCAGTCTATAAAGAAGGGGGTGGGAACCAGAGATTTACTCTGACTCCCTGATTAAGCAATGGCAACTCTTGATTGAGGAACAAACCCTGTCTCAATAAAGTATGTGGTTGAGCAATTGAAAAGAACACCCAAAGATCCTTTCTGACCTCCACAAGCAAATGCATGGTGTGTACATTTACACACACACACACAGAGGCATACACTACATATAACATACCACACCACACATAGTCTACACACACATAAACACACACATGCAAAATCCACATCAAAACAAACAGGATTCAGCTTGAGTGGATATTCATTCATTAATTAGGTGAATGGGCTGCTGTGGGGGTTTGATTCAGGTGTCCTCCATAAATTTAGGCGTACTGAATGCTAGGTTCCCAGCTGATGAAGATTTGGGAATTAAGGTCTCCTGGAGGGAGTGTATTGTTGGGGGCGGGCTTATGGCTGTTATAGCCAGTTTCCCCATGCCAGTGTTTGGCACACTCTACTGTTGCAATTGTCCACCTTATGTTGGCCAGGGCGTAGTGTCCACCCTCTGCTCATGCCATTGTTTCCCCCTGCCATCATGGAACTTCCCCTTGAGCCTATAAGCCAAAATCAACCTCTTTTTCCTACAATCTGCTCTTGGTTGGGTGATTTCTACCAGCAATGAGAACCTAACTGCAACAGCTGGTACATTTGTTTCTGATGATTCTTTTCTGAGACTAGAGAAGTTGAAGAGTTGAAATTGAATATTTTCTAACTGCATGACCAAAATTCATAATAACGAAAAAATAAGAAATTTTGGGCTGGAGGGGTGGCTTAGTGGCTAAAGTGATTGCCTGTAATGCCAAAAGGTCCCAGGTTTGATACTGCAGGATCCACGTTAGCCAGACACACAAGGAAGCGCACATGTCTAGAGTTCATTTACAGTGGCTGGAGGCCTTGGCATGCACATTCTCTCTCTCTCTCTCTCTTTCCTTTTCTCCTTCTCCCTCGTTCTCCATCAAGTAAATAAAATTTTTTAAATAATTAAAAAATAAGAAATTGAAAGATCATCTGCTTGAGATTGCATTTTTTTAGAATGGTTATAAAGAAAAAAATACTTTAAATAGTTTTCCAAAATGCATTTTCATATAAATCCAGTTGACATTATGAATTGTTTTGTATCTTGTGTTCTGATTCATTCCTCTATAACAGATATATCTTAAAAGTTTTGTTCAACAACAACTAAAAAGCCAATCCTGGCAGGTCATGAGTCAGCTTCGTCTGGCAGATTGTATCTTAGTAAGATGAGGTCAGAAGAGGAAAATTTCCCCTCTCTACCCCAAAACTATGAACAGAATGAAACTCTCACAAAAACTCCACAAAGAGGTGTTTGTTCGCAGAGTAGACTTTAATATATGGATAAGATTTCAAATAAAGGGGTTAGATCTGCAAGCAACACCCTGCATTAGCAGCCACCTTCAATATGCTTACACCTAAGGAATGTGTCCTGCTAGACAATCCTCATTTAGGTATTAGGAGATAGCTGAATAGTTAAGAAGGCTTGTTGCTTATGCATAAGGGTCTCGGGTCTGAGGAACACTAAATTCCACTCCCAGATTCCACTTAAAAATCTGGTTGTGGCCACATGTCTGTAAACCTTGCCTGTAGCAGTGGATAGAGACTCTATTGGGCTTGCTGACAAACAGCAACTCCTGGTTCAAGGAGAAACCCTGTCTCAAGGAAATAAATATGTATGAACAATAGGAGAAGTACCCCTGACACTCTTTCATTTTTCAGTCAAGGAGACACACATGAACATGTGCATCTGCACATATCACACATATCATACATATACTACATGAATACACACACACACACACACACACACACACACACACACACACACACACCCCAAAGAAACTTCATTTAAAGAACCCAAATGCTAAGTGGGCTAGACCATGAGTTGCTTGGACAGATATTGGTCATTTTCCCCCAGTCACCCATGTAACACCTCCTGGCACTAGACTCACCAACTGTCTGGGGACTGACTCTCTTCCAACTTCCAGCCATGAGATTCCATTTTACTTGTTGACCAAATCAGGTGTCTTCAGCAGTACTGTCTTACCACTAACCTTTGGTGGGTCATCAAGTGCTTGGCTAGAAATCTGTCTTTCTTTTAGGAAACCTTGAAGGTCTCTCTGATCAAAAGCTCATTGTGGATGATAGCCACATGCTGGTACTGGGAGTTACAGGTCAGTGCCCTGACTAAGAAGGAGGAAAAAGATAGCTAATATATAAGAGTTGGTGAGAAAAGAGAGAGAGAGAGAGAGGAAGAGGGAGGGAAGGAAGCTATAAAAGATTAAGGCTAGTCTTCATCATACTGGGATACCAGCACAAGAGGGAAGGAGATCAACACAGAGAAAAATCAACTCCTATCAAATCAGAGAGCCTGAGACCCAGAGGCCCCCAACACCTCATCACTGAAGCAGACCAAAAATGAACCCAACATGGCTCAGGGAAATTTTGCGGAAGAGGGGGCGGAAAGAATGTCAGAGCCACATGTTGGATCATGATATGCAGAGACATTTATCTTACCCATAACTGTGGGCTCACTCCACAATGCATGACCCATATACCTCAACAAGGAGGGGCCAAGGGGAGGGGGTAGGTCATGGATGGGCCTAATAATGGTACCAAACTGCCTGTATTTGCTGAATAGAAAACTAATTAATAAGATATAAAATATTAAACAAAAAAGAAGCCAAATGCACTGGAGAGATGAATTAGTGATTAAGGTGCTTGCCTGCAATGTCAAAGGTCCCAGATTCAATTCTCCAGGACCCACATAAGCCAGATGCAAGATAGCCTTTGCATCTGGAGTTCATTTGCAGTGGCTGAAGGCCCTCGTGTGACCATTACCCCCCTCCTTCTTTCCCTTTCTCTCTCCCTCTCTCTCAAATACATAAAATAAAATACTTAACAAAGAACCCCAAAATGGAGAATGTCAGTTCAGTATTTGATGTTTTTAATTTGGCCCCTTTATATACTTAGTGTGTAAAAGTCAGGACCAAGCATAGGCTTTTCATCTTCTATTGTGACCTTTAAACTATAATTAAAATTTGTTATCAATTAAATTCCATTTTAGTGCTTTCAAGAGTTTTTAAAAATTGAGAAAAAATAAAATACAATAAGATTTTAAAAAGATCATGTTTATGCATTAAGTGTGTCTGAATTTTGTGTTGGCACAATTAACATTTCTAGACTTATTATTAAATTAAATTGATAGTCTAGGTTATTAGGAGCAAAACATTAAAAAAATTGTAGGAGGTTGTACTTAAAACAGATTTTAGTCTTTTAAATTGTTCTATAGGTCCCTTCACATGTAACATGTAAATATCTTTTTATATATTGAACAGAAACAGGCAAGAAAAGTAACAAAGCAAAACATGTCTTTATTCTGTGGTCATTTTCTCCTTTTACCTTCTCATCTTTAGTTCTCTATGTGTGGTGTTATATCATGTAATTAGTTTTATTAGATTTTACATAAACCATGAACAGTCCTGATAACATTTATTTATTAAATAAAACATGAATATTATAGTGGATTTGGAGAAAAGTATTGAAAATAATGCATGATAGTATGAAATAAAATGGTAGCTTTGAAGAGGCATGTGACATTTTTTGCAACTACTTATCAGACATGTCTCTTGGAAAGGGGTATTAATTGCCTAAACTTGAAAGTTTCTTTTGCTTTTTCAATGGTAAGAAACTCTAAAGAAAAGATTTTATTTGACATATGTATTTCATAGAATGCATAAGTAAAAAGATAAATAAAGCTTACTTGTCTGCTATAATCCAAAGTAAGTGTGTGTGTGTGTGTGTGTGTGTGTGTGTGTTTGTGTTTGTGTTCCATGATTTTGTTGTGTTACATGGCAGTCATTAAATTTCAAAACTTTACTGTAAGGATCAAATAACCAAATACTTAAAAGGTAAAAAAGAAAAAAAAAAAAAAAGCTGACAGAAAACCTCAAAAAGTTCATGCCTAAATAACTAGGTTAAGTTTTTTGAGATACTATCATGTGGCATTGGACTTAGAAGTAATTTTTAAATGCTTTGAAAGCATATCACAAACTTACGAAGAAAGCAATGAATTGCTACCAAAGCTATGAAAGTATATTGGAAAAGTGTAAAATTAGTTTATTGGTTTAAAAAACTTCAAATAAGTAAAAGGAAATCACTAAGAACATAAGACGAAAATTGTCAGAGAAAAAAAGTCATTTGTTATTTCAGAAAGAATGATTGCATTGACACACTAGAAAATACTTAATTTGCATTAATTTGTGTAAATAAGTGCCTAGGATGAACAGGGAAGGTTTTCTGTTATAGTATTTCATGTTCATTTATGTGTATTGCCATCCACGATTCATAACTTGATGGGGTTGACCGTCGTTGACCCATCTTCAAAAGCAGTGAGTGTTGAACACATGGGACTCCTCCTACTGACTAGATTACAGAATAAGCAAGCTGTAGTTATTTGGCTCCAATTCATGCCTCCCTCCACAATGCATTATAATTTTTAATGCTTTTTAAATTTTTTTTTTTATTTATTTGAGAGAGAGACAGAAATAAGCATGGAGAGGTGGGAGAGAGAGAGAAAGAATGGGTGCTAGAACCTTCAGGCACTGAAAATCAACTCCAGATGCATGTGCCCCCTTGTGCATCTGGATTATGTGGGTGCTGGGGAATTAAACCTGGGTCCTTTGGCTTTGCAGGCAAGTGTCTTAATCATTAAGTCATCTCTCCAGCCCAAATTCTAATGTTTTAAAAATTACTTTTCTCCCACTTCGCTCTCTCTGGCAAAGGCAGAGAGATAAAGTTTATGACTTGCTGGGGCATGCTCAAATAATTCAATGGTGATTTTTTTTTCTTTTATTTTTTTTAAATTTAATTTATTAGTTTTCTTTTCAGCAAATACAGGCAGTTTGGTACCATTGTTTAGGCTCATCCATGATCTACCCCCTCCCAATGGACCCTCCTTGTTGATGTAAATGGCTCGTGCATTGTGGAGTTAGCCCACAGTTATTGGTACAATAAATGTCTCTGCATATATTTTTGATGATATTAATACATTTAAAAATGTTTATTGGGATGGGGGGTGGTTCAGAGATAATAATTTTGGCATGCCATATATCTGATGAAAACTTAATCTAAACAAAATATGGCAAAGAATCATGGTGCAGTTTGCTTTCATACAAATCTTATCCAAGGGCTCAAAAGCTAGCTCAGCATTTAAGATACTTGCCTGCAAAACCTAGTAACAAGAGTTCAATTGCCCAGTACCCATGTAAACCAGATACACAAAAGAGGTGCATGCATCTGGAGGTTGTTTGCTGTGGTGAGAGGCCCTGTTGTGACCATTATCTCTCTGTCTCTCTTTCTCTCTCTGTATCTGTCTTTTTCTGCTTATAAATTAATATAAAGCAATATTAAAAATATTCTCGGATGCCCCTAAAACATTACAGGCCATTGCCAAGGCCCTTGGTTTCCCACCAGGAATAGATGGTAAAACCCTATTGCTGAAGACTCCATATTTGGGCTGCAAGGTCACTTAGAAATCCTTCTGGAGCTGACCTGAAAACCTCTTCCATGTAGACCAGCTGACAGAAAGCTGGAAAATGCCATGCTGCATGCAGTTCAATGGGAGAGAGAAATTACCAGTGAAGATACTTAACAGTGGACATTGCAAGCCTTATATTTTGCCAGCCATGCCAAGTGAACCAACAGTGCAATAGTGGCATGTCTGTTATGGGGAAACAAACATCCCTCTAATTTGACTGGATGCCCACTCCATGGGAGGAAATCCATCCCTGATACTAAAATCCTACAACAGGGGTAGTCATGATCCCTAGGGATATAATGTCTGCTGTTGTCCGGCTAAATGTATATACTATGCTCACCAAAATGCCCAGTAAGCGCTTATTTTAATATTCATATACATATATTAATTCTACTCTCACTTTTGGTTAGAAAATGTTCTCTTTTCAGGTTGCAGTGACCTTGGGATGACTCAGAAGGCACCATTGTGCTGAGAAGTGACAGAGGAATGCTCAGCAGTGAAATATCTCTATTACACCTTCCAAGGCTCAGGGTCCATTGTAGAAGAGGTGGTAGAAAGAATGTTAGAGGGCTGGAGAGATGGCTTAGTGGTTAAGCGCTTGCCTGTGAAGCCTAAGGACCCCGGTTCGAGGCTTGGTTTCCCAGGTCCCATGATAGCCAGATGTACAAGGGGGCGCATGCATCTGGAGTTTGTTTGCAGAGGCTGGAAGCCCTGGCGTGCCCATTCCCTCTCTCTCCCTCTATCTGTCTTTCTCTCTGTGTCTGTCGCTCTCAAATAAATAAATAAATAAATTAATTAATTAATAAATTAATAAATAAATTAATAAATTAAAGAATGTTAGAGGCAAAGGAAGGGTAGGACTCCTTACAACATGCTCCTCTAGACGAAAAATGCCCTGGATATATAGGACCTCACAGTGCCTGACACTACCTAGACAAGACCATAATAATAGAAGGAAAAGATCATGACATCAAAATAAAAGAGAGACTGATTGAGACAGGGAGGGGATATGATGGAGAATGGAGTTTCAAAGGGGAAAGTTGTGGGGGAGGGAGGGCATTACCATGAGATAATGTTTACAATTATGCAAGTTGTAAATAAAAAATTAAATTAAAAATATTATTCATACTTTCAAGTAATGATCCACTCTTTAGTAACATAGACCAATGAATGTGTTGTACCCAACTCTCCCATGATTTTGAACAGAAAGAAACATTAAAATTTTTTCTTTTTTAGGATAATAAAAATAATGAATGTATTGATTTTGATACAAGATCTTTAAAATTATTAAGGTGCATCTATGCATTCTACTAGGTTATTTTCCATATTAACTCTGAGGAAAAAATTCAAGAGATCTACATTAATGAAAGGGCCTAACGTTTGCTCCATGTGATCAGCCTAGGAGCACTAGTTGCTGTAAGACCAACCCTTTGGCTTTCAAGGCTGAAGAGAGCAACATATCCTAACTCCTACACCCCCACCAGTGTAGCAGAGAAAAGCAGAAGGAAGGCTGTCTGACCTACCACGAGAATACACTATGATTTGTGACCAGAACCACAAATTAGTCATTTGCATTTCTGTGGTATTCTTCTTTTCCTGTATGTCTTAGTTGGGTCTTTTGGAGGAGGAGGGCAGAAGAGAAGCAGGGTTCCAGATAGAAGTATTAATTTATCCTGGAAGTACAATTCATTCAAAGGCTGCTTATCTCAACATTCCATAGAAACAAAGAAGATAAGTGAAGAGGAAATTACTTCTTCTTGATTGGATTTATTTGATTGTTTACTACTAAATCATGTCATTGTATACGGTTGATATCCTGAAGTTCTGAATCACTTTTAGAGATGACTTCAACATTTTGGGCTGGGTGTGGTAGCACACGTCTTTAATCCCAGAACTCAGGAGGCAGAGGTAAGAAGATTGCTGTAGTTCCAGGCTAGCCTAAGACTACATAGTGAATTCTAGTCAGCCTGGGTTAGAATGAGACCCTACCTTAAAAAAAAAAAATCACTTATGATTATTTTTTCTTCTTGAATATTTTCTACACACTATGTCCCAAAATAGGGTGAGTGGGAAAACAAAAATGATTATGAAGGTCATTATTCCTTTAAGGCTCTGTCAGTACAGCGCAACAGTACCTTCCTGAATTCTCAAGAAACAATTATTAGGAAAGGTATTATAGTTTCTAAAAGACAAGAACCTGTTGTACTTACCTTTGCGTTGCTGGGAAAAACAAACAAACAAACAAACAAACAAACAAACAAAAACAACCCCTGATCAAAAGCAGCTGATCAGAGGAAAGGATTTATTTTGACTTAGGGGACGCTTCATGCTGGCAGGGGCAAGCATGATACAAACAAGAGGCTGGATAGCACTTTTTGCTACAGCAGGTGGCATGGAAAGTGGCAGCACGATGGCAAGCTGAACTCTGGCAAAGGGGAAGCTGGTTATAAAACCCCTAAGCCATCCCGAGCAACAAACTTCCTCTAGCAAGGTTCCACATTCCAAAATCCCACCAGCTGGGGGTGAAACATTCAAAACATATGAGGTTATGGGGAATATCTGATTTAAACCAACACAACACTTCTCTTTTCCATCTTTTCATTAAGAACAAAATTTGCATACACATACAATCTATATTCAAATAGTTATTTCATGCAATTATACATAAACACAAACATAAATTATCTATTTCAGCTCTTTACTTATCTATGTATCAATCATCTACCTATCTGTCTATCTATTCATCCATCCATCTGTCTATTTATCATTAATCATATATGCCAGAAAACCCAGTATAGAAAATGTCTCACTTTTCAGCTATGGATGTTCAACAAAAAATACAAAATATTTTACCTCTTCTTCAGCTAAAATGCTGAAAATATTCAAAGCTATATGCCTGAGTTAGTATTTATTAGGATAAGTATAGGATGTGTGCCCACTGAAATTCCAGACTCTTGGAAGGAAAAATACTTTGTGTTGAGTTAAAGGTACATATTATGATAGTGTGAGTGGATTTCTTCAAGCATGGGGACCTTGCCCCATGAAAAGAATTTTGAAAGAATCCAGGGCATTCAGGGATGTGGTACCTGGTTTTCTAGGTATTAGACTCTTGAGTACCTCTATTCTGAGGATCTATTTCTTAGTTGTATTTGACTCAGAGGATGACAATATTATGATCTTGGAGCCACTAACCCTCAAGTAAAATTTTAAATGGTATAAAAGATGCTTCATTACTTTTATACATTAGGTAATATTTAATAAGATATTTCTAACTTTTCAAATGAGGATTTTTTTTTCTGAATCGGAAGACCTTGTTATTGGGAACTTTAACACATAACATATACTTGGTCATGTTCTTATCCATTATATTCTTTTCTCTTCTTTCCCATGACCCCCATCCTCTGAAGACCCTCCTCTTTCAAGGAAGTCCTTCCTCTGTTTTGTCTCCTTCTTTTTGTCCTCTTGTGTTCTTTATGGCAAAATGTTGATGGGCTCAGAAACATAGTGGTCTTGTGGGAGTATCTATAACTACTGAGGTGTTAATGAATATACTAATTGGTTCATGTCATTAAAACAAGACTCCAAAGTACAACAACACACCCTTGTGGTTCATACATTCTTTTTGCTCCCTCTTCTGGAATGTTCCCTGAGCCTAGCCTCCCACAGAAATCTCCTTAGTGTTGAGTTCTTATTTTCTCTTATTCTTCTTTGATAAAATTTGAATCTCCTCAATGTATGTTATTATTTCCATAGAGAAGGTTCTCTGGCTATCAGTGATCATAACATAGCCTTTCTGCCACTCCTGTTGCAATGTTCCCTCTGCCCTAGGGGGCTGTGATAGAGGTGACTCAGTCAATGCTCAACACTGGCCATTTTCTTCTTATTATTTTGGTGGGTCTTGATTCTCCCCAATATTTTCTTCCATTTGTAAAATGAAAAATCTCTATCCAAAAGTGAGATCAGCACTTACTAAAGGGCATAAACATGTATGGCCAGAAGGCTTATAGGGATAATCTCTGAATTTAGGCAAAGGACAGTGGAAGCTTCCTTCTGAGGTCTATGATCTGCCAAGCCATAGGCTTTTGACTTGGTTCTCAGTACCAGACATGAAATTCATGTCCAATGGAAGAGTAGTTGATTACTTTTATAAACTGTATCACTATTGCATCCATCTTTCCTGGGTAGTTGATTTTGTAGCTGGAAGGATCCACTGCTTGTTCACACTGTAGAAGACTTTTTTTTTTTCCCCTCAAGCCACTTTATATAGTGCTCTTCAGCATTGTGACAGCTTGCCCTCAAAGAAATGGCTTCCATCTTGGTTCCAGCTTGATACTCTACTGTATTTTCAGATGGTATAAATCTTTTGTCATTTAGATTTGGATTCTGATGCTCAAGTAGCAATGTAAAATATGATCTAGTAAAGACCAAGATCTCTTTTAAATATGTTGAGATAATATTCTGGAGACATTCTAGCACAATTCTAAGAATGGTAGGAAAAATGAATATTTGCACATAGAAGTATATATTTCTTGCCAAATTTAATACTTGGTCATAGAACCAAATTTAATCTGATTTAAAAAAAATTAAATTTTATTTTTCTTCTACATACTATCATGAGGCAGATGTATACCAATTATACAAACATAAATGTGTATGTAGTAGGAATAACTAAAGGTTTGTGAGGAATGTCAACAACTCTATGAGAAAATTGTCTCAGACTAAATAAATTGAAAAATAAATAAATATTAAAATACAGAAAACAAATTATTTATTTATAATAATGAATATTAAGTATTGTTAAATGAAGAAAATATTTTCTCAGTGCTAGAGAGAAGGCTTAGCAGTTGAAGTACTTGCCTACAAAGCCTAAGTATCCACTTTGATCCCTTAGTACCCAGATAAGCCAGATACACAAGGTGGCACATGCTTCTAGAGTTTGTTTACAGTGGCTGGAGGCCCTGGTGCACCCATTCTCTCTCACTCTCTTTTTTCCCTCTTTCTGTATCGTTATCTCTTAAATAAATAAATAAATACAAAAGTTTTTTTAAGAAAAAAAGAAAATACTTTTTCTACTTCTCATTTGGAAACTATGTATTTAAAACAAAATTAAAGTTTTATTCTTTCATCCCTTTGATATTTCTCTGTGATAGTGCTTCTCTTCATCTTCTCTCTCCCTTTCCAAGTAAATAAAGAAGACAATTCTCCGCTGGCTTCAATCTTTCAGCTAGCCTCCTCCTGTTATTTTAACTCCCCCTAATATAAATCTCATAATTCATGTTTTTCCTGAATCAGCCTCATAATTCATAATTTAAAAAAATAAAAGTTTTAAAATAAGTTCTGCTGAACTCTGTCTTATAAAGCTCATTTTCAAATTGTTAAACTGTGATAAACAGAAGTAGATGTTACCAGTTGTGAGCAGGGGATGGTAGCAGAGAGCAATTCTTGCATTTAAAATCTGACCTATATTCAGTCCCAAATTCAAACTCTTTATATTTTCAAACTATTTCTAATGTATAAGTCCTGTTTCTATGACCACATATTTTTAAGAACTCATTTAGTTATATATTTATAAAACTGAATATAAGTATCAGGTGTGGTTAGTGACATTTATTGTTCCTTTCAAACATCACTAATGGATGTAACTTAAGCAAATGTCTTGCTTTGGGAAACCAAGATCATTTTATATCCATCTATTTAAAAGGTCTGCAAGAATGAGTTCCAATATAAGGGTTTAAATAGGCATGCAGTGAAGAGTATAAATCAGAGTGAGTTGTTATATACTGTTTTTTCAATACTTCTTAAGGGATTCATAACCATCACTAGACATGTTAGAGTTATAGACTCAATTTATAGTGTACACATCCTGGCTGTGCATCATAAAACTAATTGTAAAGAACTGTGTAATAAATATAAGGAAGATCATTGCTTTCCACTTGGAAGACAATTTACAAGGGAGTGTATTCAGTTTACAAAATTAGTTTAATTTTTTCAGAGGACTAAGAAACTCTACTTAATAAACAATCAAACAACAATACAACTTTGGTCTCATTTTGGCAACTAAAGCAAGATCATCATCTCTGCATTACCTCAATGTTGTTTTCAGGAAATCATTGGGAGGAGAGCTATTAAATACAGAGGTGGAAATGCAATGCTGAAAAGAGCAGGGGAGGTTACTGTTTAATGAAGAGCAAAATAGTAAAGGTGCACCATGTAAAAGCAGCATGACTGAATTTCATCTTCTGTAATGACAGAGAAGTTCCCTACTGCAAGATGTTCAGCTAGTCTTTAAAAAAATACTATCTGGCTTATTATTAGTATGTGTCTTTGGTCATTGCAATACTGAACTTGACACAATTTCAGAGGTGTTCTAATCCCCTAGCCCTGTGCCTATGCCCTGTGATAGAAAGGCATCTGAATAAGGTAGTGAGTTGATTTCTGGGGTCATCCCAGTAATATCACTCTGTGGCACTGACTAGAACCTGCCTGAGGTATGAACTTGCCTTTTAAGTCTGAAAAGCATATATTCCATTTGGTATACATTTTTTTTTTCTTTTTAATGTTCTGCTCACGGTGACCTCACCTTTTTGTTTAACCAAATCCATTAATCAAACATATCCCAGAGGTGGCAAATGATCTTTCAGAATTCTAATAGAAACAGAAAGTCAAGGACAGTACAAATTGATTCTCATCACCTACACTATTAGGTTTACAACATTGCAGGGCTTCCTTGATCTCTTATGAAAATCAGCCTCTCTGGTTAGCAGAGGTCTGAGGTTGTCGCAGTGAAAATGATTTCATGGGTCTGCCTGCAGGTCCAAAACAAAAATTGCTTTTTCATTTCCTACAAAGGCATATGATGCAAATTTTCACTGAATAAGCTGTCATCAATTTCCCTTTCTAATAGTTGGAAGATGATTACATACATAATACAAAATCTTTATTTCATTGTGAAAAATATTTTTTCCTTGTATGATATCAACATAAAGTATTCATGACAATTTTCTGTACTAAATTTTATATAACTATTACTACCTGAAATACAGGTAAAAGAATAGAAATGTAAATTATTTGAATTGGTTGGTGGTGATTTGAACTGCTCTGATGAGGAATGAGTTTTAATTCAGCAATCTGGCTGCATATTGAAGCATGAGAAGCTATTGAATAGATACAAAAGGGAAGACTATATGGGAATCTAGAGAGATACTTTCTTGAGAGCTTATGTAGTCTACAAATCACTGCACTTTATGTGTTCTATAATTAAACAGAAGAAACAGGAAGAAGGAAAAAGAAAGAGGTTGACTCAATGGTGTTATAAGGAATCAAATTTCTATGTTTCTCAACAGTATGGCGTGTCCATTTTCAATTCAAACCTAATCAAAGGGCAATACCTGGGAGAAATATATTCTTTGCAACTGGAAAAAAATTCAGGGGAAGTCTTGCTTAGTTAAGAATAAATTTTGCCAAACTTATTGTGAGGAGAATGAGGTTTCAGTCTTGGTCTCAGTTTTCTAGTAAAAGTAACAAGTTTCTATGCAATGGAATATAACAAAAGAGTAATAATGGCACTAGAAAGGCATTGTTTCTGGCTGGTGTTACATCATGTCATTTTCAGCATAATGTTGAATATGCTAAATCATGATACTTCCAATCTTAAGTATAACATCATAATTATAAATTCTTCAAAAACACATTTTGTCAAAATATTAATAATGGGCTTTCTGTTTTTCTATATTTCTGTGATCTTATTTAAATGTAAATTAGATCATGTCTTATGCTCCTCTTCAAAATTACATTCCAAAGCTTCCTGTGACGCCTTAAATGAGTCTGAGGCCCTGTAGAACTTGACTGCTATTTGTCTTTGTAGCATATCTAATCACCCATTTTTACCTGCCTTTTGTTTTGACAGGATTTCCCTCTTCTTGTGATTTCACAAGGCTGTTATGTTATCATTTTCTAGGTCTCTGCTTCTTAAAAGCCTACCATTATCCCTGTGTCCAAACAGGGTTCTTTGTATTATGGCAATTAGCCTGCTTGGAAAATATTTCATTAATTATTTCTTTTACTTTCATCTTATTTTATACATCTGTATTTTTTCCTTGATAATAAACTCTATGTAGGTAGATACTTTATCTGTATTTACCATTGGTATCAATGATTAGTCCAATGCCTGATATATGTGGAAGATCATGGCTATAGCAAGGGATACATTCTAACTAGCACTGGGCATTGGATTGGACCAGTCACTGAATAGAGGAAAAGGAAAATATTAGAGGTGGGAGCAAAGCCATGTAAGTAGATCTGAGCACCTGTCCCTTCTGTGGTGGTTTGAATTAGGTGTTACTCATAAACTCATGTTTTTGAATGTTTGATTCCCAGCTGATGGCAATTTGTGAGTTAGAGCCTTTCTGGAGGAGGCATTGCTGGGGTGAAACCTTGGTGGTTTATTATCTGGAGCTTGTGTGTTAGTTTGGGTCTCCTTTCTGCTGCTGTTCCTACCTGCTGTGGCAGAGGTGATGTCCAGCCACTGGTCGTGCCATGTATTTCCCTGCCAATGTGGAGCTTCCCCTTGGAACTCTAAGCCAAAATAAACAACTTTCCTCACATCAGCTATGTTTTGAAAGGTGCTTTATCTCAGCAGTAAGATGGTAACAATAAGAGAAAATTGGTACCAAGAGTGGGGCTGTTGATACTAGAAACATTACTGTGTTGCCTTGATCATTTGGAACTTATTTGTGGGAGGAATATGGAAGTATTTGAAACATTGGTCTAAGAAATGCACTGCAGTGCTCTTAGTAGAGCCTGATGAACTATTCTAATCAGAGTTGGAAGATCTAAATAAAGAAGTAACTATGGGCTCTGGATACTTGGCAAAATTGCTTTGTGTAGACTGGGCTAGAACAGTTTGTGTGAGGGGCTTACTGTATTCTTTATTACACCTTCTGAGAGCCTGTGGAGGGTTGTTGCACTGTATAGATATGGACTTGTGTGATCAGAAGGATGTGGCCAAGAAAGAAATAAAAGTTTAATTCTGGGGACAGCACCTGTTCAGCTGCAATTGTTTGAGAGGCCACCACTATTGAGATTGGGCCAGCTGTTCTGCATTCAGACAGCAGAAAGACTTTTGAAATAAGGGTCCTGAATAAAGGAATTTTCCTGGTGTTAAAAGTTGGTTTTAGTTCTATCTGGATTAGCAATTTGGTAGCCCACCTGGCTCTCTGGAGTATAACAAATGCAGGAAATAAATGGTCATTGGGTTTGTATCGTGGATTGCTTTTTGGAAATGGCCACTAGGTGATGTGAAGCAGGGTTTCCTATGTGGAGGCCTGATGGAGCCATGAGGATGAATTGTGGGGTGCAGTGCAGACCCCAGGAGATGCCAGGACTGTGGGATGGCTGCCAATGAAAGCTACTGTCTCAGGATGGATTATTCTCCCATCTGTAAGCAGCCCAGCTGGAGGGGTGGATTTGGAATTCCAGAGAATTCTTCAATGGTTAGAAATATTGTACTTAGAGCTATAATATTAAATGCTTGCCATGTTCGCACTCTTACATCATGGATGGTTGTATTTTATGAGGTTATGGGTGGTATGTGGTGGTTTAAATTATGTGTCTCCCATAAACCCATGGGTTCTAAATGCTTAATCTTAAATTGATGGCAATTGGAGAGGTAGAACTTTGCTGGGAGTGGACCTTTATGGTTTATTAGCCCTAACTTGCAGCGTTAGTTTGGTTCACTCTCATACTGCTACTGTCCTCCTGGTGCTGACAAGGAGGTAATGTGCAACCCCTACTCCACCATTTTTCCCCTGCCATCATGAGGCTTTCATGCAAGCCAAAATGAACAACTTTCCTCCCATCAGGTACTTTTTGTCATGTGCTTTATGACTGCAACCTGAATATACTATAACATCAGGTTATACAATTTACCTGAAAGATACCTGCCAGTAAAATGCCAAGGCAAGGTTTAAATTTCTGTTTGTCTAATCCCCAAGAACACACAATTGTATCTAATTTCAATGTGTTTTATAACTGAAGTAAAAACCACACATTGCACTTACTACTACCTTTCTTTAGATTGCTTGTGGTCCAACCAGAATGTGTATGTATATGCATAAATACATACTTCCTATGGGGAAAATGGTGGCAACAAGCTTAATAAAAAAGAGTAACTAAATAATAAATGCTTGGGTGAATTATTCAAATTTCTACCACTTTGTTATTTACACTTATTTTCCCTTAGATAATTGAATACTTCTAAGACCTGAAATATTGACAGCCCATTTTCTTCAAGTCCAAACCTCTTTTTAAATTTTTAATTTAATTTGTGTATGTGTGTATGTGTAGTATATGTTGTGTATGTACATGTGGTGCAAATGTGAGTCCTTCCTGCTCATGCACGCGGAGGCTGGAGAAGAACATTGGGTTACCATTTTGATTATTCTTCTACCTGATTTCCTTGAGACAGAGTCTGTCACTGAACCTGAAGCTGCCATTTTCCAGTCAACATGGAATGAAGTACAAGTACTAGCAATCCTCCTAACTCTGCTCACTTAAGGGCTGGGGTCTCAGGGGTGTGCTATGGGAACTGGGGAACAAACTCAAGTCTTCATGCTTGCACAGTAAGTACTGTTACTCCCTGATCCATCTCCCCAATGCCTCAAGTCCCAAACTCTTGCTATGCACTTTCTCTGTAGCTACATACATGCTTATTCTTTTTTTTTTTTTTTTTTTTTTTTTGCTTTTCGAGGTAGGGTCTCACTCTAGCTCAGGCTCACCTGGAATTCACTATGTAATCTCAGGGTGGCCTCAAACTCCTGGAAATCCTTCTACCTCTGCTTCCCAAGTGCTGGGATTAAAGGCATGCACCATCACATCTGGCTCAGACATGCTTATTCTTAATGACTGACTACTAAATACCTTCACCAACTATTTTATATGTTTCCTAAAACAACACTATTCACACCTGCTCCTTCATTGACATTCTCAAAGGGTAATCAGTTCCATTCCAACACTGGTCCTCAATCAAAACTTTTTTTTTTTCCAACCCATAAGGATTATTAGTTCTTGGCTAAATTAATATGTTGTATACATCAGATTTCCCACTAAGAATTTATCTTTGCCATAGGTCTGTGCTGCTCCCTCCTAGGTTCAGATAAATTATTTTTTGGATGGTGGTGACTAGGGAGGAGGCTCAAAAGTCATCAAATTGCTAAGAAAAAGTGACTGCTGCGATGGAGAGAGGGCTTAGTGGCTAAGATTCTTGTCTGTAAAGCCAAAAGACCCAGGTTCAATTCCCCAGAACCCACATAAGCCAGAAGTACAAGGTGATGTTTGCATCTAGAATTTGTTTGCAGCAGCTGGAGGCCCTGGTGTGCCCATTCTCTCTCTCTCTCTCTCTCTCTCTCTCTCTGTCTTTATCTTTGTCAAATAAATAAATAAAAACATCAAAAATCAAACAAAAATAAATGCTGGCGAGGATGTAGAAAAGTCGGAACACTTATCCACTGTTGGTGGGAATGTAGGATGGTACAACCACTTTGGAAAGCAATATGGACAGTCCTGAAAAGGCTGACTATAGAGATACCAACAGACCCAGTAATTCCCTTACTGAGCATCTACCCAAAAACCCTCAAGTCACAGTCCAGAGAGATTTGCTCAACCATGTTTGTAGCAGCTCAGTTCGTAATAGCCAAGAGCTGGAATCAATCCAGATGTCCATCACTAGAAGAATGGATAACTAAGATATGGTATATCTACACAATGGAATTCTATACAGCAATAAGAAAAAATGACACAAAGAAATTTGAGGAAAAATGGTTGAACCTGGAACAGATCATTCTGAGTGAACTTACCCAATCACAGAAAAAAACAAACAAACACACACAAAAAAATGCCACATAGTCTCATTCATCTACAGCTCCTAACCTGAATCTACCCAAGATACCTTACATATCCAGAAGCATCTCAGGGACTAGACACTAGGATAGATGGTGAGGGAGGGGATGGCATCGAAGGGGTGGGAAACACTAATCTAGACCCAAATGGCAAAGATACCATAAAATTCTACTTCCTAAAAGGCAGACCAAATGTCTGAACCTTCACCAGGCCCTTATAGGAAACACCTGAACCACAAGACAATGGAGATGGTAGGATCAATTCTAACCTAAATCTTCTACATCTTCCCTCCCTTCCTTTCCCTCTCTCTCTCTCCTCTCTAACTCTTGTGTATTAGTTATCTTTTTCCTCATTTTCTTAGTGGGCACTGACCTGTAACTCCCAGTACCAGCATGGGCTATCACCCACAATGAGCTTTTGATCAGAGAAACCTACAAGGTTTCCTAAAAGAATGACAGATTTCTGTCAGAGTACTTGATGACCTACCAAAGGTTAGTGGTAAGATCCTATTGCTGAAGATACCATATGCAGCTGATATGTAAAATGGAATGGCATGGCTGGAAGCCAGGAGAGAGTCAGTCCCCACACAGTCAGTGTGTCTAGTGCCAGAGGGTGCTACATGGGCGACTGTGGGAAATGACCAATATCTGTCCAAGCAACTCATGGTCCAACCTACTTAGCAGCAAATAACCTGTTGTGATGCCCACACAAGTGCAATAGTGGCACAGAGTCATGGGGCGGGGGGACCAACTACTGTTGATTTGGCTAAATGATCCCCTCAGTGGTAGGAGACCCATAGCTGGAGCTGGGAAACAAGTCAGAACCATATGCAAACATAAGCCCACTCTACAATATCAAGCTACCATCAATCATGGGCTACAAGAGAGCCTACACCTATTAAACTCTCTCTCTAAAAAAAGTAAAGGTTATCTCATTTGTCCTGGTGCTAACTTATCCTCCGTCGGAGAATCTGCTTCTCCTTTTCAGATAGATGCAGATCCTAAGGAGACAGCCACCCTATCATACCTCAAAAGGGCCACGGCTGAAACTAAGGAAAATTGGCGAAACAAGCAAGGGTGCTGTTTTCCTGAAGAACTGGATACCAGTACAAGGGGGAAAGAGACCAACACAGAGAAAAATCAACTCCTACCAAACCAGAGACCTAGAGGCCCCCAACACCTCAGCACTGAAGTAGAGCAAAAATGAACCCAACGTGGCTCAGGGAAATTTTGCAGAAGAGGGGGCGGAAAGAATGTCAGAGCCACATGTTGGGTCATGATATGCAGAGACATTTATCTTACTGATAACTGTGGACTAACTCCACAATGCATGACCCATATACCTCAACAAGGAGGGGCCAATGGGGAGAGTTATGTCACGGATGAGCCTAATAATGGTAACAAACTGCCTACATTTGCTGAATAGAAAACTAATAAAATAATAATAATATTTTAGAAAGAAATAAAGAATTATTAGTTCAATTGAGACTATTTTTGGAAATTTGGTTCTTTTCTCCATTTAACAATATTGGTAATTACTTTGAGCCCTTGTTATCACTAATTACTATCATATCATCTTCTTTCTATGCTTTTTGCTTTGCCGTGTATGCTATCATATTTTCTAAAATTGTCTAAAGTTACTAAAACTGTCATTTCTTACCTGAAGCACACATTTCTCATAGGATATTTTGTATTACAAAATTATTGGGGCTGGAGAGATGGCTCACAGGATAAAGTGCTTGCCTGCAAAACATAGCTACTCAAGTTCAATTCCCCAGTATCTATGTAAAACAATGACTAAAGAGGTACATACATCTGGAGGTCATTTACAGTAGCTGGAGGCCCTGGCATGCCTATTCTCTTCCTCCCTCTCTCACTTTCTTTCTCTCTGTGTTTGCAAATAAATATAAATAAATAAATATTTAAAAAGATATTATTCTGGTTCACAAGAATCTCCACTGTGTGATCTTCCCCATTCTTGTTATCAAGAATCTCCATACAGTCTAGCCATCCAGACTTGTGTCTTTTCCTGACCCTCTCCCCATTTACTCCTGTCTTTGTACACAGTTCCTGTGTCTTTTCCACCTGGAAACTTCATAAAAATAACAAACTGTGAAGTTCAGATTATCTCTCTGAAACAGTTCAGTTTTGCATGTGATTTTGCTACAATGATGTCCTTTGGTATGGCACCTATTTCATTCAATTAAAATGTATATTTACCTGTTGTCCTTAACAGGTGTATAAACCTTGTTAGTCTTATTCCTTTTTAAAGTTGTATATTTTTCTTCTTTATTGTCCACATAAAATACACAATGCCAAACATACTACAGAATGGTTGGCAGTCATAATAAACAATTATGATTAGAAACCTGATAGAATTTGAATTTCAAATGTTCCCTAAAGGCCCATGTGTTAGGGATAGGGATCTTGGATCCCTGAAAGAAGCTAGTAGGTGGAATAGGTAGAGGCTGAGCTAAGTGGGGGTTCTTCAGGTCTTTGGGGACCTTTGTTTGAATGAGACTGTGGGATCCCTGCCTTCTCCTCAGTTCTTTGATCTGACCATAATGTGATAATCTGTGCTCCAGCACAGGCCATCTGAGTGTGGACTGGAGGCATTAAAACTGTTATCTGTGCTGGAGAGATTCCTAAATTGTTAAATGTGCTTCTCTCATAAGCTTGAGTGCCTGAGAAGGCCTGAAACTGCCTGAGTTTGAATTTGAACATCCCCAATCAACAGTTGCATATGGCCACACAGTCTATAATCCCATTCCTGTGGAAAGCAGAGACCAGGAAATTCCTGGGCTTGCAAGGGGCAAGCTCTGGAATCAAAAAGCAACTCCATAGCAAGGGAAACAGGCTGATGAGTGATCGATAGGGACACCCAGTGTCTTCTTGCCATGGCCAGAAGCCAACAGGTCACTGAAAGTGAGTGATTGGGGCACCTCATCAGCAAATGCACATGCATACAACACACACACACACACACACACACACACACACACACACACGCAGCACATAATAACACATGCAAAAATGATCAAACATAATCTAAAAATAAATCTTTTCTTCTTGTAAATTATCTCAGCTTTTGTAGTAAAAAGCTAAGCTAGAGCTTTCTTAAAGGGGTAAACTACACAAATTTTTCTTACTTCATAGTCAATTTGTCAATCTGTGTTTAAACTTATGTATGGAAACCAGAATCACAACAGCTAAAGCTTAACCCATAGATATTGAGGAACCTGTCAGTGACTTTGATATCATTTATTTTGTCTAGAAAATACTTTTATACAATTTTCTCAAATTCCCCCTTGATATCTTCTATTTTTTTTTTTCTCCCAAGAATGAACACCTGTGCTTTTGTGTATGATTTCCTGCTCACTGTCACGGGTTCCTGAGGAGAATTATTTGGAAACAGAGATGGTAGTGCTCCTGCTCTGTGGTCACACTGGGAGCCCTCAGAAAGAACTAAGTCTGTCTGTGTTTCAGAAATCACTAGTTAAGATTAGTGTATGAGGTCTGCAGAGGAAATGCTATTTTGGCTTTAAAAGATCTCAATATCTACAACTGCTCACTCACATGGCTACTGAAGCTGTTAAGAACTCAGAAATCTTAAAGTCATGGAAATTGACTGTGGAGAAGAAAAGGAAAGTAGCAAGCATTTCAATATAGAACATGTTAAGAATTATTTGCTTGGAAAAGTATTCTTATCTTTAAGGGGTAATGTTTGTGAAACTCCTATTTAATTACATTTTAATTTTATTATCCCTATGTTTAAAATAGATAACACTATGTAATAAAAAATTCAAGTCTTAAAGATATTTGAGATCATTATTTTACACAAACATTCCCCTCCTCTCCCCTTATACCTTTTGGAAAAAAAGTCCACCCCATTTGTCTTTAAATTTGTCTGAGACAATGTAGTATCGCTCATGATTAATGTTTTCTTCATTTGGATCTTTAATTGCTTTTTTTAAAACATTAAGGCCAGATTTTCTTTTCTGACACTTCCACATAGTTTTTCTGATTCATCTAGTTGTGTATAATACATGTATGTATATTCAATGTAAATACATAATATGAAGCATAAAGCATTCATTTTTAAGCAACTTAAAAGATATGTGCTTCCAGTGCCATATCCTTTAGAAATTTGGAATAAATTTATTCTTTCCCCATCACTATCTTCTTCATAAGTTTATACACCTTTCATCTTCTAGTGGAGTGGAGAATAATAAAAATGTTATTATGTAATTTTTTTCTTATCATAGCATGGCATTACTAATTCACCACTCAACAGGGTAAGAGTATTACTTTTATTTATAGTACTAATGAGGCATTTATCATCACCATCTGCAATGCCTGTTTTCAGATACTTCCAAAGACTGGCATATGTTTATACAATTTTCAGTAAGCATGGGGTACTTTCTGTGTATAAAACAGAGGAAAAAAGTACTTGGTACAAAATAGCTGAGGACTGAATCTTAGCTTTATTTACTTACTTGGTTTGTTCTACTGGCAAATCTAAATCATCATTGTATGTGCATTTAATTAGAGAGAGATGAATAATGAGGGATATTTCTCAGAAGAACTTGTGTGATGTGGAATCAAGCCTTGGTATATAGAAATCAGATAATTTAAAAATTGTGCTTTCTCTATAAAATGATGAAGAAGGAAAGGTTCAATATAGCTGGCACACCAGAAGAGAAAAATCATATAAACACCACCAAGCTTATTTGTTTCCTATCATTAATTCATAATTATGCATTTGGTGTTTGAAATGAAATTTTTCTCTCTCCTGTTGTTTATTTTTTGATTCTGTTATTGAATATGTATTCATGATTTTAAAATTAAGAAAACAACTATAGTATAGCTGAAAAAATATTGGACTTAACAGTAATTATTTACTGGCTTAGATAAATGCATTTTGTCAATAACCAAAGTAAAATAAAATGCTACTGGGGGTTATAGCCTTAAGTGTCACCAGTACTTCTGAAGGCTGACTTAGTATACAATGTATGAGCCTACAGAACATAGCATGTTTTGCTTACACTTGTTGACAAGTGAGACCCTAGTGCACACACACACGTGTGTGTGTGTGTGTGTGTGTGTGTGTGTGTGTGTGTGTGTACATGTACATGAACCATTTCAATTCAACTATTTCAAAGTATAGTTTATGTATTACAGTTGTTCCCTGGTTTAAAAGCCAAGTAAACCTACATATTATAGATCAAAATGAAGATTACAAAATATTTTCACCATTCTAAAATGGTTCCTTGTACCCTTGGCAGTCAACGCCCTAGCTCTTGGCAAATAATCTGCTTTCTGACATTTTTCAGTTATTTGTCCCTAGTATTCTTGGAAATTTGTTTCCAGTTTCCAAATCCCCTTTCCCTACCAAGCCTCAAGCCTGCAAATGTTCAAATACATACATAAATTGGTATATACTGCATCAGTGAATTTCTCATTGCTATGAACATATACCTTACCATGAGCAACTTATGGAGAGAAGAGGTTTAGTTTGGATTACAGTTCTAGCAGGTAGATCCCTCAAGGTGAGGAAGGCATGGCAGGTGGCAGCACGGAGCCTATGTCTCAAGATCATATTTCCAGACAGGAAGCAGAGGAAAAACTAGGCATAAGATTGAGCTATAACACCTCAAGGCCATTATCAGCTAACCATTTCCTCCAACCAGCATCCACCTCCAAAAACTTTAATACTCTCCCAAATAGTGTTACTTTGTTGGGGATCAAGTATTGAAACACATGAGTCTATAGGGGACATTTTTATATGCAATCCACAGCCATACTTACATATACCCTAAACATATCCTTTTTGAATAAACTCTACATTACTTATTGTACCTATGACCATTTCTCACTAGCTGGCCTAAGAACTTCCAGGGGATCCTCCTTTCTCTACCTCCCTTCTGGCTGTGGACACACTGGGATTATGGATGCCAGTATTACTGTGCCCTGAATTATGTGGGTTCTCAAGGTTCTCATTCATCACAGTATTCTCACAGAAAATTCTTTCAGTAAAAAAAAAAAAAGAAAGAAAAAGAAAAGTATGTGTTATATGTGAAGAAATCCATTATAAGCAATGTGCTTAATTTGGAAAGTAACAGTCTATCTTAAGGATGTCATGAGTCAAATATGACAGATTAGCACTCTTAAAACCACAGAATTAATGATCATTCTTGTGCACATGATATACACGTGGAAGGTGGCAGGGTTTTAGCTAATTTTATATAATAGCAATGATAAAAATAAGAACAGTTTCTCTTTCTCAAGAAGCCATGGAAATATTTGTAGAAATTTAAAAGCTACTAGTTATGTTTATATTTAATACTATTATCAGTATTTGTACTAGTTGGACTAGATTTTTGTTAGTTAGAAACAAACAAGGTACAATGTTTTCAGACTGAGTTATTAATTTATATATACATTCCATTTCTTTATAAAGTTTAATCTGACCACACCATTTTATAACTTATTTTGTGCATATGAGAGGGAATTTTTAATAACTTATAGTGATCATAATTTTTATTTTATATGAGTTAGATTTAGTGATAAAATGTAGCTTTCAATTATATATTAATTATACAAACCTACAAATATTGATGAGAAGAGATGAATATTTACTTACTGATAGCATGCATAGAACTCGAAATTACATAGCAATTAACAAATTTCTTTTTTTCTGTTTTTATCTCCTTAATAATTTTTTAATGTTATTATATATCATAACAGGTTATATATTATTATTCCCTTGACCCAACCTCCCTTGACTCTAGTAAGGAAAACTTGCTTATTAAATGTAAAAATTTTATAGGAAAATACACAGTATTATCCATTGCAGACTCCATACTATATAAAATTTTTTCACAAGAGATTAAATTTTTTAGTATATTTTATTTATTTATTTCAGAGAAAGAGAGAGAGATAATGGGCACTCCAGGCCCTCCAGCCTCTGCAAACAAACTTCAGATGCATGTGCCACATTGTGCATCTGGCTTAAGTGGGTTCTGGGGAAGTGAACCTAGTTCCTTTGGCTTTGCAGGCAAGTGCCCTGATTGCTACACCATCTCTCCAGCCCTAACATTTTAAATGTTGAAAATGAATCTTATTTTTTGACAAACTCTTTTAGAGATGGCATATACATGTGCTTGGTGTATGTACATGCCAGTGTAAAGCAGTCACATGAATAGTTTCAAAGAATTTTCAAGTTTTCAAATTCTGCTTGTATAAAATTTTCTACAGTACAGCCTCACCATGTTTCTACAACTTTATCACCAAAAAAGGAATAATTTGAAAATTTAGCAGAGTGACTGAAAGTTTTTGTCATACATAATAGGATAAATAGGATTTGTAAACAGAATTATTCAATAAAGATTATGGTATTGGGGCTGAGGAGATGGTTTTTGGTTAAAGGCACTTGTCCTACAAACCTGTTGACCAGAGTTCAGATTCCCAGGACCCACATGAAGCCAGAAGCAAAGTGGCACGTACATATGTCAGCACAGTGTGCCTAAAACAATTGGAGGAGTAGTCAGGAGAAATTCTAAGCTTAAGGAGCAGCTATCCAGGCCTTCCCAGTGGCAAAAAAACAAGATAAAGTCTTTCTTAAACAAGTGTAAAGACAAGACTGATATTCGAAGGATCTCCTCTGACCTCCACAGGTGTGCTGTGGTGTGCCCACAGCCTCAACCACATTTCACATGCTCATACAGACACAACTGAAAACAGTGACATCAGATTATGAATTCAAGAAACAGAAATAATAATACAATATCTGATCAGAATAGAATGTGTTCATGTGTTTGTCTTTAAAATAGATAATTATCAAATTATATTCCTTAAAAATAACATCATGAAACTGTAGATGCAAATTTGAAAAATATTTGGAGAGCAAAGAAATGAGCTGCTGAGTGGTGTGGGAGGAGGAGAATTTGTTTTTTTTTTTTTTAATCACCCACTTCTGTTTCTCTTACAGTTGGAAATGCTAAATGGGTAAATGGGTAACTGGTCTTCCAGATATTTATGGACATAATCAAGAGGCTGCCATACACTGATGGAATTCATGGCATGCTTCTAGTGGCAATTATCTCACAGGTCCTTATTATACTTTGTCATTGTAGATGATCCACTTGGCATTTTGAAGCAAAAATAATAATGACAGCTATAGAGAGGTCATTTGTCTCAAACTCACATAGAATTAATCAGTTAATTTTCCAAGAAAAATACCACAGTCGATATGTGGAGCAGATATTTCAGACAATGCTGTTTCCAGAAACTGCCCCATAACAAAGTCACATGGCCTGTATGTAAGAAAATAATCTTGTTGGGATTGTTTAACTTATATGTGTGCAGCCAGAGATCATATTTTCATATAATTAGACAGAGAATTTTCCTTATGTTCTTAAATACCAAAGGTGGTAATGTGATGATAGACCCAATTATTTGAGTATGGAAGAAAATATTACAGAGCAAAACAATCTGAGGTAGCAAAATTCTCAACTGAAATCTGACCCAAATATCTTACCTTATAAATGCAGAAAGTGGCAACAGCAATAAAACTGGGTCTCTGAATGTCTGGGGCTTTTTAAAGTGTCGTGAGGGAAGGGCATATTGCACAATCCTGAGAGTAACAAGATACTTAGTGTGTTTTCATGAACCTGAGCTGAATTAGTCTTACTGATAGTGTCAATGTTTTCTGAACATAAGTGGAAAATACTCAAAGGCCGGTCTAAATGCTGTAAGGTGACAGTAAATTAAGTTGGCTAAATGTAGACATTTTCTCATTGTGAGGTCTCCAAGGAACATAGTCACTGTTCTATTTAGACTATCAAATCCTACCTGACTAGAATTTCACTCCTTGGAAATCTCAAGCTATACCATTTACTGTAAATGCTACATAGCTTTCCCCAAGCAAAATAATGTAGACTTTTTTCCCCTACATCTGAGAAAGTACAAATAAGTATTATTTAATGGCACAAAAGCTGCTGAGCCTGAAGTGTTTCTTAGTGGAATTCTCTAGTAGATAGTAAGAAACAAACAAGCATAAAAGAATAACTTCCCATATTTGCTTGAGTACAGAAATAACGAAGATTCTAATTAGTGAGAGTATTTTATCACAAGCTTCACTACAATAATTTGATATCATGTAGTTTGCGGAACTGAATGAAAAGTAATCATGTTATATTAAAATAGAACTGAGTGTGGAGAGAAGTGACTTAGTGTCTCACCCAACTCATATTACACTGTAGCAAATCCATTAGTTAGTTCTGTGATTTTAGCCCCTGAGATTGCATGCTAATGGGACAATACTTGAAGATATTAATTAAATCTGGCAATATTTGTGAAGCTAATATTCTGTCTTATATGCCTAAATAACAGAATTTACATACACTATTAAGTTTTGGAGTTTTCATTCGAGGCTAAAGGAAATCATTTTATAAGTTATAAACTTCATCTAAATTGCTGTTTGCTTTTTATTAAAGAGCCACTTAAAGTGTTAATATCCCTGAATGTAATATCCATGATTTGCTGATAAACACAGACATGTTTTCTTGAGCACATAAATGCCCAGAGAAATAAAACTTCTGCTTAAGTTTTATATGCTCTGTATACTCTTATTTGTTTTCCCAAGGCCCATGTAGGTATGCACACACAGTTTTATAAATGTGAACGTCTAAAAATATGTCTGTATGTATACATAATAGTACAAACAAGAAAGGGAAATCACTCATATATGTATGTAAATCAAGATGTTCCAATTTTATTTTTTATATATTTTTAATTTATTTTATTTATTTTTACTTATTTATTTGATAGCGACAGACAGAGAGAGAAAGAGGCAGAGAAAGAGGAGAACGGGTGCGCCAGGGCTTCTAGCCACTGCAAACGAACTCCAGATGTGTAGGCCCCCTTGTGCATCTGGCTAACGTGTGTCCTGAGGAATGGAGTCTTGAAGCGGGGCTCTTAGGCTTCACAGGCAAGCGCTTGACCACTAAGCCATCTCTCCAGCCCAAGATGTTCCAATATTAAAATAATGTAATTTGGTATAATTTAAGAGAAATATACAGATACTTGGTCTGTCGGCACTGCCTCATGGAGAGGGGAAGGGTTTCACAAAGCCCCGCTCCTCTCTGGGGATCTATTTGTACTTAATGATTGTTGGAGAGACATTTTCTTCAATGTTGTAGCCACTGGTAAGCTGTAAAAGCACCTGTAAACACCCCTCCCCTATGTTCCTATAAGCTCCCCTAATAAAAGACAGGAAATTGAAGGAGGGCTAGTTGCAAAGTAAAAGGGAATCGAGTAAGAGTTAAAGAGGTAAGATATAATAGCTAAGGGTATTTGGTTGAATGTGATTAACATATATTACATGCATGTGGAAAAAATGTCAAAATGAAACCCATTATTTTGTATAATAAATATATGCTAGGAAACTATGTTAGTGTTTTAATACACTAGATTGCATAATATCAGATTTTGAAGAGTATTCAAGGTTTATCCATTGCGGTCTCTGAAAATTGTTTGATTCTGCATGTCCAAGACTGTTCAGGAATTTCAATTGTAAGCACCAAATAGGCTATGGAATTAATTATCCTAGCAAGGAAAGTCTTTCCTTGGGATCATACCTTACTTAATCTTCTTTAGTATGCTTACATCTGTCTTAAATAACATCCAACCATAATTTACAAAAAAATATTCATAAATATGGGCTGGAGAAATGCCTTAGTGTAAGGTGCTAGCCTGTAAAGCCAAAGGACCCAGACTTGATTGCCCATTGTCCACATAAAGCCCGGTGCTCAAAGTAGTACATGCATCTGGAGTTCGTTTCCAGTAGCTAGAAGCCCTGGAGCACACTCATGCTTTCTCTGTCTCTCTCTCTCTGTCTCTCTCTCTCTCTCTGCCTCTTTTTTTCTCTCTTGAATAAATAAAATTTTTAAAATATATTTATAAATTGAGTACAAAAAATTTCAACTTTTCTAGATATAATAATGGAAATTTTAGGAAATGCATGGCTCTCTTAATGGACTGATTTTTCAATGGTAGGTTCCTATCATTTAATTCTAAGCTGGACCTATGCAGCTAGTTACTAGACATATTTATCCCTCTCAGTTACTCTTCCATTTGTTTTGTCCCATTGTTCTAATACATCAGGGCTTTTGTGTATCCTAAGTTTATCATATATTAATTAGTATTATGTTTGCATGGGGGGCTGTTATTTACATGCCTGAGAAAAAGTCATTATTGCGATCTTAGAGTATTAAAGTGAGAAAATTTTGGTAAGCCTTAACTTTATTTCTCTTTCTGTTGTATGTGTGTGTGTTTGTAAGTGTGTGCATGTACATGCATGTAACAGAGTCTTGTGCCACTACAAGCAAATGCCCATCCAGCTTCACATGTATTGGTGGATTTTATGTGGATAGTTGGGCTTTACATGAATAGCTGGGATTTACTTGGTGGCTTAAGAACTGAACACAGGCCTGCAGGTTTTGCAATCCTCATTAATGGTGAAGTTATCTCCCAGCCACTAGAAATCTTAACTTCATCAAGAAAGAAACTTGGATGCTTCATACAGTAGTGCTTGGTGTCTTAGTAGGAATAATATTTGTTTAACTGGTAATTATAGTTCCTCTTCTTTTACAAAAGTGCTATTTCAAGATGGTGAAATAAAGACTCGGTGAACAAACTGTGTGTCTGTCTTTTACTTTAAAATAATGTAGTCTTAAAGATTTAGTCTATTATGCAATAATTATGGATAACTTTGGCTACCAAAAGAGGGTAAAAGAAGAAATAATTTTCTCTGTCCATACTTGTTACAGTTGTAATTTAGGCAATATCATTAAAGGCAGTAATATTTCCATGGCATATTTTGTACACTTAGTTACCTTGTATGTCCAATGTGTATACATACATTAAAGATGTTCATGCTTCTAAGAATATTGAGCATTCAATATATATCAGAATGTGTTCTTGATTAGTTAAAAATGTTAAAATACACAAGAAGATGACAAACAATATTATGAAAGATCAAATTAATGAAGTTTTATTGCATATTATATGTGAGATGTCTATAAATGATCTAAGTAGAGAAGTGAGATAACAGCAGGAATGCCATCATAAAAATTGAAGAAGAAAGGAAGAAGCATTTTCAATTGTTCTACTTTTTAAAACATTAACAACCTGTGGGCTAGGGGTGGTGGTGTATGGGTATACCATTTATCACATAACCCAGAGGCAAGAACTTAATGAGTATTATTTTAACTAGAATTCAATTAGACTCAACATCCTCATATTTCAAATCCCACAATAAAATCATTGGCCATAAAAATGAAAACTGCTTCTAGAGAAATTTGTCATTCATTTATTTCATAGACAGAAATGCTCAGGGAATTAGTTATTGCTATGGCTTTGATATAACCCTGCAAATGTTCTTGTGGTACATGTGTGGGCTTCAGTTTGGTGATATGAAAAGGAAAATAACTTTAAAATATGGAGCTTAACAAAGAATCATTAGGTCAACTGGATATGTGGCCTTAGAGAGATTATGTGACCTCAGCCTCTTTGATGTCTTATCTTATTGTGTGGTTGCTTTGTTACACACTTGATCTTGCCACTTTTTTAATTTTAAAAAATATTTTAATTTACTTATTTGCAAAAAAAAGAGGAGAGAGAGAGAGAGAAGCAAGAGATGAGAGAGAGAAAGAATGGGTGTGTCCAGGCTTCTAGCAACAGCAAATGCACTCCAGATTCATATACCACTTATTTTGTACATTTGGCTTTACTTGGGTATTGGAGAATTGAAGCCAGGTCATTAGGCTTTGCAGAGAAGTGCCTTAACCACTGAACAATTTCTCCAGCCGTACTCTTGCCATTTTGATCCATCCACCAGAGCTGAGTCAATACTGGTGTTTTGCTTTGGAATTCTAGAACTCTGAACTCAAACAAAAATGATGTTTTTTAGAAAATTACCTAGCCTCAAGTATCTTGATATAGAAATGGAACAATAGACTAACAGAGATATGTATCTCATTTTGTATTTATCACAAAGAAATATGCAAGTGTTCAGCAACAGTATTTGTAAGGTTTAATCAGCTTATAAAGAGGTCAAAACTTGATGTGACATGATGCGTGATTGCAGGAGTTCTCATATATATGGGTATGGGGAAGACAGAGAAAGAGAGACTGGGGAGACTATTAGAAAACCATAATGTTTACTTTGTTATTGCTGGGGTGATAGGAACAGATGCTAATATTCTAACCTGACAGAAGACTGAATAGAAGTGACATAGCAGATGGGGTGGAGAGGAATGATTGCCCATAAATGATCGGGTTTTATTAATGGATGGGCCATGCCTCGAGGGCCCCAAGGATATATTTCATGAGCATGAGACTTGTGGAAGAATTTAGGCCAACTTTACAGAGACTAAGTTCAAGAGAATGGGTGGAAGAGATAATCCATTCACATATAAAGAACCTGTAGTGTCAAAGTGATCTGGGATGGCATTTGAGCATAGCCAAACTCCAAATCTAAATAATGACTGCAGTGATATTACACTGTGAGCCAGCCTCACTTCTCCTGCAGGGAAAAGGTAAGGTTATTTTTGAGAACAAAACCCAGTGTGTGTGGCCCAGGAGATGAACTGGCAGAGATGGAGAACAAAAACAGCAAAGCATCCACCAGGTATAGCTCATGCCTGTAATCCCACTAACTGGGAGACTGAGACAGGAGGATTGCCATGAGTACCAGACCATCCTGGGATGCATAGTGAGTTCCAGGTCAGCCACCTGGACACAATAAGGCTCTGTCTCAGGAAAAAAAAAAAAAAAAAAAAAAAAAAACACAGAGAAAATGGAGTCTAGACTGGTTATTTCTGAGCTTGTCTTTTCCCTGCTTACAATACACCTATCATTTCTAGCGTCTTCCAAACAAAATCCAGTTTCTTCATGTGTCTGTTGTATCTCTGATGAACTGGCCCAAATTGGGATACAGATTCATCTATCCACTTGCCATGCTCCTCAAGTTACTTGCCCAGAAGTAAACAAATGCAAGTCCAATTTACTTTCTCACACATAGACAAATGAAATTCAAACAAGATTACTTAAAATTTGCTTTCTAGGGCTGGAGACATGGCTTAGTGGTTAAGCGCTTGCCTGTAAAGCCTAAGGACCACGGTTCAAGGCTCAACTCCCCAGGACCCACATTATGCAGATGCACAAGGGGATGCACGCGTCTGGAATTCGTTTGCAGTGGCTGGAGGCCATGGCACACCCATTCTCTCGCCCTCTCTCTATCTGCCTCTTTCTCTGTCTCTCTCAAATAAATAAATAAAAATATTTTTTTAAAAAATTGCTTTCTATACTTTCCTTTACTGTCTGAATTGTCAGTCCTCTCATTTTCATGGATCAAATAAATGTTGTCTATGAGCAACCTCCAGTATTCCTGTGTCCTTGAAACATCCTCCTCCAGCCTGATACACTTTATGTTTTACTCTCTCTATAACCATAATGTTTGTTTGCACCTTTGTAGAGCATTCATATGAGAAGCCTTACATTTTAATTATCTGCCCAGGCCTTATAACTTTTTCTATGCAGATAGCAATTCTCTTGACAACTAGAGACAAATCCTCTTTATTTATGCATCCCAAACCCATGCTTAGAACAACAACTTACAAAAGCATGAGTACTGAATAGATGCCTTTGTATATTATCTCAGGCTACTTTTTTATCTGCCAGATACAGATTACACTGTTTTAATGAGTTAATTCTCCTAGCTGGTCCTCACATTTTGGCATTAAGAATTACAAAAGAGTTTGATAAAGTATTCTCAATTCCAATAATCAAGACAATTACCATAGGAAGGTTTTCTTTCTACTCACTTTGCATGTGAGAAAATTTCTATCATCTATCAGCATAGCTTTTACACATTTCAGAATTTTTAAAATAATAGTAAGTCATGTTAATGTTAATAGCATGTTCACTTTTTAGAACTGAAAGAAATTAATTACATTAAGGGGGGGTTAGTTTTGTTAAGTAGAATAATCCTTTAAATTAAAATCTGAAATAAAAAATTTTAAACTCTGAAATAATAGTTAAGGGTTTCTGAGAAAATTTGCCAATAGAAAAATAGCTTGCTAAGTTTTAAAAAAATATTTTATTTACTTATTTGAAAGACATAGAAAGAAGAAGGCAGAGAAGGAGAAGGAAAAATGGATGAGAATGTGTACACCAGGGTCTCCTGCCACCTCAAACAAACTCCAGATGCATACACTACTTTGTGCATGTGGCTTTAATGTGGGTACCAGGAAATTAACTGGGCCATCATATTTTGCAAGAAAATGCCTTCAATTGTTGAGCCATGTCTCCAGCCCCTAAGTTTCATTTCTACTAACTTTTGATGAAGGCATACCAGATTGTATAGAAAATAATGACAATTAACAAGATGGCATTTATAGGATTAGCATTTTAAAATATCTTTGTTTTGTGTGTGTGTGTGTGTGTGTGTGTGTGTGTGTGTGTGTGCAGGTGTGCACATGCCACAGTATGTGTGTGGAAGTCAGAGGATAACCTTAGGTGTCAGTCCTTGCCTTCCACCTTGTTTGAGGAGGGGTTCCTCCTGACACAGCACAGTGTATGTCAGACTAGCTGTTGTCTATCTACTAGCTTCTGCAGATTCTCTTCTCTCTGCTTCCTGTCTTGTATGTGTACTTGGCTTACATACCCTAGTGCTACTGCATCTGGCTTTATGCTAGTTTGGGGAAATTGGAACTCAGTTCATCATGCTTGTGCAGAAACCACTTCGTTCCACTGAACCATCTGCCAAATTTATGGATCAGCATGTTAAACCCTGTACCTTAATATGAATTTATAACATATTCTGTCATTTATATAGTCTTTTTTTGAAACTGTCATTTTTAGTCCCTATGGCATGCAAGATGAAAGGATTACTAGAAATATATCTAGAGTGAAGTGAAAAATCCATGAGAGGCCACAGCCATTGTGGAACAGTAGAAATATGACTATGGCCTTGTGCTGAAGTCTACACAGATTTTTATTATGAATAGACAAAGAACAGGGATGAGAAGAGGAAAAGATATAGATTTAACCAGGCTAATAAACTCAAGCAGGTGGCATGTTGTTTGACCAGGCCATTATGATCACTAAATGTCCTATATTTGTTCCTACAAGGTATCTTAGACATCCAGATGCTAGCAGATTGCATGCCTGTGTCCCAGCATAATGTATTGTGTTCAGTACCTGTTTCCCTTCCTAGTGTCCATTGTCGAATGGATGGTCTGTGTGTTCACACAGGAATCTCCTAATAATAATGGCCTCAAGGTAAGATAAATTTAATTTCCCCAAATTCAAATCAAAGTAAGGAACAAAAAATGAAGCTAAATTCTGGCTCTAATTTTAAAGCAAGAGGGCCATCTCTACCATGACACCCTATGAGTATCAATGGAAACCATATTTTCTGAAGTGGGATTAAGTTTCTCAACTCTCGTAGTTCCCTATAAGCCAAGGCATCCTAGACTGGATAAAGCTAACTATTTGGTGTACCTCACTAATTTTAAATCTCCTCCTTTTCCTCTAATTCATGAGGCATTTCACGAGACAGTCATAACAAACAAGAGACCTTCGATTTCCCCATCCGCATATCATGCACGATTGGATCAAACATCATTTATAACATTATTGGATTCTACAGGCACTATTATTACTCCCTTTTGTCAGAAAAGTGTTGAATTTTCCCAAGCAGAAATAAGTCTTGTAGCTCTTCATTTGCATTTTAGAAGCCTCATTTCCAGGCATTTACTCTTTGTAAGTAAACAGATGGATTTTAAATATTAAAAACCCATTTGGTATGACTGAAAACTTAACCGCCTACATTCCCCCATTACAGAATCTTTGGGTGTGAAATTGAAAAGTAAATTATACTATGTACAGTCTGAGCAGAGCTCATCTAGGGCTTTGTCTCCATCAAGTTGAGGGGGAGGTTTATTTATGGACATGCATTACAAAGAGAACTGCTGGAAGACTGCATACTGACCCCAAACTAAGAAGAGATAAATAGATGATTCCATAAGGTGTGATATGAGTATATCTGAGACTTAATTTGTCATATACCCAATGAGTATGCCATGGGTGTGTAAAGATAGCAAAATGGGAAAACAGAAGTGTGACTGTTCTTAGTTTTCCCCAAATTTCTATGTCCATTTACCAAAATTTCCACCTGCTAATGCTAAGATGGCATCCTGCTACATTGCAGAGAAAGTTTGTTTATAAGCTTTTGATGTGGAGACAGCCCATTGTGATGTTTTATTACCTTATTAGAAAACAGTTCAGGACAACTGCATCATAGTATTTTTCCCATAAACCAAATGCTATGTCATGAAACAGAGACAGGTAATTTGAAATAGAGGCTAAGAAGCAGTAGGAGTTGAGGCAGGTTTTGAACCAAATATGATTTGTGTATGTGTGTGTGTGTGTGTGTGTGTGTGTGTGTGTGTGTGTTTGTGTGTGTATGTGTATGTGCAAAAATGCATTAACACATATTAGGGAAGACAGGTGCCAAGAGCCCCAGAGTTCCCTTTATCCACAGTTACTTGGCTTAGCATGGCATATTTGATTACTCTATCAGCCTGTAGATACTTCATCTGGAGTTATACAGGGTAAAAACAAAAAGGTCCATGAAGACAGCATAGTGATAGAGGGAGAGAGATTATATGTAGACACATCAGCCCACAGACTCATTCACAGTTAATAGAAAAGGAAACATAAATGCATCTTATGATATTCATTTAAAGTGATTGAAAATTATCTGGAAAACAAAGATGTAGGAAAGTATTGGATGTTGCAAAGAACTAGAATTAAGGGTGGGATGCTTTTAATTTTTAAGGTTACAGCATTGAGACTCAAGAACACATGGATACTTTTCCAGTGATATCTTAGATTAGTCTTTCCAGGCAGTAAAAGAAGAGGTTGTGACATTAGGTCTACCTGTGGCTGGATCACTTATTGAACTTTGCTGACTCTAAGCATCCCTATCTTCAGCATGCCTTTTCTTTTCTTTTTAAAACATTTTCTTTTTATTTATTTTATAGAGACAGAGAGAAGGAGGGAAGGAGAGAGGGAGGGAAGGAGAGGGAGAGAGAGAGAGAGAGAGAGAGAGAGAGAGAGAGAGAGAGAGAGAGAGAGAGAGAGAGATGGAGAGAAAATGGACATGACAGAGCTCTAGTCACTGCAAATGAACTCTATATGAATGTGCCACCATGCACATCTGACTTACATGGGACCTGGAGAATTGAACCTGGGTCCTTAAGCTTTGCAGGCATGTGTCCTAACTGCTAAGCCATCTCCCCAGCCCTTCAGAATGCCTTTTCAAAGTGGCTTTGGAAAAGTCAGGAGGATATGAAGATTTGACCTATTCGTACCATGCCTTTTCTAAGAAAATGGCTATGTACCCATAAAATATTTTCAAGTAGTAAAAGTTGTTTTAAACTCTAAAAGAATAATCTCTTCAACGTCTAAGTGCTGACAAAATTCTCTGAAATACTTACAAGTGAAAATATCTGTTACAAGAACAACAAATGTTGGCGAGGATGTAGAGAAAGATAAACCCTTATCCATTGTAGGTGGGAATGTAAACTTGTACAACACTATGGAAATCAATATGGAGATTCCTAAAAAAGATAAAAAGAGAGCTACCAACAGACCTAGTTATCTCCTTACTGGGCATTTAGCCTAAATGCTCTATGAATCACTACAGACATATTTGCACAACCATATTTATAGCTCAATTCATTATAGCCAAGAACTGGAATCAACCCAGATGCCCATCATTGGATGAATAGATAACAAAGTTGTGGTACATTTACATGGTGGAATTCTACTCAGCAGTTAAAAACAAAATGATACAGTGAAGTTTATAGAAAAGTGGACAGACTTGGAACAGATCATACTCAGCACACACACAATCACAGAAAGACAAACACTGCATGGTGTCACTCATCTGTGGTTCATAACCTGGACCTGCTCAAGTTGCTATCATCCCTGATATGCAACTCAAAGCCCAGATAATAGGGATTGAAAGATTTGGTGGGAGGAGTTTAACAAACACAAAACAAAATCCAAAATGAGCTGGTACCATAGAAACCTTTATCCTTGGAGATAGCCTAAAAGATATAACCCTCAAAATTATTAAGGGGGGGGGGGCACCTGAAAAAGTAGGGCCCTGGAGAGGTTGGGATGAAGCCTAAGTTTAAAAGCCAATTTTCTCCATCTCTGGCCTGTAACTCCCAGTAGCAATGATTGGTTGCTGCCCACATGGAGCTGTTGATTGGAGAGACCTATGAGGTCCCCAAATCAAGACAGCTTTCTGTCAAAGCACTTGATTATCAACCTGAGGCAACAGCCAAGACCCTATTGCTGAAGACACCATATGCTGCTGACGCAGAGCTTGAAGAGAACTGGCAAGAATCCAGAAGAAAGCCTGTCCCCAGAGAGTTAGCCTTTCTGTGCTGGAAAGCACTACATGAGCTACTGGGGAAATGACAACAGTGATCTGAGCAACCAGAGGTCTAAGCTACTCAGAAGCAAACACCCTGACAGGATGTACACACCAGCACAATAGTAGAACACAAGCTTTATGGGTAAGCAATAGCTTTCTGATTGGCTTATGGGTAAGCGATAGCTTTCTGATTGGCTAAGAGATATGTTCAGTGTAAAGGAACCAATATCTGGAATTGGGAACCAGATTAGAATACTATGAAGATGAAAATATCTGTTCCAATGGAACATGCACTTTCTAGAATTAAGAACTCAGAGCTCTAGTGCATGCAGTCTTAGAAATTAGAAAGAGGTGACCCATCTTCTCAGGTTCATAGAATTTTGTTAATTGTTACAAATACAAGGTAAATCCCTATTCTCCTGAGTAGAAATTGTATATTGATATTTCTTAAAATTGGCCATTTAAAATGCATGTTTGCCAATTAGATAAGGTAAAAATATATCTTTAAAATTTACCTTATAGACAATAGTATATATTTTAGACTATGTACATGAAATTTCTTACTTAGAAATAATGTCTTTTCCCTACTCATACTTCATTAAACATTTTAAACAATTTTGTTGCACCATTGTCTTCATTATGATAATCATGATTTGTAAAATCATCTTGTAGTTTTCCTGACCTGGATAGCTACAAATGAATTTTAGTTATTCAAGCTGTTACGCATTTATAATCCATTTATTATAATATTACTGCAGGTTCTGTTTCCTTATATGTGGCCGGTAGTTTTTCCCTTGAACTTATTTTGTAGCATTTATTTGTGATTTCTACTTCTGAATCAATTACTGTCTAATTTTTTGTAGTTTCTCCATGAGGATTGCCTCCAAAAGTGTCCCCTGCTAAGATATTTGCACAGGTTTTACTGATTCTATCAAATAGCCACTGTTAAGACTTCCATAACTAGCTGTGTTTGTGTGGCTTGGGGTGCTGTATGTAAAATGCGTATGTGAGTCTATACACGTCTGTGTATCAGCCCATGTATATGCACACAAACCTTAATACACATGTGTTCTCCCCACCCAGACAAACAATAGACTAGAGAATAAGAGTGGAGGAGTTTTATAGAAAACCCAGAGGATGTGCTGCTAAAGCTGAACTTGGAATTATAAATAAGAAATTATCACCAGGAGGAAAGCTAACCCAGAAAGATGTGAGTGAAAGTACAGTCAATTTAGGAAGTGTGAGAAAGTTTTAGAAATTTGTGTATAGAATGGCTATTGGTTGATGATGAGAGATTAACCCAGAACTATTGGTAGAAATGACACTGAAAAGCCAAGCTTACAAATATAAGAAGTTTTGAGTATATTCTGAAGGGAAGTTAAGCCATGATTTTATGTGATATGACAAGGAGGTACATGATCAGCCTTGTGCTGAACAAAAATCCCTCCAGCAATATTGCCAAGGAATGCTGGGGAGTGAAACTGAAGACAGATCATGTATGGATGAAGAATGCAATGTGGCTTTTATAGTAGGGATCTAGTCCATTTTGCTATCCTTTAGATGTCAACATACAGATTCTTCAACTATCTCATCTTGTCTAGCTTCTGTATGGCTCAGAGCAATGTCCAAAGTTCTGACATTTCTGTCACAGTTATTATGTTTGCTCTTATGAGAACAGGGACCTATACAGTTTTCTACATATTTTAGGTTGAAAATGTTATCTTAATAATTCTAATTATTTTAATAATTCTTCATCTTACATTGGAGCATAATAAAACACACCACATTCTGAAGAAACTACAGAACTTATGAGAGTAAGTGAGGAATTCAGATGGGCTACAATATCCATAACTTTATACTAAAGGAGACAATGTTCCCAATACAAGGTTTATCATGTACATATTTATGGTTAAAAATAAAAACAAGAATCAAGAATTCCTAAACCACTGAATAGGAATTAGATGTGGAAAAAGGCAGGTAAGTGTTTTTATTTTGTGAGAGGAAGAACTCTGTCAATGAAGAATAATTTAGTAGTACCAAATTAAAGACAAAAGGAAGGGGCTTGAGAGATGGCTCAGCAGTTAAGGCATTTGCCTACAAAGTCAAAAGATCCCGGTTCGATTTTCCAGGCCCCATGTAAGCCAGATGCAGGAGAGGGCACATGCATCTGGAGTTCATTTGCAGTGGTTGGGGCACTGGCACACCCATTCTATCTCTCTCTTTCTCTCTCACTGTCTGCCTTTCTCTCTCAAACAAATGAATAAATAAATAAATAAAATATATTTAAAGACAAAAGGAGTTCCAATAGAGAGGTAAAGGATTCATTAAACAGGATTCATTACTCTTTTTTTTTTCTCTTTTTATTATTACATTTTTTTTTGGTGGTGCATGCTTTTTTTTTCTTTATTAGTTATATACATACTCAGTGTGTAAACAGACATGTTAGTTACAATCATTAGCCTCCTCTCTGTCCTCTCCCCTCTGAAGGGACCCTCACTGGGGATTGTGGGTCTTGAAGGAAGAAACCTCCATAATGACACTTATGCAAGCTGGTTGCTTGGGATTTGCTCATTAGGTTTATAAGAAGATCTTATAAATGTCTCAGCAAACATCAGATATTATCAAAATCCTGTGTCCTAATAGCATTACCAGTGGTAACACATGAAATTTTTAGACAAGATCCAAGAAAAAGGTCATTTGAGGCAAAAATGTGGCACAACATGTGAAATTCCTATGTATCATTTACCACTCCTTTCTTTGCTATGACTGTCAAGTAGCTATTTTCAAACATTATGGCAAGACACCAGAGATCATCTACCTAGTCAGAGAACACACACATTCATATCAAATTCCAAGGAGATAATTTAAAAGGTCAGATACTGATTCCTTATGCATACTTAGGGCCATTTAGTCTGCATAATTTTTTTAGATTACTGTTGCAATTGTTGAGACCAAGCATGCAAACAAAAGTAGCTGATGAGTGAGAAGTTTTTTTTTTTTGTTTCTTTGTTTTTAATTTATTTTTGGTGTACATTCTCAAGGGGAAGCTTTAAAATGGCTGGGAAAGCATAGCATGAACAAAGGCTAGCCATTACCTCCTTGTCACAACAGGTGGGAAACAGCAGGGAAAGAGTGAGTCAAGTTCTGGCAAGGGGAAGCTGATTATAACAACCCTAAAATCTGCCCCCAGAAACACATCTCCTTAGCAAGTGTCTATCACCCAAACCATCACCAGCTGGGGACCAAGCCTTCAAAACACATGAGTTCAGAGGTAGGAGGATCACAGGGAATTCAAGGCCACCCTGAGACTACATAGTGAATTTGAGGTCAGCTTGGGCTAGAGTGAGACACTACCTCAAAAAAATGAAGAAAATAAACAAAACACAGAACACACGAGTTTATGGGGGATACCAGATTCAAACCACCACAGCTATGGTTATTTTCACATATTCATTTGCATATACATTCTTTTCCATAACCTCAAAACCTATGGGCATTGTGATTATACACTTGTGAGCAGTAATTGTACAACTTATCAAAATCAATGTATGCTTTGGCTGTATTTTGCACTGTAAAATGACTTTAATGTCCCTAAAAAAATGTTGTGAAGTCTGTTTGCCAAAGGAGAAGTTCAAGGTTGGAGCAAGAAATCAGGAGACATTTTTAGGCCATCACTTGCTATACTCCCTAAAGTAGAAGTCTATTTATACAATCAGAGGGCAAATTAGCTTTCATGCTCAGTACTGTCTGTTATTAAAATCATAAATCATAAAACATTATGCAGAAAAGCAAATACTATAAATACTCTTTCAAAACAATCATTAAAACTTAATAAAATATTCTTCTTATCTATGCCAATAATTTAAAGTGAATTTAAAAGTTTGGAGATACTCATGATCATCTCACTGGCTTCCTTACCATTTCCCTGTACCCAAATGTAGTTCTCTCCATCTTAAGTCTTGTTCATGTCTCACTCCATACCATAATAAATTTCTTCTTTAAAGTTCTGAAAAGTATGTCCTAATGATTTTATCCAGAAATTGACTATTTTGTCTGAGGTAGTATTATTGGTAAATATTCATTTAACAATGTTGTAGTTCTAAACTATCTGCTAGAATAAAACACCTGAGCAAAATTAGCTCATTGGAAGAAAGTTGTTTATTTTGGCTCAGTCTCCAGGGGAAGCTACATGATGTAAGGGGAAAAGATGACTTGCTCAGAGTCTTGATATCACCTTGGTTAATGCAAATGGAAAACAGCAGCATGAGAATGAGCTGAACACTGGCAAAGGGAAGCTAGCTATAATACCCATAAGCCATCCCCAACAGTATACCTCTTCTAACCAGGCCCCAATTCCCAACTTGCTATCAGCTGGGGAAATACCATTCAGAACACATGAATTTATGGGAGACACATAATTCCAACTACCACAGGAAATGAATGAATTGTAAAATGTCTGGGACATCTTTCCTATGCTAGTCTTGAATTTTTAGGATCTGGAAATAATAGTAATAATCATCACTTCAGTAGATTTTACAACCTACATCCATTGTATGGAAGCTATGAACCTCAAAATGCTGTGAGTAGTTAGAAATGGATGGTATTCTCTTTATGCATAAGAAAATTAACCTTAACAATGAAAACAAATGGAACCATGTGGTTAGTCACATGCAAATGGATATGTGTATTGCTACCAAGTTTGTAAAATTATGTATTGATCAATTCAAGAGATGCTTCTAAGGACTCCTCTTCCTGATTCCTGGTAGTCCTGCTGGATGTGTTTTACATCACCTTCTCTGCAGAAGTCAATAATGCTCAAAAAACTATTTCATGTATTTTTCTTGTTAGCCAACTGTGGTTTGAATGTGAATGCATGTTTCCCTTAGACCATTTTTTTCAACTTTATTTTATTATATTTGTTTATTTTTAAGCAAAGAGAGATAGAAGAGAGATGGACACAGGTATGGCAGGTGCTGCAAGTAAACTCCAGATGTGTGGGCCACTTTGTGTTTCTGGCTTTACGTTGGTACTGGGGAATCAAACCATGTTTGTGAGGTTTTGCACATGAGCACCTTAACTCTTGAGCCATCTCTCTGGCCTCTCCCTCTGAGGTGTTTTTGATTAAGTTTGCAGCATAACTTTCTAGCAGCCTGTTGGAGTGTGTCACTTGGGTCAGATCTTAAGGCCAGCCCTAAAGGGTGCTCAGAGCAGTTAGCGCTCTGGCTGTTTCAGCTTGCTAGCTGTTTTGTGGTATTTTGCTAATATCTTCCATGGAAATGAGCCAATTTCTTCCACCTCTGATGGTACTTTCCCTGGATTCTATAAGCCTGAAATAAGCCCTTTCCTACCATAAGATACTTTTGGGAAGATGTTATTCTAGCAATAAGAAGGTGATTGCAATAATAAAAATTGGTACCAAGAAGTGGGGTGATTGCTACAGTAAATGTAACAATGTAGGTTTTGGTATTTTGTAACTTGTGGGAAGAAAGAATATGGAAAGATTGGAATGGCAAAGCCTTATAGTGTTATAAGTGGAGCATGATGGACGATTCTAATGAAAGTATAAAAATGCTAGATTATTGTACTAACTATAACAGTTATTAATATTAATATTATATTAATATTAATATTAATATAATATTGTGGACTGTGAAGACTTGGCTTAGGACATTTAAAAATATATTTTATTTAATTAATTTATTTATTTTGAAAGAGAGGCAAATAAAGAGAGAATGGGCCTGGTAGGGCCTCTAACCACTACAAAAAACACATGCTCCATCTTGTTCATCTGGCTTACATGAGTACTGGGAAATAGAACCTGGTTCTTTAGGTTTCATAGGCAAGGGCCTTAACCATTAGGCAATCTCTCCAGCTGTGGGCTTATGAACATTCAAGATGGAAAGATAGAATGTTGTTGGAACTAAGCTACGGGAAGGAAGGCTAGCTATTATTTTCTGCCTATGCACGGAGAGTTTGGTCAATACTGAATTTAAAAGTATTGTACTGATGTGCTTGGCAGAGTTATAGAACAGAGAGCTATGAAAAAATGTAGTTTATTGAGGGTAAAATTCAAGCAAGTTTAAACTTGCTGGGACAGAGGCTGGTTTTAAGTTTCTGAAGCTATAATTTTAAAGTTGATTTACACCATTGAGGGTAAGCCAACTTCTTTCCACTGGGACAATGAAAAGACACCTGATGGTAAATCCACACATGGAATGCTTAAATAAGTAAGAATACAAATTATTTTGCAACTTGGTGACTTGAAGAAAGAATTCTAGAAGAGTAACCTGCTACTCAAGGTTAAGGCTTATTCTTCATAGACCTGCAAATTTGGCTAAGCTACTTATCTGGTGATGGTTTTGAAAGCATGAAAAATGAAGGGTAGCTAATCATGAAGTGCAACACAGTTATTTTTTTGGGGGGGGTGGTATGTAAGCAGAGTTAAAATCTGTGTGGAGACCCAGTCAGAAATTTTTAAAGTTGCTGAGATGTGACAAGTGAAACAGGGTTGTTGGAAACGTTGTATGGAGATCCCATAAGGCCACTGTATGATGATGAACCTGTTCCAGTTGTTTCTGAGATGCAATAATTGGAAACAGGATTGAAGCCCCATATAGATGCCAAGTAAGACTATGGGGTTATTTAGAAGAACTGTGGTTTACAATGTAAACCTGAAGACGTTTTGGATGTACCAGGAATGTTGTAGTTAGCTTCATATTGCTTACAGAAAACACCTGACTAAAAGAGGAGGAAAGTTGTTTATTTGGCCTACAGACTTGAGGGGAAGCTCCATGGTGGCAGGAAACACCATGGCATGAATAGAGTCTTGACATCACATCCTGGTGGACAAAAGCAACAGCACAGTGTATCAAATACTGGCAAGAGGAAATGGATATAACATCCATAAGCTTGTCCCCAATAACACATCTGCAGTGAGGTTCTAATTCCCAAATTGCCATCATCTGAGAATCAGATATTAAGAACACATATGTTTATGGAGGACCTAATTGAAATCATCACATTCTGCCCCTGGCCCCCATAAACTGATAACTATTCCTGAAGTCAAATTCAATGCATTCAGTCTAACTTTTAAAATTTCCCGTAGTTTTATTTTTAATTCATCCCAACATTGTTCAATTATCTGTATAATCCAAGTCCTCTTTACTGAGTTTCAATACTAAATGTCATATAAACAAGCAAACAAACAAACAAAAAACATAATGGCACAGAATAATCATTCACACTGCAAAAGAAGGCACTGGGCATAGCAAAGAAAGACTGAATGAATATAAGATCTCCATAAGCATCAAACTCTATAATTCCAAGTCTGACAACTCTAACCAGGGCTAAGTCTCCAAGTCCAATAATTCTAACCAGTGATGAGTCTCTGGTATTCGAATTCAGCCCTCTAGCTAAGCTTCTCATAGCACAGGAGATACTCCATCTGGTGCTTGCAGCTTTCCTTGATAGCCATCCCATAGTCCTGGCATCTCCATTGTGTCTTCACTGTAACCTACAGCTCATCCTTATGGCTCCATCAGGCATCCACACAGTACCTTCCAACCACCATACCTCACATTGGCCCATAGCTACTTAAAAAACCAAAACTGTTGCAAAACCAATGCCCCTCCTTTTCCTGTATGTGTTGTACTCCATAGTTCAAGGTGGGTTAACAACTTGTTAATACAGGGCAGAATAAAGCCAATTTTTTTAATTGTTAATTTTTATTTATTTAGTTGAGAGTGATAGAGAGAGAAAGAGTCAGAGAAAGGGAGAATGGGCATGCCAGGGCCTCCAGCCACTGCAAACAAACTCCAGACACGTGCGACCCCTTGTGCATCTGGCTAACATGGGTCCTGGGAATAGAGCTTTGAACTTGGGTTCTTAGGCTTCATAGGCAAGTATTTAACCACTAAGCCATCTCTCCAGCCCGAATAAAGCCAATTTTAAAGAACAGGACATACCTTCATAATTCAGACCCCTCACTTTCAAAAACTCACATTCTTACTTCTATTCTAATCAGCCAACACAATCTCAACAGTTATAATCTCTAAAACAATTGCAGTGTAATCAGCAGCAGTTTCATCCCAAAGATTTTATTTCTTTCTGTACTGTATCCATCTATTCATAAAAGTCCATTTTTACACAATGCAACTCTGCACAAGTTTTCAGGGCATAGGTAGGCAGAATGCAGCAAGATCCTCATATAAACTGCTTCTAGACTCATCCCATAAAGCTCCATCTCACCCTTATAAGCCAAACCTCACAGTATTTATTTCTTATTGCATTCAGGTTTGTCAACTCTGACCAGAATAGTCCATCAAGGCTAAATGTATATACTATGCTTATCAAACTGCCCAGTAAGCACTTCTCTTAATGTTCATACCCTTATATTAATGCTACTCTCACTTTTTGTAGAGAATCTTCTCTTTTCAGATGGCAGTGACCTTGTGACAACTCAGAAGATACAATGGTGCTAGAAAGAAGTGACCAGAGTACTGCAAGGCATTTTCTAGGTCAGGATTTAAATCCTTCCTCATTCCTTCCACAAATAAGTTCCAAAATGCCAAACACCACACATTCTGGTTTCTAACAGCACAGACCCAACCTTTCAGCAGAAAACAACCAACCAAAAGCAGCTTATGGAAGGAAAGGGTATATTTTGGATTACAGACTCAAGGGGAAGCCATGATGGCAGGAAACTCTGGAATGAGCAGAAGCTGGACATGATTCCTGGCCAACATCAGGTGAGAAACAGCAGCAAAAGAGTGTGTTAAACACTGGCAAGGGGAAGCTGGCTTATGAAACCATAAGCCCACCCCCAACAATTCACCTCCAACAAGGTTCCAATTCCGAAGGTGCCATCATCTAGTGATCAAATATTCAGAATACCTAATTCAAACTATCACAAGGACTGTGGAACAGCTGCAAGCTGAAAGGGTAGAATTGGAATCCAAAGACTTTTGTTACTGGTTATGGATGTTGGACTTGAATTGCGGATGTTTCCCTGCTGTTGTTATTTGCATTGGTCGAGTATCTTCTTGTTATAGTTTTTTTACAATGGGAACGTTTACTCTGGGTCATTATGGGTTGGAAGTATGTAACTTGTGTTTGATTTTTACAAAGGCCTCACAATTAAGAGACAGTCTTGAATCTCCGATTATATTTTGGACTTTGGAATGGCTGTGGGAGTGTCATAGTCAGTGCCAGGTTGCTGGGATAAGCATCCAAACTAAATGTAATTTATATGAGGCATGGGTTCATTTAAAGCTTATATATTCAGCAGAAGGTCCGTCAGTGGCAGAAGAAACTGGATTCCTTTTACAGATGTAATCAGAGAGAAACTACTGCCAGCCAGCAAAACCAAAAAGCAGAAACAGGAATCCCACCAGATCATGAACCCCCTTGTGCATTTGGCTGATGTGGGTACTGAGGAATCACCTTAACCATTAAGTCATCTCTCCAGACATAGGACATATATTTTAAAATTGAAGCTAAAATAAATCTCAGAGTTGTTTTCTTGCAGAACATACTCACTGCTAATGATTTTGCCAAAATAGAGAGCAACCTATCTAATATTAAGAAATTTACAAATCAACACATATTGAGGAAAAAAAGAGGAAAAATAAAACAAGCTTGAAAATTTTGAATATATACTGAGATATTATATAACATTACCTAGAACAAAGTAAGTACTTGAAGTTGTTAATTTTCACTAACAGAAAACATTAGCAAAATACCTTGATACCAGTTGTGTTAGTTGGGGTTATCTAGAGGATCAAGAATCATTAAATTGAATATTTATTCTAGAAGGGATTCATTAGATTGGTTCAAAAGAAGTATGGGCAGTTCAACTTCTGTTGCCTTGCCTGCCTGCTGGTAAGACTAATGATTCAACAATTCTAGTCTGCCAGTAAAGACCTGGGGGATTCCTGAGAGATGCTGGTCGTTGGTCCATGATGCAAGGCTTAAGAAGCTGGTGTCCTATATCCATGAAGGACAGTATAAAAGACAGATAAACTCACCTGAAAGTAACAAGGGGAAACAGTTCAAAGGGACCACCTTCCTGGCACCTCTTTGTATGCATGCTGCCACAAAATGGCTACCAGTTCTGCAGAAGGTAATACTCAGTTAATCCTGCCTGAAAATACCCTCATAGACCTGTCCAAGAGGCTTGTCTCTCACTTGGTTCCTCACCTGTTCAATCTGACTATTACAGAAATCCGCCATCACAGCAGTGGAGAGTGCAGCTGAGGTTCTCTGAAGACGCTGCACCTGCATGACAGATCCTACAGATACAGAACCTGGCTGACTGCAGCACCATGACTGCTGATTCTCAGAATGCTAAAAGATGAGACCAAAATTTTCTTTGGCTACTTTAGGCCTCTTAATAATCTTTTTCTTAGCTTTATAGATAAATATTCTCATGACTGTAGGGAGGAGTGTGCTTAATAGGAAGGTATTGTATAGATGTAAATAGAAGAATAGATTAATGGGGGTGAAAAGGCACAAAGAGAGGTCAGGGAAGAGATTGAGTGAAGGAAAAGTGGAGGGAGGGCTAATCAAAATCTAAGAGGATATAAATAAATCACATGGAATCCTACTTTTTTGGACAATGGAACACTCAGGAGCCATAGATTGTTACTAGAAAATTTTCAGTGCCAGGGGTGGGATACCTTCCAGTGAGTTGTTGGCCAGGGAGGTCCCTGATACCTCCAAAACATTATAGGACTTTGCTGAGGCCCTTGGTTTCTCACCAGGAATAGATGGTAAGACCCTATTGCTGAAGACTCCACATACTTGGGCTGCAAAGCCACTGAGAAATCGGGCTGGAACTGAGCTGATAACCTCCTCCATGAAGACCAGATGACAAAAAGCTGGAAGAAGCCATTCTACATGCAGTTCAATGGGAGAAAGAGAAATAACTAGTGAAGATACTCAACAGTGGACCCTGAAAGCCTTATATTTGGCCAGCCCGGCCAAATGAGCCAATGGGTGCAATAGTGGCACGTCCATCATGATAGAAACCAACTGCCCTCTAATTGGACTGGAGGACCACTCCATGGGAGGGAATATATATCCCTGATACTGAAAACTTAAAACAGGGGTAGTCATAAGCCCTAGGGGTGTAATGTCTGCTGCTGTCTGGCTAAATGTATATACTATGCTTATCAAACTGCCCAGTAAGCACTTCTCTTAATGTTCATACCCTTATATTAATGCTACTCTCACTTTTTGTAGAGAATCTTCTCTTTTCAGATGGTAGTGACCTTGTGACAACTCAGAAGATACAATGGTGCTAGAAAGAAGTGACCAGAGTACTGAGAACTGTAATATCTCTATCATACCTTCCAAAACTCAGGGTCTAATGTGGAAGAGGTGGCAGAAAGAATGTAAGAGCCAACAGAAGGGTAGGACTCCTTACAATGTGCTCCTTCAGACATAAAAATGGCCTGGATATCCATGACCTCACAGAGCCTGACACTACCTACACAAGACCATCATAAGATGAGGAAAAGATCATGACATCAAAATAAAAGAGACTGATTGAGATGGGGAAGGAATATGATGAAGAATGGAATCTCAAAGAGGAAAGTGGGGGGGGGGAGAGAGAGGTATTACCATGGGATATTTTTTGTAATCATAGACAATGTTAATAAAAATTTGAAAAAAAAAGTAAAAGTAAAAAAGAAACTTACTTTGTAGCCCCCCCACAAAAAAAGAAAGGTAATTGGACTTCAGAACTCTGACCTAATCAGTGTATTGACACATTGATGAATTCATAATTTGATGACCCTAGTATAAGTTGGTGGAAGCTAGGAGGTGTTGGCCTAGTTGGGGCATCCCTTGGAAAATATACCTTGTCTTGGGCTCCTTTAAAAAATAAATAAGATAAACTTACGGGAATAAAGAACCTTAAGTAAAAACTTCTTTAATGTCTGAAACCCACAGAAGCAATATTTCTGCTTTGCTGTCTGTAATCAATCTATGTGATGTTCCCACCATTGTGATTGGACAATGTATTAATTAATGGTTTTCTTTTGTTCGAAAGTTATGGCAGTTCATGTTACCTCTTCCACAATGAATAAGATGGTTACCCATAACAACCTGAATCTGTGTCTTGGGTCATTCATATCTGACTCAGTAAAACATTTGATTTATTTCCATTAAAGCAGAGTTTTCTGTATGTTTGTTTTATTTATGAGAGAGAGAGAATGAAAGCACTAGGGCTTCTAGCCACAGTAAATGAACTCCAGATGCATGCATCATATGTGCCTCTGGCTTATGTGGATTCTGGGGAATTGAACCTCAGTCCTTAGGCTCACAGGAATGCACCTTTACTGCTAAACCATCTCTCCATCCCCTGTTTGTTTGTTTTTTGAGATAGGGTCTTGCTCTAGCCCAGGGTCCCCTAGAATTCACTCTGTTGCTTAAGGGTTGCCTAGAATTCAAACCAATCCTCCTAGCTTTGACTGCTGAGTGCTGGCATTAAAGGTGTGGGCCACAATATCCAGCTAACACAGTTTTTTAGTGAAATTGACAACAAATATAGAATTCAGTCTCCATTATACAGTAAAATAATAGTTAAATCATAATTTGAAGATATTTGTGGTGGTTTGATTCAAGTGTCCCTCATAAACTTAGGTTTCTGAATGCTAAATTGATGGAGATTGGGAAATTAATGCCTCCTGGAGGCAGCGTATTGTTGTTGGTGGTCTTTTGGGTATTATAGCCAGTTTTCCCTTGACAGTGTTTGCCACATTGTCCTGTTGCTATTGTCCACCCAATGTTGGCAAGGAGATGATGTCCACCCTCTGCTTATGCCATCTTTTTCTCCTGCCATTATGTAGTTTTCCCTTGAGTCTATAAACCAAAATAAACCTTTCTTTTTTTCCGACAATCTGCTCTAGGTCATGTGATTTCTGCCAGGAATTCGAACCTGACTACAACAATGTTAAAACCTTCTGAACTGCAGAAAAATTCTACTTTCAAATCAGTTCTCTAGGAACAAGCTAGTTGGCAGTTCTACATATCAGATAGTAAGCATTCAAGTCAGTTGACAATCTAAAGTTGGATATAAATTAAGACTTCATTGGCCTCCCTGTGGAATGTTAATGTGGTTGTGAATAAAATTTCTAATACTCAAGAGATAAGTTTAATCACATTGTTTTTTAAAAAACTTAATTTGCCTTAAATAAGAAAATGAACTCTAACAGTTTTGAATTTCTTAGTCATTAACATACTATCCTTATTCATAGAGAGAAACACAGAATTTACTCAGTATTTATACTGATTAAGTGAGAATATGAAAATAGACTAGTTTATAGCATAATTTAATATTTTTAGAAAGAAATGATTGATGAAGAATTTATGAAGCTATGGAATGTGTGAATGGGAAAAAGTCATCAATTTGGTTAATAAATGAGCACATATTTAGAATAAATGGATAACTCACATAGAAATGTATCTTGTATCAACACTCAATGGACTTTTGTCATTACAAAACTGCTAAAGGGATGGATTTGGGGTAATATCTAAAGCCATTCTTCATTAAAAATATGTTTATTCATTTAAAAAAATCAAAGTAAACAAATTATTATGGCTTCAATGTGAAATATGACTCTCGTGTGCTCCAGTATTTAAATACCTGCTCTCTACCTAGAGGTGTTGTTTTGGGAAGTTATAGGGCCTGGTAGATAGAGGTGAACCATTAGGAAAGGGCCTTTGAGGATTATTTCATGAACTTACTTTTGGTTACCTTCTCTGCTTCTGGCTATATGAAAACCCAGGGTTACACACGCCTATCTCAATGCCTTCCCAATCAGGTGGACTGAAATCCCATGGAACCATGAATTTAATCAACCTTTCCTTCTTTAAGTTGCTTCTGTTAGGTATTTCATCACTTTAGAAATGAGAAAAGTGACTAATCACAAACATCAGTATTGAAACATTGTCTACACTAATACCCTACCACTATCATAAGCTGATTTTGAATCCAAGAAGACTAACTCAAAGAATATAAATTCTGGGCTGGAGAGATGGCTTAGTAGTTAAGACACTTGTCTGTAAAGCCAAAGAACCCAAGTTCAATTCCCCAGGACCCACATGAGTCAGATGCACAAGGTAGCACATGGGTTTGGAGTTCATTTGCAGTGCCTAGAGGCCCTGATGTGTTCTCTCTCTCTTCCCCTTTTCCCTCAAATAAATAACTTAATTAGTTAAAAAAAGAATACAACTTGTATATGTATTTTTCCATACACAGATATTTAATATTAAGATTTTATGGTAAATAAGCCTTGGAAATTATAAATAAAATGTTTTGAAAAGACCTAGTTATCATAAAACAACAATGAAATATTTGCTTCCCTAAATGATCAGTCATAATCAATAAAACAGCTTTAGATCTTTTGTTATTTTATTTTCTTTTATAAAATATAAAATAATCCATCCTTAACTATTTTTATTACATCTGATATTTAACTAGGGTAGGAAGTGTCTTTCATTGGTATTGCCTATCTCAGTTTTAATGTCTATTTTTGTGTGTGTGGAAATATGTGCTGAAAGGGATATTATATATGAGGGTACTTTGGAAAGTCTAAAGCTTCATAAAATTGTAAGACAAGGTTATTATCATTATTATCTCTAGTCTGCATTTTCTTTCCCCCAGAGTAAAAAAAGAAAGCAATATGTTGCCTGTGATGGTCTAATTTCATGTTCTATTCTCACATATCCATGTTTGTGATTATTATTATTACTTGCAGAATCTGAGGAAGTAGTTTTCTACATGCTGGTATTGACCATGAGATTTTCTGACTCTCATATATTTCTGGTGATTTGGGAGAATATGAAATATGGAGATCAGAATCTAATTTTGGGGTGTTTGTAATTTCCTCAGGGTCTTCTCAGAGAGCAGATCACAGAGGTATCTGACATTGCTTGAGTTGTGTGCGTGGTTAACAGGTACAACCTAATGAAACATCCTTAGGGGGCCTTTGCAAATAACCAGTGTGAAGAACTGTCATAAGAGAATAAATAGCAAACCAAGAAACAATTGCTGAGATTATATACAGGAGAACAAGAGAAGGCAATCAGCTATTACACAATACACAATTGAGCTGTAAAAAGAATGAGATCTCTAGGGCTCTCTCAGTTTAGAGAAAGCATTCACTTGTTATTCATAATGTTATAGAGATCAATTCTGAAACTGCAAATTACTATACAATTGATGGTTAGGCCAATTCAGAAACTATAAATCAATTATTATAAAATGGATTGTTATTGTAGTAAATGTACAAGGAACAAACTCATAAAAATTTTATACATTGTAGATTTTAAGTCCTTCTCACTAAATTTTATGACCTCTTATTTTAGTCTTATAAACATTTTGAAAACTTTTTCCATGTCTGATTTGTGTAGAGTATAATTTAAGTCATCCAAAGTTGTATTCGAGTATGGCAGAAGTTATAAATGTGCCTGGACAGACATACTGCTATATTCTTTAAGTAGGCCACTAAGGTGAGCTGGGAGAATGACTTTATTCAAATTGTACAGCCATCTGAGTAGGCTCTGGTGCAGATCAATGAAGTCAGTCCTTCCATCTGGTGACCTTCACAGGTTCTGTACCGGAAGTGACAAGAGGTGTAGGCTGATAGGGCTACTTCCTTTGACTGACAGACTGTGACACAGAAGTTTCTCTGGTGTACTCATGGTACATCATCACACCTGACCACTTACCTTACCTCCCCATAGAAGGGAACTTCTGATCTGTAAAACCCACTATCTAAACCCACTAGCTAACCACTTTCAATTCCTATTTAAAAAATATTTTATTTACCTTCTTGTTGTGTTGGTGGTTACCCTGATATTTTTATCAGAATATATAGGGAAATATCTAGCTTCTTCATAAATCTATTTTTTTATTCTTTTATTGAGAAATAACTGTTATAGAAGATACTTTCTGAGCCTAGAATTCATTGGGTACATTCAGTTCTTCATGTTGTTATCTTATTTTGGTTCTCAAGCAAGAATGGAAAACAGGTACATTATTCATTCACCTTTAACAAACAAGAAAAACAGAACCAGAGAACTTAAGTAATCAACTGATACCAAGCTTAACAAATTGCAAAGCTCAGCATGCCATAAGACCTTCCTGCCCAAAAGTCCTGACACTTCACTGTGTCAATGTCCATGGTCAAAGATCCATTGTCAGGGAAATGGGTTTATAAGCATCTGAGGGCAGGGGGAAACTTCCTAAGGGGATTGGATTTATCAGGTTCATTTCTGATGTCTAATTAGCATATGGGGACATTCATCCCAGCACTGTAGGCAATGGCAGGGGGAGGGGGTAGTTCAGGTGATCTAGGCTTTCAGAAGGATGGGCTGTATGAGGGTGCCCAAGGTTACAGGACTATGGGCTGGGCTTGGAGTGGGAGTGGCCTCCTGTAGCCCCCCCCAGGTCCTCAGCCATGCCTGGAAGCTCAGGCCCCTCTCCTGAAGGCTCCAGCCTGTGACTGTCAGTGCCTGACACCCATATTCTCTACCCTGTCATGCTATGAGAACACTGTCTTATGATGGTGTGAACCAAAACCAGGAGAGTAGGCAGTGCCCACACCCTCCAGCTGGTGTCTCTAACACAGTGAAAGGTACAGGTAGCAGATTCCACCTATGTAACAGTGTACACTAGACTGGAGAGCAGGAACTGCACAAAAAGGGTTATGCTGGAACACACACAAGCCTGCAGTTTGCTGGCATCAGGATGTCTCAGATATACCTTTTAGACAAAATATAGGATGTTTACTTACTACAGTGACCTGATCAAACAACTGGCTGCCCTGCTAGAGATTACTACATTAGTAAATCTATACTTGCTATGACTTTAGAGAATGACTTTATTAGACTCCTTGTTCTTCTGATACCTGATTTTTGTCTATCCCTAACAACACCCGTGTAGACATCAGCACAGGGCCACAGTCTTACAATTACTGCCCCAAGAGGCTGTGGCCCCTAGGATCTCTCGTTCACACTACGTATATGTGTGTCAAATTATTTTACCATCTCGCATTTCACCACATGGACTGAAAATGATAAATTATAGAGACCATATCTTTTAGAAATACTTTGAAGCAAAGTTGGATATAAAGAAAGAAGTACTTATAAAACTATGCATAGAAAATAAAGGCCTGATAAAATGGAATCATATGCTAATCATGAGGGATGATACATTTGTGACAGCTCAAATTCACATTGAGCTTCAAAGCATGCAGTTGTTTTTAGCATCAGAAAAGATGGATAATCTGAAAACTGTTTAATGGAATGACTTATTCTATCTTAACATTTAAAAGAACACACAACAAAGAATTTTTTTTTGAGTTTTCAGTTCAAAGAGAAGATTATTTGTAGCACTATTTATTATCTATGCCAACTCTATATGCTGAGCAAATGCAACGAATCAGGGTCCATCCTAATTGATCAATCAAAAGCGTGATACAGTCAGAAGAACTTTTACCTAAAAGCATTTTACCAAGATTCTTAACAGAATTAGGGTAATAAAAATGTCACAGGGGTCAACACAAATTGTGTTGAATAAATCATTGAAAAGGGAGATCCAATAGAGTCAAAAGTATACAAGTTTGAGAAAAAAAAAAAAAAGTCATCAGGTAACCTGAGAATCTTTCATAAATATCACTCTTCATACTCTGCAATGGCAACGTAAGGAAGTTTATTCAAGTTGTCAGGAGAGGAAAAAAATGTAATAAACTGATGCTAAAGAAAATGTTCTATTGGAAAGCTTGTCCAGATACTATGTAAGTAACCAGACTCTGTCAGTCATAGTGCAAACTGTCAAACCAGGTTTTACACTTTAGGATGAAGATGAGGAAAAGGAGAACATTGAAATAATAGAGAAATGTCTATAATATTGTCTTATTTTGTGTTCATGTCTTTTTGGATTATGCAATATTAATGAAGAACTGACTTCAGGAGTTGTTAAACCAATAAACCAAGAGTTTCCTTTGAAAACTATTGCTACAAATTACCTAAAAAATATACTGTTGGCTGGGTGTGGTGACACACACCTTTAGTCCCAGCACTTGGGAGGCAGAGATAGGAGGATCGCCATGAGTTTGAGGCCACCCTGAGACTTCATAGTGAGTTCCAGGTCAGCTTGGGCTAGAGTGAGACCCTACCTTCAAAAACCAAAACTGAAAAAAAAGTACTATTGGAGTCAAATCATATTATAATGTAATTTCAAAAACTTTAACAAGGTATGTCAGCAAAGTATCAATTTTAGGAATCAGTATGTATTATAATCCCAATGTAAGTTCACAAGTCAGAGAAGTATTGTTCTGAAAGGGAGAAAAGGGCTTGGGAGATGGCTTATCAGTTAGAGTACTTGTTTACAATGTCTGTCAATTCAGATTCAATTCCCCAATGTATAGGTAAAGCCAGATGCAAAAGTGGCACATGTGTCTTATTTCATTTGCAGTGGGGACAAAAAGCCTTGGCATGCCCATATTTATCTTATCTCTCCCTCTCTGGCCCTCTATCTTTCTCTCTCATCTCCTTGCAAATACGTAATTTTAAGTATTTTTAAAGAAAGACATAAATAAAAGGAAAAAATATAACTGGCTAATAGTTTTGCTACTTTCATAAAAATATTTCATAAAATATTTTAAACAGATTCACTTAAATACTTAGTAGTCTTTTCCTCTATCCCTTTCTCTCCATGTAGATGTTTCAACCCAAGAATCTGACTTATATACTACAGATTAATTTAAGAGTAGCAAGAAAAACAACATGAATGATTTTACATACTGTATGTATCTGAAAAGCTTTATTTTATATTTAAGTGATTATATATTAATAATGGCATATGCTTGATAAAGGTTTTTAACTATAGTTAAAAGCCATCTTTATAACAATGGGTCAACTTACTAAAATAATACCCAGTTCTTTGCTAAAGATCTTCCTTGTTTAATTTAACTAATGTGTATTAAGGACTTCACACTACAACATTCATTTCCTTTCTACTTCATGTCAGTTTTTGGAATCTAGGTGCACATTAGAATAGAAAATCACGTCTTAGACATGATGTTAAAAAAATGTTATATTGAAAGTGGAGACCACATTTATGAAAAATCCAACCAGAAGCACTATATTGGTTGAGAATAATTATTTTGGAGTAAAAAAAATCTGATTCATTAATATCTTATGTTTATCTTGTCAAAAGACTATGCATTACCAAAATCAGAAATACTAACTCATTTATTTCAGATGTAGTTTCTAAACCAAGTATTGGCTTTAAGCAGCAAGGTAGCAAGCCAGGGTACCTCTTAAGATGCTGTAATTGAGGAATACACAGCTGGAAATCCACTTCAGCAAACTATCAAATTAAAATAAATAAAAATTTTACAAGAGTGGCAATGTTGCAACTAAAATATTAGGAAGAAAAATAAACTTGGGCCGTTCCATGTGACTTTAAAACCATGCCAGTTATCATGGAAGAGCAGGCTCTTCTCAGAGGCGCACTAAGTCAGGGAAAACTTCTGCCTTTGGGGGACTCTACTTTCAAAGAACATTTTCATTTCATACTATCCAAGCAAAGAAAGTTTGTACAATTCTTCTGGCATTACTTCTCTCTTGATACAGATCCTATCTGCATAAACACATGGTGTACAACCTGTTAGTGCATTCAAGTTACCTCAGTCGAATGTATGCACTGGTCACATTTTATAAATAGTTGTTGTGCTTTCCTCATGATTATGAAACACCCAAAGTATAATAGAGCAATAAAGGATAATTATCTCATGTATCAGTAATAAAAACTCATTAACAAAGGATAAACATGAAAAGAAAAAAATAGGCATTATATTGGACTTAAGTACAACTTTACAAACATTTCTCTAGTTATTTCACAGTAGATATTATGAATAGAACCTGATGAAGAGTTGTATTGGCAAGACTTGTAATCCACTGACTAACAAACACTTGAGTTTGCCTAAAGGCACATAGAGAGAGCAATGAGCCTGGATCCAAATGACTTCATCTCTCATAGGTAAAACTAACTGGACTGCTCAGTAGTACTTTTTTTCAAGTGTGTGTGGTGTTTTGGTTTTGGTAATATTCTTCCTGGTATTCAACTCTGTATCTCTCTGACCTAACCTCAAAAATGAAGACTGGATGGATTTTATTTTTCTTTTTGCTCATAGCACTTAATTTTTTTTTTGGCTACTGATGTTTCTATTTGCCAGCTTATGACTCCATAATTCATTGATAATTGTATCTTTGTGTATTATTTCCTAATAAATAGAAGGTACTTCTAATATCTGACTCTAACTTTATTTTTATTTTAAAAAATTATTTATTTATTCATTAGAGAAAGAGGCATAGACAGAGAGACAGAGAAAAAGGTGCCATATTCTCCTGCAACTGCTAATGAACTTCAGATTCATGCACCCCTCTATACACCTGGTTTTACTTTGGTACTAGTGAATTAAGCCCAGGAACTCAGGCTTTGCTAGCAAGCATTATTAACCATGGAGCTATTTCTGAAGCTTTTAACTTTATTTTTTTAAAGAGAGAGAGAATACAAATGAGAATATGGGCAGATGACCAAGATTACAGTCAAGTTGTTGAAGTACTACATATTTTCTTTCATAATATTTTCTAAACATGGACTATATTCTCATCAGAAAGAGACAGAATAGACTTTGAGGTTAGAATCACATTTAAAAGTAATGCAAATACCACAAATGATGTGTTGGTTGTTTTTGTACTTTTCTTTCAATCAATATTTTACAGGTTCTCAGAAGCTGAAAAATTGTTTCTAAATCATTCTATTTTTAACAACAAGGAGAGCATCAGAGCATGAAACCTAAATCAAATTATAAGTTCTAAAACACTTCTGATATTTAAAAAATAAAAATATAATTTTCTGTAGAGTTGTTTCTGGATTTTGAACCCACACACAATGAGTATGAGGTATGTTTTCATAGTGGGAACATACAAGAAATCCTGATTTTGTTGACTGTGCTAGTGTGTTAGTTTTTCTACTTAATTAAAGAAATTATGTCTGGAGTGTTAATCATGTGTAAATGATCACGTCAGTTTACTCACATAAGGAGTAGCTACATTTGATAAAAATATGAACTTCTTTCCTTCATAGACCTATTTGTAAAATTTATTTACTCTGCAGTTATAGGAAATGAAAACTTTAATTCATTTCTAATTATAAAATTTCTTGAGAAGAAATTACTTTGACTTTGTCAGGCATCAAACCAATGAGAACATGCTTATTTCTTGGCTATTTCACTAAGACATTGTCAACAAGAAGGCACAGTTGTGTGATGGTGTGTATTCCTTTGGTATAAGGAGAAGGACATATTTACATAAAAATTCAATTTATAATTGTTTTTCTAATTTTTTTATTGTTGCCTAGTGAATTGGATCCTTAATGAGCCATATTTTTAAAAGGGGAATCAAAACTGTGATATAATGTAGCTGGATAAATACCTCTAGTAATTATAACAGGAATTACACTATGTTCTACATAAAGATGTTATGGAAAAGAAAGAAACCACCATGGAACAACCACAGTAATTCTAGGGTGTTTACTAAATAAAGTCAAAGAGATTTAAGCATTGAAACATGTTTTACTCTTTAAATAGGGTTACTTTAACACTAGTTTAGAATGATTCTGTTTAAGGAACCCAGGACTTCCCAGAGGAAAGTGGACAAGTAAAGCATACCCCAGCTTTTCAAGCGTCATCATGATGTAATTATGTCATATCTAGTAGTAAAGTAAGATACAAGATAAATGATGTTATTTTTCTAGATTGGGGCAAAAAACCAATAAAACAGGAACAACTGCATGTAACAAAGCTAGAATCACAGAAACATATAGGTCATTTTGAACAACATAGTATTTTGTTTAAAATATTTGAAACTTAAATGATATATAAATAAGAGGTCTCACTGCATGTGGTGGTGCACACCTTTAATTCCAGCACTCAGGAGACAGAAGTAGTAGGATCACTGTGAGTTTGATGCCAGCCTGAGACTACATTGTGAATTCTATATCAGCCTGTGCTAGATTGAGACCCTAGCTCAAAAAATAAAAAAAAAAGAAAGAAGGAAAGAAAAAAAGAAAGGAAGGAAGGAAGGAAGGGAGTCTCATGATGATACATGGAAGGCTTTGGGAGTCACATGTTATCATTATTATTTTTGTTTTTTAGAGCTCTGCTTAATGAAAATCAATGAAGCTTTTCAGCAGTAAGTGGGATACTGTAGAGCAGAGAGTATTAGGGCCTGATATTAGATATCATTGTCTCATACATTAATGTACTTGCTACGTATTCCTGGCTGAGTCTTGTGAGTACTCTGAATCTTAGTTTCTTTTCTGTAAAATGGGACTCAGAACAGCTCTTCATTGGGTTGCAGAATTGATTAAATTCAAGAATCCATGTGAAGTTCTTAGCATAGATTCTGGCTAGGTGTTTATTTAATTTGTTATTGACATTGTTATCTTTCAGAACTATCACTTGAAAGGGAGTGTAGAGGCCATCCTTTGGACAGGCTATGACTGCAAAGTTTCTAGGTAGGTCATGGATGAGCCTAGTAATGGTACCAAACTGCCTGTATTTGCTGAATAGAAAACGAATTAAAAAAAAAAAAAAGAAAGAAAAGAAAACTAGGTAGAATGACAAAAAAAAAATGTTTAAAAATCATAATTTTTCAAGGAACAGTGGTAATAAAGTATCAATGCTCAGAAATGCATCACACACTGCAGCAGTGATGGAAACGTGCAGACACAGGTTTATGTTATGTGATCTAAGGACTTGGCAGGTTATAATTCATATTGTCAAAATCATCATTTCAATTTAGGAAGTTATCCATGCCAGAAAGATACCGGATTAAGGTTCCTGGAAAACTTGAACAGTGTGCAGGCAAAGCAGCTTCCAAAGAGATCAGGAAGTATGCATGCAGGGTGAGTTATGAAGAGAAGGTGATGAATTTTGAACATACGGGTGAGAAAACCGTAGGCTAAATCAAATGCCCATGACATGGCTTTGATAAAATCAGATAATGACAACATTTTAACTAGATGCCACAGAGAACAACCAGATAGTTTTTGATATTGAGAATTATTTATACTTGGGCCTCTTAATACTTCTTGAATAAGAGACGTTTGTGCTTCTTTTCATCTTCAGTTCAGGAGTAAGGACAGTCTCACCATTTCCTATAATGATGCTGAATTTATTAATGAAAGGGTTTTAAGACTAGGAGACTTAAGATTTTGCTTTATCTGGCTTATTTCTGTGACTTGCTTAGCAGTACCCTTACCTTATAAGAAATATATATATATTTTGTTTGTTTTGGGAACTTGCAGACAATCTTGGGTTGGCACATATTTCCCTTAGAACATCTACTTGGAATTCCTTGTCTTCCAAAGATAAAGGAATTCTGTTTTGCCATATGTTTGTACATATAGGCCATTCTATTCTTGGGCCTATTCAGGACCCACCTGTCAGTTCACTTAGAAAGTCTGGCAACAATAAAGATAAAACATTAATATGCTAATAATATAATGAAATGTTCTTGGCTTTATACCAGTTTTATTTCCCTATTTCCAAACAATGTTTTTCTTTTCTTATTATATTTCTGTTCTGCCTTAGTTTAATAATGCTATCATAACAAAGTACTTCAGACCAGGATGTCTAATTAATAGGCATTTAATTTTTCACAGAGTCAGGAAGTAGCAGGCCCTGTTGATAACAAACAAACAAACAGAATCTAAGAGAAAAGCAGATTCAATATTATATAAAAAAGGATATTTATTTATTTATTTATTTATATTTTACTTTTAGTTATTTGTCAGAGATCCAGTTCTTTATTTTGTCAATTTTCTTAATTGTTTTCTTAGTTTGCAATTCATTAATTTCTGCTGTGCTCTTAAACACTTCTTTTGGTGTAGAGCTTTTTTGTTGGATTCTTTTGCTTTTTGAGTGCCTTTAGGTGGAAGGTTAGGTTATTTATTTGGGATCTGTCTTTCTTTTGTTATGAAGGAATTTAGTGCTATGAATTTTTCCCTGAGGACTGCCTTCATTGTGTCCCATACGTATTGGTACGATGTGTTCTCATTGTCATTCATTTTGAGAAATTTTGCAATTTCTTTTTTTTTTTTAATTTTGTCCACTATCCATTTATTGTTTAAAAGTGTGCTATTCAGTTTCCAGGAGCCAATGGGTCTTTTGTTAATTTCTATCAATATAGCATTATGATCTGATATCTTGCAGGGAATTATGTCAATCTCCCCAAATATATGGAGGCAGGCTTTGTGACCCAGTATATGATCAATTTTAGAGTATGTTCCATGGGCTGCTTAGAAGAATATATAGCAATGTAGCAGGATACCAAATCAATGCCCCCAAATCAGTAGCCTTCCTATATGCAAATGACAAAGATACAGAGAAAGAAATAAGGGACATGGTTCCATTTTCAATAGCAACAACAACGAAAAAATCTTGGCATAACGTTAACCAAGGAAGTGAAGGAGCTATACAATGAAAGCATAAAAACACTCAAAAAAAGAAATTGAGGAGGACTTGAAAAAATGGAAACTTCCCATGCTCCTGGATAGGCAGAATTAACATTGTGAACATGGCAATCCTACCAAAGGCAATATACAGATTTAATACAATTCCATTTAAAATCCCAACATTATTCTTCGTGGAGATAGAAAAAATGATCTCAAAGTTCATATGGAAAGGCAGAAGGCCTCAGATATCCAAGCATATCCTCAGCCAAAGAAATACCTCTGGAGGCATCATGATACCTGATCTAAAGCTATATTACAAAGCCATAGTAATAAAAACAGCATGGTAGTGGTATAAAAACAGGAGTATAGACCAATGGAATAGAGTTGAGGACCCGGACTTTGGGTCAAGCAACTACAGCTACTTGATATTTGACAAAGGCCCTAACAATACAGGATGGAAAAAAAGATAGCATCTTCAACAAATGGTGTTGGATAACCATATGCAGGAAATGGAAACTTGCTCCACATAGCTCACCATGCACAACACTTAAGTACAAATGGATCAAAGACCTCAATGTAAGACAAGAAACTTGGCTAGTACAGGAAGAAAATATAGGAGGAACTTTCCATGATATAGGAATGGAAAAAAAAAACTTCCTGAACAAAAGCCCCACTAGCATAGGATCTTAAACAGTCACTCAAACAATGGGGTCACATGAACCTGAAGAATTTCTTCACAGACAAGCATACAATAAGCAAAGCCAATAGATTACCCATAGAATTGGAGAAAATATTTTCTGAATATTCAATTGACAGAGGCCTAATCTCTAGAATCTACAAAGAACTCAAAAACCTAAACACTAAAAAGTCAAACAACCCACTCACAAAATGGGGCAAAAAGCTGGACAGGCAGTTCATAGAGGAAGAAATACAAATGGAAAACACAACTTAAAAAAATGTTCATCAGCCCTCATCATCAGGAAAATGCAAATTAAAACAACTATGCGATTCTACCTTACCCACGTAAGGATAGAAAACACCAAAAAATCAAATGAAAATAAATGCTGGCGAGGATGTGGAGAAGCAGGAACACTCATTCACTGTTGGTGGAAATGCAGGATGGTACAACCACTTTGGAAAGCAATATGGAGACTCCTAGAAAAGCTGACTATAGAGTCACCAACAGACCCAGTTATTCCCTTACTGGACATATACCCTAAAACCTTCAAACCACAGGCCAGAGAGATTTGCTCAGCCATGTTTGTAGTGGCTCAGTTTGTAATAGCTAATAGCTGGACTCAACCCAGATGTCCATCACTAGAAGAATGGATAACTAAGATGTGGTATATGTACACAATGGAATTTTACACAGCAGTAAGAAAAAATGACACAATGAAATTTGACGAAAAATGGTTGAACCTGGAACAGATCATTCTCAGTGAACTTACCCCATCACAGAAAGATAATTGCCACATAGTCTCACTCATCTATAGCCCCTAATCTGAATCGACCCAAGATGCTGACATACCCAGCAAGCATCTTGAGGACTAGACAATAGGGTGGGTGTGGAAGTAGGGGAGGGCAAAGGATGGAGTCGGCGACACAAATCTAGACCAAAATAGTAATGGTACCATAAAAATCTACATCCTCAAAAGAAGACCAAATGGTTGAACCTTCACCAGGCCCTTAGAGGGAACACCTGCATCACAAGTTACTGGAGAGGGTATGATGAAGAATAACTTAATCTTCTACAGCTTCTCTCTCCTTTTTCTCTCTCTTCTCTCCAACTCTTTTATATTAGTTATATTTTTGTTTCCTTCTCTTAATGGGAACTGACCTGTATTTCCCAGTACCAGCAGGTGGCTATCATCTACAATGAGCTTTTGATCAGAGAGACTTACAAGGTTTCCTAAAAGCATGACAGATTTCTGTCAGAGTACTTGATGACCCACCAAAGGTTACTGCTAAGACCCTACTGCTGTAGACACCATATTCAGTTGATAGGGAACATGGAATGACATGGCTAGAAGCTGGAAGAGAGTCAGTCCCCAGACAGTCAGCACTTCTAGTGCCAGAAGTTGCTACATGGGCAGCTGAGAGAAAATGACTAATATCTGTCCAAACAACTCATAGTCTATCCTACTTAATAGCAAATAACCTGTTGTGATGCTCATACAAGTGCAATAGTGGGGCACAGCCATGGTGGGAAACCAACTGCTCTTGATTCAGCTAACTGATCCCCTCAGTGGAATGGAACCCATAGCTGGAGCTGGGAAACAAGTCAGAACCATACCCAAACATGACCCTGCTCTCCATTATCAAGCTACCACCAATAGTGGGCCACAAGAGGGCCTACACCTGTGACATTCTCAATAAAAATAAATAAATAATGGTTATCCCATTTATCTGGTGCTAACTTTACTGCCTGCCAAAGAGTCTGCTTCTCTTTTTCAGATGGATGCAGATCTTGAGGAGAGAACCACCCTCAAAAGGGTCCCAGCTGAAACTAATAATTTGCAAAACAAGCAAGGATGCTATATTCTTGGTGAACCTGGTACCAGAACAAGGGTGAAGAAGATCGACACAGAGAACACTCAACTCCTACCAAATCATATATTCAGAGACACAGAGGCTCCCAACACCTCATCACTGAAGCAGACCCAAAATGAGCCCAACATCACTCAGGGAAATTTTGTGGAAAAGGAGGCAGAAAGAATGTCAGAGCCATGTGTTGGGTCATGATAGGCAGAGACATTTCCACCTACCCATAACTGTGAGCTAACTCCACAATGCATGACCCATATACCTCAACAAGGAGTAGCCAAGGAGAGGGAGTAGGTCATGGAGGAGATGGAGGAGGCTAACAATGATACCAACTTGGCAGTTTTCACTGAGTACAAACTAATTAATTATATATATATATATATATTTGGTTTTTCAGGGTAGGGTTTCATTCTAGCCCAGGCTCACCTGGAATTCACTATGGAATCTCAGGGTGGCCTCAAATTTATGGCAATCCTCCTACCTCTGCCTCCTGAGTGCTGGGATTAAAGACATGTGCCACCAGGCCCAGCTATAAATACATTTTTAAAGTAAAATAAACAAGAACAAAAAATAATAAAATCAAAAACAAAAAGGATAAAACTAAAGAATGGCAATCAAGTGTGAGTATAAAGAGCAGAGCAGGAAAGGGATGAAGGAAGGTGACAGGACACATATGACATATGAACAGAAGGAGGGAGCCACTGAGATGGAAGAAAGGGTTTGGGGGAAGATGGAAGTTAGGGAGATGAGGGTTGGGAAGAGAATCAACTAAAACAAATTGTATTGAATATGTCAAAATGACTGATACCTAAATGTCTGTATACTAACTAAAGAATAAAAATTTTTAAAAGTATGCATGGTGGCACACTCCCTTAATCCAAGCCCTTGGGAGGTGAAGATAGGAGAGTCACTGTGAGTTTGAGGTCTGCCTAGCATTGCAGAGTGAGTTCCAGATCAGTCTGGGCTAGGTGAGAAGCTACCTCAAAATAAGCAAACAAACAAAATGATATAATATTATATGACTGCTATATATAAAAAGTGTAATCTGTCCTTGGCTTCTGATGGCCACCTTCTAACAGTGTCCTAAATACAAACCTCCTTTTGGCTATATGTCTGTGACTTCAGCTTCTTCTCATAAAGAATCCATGCATGTAGAATCAGCATCCACTCTCCAAGTTGCAATGAACTTAACTCTACAGACCTCTTCTCCAAATATAGTATTAACTGGTAAAGGTAGGACTTCAACATATAAGTTGTGAGGAACACAACAAATCTGGTAGAATATGTACTCAAACTAGTTAATAAAGTACCTGGAGTGGCCCCAGTAGTGATACTTAATTGTATCTCTCTGTGTTCTTCATTTGCCCACAATCTCCTGAAAGAACATGAATGTTCTCAGATTACAACAGCCACAAATCCCATGGCTATTCTGACTCCTTGGGCTGATGTCACTGCTGTCATCCTTTCTGCCATACTTCTTGTTTCTTGAATGAGAGCATTGTACAAAATTCCACTTCCTTAGCTCCTACTTCAGCCTTTTGCACTAAAGCAGATTTTTCCAAAAAGCCAAGATATCTGCAAGAAATACCAGTGTGCACCAAAGGATCAAATCTAGATTTATTAAAGAAGATTGGGGGCTGGAAAGATGACTTAGCAGTTAAGCGCTTGCCTATGACGCTGAAGGATCCCAGTTTGAGGCTCAATTCCCCAGGACCCATGTTAGCTGGAAGCACAAGGGGGCACACGCATATGGAGTTTGTTTACAGTGGCTGGTGGCCCCAGCACACCCATTCTCTCTCTCTCTATCTGCCTCTCTCTCTCTCTTTCTCTCTGTCACTTTCAAATAAATAAATTAAAAGTAAAAATTAAAAAAAAGAAGATTGGGTTAAATTTCTTGGAGAACTAAAATTAGTATAAAAGTTGTAAATTAATAATGTAGTCCTTTCTTCCTTCTAGTAATACACCATTAAGACCTTGACATCTGCAGTATTATATCCTTTAAGCATAATTTTGGATTATTTTAGAAACAAATTGCAGTATAGTTTGAGAGAGAGATGAGATAGAAAGAGAGACAGAGAGGCACCAAAGCCTCCTGCAGCTGCAAATAAACTCCAGACACATGTGCCACTTTGAACATCTGACTTTACATAGTTACTGGGGAATTGAACCAAGGTCAACAGGCTTTGAAAGCAAATGCCTTTAGCCACTAAGCCATCTCTCCAGTCCACAGTGTAGTTTGGCAACTTGCATTATAGCTTAGATGACTTCGAGCTCATGGCCCTTTTGATTCCATCCAACAGCTATAGTATTTCATACTCTTTGACTTCATGTTGCTTTTTCAAACCTGTTAATGAATTCTCCCTTCTCAAACTCTCATGTCTCCACATCCCTCAGACTTCAAGCTATGTGATAAGGGTCATTACATCTGATTTTCCTTGGGAGCTTTGTTGGATGTCACCATGCATCCCAGATTGAACACATTCACATATTATGTTTACTTATTCCTCTAGTATATTGCACTGAAGTGAAGAAGTAGCCACAGAGGAAGGTAGGGAATAAATACTTAGGTTCAGAAAACAGAAGTCAGTGGCAAAATAATATGCATACTTGTGCAATTGTCTTCACATAGTTGTCACACATTTCAATTAATCTCTCTTTTTTTAAGTTAGAAGTCGGGTAGTCTGATATAGCCTGGTGTGTCCCTCCAAAATTCATTGTGAAATCCTCTCCCACCAATGTAATGATATTTGGAGATAGGGCTTTGGGGTCAAATTAAATCATGAAAGTAATTTCACTTGAGATAAGTGCCTACAGAAAAAAAAAAATGTCTGGTTGTACTACTTCATGGGGCCCATGAGCTCTGAGAGAACTGGAACCTAGGTCACAAATGCTACTCAAACATTTTTATACCTATGTAAAGAGAATTCTGTTTTCTAAAAACAGCTAAACTGGATAGCATGATATTTGGGATATTGTGAGAAATAAAATATTAATGAGGGAAAAATGAGCTGTTCTACCTTATAGAAAGACTGTCTGTAACTTTAGAGAATAGATATGAACTCAGATCTCTTGATGCCAAGGGCATGGAAGGTGTCTGAAGCAGAGTTCTGTACCATAAGAAAAAAAGTCACATCACAACATCTTTTTAAAATAACTTGTTCCCCATTTTCATTAACAAGGAGGGTCTAATGGGAAGGGGTAGATCACAGATGAGCCTAAATAATGGTACCAAACTGCCTGTATTTACTGAAAAGAAAACTAATAAATTAAATTTAAAAAAAAGTAAAAAAAAAAATAACTTGTTCCAAGAAGTAGATGTATCTTTGCTGACCAATGATAGACGTTTAAGCAAAAAATGTATAATTATATTTTAGTAGTCTGTTTCAATGTCCCATGATCTCTTTACAGCAATTGTAATGTCTGATCTTTTATATCTGATTTTATTCATTTAGTACTCTTCCTTTTTATTTGTTTCTTTTATTTAAATATTTATCAATTTACCTTAAGGAAACCTTTTAATTTCAGTAATGCTTTCCTTTTTGTAATGTTTGGTTTCATTTCTTCTTTCTATAATCTTTATTATTTCCTCCTTTTTGATAATTTGGGACTTAACTTTGTTCCTCTGCTAGTTCCCTGATACATAAAATTAGGTTGAGCTAGGCATGGTGGTGCATGCCTTTGATCCCAGTACTTGGGAGGCAGAGGTAGAACTATAGCTGTGAGTTCAAGGCCACTCAGACAGTACCTAGTGAATTCCAGATCCGCCTAGGCTAAAGTGAGACCCTACCATGAAAAATGAGAAAAAAAATAGGTTGAGGTTTTCTTCATTTTCTAAAATATTTTATTTTTATTATTAAGTAGAAACTTTGTATGGACACATTGTATTTTGGCACCATCATTTCCTCCAAACACTCAATGTGTTGACACCATTATCTTGGACTTCTCAGCCTTCATACTGTGAGAAATGACTTGATTTTGTTGCACATAACCTAGTCTAAAATATTATCAAAGTAGTCTAAATGGACTGTTATATTCTTTCATTGTATGTTGTGCAACTGCCTTTGATGTACTTGACTACATGAGAGTGAAAATGAAAAGAACTCTGAAATTTTACTCCAACAAAACTGAAGACAATGATCTAAATTCCATGACTCCATGTCTTCCACAGACGACTCACCAAAGGTGCTCATTCAGTATCAAGAAGACTTATGCTATGCAATTGCTTCTTTAAACCAAGAAGTTGGTAATTAATTTAGTTTGTAATACAACATAGCCAAATGTTGTACTTATCTAGTGAGTATAAAGGTGGTAATTAAGGTCACATTTACCTTTTTCTTCCTCCGAAACTTTTCTTTCTGTTTTATTCAACTTTCACTTCATTCCCACTTAGGTTTATTTCAAGTATATTTATAATTTGTCTTAATACCTTTTTGGAAATATTGGGAGTAAAACTGAATAAGACTTCATAAAATAAACTTATTTAGAGAGGTATTATTTTCTTTTCTTCCTTCTTAGACACTTTAATATGGAATGTTTAACACTATAAAATAAGCTAGTTATGCCTCCACTTTGTACTCACCATGACAGGACTCTATTTATCCAAAATCTGGACTACATACACAAATTAGCAGGATTATGGAGATTGAAGATGTGGTTGTGACTTCCTGGTTTGGCACATGGCTTCTTGAAACTGTGGTTTTCACCTTGAGTCTGAGCTAAGATTGCAAGAACCAGTAACTATGGTGAGATCTTCCCTATTCTGTAGCTTTCTAGTCACAGAAGAGAAGGCTTTTATTTATTGTTTGTTTATTTTTATCTATTTATTTGAGTGACAGAGAGAGAGAGAGAGAGAGAGAGAATGGGCCTCCAGGGCCTCCATCCCCAGCAAACAAACTCCAGACACGTACACCCCCTTGTGCATCTGGCTAACGTGGGTCCTGGGGAATTGAGCCTCAAACTGGTGTCTTTACGCTTCACAGGCAAGTGCTTAACTGCTAAGCCATCTCTCCAGCCCAAGGCTTTGAAACTTTGAATTTAGAAATTGTTCCTGCAATGTATGTCCAGAATGATTCTTCACATTTACCTATAACCTAAACAAATGCCTTTGAGATTAATTTTGTTAGAATGAATTATTTTGTCTGCAACCGAAGTCTTGGGCCAGTTAACAGGTTGAGGTCAAAGTTCTGAGAGTAAGTGACTATTAAATGCTCTGCTCTAACAGGAACATGTATTTTTGTCATATGTAAATGATAAATGTTAGAGTAGGTCAATATATTTTATCTAATATATACATTATATAATGTGTATATGTTTCCAATATCATTTGGTACCTTATATGCACATACAATATTTATGATTTTACATATTATTTCAAAATGAATTTAGTATGGCATTTAAGGTAAAAGATGAGAAGGGTAAAATAAATTTATATAGAGACATCATTTAGCAGAATATATACTACACATTTTGAATGTGTTTGCTATTACTCTTATCTTAATCATTCAGTAATAAATGCTAGCTTCTTATTTTCATGGTTTGCAGTACTTCTAGATCAGAAAGAGTCTTAATGCCCAAAAAAGGAATATATGCATGAAAGTAACCACAATGGTTTCATTGAACTGCAAGATGAGTTTGCCAGCTAATTAATTTGGGCCCTACATGTCATAGCACAAGTAGGTAAAAAATAGTATTTCCAGCTTTTCTAGTGTAATTAATCTTGGTTTCCAAGGACAAAAAAATGTTTCTTCTGACCAAGAAGCCATGAATAGTATGTCTCAAAATGAAAAAGTCATGTGGGTGTTTTTCTTAGTGTTGGCAGATTACTGATGGAGGAACATTTAGGTGAAAACTTCTATATTAAGATACCTCCAAAGCATCCTGGCCTTTATTTTCAGGTAAAACTTTAGAGTGAAAACTAAGAATGCACTGTCCTATTCCTGACTATAATTTTAATGATTTGAACATGTGCTCCATGATCTTGAACTACATTTGACCCAAAAGATGTCTTCCATCTTTCCTTCTTAAATGATGACTTTAAAGTCAGAATACGTAGTGATGTCCTTATCTCCAAAGTGCTTCTCTGTATTTATAGAAATAAACCCCTCATATAACACCTACACTCTCTTTGTTTGGGTTGAATATTGCCTTGGAAATAAGTCCTTGGCTCTTGTTAACCTGTTATAGGTAATTCTTCACTTATTTATTTCTTAACCTTGCTTCTATGGACTTTGTATTCCCTAAGACAAGCACCCATAGTTTTGTTTATTCTAGTGTAGCCATATCTAGTAGCAAAGTATTCAAACATTGAGGTTCTTAATTTGAGTAGGATCATAGAGAGCTAAAACTCCTTAGCAATAAGGGCTTGGGACACACTACAAAGATAGGAGCTTCAATCAGCTGGAATATTCCCTGTGAGTGATGGGGACATAAAATGGATAGTGGAAGAATGATGTCAGTAGATTCCAACTCTATTATCTTAAATGCAAGATCAAGTGATCATCTAGATATACATTTCCTCAACTAGTCTCTGCAAATACCAGTCATGGCAGCATACTCTGGCTTATGTTAAATTTTAATGTATATCAAAGTATGTTTGTGGCTGAAATTTAAGAGGAATCATCAAAGGGTGATGGAGGCAGTGAATGGTCCATGATTCCCAAGCAGTGAGTGCTGTTTTATGAAGCATCAGGAGTGACTTGTAGGCAAGGCTCTGACTGTAAGTCAGAGGAAAGTCTGGAATACTGAGTTAGACAACAGTTATAGAATATTGAGGATCCTTAACAAAAATGTTATGCTGTTTGGGTTTAGAATAACATCACATTTCACAGTGAACAATTTGCTCTAGTTATATAAAGTAAACTGGTCCTTTTAATGGAGGCTAATAGAGAGCTAAATAGAGAGTTGGCCCAATAACGAATCCAGAGGCCAAGATGGGGCTGATGAGCTCTGAAATTAATAACATCTAATAGCAGCTGTAAGCCAGTCTGTCATTTTGGAGCCTTTAATAAATTCTTATTGAATGCTCTCTGAATGTTCTCTGCAGCACCATTACACATTAAGGAGAAAAGCATACATCACACTTGAGCTGGAGGCCAAATTGAGTGTGTTCACAGTGATTGCCAGTGGAAAGCAGTTTACAAATGAGTGATAGTATCACTAATTGGAAGCAGAGCTGCTACCAGGAGGCAAGAAGATGGGCAGAAAGGGAAGTGTACAAGAGAATGCAGTGGACAGTTTCCTGAAAACTGCTGTCATACACACACACACACACACACACACACACACACACACACACACACACACAAAACACTTAATCAGAGGCTCAAGCAAATGTGTATTTGAGCACTGTAATTATTAGCAACTGAGCTCAATCTGTGGCCACAGACCTCAGACTCATGTTAATTTTCTTCGTTAATTCTTACAAGGATTCTGAGATGTGATAATTATACCCAGCCTATGGATAAGGACATTGTGATTTTAAGACCTAAGGAATTAACATATTAGTGGTGAGAAGAGTGGTAACATTTCTAGCATGAAAACTTTTCGGTTGAACATCATGTCTTCATAGAAATTAGGCCTAAACTGTATCAAATCCAGAGTCTGGGTTAGTGAAAGTGCTTTTGTTTGTTTGCTTGTTTTTTTTTTTTTTTCAATAGTATAATTACTAGGAGATCAAAATAAATAATAAATATGGTAAGTGTTTAATAAGATTTTATTGTGAAATTAATCAATGGTGGTAAAGTCTTTTATTTGTATGGTTAATGCATAAATTAAAATGCATTCAATTAGGGAACAGAGTGTGAGAATTAAGAGCTGAGACAGGTTCAGGGTTGCCTAGCTTTAAATTTGGCTTCCTCCACTCATTAGCGATGTGAATTTGGGCAATTTATTTTCTTTATGTGCTTACATTTTTTTTTTCTTCAAATTAGAGTTTCCAATAATATTTATCTCATTAAAACTGTGAAAAAAGGAGAAAGGATTTGGAAGAGAGTCATATTACACACAAAGATGGAGCTTATTTCTTTTTAATTGCATGTAAAATGTGTTAGCACCTTTTCCATAAGATTTTTAAATTCTATTTTGTAAAGCTGAGGATATCACTCAGTAGCAGGGTGTATGCCTAGCATGCATGAGTAACTATGGCTGTTTTAAAATTCTAAGACACCACCTAAAAATCATAAGGAGCCAGTATTCATAATCACAAGTGTTCTATTTGATATCATGGTCATACAGGAATTATAATCCAATTGTTGATGTGCTCAGAGAAGAGTGACAGTATGTCAGAACTATAGCTTTGAAAAGGTGTTGAGTCTTGCTATAGTAACAATTATTAACTGACTATTCCATTTGGAAATTTAGCATAGCCAACCACTTAAGAGGCATCCATAAAATTGTATATGTTTATTGTTTCCAGTTCCTTCTTTTTCTTCTTCAACTTTTTTCCTCCTCCTTCTCCTCCTCCTTATTCCTCTTCCTTGTACATTTCCCCATTCTCCTTTTGTCTTCATCACTATGATTAAAATCTTAATGAATGTATATAAATTGTTTAGCCCTAGAATGAAGTAGAAATTACTCCATGACAAAACCATCGAATAATAGCAAAAGGGTAGTATTTATTACACAATTAATCCATTCCTTCCCTCAAATCTAAACTTCATTTTTCATGGCATCATTAAATCTATATCAGTTAGTTTTGGTGAATTGAGACATTTTATTGTAACATGACTTGCTATTGCTTTTTATCTTGAAATATGATTAACATGTAATGAAATAAACTAATTTGTCAGGCTTGATGAAGTCTGGCAAATATAACCCTGTATTAAGTTACTAGGGTGACTATGCAAAACTACCGCATACTCCAATTCTGTTATTGTTAGCTCTCATAACAGAAAATTTTTTTGTAATAGTTTTGGAAGTTAGAAATCCAAGATCAAAGTATGGACAAGGTTAGTTTCTTCTGATGTTTCCTTTTTGTGAAGATAAGTCCATTCTTCCTGGGTTCTCAAGTGAAACCTCTGTATACATATTATGACTCTTTTTAGAAAGCACTTGCATTAGATTAAGGCCCCACCCTTGGAATAACATCTAATTCTGATTACCTTTATAGAAGATTGCTAGTGTAATGGATTGAGGGATATAGCTTCAACATGAATTCTGTGAGGATACAATTCAATTGATTATAGCTGGAAATAACTCATACCTTTTAAAAATATCGAATATTTTCTTTGTATTCTGGAAAATTCTTTCATGGGTTTTGTAAGTCATTCCTCATGCTTCCTCCAGAAAACTATCAACAAATCATTCTGGTTTTTTTTTTTTTTTTTTTTTTTTTTTTGAGGAAAGGATATTTATTAAAGCTTAATGATCCAAGGGAAATTCCATAATGTTAGAAGAAATTAGGCCCCTGTTACAGGACCAGGCAGACAGAGAGGGGGGGAGGCACAATTCAAATCTCTCACAGATGAGCCTAAATAATGGTACCAAACTGCCTGTATTTACTGAAAAGAAAACTAATAAATTAAATTAAAAAAAAAAAACCAGCATGCTTCAGAAACTCCAGACACGTTGCATATCTTTATATTGGAATGTCAAATCTATCACCACACCTTAGGGCTACACTGCCCAGTGACACCTCCTCCATTCAGGTAGTTGGAAATCCAAATAAATAGTTTTATTAAACTCCTGAATCTGTTGGGGGGCATCTATTCAAAGTACTACACATGATATATATATATATATATATATATATATATATATATATATATATATATATATATATTTTTTTTTTTTAAATCAAAAACTAGTGTGCCTTGGTATCGGTCTTATCATGCTTTGATGTATATATGTCATATAATTTGACTGACCACTCAGAATATAGGAGGCAGAATAGAAAACACAAATATGAACATAATAACATAATTCCTTTTCTTTGACATTTCAGATTTTTTGAATAACTCATATTCACTCAAAAATGGCCTATCTCAAAAACCTTCCCATAATTCTGTGAGGCCTTATGGTGGCTTCAATGTAAGTGATCCCAAACCAAACCCATAGCCACAGTTATTTTTTTTTCTCTCTCTCTCTCTTTTTTTTTTTTTTAATTAGTTTTCTATTCAGCAAATACAGGCAGTTTGTTACCATTATTAGGCTCATACGTGACCTACCCCCTCCCCACTGGCCCCTCCTGTTGAGGTATATGGATAGTGCATTGTGGAGTTAGCACACAGTTATTGGTGCAATAAATGTATTTGCATATCATGACCCAACATGTGGCTCTGACATTCTGTCTGCACCCTCTTCCACAAAATTTCCCTGAGCCATGATGGGTTCATTTTTGTCTGCTTCAGTGCTGAGGTGTTGGGGGCCTCTGAGGCTCTGGCTCTCTGATTTGGTAGGAGTTGATTTTTCTCTGTGTTGATCTCCTTCCCCCTTGTGCTGGTATCTGGCTCACCAGGAAAACAGCACCCTTGCTTGTTTCACCAATTTTTCTTAGTTTCAGCCAGGGCCCTTTTGAGGTATGATGGGGTGGCTCTCTCCTTAGGATCTGCATCTATCTGAAAAAGAGAAGCAGATTCTCCAATGGAGAGTAAGTTAGCACAAGGGCAAATGAGATAACCCTTACTTTTTTTAATAGAGAATTTAATAAGTGTAGGCCCTCTCTGGTAGCCCATGATTGATGGTAGCTTGATATTGGAGAGAGGGCTTATGGTTAGATATTGTTCTAACTTGCTTCCCAGCTCCAGCTGTGGGTCCCATACCACTGAGGGAATCAGTTAGCCAAATCAAGAGCAGTTGATTCCCCACCATGGCTTTGTGCCACTATTGCACTTGTGTGGGCATCACAACAGGTTATTTGTTGCTAAGTAGGTTAGACTATGAGCTGCTTGGACAGATATTGGTCATCTCCCCCAGTCATCCATGTAGCACCTTCTGGCACTAGATACGCTGTCTGGGGACTGACTCTCTCCTGGCTTGCAGACATGCCATTCCATTTTACGTGTCAGCTGCATATGGTGTCTTCAGCAATAGGGTCTTATCACTAACCTTTGGTGGGTCATCAAGCTCTAACCAGGGTCCTTAGGCTTCACAGGCAAGCACTTAACCGCTAAGCCACCTCTCCAGCCCCTCTGTTTTTCTTTATAATACTGTAGTTATTACTCACTAGGACTTCCCCATATAGATGAATTTTTGCAATATAACCTCTTCAAATTTTTCCATCTTTCTAGGTATATCAGCACTTCATATTTTTTTTAGTAGTATTACACTATTAAATTATAGTTATTTTTTTACTCATTTTCTATTGGTGGATACAGAGTTTTACATTGTTTCTACCTTGAAATTTTTATTATTAAATTCACTATAAAAATGTTTCTTTAAATTTTATGGCTTTTTCATGGAAATATAGTTTTTAAAAGATAAATTTCTAAAAATACATTTTCTGGTTATAGGTAGATATATGATTAAAATTAAAATCATAAAATTGCAAAATTTCTTTTCCCAGGGTAGCAATGCTACCAACACCCAATCTTTATAGCCTCATGTACCATTGGTAGCAATAGTGAAAATCCATTGCAGTTTTGGCCATTCCTGTACTTATGTGGTAGAATATTATTATAGTTTTATTTTGTTATTTCATAATGATTTACTATATTGAGGGTTTTTCATGCTTATTGACTATATATATATATGTATATATTCAATTTTTTTCTGTATCATTTTTATGCTGGTCAAATTTTTTTTTCCTTTTATTACTGAACTGACATATTTTTATGTTTTCTCACAGGTTGTCCCTGGCATATTTATTTTCTTAATGGTAGTTACAAGTGAAAAGTTAGCATTTTCCATGTTATTTCTAGGACATATTTGTCAACCAATATACTTTCTTCTGAAAGATCCATTTGTTAATTTGTGAGAAAACTACTAAAGTTACTTTTATTATACAAAGAAAAATCCATAGGCACTTAGTGGTTATTTACCTGAAGTCTAAATTTAAAGTCAGAATTAAACCTATGCAATTTTTGTTCAGTACCACAAAACTAGGCTTCCCTTTATTATGTCAGTGCATAGAAAATGCTTCCAATAGGATACATACCTTTTCTTTTTTTTCTTTTTTGACTTTCAAATGCATTTTCCAGGAACTTCTCTAAAGATCTTATTGTATGGAGAGAAATTTTGGATATGCATAACCAATATATACTTACTGACTAGAGTAAATTCTTATAATAGAAAGATATCTTTATCATTCTACTCCCTAATAGTTTTATCCCATGGGTTAGTATTTTGTAAAGCATGCTAGAGTGTTCCACAGAGCTTTTATGGTTCTTTCTACTTCCAAGTTGACATGTTTTTGTACTTTTACTATACAGGTTCTCCCCTTAAGCATTCCTATCTCTAAAGATAAATGAAGAGGCAGTTTAATTTGGAGGTGGATGGGTTGGATTTGTTAGGCATAGTTGATTTTAAGTAATAGTGCTTATTTATTGTGTGCCCAGAACATAGAAAATATTTTTGAAGAGATATAGCAGTAACTGACTTCCTATAGCCAGTCTTCTCATTATTTCTTTTTCATAGTAGAGTTAGGAAATAGAATGTTTAAAGTCAAGTACATTTGAACTTAAGCAAGATCATACGGGGAGATATTCTTCACATATTAACTTCAAACTTCAAATCTTTTTACAGATATTTCATGGTGTCTATATCTCACTTCTACTGAAGAGTGATTATTGTGAATGTGTAGTGAATTGGAAATAAAAAGTATTTTTTCTACTTAGGAGAATAAAAGTGAATTTATAAATATGTTCTAAGAATATTTTTCAGTAAGTCTACTAGGTAAAGTGTCCTAAAACAATATATTAGAAATTTAACTACTAGGAACAAAGAAAAGAATAGAAGATGAAAATAACAAAATATTCCACATTAAAGAACAATTAAGTTTAAAATCTTGGGATAGAACTTAATTAAATGCCAGAAGGTATGCTAGTATAATGTTGAGCTTGCAAATTTAAATAAGCAGAGCAGGGCACTTTTGACAGTAAAAATTCCATAGCAACAATACCTCAAACATGTTATACTTTTGCATAATAAAGTTAGCATTGAGATCCCAGCATTGGTATTCTTAGCTATGTGTGTGTGTGTGTGTGTGTGTGTGTGTGTGTGTATGTGTATACATGTGCAACTCAAGATTATTAAAATTTTTTCCATTTTAAACTCATTTTAAAAAAGTTTAATATTCTCCTTACACTATGAAAGAATGAATTTTGGAGTTTAATTCCTGTTATAAATATCTATCTCTGGGCAGGTAGTCATGACAATGTGGAGTGAGTAGGCCAGATCCCTTTCCCTGGATCTTCCCAGTTCCCTGGTCTCAGTTCCTTGCACTGTACAGTGGGTGTGCTGGAGGGCATGGCATGAAGTAAGTAAGACAGATCCCTACTCACTTCCTTCTCCCAGTTTCCTGGTCCCTGAAGGTCTCATTGTGACTTGCTTGGGGAGGCCTACTCTCTGTGTAGGCTGTGGAATCAGCATTTTGCTCTAGTATCCTGACTCATCATTGAGTAGCAACATCCCTGATCATCTGAGTCAGAGCTGCACTGGAAAAAGGACAAAAAGTTCCTTCCCCATCAATTAAAAAAAAAAAAAGTCTCCCTAAAATGGGTAGACCACAATGCAAAAAAATAAAAATAAAAAAATGCAATGAAAGTCAGAAAACCAAGAGATCTCCACTAAGGATACCTAGTCCTACAATAGAAGCCTCCAATAAAATCATAGATAAATCTACAGAAATTCAGTCCCAAAATGAAAACACAACAACAAATGAGACCCTGATCAAAAGAATAGCTGAAATGGAAAATAAATAAATAAAGAAAGAACTAACAGTTCTATCAATGAAATTGAACAAAATCATCTCTTAGAGCATTCAGCTTTTGACAGTAGGCTTAACTTGATTGAAGAAAATGTTAGAATCCTCAAAAGTATATGAATGAATTAAAGGTGAGTCAAGAAATGGAAGAGTTCAAAAACCAGTAGATTAATCTTAATGAAGACTTGATCAAATACAAGAATGAATTCCAGGAAGCATCAAGATAGTGTGATCTTGAACTGAAATCATACCTCAAAAAAACAGATGTACATGATGCAAAATAACACAACAGAAAACAATAATCTAATAGAACTTTAGAGTTACTCATGTTGAAGACAGAACCTGTGACCTGGAAGACAAGTCAGAAGAAATTGATTGGGAAACCAAAAACTTTGCTAGGTTCAAAAAATCAAGTGAAAGGAATACCTGTTGCAGTCAGGTTCACATTGCTGGCAGAAACCACCTAGTCAATAGGAGCTTGTTGGTTAAAGAGGTTTATTTTGGCTTATAGGCTCGAGGGGGAGGTCCACAATGGCAGGAGAAAACTATGTCATGAGCACAGTGTGGACATCACCCCCTAGCCCACATAAAGTGGATAATAGCAACAGGAGGGCATGCCAAACACTAGCAAGAAGGAAACTGACTATAACACTCATAAGCCTGCTCCCAAGAACACACTGCCTCCAAGAGGTGCCAATTCTCAAATCTCCATCAGCTGGGAACCTAGCATGCAGAACATTGAAGTTTATGGAAGATACCTGAATCAACTACCACACTAGGGAACTGCAGGATACCCACAAATAACCAAACATCCAAACCATGGGTATACCAGAAGGAGAGAAAATTCAAGCCAAAGGTATAGAGAACATATTCAGTAAAATTATTGAAGAAAAATTTCCAAATCTCTCTAGAGAGAGGCCCATCCAGATACAAGAAGCCCACAGAACATCAAACAGACAGGAGGAAAGAGAAATTCTCCAAGGCATATCATAGTTAAAACTCTTAACAATAGAAACAAAGAAAGAATGTTAAAAGCAATAAGAAGGAAACAACTCAGACGATAAAAAGGCAATCCCATCAGAATTATATCAGATTTCTCAATGGAAATCCTGAAAGCCAGAAGGACCTGGGATGGAATATTTAAAAGCCTAACAAAACAATGTCCTCCAACCCAAGCTACTCTACCCAGCAAAAGTATTCCTTTAATACATAGTGAAAGGGAAAATTCCCATGAAAAATGTCAACTCTATGATTATATGAACACAAAGCCAAACCAGAAATACATCAGGGAATACTTCACATAGAATAGTCAAACCACCAATCTTAAGAGCCAATGAAAAGAAGATCATAATAACCAAAATAAATTATGTACAACATAGTACAATACACAAGGAAGCACCAAACCCCATAAAACACCTCATCATGGCAGGGATTTATTCAAACCTCCCAGTAATAACCTTAAATATTAATGGTCTTAACTCACCTGTCAAAAGACACAAATTATCAGGGTGGATCAAAAAAATGGACCATTCTATCTGCTGCCTTCAAGAAACCTACCTCACCAAGAAAGACACCTCCTCAGGGTAAAAGAATGGAAAATAACATTCCAAGCAAATGGAAACCAGAAACAAGCAGGTGATGCTATATTAATATCTGATAAAACCAAAAGTAATCAAAAAGGACCAAGAAGGCAACTTCTTAGACCACAAGGGAATGATCCAACATGAGCATATCACAATCATAAATAAATATGCACCAAAAATACGGGCACCATAATTTATTAAACAAAATCTCCTCAGCAATAAAACAGAAATAAAAAAAACAGCACCATCATAGTCAGAGACTTCCTTATTCCACTATCATTAATAGACAGATTATCCAAGCAGAAAGTCAACAGGGAAATAATAGAGCACAACAACATCATAGATCAACAAGACTTAACAAACATCTACAGAACTTTCCACCCCAACACTACAGAATACACATTCTTATCAGCAGCCCATGTAATATTCTCCAAAATTGACCATATATTAGGTCATAAACCATGCCTTCATAAAGTCAGGAAAAGTGAAGTAACTTCCTGCATCATGTCAGATCACAATTCTTCAAATCTATAAATTAACAAAGAGAAAAACATCAAGAGCTCCACCAGCTCCTGGAGACTAAACAACATACTTTTAAACAGTGAATGGGTTGTGGAAGAAATCAGAAAAGAAATTGAAAATTTCCTAAAATTGAATGATAATGAAAGCACAATCTACCAAAACTTATGGGACATAATGAAGGCAGACTAAAGGGAAAATTCACAGCACTAAATGCCTTCATTACAAAGACAGAGAGATCCCAAATTAATAACCTGACCGTCCACCTAAAGGTGCTGGAGAAACAAGAAGAATCTAACCCAAAGAGCTCCAGAAGGAGAGACATAATCCAGATTAGAGCAGAAATTAGTGAATTGGAAATAAGAAAACAATTTTAAAAAAATAATGAAGTGAAAATCTGGTTCTTTGAAAAAGTAAACAAGATTGACAAACCCCTGGACAATTTGACCAAGCAAAAAGCAAGAAATCTCAAATTAACAAAAGCAGAAATGGAAAAGGAGAGATCACAACAGACATCAATGAAACTGGAAGAATCATCAGGACATACTTCCAAAACCTCTACTCCACATAATTGAGTAATCTGGAAGAAATGGATAAATTTCTAGACACATACCACCTACCTAAACTCAACTCAGAGCAGATCAATCTTCTAAGCAAAGCTATCACATCCATGGATATTGAAAAGGTAATCAAGAACCTGCCCCAAAAGAAAAATCAAGGACCAGATGACTTCTCAGGTGAATTCTATCAGACCTTCATTGAAAAACTGAAACCACTGTTTCTCAAACCGCTTTGCAGAATCATAGAACAGGGAATCCTCCCCAACTCCTTTTATGAATCTAGCATCACTCTAATACCCAAACCAGACAGACATACAACAAGAAAACTATAGGCCTATATCCTTGATGAACTTACATACAAAAGGCCTGTATCCTTAATGAACTTACATACAAAACTCCTTGCAAACCAAATTCAACAACACATCAAAAGCATTATTCACCTTGACCAAGTAGGCTTCATTTCAGGAATGTAGGTGTGGTTCAACATATGGAAATTTGTCAATGTAATACACCACATAAATAAACTTAACCATAAGAACCACATGATTATCTCAGTTGATGCAGAGAAGGCATTTGAGAAAACACACCACTTCATGATCAAAACACTGGAAATAATACACATGGAGGGTTTATATCTCAAAACAATAAATGTTATATAGCTCCTAAAGCCCAAATAATATTTAATAGGGAAAGACACAAGGAGTTCCCATTGAGATTGGGAACACAACAGGGGTATCTAATCTCACCATTGCTCTTCAACATAGTATTAAAAGTACTAGCGCAAGCAAAAAGGCAGGAGAAATAAATAAAGGTATTCAAATTAGAAAGGAAGAAGTTAGGTTTGCCCTGTTTTCACATGACATGATCCTGTACATGAGTGACCCAAAAGTCTCCATCTCAAAACTTCTAAAAGTGATTAGTTCCTTCAGTAAAGTGTCAGGATACAAAACAAATGCACAAAATTCAGTAGCTTTTCTATATGCAAAGGACAAATATATACAGAGAAAGAAGTCAGTGAGGCTGTCCCATTTTCAATAGCAACAACAAAAAAATTAAATACCTTGGAATAACACTAACCAAGGATGTGAAAGGCCTATATGTAGTGAAAACATAAAAACACTCAAGAAAGAAAAAGGAGGATTTGAGAACATGGAAAGACCTCCCATGCTCCTGAATAAGTAGAATTAATATTGTGAAAATGGCAATTCTATCAAAAGCAAAACAAATTTTTTTTTAATTTTTATTAACATTTTCCATGATTATAAAATATATCCTATGGTAATTCCCTCCCTCCCCACCCCCACACTTTCCCATTTGAAATTCCATTCTCCATCGTATTACCTCCCCATTACAATCATTGTAATTAAATATATACAATATCAACCTATTAAGTATCCTCCTCCCTTCCTTTCTCTACCCTTTATGTCTCCTTTTTAACTTACTGGCCTCTGCTACTAAGTATTTTCATTCTCACGCAGAAGCCCAGTCATCTGTAGCTAGGATCCACATATGAGAGAGAACATGTGGCGTTTGGCTTTCTGGGCCTGGGTTACCTCACTTAGTATAATTCTTTCTAGGTCCATCCATTTTTCTGCAAATTTCATAACTTCATTTTTCTTTACCGCTGAGTAGAACTCCATTGTATAAATGTGCCACATCTTCATTATCCACTCATCTGTTGAGGGACATCTAGGCTGGTTCCATTTCCCAGCTATTATAAATTGAGCAGCAGTAAACATGGTTGAGCACGTACTTCTAAGGAAATGAGATGAGTCCTTTGGATATATGCCTAGGAGTGCTATAGCTGGGTCATATGGTAGATCAATCTCTAGCTGTTTAAGGAACCTCCACACTGTTTTCCACAATGGCTGGACCAGATTGCATTCCCACCAGCAGTGCAGAAGGGTTCCTTTTTTTCCACATCCCCGCCAACATTTATGATCATTTGTTTTCATGATGGTGGCCAATCAAAACACATTTTTAATGTAATCATAAATAAAAATACCAGTATTCTTCTTCACAGAGATTTAAAAAAGATCTTAAAATTCATATGGAATAGCAGCAGTCCTTATGTATTTGAACATATGCTCAGTAAAAAAATGCACCTCTGGAGGTATCACCATACCTGATCTAAATCTACATTACAAAACCATAGTAACAAAAACTGTATGGTACTGGAATAAAAACAAACATAGACCAATGGAAGAGAATTGATGTCCCAGATCTTAGGTCAAGTAACTGCAGCTACTTGATCTTTGACAAAGCTGCCAATAATGTAGACTGGAGAAAAGGCAGCATCTTCACCAAATGGTGTAGGACAAATAGGCTGGCCATATGTAGAAAAATGAAGCTAGAACCACTCATTTCTCCATACACAAAAGTCTAGTACAAATGGATTAAAGAACTCAATACAAGGCTTGAAAATCTTCAACTTCTGGAAGAAAAAATAGAAGGCATGCTCCATAACATAGAACTTGGAAAAGACTACCTCAAGAAAACCAAAGTAGCCTAAGAAATTAAAGAAGCATTCAACCAATGGGATATCATGAAGATAAAAAGCCTTTTGACTGACAAATGTGCCATAAGCAGAGCCAATAGATTATCCACTGAATGGGAGAAAATCTTCACCCACTAGTCCACTGACAGAAGCCTAATATCCACCATCTACTAAGAACTCAGAAAAGTAAACAATAAAAAAAAAAAAATCAAACAACCCACTCCAAAAGTGGGGTAAAGAATTGAATGGGAAGTTCTCAGAGAAAGAACAATGGCTACCACACACTTAAGAAAATGTTCAACAGGGCTGGAGAGATGGCTTAGTGGTTAAGGTATTTGCCTGCAAAGCCAAAGGACCCAGGTTTGATTCACTAGGACCTACATTATCCAGAGGCCCAAGGGGGCACTTGCATCTGGAGTTTATTTGCAGTGGCTGGAGGCCTTGATATGGCCATGCCCCCCCCCCTTTTTTCTCTCTCTCTCCCTCTTTCTCTGTCAAATAAATAAGTAAAAATAAAAATAGTTAGAAAATATTCAACATCCCTAACAATTAGAGAAATACAAATTAAAACAACTATGAAACTACAGCTTATCTCAGTAAGGATAGCAACCATTAAAAAAATCAAAAGACAAAACAACAATAAAAAATGTTGGCTAGAATGTGTATAAATAGTTAAACTCATTCACTGCTGATGGGAATGTTAGCTGGTACAACCACTATGAAAATTGATATGAAGACTCCTAAAAAGGATGGATATAGAGTTACCAACAGACCCTTTTATTCTTTTACTGGGCATTTACCCTAAAATCTCCATACCTCAGTTCAGAGATATTTACTCAATCATGTTTATAGTTGCTCAATTCATAATAGCTATGAACTTGAATAAACCCAGGTGCCCATCATTGGACAAATGGATAACCAAGATGTGGTATATCTACATGATGGAATTCTACTCTGAAGTAAGAAATAAATGACACAATGAAATTTGTAGAAAAGTGGTCGAACTCAGAACAGATCTTCCTAAGTGAACTCACACAATTTCAGAAAGACATTAGCTCCATGGCCTCACTCACCTATGGTTCCTAACCTAGATCAGCCCAAGTTGCTGACAAATGGCATTTCGAAGCTTGGGCAATAGGAAGGGTAGGGCTTGGGGAAGGGAAAGGATGAGGGGACACAAAACTGAACCCAAATTGAACTGGTACCATAGCAAACTTTATCCTGGAAGTTAGACTAAAAGGCTGAACCCTGAACAGGACCTTAGAGGGAGTACTTTAATTGATGGGCCCTGGAGAGAATGAAATGTAGCCTAACTTTAAATTTCTCCTGTTTCTCTTTTTTTTTCTGTCTTTTTCTTTTTTCTTTTCCATTGGTGCTGGCCTGTAATTCCCTCACCAGGCCATGTTTAATATCTACAATGAGCTGTTGGTTGGAGAGACCTACAAGGTCTCCCAAAACAAACCAGACAGTTTTCTGCCAGATCAGTTGATTACCCACCAAAGGTTAATTGTAAGACCCTACTGCTGAAGACACCATATGCTGTCAGCAGGGACAATGTAGAGACATGGTTGGAAACTGGAGGAGAGCCAGTCCCCAGACATTTAGCCCATCTAGTGCTGGAAGGTGCAACATGAACTACCAGGGGGAAATGATCAACATCGTCCAACCAACTCAAAGTCTAGGGTACTCAGAATCAAACAACCTGATGTGATGCTCACATAAGAGCAATAGTAGCACACAGCCATGGTTAGTAACCAGTGGCTCTTGGATTGGCTAAGGCATCCACTCAGTGGAAAGAAAACCATGTTTGGAACTGGAAAACAAGTCAGAATCATAGCCAGATAATAATTTTTCTTCCCAATGTCAAGTTCCCATTAATCTTGGCCTATAAAAAGGTCTACACCCTTTAAATTCTCACTAAATTAACAAAGGTTATCCCATTTAGTCAGTGCTGATGTCACTCTTTGTTGGAGATTCTGTTTCTCTTTTTCAGATGGGAATGGGACCTGAGGAGATAAATGGCTTAGCATACTTCCTTAAGGCCCCAGCAGAAACCACAGAGGAATTGGGGAAATGAGAAATAGTGCTGCTTTCTCAGTGAAGTTGATATTAGCACAAGGGTGAAAGAGATAGACACTAAGGACACTCAACACCTACCAAAACAAAGATCCAGAGACTCCTAAGAGCCTATCACTAAAGTGGACTTAAAATGTATCCAACTTGGTTCAGGGAATTTTGGGGAAGAGGGTACAGAAAGGTTGTTAGCACCACAAGCTGGGATATTACCAGCAGAGACATTGCCTCTCCCCCACAACTGATTGCTGCCACCACAATGCATCACCCACAATTGCCATGGGGTTGATCTGCATCCCCAATGAGGAAGGCCTCTTTGGAAAAGGGGCAGGGATGAGAGAAAGGATGGTACCAACATATGTTGTTTACATATCAAGTAAGTTCATATCTAATAAAAATAAATTTTTAAATGATCATCAATTAATATTTATATTCTCACTTTAAGCACTGACTGTGGTCACAATGATTACTTATATTTGGTTAAGTATATGCTAAAATAAAATTATTTTCAAACTTTAGAAAAGTATTTATCTCATAGTCTTTCATTAAAGTTAACTTGGCCTGAATTTTGTTTATCAATTTCAGAAGTAATCATAGAAGATGCTAAATATAGTATAAATGTTCAATATTCATAACCTCAAATTATTAAAATGTGAATTTGAGTTATTCTCAAAATATGGAAATATTTTTTAATATTTTCTTATATAGTACTTTTTCTAATATTTCAGTAGACACTAGAGAGTCCTCATAGCATGATGATGCTAGCTGTTTCATTTATTTAACCATAGATAAGCGATCTCACATATTCTTATCTCAGTTTCCTAATTGTAGAAATGATGTGATGATGGTGTTTAACTCATAGAAGTTCCTTAAGAATTGTACAAATTAGGGCCTGGGAGATACTCAGTCATCAAAGATGCTTACTTGTAAAGCCTGCTGGCATGGGTTCAAATCACCAGTACTCTCATACCTTCAGATGCAAAAAGTAAGGTATATATCTGTCATTTGTTTGGAGTAGCCAGGGTCTCTGCAATTACACACACACACACACACACACACACACACACACACACACAGTGAAAAAATATATATAAAAGAATTTAACAGGCTAATATTTACAAAGTTATTAAAATAAGCCAATCTATTGGACATGATAAAGACAGAAAAAAATTTCTAGTGTTTACAAATAAAAATATTCCACATAAACAGGCAGAATGACATTCTATATTCTTTCTTATACTCCTACAATTAGACATTAGAGGACCTGTAACATTTTGTGTTCTAGACTATAACATTATACAAGAGCATTAAATTTACACAATAAAATTGAGTTTAAATTATGGCCAATAAAGTTGCACAAAAATTGTTCAAACATATTGTCAATCATTAAAAAAATCAATACAAAAATTATATAATATTACACACCTGCAATGATATATATATATTGAATGAGACTGGCAATAATACTCAGTGCTCTTCAGGGCCCAGTGCACACAGAGCTAGCCAGCAGCGCTGGTGTGACCATGTCAATTGCTTCAACAATTTTGAACAACTTTTTTTGGCAACTGTTATGGTTAACTTACTGTGAATATCCTATAATTTATCACTTCTAGAAATGCATGTGCTTGTATACCAAAAGAAATTACATGGTGATCCTAGTGGCATTATTCATATTAGCCAAGAACTTGGAATCCACTCAAATTTCCATCATGAGCAATGGCGAAATTGTGGTATGTTTAAAAAGAGGATTTGCATGAGGGTAGCAAGTGTTGAGGTGTGATATTTGCCCACAGATATATGGAAATCACATAAAAGATGGAATAAGTGCACATACCCATTTTGACTCCAGTTATAAAGCTTTAATTCATAATATCTGCTGATAGTGTGGAAGTGCAAGTAGCTATTGTGAGAAAGAGAAAGTAGGGGTTCATGGAAGCTGCTGTGTCCTGTTCTTTCCAGGGTACTGTTAATACATGTCAACTTATTGAGATAAATTCTCATGATTTTCCAGTCACATAAAAGCTTCAGTAATTAAAAAAAAAATTAAGAAAGGATTTTCAAGTTTCTTCCACTACCTACTCACCTAAAATTTAGGATTTCTGCCTTTCAATCTTTCTAACTCCATGAAAATTGGATTTATTTCAGAAAGGGCAAAAAGCAAACAAATACTTAACCTTTTCATCTCAACTCACCAAAATTCTTCATTACATTTATCAGTACACACAGTGCTTTGAAGAGTAATGAATGAAGTAAATCAGAGCTTAAATAAGTTATAATAGTCAAGGGATCCAGGAGGTTTTGTAATAGAGAGCTGAAAATTAGAATGGGGAAGTAATGAAGCCAGAAAGAGGTTTATTGAAGGCAATATCAATGGAATAAGGCTAAGACATAATCAGATACTGAGCTCAAGCCTGCTTTCTTTAGGAAACAAAACTAATGTGAATCCTATATACCCAACAAAATGTTATATGATATATCAAATAGAGATGAAAATGAAATTTGTTTCTGTTTTCTATACTAAACATATTACTTTAAGGACATATTGTACAAGCAGGAAAAATACTGTAAGCAATAAGCATTTAATCAGCTAAGAACTCTCATGAAACCAAGCCTGTTCTGGGAAGCACTAGAGAGCAAGGGCTTTATTCACGAGGTGAAGCTGGATCTAAGAAGCTAAGTGGACACCAACACATTTCGAGTCTGGTGCGTAAAAGAAAGTTATAAATTCAAACCAGCTGCAACAATATTCACTTGTGCCATCTAAACTTTTCTTTATATAGGTCCAACATTAACTTGGTCTATACAGACATGCAGTGATTGACCACAATGGAAGAGGAGTAGATCATGCATAGCATAGTTGTGGTGCACTTTCCCAAAAGTACTCTTAGACAAAGATCGTGTGGGTTTGTGAACTACAGGTTTGCCATGCACTTTGGCAATGTTGTGTATTAGCTAACTAAATATTAGAAACAGACTGGGGAGATGACAAAGGGGTTAAAGATGCTTGCTTGCAAAACTTATCTGCTTAGATTTGATTCCCCAGTACTGACATAAACCTAAGTGTACAAAGTGGTGACTCATGTATCTGGAGCTCATTTGCAGGGGAAAAACGCCCTGAAATGCCCATTCTCTCTCTCTCTCTCTCTCTCCCTCTCCCTCCCTCTCTCTCTCTCTCTCTCTCTCTCTCTCTCTCTCTCTCTCTCTCTCTCTCTCTGTCCCTTCCCCCCTTCCTTTCTCTTTGTCTGTTTCTCTCACACATGCAAATGAGGAAGTAAACCAATAGTAAAAAGACTAGGAACCTTTAAGGAGGAAAGCTGCTTAATGATTTAAGAACATCCAAAAGCTACAATGTCATATAATTTCCTCACTTGCAATTTGTAACCTTCTGAGGAGAAAAAAAAAAAACAAAACAGTATTTAAAAAATATTGATGTTTAGGTGCAACATTAATGTTTTTAAGGAAGGGATGTTTTATGCCTTACTATAGTGACAAACCAGTCATATTTAAAATATATTTATTGGACTGGAGAGATGGCTTAGTGGTTAAGCGCTTGCCTGTGATGCCTAAGGACCACGGTTCGAGGCTCGGTTCCCCAGGTCCCACGTTAGCCAGATGCACAAGGGGGCGCACGCGTCTGGAGTTCGTTTGCAGAGGCTGGAAGCCCTGGCGTGCCCATTCTTTCTCTCTCCCTCTATCTGTCTTTCTTTCTGTGTCTATCGCTCTCAAATAAATAAATAAATAAATAAAATTTAAAAAAAATAAAATGTATTTATTTCTGTCCACATGTGTCTCATTGTGAAGGAATGCCTGTGTGGCTTGTGGTCGCTGGGGAATTGATCCGAGGCTCACAGAATTAGTAAGGAAATTCATTTAACTGCTGTGCCATTTCTGTAGTCCCAAACTGACATATTTCGATCCTACAAATTTATTTCATTTTTTTCATTTGTGTCATTGAATGTCAGTTAGGAAATTTGAGCTTCAGAGTTTCTATTAATAGAAATATCTGTATATTATTAACTATAGACTGTATAGTAGAATACTTTCAACATTACTATTTATGTTGTTGGCTTACAGTCTATATAGCTTATCAGGAAAAATGTTCATATTCATTGCCAATTTGAAAGCCATTGTTCCTTTTATAACAGAAAACTTGGGTTATAGAATTTTCTTTTCCTTAGCTATAAAAACTGGTGAACATGAGCTCAAATGAAAGAAAGTAAATTATTTGAATATGTAGCTCAAGAAATTACATTTTATTAAAATCATTAAATAGACCATGATTTCACTGAAAAAAGTGTCTATCTTTTATGTGAGTTCCTAAGAGCTATTTCACTCAAGGAAAATATATCTCTACTAGAATATCATAATAAAAATAGCTAGGCTAAATTAGTAAAATACATTTTGCTGAACAATTTATTTATTCAATAATTATATATCTATTTAGAAAAAAAAATGCATGCTAAGATAATTTAATGCAGCATATAAGACGTCCTTACTTTAGTTTGCATTTATTTTGTACTCATGGTTTACTATAAGCTTAGGTTATTTTAACTCTTCTGCAATTGCATTACTCACATTTTCAGAATTTCTTAATGCTCAAAGAAGCTTCCTGTTTGCCTAATGATCATTGATATCATGTTATAGTATATTTATGTGAAGATCCCCACTTCTGCACCTTTCTTGAGCATGGCAGTCACGGGGATGAAAGAAGGAGCTTGTATGTAGAAGTATTATTTCTTTTGCTAAGTTTTCCCACATAGTAGTGTTAACTATTACACAGTGAAAGTGTTGCTGTATCCCACAGAGTCATCACAAACAGTGATAAAAATAGAAACCCAGACATAATGGTTGTCCTCCATGCTTGTTTTCTTGAATATGATCTTAGAACTTACATTATATTCACATTATAAGAGCTAACATTTTTAGAATGTGAAGGTCAAGTCAGCAGAAAGGAGAATTTCTTGATCATAAAATTTTAGTTTATCCTGGCATATTACTTTCTGTTGTAAAATAAAATTTAATTTCAAATTTAAATGTCATTTTAGTAATCGAATACATTACTTTCATAAACATATATGGGCTATATTCTTAAAAAATATCAGGTAATGAAATTGATTTCTCCTTCCTTTTCTAAGACATCATTATTTCCAAATGATCCTATGTCATGTGTTAAGTTGTGATAAACATTTTACTCTGTTACCAGAACTTAATATAGCCCATATATGTTTATATTCTCAAAAGAATTTATCAGATATATTGAAAAAGAATAAGTTTCATGCTCACAAGTGGGGCAAGACATAAACAAGAATTTAAATCTCTGTTCTTCAGGCATGGACTATCCACCAACTACATGTAAATCTCCTATGAGCAGTTGAGAAATATTGACTCTTCATTCCTGAATCTCTAACTAAATCCCTAGTGATTTGTGTGCTCAGTAAGTAGATTTTAGTGCTGCAGTTTAGCATTAACTGGGACACTATGTTCCAATGTAACTCTAACTGATTGAATCTCTGTCACTGTAGAGACCCATGTGACAGTCTTTATAAAAACTCCTCACAAAGTTTAAAAAGAATATTATAAATTTTAAAAAATTGAGAATATATATAAAGAGCTAATTTCCCTAAAGTGTAAAGTGAGCTTTAAAATCAATGATGAAAATAAAATCATACCAAGAAACATAAGCTGGAAGCATATTGTGAGCTTTCATAAGCAAGTAATTATAAATCATTAATTAACTTCCAAACAGTATTACTCTTCCTAATGACAAGAGGCCTATGATGTTAATAGCAATGCTATACTACATTTTCCCTGTAGGACTGACTGGATAAAATTAAGACAGGTGATGCCATGAAGGTGTTGGAAAGTGAAAACTTCCTACTATCTTATGAGATATAAATAAACTCCCACTTTGGAAGGCAGTTGAACAATAGCTGTCAACATTTCCAATGCACAAATAATTTGTCTCAATAATTTTGCCTCTTGCAAAATATCAATTGTAGAAATATGTATGTATTGTTAACAGAGAAAAAATGTTCCTGCCTACATTTTCCTCAGTTACTATGAGTAAAAGAATGATTAAATATTAATTGTTACTAACTTTATCCTCGAATAATATCCTGCAGGAAGAGAATGCTGGTGTCCATGTTAAAAAGATAGAAATATATTTATGATAAATTGTTGAGTTAAAGAGCAATTTATAGATTTTTTAAAATATCCTTCTCTCTGATACACACACACACACACACACACACACACACACACACACACACACACACAGACACTTACTAATGGTGCAAGGTAAAAGGGTAAGACAGAGCACTTTTACTTTTAGTATTCACACTGTTTTTTTTTTCCCTAGCTTACCTTAAATACTTTGTATTTAAAAATATACCACCTTTGGTTGAGTATATAGCTCAGTAGCAGAGCACTTTGCTAGCAAACATTAGTCCCTTGGTTCAATCCTCAGGACAAATAGAGAAATTAAAATACATTTTTAAGTGTACTATGGCTACCTGCTCCTATAATCTCAACACTAGAGAGGTAGGAGAATGAACTCCAGTGCAGCCTGAGCTACATGGCAATATTCTGTCTCACAAACATAATTTAACAAAAATAAAATAATATTTTATATTATTTAAAAGTAGGTAAATTAAAACTAGCCTGGTAGTTTTACTTTGAAGTACAGGATAGATACTTCAAAAGACTAGAGAAAATTATTTTGTTGAAGTAAGTAGAGACAAATACCAACATATTATATAAATTTTTAAAACTAAAGATGGAAAATTCAAATTACATTATGGCATAATGGGGTTAGTCAAAAAATTCTAGGATATAGAAGTCATTCATATAAGCCCTTGTATTCACCTTACTAGACCTATGAAGTATTGACCACAGAACTTGATTCAATAATAAATGACAAAATTAAACATTGGTTGGTGCTAGGGGCTGAGGAGTAGGAAAGGGAATAGACCACAAGGAAGTATGAACAGACTTTTTAATATGATGAAAATATTTTATATTTTAATTTCAATGTTTTCATGCCTGTGTGTATTAGCAAAATCATAGATATGTATGACTTAAAGGGAGGAAAAGTACTTAAATACACTTACTTTCAAAATTAAAATAGATTATTCTCAGTGAACTTACCCAGTCAAAGAAAGATAATCACCACATGGTTTCACTCATCTATGGCACCTAACCTGAATCTACCGAAGATGCTGACATACCCAGCAGCAGCATCTTGAGGACTGGACAAAAGGGTTGGTGGGGAGGGAGAGGAGGGCCAGGGAGGTGGTGAGGGAAACAAATCTGGACCCAAACAGCAATGGTACCATAAAGTTCTACATCCTAAAAGGCAGACCAAATGGTTGAACCTTCACCAGGCCCTTAGAGGGAACACCTGAGTCACAAGACACTGGAGAAAGAACGATGAAGACTGACCTTAATCTTCTACTGCTCCTCTCTCTCTCTTTCTCTCTTCTCTCTTTTTGCTAACTCTTTTATATTAGTTATCTTTTTCTTCCCTCTCATAGGGGGCACTGACCTGCAACTCCCAGTGCCAGCAGGTGGCTATCATCCACAATGAGCTTTTGATAATAGAGACTTATAGCGTTTCCTAAAAGCATGACAGATTTCTGTCAGAGTAATTAATGACCCACCAAAGGTTACTGGTAAGACCCTACTGCTGAAAACAACATGTGCAGTTGACATGTAACATGGGGTGATATGGCTGTAAGCTGGAAGAGAGTCAGTTCCCAGACAGTGCATCTAGTGCCAGAAGGTGCTACATGGGCAACTGGGGTAAAATGACCAATATATGTCCAAGTAACTCATGATCTAACCTACTTAGTAGCAAATAACTTGTCATGATACTCACACAAGTGCAATAGTGGCACACAGCCATGGTGGGAAACCAACTGCTCTTGATTTGGCTAACTGATCCACTCAGTGGAATGGAACCCATAGCTGGAGCTGAGAAACAAGTCAGAACCAGATCCAAAAATAAGCGCGCTCTCCATTATGAAGCTACCACCAATCATGTGCTACAAGAAGACCTAAATCTATTAAACTCTAAAAAAATAATGGTTATCCCATTTATCTGGTGCTAACTTTACTGCCTGCCAGAGAATCTGCTTCTCTTTTTCAGATAGATGCAGATCCTAAGGAGAGAATCACCCCATTATACCTCAAAAGGGCCCCAGCTGAACCTAATAATAATTGGTGAAACAAGCAAGAATGCTGTTTTCTTGGTGAACCGGGTACCAGCACAAGGGTGAAGGAGATCAACACAGAGGACAATCAACTCCCAGTAAATCAGATATCCAGAGACACTGAGGCACCTTATCACTGAAGTAGACCCAAAATGAACCCAACATGGCTCAGGGAAATTTTGTGGAAGAGGGGACAGAAAGAATGTCAGAGCCATTCATTGGATCATGATACACAGAGACATTTCCTCCTACCCATAACCGAGGGCATGACCCATATACCTCAACAGGGAGGGGCCAGGGGTTGGGGGGAAGACAGGGAGGAGGCTAACAATGGCACCAACTTGACTGTATTCACTGAGTACAAAACTAACTAATAAAAAATTAAAATACATTGCTAACCATCAAGACAAATATTTCTAATAGTTTAATATCAACTTGGACAGTGAGTTCAAATAATTTAGGAGAGTATAACATTAAAATTTTGTATTATAAAATTCATCCTTTTAGTACTGGGAGATAGCTTAGGTGGCAAAGTGCCTTCCTTGAAAGCAGAAAGACCTGAATTCAATCCCCAGAACCCACATTAAAGAAGCTGGGAAAGAAAGATAATTCACACATAATTCCAGTGCTGAGTAGATGGTGACATATGGATTTCCTGGGCTTCACTGGCTACTTGCCAAGTTCAAATCCCTATCTTAAGAAGGTGGATGGAACTTGGAAGACTCAGGAGTAAAATGCTGGCTGTACAAGCATGAGGACCTAAGTTCATATCTTCAGTACCCATGTAAAACATTGTATGGTGACATATGACTGTAATCCCAACACTGAGGAGGAGCTGGAGACAAGAAATCTCTCAAGTTCACTGGCTAGCTAGTCTAGGCAAATGCATGGGTGCTAGGTTCAGCAAGATACTCTATTTCAAAGACTAAGGTGTAGAGCTATTGATCAGACACCTGACATTGACCTCTAGCCTCCACACATAGGGGCAGACATTCACACAAAAACTCAGATACATACTATATGGCCATACATATATAAATGTGCACACATACATGCACACTACATACATACACACAAATAGGTTGATAGTGTCTGAATAATGGCAAGTGAGGTTGTCTTCCTGCATACTTGCACATGGACCTGTATACACATGCACATGCATACAAACATACACACACACACACACACACACACACACACACACACATAAACAGGCACAAAATAAAACATTAGTTTAAAAACAGTTGTCATCAGTGATCTTCCTGATCATCCTTTCCATTTATTGTAAAGGTATATAAACATAAAAGGCTATTCAGGGGTTATCCTATTCCCATTGTTCACAAATGCACCATTCTAGGCTGTACTTGGCTAGAAGTAGTTAGTAATCTAAATATAAACACAAATAGAAACAAAATTACATATATAAAGCTTTTGAAATTTGATATTCTACTGATTCACATGAGTTTATTAAGGAATGTTATTAATATGAGAGCAGCCAGCCACTGGATTTTTGACTTTTGTTAATATTTATCAAGGCAAAATTGCACTTCCTAGATAATGAACTCCTAAGTAAGATGTAATTTAAAGTATAGATTACTGTACTGTTTATATAACCGAAATAATCCCATATAAGATGGACCAGGGACTTTAACTTCAAACATTTTGTTAGCATTTACAATTTGAATTCCCATGAATCATAATAAAAATTTACGGCTTTTCATTGTTTTACATTGCCTTAAATAAATGATTAACTTACTTTATTATTTTTTGTTTGTTTGTTTTTTTGAGGTAGGGTCTCACTCTGGTCCAGGCTGACCTGGAATTAACTCTGTCATCTCAGGGTGTCCTTGAATTCATGGCAATCCTCCTACCTCTGCCTCCGGAGCGCTGGGATTAAAGGCTTGCATCACCACACCCGACTTAATTTACTTCTTTGTAGCCATAGTTCATTATATAAATGTTATGTGACTCCCCAGATACTTACACATCACCTGTGTGGTGAATTTGAACTTGTAGTAGAATGTTATATTTATCTTTTATAAAATTAATTGCTCACATTAAAAGGATTTTTAAAGGAAAAAAATTTTCCCCAAGCTATCAGTGAAGTAGAGGTATAGGTATTTGTCCCTTCACTGAAATTGATATATGAAAAACAAAACAAAATCAATACACAAAAGAAGAAAATAGGGCTGGAGAGATGGCTTAGTGGTTAAGCGCTTGCCTGTGAAGACTAAGGACCCCGGTTCGAGGCTCGGTTCCCCAGGTCCCACGTTAGCCAGATGCACAAGGGGGCGCACGCGTCTGGAGTTCATTTGCAGAGGCTGCTGAAGCCCTGGCACGCCCATTCTCTCTCTCTCCCTCTATCTGTCTTTCTCTCTCTGTCTGTCGCTCTCAAATTAAAAAAAAAAAAGAAGAAAATAAAAAAAGTAAAAGAAAGAAAATAGAAGGGAAGGGTGGGGAAATGGGAAAGGAAGGAATGTTTGGCTTTTTCCTCTTTATTTTGTGGCATCAATTTTATTTCGGATCCTCACATCCTCAAAGGGTTAACATGACCATCACATTTCCTTCTGATCTTCAGAAAGAAAATGCAGGATAGATGTACAAATTCATCTTTTTCAAAGCAACAGCACAACCCCACCCCAGTAGCTGTTAAGCCTCTCTAACCTATACTATACAGGCACTTTTCTGCTAGAGCATCAAACCAATTTTATAAAGCTAGACCACTTGAGAATGACAGATTAGCTTCTGGGAAGTTTGACTTAGTACTATGGGGAACTAGCTTAAACACTAAGAGACAGAGCAGAAATATAGATTCCCGGAATGAAAAGTTACATTTCTATCTGTGTTATGAGGAAGAAAAAAAATATACAGGGTCATAGCCACTAGCACTCAAAATTTTTATAGTTACATTTAATAAAAAATGTCATTCAGATGTCAGGTCATATCATTAGTCATAGAGAAAAGACAGAGAAAGTGCCTATAGTTGTATTCAGGATAAAATGTTTGTGGTGCTGTGCATGAAATTATCAAATAGTTTGCAGCATAAAATAAATCAATTAATAAACGAATATATATGCATATAAGTATACATGGTTTTGTTGATGTTAGAATTAAAATGTGATCCTCTCTCCCAACTATGAATTTAATCTCTGAAAGTACTTGTGGCTTATATAGTATGGCAGAAGGGGACTAGGATGTAATTCAATGATTCAGTGGTATAGCCCTTGTGTATTTTATGAGTGCCTGAAATGTCTCCTAATACAGAAGAGAGAGAGACAGCAATAGGAGGGGTGGTGAGGAGAAAGAGGTAAAAAAAAAAAAAAGGGATTTTAAAACAAAAAGGAAAACTGATTCTACTCAGTTGAGCATTGTTAGGTTGGAGGTTAAGGGTATCAAGTCAGTTTAGTTTTGAAGTTGTCACGATGGCATTGCAGACAGGAACCTTACGAAATATTTCTATCTCATGCTTCCTACCAATTTGAGGGCACTGAATCCAAACAGGAAACATTTGGTCAAAACCAAGTGAACCACAGATATTGACTAATGGTTAGTTCTCTTATAAAACTGATATCTTGAATAGGGAAAGGCATTAATATAGAAAGTACAATGGTAATTTCCTGGATCTGGAAGAGGTGAGGACTAGGTAATTATTGTTCAGTGGGCAGCGTTTCAGTTTCTTAAGATTAACAATACTAAAATGGATTTGGTGATGACTACAGTACAATCTGCATGTATATAATACCACTGAAGAGTATACTTAAAATAGTTTACACAATATATTTTAATCACAATAATATAATTTATCACAACTAAAAGGGAACTAAAATTAGTAGAGTTATCTAATTTTTAACACTTTTTTTAATGAAGCTCCCTGCTGCTAACACTTGATTGTAAAGAACTTGGTTTTGCATAGAGAATCTTGTTTAACTTAGCAAAGAAGTGGAACATATAAAGGAAATGGGAAAGAAAAGAGCAATCTCAATGGAATTTGCTCCTGTCAGACAGCCTTTGTCTGAATCTCTTTATCATGTGTACCTGGAAAAAAATACAATCATGGGCAAGACAGATGCTGGTGATGCTCAGCAAATGGAAATGGTATTGTTCTTCTTTTGCCAATATAGTATTTGTCCAAACAGTATGGTGGTGGGAACATTATAGAACTTCACTGAAACATTACTTAATGAGTACAGACACAAATAAAGAAGCAAATGAATAAATTGTTTTCCAGTAAAATATACCTGAACTGGATTATTATAAAATTATTATATATATTTATACATATTATATTTTTATATATTTGATCTCATTAAAATACCTGGTTTGTTGTCTATAACTATAGAAGTTATCACTATATATAGAAATATATGAAAGTAGAAAAAATAATACCCCTCGCTTCAATTAAAATTGGGTATAATTTATTTAACTTCTGAAAAACTCAGTTTCATGATCAGTATAATGAAGACTATATCCTACTTCCCAGTCTTGTATTACTGTACATGCACACATCTGTGAAAATACATTTCTATGTACACATAGGTATTTGAAACATGTTTGAAATAGCACCTTAGCCCATAGGATGCACTTAGTAAATAGTAAAGAATACTGTAACATTATTGCTTTTATTATAAACTTACTTTCAATGAGTTCTAAATCTTGCCTCAGTTTTTTTTTTTTGCTTAGCTTATTATGAAAAGAATTTGTCCATGACACTGAATATGTAGAATACAGATGTATTCTTAGGGCCTAAGGAAGTTAAAGATTCATATTTAAATATGAACCTGTCAGAGTTAATAAAGTCAATATATTCATTAGTTTCTTCACTCACTGACTTCTTCACTCATCCATCTACAATGGCAAGATCTGAGCAGTCCCTGCTTTCTAAGCATTTAAACTGAGGGAATTACTACAGTGAAAAGGTAATGTTTTAGTTGCCAGGATAAGGAACAGAGAATAGCTTGGAAGAATTTCCTTTTGATACTGTTTAGAACTGCATCGCACAGGCCATAGAAATCCAAAGGTGATTTTTGAGCCAGGATGATTAGTAAAATCAAACTGTTTAAAAAGATAACTTTAGTAAGTGAGCAAAAGGTGAGCTGGAAAAACGTGAAATTTTGAATTCTATCTTTGGGCATTATGGTTGCAAAAGTAGGGTTAATTATCTTGTTTTACCTTCCTATGTTTATCTGCTTTGTTTTTTCACAGCTCTTATGAATAGTGTGATTATTTTCAAACTAAGAAACGAAAGCAACTGGCTAGCTTTGTGTGCTATGAACTGTTGCAGCTGTATCATATGCCCATTTGAGTCTTAGTTACTCCTTTGATTATAATTTACTAATGGCTACTATCACTTATTTCTTAGAATACAATGATTATAAATAATGTTACCAAGATGCATGAAGTTTAAAATTATGCACTGAAAGAGTGAAGTGATAGATTTTAAGACATCATATACATTTCTTATTAGTAGAACTTGCATACATTTCTAATCTGCTTCTGTGAACATACATTCACTGATATCGGCACTAGGCGCTTTTACAAAAGGGTAATTCATGATTCTGTAGGAATAATAAAAATCTCAAATAACAAAACATTCTGGGATCTCTAGAGTAATATGAATCAAATGACTTACACTTCAACAGTTTTTATGTCTATGCTGCTAAAATTTCATTTCTTCACACATAAAATTCTCCCTCTGTACTTCTTGTAGAGATAAAATGTTTGAAACATCATCAAGATCCATTTGCGTTAGGAAAATAAAGGTAGCCTCACGGTGTTTAAAATAACAGAATGTTTTCTTAACAACAGAACACCCTGTGAAAAGGAAAAATAGTGTTTGTATTTTCCATATGTCCTCTTGTTAGTAGAAGGAAAAGATAACTAAATAAATATATGAGGTGGCAGAATGTAAATTGCTATTTTAAAAATAATCCTATTCATCCATTCAATAGATTTTTTTCCCTAGGCATAGCTCCCATTGTGTAGGTTAACAACTTTGCACACTATAGCAGATAACAAAGGGTATAGATTGTTATATTCATAATCAGTAAGAAATTGAAATTGAAATGGTCATAACAAATGAAGAGCACACTTGAAAATCTCAACCCATTTCCAATATGAAAACTAGAAACTAATGGTATGCAAAATTAACATATAATCACATGATGTGAATTGGTTCATTGTATCAGAACTGTGTTTTGTGATGAGAAAAACCAGAGAGGCAGAAAAGCAAAAAATAAGGAATCATGGAAAAATGATTATAAATACAATTTGAATAAATTCCCTAAATATGTACTGTAAAAGTCACTATCAAGAAATGATCAAAGTAACAACTCCATGTAGTGGCCAAATCAGAGAACACACACACCTCAGGAAGTTGACCTTCTGCCTCTACCTCTTAGGCATGCCTTTACTTTTCTGAGACCATTTTTCAATATCAATGGAAACAAATAGAAAAAGATAAGTAGTTTGATACATTTCACTGGAGTCTTTGTGAAAATACAGTAAATTTAAATACATTGGCTATTTGGAATCTGAGTAATTTACAAATGAATGCAAAGTAAGAGCACTATCCAAGCAACACATACTCCTTGAGTTCATCGTGTTCACTAAGATCCTTTTGAGAGATGGGAAGCAAGCAGATGATTCCTAAATGCTTCTGCATTTCCAAAGCTTGCAGGATAGATACTTAGAGGCAGGGACAAATGCAAATAAGAGACTTACTTTTTCCTAGTGAAAATAAAACAGGACACTTCCCATTCATCAAATACTCTTTAATCAAGAGACTTCCTTTCTTAGTGCACTTACTTCAGTTAATTGCAGTGACATTTTTTCTATTTGAAATATATGTTAATATGTACACACATACCCAGACACACACAGACACACACACACACACACACACACACACACACACACACCCCATACATATGTATATATACCTTTTTCAGCTGAAGCTGTAAAAAATGTTATTATCAAGGACCTGATGACATTATCAAAGACTGGAGACGTAGCTCTGTGTCAGAGTATTGGCCTAGCATGTAGTAAGCCCTGGATTCCATTCCAGAACCTCCCACCACACCTACACCAAAAAGAGAAGGAAAGTACAAACCATGTTGAAATATCATTACCAGGGAAAACACATTTGTCTTTCCACATTTCTGTGTAAGCAAATGAACCACTCCATAATACCTCATTCCAAAACAACCTCCTGTAACATGGACATGAAAAAATCATGTAGCCTTTGGATAAAGCTAACTATTAAATTATCAAGTAAATGAAGGTGAGCCTATGTGTGAAGAATAGCTCTGTCGATGCCTTTTGAGAACTAGAAAATGTTTGTGAATGTTGTGCCAGCTTAGCTGAATATGAAAGTGGGATAACTCTCTGTCTTTCCAATCTCTTTTCAGAATTGTCTGAGGTACATATCATATTCTGGTTTAATGTATATTCAGAAACAAAACTATTTCTTTCCTTTCTTCCTTTATAGAAAGGTTTTTCTGGGTTGGAAGAAAATTTTGTTTATAGTCATTTTTACATCATGGACTGTTGATTGGCCCACTGGTTTTTAGGTGGAAGCTCTGGATTTGTTACTCATGAGTCTGCCTACTCACCTGGACTAATTATAATCTGAAGTAGTCTTAGTTGATACTTTAGGACCGGAATCCTTAAGATCAGAAGCTCCTCTTCAGTGGGGCTAGCTATATCCTGTTGTATCTAAGATGGCTGTCAGAACAACTTTGACAACCTTGAAGTCCATTGCAGTTCCATGTGCATGATAAATTATGTCCCCTTTCCTACAGTGTTATAACCATTGACAATTGCCATGGCCACCCTACCAGAAAGAACAATAAAATAAGTGAAAAGAAATGGTGCCAAAACTCCCTAAAACTCTATCCGTTCCCAGAAAAGTCATGAACATTCTACAACAAGGCCCTCAGAATTAGGATCCATGTAGGACATTTCATGTCTGAAATGCAAAATGAGCTGCCTAAATATCCTGATTCCTGAAGAATTAATTCCTAGGCTATCTCCTAATTGTAGGAACTGGAAAAACATCTCAATTTACATATGCAACTTTCCTGACTGTTATTTAATCTTTTATCTAAGACATAAATTAAGATTCTCTTCCAAGATTTGGCTAAACTGTAAATACACTTATCTTTTCAATTTTTTAATATATTTTATCTCTTCATTTGGGGTCAGCATTCAGACCCAGGGCCAAACTTTATAGAGGGGAGTTCCAGAAATAATTTATCCTTTACATTATCTTCCTTATTTCTTTTATCTTATATTTATGACTTTCTCAGAAGGCACAATTCAAAATTATCTTGAGCATTGTTAGACCTAGAAAACACATTCTATAGTAACTGTAGCATTGTTAGCAGGATATACTTGAATTATCAGTATTACTCCATACAACTTATATGTTTTCATCTGGGAAAACTAGCTCAACAAACTAACTTAACTAGTTAATAGTCCTAATTAAATCAGTATTTAAAAATTGTAAGTGGGAATTTTATGAATTGTAACATGACTATACAAATAACTGTGTTGATCATTGTCATAGCCAGCTTCACATTGCTGACATGGACTCCCAAAGCAGTCATAGTTTATTGGAGGAAAGGTTTTACTGAAGCTTATAGATCCAGGGGAAGCTCCATAATGGTGAAAGAAGCGGGCACATTTTTCCAAATCCACAAGAAAGAAAAACCATCACCAGCACCACAAGCAAGCAACACTCCAAGAACTCCAGGCAGAGCTCTAGTACTCTGTATACCTTAGTCAGGAACTCTAGATATGCCCAAACACTTTAGGACTAGAACCTAGGATCTTCCCACAGTGACACCTCCTCCAGCCATGGTGGCTGGAAATCCAGGTTACAAGGTTGGATGAAACTCCTGAATATACATTGTTGGTGGGAATGTAAGATGGTACAACCACTATGGAAAGAAATATAAAGGGTACTAAAATGGATGACTATAGAGTTACCAAAAGACCCAGTTATTCCTTTGCTGGGCATTTACCTTAAAAGCTCCATGCCTTAGTTCAGAGATATTTGCTGAACCATGTTTACAGATGCTCATTTCATAATATCTAAGAACTGGAATCAACCCAGATGCCCAACATTAGATTAATGGATGACTGAAAGGTGGTATATCTACAGAATAGATGTCTAAACAGCAGGAACTAAAAATGAACAATGAAATTTATAGAAAACTGGTCAAAGTTGGAACAAATCACTCTCAGTGAATTCACTCAATCACAGGAAGACAATCATCATCACATGGCTCACTTATCTGTGACTCCTAACCTGGATCAGCCCAAGATGCTGACATACCTAATAGGTATCTCAAAGACTGGACAATAGACAAGGTGGGGCTGCAGGGGAGGATAGAGGGGGTAGGTGTCAGACATAGGCAGGGCCCTGGGTTAAAGCAAACCTAAGCTGTCTGACACAAAGGCCCCAGACAATGGAAGGGTAGCAGAAGCCTGTACGGCTGGTCATATCTTGGGGACTGGACTGGCAGGGGAGCTTCTCCCCCAATTTTTGGAGGTTGCTGTAAGCTAGGATCCATCCCCCATTCTTGGGGGTCACAGTGAGCCTGGATCCCTGAACAAAATCTCTGACCTCGAGATCAGCAGGAAGTAAAGCCACTCCCTCTCCAAGCACAGGATATCTGGATTTTCACATAAGACTTAGGCTTTTCCCATAACCTTGTGGCCTTGGCCAGTTGCCTAGGAAACTCCTTATATGGCATCAGTGAGCACTTTTGCATACCTTCCTTTGCCTATGTGCTGGAACAAATGCCCCCATATTAGGCATAGGGTAGCAACCTTTAAACCCACCAATCCTCTTAGGAGCCTATTTCTACCCTCAGATGCTTAGAAATTCATTTCCCTGATAATAAACCTAGAGCTCTTCACTGAAACTGACTCCCAGGAGTGATTCTTTCTCTCATCATGCACACACAACCTTGTTCTCCACGGTTGCCTGGGACGTCTTTGGGGGAATCATGGCCGAACCCCAGAAGATACAAGAACCCACAGCTGTAGCCTGAACAAGGACACTCTGAGATATGCCAAGGCCATCAGGCCTTTCCCTCCAAGTTTTGAAGGCTTGCAGATTCTCTTTTCCTTCCTTTATTTTCGGTTTGCACCATCACGAGGGACCAGACATGACAAACTGGCAACTGATGTTTCTTGGCCAAGGCTACTGTTTGGTATTGACTGAAGGCCAGCCATCCTCTGCCTGGACCCCCATCAGCAGATGAGGTGTTGGGAAACATCTTCTATCTATTTCTCTTCAACACATACACACACACACAAAAACCCAAAAAACAAAAAACTGGTAACACATTGACTTCTTAAAAGCCTATAGGGCAGATTGCAGGTCTCTTAAACTTGTGGACAGGCTCACACCCAGATTTTTGGGGAATTCCCCATGTGTTAATCAGCCATCAGGAACATTGCCCTCTGGTCTTTGTGTCTCCAGTCTTTCTATGTCGTGGGTAACATTGCCTCCCACCAAAAGAAATCACATTTTCATGGGATAAGAGCTCTGATGATACTTAGGAGAATTAAGCTCTCCTAGAGAGAAGCTACCTCCTTTGGAAAGGAGTCCTCCAGGTGTCCCCCTGGATGATTTCTGGGGATCTATATGACCAAGACATGTGGACCCATGTAGCTTATGTAGCCAGGAGATGGGAGGCTCAGGAAGGAACCCCCCCCCCTTTTCTTCCAATCACAGCAGCTGCTAGGCAATGCATTAGCCCTCCCCCCTCCCCCCCAAAAAAAAAAACACAGATGATGACTGCAATGAGAGGAGGCTTGAGGACCAGCCAGTAGTGGACCTCAGTTCCCTTGAAAAACCAATAGAAGAAATTAGAGAAAAAATGACCTCAAACTCCCCTACATTCACTCCCCTTTATCTACCCTTGCCACCACACCAACCTCCCAATCTGGGCTGCCCCCCTCCGGACTCATGTAACACAGGCCAAAAGAATGCTAACATGATAAATCCCCCTGGCCAGGACCCTTCTGCATCCACTCCCCCACTTACAATCATACAACTATCTGAGGCCTGAGGTAACAATAAAAGAGAATCAGGAAATATAAACCTTTTCTGTTAATGTTCAACCAACTCAGGCTTGACCTCTAGATTGGTACACTTATCAAGCTAGTGTTCTTAAAGAATTCAGACAGGCCATTAGGGAGGATGGGATCCATGTTCCATGGACTAATTCCTTCCTCCTGAGTCTATGGGGCTTCAATAGTACCCCCCCACTGCAGGCCTGGCATGATATCTGCTGGTCCTCGCTACCTAGTCTCCCCTGTTCCTTCAATGGGAAGCCCTCTAACAACAACAACAACAAAATAGAATATCCCCTGGAGATTTGATGAATTATTTAGACAGGGCAATTTCTCCACAGGTCTTCAGCAGACCCAATAGCCCCCAGGGCTCTATGACCAAGTTTGCCTCTGTGCCCTCCAGGCATGGGATAGAATAACCCCCCAAACCCCAGCAGCCAGGATAATACCCCTTCCTTACTGTCTCTTCATCAAAATCCAGAAGAGACCCTCTCTGATTTTATATTAAGGGCAAGAACCAGTTTAGAGAGAAAAATCCCTGGCCCAATGGCCAGGAACCTCTTTCTCAAAAGCATTATTTGGAAAGGTATGACTTCAGAATGTAGACTAATTTGCCAAAGCCTCAAGGATGAGCATTGTGATAAATGGATATTTGCCACTCAGGAGATTGGGACTGCCTCATATAAGGCCACCTCTCTGGCACAAGCCTTCACCGTGGCCTTAAAACCCAGGCAAGTGTTTCAATTGTGGAGAAGAAGGACATTGGAGAGGGGAATGTCCTCAACATCAGACCACTAAAGGCAACCCCACAAAAACAAACAAACAAACAACAACAACAAAAAAAAAACAACAATTTGCCCTAGATATCACAAAGGGTGTCATTGGAAAAAAGACTGCTGCTCTTTTTATGACAAAGACGGCAAACACCTTTAAACTCTAAAAGGGGCACCCCTTAGCCCTTCCAATAAGAGGAAAAACCCGTAATATACAATGGGTCACAAGCATCCTAGAGAGGCCCACCCAAGGCTGGCCTTAGAGGTTGGAGGAAAAAATTTCAAATGTCTAATTGATACTGGAGCAGAAAAAAAAAAAAAAAAAATACTGAAGCAATGTGAAGTTCCCCAATACAGGGGATTAATTCCTGGGCCCCAATTAATGGGGTTAGGCGGTCCTTCACATGCATATATTACCAAAGAAGCCTTTAAGTGGAAGGACCCAGATGGAACTACAGGTCTCATCTGACCCTGCTAAGGAGAGACATCCTTGAGGCCCAAGATGTAGTTATTGCCAATAATATAGAAGGAGAATGCATTGAGATAGAAGACTATGAGAGATACCTTCGCCAATGTCACCCCCAATCCTAAAGACCATTGTTAAGTTCGAAACTCCCTGCCTAGAATGGCTCTCTGATGAGCCAACCTGGGTTGAACAGTGGCCTCTGCCAAGGGAGAAACTTGAAATCTTAAATCAGTTAGTACCAGAACAACTCCAACTTAATCATATCTGCCCCTTGCAGAGCCTGTGGAACACTCCTGTGCTTGTAATCCAAAAGGGCTCAGGAGGATGCAGGTTACTACAAGATCTTAGGGCCATCAATAAAGCCATGCTCATTTGGGGAGCCCCTCAGAAGGGACTGACCCTTGTGTCAGCCATTCCAGACAACACCCCCCCCCTTTTTACTATTGATATTAAGGATTGTTTGTTTTCTATACCCATCTACCCCTGAGATTGACAATGCTTTGCTTTCTCAGTCCTCTCTATCAATAATACAGGACAATGACAAATGCTTTGAATGGATGGTCCTGCCTCAAGGCATGGCTAATAGTCCTACTGTATGCCAAGAAGCAGTTTTTATGGCATTAAGGCCACATTTTGATCAAGGCCTTAATATCTATCATTACATGGATGATATTCTAGTATGGAAAGACTCCTCCACCTCACCAGCTGAGCTAAGGGATCAATTAATACCGTCCCTCACTGAGGCAGGCCTCAAAATTGCCCCAAATAAAGTCAACCTTATCTCACCCATAGCTTTCCTGGCAACAGAACTCTCCCTCACCTCTGCCCTGCCTCTTAAATACATACTCACCTTTCCCCAGAATCTTACATTGGTCTTGCTTCAGAGCTTTCTGAGGAATGTCAATTGGCTCTGGCCATGGCTTCCCATCCCCACTAATGATTTAAAACCCTTATTTGATATGTTAACAGGTGACAAAGACCCATCCTCCTGATCTCACCCCTGACTCCTAAGCCCAGAGGCACAACCGTCATAAACTAAGATTAATAACATATTTTCTGATATGGCACTGGCTGAGTATTCACCAGACAAGTCCATTCAGCTTATGATATTTAACTCGTCCCAACTGTCATGGGAGCACTATACCAACCCCAGGAGTCCTGGAATGCTCCCCACCTCCAATGGCTGTGCCCCACTTATATTCATAGAGATTGACACCCTCAGGGCTATGATCAAAACCAGGTGAGATCGAGCTTTTCAAACCTCGGGCAAAGAATCTGACACTATCATTACTCCCTTCTCCCTCACTGACATACAATGGCTATTTAGGAATGACTCCCAGTTTGCCATCAGCGTAATAGGCTTCCCGGGTCAAATTGGCAACCACTACCCTAATGAAAAATGGATTCTTGAGATACCTCTTCTAAAATGGCTCCCATCCTTCCTCTTTTCAAAAAAAAAAAAAAATCCCAGAAGCCCCCCCAACCCCACCCCCCAGTTTTACAGACTGGGGAAAGAGAGGAGCAGCAGTAGTTCTTTACCCCCCACCATCATTTTTAAAAGACTTCCTGAGAGATCCCCACAATATAAGGAACTATATGCCATCTATCTGGCACTCCTTGAGGAAGAAGGTCCCTTTAATCTCTTTTCATGTAGCATCTAGGCTGTTAATTTACTCCGCTGGCTTGCTCCCTTACATATCTGATTAGATGAAAACCCTCTTTCCCCCCTCCTGAAAAAAGTCTCAAATATCATTTGCAAAAGAAGGGTCCCCCTGCTTGTGAAATGCATAAGATCTCACAGTCCCTTACCTGGCCCCTTCACTGAGGGAAATGCATTAGCAGACCAGACAGCCTCCCATGGAGACCCAACAGATATCTTCCTGGCCATCCTCCAGGAAACAGAAAAATTTCATGATAACACCCATGCAAACCTTAAGGGATTACAATCATGCTTCCCTTTGATTCTCAAAAATCAACTCAAACATATACTAAAAACATGCCAGTCCTGTGCCTCACTAATAACAACACCTGTCCTTCAGATGATGGGCACTAACCCCCAAGGCCTCAATGCCCATGCCCTTTGGCAGATTGATATCACTCATATTCCCTAATTTGGTAGTCAAAAATATGCTTTTGTGACAGTGGATACTTACTCCTATTATATATGGGCCACAGCACAAACAGGAGAGAACTTAGAAAAACTTATACATCATATGCTCTCTACCTTTGCCATTTTGGGCGTTCCCCATTAAATTAAAACCTGATAATGGCCCAGCTTTTGTCAATTCTTCATTCAAAACTGTTTGCATGCAATGGAAGATTACACATCATACAAGAATCCCACATAACCCACAAGGACAAGGTATAGTAGAAAGAACACACTAAACCTTAAAAGCCCACCTTAAAAAACAACAGCCCAGTACCTATCTGTCCAACCTTCAGTTAGCCATGGCTCTGACTACTTTAAACATGTTCAATGTATACAAAAACTCCCAGTACCCTCCTATCATCCTCCACTGGCATACACCAGAGACTGTCCCTCCCAGTCTGGTATGATGGGGAGATCCCTTAGGTAGAATATGGAAGGGACCAGACCCCCTTCCTCACCACAGGAAGGGGATTTGCTTGTGTCTTCCCACAGGACCAGACAGGCCCATTTGGGTCCTGGCTCGAAATGTCTGATTCCACCTCACTGACCAAAGAGATGGCTCACCTGACATTGACAAATCAGAGATGGCAGAAATGGAGAAAGCACCCTGCTGGTTGAAAAAGGGAGTCCCCTGGGGGGATGTCTATGACATCATGGATGCAGCCAAAGCCATATACCCACCACAGGCCTCCTTATCATCCATTTTGTTGGTGGTTTTAACAATCTCACATTCCAATGTAAATGTCTCTCAAGCCGCCTCTTTCACCCCCCCACCCAAGGATGGCACTTTAAAGCTCAAGAGACTTATCAAGGGGTCAACAAAATCATTGGTACAAGTATTGTCCTGATAAGGGCTTCCAAGACACTGTCACCTTCCATATCTATCCTAAGTGTGTGGTTTGTGCAAATAGCATGGCATGCTTTGCCTATTGCCAAACCAACAAAGAGTGCCTTAAAGACCAGGACTATTATTGAGGATGCCAATAGAATGACTGTGTCATTGATAGCTTTAGGTGTCCAGACACTGTTTACAAAGCCTTCTGGAAAACTAGCGAATGTACATTCTCCACATGAGACCCCTGGAATGAACGCTGGAAGATAGTGGTAATGGGAAAAATCTATGCTACTCGTCATCTCCCTTTGGGACTCTTCATATTTCTAGACATCTCCCAGCTTCCGGCCCGGTGCAAACTAACCATGGTATTCTCTCACAGGAAAAACAAGTCACAGAAAAAAATGCAAGCTACTATAACATTGACACAGTATATCCAATATGTAGCTGACCTTCTCCACTTTACTAACCATCCTAATGCTTCTAACTGCTTCTTTTGTGCATCTCCTACCCATCCCTTGCTAACTGCAGTTACTATTAATACCACCCTAGAATACCCTACATCTATAACAAGCTATTCCCAACCCTGCCTTACTAATATTCCCTTATTTGATTCTGATCAAGGTATGCCTCCTTGCCTGTCCAGCTCTAAGCCGACCAGTACTGAATGCCTGATCAATATTTCCATAACCAGGACCACTTGTGTCAAGACGCCCACTGTCCTATAGTGTGAAGGGCTAATCACCCTATGCATAAATATTTCCTCTCCCACTTATATTGTTCCACAGACTTGATTGTTCCACAGGTATATCTCTATAAGGAAGAGGAAGCCGCCTATCAGCTCCACCTGTGCCAACCGAGATTTTTATCCCTCTGCTGGTAGGCCTCAACCTGATTCTGTCCCTTGGTTCTTCTGGTGCTGCAGGAGTCACTCTTTCTCAGACAAACCAACTCACAGGAGACTTCCTAGACAAGCTTGACCAGGCCATGATATCCACCACTGACAGCCTGGAATCTCTTCAGAAACAATTGAACTCTCTCATGGTTGTGGTACTTCAAAACTGTAGAGCCGTAGACATCATTACTGCTGAATATGGGGGGACATGTGTAGTCTTAGGAGAAGAATGCTTTTTTTTGTTAATGAGTCAAATGCTGTTGAACAAGGTGTTAAAACTCCAAAAAAGAAAAAAAAAAAAAAAAGAAGAAAGAAAAAAGAAAAAGACCTCCACAAGGAGCTGCTTGACTGCTACAAGCCTGAGGACCCCATCTCCTGGTTTTTTAACCCTTTAGTCACTTGGCTTCTGCCCCTCATTAGCTCCTTCCTTGCTATAGGAACTCTATTACTTGCAACCCCCTGCCTCATCAAATTTTTCAGACAACAAATAACTAATATTGCTAAAGTTGCTACTAATCAGGTTCTCATGTAGCACCTAGTCCTATCTGAGTCTATGATAGATTTTAAGGATTTCACTCAATATAATGACACTTCTCCATGATAAGAACAAATGGGGAGCTGTCAGACATAGGCAGGGCCCTGAGTTAAAGAAAACCTAAGCTATCTGATATGAAGGCCCCAAACTATGGAGGGGTAGCAGCAGCCTGAACCGCCGGTCATATCTTGGGGACCGGACCAGCAGGGGAGCACCTTTCCCCATTTTTAGTGGTTACAGTGATCCAGGATTCTCCCCCCATTCTTGGGGATCACAGTGAGCCTGGACCCCCAAACAAAATCTTGGACCCCAAGATCAGCAGGAAGTAAGGATACTCCCTCTCCAAGCACGGGATACCTGAACTTTCAGAAATGATTTAGGCTTTACCCATACCCTGTGGCCTTGTCCAGTTGCCTAGGAAACTCCTTATATGGTATTAGCCAGCACCTTTGCATACCTTCCCTTGCCTATATGCTAGAATGAATGTCCCTGTATTAGGCAAAGGCTAGCCACCTTTAAACCTACCAATCCCCTTAGGGCCCTCTCCCCACCCTCAGAAGCTTATAAATCCATTTCCCTGACAATAAATCAAGAGCTGTTCACCAAAACTGACTCCAGGGAGTGATTCTTTCTCTTGTTATGTGTTCACAACCTTGTTGTCTATAGTTGCCTGGGATGCCTTCTGGGGAACAGCAGCCAGGCCCTGAAGGACATAGGAACCCACGTGGGGGGGGGGGGGACAAAATTGGATGCAAATGGAACTAATACCATAAAATTCCATATCCTGAAAGACAGTCAAAAAGGTTGAACCTGCAACAGGTCATTAGAGGGAACACCTGAATCAAAGGGCCCCAGAGAAGGTATCATGAATCCTAGACATAATCTTCTAATATTTCTCTCTCCCTTTCTCTTTTGCTCTTCTCTTTCTCTTTTATATTACCCATCTTTTTCTTCCTCCTTTTCCCTTGGTGCTGGCCTGTAACTCCCAATATCAGGATGTGGTTAACATGTGCAATGAGTTGTTGATTAGAGAGACCAAAAAGTTTTCCAAAAACAAAACAAGATTTCTGTCAGATCACTTGATTACCCACCAAAGGTTAATGGTAAGACTTTACTGCCAAAGACACAATATGCTTTTGGTATGGAACATGGAGTGATTTGGTAGGAATCTGGAAGAGAGCCAGTCACCAGAGAGTTAGCTTGTCTAGTGCCAGATGGTTCTACACATGAGCTACTGGGGGAAAATGGCCAACATCTGCCAAAGCAGCTCAAAGTCTAAGCAACTCAGCAGCAAAAAACCTGACATGATGCTCACTGAAGTGCAATGGTGGCACACTACAATGGTGAGTAAACAACTGCTCTGGGATTGGCTAACAGATTTGCTCAGTGGGACAGACCCATAGTTGGAACTGGGAAACAAGTCAAAATCATATCTAAATAATGAGTTCACTTTCCAATATCAAGCTCCCACCAATCTTGGGCTACAAGAGGGCACATAGCTATTAAATTCTCTCTAAACTAATAATTAGTATCACATTTAGCCAGTACTGACTTCACTCTCTGTTGGAAAATCTGCTTCTTTTTTCAGAAGGACCTGGGACCTGAGGAGAAAATCAGCCCAGTGACCTCACCAGGGCCCCAAGTGAAACCATAAAATAATTGGGGAAATGAGTAAGAGTGCTGCTTTCTTGGTGAACTTGGTAACAGCACAAGGGTGAAGGAGATAGACACAGAGGACACTCAACCCCTATCAAATCATAGATCCAGAGACACAGAAGCTCCCAGGAGCCCATCACTGAACTATACCTGTAACGAACCCAACATGGCTCAGGGAAATTCACAGAAGAGAGGGTGGAAAGATTGTTATAGCTACAAGTTGGGAGCCTCTTCCCCATAACCAATGGCTACCCCCACAATGCACAACCCACAATCCATATGAGGATAACTGATGAGGTGGGTCCAATGAGGTGGGTCCATTTGCAAGGATGGTGCCAACATGTGCTATTTGCACACTGAATGTCCATTATATATATATATATATATATATATATATATATATATATATATATGTGTGTGTGTGTGTGTGTGTGTGTGTGTGTGTAAACACACACATGGATACCCAGATATGGAAAATATTGTTTATTTTTGAGTTTGCTTGAGTAATAGTATGGTAAATTTTATTTATGTTTTAGTTACTTTTCCCTTTATTTTAATTAGAAATATGTCTGTGTTTATTGTTGGGCTTTTTCATTAAAAAAAACTGGCTTTTAGATGTGAAAAAAAAAAAAAAAACTTCTGAATATGTTGGGTACATCCATTCAAACTTAATGATAATGATAACAGCAGAGTTAATTATGATCTTATGTCTCAATGAATAATGATAATGATGTTGGTGGGGGTATTTTTCAACCACAACATGTATCTTTGGAAGAAAATTCAAAAATGATTTCCATTTCTCCTACTTTGGGAATCTCCCTGAATAGCCCCAGCAATTTATTTTATTGTCTCTAATCACATAATCCCAGTAAATATAAAGAGTTGCTATATAACTATTTGGATATTAATTTTCCTTTTTTGAGCCATTTTTCTTTAAATTATAAATCTATTCTTTTTAAAAATATTTTATTTTATTTTATTTGCAAGCACACAGAGAGAAAGAGATCGAGAAGAGAGATAGACAGAGAGAGAATGGGTGTGCCAGGGCCTTCAGCCTCTGCAAATGAACTCCAGACACATGTGCCCCCTTCTGCAACTGGCTAATGTGGGTCCTGGGGAGTCGAGCCTCTAACCAGAGTTCTTCAGCTTCACAGGCAAGTGCTTAACCTCTAAGCCATTTCTCCAGCCCAAATCTATTCTTATATTACACCTTTAATTCTATTCTCTGTCACATGTTCTGAGATTGTTTTCATTTAATCTTGTGTATATAATAATGCCTCCATCCATTTTTTACTTAAATGACTGCTTATATCATTTATGAATTTATCCCGAATCATATTATTAACTCAAACCTTAGGGAAAAACAAGCGTGTGAAGTAACTATTTGTTACCTCTCATTTTTAGAAACAAAATGTAGTAATTTTAGCTACACTTTGTTTTAGACCTTATTCTCATCTACTTAAAAGTTTGCATGTATATCTTTATATCTTTGGCCAGAAATCATTGATACTATGAATTTCTTCCTTCACTTATTCTACTAACCCATCACACTCATCTTAAAATAATGGTTCTCACCTGTTTTCTTTTGTTGTGTATGTTCTTCCTCTGGGAAAGTGATACTTTTCACTCAACATAGTTGAATTTTCTAAAGATTATTTTAAACCTTTCCTCTCTGAAGGTGGTCAATATCATAATCACTTCTCCTTCAAGGTGTATGGAATTCACACTTGATCTCTTTTCATTGATCTTGTTGTCCATGATCTTATTGTTTAATAATTTCTACCCTTACAATAGTCATGTTTCTTCACTTATACTATCTCCAACTCCAAGTTATAGTAATCCCTATACATTCTCAGTGTTTATTTTGCTAAGGTATCATATCAAATGGTCTCTAAAGTGCTTAGTAGTACCCTCCTCATTATGTGTGACCACTTTGGGACAGTTCTCAATATATGCTATCATAGTGGTTATACTAGATTTATAGGATACTCTTAATTATTTTTCTAAGATGTCAGTCCCCCAAGCACTCGGACTGGTTTAGTTGTTTCTTCTTTTTAAAAACTAGGTTATAAACTGGGTGTGGTGGTACATGCCTTTAATCCCAGCAGTCAGGAGGCAGGGGGAGGATTGCCATGAGTTATAGGCAACTCTGAGTCAACTAAATAGTGAATTACAGGTCAGCCTGGGCTAGAGGGAGTTCCAACTAAAATAAATGAATAAATAAACGAACAAACTAGGATATATATAAGGTTTATTAGCAATCTCAAAACTTATGTAATGGCAAACCTCCAGGTAAATATATTCTAGTATGCTGAGTTTAGCTTTAATAATGGGCCAAAATATCAACTTCTCAAATTCCCATGTGAATTTCATAGTCTATGAATAAACCATGAACACTGAAGCTTCCCAAGAACATTCTGAGAAGTACCTTTTCAGCGTCTCCTTCCTTACCCTTCTGAGTTTGATTTCTGGTGGTCTAATTGTATACAATGACCTATTTTAAAAATAAATGCAGTGAAACATGTGTGTCATAATGGGTGTTATCAATTTCAAAATAGCTGCTTCTGAAAACCACATGTTAAGTATAATGTCATGTGTATTACTAAAAAACATTTATGAATCTTAATATTGTCAGTGATGAAAAATCACCTGAGAATTGTTTGGATTTCTGGCTGGAATGACATAAAATTCATAATTATCTTGCCAAAAAAATAGATGATTAACATTGATAGTGAAATTTTATAGTGAAAAATTATTGTTAGCACTGTTAATCCCAGCACTCGGGAGGCAGAGGTAGGAGGATCATTGTGAGTTTGAGGTAACCCTGAGACTACATAATGAATTCCAGGTCAGCCTGAGCTAGAGTGAGACCATACATTGAAAAACCAAAAAAATTTAAAAAAGAATAAAAAATAATAATGTGTCATTCTAAAGCAATAAATTTATTTACCTGTTTACTTTTACACAAGAACTGGAATTCCAAAGATGAATTCTACTTGGCAGAATCATTGGAATAATTAGATTGTATTTTCAAGTAAGTAGTTTTTATAATAATGTGTACATTATTATGCTCATTAAGCTTAACACTATGCCTATAAAACCATATAGTCTCAATTACATAGTCTTATGTTTGTTACATTATTAAGATAATTTTAGATCTGTTAGCCTTAGGTGTGAAAACAATACTAGTATAGAATATATGAACAAATTGATTAATTTACTAAAATGCCAACCTCAACTCAGAAGAGTAATAATTGTCATATATAAACTGGCCCTGGAAGTTCTTTTTTGTTCTTGTACTCTATAACCTGAATTTTTAATCTAAAATCCTACCACTATATAAATTTTACTTGTTTTATTTTTTGACCAAGTTTTCTTCTCCTGCTAAGAAAAGTTTTGGACTTTTACAATGTTTTACAATTATAAAACTTCAAAAATGTTAGTCATTATTTTATCTTAAATGATGATATAGAGATACAGGTTAATCATAGAAGGACTATTGATTATTGTGACAGAGCCAATCTCTTTGAATAACTTGCCTCTGGCTGTCTATCAGGTTTGTTGCTTTCAGGCAGAAAATAAAATTTCGATACAAGAGTCTGTCAGTGCCAACACATATCTCCAGAATCTCAAAATTATTATTGCTCCTCTGGAGTTTCAACTGTGAGAATCTTCATGACTATCTAAGGACTTTTCTAGAAATGAAGAAGCCATTATTTTCCTAAGCAGACAGCACTGAATTAGCAAGAAATTAACACCCTCTCTCAAGCATGCTTGCTGGGAATTGACATGATTCCTACTTTTCTCACTACTGGGGGAAAAGAATTCTCCACAAGAAAGTCTCCAGAGATTTCCATGTGATAGTTGGCTTAATACAACTTTTATAATATCTTTCTTTGGAATAATTTCTGTCATAATTTTCCCAGTATTTCATATAAACACTATTCCATGTCAGTTAACTAAACTTAAATTTTAGTTTCACTATCTATTTCTGGGAATGCCCAAATTAAGACCAATAACACCAACACCAATATCAAATTAAGACTAATATATTGCATAATTTAACCATAAAGCACAAGTAGAATGGACCTCAGATGACTGTAAATCAGTCTTCAGGCATCTAGTCAGTATATGATTTTGATCTGATGTTTAAATTCTCAGGGCCTCAGTCACTTCATTTTTGAATAAAATATTTTCAATTGTATGTTTTGAGATAAGGTCTCATGTAACCCAGGCTGTTCTTGAATTTGCTATATAGCCAAATGTTGCAGTAAGCTCCACATTGTTGGAATGAACTTCCAAACAGACATAATTTATGGGAGGAAGGGATTTTTTAAATTCAGTTTACACATCCAGGGAAAGTTACACTGATGGCTGAAGAAGCAGCTTACTTCCACATATCCAAACGGGGAAACAACTGCAGCAAACAAAACACCAACACCAGCAGACCAGCAGACACATGCTGCGAAAGCTCACACTGTTTTCTGTGCCCTTAATGACTCCCCCCTCCAACAGACTGTTGAGACTTAAGCAGAAAGTTTAATCTTAATAAAAAAATATTTGAGGATATGGAAAACATACCTTCAAATTACCACATTCCATTTCCTGCCCCATAGACTCATAATAATCTCACATTGCAAATTGCATTTAGTCCAATTTCCAAGGTCTCCATAACCTTTACCAATTTAAGACTGTTCCAAAGTCCCAATGCTCATCTGTGATTCAAGATTATTTTTTTAACTGTGAGCCCTATAAAATAAAAACAAGTTACACACTTTCAACACATAATGGCACAGAGTACACATTTTCATTGTAATAAGGCATAATAAGGAGAGACTGGACCAATACAAAATCAATAACCATCACGTAAACATCATCACACATCTGCAGTTCAGTTTAAAATTCATGAACAGTGATGAATGTTAGGTTAAAATGGGTTTCCCAAAAGGGAGTCACCAAAAGAAAAACAGTATGGTTGCAGGGAGATATAAGGAAGTGGATCATCCACATTCCTCAAGAACAATGCCCAAGAACAGGATTTATCACACCTCCTTATCTCTCACCAGGTCATTCCTGCTCTCTCCCTATGACTAATGTAAAAGATCAGAGATTTACTGCCCTAACAAGAAAATTCCTTCCCATTTCTCACCTTCCCCCAACTGAAAAAACCTATAAAGTCCACTATCTGTAACCCCAGACTGACTGATCCTCTCTTAATACTTTTTAAAAAATATTTACTTATTTATTTATTTATTTATTTATTTATTTATTTATTTATTTGAGAGTGACAGACACAGAGAGAAAGACAGATAGAGGGAGAGAGAGAGAGAATGGGCGCGCCAGGGCTTCCAGCCTCTGCAAACGAACTCCAGACGCGTACGCCCCCTTGTGCATCTGGCTAACGTGGGACCTGGGGAACCGAGCCTTGAACCTGGGTCCTTAGGCTTCACAGGCAAGCGCTTAACCGCTAAGCCATCTCTCCAGCCCTGATCCTCTCTTGAGAGTCAATTCAGGCAGCCATTTTTGCCTCAGAGTGGTCTTCGTGGTCCTTAGTCACTCCTGAACCTTACATGTGGTGACTGACTTGGATAGAAAGGATTCTGATTGCCCTCTTGGGTAGCCAGACCTCCTTTCACCCTGACCAGACCACCAAGCTGGCATTCAACCCTCTGAAGGCCTTGGGCCATCTCTGCATGATACAGGCTCTCACACCCACCATGATTTGGCTTTTCTGTTCTTTTCTCTGTCATCTTCTCACTTCTTCTTGGTAAGTGCCCTCTCTCTCAGGTTGGCCTGTCTTGGGTTTCACCACTCTTTGTGGAAGCCATGCCAACATGCCAGGCTACACCCCTCGGCTGCTAGGTTCCAACCCCAGGTCTCCAGAAAGATGCACTCTGGACACCTTGGATCTCTCTTTCTGGTCTACCATACCCTAAGGGGTGCCTTTTGGTTCAGTTGCACCATCTTGGGACACCCCCTCTCCCTCCCTTCTCTCCCTCCTGAGCTCTCATCTTCCAAAGCCAGCAACTTTTGCCATCTGGAGCACAGTCACCCTACTTGCCCACTAATAGGCTAAAAAACTGAAAGTTGTGACCTGTATGGCCTCTTCCCACGTGGGAGGTGCAGGCCCCATTCACCCTAATGGGCCAGGGGGTCATATTGGTGTTCTGTGTAAATCCAGCTTAAGTTCTGGTTTATTTTTCTCTCACCCTTATTTTGCTCATTCTTTGTCACCTTAAGAACTTAAAGCCTCTATGAATCTTAGAGGACATCTTGTCTTCCTCTGCATCTTTGCTTGGCCACATCCATAGTCTGGACAATGGGTCCAAATGACCTGAGAATGATACTTTTGGTTTACAAATTCTGACTGATTTAAAACAAACTTCTGCCAATGTACAGGCAAATGGTCCACAGTACCCTATTTTTCACTCTGTATGCAAGGCCTTCTCTCTGCTCTACCTGCCATTCTCACCAGGTCCTAGCCAAGGTCTCAGAAATGCACTCTCACTAATCTCCTTCCCCATACTAGTCCTCACCCTCTGCTTTTGATCCTGATGCCACAGAGGACCTCACCCCAACAGCTCCTCCAGCTCCCTCAATCTCTTTTGACACCCTGCCTGGTAATAAGGTTTGATTTTAATCTCCAGAGTTGTAAAAAACAATTAGAAATTTAAAAAGGGAATACATAACTTCTGAATAAATGAAAGAATCAATGAATATATGAAGGAGAAATGGTTGTGTGGAGTCTATACTAAAAGTGGACTTAAAATGAATTTGTGTGTGAACATGCCCTAAGGTTACAGAATGATTTCTGTTCTGAGCAGTGCCATTTCATTCTGGGGATGTTTTCCACCAAGCCTACTGTACTAGATGGCATAGCCAATTTTTACTGTTGAATGTGCCCCAGAAGGAACACTAAAGGTAATTAAGATCATAGACAAAAAAAAAAAAAAAAAAAAAGCCTCCTACTCTTAAAGGAGCTGTAAAATGACAGGTTCAAAAAACTGCCTTATAGAGTTGGAGAGATGGCTTAGTGGTTAGGTGCTTGCCTGTGAAGACTAAGGGTCCTGGTTCAAGGCTTGATTCCCCAGGACCCATGTTAGCCAGATGCACAAGGGGGCACATGCATCTGGAGTTCGTTTGCAGTGGCTGGAGGCCCTGGCATGCCCATTCTCTCTCTCTCCTTCTTTATTTCTCCATTGCTCTCAAATATATAAGTAAATAAATAACAACAACAACAACAACAAAAAACAAACAAACAAAAAAAAACCCAAAAAAACCTGCCTTATAGCCCTGAGGGAAGATCAAAACTCTCCCTGGAAAAAAGAAAAGAAAAGGCTCTTTCTTAGCATCCCTGCCTTGCAGAGACAGGGGGCTGCAAGCATGGGGAATCTAGGATCCTGGCCCCAGCATGATAATGAATGAATGCCAAGTTGCTATGGGAACTTCTTTTTTTTTTTTTTAATTATTTATTTATTTATTTGAGAGTGACAGACACAGAGAGAAAGACAGATAGAGGGAGAGAGAGAATGGGCGCGCCAGGGCTTCCAGCCTCTGCAAAGGAACTCCAGATGCGTGCGCCCCCTTGTTCATCTGGCTAACGTGGGACCTGGGGAACCGAGCCTCAAACCGGGGTCCTTAGGCTTCACAGGCAAGCGTTTAACCGCTAAGCCATCTCTCCAGCCCACTATGGGAACTTCTTATAAGAAATTTGTAACTGCTTTACATTTATTTTATATTTCTATGCTTATGTGGAGCTACTAACAGACAATAGCCTCAAGATTTATGTCTAAATTTAAAAATACTTGATAATAAGTTTGTAAGAAAAAAATTCTAAAATTTCTAATAATATTTAAATCTGCTCTCATATTTAAAGAAAATGTGATTCAGGGAAATTATGAAAAACAAAGTTCTAAAATCTATGTTTATTCTGGGTAAATAGTGTAAGTCAAATTTCATCTTTAAAAAACCTTCCTTAAAAAAAGTTATATCAAAGGGCCTTTTGAGGGGTAAAATGGTCATATTAAAAGTCTTATGGTAAGGACAATAAAAATTTTTGTTGCTAGTTAATGAAGGGACTAAACTGACACCATGACAGGCTTCAGTAAGGTACCACCCTAACTAGGCCTAAGTTCCAGACTCCTGGAGAAGCAGACAAGACTTCTGAGAAAGGTTGGGCTGTTAATTGACAGTGATCTTGACATGTGGCCAGAAAAGATAACCTCCCAGGAGCTGAGTCAGTTCCTGGAGACATGTCCCTTTTGCTCCTTTGTGGAACCCTTCTGCTCCAACCAATCAAAGATGCACAACTATAATTGCTGCATGCCTAGCCAATCATTTTAAAAATTACCTAAGCCCACCAAAATTCCTCTAACTGTGCTTAAATGAAGCCTATGATTGCCTCTCAGTGTTGCCATTTTGCATGAATGGCTGACCCCCACATACTGGCTCATTCCACAGAATAAATGCTCTGCTCTTCGCTTTTACATGTTATTTGAATCTGGGCACTTTCTTCAGTGATTCTTGGGCCCATACATTAAAGGGCTTTTGAGGGGCAAAATGGTCATACTAAAAGTCTTATGGTAAGGACAATAAAAGACTTTGTTGATAGTTATGAGATAAATGTCACTAAAGAAGATAAATGGAGAGAAAACTTTGAAGGTTAAATGTTAAATGTTTGATGAAAAAGATTGTTACAAAGTGGGTACATGGATTGTAAGGTAAAAGTATGTAGATGAAGGTATGAATAAAATATGTAGATTAAGATATAAGTAAACTTAAACAAGTTAAAGACAAAGTACTTAATCAGATTACAGACTTCTTGAGATATAAAATGACTTAGCCTAGGATTTACATCAGACTAACAAAGTATGGCCCTGGCTGGTAACAGGATGCTAATGGTATTCAATTTGTAAATTTAACTTTAACTCATAGATGTTAATCTGGTCATAATAATGGCTATGAAAAACTGAATTTAGAGTACCCCACCAAGTTAACTAGCTTCCTCTGTTTGTCAACCTTTGAACTAAACTTTAAGGTTAAATTGACTCATTAATATTCTCTCCTAAGGTTATCATATGTAAAACCCAGTTCAAAAAACAAACAACCATAAAAGCTCACAGAGGAACTATTTACTCTCTTTTCCCCCTATTTTATAATGGAAATAGACCACATTTGAAACCTTAAACAGTATTTATCTGTCACATACTTTAAAAAACTTTATTTTATGGTGAACAGTAAGAAAATTCTAAACAAAGTTATGTTGTGATTTAAGATGTAATTCCTCAATTCTTCCAACAATCAGTCTTAATACTTTAATTTTTAACTGTGTCATTACTGAACAAGTTTACCAAATTGTCACAGCCAGAATTATAGAGTTGGTTAAGGTTCAAATAGTTAAAGATTGTGTCATAAAATTTTGTGTATGTTAAGATGTTAAAACTATTTCATTTTGGCTCAGCCGTTAAAGCTGCTTATTTACAAAGCCTGGCTTTTCCTTAAGATTCTCCTTATAAACTCGTACTTGACCCTAGCTCAGTGCTTCAGCCTTCATCATGTGGGAAAGCTGAGGTCCCTTGCTGTTTTCTTCAGGAACACAGTCTTGTCTGTAAAGATCAAGTCTGATGTTCTCTATTGCTTTTCACTTAGACTTTCCTTACAATTATCACTGAGGTTATAATCTAGGTCTTATAAAAAGTGACTTATTGTAATATTTCTTTAAGGTTTAAATTTTTCAATGGTAAAAAAATTGCACTGTGTCTATCATATTGTCTCTAATGCATGTTAAAATTAGGCTTGCTTAACTCAACAATGACCAAGTTTTATTTTATTCTTGTGCTATGTATAATCAGTCTCAAAGTTTCATTTAATTGTCTCATTTCTGATATCTTAAGTTCATTACTTATAGAGATATTAATACATGTTTACAGTTCTAAAAATAATCTTAAATTGCTGTTATACTTCCAGTTTGGGGAGCAATTGATACTTGCATTAATATAAAGATTAATCAAAGTTGTTTTCAAACACAGGTGCTAAGTTTTTATACTGTCTTGTCTTTTCCTAAAATACAATTTATAAATAAAATCAATTGCCTTAAAGTTATTGACAAAATATTGTTTTCAGGGCTACTAAAATGTTCTGCCTATACTAATAACTGACAGATACTTAAAAGCTAGAATGTGTATACTTTCTATGTCCCAGATATAGCTTGCATGGTCACCTGATAACTAAACTTAAATATTAATCATAATAATTTAAACTATTGTGTCATTCTCTAACCAGATCTGCTTTGCTAACCAGATATGTTCTACACCCTTTTTAACTACCCTGTTTTGCTAATCAGTTACATACAGTGTCTCTGAGTGAGTAAACCATATGTTGAAGACAGAATCAATTGGAAACATTGGAGTTAAAAGAACAACCAACATTTTAGTTCCTGTTCCCAGAGCAAAAGGCCACAGGAGATGATGGAACACTTGAACTTCTAGCCTCTGGTAAGTCACCTATCTTCTTGATTAGAGTGGATGTGGAAATCAAGAAATGAATTCCAAGTCAGTGTATGTGCAACAGGTGAGTCACATTGGAGAAAAATCAGTCCTACAGGCTTCCCAAAAGAGGGAGGGCCACCTAGTCAGCATGGCCCTTGACTTATCCTAACAGATAACAATGCTGTCCCTAAAAGTCTCTTCTGCAAAGCCATTATTGACCTCCAAAGTATACAGTTAATTCTGACAGCCTACATGGTCTTAATCACCCAATGAGAAAAATATAACTACAATATAAACAATGACCCAGACTAATAGGTTCCCCTGTCTGGTAGTGACTTACAATATTGAATTGTAACATTAAATCATGCTTTCTGCCTCTCTGTCCCTGATTAACTTCACCTACCCTAACCCCAGCTCCTCCCACTTGCCTTAGCCAAAATCAGAGCTATTCCTTGGACCACCACCTCCCTTATCCCTTACCCTACCTCATCCAGGGATAAGTACATTTCCACCCCAACAGACAATTTTAAGCTAAAATTGTCTCGTGTTGCCACTCTTCCCCCAATCCCAGAATGTTATTTTGATACTATTGCTCTCTACCTTCTCTTTCTTGCTCCAAGCTCTCTGTCCCTAGATTCTGAGTTCTCATCTCCCCCTGTGCCTGGTGTTTTGATGTCATAGCCATTGACAAAAATAACAAGCTCCTTAATTCCTCCTTCTGTCTCTTCACAGGGTGTGCAGAACCCATCTCCCTCACCTTCTCTATAATAGATATTGCCAACAACTGCCCTAAAGCCAGTTAAATACAGAAATGTTATGAGAGAAGTCTCTGCTTCACTAAACACCAAGTTGTACCAGCATGCTATACTGGTTCTCACTATTGATCTCCCCACTCTGTAGGTTCCACTACTTTCACCCAACTAAGTCTTAAGGCAGCCAACCGCCACAGCTCAAATCTCAAGGGGTACTCACATTTTTTTTCCCCATTACAGACCCATGGGACCAAAAGTGGGCAGATGGGATGTTGGGGGTGGGAACCCAATACACCATGGGATCTCGATGTGGGGGAAAAATAAAAATATTTAGATCCATTCAAAATACCCATTAAGACTGCCAAAAATGCCCATATCCAGACGGTTGTGGGCATCAAAGAAGCTCATGGCAAGCTCTAGGAAAGTCTGCATAACCTAACCTTCTCCACTACCCCCTGGATATACATCCTTAATCTTCTCTCTCCCTCCTCAATCAACTCAGTCTTACCAGTTACACTGCCTGCTTCCTGTGCATGTCCCTCGAGCACCCCCTCATCACTGCAGTCACCCTGTACAATGTCACCTCTGCTTCAGATACTCCTTGCTTCTGGCATCCTCTCTCCAAGTTCCCTATCCAACTCTCTCTTCCAAACCACCTTGATTGCTGGCATAAGGACATGTCTCAGTGCTGTTTGGGAGCTTTCAGGAATAACTCTATTGTTAAAAATCACACATTACCTAAGGGAATTTATTTTTGGTGTTACTCCATGCTGTATGCTTGCATCTCTCTGAGAACACACTCAGTCACTTTGGTACTTAGTTTTACCATGTATACAGAGGGAGAACTGGCAGTCCTTAAGTGGGCTCATCATTACAAAAGTGCTATTCACTTGCCTGCGATGGTAGGAGTAAGCCTGGCAGCCTTCATAGCTGCCACAGGACTAGCTACAGGAGGTCTGAGCCATAGCCTAATTTCTCATGAAAGGCTTTCTACAGAACTGAGCATTGCAGTCTGAGGCCCCATCGAGGACCTACAACTGCTACAAGAACAACTTACTTCTCTGGCCTCTGTCATGCTACAGAACCATCAAGCCCTAGATCTCCTGATAGCAGACAAAGGAGGGCCCTGCCTTTTACTGAATGAGGAATGCTGTTACTATGTCAACCAATCAGGCAAGGTAGAGGTCAAAATTAAGAAATTAAAAACACCTGGCTGACCAGTTTCAGGTAGGAACACCAATCCCCTTGGAGTCATGGAACATCTTTGGTACAGTTTGGCCCTGGCTTTTACCATTCCTAGAACCTATATCTGGACTACTCTTACTACTTGCCCTGGCCCTCTGCGTTCTGTGATGCATCCAAAATCAGGTGAGCCAATTCATTCACCTAAGATTCAATCAACTTTTATGGACCTGTCCCTCCTCCATCTCAGACCAGCCTCTGGCCACTGAAGAGCTGACACCTCATCAACTGCCCTGAGGGGAGACCCAATCGACCACATCACTCACCCTTCCCCATAAGAGCTCATTGCCCCCTAAGGTCAGCATGAAGATGCTACAGAAGAAATGACCATCACCCCTTGCCATTAACAAAAGGCTGGAATGTTTGGTTGAAATAGGCTTCCTAAAAGGGAGTCACCAAAAGAAAAACAGGATGACTACAGGGAGATATGGTGAAATGGCTCCTCTACATTCCTCAAGAACAATGCCCAAGATCAGGATTTACCACCCCTCCTTATCTCTTACCAGTCACTTCCGGTCTCACCCTAAGATTATAGATTTACTGTTCCCCTATCTCTCACCTGGTCACTCCTGGTCTCTCTATATGGCTAATGTAAAAGAACAGAGATTTACTGCTGTAACAAGAAAATCCCTTCCTTTTTCTCACCTTCCCCCACTGAAAAAACCTATAAAGCCCACTATCTGTAACCCCACACTGACTGCTCCACTCTTGAGAGTCAGTCCTTGCAGCTGAATAAAATCTTCCATTTTAGCCACAGAGTGGTCTCCATGGTCCTTGGTCACTCTAGAAACTTACAATAACAATTTCTAGATTTTCAATCCCTGCAGCTGGGCTAATTAGCCAGGGAAAAACTTCCATACTGAGACAAAATCACTCCATGGTAGCTTTTACAAAGTGCTGGCACATCTAGAACATCTTCATGTCTCCACTACAAACTTACAATGGCCTCACTGGCCTCCAGTAAGGATTTTTTTTTAAATTTTTTAAATTTTATTTTATTTTTAATTTTATTTCTTTATTTATTTTGAGAGCGACAGACACAGAGAGAAAGACAGATAGAGGGAGAGAGAGGGAATGGGCGTGCCAGGGCTTCCAGCCTCTGCAAACGAACTCCAGACGCATGCGCCCCCTTGTGCATCTGGCTAACGTGGGACCTGGGGAAACGAGCCTCGAACCGGGGTCCTTAGGCTTAACAGGCAAGCGCTTAACCACTAAGCCATCTCTCCAGCCCAGGATTTATTTTAACCATTTCCCATTCTGCATCTCAGCAATGATTTCTGGAACCATGAGCACTTCATGACCCACTTTAGTGTATTTTCATGCTTCTAAAACCAGTAGCAGGTGTGCAGCATCACAGTCATTTTGTTAATCCAGGGAGAAATAATCATGACTTGAAGATCAGGTAACATTTTCAGAATTCTTTCTTTTAGTTATAGATAGTCAAAAGAGTTTTCATTACCATTTATTCAGCCTTTCCTGGGAGGTCTATACCTTAGGCATCTTTTCCATTGTTTCAATGTAGAGCAGTTGGTCCCCCATTAATTGTGGTAATGAGTTTAACAATAGCAGCTTCAGCAATTTAAAACCAGTCTCTGCTTAAATTTTTGCGACTTTAACTTGTGTAACTTTTAGTTTTATATATTCCACCATACACACTAGCATATTACTTTTAAATCCATCTTAGATCAAACTCTTAGGGCTTGGGCAGTAGAACACAGGCAATCTTTATGCCAGTAGCTCAGTCCCAACAGAATTCTAGGCTGTCTTTCCTTCCTATTTGAAAGTTCATTAAACAAACAGAACTCTATGTATTTAGCATTTTAAAAATTTCAGAATGGCCCATAAAATCTGTCTTACCACTCTGTACAGTTTTTGAAGTCTTAAGTACCAAAGACATCAAAATTACTCCAGCACACCAGTTCTAAAAGAGCAAAATCTGCATAGCCAGATCCATGCTCAGCAGCACTGCAACTCTCTTGTACCAAATTCTGATGCAGTCAGTTCCACATTGTTGGGACAAACTTACAAACAGTTTATGGAAAGATAATGGGGTGATAAGGTTCCAGGAAAATCCTTGCATCCCAAACCCTAGGTTTACATTTAATTTTAATCAAAGAATTGAAGAAAAGACTGAGAAGGATAATTATTAAATTATTATATTTTTTGAGAGAAATACACAGCCAAGGAAAGGCACCCACATGGATAGAAATCCCATGTGGAGGGCCTAGGGATAAAAATCATGGAAAGAGAAAAGAGAATTCAAGGAGATCCTGCCATGTGGGGATCTTGAGGGGTTAAAGAACCTATGTGGATAGAGGGTCCTCCTGGCTGGGCCTGGTCTAGGACCTGGGATAAACTCCTCCCAGCTGGGTGTGGCCCCAAGGCCAAGCCAGCCAAGGGTAAAACTCACCCACAGCTGGAATTTCCCAAGTGATCAGAGAGCCTGCCCTCCCCTTGCAAAGGTATTTATAACCTTATGGTGGTGGACTGTCTTCCAGCTCAGGTAACCAGAGAGCCAGCTGGTTTATTAGGGCTAGGGGCTGTCTCAGGAAGAAGTTAGCTATGGCACCAAGTTCTGGGGGTTAAACTTGACCAACCACAATGTTTAAATTTTATGAAAGACATCCCTCCCAGGAGGATCCTGGCTATTTGTGGAAAAATAGGTGTAGGGCAATAGGCAAGAGAGATAGGAAATTAGACCATCTTTGATTTCTAGCAAGTGCAAATTTTCCTGCTCTTTTGCCATCAGGGTCCAGTCACCCTAATTGTACCACACTGTCATTCCACCCTCTTATGAGAAGACATTAACTGTTCTTAGAGGACAAGGAACAATGATATCAGATCTCTATTTCCTGGTGAATGAGGCACAAAGTTGTGGCAGCTGGAGATTCTCTCCTAGAGATGGGAATGATTCTAAAGGACCCAAAGGTGTTTTGATGGAGTACAGGAGGATAGTCTTGGAAGAGAAAGTTGGGAGAAAGTATAAAAGTAAGGAGGTAATGAGAAGTGAGCACAGAGAAAAGTAGTTGCCCTCAAAGTTGTCCTACTTTTGGAACTATAGGCCTTGGGGAACATTCAAGGGAACCGAGGTAGATGAAGTTGGATTATCTTGAGGCTAACTGAACATGAGTTGGCTGAAATTTTCTTCCAGAACTGTTCATTGAATGCCCCATTAGTGTTTGACATGGCCTGAATCTATTTCTATATGGCTTGTAAAACAGATGACATATTAGTACAGTTATCAGGAATACATACACAACATATAACTTTGGCAATAGGAACTATACCATATTTTGCATACTAGCTTTCCAGAGTGTACCTTTTAAAATTTGTTGTGAAGTAGTTAGGATCAAAGGTTAGTACCATAGAACCATTGGTTTCCATTAAAGGCTGTACAAATATGTTTTGGGAGGACTTCTGGTTAAGATGGCGGCGTAGGTACCACGCCAAAGCAGCCTAGGGGGAAAAAAGACCAAAAAAACTCAGCAAAATACACACTTTTACTAAAAAGTGAGGTGTATAGGAAATTGAAGCAGCAGCAGAGAAGTAGAAGAGTTCCAGAGCATCCAGAGCCTGCACAGGCAGGAAAAGTGGCTCCGGCAGCTCGGCCAACCGCGCGGCCGTGGCACACCAGAAAGCCGCCAGACTCGGCTCAAACTGCAGGAAAAGCCAGGTGTGGGAGCTTCCCCTCATACCGGCACTCTCTGCAACTCGAAAAACGTGAGGGGAGAGCGGCAGTGAGCAATGGAGAAGCAGACCACGACGTAGAAGAACACTTGGAGCAGCGAGAGAACCAGAGCAGCTGCGGCTCCCTCCCCTGCCCCACCGCCTGAGCCCAGCTCCGGCGAACAGAGCAGTAGCCCGGGACCCAGCCACACCAACTTGGGCTGACAGCAGGACCCAAGCAGGAGCAGAATTCAGCAGCAATATCAGCGGCTCCAGCACCGGTAACAGTGGCCCCAGCAGCAGCAGACCCAGGAGTGGCAGCAGGTGCAGACTCGGCAGCAGCAGCTTCAGGGGGAGCAGTGGCAGTGGACACAGTAGCAGCAGCTTCAGCAGCAGTGGTGGCTCCAGCAGTGGCAGCTACAGCAGCAGCAGAGGCAGCATCAGTGGCTCAGTTTGCCCCGCAGGAAAAGCAAGTGCCCAGCTCCAGAAATCAGAACAGCAGCCCGACGACCCAGGCAGCAACTTTATTGAGACCAAAATCATCCAAGGTAACTGGGATTGCACCAAGGAAGGATCTCACTTGGTCGCAAGCTGACTTGGATCGCTCAACAGACCAGAAATCTTAACCTCTTTGTTGATAGAGGATCTGGTCATTATAATAACTACTCCTCCATACATACTCGGGGCTGTTTTTGATTGAATGTGTACAGTGTTTAGTTAAATTTTAGAATCTACCTGTATTTTATTCCACTCAGCCTGCTTGAATACTCCTATAGCAGGGAAACTCAACCCCTAAGAACATCTTTGTAGATACTCTGAGAGTCTTAAGAGCCACACCTAACACCTTAAGGTCCTACCCTGAAAATATATTACATCAAATCAATTGATACAGCTAAGAATACCCAGCTAGCTAGAAAATCCAAGCATTAACTTAATCCAAGATGCAAAAATATATACATTATAACACAAGAAACACTAAAAAGCAAGACGATATAAATCCACCTAAAAGTATTAATGCATCAGAAATGTCCTCCAGTGAGAAAGAGTTAGAGGAAATGCCTGAGAAAGAGTTCAAAAGAATGATTATAAATATGTTCAAAGAGGTCAAAGAACACATGAAAACAATCAAAGAAGAAATCAAAGAGGAAATCAAAGGAATCAAAGAAGAGGCAGGACACCAATTTAATGAACTAAAGAAGGCAATACAAGACATCAATAAGGAAATAGAGCTAATAAAGAAAAACCAGTCAGAATTACTAGCAATGAAGAACACAGTTAATGAAATAAAAAACTCTGTAGAAAATCTCACCAGTAGTATGGATGAGGGAGAGGACAGAATATCTAAGCTAGAAGACCAGGTGGAAGACCTACTGCAGTCCAACAAAGAGAAAGACAAACTTATAGAAAAGTATGAGTGGGAATTTCAAGATATTCGGGACACTATGAAAAGATCCAATATAAGAATTCAGGGCATAGTAGAAGGAGAAGAACTCCACTCCATAGGCATAGTAGGCATCTTCAACAAAATCATAGAAGAAAATTTCCCCCAAATTGGGAAAGAGGTGCCAATGAAGATACAGGAAGCCTTTAGAACCCCAGCCAGACAAAACCCAGAAAGAAACTCTCCTCACCATATTATAATCAAACTTCCAAACACACACACCAATGAAAAAATATTGATAGCAGTTAGAGAGAAAAATCAAGTTACTTACAAAAGCAAGCCCATCAGGATTACAGGAGATTATTCAACACAAACTTTTAAAGCCAGAAGGGCTTGGAGTGATATATTCCAAGTTCTGAAAGATAACAACTGTCAACCAAGGTTACTTTATCCTGCAAAGTTATCAATTCAAATAGATGGAGAAATAAAGACATTCCATGACAAAAGCAGATTAAAGGAGTATTTGAAGACAAAACCAGCTCTACAGAAAATATCGATAGAATCCTCCATGCTGAAGAAAAGGAAAAGCACACATATAAGGAACCTAGAAAAAAACAAGCTATACTCAAATACCAGTTAACAGAAGAGAGCACAGGTAGAACCAGCAACACACACACACACACACACACACACACACACAAATGGCAAACATAAATACACACCTTTCAATAATATCTCTTAATATCAACGGTCTCAATGCCCCAACGAAAAGACATAGATTTGCAGACTGGGTTAAAAAGCAGGATCCTACAATTTGTTGTCTCCAAGAAACTCACCTTTCTACAAAGGATAGACATTATCTTAGGCTGAAAGGTTGGAAGACGGTGTTTCAAGCAAATGGGCCTAGAAAAGAAGCAGGGGTTGCTATCCTAATATCAGACAGGGTAGACTTTAGTCCGACATTAGTCAAGAAAGATAAGGAAGGTCACTTTATACTGATTAAGGGCACACTCCAACAAGAGGACATTACAATCCTAAACATATATGCACCGAACATGGGGGCTCTCAAATTCGTCAAACAAACACTATTAGATCTAAGGTCACAGATAACACCAAACACAGTGGTGGTGGGTGACTTTAACACCCCACTCTCATCAATTGACATGTCATCCAGGGAAAGAATAAACAGAGAGGAATCTGGACTAAATGAGGTCATAGAAGGAATGGACTTAACTGATATATACAGGACATTTCATCCAAAGGTTGCAGAATATACATTCTTTTCAGCAGCACATGGAACATTCTCTAAAATAGACCATATATTAGGACACAAAGGAAATCTTAACAAATTCAGGAAAATTGAAATAATTCCTTGCATTCTATCTGTCCACAATGGAATTAAACTACAAATCAGTAGCAAGAAAGGCTATAGAGCATACACAAAATCATGGAAACTAAACAATACACTACTAAATGATGAGTGGGTCAATGAAGAAATCAAAAAGGAAATCAAAAAATTTATAGAGTCAAATGATAATGAGAACACAACATACCAAAATCTCTGGGACACAATGAAGGCAGTTCTAAGAGGTAAATTTATAGCCTTAAGTGCCTATTTGAAGAAATTAGAAAGGTCGCAAGTAAACGACCTAATGCTTCACCTTAAATCCTTGGAAAAAGAAGAACAAGGCAAACCAAAAGTCAGTAGACGGGAAGAAATAATAAAGATTAGGGCAGAAATTTATGAAATAGAAACAAAAAGAACAATCCAAAGAATTAATGAAACAAAGAGTTGGTTCTTTGAAAGGATAAACAAGATTGATAAACCCTTAGCAAATCTGACCAAAAGAAAGAGAGAAGAGACACAAACTAATAAAATCAGAGATGAACAAGGTAACATCACAACAGATTCCAGAGAAATTCAAAAAATCATAGGGACATACTATAAAAGCATATACTCCACAAAGTATGAAAATCTGAAAGAAATGGATGACTTCCTTGATCTATCTGACCTACCTAAATTAAATCAAAATGAGATTAATCACTTAAATAGACCTATAACAAACATGGAGATCCGAACAGTTATCAATAATCTCCCAACTAAAAAAAAGGCCAGGCCCGGAAGGATTCACTGCTGAATTTTACCAGACTTTTAAGGAAGAGCTAACACCATTGCTTCTTAAGCTTTACCAGGAAATGGAAAAAGAAGGAATTCTTCCAAACTCCTTCTATGAGGCCAGCATCACCCTGATACCAAAACAAGGCAAAGATAGGACAAAAAAGAAAATTACAGACCAATTTCCCGCATGAACATAGATGCAAAAATTCTCAACAAAATATTGGCAAACAGAATACAAGAGTATATCAAAAAGATCATACAGGGCTGGAGAGATGGCTTAGCGGTTAAGCACTTGCCTATGAAGCCTAAGGACCCTGGTTCTAGGCTCGGTTCCCCAGGTCCCACGTTAGCCAGATGCACAAGGGGGCACACACTTCTGGAGTTCATTTGCAGAGGCTGGAAGCCCTGGCGCGCCCATTCTCTCTCTCTCCCTCTATCTGTCTTTCTCTCTGTGTCTGTCGCTCTCAAATAAATAAATAAATAAATTAAAAAAAAAAAAAAGATCATTCACCCTGACCAAGTAGGCTTTATCCCAGAGATGCAGGGATGGTTCAACATACGCAAATCTATAAATGTAATACATTACATAAACGGGTTGAAGGACAAAAATCACATGATCATCTCCTTAGACTCAGAGAAGGCATTTGACAAAATCCAACATCCCTTTATGATAAAAGTACTACAGAGACTGGGAATAGAAGGAATATATCTTAATGTAATAAAGGCTATTTATGACAAGCCTACAGCCAACATAATACTAAATGGGGAAAAACTGGAAGCTTTTCCACTAAAATCAGGAACAAGACAAGGGTGTCCACTGTCCCCACTTCTATTTAATATAGTTTTGGAAGTCTTAGCCAAACCAATAAGGCAAGAGACACACATAAAAGGGATACAAATTGGAAAGGAAGAAATCAAGTTATCATTATTTGCAGATGACATGATTCTATACATAAAGGACCCTAAAGACTCTACTAGCAAGCTGTTAGAGCTGATCAAAACCTACAGCAATGTAGCAGGATACAAAATAAATACACAGAAATCTGTAGCCTTCATTTATGCTAACAACAAACACACAGAGGATGAAATCAGAGAATCACTCCCATTCACAATTGCATCAAAAAAAATAAATAAATAAAGTACCTTGGAATAAACCAAACCAAGGAAGTAAAGAATCTCTACAATGAGAACTTTAAAACACTCAAGCGAGAAATTGCAGAAGACACTAGAAAGTGGAGAAACATCCCTTGTTGCTGGATTGGAAGAATCAATATTGTGAAAATGGCAATCTTACCTAAAGCAATCTACACATTTAATGAAATCCCTATCAAAATTCCAAAGGCTTTCTTCATGGAAATAGAAAAAACAATCCAAAAATTCATTTGGAATCACAAAAAACCTTAAATATCTAAAATAATACTGAGCAACAGAAAAGAGGCTGGTGGTATCACCATACCTGATTTTAACCTATACTACAGAGCTATAGTAACAAAAACAGCATGGTACTGGCACAAAAACAGACATGTAGATCAGTGGAACAGAATAGAGGACCCAGATGTAAGCCCAAGTAGCTATAGCCACCTGATATTCGATAAAAGTGCCAAAAAATACTCATTGGAGAAGAGACAGCCTCTTCAGCAAATGGTGTTTTGAAAACTGGATATATATCTGCAGAAGATGAAAATAGATTCTTCTCTCTCGCCATGCACAAGAATTAAGTCCAAATGGATTAAAGACCTTAACGTCAGACAAGAAACTCTAAAACTGGTAGAGGAAAATGTAGGGGAAACCCTTGAACATATTAGTCTTGGCAAAGACTTTCTGAGTACAACCCCAATTGCTCAGGCAATAAATCCACAGATTAACCACTGGGACCTAATGAAATTACAAAGATTTTGCACCACAAAGGACACAGTGAAAAAAGCAAAGAGGCAACCTACAGAATGGGAAAAAATCTTCGCCAGCTATATATCTGATAGAGGATATACAAAGAACTCAAAAAGTTAAATAATAAGTTATCATACAAGCCAATCAAAAAACGGGCTATGGAGCTAAATAGAGAGTTCTCAAAGGAAGAAATATGAATGGCATATAAGCATCTAAAAAATTGTTCTACGTCACTAGTCATCAGGGAAATGCAGATTAAAACTACATTGAGATTCCATCTCACTCCTGTCAGATTGGCCACCATCATGAAAACAAATGATCATATATGTTGGCAGGGATGTGGAAAAAAAGGAACCCTTCTGCACTGCTGGTGGGAATGCAATCTGGTCCAGCCATTGTAGAAAACAGTGTGGAGGTTCCTAAAACAGCTAGAGATTGATCTACCATATGACCCAGCTATAGCACTCCTAGGCATATATCCAAAGGACTCATGTCATTTCCTTAGAAGTACATGCTCAACCATGTTTATTGATGCTCAATTTATAATAGCTGGGAAATGGAACCAGCCTAGATGTCCCTCAACAGATGAGTGGATAATGAAGATGTGGCACATTTATACAATGGAGTTCTACTCAGCGGTAAAGAAAAATGAAGTTATGAAATTTGCAGAAAAATGGATGGACCTGGAAAGTATTATACTAAGTGAGGTAACCCAGGCCCTGAAAGCCAAGCGCCACATGTTCTCCCTCATATGTGGATCCTAGCTACAGATGACTGGGCTTCTGCATGAGAATGAAAATACTTAGTAGCAGAGGCCAGTAAGGTAAAAAGGAGACATAAAGGGTAGAGAAAGGAAGGGAGGAGGATACTTAATAGGTTGATATTGTAGATATGTAATTACAATGATTGTAATGGGGAGGTAATATGATGGAGAATGGAATTTCAAACGGGAAAGTGTGGGGGTGGCAAGGGAGGGAATTACCATGGGATATATTTTATAATCATGGAAAATGTTAATAAAAATTTCAAAAGAAAAAAAATATGTTTTGGGGCTCAGGACTTACTTAAGGATATCCTGGCACAAGTTAGAAGAGATTCACCATTGTTCCCAGTATAAGGAAGTCTTTTGAATTAAGTGACCTTTAGTCAGGGAATATATATATGAGTGTGTGTGTATAGATAGATAGATAAATTCTATATTTGCCTTTTGACATCTATGGTTACTTTTCCTTATTATAGAATTAGAACTATTAGAGATGGGGACAACATGTCTTAAGACCTTGTTTGTTTCCCTTCTTGGAAAGCTCTGGTATTACTTACTAGGCCATTAATATATTTGAGGTACCCCTTTATCTTTAGTTATACATTTCCATAAGAATGTTTAAGACCAATCAATTAATCAAAATTTACTCAAGCATTAATTTTGAAGGTTACTAATGACACTGCAGAGGAGACTTTAAGAAGCCAGGAGTAACTCTACAGCTTCTCCAATACAGGTGTTGTGTGTTAGGATGAGTCAGGACTGTGCTGGCCAAGCAGTTTTCCCTTCTTTGAGAAACCAGGGGGACAGATTTTTCCTCAGTTGTGACTCTCCTGTTTCAGATGGTACACTGATTTTTGTTTGTTTGTTTTGGGGTTTCTGTATCCTCTCTGATCAGAAAGACAGGTGACTTACCAGGGGGCCAGTGTAGAAGTGTTCCATCATCTCTAGTGGCCTCATGACATGGGACCACAGGCAAAAATATTAGACTTGTAGCTCCAATGATTCCAACTGGCTTTGGTTTCTACATCAGTTATTAATAAACTTTGAAAGGAAGTTTCACCAACCTGGATGTATGTACATATAGAGCACATTTGATTACTGAAATAGATTTAGCTTAATAATGGCACAAGAGCTTAAAGTCATGTTATTCAACTTTTAAAAATTTGTTGTCCTGTGGCAGCACAGGCCATACCTGAGGCATAGAAAGCAGGCACATCTAACCTTTAAATAAATATCTAATAGTTATAAATACAGGCAGAACCTGTTATCAGTCTTGTAAACAATACAAGTCTAAACCAATTAACCTAACCTAGAAATTATAAGAAAAGGAAAAGTTAAGACAGTATAAAGTCTTAGCACCTATGTTTGAAAAGATCTTTAATGTCCAATGTCCACATACCTATGTGGTTACTAATTACTCAGGGAAAGTTGAAACAGAATCATAGAACTTGAAATTATTTCTCTAAGATGACAAATATAGTTTGAGCTTGAGGCTGTACCCTAAAGTAAGGAATGTGTCTTACGAGTTAATTTTGTTATAATCACTGGACTTGAGATGCCAGAAATGAGAAAATTACTTTACATATAATACAACAAAATCTGGTCATTGTTGAGCTAAAACAGCTAAGTGCTAGTACAACCATTGACAAATCTGTTTTGAAAGAGAAAATACCATTTGACAACCAATGTTTTTAGATCAGTCTTGATAACAATTGATCTTATGTACCATAAAAAATTTTATTAACATAAAATAATTTATGTCTTACCCACACTTAAACTTGACAAAGCTTAGACAACCTATCTCAATATATTTTACCCAACAGGAGCATAAAAGTCATCCTGAATGAAACTAAATCACTTAAACCTATGTGATTAAACCTGATGATGAACATTAAACTGAATTAGCATAAATAAAACAGAAGCATTATTTAATGTTACAATGTATTTAGGTATGAGTACCTCATCTTTGGAAATTAAACACATACACATGATCATTTATCTTAAGACTCAGTTTCTCCAATAGTTAAAACCTTGAATAGAGGAACTTAATTTACTTTACTGAGAGTCTTAAAGCCAGTTTTTTTTTTAAATAAACATTAAACCATAACAAATTAGCACCAGTAAGTTGTTAATGTGTGAGGCCTTCACCATAAGAATCAGTTTCTCTATTGCTTAAAACTTTGGCATCAAGAAAACATACTTTAAATTTTATCCAGTTAAATGTTTCAATGAAGGGCCCTTTCCCTAAGCAACTTTCATTACTATTATGATGTCCTGGTGATGTCTATCCTTTTTTCTTTATCCCTTTCTGGTCCCTTTTTCTTTTTCTTAGCTTGCCAATCATAGTAATCGAAAGTTTCCACTTGGAACAACTGTTTTAATAGCTTATCTTATTCATCTAACAATTTTTGTAAGTCTCTGGGGATAAGTAATGCATAATTCCTGTTCTCCCTTTCCAGTTTCTCAGGAGACAGGCTACCAGAGACTTTTGGGCTATGGTAGAAGCCAACTATCCCATCTGAAACAAAGTGAATGAAAGTGAAAGAAGAATCAAGAGTCATGTTATGCCCAATCCTGGCTTGCATCTTCTTGTAGAAGGGGGGCATCCCTCTGACCAAATTTTGGAGAAGAAATTAGTGCACTTTTATCTCTTTCCTACAGGAGTCCTCACCCATGTTTTCTTGCTTTCTCCCCAACAAAATGGGGACCCAAAGTGTGGTCTATGTGCCTCCAGGAGCAAGGAAGATCCAGGAGAGGATATCTGTGCTCATCCTCCTTGCCAGCTTCCAATCCTGAGCACCTCCAGCACTCCCCCACTCCTGCACGTGTCTTACATTATGGCATATAAACAGTGTCATTGGCAAGATAGGCCCAGGTGTAAAGACTTCCACATCTACTCCTGCATTGACAGCCTATATGCCTTTCTGGAGGAGGGGTTTCCTGGGATCACTTTCCCTTCTCTGCTTTGTGGGAGCCTGTGATATGGGTCCCCCCCCCCTCCATTTGCAAATGTTTCAAAATGGTCTAGGGACTAAATGGTATTATTTTAAATGTAATTTTGGTTTTATTACCTTAAATATAGGGATTCTTCCCTTTGTTGACATTAAAGAAAGAGAGAGAGAGAGAGACAAATGATAGAGACTATTTACTTGTGCTTATCTATTATGTTTTTACCCCTATACACATTTTAGGTAAGCTTCATGGTTGCCTTGTATAAGAAGTTTGTAACCTGATCAAATACCTTGACCTAGTTTGCCTATTTGATGTTTTTGTATAGTGAGAAATTTCATTTGATAGAGTGACTTTAGGTGTTCAAAAGAGAGGAGCTTTAAAGAGAACCAAAGTTATATGCTCTTTGGTATTTCCTTTTCCTTCTCAGAGACAACTGGCCACTTTATCTCTGGTCAGGGTCTGGGGTACACATGGCTTAAACTTGCATGGGATCTGAGATAAAGGGGGCACCATCTATTCATCCACAGTCCAGCTTGCCATGACTTTCAATAGCATATAAGAGTAAGCAAGAGCAAATGAAATGACAGAGCAGAGAGCTAAACATCCTGACATTCCTTGTCTTACTCTGAAGTTGTTTGTTTTCACCTAGAAAACTTATTTTATCCATTTGTAATACACAGTGTGATAGGGTTTTGTCTATATCTAAACTGGTTAGACCTCCAAAGAATGTGATTTATATCTGTGCTTATGATTTTGTGAGTCATCTAGCATAGGACATCACCTGAGATTAATAGAAGCTGAATTTATATTATGTATATGTCCCCATATAAAATTTTTAGACCATACTTAAGAGTCTGCAAGCAGTTGAAAAAATCTTTAATTTTAGGCATAGTATTTATCTAAGTTTAGCCTGAAAATTAGCATTTTGTTCCTTATAGAAGGAAAATAATTTTAGGCAAAATGCAGTCTTTTTAGATCTCCTATATTCTTTGTACATATGCACTCCTTCATCTACATACTTTAACATTCTGGTTGAAATTCCATTCAAAACAGCCATTTTTAACAAGCATTCTATATCCAACATTGAAAACTTTTTCTTCCTAGTCTCTTCAATCATCTCATCTCACCCCATAATTAACCATTTTTTTTCTTATAAAACTGTTAAAAGAAACCATACCAAATTAATCTTATTACCCACTGACAAAGAAGAAAGTAGTCTAGCTTCAAAGGCTTAGCCATTTTACTGTTGGTAATTTGTAGAGAAATAGTCAGCAGAAAAACTTACTATGTCCTTAGTATTTATGTCACAAAAAAAAAATCTCTGTGAAAACCAGACTTGTTTTATAATATCAGTATATATATATATATATATATATATATATATATATATATATGTATATATATACCTATAGATGTTATGTAACCCATTGTTTTGAGATATTTCCTACTAATAAACTTCATGAAATACACTTTTAAGTTATAAATCTGAATACAGGCAAAACATGACAATCATTTTGGAGATAATCCTTACCAATACCTCTAACACACTTGCAACTGCTTTTATTAAAAGTAACTAAGGCAAATTTTTGGTTTTTTTTGCCAGTCACCTTTATTTTTTTTTTTTAAGTAATAGGATATTACAATATTTAAAAATACCTGGCAAGCTATGAGCTACCACCTCAGAGAGAATTTTTGTTGTTATAATCCTCTATGCAAGTTGAAGTTTACCTAGACATAAACTCAGTAATTATTTTTATGATACCATGTAACAAAGTAAGGCTTTATTTACATAAAATTTCAGCTCACTCTAGGCTTTAGTTAAATCTGGCTTTTAAAGACAAAAAAAAAAAGCCTTTGAAATAAGTCAAATGTCATCACAAACTTTAGGAGATACCTATCAGACTATTTGGATTAATAAAAAAAAATAAAAAGTGTCTATAAACAACATCTTTGCTTAAAGCCCAAACAAAAGAGAAAATATCTGGCACAGTTCAAATTAAAATCATGTACTTATATTTATCATGAAATTTAAGAGTCATATGATTTTTAAATGTGGGGTCAGTCTATCACATGGAACCTTGAAATGGAGATCCACCTGTCTCAGCTTCTCAAGTAGCTAGGATAATAGGCTTGTGTCATCAGTTCTAGCTCATTTTATGTTTATAATACCTGTATGAATAAATGATTCACAATTTTGTAAAGATATATTTGCAATAGAGAATTTTATCAGAAAATCATGGCAGTTTGTGAGGACCATCAGGCATGTCTTTCCTATTGTGTCTCTGTATTTCCTCAGGCTCAGGCTCAGCATGGTTACCTGCCCTACCAAGGAGGCATATGGTTGGGACACAGGCCTGTTAAAAAACTTTTCCAGTCAAGCCCCTAGGCTTGGGGCTTGGCTGGACACTTTCAGTCTCCTCATCATTTAGATGGCCAGAGACTCACAGTCTCTGGCGGGGGGCTCCTTATGCTCTGGGGGTGAGGCCTCAAATCCCCAGTTGAATTGGGCAGAGGCCTGTGTTGCAGGATGGGCCAAGTCCAGAGCAGCAGTTAGAGCTCTAGCCTCGGCACCCTGCCCCCCACCAACAGGCAGCCATGTGTCTTGTGGCAAAGTGGCTTGTAATGGAAAAAGGGAAAAAAAATAGAAGATATTCAGGTCACAGGCCTTTGGGTCCTAGAGCCTCCATGTGGCCATAAGGACCCTTCCCACCCCAGATCAGCAGAACCAGCTCCCAAGTTCTGGAGGATTTCATTCTTGGGGTTGTAGAAACTCAACCAAGTGCTTCTCTCAATAAAATTTTCATCTTTACAAAAGAGCCCCATCTGGCACTAACCATTTTGGCTTCAGGCAATAGCACATTTCAAGAGGGATCCAATCCCAGCAGGGTGGAGCAGGCCAGGCTGAAAAGCTATGGAGGATAGCTGACCAGTCCAAAAGGACACCTGTCTGCTTGCATGTAGAATGTTATTCATTCCCCTCAGGTTAACCAGACAGTAATCTTAGCCTTCAGCAAGAAGAAAAATCAAGCCAGTATTCCCAAAAGTGGAGAGAAGCAGAAGAAGTACCAATAGTCATGCTCATAGCTGGAAAACATGCTTCCCCTTTCCCCCATGATACAATAATTATAATTCCCTTCTTAAGATTGTTCCTCCACTGGAGTTACCAACTGTGCTAAGGGTCCAGGAAAGTCCTTGCACCCCAAACCATAGGTTTGATTCTAACTTTAATCAAAGTTAGAAAAAAGAAGACTGAGAAGGATAATTATTAAATTATTCTATTTATTAAGGGAAGTACAGAGACAAGGCAATGCACCCACAATGATAGAAATCTCACACAAAGCATCTGGAAAAAAAAAAAAGCATGGAACAATAAAAGAAAATTCAAGGAGCTCCTGTTACATGAGGAGATGGAGGAGATAAAGAGTCCATGTCAAGAGTGAGGGTTAGGGAGTAGGGAGTCCTCCTGGCTGAGCCTGGCCCTAGGCCAAGGCAGCCCAGACCCAGCTAAGAGAAAAACTCACCCATAATGGAAGTTCCCAAGTGATCAGAAAGCCTGCCCTCCCCTTGCAAAAGTATTTATAACCATAGGGTTGTAGGCTACCTTCTGACTCAGGTGAACTAGAGGGCCAGCTGGTTGGTTAGGGCTGAGGGCTGTCTCAAGAAGAGGTTAGCTCTGTCACCAAATTGCAGGTGAACTTGACCAGCCCCAATATTTAAATTTATGAAAGACCTCCCTCCCAGGAGGGGTCCTGGCTAGTTGTGGAAAAATAGGTCTGGTTCAATGGGCAAGAGAAATAAGAAATCAGATCATCTTTGCAAGTGCAAATTTTCCTGGTCTTTTTACGTTTAGGGGTTCAAGCACCTTAACTGCATGCTCCACTCAGGAAGAAGGGATTTGTTTCAGCTTATAGATCCAAGGATAGTTCCAGGAATAGTGGAAGAAGCTCCTCATTTCCATACATACAACCAGAAAGAAACAACTGCTGCAAGCAAAATGCCAACACCAACAGACACATACCACTGGAGCTCACACTGTTCTCTACACACCTGTGGGTTGGAATCCAGTCTGCCCCAGTGACAACCCCCTCCAGTAGTCTCCTAGAGACTTAATCAGGAAGTTTAACCTGAATGAAAATATGTGAAGCTATGGGGGACAAACATCCAAAATACCACACCAAGGATGTACTTAAGCTTATAAATCTATGCATTATTATTGTCCACTCAAAAGACACAGCTCTTGCATCAAAGGAGATAAGCCAAACAAGAGTGACCATGGCCTGGCAACAAAGATTTAGGTTACCTTAAATTCCATGTTCCAATGTGTTAACAATTTCATGAAGGTTTTATAATTACAAAACAAAATAAAGTCATACATCAAGGCAGTTTTCCAACACATTGGTTGAGGATCAGGAAGGCAGATTATAGCATAGCAGGGAAAATCTCCATCAGATGCTATCCGATGACATTCTTAGCCTTTGGGTTGGTGGAAGCTGGGGCCTGTTCTTGCATTTCGAATGGGATCAACTGATAGTCACCAGAATGTTAGTTCAGACACAGATGTGGGTAATAAATGGTTATTGAGTGGCAAAAGGTAACACAAAATAATTTGGCTCTGACTTGCAACATGCCATCTCTCTGTGATCGCAGGAGCTTTATCAGTCCATTCAGCCTTGCTGGAAGTAGGTGAAGCAGATACAGCTGTATTCTGAGAACTTTAGTTCACAGTTCCCCTGTTGGTCAAGCATCATGATTTATGCATGCAGAGTCCAAATATTTTAGTTAATATGTCCCATATAGCTAGGAAGGCTCATTCCTAGGATCTAGTACAGATGAGGCTGAGTTGTAGGCAGGAAAACCAGGAGAGACGAGTTGCTGCTAAAGCCATTAAGGAAGAAAAATCTGGATTATATCAAATCTGTTAGCCATCATGATCCAGGTATCATTTTAATTTTTTTTTGGTTGTCCTCTGTGTCTAATATAACATGTACATGTGACATATAATGAGGATATTATATTTAAAATTAAATATAATCAAGAATAAATCTGGCCTAACAATCATAAGGCAGCAGATGAAAGAAGTAGACATTTTTAATCAACTATACATTATATATTTAAGATTAGATTGACCATATGTTCCCTCTGTGTTTACAGTTATATGCATTTTTATGAAATACTTTATTTGATTTGGATTTTATAATACTTAAAATATATTATCTTTTAATCAGCTCTGAAGTTATAAAATATCATTAATATTATTATTAAAGATTGATTTCTGGGCTGGAGAGGTGGCTTAGCAGTTAAGCACTTGCCTGTGAAGCCTAAGGACACTGGTTTGAGTCTTGATTCCCTAGGACCCACGTTAGCCAGATGCACAAGGGGGAGCAAGTGATTGGAGTTCATTTGCAGTGGCTGGAAGCCCTGGCATGCCCATTCTCTCTCTCTTTCTCTCACTCTCTCTCTCCTCCTCTCTGTCTGTCACCCTCAAATAAACAAATAAAAATAAACATTTTTTTAAAAGATTGATTTCTTTGTATAATTTGGATAGGAAGAGTTAACCCAAATATTTGGTTATCTCTATGAGTAAATGGAATTAAAATTACACTATAGTTGTCAAAGTTTGAATAGTTATTAAACTAGCTAGATTTACATAATATATAATTGGGATATATATATATACATATATATATGTATATGTATATGTATCTGTATATGTATATGTATATGTATATGTATATGTATATATATAGTGTGTGTGTGAGAGAGAGAGATATGTCTATTTATTTTTGTTTTTCTTAAAGATTTTATTTTTATTTATTTATTAGAAGCAAAGAGAGGGAGAGAGGGAGAAAGAGTGAGAATGGGCATGGCAGGGACTCTAGCCACTGAAGATGAACTCCAAATGCATGCACCTCCTCTGCAACCTAAAATTGAGATTGCAATGAATATTATATCACCCAAACAGGTAGCACTTTAGGTTTTATGAGTTGAGACTCAATAGCACAGAGAATCGAAGGTGAAGCATGTTACATAGATCTACAGCAGATAATTATTTCCAGTTTTGTGAGAGCTAAAAAGTAAAAGGAAGAAGTTCTGTTTTACAGGTGGAAATGGTGTATTCTTGTATCTAGTTTTTTGTCCTGAAAGTTAGGGCAACTCCTTCAAAATATCATTTAGCAAGGATGTAGATGTAATGAGCAATCAGACTCAGACTCATAAGGATAAAGGCTACCTATAAGTTTCTTTAATTGCAAAACTGGTAGTACAGGATTTAGGGAACAACTGTCTGATGCTATCAGTTTTACAGAACAGATAACATAGGAACAATGAAATATGCAAGTTTAGAAGTGGCCATTCCTTGTGTTTATGATACAAATTGTGTTGCTTTTCATAGGTTTTTGGTTGTGTCTTAGGTAATCTTTTGGAGACAAGTGAGTGGCTTAGGACATCTGCGGGATTAGCATTTATGTGATGTCCTCTGGAAAAGCTATGTCCTGTTCCATCTGACCCAGGAATGAGGTATAAATGTCTAGGGGATTCTCACCTTTGGTGCCTTTGGCACTTACTAAAAATTATATGGTATTTTTGGCCAGTAGAATAGAATAAACTAAAGACACTACGATATTAATCAAAGAATACTGTTAAGGAGAATTAGTTGTTACCAAGATTTACAATACTTTAGATAGATCTTTTGTGAGCCTCCAAAATATCAGTAGAAGGGGACTGAGACACAACTCTACATTGTCATCTTTGACAGCCTGAGGAGATCCCCTAGATTTTTAGGGACCTCAACTTAGATTGGATCTAGGATTTGTGGAATTTCAGGAGGAGCCAATATGAAAAAGAGTACAAAATTTTTATGAACTTAATCACACGACTTAGGCAAAGGAAAGGGTGCTCAGGAGAGTAAAAGCATACTGAGAACATGGGTGTGGAGTCTTTTAGGAGAGTGTCTTTACAAAAAAGAATTTTAGACTGGTATGGAATTCCCTAGATTTTATCTTACAAATAGCCATCTTTGCTTAGACATGGGATTCTGTTCTGCTATGAGAGAGCAGGAGACAAGGACATGGAAAGGAAAGGAAATGAGAATAGTTATATTTTTCATAATTTATCTTTAGTTTGGATATAATGTCTCTTTTTAAAATCTTACTCATTTTGAATATCTCCTTTTAACTTATATATTCCAGAATTCTTATTGATTACTTTGTAAATTACCAGTTTAATCATTGTTAGATGTTTTAAAATTTTAATTAAAGTAGGCTTCCCATTATTATTTTCTTTTTATAACAAAAAATATTACTGCCTAGGACATTTCAAAAACATCAACATAAAAATGAATGCCAATTTATGATTAAATGTTCCCTATTGTAGGGAATGTAAAACCAATTTAGTTTTATTTAAGTTTTTCCATTTTTTTCTCAAATAATTGAAAGTTAAATTAAGAAAATGTTTATACCAGCTGGAGTACCAAATAGTATTTTTTTCCCAAACATTTCCTCTTTCTTGGGAGGAGTGACAAGAGGAAAAAAAATGCTTAATGTTAGCAGAGACAAACCAAACAGAATAATCAGAAACCAAGTGTGGTGGTTTGATTCAGGTGTCCCCCATAAACCTAGGTGTTGCGAATGCTAGCTCCCCAGCTGATGGATATTTGGGAATTAATGCCTCTTGGAGGGAGTGTGTTATTGGGGACGGGCGGGCTTATGGGCTTTATAGCCAGTTTCCCCTTGCCAGTGTTTGGCACACCCTCCTGTTGCTGTAGTCCACCTTATGTTGGCCAGGGGGTGATGTCCACCCTCTGCTCATGCCATTGTTTTCCCCTGCCATCGTGGAGCTTCCCCTCGAGCCTGTAAGCCAAATAAACCTCTTTTTCCCAGAAGCTGCTCTTGGTTGGGTGATTTCTACCAGCAATGCGAACCGGACTGCAACACCAAGATACTCTCAAAGATCTGCAAGCAAACAACAAACTGAATGGTCAAAACCAAAATGCTTTCAAAGCGAACAAAGAGAGACATTTTGAGAGCAAATCAAAACTCCCACAATAAATAGACCACAATACCATAAGGAATATCTGCAACCCCAGTGAGGTGCATCCCCAATTGAATGGGGGCATGAATGAGGTAAAAGAATGTGCCAACACATGATGTATCCATATGAAATATGTTGTTAGTAATAATAATAATAATAAAACAAAAGTAGAATAAAAAAATAAATCATAAGAAAGAAAAGTTTCCAATAACAATGACAAAAAAAAAAAAAATCCTAAAAGCTGCTCAGAATAAACAAGTGACCATTGGCCAAATATGGAAGGGAAGTCTGAGCCCCAGAATGAACTCACTAATCTGTACTTAAGGAGTCAACATTGAATTGCTGGGCACAAGAGACCCATGTTGGTACCTGGAAGTGGCTTGTCCTTGGGACCCCCATGTTTGGGTGCCATAACGGTTATGCAGTTGATACAAAAGACACATTTCTCACATCAAAGTGGATAAGAGATACCTTATAATGGAGCCAAATATGAGTGAACATGGCCCAGGAACACAGATTTATGTTACCTCAAATTGCAAATTCCAACATATTAACAATTTTATGAAGGTTTTATAGTTACAGAACAAAACAAATGAAGGCACTTTTCAAACACATTGGGTGACCATTAGGAAGGCAGATTACAGAGAAGCAGATAAATCTCCAACATAGGCCTCAGATGCTATCTGATGACATTCTTAGCCCTTGGGTTGGTGGAGGCTAGGTTCTGTTCTTGCATTCAAAAAAAGATTAAGCCTGATTAATTGATATGAATTAGGATGTTAGTTCAGATAGAGAAAGGGGCAATAATTGGCCATTGAGGGGCTAAAGATAGCACAAAATAATTTGGCTGAAAGTAGGTGGAGCAGATATAGCTATTTTATGGGAACTTTAGTTCAAGTTCACATTAGGATCATTTTTAATTTTGAATCTCTACATTTTTATTTTGACATGGGGTATCCATATGTTGCCCAGGCTAGCCTCAAATTTCTGGACTCAGGTAATGCTCCACCTTGATAACCCAATTAGCTGGAACTAAAAGACTATGTCACCACACTTAGCTTCATCTTTCAAATTAATTAGAACTCTGTCAGGGTATCAGGATGAAATGTAGACTCAAATGTGGTTAAATATTTAAACGATATACTGCATGAAAACAAATTTAGAGCAAACCATGAATATCTTTCCCAGTGTCATTCAACCTATTTAATTTTTTTTCCCATTGGTTCTTGCATGGAAGTTTCTTTTCATTTGTTTGACCTGAATAGTTTTCTTTTTATGAGAGAAAGGGAAAGAGAGAGAAAGCTGGCAAAATGGAGTCTCCACCAACTGTAATCAAATTCCAGATTAGTGGGCCAACTTGATCTCATGTGTGACCTTGCGCACTTGTGTCACCTTGTGTGTCTGGCTTACATGGGACCTGGAGAGTCAAATGTAGCTCCTTAGGCTTCACAGGAAGTGCCTTGACTGCAAAGCCATCTCTCCAGCCCTTGAATAATTTTTATAAGGTTTGGGAGTGACCAAGACAACACAAACAACGCTGAAGCAAAGATTGAAAGGTTTTATTCCAGAAACTCATGAGCTGCCAGAGCTGACTCACAAGAGATGAGCACAGCCAACCTGAGTTTTCAGATCATGGGCTTTATAGGGATTTTCAGTTGGGGGAATGTGAGGAAGGGAAAATAACTCCACTTTTCTTTACATTAGCCAGTTCAAATAGCTAGGGTGTGAGACCAGAATAATGACCAGGTGACTTGCAAGATAAGGGAGCAGAAACACATGACCTGGGGGCATTGTTAGGCAAGGAAAGGATAATGGCTGGGGGTTTCTTGAGGAATGTGGATAATCTACTTCCTCATGCCTTTGTCACTATTCTGCTTCCTTGGTGACTCCATTTTTGTATCCCATCACAACCTACCATTCCAGTCTTTTGTTAATGATAAGAGATAAGGTTAATTTCTTCATGCTGACCATAGGGACAATGAGTTCTTATGAGAGAGGCTGGATTATGCAGTTGATGGGTCTCTCTTCCGGGCAGGTAACAAGGAGGCAGTTTCATAATGGCTAATGGTGGCAGAGTAGTGAGATTGATAGTGAGCACCCTCCATCAGTGCCAGTGTAGCACTGTTATGACTTGGTCATGAGTGAGGCAGAGACTTCTCCCATATCATCCCTGCATTAAGTTGACTTCAGCATAGTAACTGGTGGCATTTGTGATAGAGAAGGTGAGGGAGCTGGGCTCTATGCACCCTGTGAGAGGATAGAAGGAAGAATTAAGGAGCTTGTTACCCTTGTAAACAGCTACAACATCAAAATGCCAGGCACAAGGGGAACATGAACATTCAGAGGCAAAGGATAGAAGGCTTGGGGCATGAGAAAGGAGGCAGAGGAGCATTAGTGTATTAAAGAGGAGCACTTTAGGATTAGGTGAAAAGTAGGAACAAGAGAGTTTAAGTTTAAGAGTGCCCATTGGGTGGGTGGTGTATTTATCTCTGGATGAGGTAGGGTAAGGGATAAGGAATGAGGGGACACGAGGAATAGTTTTGATTCTGGCTAAGGCAAGTGGGAGGATCTGGTGTCAAGGTACATGAAGTTCAGAAGTAATCTGGGACAGGCAGAGGCAGAAGGCATGAGTTAATGTTGGAGTTCAGTATTGTAATCCAGCATCACACAGGGGAGTTTATTAGTCTGAATCTTTGTTTATATTGTAGTTATAATTTGTATATATTTTATTATATATATAATTTATTTATATATATAAAATTAATTTTATTATATATATAAATACACACACATACCCACATATAAATTGGCTGACTACTACCATGTAGGCTGCCAAAATTAACTGTATATTTTGGAGGTCAATAATGGCACTGCAGGAGAGACTTTTAGGGACCTGTGAGGAGTTGTATGACTGTCAGCATTGTCATCTACTAGAATAAGTCAAGGCTGTGCTGACCAAGTGTCCCTGCTTCATTTGTGAAGCCTAGAGGACAGATTTTCTTCTGATGTGACTCTCCTGTTGCAGATACACTGACTTGTAATTCTATTTTGGGTCTTCATATCCTCTCTGATAAAGAAGACAAGTCACTTGCCAGAGGCTAGAAGTCAGCAAGAATCCCAACATCTCCTGTGGCCTTTGGACCTGGGAACAGGAACCAAAATATTGATTATCCTTTTAATTCCAATATTTCCAACTGATTTTGGGTTCTACATGTGGTTATTAATCACTAATAGAGACTTCATGTATCTCATTAGCAAAACAGATTAGTTAAAATGGTGTAGAACATATCTGATTAGCAGAGCAGATCTGGTTAGAGAATGACACAATAGTTTAAAATCATTCTGATTAATATTTAAGTTTAGTTGTCAGGTGATAGTGCAAGTTTTGTCTGGAACATAGAAAACATACACATTCTATTTTTTAGGTGTTTGTCAGTTATAAGTATAGGCAGAACATTTTAGTAGACCTGAAAACAATATTGTACCAATAAACTCAATTGATTTAATCTGGAAATTGTATGCCAGGAAAAGACAAGACAGTATAATAACTTGGCATCTGTGTTTAAAACAACTTTGGCTAGTCTGTAGACCAATGTAAGTACCAATTACTCCCAAATTGGAAGCAGAGGATCAATTTAAGATTATTTTTCTAGGGCAGGAAGCATGTCTTAAGTATCAATATGCCTATAAGCCATGAACTTAAGATACCAGAAATGAGACAATTAATTAAGTGAAACCTTCACTGAGACTGATTATACATAGCTTAAGAATAAAATAAAATCTGGTCATTGTTAAGTTAAATAAGTCCAATTTTAACATAAATCAGAGACAATATCACAAACATGAAGTAACTTTTAAAATAAATACCTTTTACCATGGAACAATTTTTAGGGCTTATGTAAAGAAATATTTATGAACGTTATATGAAGCTTAGACAAACTATATTAACATTTTTTGTATACAGTGGATTTTCCTAAAACATGGGGAGCTTGCTCAGCTTTACTAAGAACAAAATCACAATAAGTCACTTTTTATAAGACTTAGATTATACCTTCAATGATAAGAACCCAACAAACCCAGCATGAACGAGACAGGGACCATATTAAAATTACAGAGTTTTAGCCAGGCATGGTGATACATGTTTATTGATAGCCAAACATCATGAACTTTGTATAAACCAAATTTAATATTCTGATGTCTGGAAAAGTCTGATATTAACAAAAAAATAGAATTCATATACTTAAGTCACATGAGGCTACAGAGAGTAAACTGTGAACCAAGGATTTGCTAACAGAATTCAAAACAAACAATAAATCTACATTATATAGCAGCATTTTTGGCTTAAATATGAAGACATGAATTTTTTTTACAATTTTTAAAGCTCATATATTCTTTAGTCTGTTCATCTCATAATTATCTACAAAACTTTCATTGCCCTTACCATAAGACTTTTAATATGATGATTTAAGGGTTTTTTGTCCTCAAAAGGCCTTTTGAAATAACTTTTCCATAAGAGTAGACCAGACTTGACTTATACTATTTACCCAGAATAAATATATAAATTTCATCAGTTATTGATTGTGGAACTTCATTTCTTATAACTTTCCTTTTTAAAAATAATATCAAAGCAGATTCGAATATTATTAGAAATTTTCAAAATTTTCTTACAAACTCAGTATTGAGTAATTTAACTAAATTTAAACATAAATCTTCAGGCTATTATATGTTAGTAATTCCATAGAAGTGTAGAAAGCTAAAATAAGTGTAAAAACAGTTACAAATTTCTTCTAAGAAATCTGCATCTGTTCACAGCAACTTGACATACATGCATCATCATGCTGGGGCCAGGATCCTCAAATTCCTTATGCCTGCAGCCCCCTGGCTCTGAAAGACAGGCAAGCCAAGAGATAGCCATTTGGGATTTTCCTTCCTAAATTTCAGGGAGAATTTTTGACTTCCCTCAAGGCTATAAGCCAACTTTCTGATCCTGCTATTTCAAAACTTTCTATGAGTAGGAGAATCTTGCATTTGTTTTTGCCTATGATCTTAATCACTTTCAGTGTTTCTTCTTGGGAACATTCAACAGTAAAAGTTGTCCATGCCATCTAGTACAATGGGCTTGGTGGAGAACATACCTCACAATGAAATGGCACTACTCAGAACAGAAATCATTCTACAGCCTTAGGGCTGTGAGCCACATGCATACTCATACACAGACATTTATTTCAAGTGCACTTTTCATACAGACTCTCGAGACAACCATTTCCCCTTCATATATTTATGCACTCGTTTATTCAGAAGTTATGCATTCACATTTCAAATTTCTAGTGTGTTCTGGAGACCAAAACCAGCCCTTATTACCAGTATAAGTTAGATAGAATTTATAAATCAAAAGTACCATTGTTAGTCCATTTGGACCCAATGTCCAGCTTATATTGTGGCCAGGCAGAGTTTCAGAGAAAGATCAGATGACGGGGTTTGATGTTGTCCAGAGTCATTGAGGTTTTAAGTTCTTAAGGAGACAGGGAAAGAGCAAAATAAGGGTGAGAGAAAGAAACCAGGGCTTTATTTGGGTTTATGTAGAACACCAATATGACCACCCTGGCCCATCAGGTTGAATGGGGCCTGCACCTCCCAAATGGACAGAGGCCATACAAATCCAATGGCCAACTTTTTAGCCTGCTAATGGGCAAGGCAGGTGACTGTGCTCCTGATGGTGTAAGTGGTTGGCAGTGAAAGATGAGCCCTCAGGAGGTGGAGGGAGAAGAGGAAGGGGGAGTGTCCTGAGATGGTGCAACTCAACCAAAATATGCCCCTTAGGGTATGGTAGATCAGAGAACAGACCTGAGATATTGAGAGTGTATCTTTCTTGAGATCTGGAGTTGGGGCCCAAAAGTGGGTGAAGGGTATAGCCTGGCATGCTTGCATGGTTTCCTTGGGGAGGGATTAAACCAAGCAGGCCAACCTAAGAGTGACATCAAGAAGGAGAGGAGATGTAGGGAAGAATAGTGAGACCAAACTGTGGTGGGTGGTCTGAAGCCTTCAGAGGGTCAGTGGAAGCTTGGTGGTCTGGTCTAGCCTCCTATCCAAGTAGGGTACCAGATGTAAGGCTTGGGAGTGACCAAGATTACACAGTCCACTCTAAAGCAAAGATGAAAGCTTTTATTCCAGAAAATCATGAGCATCCAGGGCTGACTCCCAAGACAGGAGCAGAGCCAACCTGAGTTTCCAGATAGTAGGCTTTATAGGACTTTTCAGGGAAGGTAAAGAAGGGAAAAGAACTAATTTGTTCTTTACATTAGCCGTTTCAAATAGCTAGGGTGTGAGACCAGAACAGTGACCAGGCAACTTGCAAGATAAGGGGGCAGGAAACCATGACCTAGGAGAATTGTGAGGCAAGGAAGGGATAATGTCAGAGAGTTTCCATGAGGAATGTGGATAATCTACTTCCTTATGCCTTTATGCCATTCTACTCTATTTTGGTAGCCTGTCCCTACCTAACTACACAAATTCACTTTTTATTTTTTTGTAATACATGTTTTGAATCAGTTTGTTTAAAGAAAATCAAGTTTATCTAGTAGACTTAACCATCATGCTATGTATGGTGCTATGAAAATACCAAACCTTTAAACATGGAGAGTCTCCCCTTCTTTTCCCTTCTCTTTCCTTCCCTTCCCCTTCTTCCATTTTCTGTTCTTCTCTTTTTTATTCTGTTTTTCTCTGTTCCTTCTTTCCCTCTTCATGGCTCTCTATCTCTCAAAAATATATTCATATATGCAACCATTCATATATGTTACTTTAAACCAAAAAAGTAACAATAAATAAGCTTATAAAACACCAATGCTCTAAACTTCAAATTTACATTATAGATAAACTCTGAGGATTCAATAAATTAAAACTAAGAATGCACAACTACTGGTAGAAAAGAATTATCAAGAAAAAGAAAAGTATTATCTATTTTGTTGTTGTTGTTTTTTCCAGAACATAGTAACAAATTATTAGAAACTGGATTATGTGAAATAATAACAACAAAATTATTCTAACAAATATGGTGACTAGAAGTCCAACATTAAGGTATCACAGGGCTATTCCTGTTCAAGTCTCATTGGTCAAATTAGACCTGTACCTTTGCCTTTGTTTGGCTGCTGACACTAAACCTTCATGTTCCTCAATTTATATCACTTTAGTTTTCACTTCCATTATCACATGATACTTTCTCTATAGGTCTATCTTTCTTTTAACAAGGATACTGGTATTATTGGATTAGGAATCACTCTAATGACCTCAATTCTCTCATCTGCAAAAATTCTATTTCCAAAGGTTATATTCACAACTATTGGTATTTAAACTTCAATTCATCTTCTTAGGGACCACAATTTAATGCGTAACATCTGTTAATCATGGCTGATGACATTTGACTTGTCATGAATGCCTTTGTGGGTTTGTACTCAGCCCAGTTACACAAGATACCATTGTCAGAAAGGTTCCCTACACACTTAGAGTGCAATACTCTTCAGTTACCATCTAGACAATTAACAGGCCACCTACATAATTAACAACTTTATCTTTGAATTTATGTTATGTAAGTAATTCATGATGGACCATGGATGTGGTACCTTGGACCAAGTATAACTCTTGCCATCTCCCCTGAATTCATTTTTAGCAGCCAACTCTTCAGTGCTCAAGCAGCTGTGAGCCCTCTGTGGATTCCCCCTCTCTTTCTTCTTAGAATTACCTGATTCCTATACAAATGTCTTGGAAAGGACAAGTAGGGCCCCTGCTATAGGGAGTACTATGAAAATGAATGAAGGGGCTATGCTGGGGACAGTGGGTCACAGTAGAGTGTGAAAGTCCTGTGAAGATGGGTGACACCATTTTATGTCACTCTGACAACCAGAAAAAAATGGCTCTCTATCATACAGATCCAAGTACTGAATGTAAGCAGAGTGTTCACCCATTGTACTTTGTTCATCCACATTTTTCTCTACATGTAAGTCCTGGGAAGGGGATAAGACTGGCTGGCCTCTCATTACTGACTGAGTCATAACTGCTGATGACAGGTGAGTAAGTGGGGATGAAGGATTTGTCAGCTTATATGTGGTTAAGTATAGAATTATGAGGCAAAGCCCCCAGGTGACTATGAGTGTTTAAAATTGTTTAAAGAGCATCCCCAGCCTGAGGGGAATACATAGCAAATTTAAACACTGAAGCTACACCAGGGGGAGAAAGGTATAAGGGAGGATAATGTTTTGTACTTTAATTTACAAAATGCTTCAAGAGCATTTTCCCTTTATTGGTACAAGGAATTCTGCATTTTTATTTTGTCCTAGTCTAGAAAATGATATATACATTTCTGGTTATTCAGGTACTCACTGATTTCTTTATTTCTCTTCCCATTTGGACTGAATTCTAACCTGGTGCTCGTATTCCTTGTTTATAGGACACTTGTTTACTGATGACAACATTTTATAAAATTCTATATAGAAGAAATATATAATTAGGAATAAAGAATGAAAACCCACAAGTTGATAGTATAGTTCAATATTCTAAATGGTTGAATAGACTTCAATTGAGATGATCATTTTTAGTAAGGCCCATTTAAGTTCTTTTAGGCAAAAAAAGAGTTTAGCATGATTTGAAAAGGGAGTGTACAAGCTGGCTACTCAGTGATTACAGAAATTTTTTAATGAAGAGACTAGATGAAAGGTCCTAACAGATATGACAATCTCAAGTATCTCAAAAATGTTTTCACTTTGGAGATTTTAAGAATCCAATCATGTTGAGAATTTTAAAAACTCCATTTTTTTAAAAATTTTTTTTGTCATTTTTATTTCTTTATTTGAGAGTGACAGAGAGAGAGGGAGAGAAAGAGACAGATAGAAAGGGAATGGGTGCGCCAGGGCTTCCAGCCACTGCAAACAAACCCCAGATGCATGCGCCCCCTTGTACATCTGGCTAACGTGGGTCCTGGGGAATCGAGCCTCAAACCCAGGTCCTTAGGCTTCACAGGCAAGCGCTTAACCACTAAGCCATCTCTCCAGCCCCAAAACTCCATTATTTTGACTAAGAAAAAGGCAGACAGCTATAGATACTTATAAGATAAATTAAAGAACAGCTGTCAAACTGAAGTAACACTTTGACTTCAACTTTCAAATAGTCAACTCTCTATTCATGAGATCATTTTATTGAATTAAGAAAAGAATGCAATTTAATGTATTCAGTTGCATGAATACATATATACTATATTACTGACTCTAGAATTCTTGAGCTGACTGTGGTTCCAGAAGTTATATGCTTTCTTTAGTAAGTAACGTTCTGTGATGTCTGGAAGCTCTATAGGCTTCCCAGTAAACAAAATCAAATGATTCTTTATCTACACAAAAGCTAATGAAATCTTGAGGAAAATTCTAAGTTTCATTATGTGCAGAAGAACCATTTCAGTTCTTTGAGACAGCCCATGGAGAGTGCTTAAACTTTATCATTTTCTCTCATAAGACCTGCTTTTTGCTCCATATAATGAGTCCACATAGATCTGAAGAATGCATTAGCCACTGACAATGGCAATAAGTAGCTTTTATGGGAATCACTTAAAACCATCACTGAAGTATAATGGACTTTTTACAAACCTTTCAAGGTCTCATACTATTTCAAGTTTTTCTGAAATTTTATCTCTACCAGTGGTAATTGGTATAAACTTAAACACAAACCAGTGAAGAATAACAAGATTGACACAAACTAAGAGCTTCCTGAATCAAAGATTGTAATAATTTGTTATAATCTGACTTATGCTCAGTTATTCCTGTTTATACCACATAGCAAGGTGAATTACAGATTCCCAGACATTCTGTGAATATTATTTAAATTCATCATAGTTCTTGCATTCTATCATTTATTTATTGTGAAGAATACATGTAATGAATATATATAATGAATGCAGGCATGAGTTACTGATTGACAGACATCCTGTCTCAGATATAAAAGTTATTAGCTAATTTTGTTGTTCTACTAATGTCACAAAATGTGCTTCCATACACCTAGATGGTATATATTAATCACTTGGTGGAGTTTCTTTTCATTAAAAATTACTTCTTTTATTTACATATTTATTTGACACGGAGAAAGAGGCAGAAAGAGAGAGTGGGGGAGAGAATGGCCCATGGCCTCTAACCACTGTAGATGAACTCCAGACACATGCACCACCTTGTGCATCTGGCTTACATGAGTATTAGCGAATTGAACCTGGGTCCTTAGGCTTCATAGTTAAGTGCCTTTATGCTAAGTCCTTAATGAAGTATATTGCTGTAATTGAGATATAGTAAATGTATATGACATTACATGTTATATAATGTACTATTTTACAGTAAACCTTTTTTTTAACAAGTAGTATACATTAAAATGATTTATAAGTAAGCACATGAAATGGTAAAATGGCAATTTGTTATCATTCTCACATATATTCTATGTAATTGTATGTGCTATGCTTTTATATAAGTGATAGGACAGCAGGTTTTCTTATACAAATACTACCATAAACTAAAGTATGTTCTGAAATTATCTGAAAATGCTCATATATATTACTAACTTTGTAGACTACTTGACCTGGGTGTCAAAAATACTGCTATTATGGGCAGATGGAATATTTTAGGTAAAGAAGAAAAAGCACCTTAGAGTATTATAGATGATTTACTAGTAATTTTATCCTAATTATTGTATCTGGCTTGATATCATCTTCTTAGAGTGAATTGCTAAGATAAGCAGACCTGTAGACTCAACCACCCTAAAAGTTTAAGATACATGAGGTGACATTTGAAACCTCTAGAACAGATTTCTGTGCATGACTGGAGCCTGCTTTTCTGATGTCTCATCTCCATTAATGAAATTTATAATTATAAAGTTCTTATTTTTTGCCCCTATAAAAGTTTATGTAGTCTTTTCTATAGTGGGATAGAAATGTGATTCAAGGGAACTATACTATGTTTCTTAGCCATGGCCTCTGATTTTGGTATAGAATTCATTACTGTTTTATAATTTTAAGCAGAATTGTTATTTATACAATGCTGTGAATATTATGCTAAGCGAAGATGTTGATGGAATGAACATTAATGAGTAATAGGGAATCTTTAGTTACATATTGATATTGTGGCATTTTCATTTCATATGTGGTCGATCAATGACTGACATACCATTACACAATGCGTAGCTATAATTCATGTGTATAAAAAAGTGATAAGTAATAAGAAAATATTGATAATTTATAAGAAAACACTTTTGTGCCTTAAATAGAATTATAACCTGTCACTCCTATGAGAGAACACTAATATCTTCATTTGCATGAAACTTCATTTAGGAAAGAACTAACCTGTCAAAGAATTCATTTAGAGAAAGGAATAGAACAGAGGGAAAATTCTGTGTCTTAAAGCACAAGAATTGTGTAACTATATACATTTATATTAATAAATTTAAGGTCATATCAGAATACTAGATATGCATTCAAAATGTTCCAGGAACAAGGCTGGACATACGAATTTCCCTCTTTAACTTTCATCTTTTGCTCAAAATAAGTATTTCATTGAGGTTTCTTGAAGAGGGATCAATATGATTTATTTGGAAATAACACTGTAATCATTGTAGCAGAGAGTTTAAACAAGAGCACACATGTCACAAGCTGTGGTTTGGATATTGAGTGTCTCTTAAAAGTCCAATATGTTAATCTCATGGTTGTTAGCTAACAGACATTTGGAAGTGATTGGCTTCTGGGCATTACCTAACCAAGAGATTAATCCCTTGATGGGTTTATAATATGAGGACATTATTGGGAAGCGGTTCTATTTGGAGTCATAAGCAGTATTCCTTGTAGAGATACACCTTGTTCCCAGTCCTTCCTATCTCTCTGTCTGCTTATGAACTGTGATGAAATGTACAACTTTACTCTGCCAAGCACTCCCTGCAATGATACTGTGACTCACCAATGTCTCAGAAAAAATAGAGCCACGTGACCATGGACTAAACATTTTCAAACTGAGCCATTTTTTTTTCTTTCTTTGCACTGCCTTTCTCAGATATTTGATTGGCAGAGCATGATAAATGATAAGCATATTCAAATCTATCTTTGTTCCATTAATCCCCCTCTTATTTTCATGTTATTATTTTTTTTCAATCATTGAATTTAGTCAGACATAGGGCATGAGGAAGACTACTTATGGACCTGACATAGCATTTAAACTCATAAAATCACAGAAGCTATGGTCACCTATGCAAGATTTGGCCTACCAACATTCTATCATGTTTGGGAGGAGGGCTTATGAAACTCTAACCCTCCTATGGGAACTATTAGAGTTAATAGTTGCTTGAGGAGGGAAACTCATTTGCTTCAGCAGAGTATAACCATGGTTATATTGCATATGCTCCAATAAATAACCTCTATCCCCAACATACTTGTTCATGCAAGGGGAAATTTTTTAAGGACAAAAGGAGGGCTATTACACAGATATTGTGAAACATTGTTCTTTGGTAACATTTCCTGATAGAGGTGATGTGAATCTGAGTTGAACAGACTATTTCTGAGTTTACATCTTCACAGAAACACATTTTGAATATTGTTGTGTTGGCTTATGTATATTTTGTTAATTAATTTGTTGTTGTCGTTGTTGTTATTATTATTATTATTTGGTTTTCCAAGGTAGGGTCACACTGTAACTCAGGCTGGCCTGGAAATCACTATGTAGTCTCAGGGTAGCCTTGAACACATGGCAATCCTCCTACCTCTGCCTCCCAAGTGCTGGGATTAAAGGAATGCAACACCACGCTCAGCTTATATGCACTCTTAAATGCATGGTATAAAATGAATTTGGGATTCCAATTATCTGGGCTCAAACCTCAAAGTGTGTATGGTAATTCTGTACTAAAAATGTGGCCTTAATTTTGCCTCCCCACCATCTTTGAATACTTTTTGTATCTCCAAGAAAATAAGAAGGGATCTTTTGCTATTCTGTTCAAATGAAATAAATTCTCTCCCAGAAATGAATATAATTATAATGAAATCTCATTAACTAGGACATACTAGCTCTCAAGGAAAATTCATTATGTCTGTAAGCCAAAAACTTACCACCTAGGCTGATTTTCCATACATTTTTTTTTTCTGAGGAAAAATTAAGAGACTTTGCCTATATAATAGACAGCCTTTAGCTCAAATGCATGAGTTCTCCCTTAGCTTATCACTACCACTGAGGGAGAAGTCCCCTGCATCTGGAAATTACTTGCTTAAGAAACTTAGAAACTGTATGGCTGGCTTGGACAGAGAAAAACTATACTGTTGATTGAGGACAGGCTGAGATTTTGGGAGTTCAACCCAAAATACTGTGGTCAGCCACGACAAATAATCACTCACTGCTTCTGGGATCAGCCTGCTCTATTCCATGTTCCTCCCTCAACAAAAAATATCTTTTTGTTACTATTAAACTTTCCACAGACAATCAATTAGTTTAAGACACCTTCAAATATAGGTAGAGACCGACCTAACATATGTAGGCCCCTAATTTAGACCATAGTTAAGCTTCCCATTTTGGAAGCTCCATGTTAATGGATGTTTTCTTTATTGTCTGGTGTTTCTTTCTTTATGGTCTGAATCCTGTTTAATAAAGCCTATTACATACATTCCTCTACAACCCTGTGATTGTTTGCTGGGGACCAGAACAGTAGTGCTTTACTATCCTCTGGGCAAGGACTCACTCCAGCACAGCTCACCCAGAACACACCTGGTGCCTCTCCCATTTCAGTTTTGGTGTCACTTAATCGGGGAGCTGAAGACATCAAAGCTCAGTATGCCTTGCTTAAATCATGAGGGAGAAACCCGGAAGGACTGTTGAGTGTCCATTTATGGCACCCCCAACCAAAGAACATCCCAGACACATATCTATGGCCAAATCCCCATAGCCAGTCTGTGCACTGAAGCCCTCTTAGAGAGGAAATCCTTTTCCTGTTTCCTCTTTCCATGCTGTCTGAAGAATGAGGCAACCTGATTTTTGCCTTAATGTCTGCTTGTTCTTTCTTCCCACTTGCTAATGGCTATTTCTTTCTCTAAAACCTCTGGAATAAAAGTCTCCATCCCCAAACGTCCTCTGTACGCCCAGCTCTTTTTCTGTCTTGGGGATCATCCTGAATGGCACTTGTTATGCTGTATCCCAGGATCCTTGTCTTATGATATATGCAGGCATGTTTATCTCCACCTCAGCAGCCTCCCTGTTTTCAAAGCCTCTGTTTCAGAAAAAAAGCTGCTTTTTCAAATAGGCTTTACATGTCCTGAGATAGCTTCTGTGTTTAAAGCCCCCAACCTAAATTTTTGAGTCAACATGAGCTAATTACAAGTTGTAATGCTAGGACCTGCTATATACAAATAGTGTTACTATATTTTGCTTAAGCTCCACCATTTTTACCATCGTGGGCAATAAAATGATGAATATCAGATTGATTGCTTCATTTCTATATCAGGCTTATTCTGTGTCTAATCCAGTTTAGACAAAAAGATTAAAGCCACTAAAAATGTACACAGGTACATAGATATGTATTTAAATTCAAGTTGATGTTAACTTAGAACTGGCTCCTAGGTTTTCAGCTTTAAACCAAGAAGTGCTTGTTCATGCTGGCCACAACAGTTCACAAATGTTCTTAAGCATGCCAAATTTCAATTCTGCTTTTATGATTGCCTTGCAGACTTGGCTGACCATTTTCTGTCTCTCCTAGTCAGATGTCTTTATGTTTAAAGACTACAGTGAAAAATAATGAGCATGAAGAAATCAAGATTGGTTTTCTGTTCTGTTAACTTTTTGTTTTTCGTACAACTTGTATATTTTCATATGCTATTTAAATTCATAAGCTAGATTCTAAGAAAAGGGATGGCTCCCCAAACTCAGATTCCAAGAAGGTTCCAACCATGTGCCCTCCACACCCTTTCCTGAGGCAAGGTGGCCACTTGCATGTTGTGATAAAGAAAAGGAGAATGACAAGCAGCATGTAGTTTCGGTTCTTTCATATTTTCTCTGGTTTCTGGACCACTAAAACTTTTTGAAAAATGTAGTTCTCAGACTATTGTGAGACTAAAACATATATATGAGCATTAAAAAAAATCAGGTGATTTCTGGTTAAGATGGCGGCATAGGTACCACGCCAAAGCAGCCTAGGGGGGAAAAAGACCAAAAAAACTCAGCAAAATACACACTTTTACTAAAAAGTGAGGTGTATAGGAAATTGAAGCGGCAGCGGAGAAGTAGAAGAGTTCCAGAGCATCCAGAGCCTGCACAGGCGGGAAAAGCGGCTCTGGAAACTCGGCCAACTGCTGCGGCTGCGGCGCACTAGAAAGCCGCCAGACTCGGCTCGGCTCGAGACGCAGGAAAAGCCAGATGAGGGAGCTTCCCCTCACACCACGCTCTCTGCAACTCGGGAAACGTGAGGGGAGAGTGGCAGTGAGCAGCGGAGGAGCAGACCGCGAGGTAGAAGAACGCTTGGAACAGCGGGAGAACCGGAGCAGCTGCGGCTCCCTCCCCTCCCGCACTGCCTGAGCCCAGCTCCAGCGAACAGAGCAGTGGTCCGGGACCCGGCCACACCAAATTGGGCTGACAGTGGGCCCCAAGCAGGAGCAGAGTTCGGCAGCAACATCAGTGGCTCCAGCACCAGTAACAGTGGTCCCAGCAGCAGCAGACCCAGGAGTGGCAGCAGGTGCAGACTCGGCAGCAGCAGCTTCAGGGGGAGGAGCGGCAGTGGACACAGCAGCAGCAGCTTCAGCAGCAGTGGTGGCTCCAGCAGTGGCAGCTACAGCAGCAGCAGAGGCAGCAGCAGAGGTGGGTCCAGCAGCAACACCTTCAGCAGCAGTGGCTACAGTCATAGCAGGGGCAGCTTGAGCAGCAGCAGTTCCAGCAGCAGGGGTGATGATCTGCAGGGCCACACTTCCAGGCTCAGTTTTCCCCACAGGAAAAGCAAGTGCCCAGCTCCAGAAATCAGAACAGCAGCCCGACAACCCAGGCAGCAACTTGACTGAGACCAAAATCATCCAAGGTAACTGGGATTGCACCAGGGAAGGGTCTCACTTGGTCACAAGCTGACTTGGATCTTTCAACAGACCAGAAATCTAAACCTCTTTGTTGATAGAAGATCTGGTCGTTACAATAACTACTCTTGCATACACACTCGGGGCTGTTTTTGATTGAATGTGTACAGTGTTTAGTTAAATTTTAGAATCTACCTGTATTTTATTCCACTCAGCCTGCTTGAATACTCCTATAGCAGGGAAACTCAACCCCTAAGAACATCTTTGTAGATACTCTGAGAGTCTTAAGAGCCACACCTAACACCTTAAGGTCCTACCCTGAAAATATATTACATCAAATCAATTGATACAGCTAAGAATACCCAGCTAGCTAGAAAATCCAAGCATTAACTTAATCCAAGATGCAAAAATGTATACATTATAGCACAAGAAATGCTAAAAAGCAAGACGATATAAATCCACCTAAAAGTATTAATGCATCAGAAATGTCCTCCAGTGAGAAAGAGTTAGAAGAAATGCCTGAGAAAGAGTTCAAAAGAATGATTATAAATATGTTCCAAGAGGTCAAAGAAAACATCAAAACAATCAAAGAAGAAATCAAAGAGGAAATCAAAGGAATCAAAGAAGATGCAGAACACCAATTTAATGAAATAAAGAAGGCAATACAAGACATAAATAAGGAAATAGAGATAATAAAGAAAAACCAGTCAGAATTACTAGCAATGAAGAACAGAGTTAATGAAATAAAAAACCCTGTAGAAAATCTCACCAGTAGGATGGATGAGGGAGAGGACAGAATATCTAAGCTAGAAGACCAGGTGGCAGACCTAAGGCAGTCCAACAAAGAGAAAGACAAACTTATAGAAAAGTATGAGTGGGAATTTCAAGATATTCAGGACACTATGAAAAGATCCAATATAAGAATTCAGGGCATAGTAGAAGGAGAAGAACTCCACTCCAGAGGCATAGTAGGTGTCTTCAACAAAATCATAGAAGAAAATTTCCCCCAAATTGGGAAAGAGGTGCCAATGCAGATACAGGAAGTGTTTAGAACCCCAGCCAGACAAAATCCAGAAAGAACCTCTCCTCGCCATATTATAATCAAACTTCCAAACACACACAACAAAGAAAAAATATTGAAAGCAGTTAGAGAGAAAAATCAAGTTACCCACAAAAGCAAGCCCATCAGGATTACAGCAGATTATTCAACACAAACTTTTAAAGCCAGAAGGGCTTGGAGTGATATATTCCAAGTTCTGAAAGATAACAACTGTCAACCAAGGTTACTTTATCCTGCAAAGTTATCCATTCAAATAGTTGGAGAAATAAAGACATTCCATGACAAAAGCAGGTTAAAGAGGTATTGGAAGACAAAACCAGCTCTACAGAAAATACTTGATAGAATCCTCCATGCTGAAGAAAAGGAAAAGCACACATATAAGGAACCTAGAAAAAAAAAAGCAATACTCAAATACTAGTTAACAGAAGAGAGCGCAGGTAGAACCAGAAACACACACACACACACCAATGGCAAACATAAATGCACACCTTTCAATAATATCTCTTAATATCAATGGCCTCAATGTGACAACGAAAAGACATAGATTTGCAGACTGGGTTAAAAAGCAGGATCCTACAATTTGTTGTCTCCAAGAAACTCACCTTTCTACAAAGGATAGACATTATCTTAGGGTGGAAGACGGTGTTTCAAGCAAATGGGTCTAGAAAAGAAGCAGGGGTTGCTATCCTAATATCAGAGAGGGTAGACTTTAGTCCGACGTTAGTCAAGAAAGATAAGGAAGGTCACATTATACTGATTAAGGGCACACTCCAACAGGAGGACATTACAATCCTAAACATATATGCACCTAACATGGGGGCTCCCAAATTCGTCAAACAAACACTATTAGAACTAAGGTCACAGATAACACCAAACACAGTGGTGGTGGGTGACTTTAACACCCCACTCTCATCAATTGACAGGTCATCCCGGGAAAAAATAAACAGACATCTGGACTAAATGAGGTCATAGAAGGAATGGACTTAACAGATATATACAGGACATTTCATCCAAAGGCTGCAGAATATACATTCTTTTGAGCAGCACATGGAACATTCTCTAAAATAGACCATATATTAGGACACAAAGCAAATCTTAACAAATTCAGGAAAATTGAAATAATTCCTTGCATTCTATAAGACCACAATGGAATTAAACTACAAATCAGTAGCAAGAAAGGCTATAGAGCATACACAAAATCATGGAAACTAAACAGTACACTACTAAATGATGAATGGGTCAATGAAGAAATCAAGAAGGAAATCAAAAAATTTATAGAGTCAAATGATAATGAGAACACAACATACCAAAATCTCTGGGACACAATGAAGGCAGTTCTAAGAGGTAAATTTGTAGCCTTGAGTGCCTATATTAAGAAATTAGAAAGGTCGCAAGTAAACGACCTACTGCTTCGCCTTAAAGCCTTGGAAAAGGAAGAACAAGGCAAACCAAAAATAAGTAGACGGGAAGAAATAATAAAGATTAGGGCAGAAATTAATGAAATAGAAACAAAAAGAGCAATCCAAAGAATTAATGAAACAAAGAGTTGGTTCTTTGAAAGGATAAACAATATTGATAAACCCTTAGCAAATCTGACCAAAAGAAAGAGAGAAGAGACACAAACTAATAAAATCAGAGATGAACAAGGTAACATCACAACAGATTCCAGAGAAATTCAAAAAATCATAGGGACATACTATAGAAGCATATACTCCACAAAGTATGAAAATCTGAAAGAAATAGATGATTTCCTTGATCTATATGACCTACCTAAATTAAATCGAAATGAGATTAATCACTTAAATAGACCTATAACAAACATGGAGATCCAAACAGTTATCAATAATCTCCCAACTAAAAAAAGCCCAGGCCGGGATGGATTCACTGCATAATTTTACCAGACTTTTAAGGAAGAGCTAACACCGTTGCTTCTTAAGCTTTTCCAGGAAATAAAAAAAGTAGGAATTCTTCCAAACTCCTTCTATGAGGCCAGCATCACCCTGATACCAAAACCAGGCAAAGATAGAACAAAAAAAAAAAAGAAAATTACAGACCAATCTCCCTCATGAACATAGATGCAAAAATTCTCAACAAAATATTGGCAAACAGAATACAAGATTTTATCAAAAAGATCATTCACCCTTACCAAGTAGGCTTTATCCCAGAGATGCAGGGATGGTTCAACATACGCAAATCTATAAATGTAATACATTACATAAACGGGTTGAAGGACAAAAATCACATGATCATCTCATTAGACGCAGAGAAAGCATTTGACAAAATCCAACATCCCTTCATGATAAAAGTCCTACAGAGACTGGGAATAGAAGGAACATATCTCACTATAATAAAGGCTATTTATGACAAGCCTACAGCCAACATATTACTAAATGGGGAAAAACTGGAAGCTTTTCCACTAAAATCAGGAACAAGACAAGGGTGTCCACTGTCCCCACTTTTATTTAATATAGTTTTGGAAGTCTTAGCCATAGCAATAAGGCAAGAGACACACATAAAAAGGATACAAATTGGAAAGGAAGAAATCAAGTTATCATTATTTGCAGATGACATGATTCTATACATAAAGGACCCTAAAGACTCTACTAGCAAGCTGATAGAGCTGATCACAACCTACAGCAATGTAGCAGGATACAAAATAAATATACAGAAATCAGTAGCCTTCATATATGCTAACAACAAACACATAGAGGATGAAATCAGAGAGTCACTCCCATTCACAATTGCATCAAAAAAATAAAAAAAATAAAGTACCTTGGAATAAACCTAACCAAGGAAGTAAAGAATCTCTACAATGAGAACTTTAAAACACTCAAGCGAGAAATTGCAGAAGACACTAGAAAGTGGAGAAACATCCCTTGTTCCTGGATTGGAAGAATCAATATTGTGAAAATGGCAATCTTATCTAAAGCAATCTACACATTTAATGCAATCCCTATCAAAATTCCAAAGGCTTTCTTCATGGAAATAGAAAAAACAATCCAAAAATTCATTTGGAATTACAAAAAACCTCGAATATCTAAAATAATACTGAGCAACAAAAAAGAGGCTGGTGGTATCACAATACCTGATTTTAACGTATACTACAGAGCCATAGTAACTAAAACAGTATGGTACTGGCAGAAAAACAGACATGTAGATCAGTGGAACAGAATAGAGGACCCAGATGTGAGCCCAAGTAGCTATAGCCACCTGATATTTGATAAAAATGTCAAAAATAGTCATTGGCGAAGATACAGCCTCTTCAGCAAATGGTGTTTTGAAAACTGGATATATATCTGCAGAAGGATGAAAATAGATTCTTCTTTCTTGCCATGCACAAGAATTAAGTCCAAATGGATTAAAGACCTTAACATCAGACCGGAAACTCTGAAACTGGTAGAGGAAAATGTAGGGGAAACCCTTCAACATATTGGTCTTGGCAAAGACTTTCTGAATACAACCCCAATTGCTCAGGCAATAAAACCACAGATTAACCACTGGGACCTAATGAAATTACAAAGATTTTGCACCGCAAAGACATTGTGAAAAAAGCAGAGGCAACCTACAGAATGGGAAAAAATCTTCGCCAGCTATATATCTGATAAAGGATTAATATCTAGGATATACAAAGAACTCAAAAAGTTAAATAATAAGGAATCAAACAAGCCAATCAAAAAATGGGCTATGGAGCTAACTAGAGAGTTCTCAAAGGAAGAAATACGAATGGCATATAAGCATCTAAAAAAATGTTCTACATCACTAGTCCTCAGGGAAATGCAGATTAAAACTACATTGAGATTCCATCTCATTCCTGTCAGCTTGGCCACCATCATGAAAACAAATGATCATAAATGTTGGCAGGGATGTGGAAAAAAAGGAACCCTTCTGCACTGCTGGTGGGAATGCAATCTGGTCCAGCCATTGTGGAAAACAGTGTGGAGGTTCCTAAAACAGCTAGAGATTGATCTACCATATGACCCAGCTATAGCACTCCTAGGCATATATCCAAAGGACTCAACTCATTCCCTTAGAAGTACGTGCTCAACCATGTTTATTGCTGCTCAATTTATAATAGCTGGGAAATGGAACCAGCCTAGATGTCCCTCAACACATGAGTGGATAATGAAGATGTGGCACATTTATACAATGGAGTTCTACTCAGTGGTAAAGAAAAATGAAGTTATGAAATTTGCAGAAAAATGGATGGACCTGGAAAGTCTTATACTAAGTGAGGTAACCCAGGACCAGAAAGCCAAGTGCCACATGTTCTCTCTCATATGTGGATCCTAGCTACAGATGACTGGGCTTCTGCGTAAGAATGAAAATACTTAGTAGCAGAGGCCAGTAAGTTAAAAAGGAGACATAACGGGTAGAGAAAGGAAGGGAGGAGGATACTTAATAGGTTGATATTGTATATATGTTATTACAATGATTGTAATGGGGAGGTAATATGATGGAGAATGGAATTTCAAATGGGAAAGTGTGGGGGTGGGGAGGGAGGGAATTACCATAGGATATATTTTATAATCATGGAAAATGTTAATAAAAATTAAAAAAAGAATCAGGTGACAACTATGTTTAATAGGACTTACCACAAGATTAAATTTTGTAATTTAGCAACATTTGCATAGGTATCTTAATTTGCTACATGATGTTATAAATGCAATTCACATTTAACTCCTTTTAATAGGTTGATAAATTCAGTTATGCTAGTGTTAAAACTTCAATTCACTGATATTAATTTGTTCATAACAACAGTTATAAAGAAAACTGTTTTTTTTTTTTTTTCTTTTTGGTTTTTTTGAGGTTAGGTTTCACTCTAGCCCAAGCTGACCTGGAATTTACTATGTAGTCTCAGAGTGGCCTCAAATTCATGGTGATCCTCCAAAGCTGTTTTTAAAGTATCCATCCATGTTAACTATGTTCTTCTAGTTTTCCAGCTTTCAAATACTGGTGAAATGGAGTCTAAAGCAACTTAATCAGGTTGTAAAGCATTTGAAATACATAAAACAACCATCAAGCTTTCTTAGGGCCTATACCAGATCAAGTACAGGTATGTTCATAGAACCCTTTCTTAAAAAATCAAAACACCTGGAACCCAAAAGACAGAAACCATACCAGCCTAAATCCATTTTAGAACATCAAAAAGCTTAACCCCCAGGGGGGAATCTAAAATTGACCATACAAAACCTAGTCCTAGGCCCTTGCAGGCAGGAAATGGGAGAAGAACCTGAGAAATATCTCGGAGGACCATGGGTACACACCAAAGTCCCACTCCCAGGACCTTGACATTCTGAGACATCTACTGTGTTATGTGTCCTCTACGCATCTGAAGAACCTCCCTCCAGATCTTAATAGGGGTGGTTCTCACTCTCCCTAGGAGGTATGTGTCTCCCTGCCTCTCAAGTGTGGAGGATAGAATTGGGTGTCCTAAGATTCCTTTATTTTCTCTTCCTCTGTTTTGTTTCAGATAGGACAAATTCCTTCCAAGATACCTCTGAAGTCAACATTGGGCTATATCCAATCGTCCACTGTAGTTCAGAAATTAAAAATGAGCCCCACTCCCATTATCTTCCTTCAGAAATATGAAGAGGCAATTAAAGCCATACTAATTAAAGATAAATTCCTACCTAATCAGCACCTGATATCTTCAGAAAAATACAAAATGTTGTGACTGATCCAGGTAAGAATTTAGTCCAGTTGGTCCAGGATACAACTTGTGCTTCTTGTACTTGGGACTGAAAAAAAAAGTTTCTCAAGCATCCTCTCAACTGCTCTTCCTCTTTGCCTTGTACAAGAAACACCAGCTCCTTTGTTGGAGAGAAATAATTCTTTTAATTGCAAGTAGAAAGATTTTACCTCCAGGGGGAATCTATGTCTTCCTTTGATAGAGGATAGTGCAAATCCTTGACCAATGGAGAAGCTGTGGGCCACGCAGTTATGGCTATTCCACTCTAGATCACTTCAAGGACCCCACTTATTGCCCCATCAAAAGCAATATCCAGTAAAACCAGAGACAGTTCAGGACCTGAAAGCCATAATTACAGGGACCTCTAAAAGAGTGGCAGAGTCCATATAGCTCTTTTAGAGTCTAGGAGAGACCCAACAAGTAGAGATTAGTTCAGGATATCTGCTTGATTAATGAGGCAGTGATTCCCCTGCATCTTGTAGTACTCAGTCCTTATACACTTCTAACTCAGATTCCCTCTGCTTCTACTCATTACTGAGTTACAGACCTCAAAGAGTCTTTCTTCTACCTTTGTTTGCCTTTGAGGACTGTTGGCCCAGAGGACAATTCATCTAAACAGTTTTACCCCAGGGATTCAGAAATAATTAGCACCTGTTTGCCTGGAGCTAATTAATGACCTCATCAACTAAAATACATCCCTTGTCCAAGATGAAACAAAGAAGGTAAGGTAAGAAGTAGTAATGAAATTACAGGCTCTTGGGTCTAACCTCCTTTGTATTAACACCAATGCCCAACTAGCTCACCTTATAAGTCTGGCAAGAGCTCTAAACATTTTCAAAGGAAAATAGGTACCATTTACCCAGACTCTAAATATGCTTACTTAACATTATATGCCTATCCAGCTGTAGAGAAAAAGATAGTGTTGTTAACTATGTCAGGAACTCCAATCAGGTATTCTGCAGAAATTCTAAACCTTCTATACATAGTCCTGATTCACCAGGAGGTACATTCCTATTCCTCCTTACTGTCCCTTTATACCCAATACTTGCACTCATAATGATAAAACATTCTATGTTCAAAGCAGCTGGGACCCTGTCTAAAATTCTGTTTGCAAGGACCAAACTCAAGATAAGACATTAGCAGAATACATGTTTAGCTTTTAACCCTGATAATGACCTAAATGTCTCTGAGTTGTTGTGATCATATTTGTCCAAAGTCAGAGTAACACTGTTTATTTTTATTTGAGAGAGAGAGAGAGAGAGAGAGAGAGAGAGAGAGAGAGAGAGAGAGAAGAAAGAGAGAATTGTTATGCCAGGGCCTCAGGCACTGCAAACAAATTTCATCTGCTTTTGCCTCCTAGTGGGCATGTGCATCCTTGTGAGGCAAGCATGCTTCACAGGCCAGCACCTTAACTGCTAAACAATATCTCTACAGCAACACTGTTTTATTTATTTATTTATTTATTTACAATTGTCACACCATTTAACCTTTGAAATTAAGAAGGGAAATTATCTTGGTTGTGTTGTCTACAACTTTTAAGACATTACTTTTTGGTTATATTTTTCCTTAGGAGTGCTCAAAGCCTAGCAAATAGCAGACATTGAATTAAATATGATATTTTGAAGGTTAGCTGTGGCTCTTTCAGAGAGTCTGTAGGAGCCTGGTAGGCGCTGTGTGCCTCTTAGCATTTGCATCATCCGGCAGGATGAGTCAGGACTGTACTGACCATGGGATTTTACATTACAGTCACCAACATGTTTCTCTAACCATTAAGCAAGGCATACAGCCCCTATATGTCTGGCTTTTAGACCAAGTGGATGAGCCTGTTTCCTAAGCAGGTATCTGCCACATGGTGCCTGCTGGAATAATCTGGCTGTGAGTTCTTGCCACTCCTATCCCTAACACAAGTTGGGCCAATTTATGAGAGGGGGAACATAGGGAAAAAATAACACTCTCTTTCTGGAAAGCCAAGAGACTTGGAAACTGTATGGCTGGCTCGGAGGCTAAGAAATTATACAGGTGACTGGGGACAGGTTGGGGCTTTGGATTTTAGCCAAAAACATTGTGGTTGCTCAGGGAAGTTAATCATTGCTTCTGTGATCAGCCTGCCCTATTCCTTCCTCAAGACAAAATATCTGGTTATGACTAAACTTTCAACAAACAATTAATTTAGGAAACCTTCACTAACTATAGGTAGAGTCAGCCCCAACAGACTTACACCCTTAATTCAGCCCTCAGTTGAGTTTCTTACTTTTGGGGGCTTCTGTTCATGTCAATGGCTGCTTTCTTGCTTGTCTGAAGTTTCCTTCTTTACTGTTTGAATCCTGTTCAATGGAGCCTGTCACATACATTCCTCTACAAGCCAGTGATTGTGTCATGGGGCCTAGAATTGTAACGATTTACCACCCTCTGGGCAAAGACTGGCTCTGGCACCGCTCAGAGTTGCTGCCCCTCCAGTTTCAACCACCCTACAGGAAAACCATTATTCTATTCATTGCTCTATTCTTTTCTTCAGCTCAAATTTTGTATAAGTTCCAACCATCTGGCCCTTCTTTGAGATTTACATTTGTATGGCTCATGCATGCTTGTGCATGTTAAAGAAATTTATGTGCCTTGTTTTCCAATTAATATGCTTTCAGCTCATTTCAGCAAACATTCAGAGGTAGAGTAGAAATCTCTCTTTATCTCTGTGATGTTTTATGTTCATTTTAAATTTGATTGAATTTTGAGTCATCTAAAAGACTAAGACAGACTTGTGGGTATCAGTGATGACATTTCCAGAAAGGATTAACTGAGAGAGATAGATTCACTCTGAATGTGGGTGATAAAATTCCATAGATTGGAACCAGGGTATAAAAAGTGAAAAGAAGGGAGTGGAGTGTTAACATCCCTCTCTTTTCTTACTAGCCCATCCAGATGCGAAGTGAGTTGCTTAGCCCTGCCTTTCCTGTCATGATGAAAGAAAATCTCTCAAACCATTACTTTAAATGAATTCATGCTCCTTTAAGTTGCTTGTGTCCAAAATTTTGTAACAGTGATGCAAAAGTAATGGATATAATCTCCCACACAATGTTGTGTTTATATTGAAACTTCCTCTTGGGCACCTATGCATAAGGAAAATATGAAAAATCCTTAAATATATTATGATAGCTTGTTACCTATTCAGGAATATATTGTGCAATAAAAATAGTATTAACATATCCTCTTGTATCTTACACACATACAAGCATTTCGTTCATTTTAAAAACTAGTAAGAGTCATATGGAAGAGAAAGGAAAACTATTTCATTACTAGATTTTTCTAACTGGTTAAAACCATTTAATTTAAAAATGATGCCGCCTTACATTAATGACATTCCTAGGTAGAAAATAATTTCATTTTTGTATTTCATTCAGTGTTTTCATACAGTACACTTAAGAAATATTTTTAAATGATTATTCCATAGCTGTATTAATACCCAAATATAATATGGTATAAATATTTAGAATGTTTTCTGTTTCTGCTGTTGCTTATTGCATGTATTGAGCATACCTAAAATCTTTGAGGCACAGTGCCCTTGTGTATAAAACAAGAATAGCATAATTTTTCTAAGTAGAATTTTTGTGTTGATTGAACAAAATAATACATATAAGCATGCTTATGATAGTATATGAAAAGTTATATGATTTCAGTAAATTCTTAGGAAGGAGAATGCAATAAATTTGTGAAATAGAAGTATTGTTTGATTAAGAGCAAAATAAGAGCATTTCAATTCTGGAAGCATTTTGCCTTCCAACAGATGATTGTTAATATTTTAGGAAATGCTTAAAATAAAGTAATTAAGTGGTTATCCTTTATCTGTACACATCTTAGTAAATTGATATCGTATCCTTTCTTATTCTTCTCCACATTCACAAACCAGCAAATTTAAATGTAATTTTCCTATAGTGTTGATGTAGCCATCAAAGAACAGAAAAGGGGTTTTTATACCTTGTGAACTGTGAAGTCAAAACATGTCTTGCAAAGCTAGGGAAGACTTCTGAATACTATAGCAGACTAAATACTCTGTATTTTCAGAAGTTGGTATTGTTTGAAAAAGTTGTGTGCTGTCTAAACTCACATACTTATAGTAAAGTTGTAAATCTTAATAACTAAGTGGCAGTTTGAAATTTTTAAACAACTGAAAATCTATAAGCATTAAATTCCAAAGTAAAATTATTGATGATAGAATATCAATCAAATTACAATAGGGATTACACATCCATTTTATGGAAGACAACAAAGCTATAATAAACCCCATTGGAAAAGCCTGAGACTCATTTAAATGGACTAAGAAAAGTACACATGAAATAGAAGAAAAGCAATAAATTCTGTTTAGGGTTTGCCATAAAAATTTCAACATTTTAAATCATCCTTATAATGATCTTTGGCAGAATGTGCCCCAAACTGAAGCTTTGCAGTGCGCTATTAAGTGCATGAGGACTCCCCAAAGCATCACAAAGCCTAGTTATATATAAAGCCATATAACATATTGATAAGAAAGCATCACACGGGTGACCTCCACTGATGGAGATGTAATAAAGTTCACTCATTACAGGAAAATATTTCCATTTTCTTGGCTACACTAGAACCTACAAATTTTGTGCACAAATAATGCATATATATATATGTATATATTTAATGTAATGGTTTTATTTCATTAGGGTGGAAACTGTTTATATGAATGGGCTTTATGATAATATTAAGTGTATTGGTCAATGAACAATTTTATTCTTTTCCGTATGACCCAAGTTCAGTGTCTACCATAAGCTCCTTCATCAGATGAAGACAGTGGCTTTTGGGAGAAGCAGAATTTTAAATGAGATGTGTCACTTGCAAACTTGATTTAGATGTAAAACATCTTTATTAAGATTTTATTGTAGAGCTGGAGAGATGGCTTTACAGTTAAGGCACATGCCTGTGAAACCTAAGGACCCTAGTTCAATTCTCCAGATCCCACATAAGCCAGATGCACAAGGTGGCACATACATCTGGAGTTTGTTTGCAGTGGCTAGAGGCCCTGGCATGTCCATTCTCTCTCTCTCTTTCTAATAAATAAATAAATAAATCTCATAAAAAGATTTATAAGTGAGATAAGAATCAAAACAAATATTAAAAAAAGATTTTATTGTAATTCTTCCCTTTACCTCATATGCAAAGAAATTGCTTTAAAATGACCTGCTTGCCTTGCCTATTGTTCTTACAATGATATATTACAGATTTGTTTGTATTTTATATGCAATTACATACAGAAAAATAGGGTGGGGGAGTTACATTGCCAGCAAGAGTCTTGTTAAACAGCTAGGAAAAAGTAACAAGATATTTCTCTGGTGAGTGGACCCATCCAGGAGGCACTATTGTCATTATAATTCATCACAAGCTGTGGTTTCTGGCATACCTTAAGTTAAAGCTAAATGTCTATTTTTTCAGGCTCTTTTATGAAACTCATAGTCATATGGATAATGCTGGGCTAAGAGGGATATTTGTTGAGTGGAAGAATAAGATGAAAGAAAATCACAAATGCAATGAAATAAAGAATAAGGGGTCTAATTAGTAGGGCTATGAATAAAATATTTCCATTAAAATCTTGCTTAACTTTCACAGTGGTGACAGCTCTCCACATATGATGGGATGGATTTGGGGTAACAACATTTCCTCAAAGTTCAAAGGACTGACCTGAAATAACCAAAGCCATATTTGTTAACAGTTTGATGTAACATGTGTGAATACTCAGACTCTATTTGTGTAGGTGAAGTCGGATATTTAAACTATCATAGTGGCAACAGAGAAAGCCCAGGGCTCAACCTTGAGACTATGCTGTGACTTTGAGGATATTCTTTAACTTCTCAGAGACTCAATATCTTCACTTATGCTTCTATTATAAAATAGGACTATTAAACCCTTGCTTCATAAAATTATATAGGGTAGAGAATATAAGCCTCAATAATGAGTGATATTAAAGTTTTTAAATGATTTTTGTGATTTTGTCAGGGTTTTATTTAGAAAAATTAAAATTCAAGATATTTAAATGAGTTTTCAGACTTGAAATAGAAGAAGGACTCATTGGAAAGAAGAGGGCATAATGACAGGCATGGTGAGAGAACACAAAAGATTATAACAAGAGGGATTATAACAAAATTATAGTATGTTCATGTGTGCAAATTCTCAATTAAAATAATGATAATAGCTTTTAAGAGTTCTAATGAACAGTTACTTGTAACATAAAAATAGAAAAAAAGACTTTTGGGAGGACTTTTGGAATGGCACTTCTGTTGGGCCTTAAAAAAAACATATTGAGACTTTTGGTCAAGATGGTATCCACCTAAACATGCTTTAGCTCTGGAGGCAATAGCAGGCAAGATCTGTGGGGTTTCAGGGTCAGCAGGTCCTAGCAGCCCTCCAGTGGGAGGGCAGGGAGGTGCAAAGTAAGGAATACTCTGATTCACACACTCTCAGGTAGCTCACTAGACTCCCAAGACTACTCAGACAGCTGTCCCAGCTACCGTGCTGCGAATCAAGTTCACTCTTGAGCTACCTGTGCCCTCTGCAGATTGGGGTCCAAACTCCTCTCACCATTCCTCCTGCCAACTGGGTCCCATTCCTCCCCACTGAGGCTTTCCTCCCCTCTTCCTTGCTTTCACCATCACCTAGTCCCCACCCTGCCTCCAGCAGAGGGACCATGCTGTCTCATCCCCAGGCCCTTCCCCACCACTCCACCGGGTCCATGCCACCAAGTCCATGCCTCAGGGTCTGTGTGGTCCCATTCCACCACCCCTCCACCCACCAATGGGTCTTTGCCACTGCGTCCACGCCACCGCATACACCATTGGGCCCATGCTACTGAGTCCCCACCACTGGCTCTGCACCATCCCATCCCCCTTTCCTGCCACCAACCAAAGGGTCTGTGCTGTCTGATCACCACCCCATCATGCCACCAGGTTCATGCCATCCCATCTCCCTGCCCTACCACCCACCAACAGGTCCACACTGTCCTATTGTCCCTTGCTATTCCACCAGATCTGCATCACTCCATCCATCCACTCACCCTCCCACCAACCAATAGGTCAGCACCATCATTTTCCCTCTGCCTGTACCGCCCCCACCACCCCTCCACCCCCTGCCTTGGCCCTGCCACTTGCCTCCAAGACCTTGTGGTCTTCAGGTCAGTGCCATCCTATTGCCCCTGCCTCCCCTGCCCCACCTTCCCCATTGGCCCTACCAGTTGCCTCTGAGACCTTGCAGTCTCCAGATCCCCACCAGGGCCACATGAACTCCTCCCACCTCAGCAGACAGGCCCCCTGGCCATCAAAAGCCTAATCTAGTCAAACATAAAAGGGAATAATCAGTGAAGATGCTTCAAGGGTAAACTACAGCTTCCTCCTGAATTAAATAAGATTCCCATGCTGTGATGGGCAGACCACATCACAAAAGAACAACATGAAACATCACATAGAAGGAAATCCAACAAGGTTGCCTACTCCCACAGTGCAATCAAGATCAGAACCACAAAATGAAGATACAAGGTATGTGACCCTGACTAAGCAATTGGCAGAACTTGCAGAAAACCAACAAAAGATTGACAATTGTGTGAATGCTGTCCTTCCTAAGATGGACCTAATAGAAAAACAAAAACAAAAACAAAAACAAAAAACAAACAAAAAACAACAAAGAGACTGCCAAAGAGATTTAAGTGATCTGAATGGGGATGAGGGGAGAGGACCTCAATAATAAGCTGGCTAAGCTCAATGAAGACATAAATAAATGCAAGGATGAATTCTAAGAAGCATTAGGAAAATCCAAATCAGGAAATGACCTGAAAAAGGAAGTCAACAGAGGAACGGATACTATACCCCCCCACCCCCCCCAAAAAAAAGCAATAGAAAATACAAACCAAATTGAACAAGTCCCAACCTCTCTAGAAGCTCTCAAGAACAGAGTCACTCATGTGGAGGACAGAACCTCAGAACTGGAAGATAAGACAGAAAAAACAGTTCAAGAGTCCAAAAACTTGAATAACTTCAAAAATTTTTGTGAACAGAACATAAGGGAACTGTGGGATACCCTTAAATGTCCCAATATTCAGATCATGAGTATACAAGAAGGGGAAGAAATTCAGACCAAAGTCATGGAGAACTAATTCAACAGAATTATTGAAGAAAACTTTCCCACCCTCTCAAAAGAGAGTCCCATCAAGCTACAAGAAGCTAACAGAACTCCAAACAGAGAGGACTAAAGGAGAAACATCCCAAGACATATTATCATTAAGATGTTAAACAACAAAAACACAGAGAAAGTCTTACAAGTAGTAAGGGTGAAACAACACATTACATATAAAGGTAAACCCATTAGAATTACCTCAAACTTGTCAATGGAAACTCTGAAAGCCAGAAGGTCCTTGAAGGGAATATTGCAAAGTGTAAGAACCTATGGCTTCCAACCCAAACTACTATACTCAGCAAAAGCATTCCTTATAATAGATGGTGAAAGTAAAACCTCATATGATAAAAGTCAGCTATAGAAGCAAAAAGCCAAACCTACAGAGAGTACTTCAGAGAATTTTCCACACAGAAGAGTCAAACATCCAACCTCAAGAGCCTACAAGAAGCAGACAACAAAAAACAAATTAGAGAAGGCTCAAAAAACTACAAGGTCCAAGAAAATACTAAACCCTATAAAGCACCACATTAAGGCAGGGATTAAATTAAACCTCAGAGCTATTACCCTAAATATTAATGGCCTTAATCCACCCATCAAGAGACACAAGTTAACAGAGTGGATCAGAAAAATTGATCCCTCAATCTGCTATCTTCAAGGAACCCACCTCACCACCAAAGACAGACACCTCTTCAAGGTAAAATGGTGGAAAATGATATTCTAAGCAAATTAAAATAAGAAACAAGCAGGCATTGCTATATTAATATCGAATAAAATAGACTTTAAGCCAAAAGTAATCAAAGAAGACAAAGAAGGCCACTCTGACTCATAAATGGAATGATCCAACAAGAGGATATCACAAGAATCAATCTTTATGAACCAAACACAGGTGCACCACAATTCATAAAACAAAACTAACTTGACATCAAAACAGAAATAAACACCAAGACCATCATATTTGGGGGCTTCAATACTGCACTATCATCAATAACTAGATAATCCAAACAGAAAATCAATAGGGAAATAAGATAGCTCAACAACACCATAAATCAAGGAGACCTAACAGACATCTAAAGAAAGTTCTATTCCAAATATACAGATGACACATTCTTCTAAGCAGTCCATGGAACCTTCTCCAAAATAGATCATATACTGGGCTAAAAACCTGCCTCCATATTTTTAGGTCGGGATGGGCTCCCAAAATGTCACCCAGGATAGCAGAATGGTGACAAAGGCATAAGGAAGTGGATTATCCACATTCCTCAAGAAACCCCCTGGCCATTAGCCCTTCCTTGTCTAACAATGCCCCAGGTCATGGTTTCTTGCACCCTTATCTTGTAAGTACCCTGCTCACTCTTTGGTCTCACACCCTAGCTATTTGTTCTTTTTCCTTCCTCACCTTCCCCGGACTGAAAAGCTCTATAATCCCCACTATCTGGAAACTCAGGTTGGCCATGCTCCTCTCTTGTGAGCCAGTGTTGGCAGCTCATGTTTTTACTGAATACAAGCTTTCATCTCTGCCTCAGAGTGGTTTGGGTGGTCTTGGTCACTCCTGAATGTTATGCATATTTTAGGAAAATCAACATCATTTCCTGTATGATATCAGACCATAATGCTGGAAAGCTAGAAATTAAGAAGAGATGCTATAGGAACTCCATCAGCTCCGGAGACTGAAAATACTCTCAAAAACAATAAATGGGTAATAATAATAAAAACAAACACGAAATTGTAAATTTTCTAGAATTGAATGGCAACAAGAACACATCATACCAAAACTTATAGGAAACTATGAAGGCAGTCCTTAGGGGAAAATTCATAGGACTAAATGCCATCATCACTCAGACAGAGCAATCCCAAATCAATAATCTAACCATCCACCTAAAGGCCTTGGAAAAACAGGAAGAATCCAAACTAAAAAGCTCCAGATGGAAAGAAACAATTAAGATCTGAGCAGAAATTAATGAATTGAAAACTAAATAAACAGCTAAGGAAATTGATGAAACAAACAGCTTGTTCTTTGAAAAAATAAACAAGATTGATAAGCCTCTGGCCAATATGATCAAGGAAAAAGAAAAAAAAAAAAAGAAATGCTTCAAATCAACAAAATTAGAAATGACAATGGAGAGATTGCAACAGACATAAATGAAATAGGGAGAAACATCAGGATTTACTTCCAAAACCAATACGCCACAAAACCGAATAATCTGGAAAAAATGAATAAATTCTTAGACACATACCACCTACCAAAGCTAAACTCAGAGCAGATTAATCTCCTAAACAATCTTATCACTCTCATCAATATTGAAAAGGTAATCAAAAACCTCCCCCAAAAGGAGATTCCAGGACCAGATCACTCCTCAGCTGAATTTTATCAAACCATGAAGAATTGACACAATTTTTTCTCACACTGTTCCACCAAAATGGAGAAAAGGGAAAGCTCCTTAACTACCTTTATGAAGTTTGTATCACCCTAATACTAAAACCAGACAGAGTTACTACAAGAAAAGAAAACTTTAGCATCAAAGATCCTGAATGAAATGCAAACTGAATTCAGCAACACATCAAATGCATTATCCACCTTGATCAAGTAGGCTTTATCAAGGAACACAGGGTTGTTTCAACATATGGAATTTGGTCAATGTAAAGACCACATGATCATTTAAATAGATGCATAAAAGGCTTTTAACAAAATGCAACATCAATTCATGATCAAAACTTTGGAGTAGGCATAGATGGTTTATATCTCAACATAAGTAAGGTTATGTATAAAGCACATAAAGCACAGATAATACTTAATAAGGAAAGAATCACGGAATTTACACTGAGATCAGGAACAAGGCAGAGGTGCCCACTCTCACTTCTGCCCTTCAATATAGTAGTAGAAGTCCTAGCCCAAGAAATAAAACAGGAGAAAGAAATAAAAGGGATACAAATTGGAAAGGAAAAAGTCAAGTTAATCCTATTTGCTGATGACATCATCTTATACACAAGTGACCTGATAGCCTCCTTCTCAAAACTCTTAAACGTGATAATTCCTTTGGCAAAATAGCAGGATAAAAAATCAGCACGCAAAAATCTATAGCCTTCCCATTTGCAAAGGAAAAGGATACAGAGAAAGAAATTAATGATATTGTCCCACTTTCAATAACAATAATAACAACAAAATACCCTGGTATAACACTAACCAATAATGTGAAGGACATATATAATGAAAACATAAAAAACACTCAAGAAATAAAAGGAGGAAGACTTGAGAAGACAGAAAGACCTCCCATGCTCCTGCATAGGCAGAATTAACATTGTGAAAATGGCAATCCTACCAAAAGACATATACAGGTTTAATGCAATACCAATAAAAATCCCAGCATCATTCTTTACTGAAATAGAAAAAGTGATTTCAAAATTCATATGAAATGGCAGCAGGCTTTGGATAGCCAAGTATATCCTCAGGAAAAAACAAAACAAAACAAAACAACAACAACAAAAAAACACCTTTGGAGGTATCACTATACCTAATCTCAAGCTATATTACAAAGCCATAGTAACAAAAAACAGAACAGCATGGTGCTGGCATTAAAAACAGGGACATAGACAAATGCAACATAATTGAGGATGCAGACTTTAGGTCAAGTAACTACAGCTACTTAATCTTTGACAAAAGCCATAAGACAGTATCTTCAACAAAAGGTGCTGGACAAACTGGAAAACCAAATGCAGAAAAATGATAGTACACCCACACATCTCTCCATGCACAAAAATCAAGTCCAAATGGATCAAAGACCTCAATATAAACCTGAAACTCTTCTACAACTGGAAGAAAAAATAGGAGGAACTATCTACACTGTAGGAATGTGGAAAGACTTCCTTAACAAAACCCTAGTAGCTCAGGAAGTTAAACAATCAGTCAATCATTGGGATCTCATGAAGCTGAAACGTGTTTTTTTTTTTTTTTCTTCCCCACAGACACAATGGTTTTCCTATTTAAACTGTGCTGACTTCACTATCTGTTGGAGAATCTGTCCCTCTTTTTCAAATGGAAGTGGGACCTGAGGAGAGAAATGACCCATCACACTTCACCAAGCCCCAACTGAAACCATATAGGAATTGGGGAAATGAACAAGAGTGCTGTTTTCTCAGTGACTTTGATATCATCACAAGGGTGAAGGAGATAGACACTGAGGACACTCAACACCTACAAAAGCAGAGAGTAAGAGGCTCCTAAGAACCCATCACTGAAGTAGACTTAAAACACTCAACATTGCTCAGGGAATTTTGCAGAAGAGAGGGAGAGCAGAAAGATTGTTAGAGCCACGAGTTGAGACATTAAGCACAGAGACATTGCACCTTCCTCATAAGTGATGGCTTCCCCCACAATGTACTACCCACAATCCCCATGGGTATGACCAGCATTGCCAATGAGGAGGGTCCCTTTGGTGGAGGGCAGGGGTGAAGGAAGGTTTCGTATCAATATGTGCTGTTTATATACTGTGACCATAACTAATTAAAAAAAAACCAACATTGAATCTGGGGGGAACATTTTGCTTAGGACTGGTATGGTAAAATAATACACATCATTTTATAGGAATATTAGTTGTGATACACAGAAGAAAAGCTAAAGCCAAAGTTGAAGGAAAAAGATGAGACTGGAAAAGTAGGATAAAAAACGAAAGATATTTCTCCAAATCAATAGTTATAGATCAATAATACAAACACGTGTAAATAAATAGAAAGCTAAATTCATTTGAACTCCAACTTATTATTTAAAATAATGAGATATTAGGTGTTGGGAAGAAGGCTCTCTGTTTCGCAGTGCTTGCTGAGCAGCCAGAAAGATAGTTCCATTCCCAATACCCATATAAGAAGCCAGGTGTGTGGCTCAGGGAAATTTTGCAGAAGAGGGGGCAGAAAGAATGTCAGAGCCAAATGTTGGGTCAAGATATGCAGAGATATTTATCCTATCCATAATTATGGGCTAACTCCAGTATGCATGACCTCAACAAGGGAGGGGCAGGGGTAGGGGGTAGGACATGGATGACCCTAACAATGGTACCAGATTGACTGTATTCGCTGAGTTCAAAACTAATTAATAATAAAAGTAATTATAATAATGCAACAACAACAACAAAAAAGCCAGGTGAGGCCAGGCAATCTGTAACCTCAGGTTTGAGGGAGCTGAACACCTAGAGCTTGCTGTTAAGCCAGTCGACAAAAAGTGACAAGCCTCTGGCTGAGTGAATCACTCTACCTTAAGGAAATTATGTGGAAGAACAACAGGGGAGGGCATCCAATGTGCTGCACTGATCTCTACAAGCATGAGCAGAGGGCACACATATCTATATGCATGTGAACACATCAAACACCCTCCCGCACACAAATATTGAGTTATTAAGTATCTGCTTTCTGTCATCCAGAAAATTATCAGCGATACCCACAGGGCAGATTATTAAGGTAATACGCTTTATTATTTGACACAGTCTTGTTATGTAACTCAGGATGACATTAAAATTTTTATTCCCCTGCTTCTCTACAAAGGAGTACCTAAGTTTGGGTTCCCCAAACCCACATACAGCCAGAAACAATATCACAGACCTACAATCCTAGCAGACCTACATCGACAAGAGGCAGTGAGGAGACTCCCCCGGAGCCTCATGGACCAGATAGCCTGGAAATCTTTTCAGTGAACAACCAGAGATCCAGTCTTAAAAAGAGATGGGACGTGAATACTGATATGTGAGGTTGTCCTCACAAAGGTATGGAGTTGTGCACGTGCACACACACACACACACACACACACACACACATACATACACCATACACATATAAATGGTTATGCCATTAAAATCCCATCACATTTAGTGAAAAAAAGGCAGTTTTCATACCAATTTTTATAAAAGAATGTCGAGGAAAAGTATAAAAAATAAATATGCAGGAATGTTATTGATTGCAGCAGTCAATGTTGTAAAGACATCAATTACTAACTATGGAATTTGTAGAAATTGACAAGCTGATACACCAGCATTTGCCACTGAGACTGAAAAAATAACCTCAAAATTCATATGGAATTGCAGAAGGCCTCGGATATTCAAACATATCCTTAGCAAAAGAAGCACTTCTGGTGGTATGACCATACCTATATTACAAAGCTATAATGACAAAAGCAGCATGGTACTGGAATAAAAACAGACCAATGGAACAGAAGTAAAGACCCAGATTTTAGGACAAGCAACTACAGCTGCTTGTTCTTTGACAAAGGTGCCAATAATGTAGACTGGAGAAAAGACAACATCCTCAACAAATGCTGTTGGACAAACTGGATGAACATATGTAGAAAAATGAAGTTCGACCCACTCATTCTGCCATACATAAAAATCAAGTCCAAATGGATTAATGACCTCAATATAAGACTTGAAACACTTTAACTGCTGGACAAAAAAAAAAATGGGAAGCACTTTCCACAATATAAGGACTGGGAAAAGACTTCCTAAACAAAACCACAGTAGCCAAGGAAATTAAACAAGCACTCAACCAATGGGACCTAAAAAGCTTTTGCACAGACAAACATACAATAAGCAGAGCCAATAGATTACCCACAGGATAGGAGAAAAATTTTGCCAGCTAGAGTACTGACAAAAGCTGTTGATAAGAGAGACCAAAACAAACAAGACAGAATTAAGTCAGAGCACTTTATTATACACTAGAGGTAAACAGTAAGACCCTACTGCTGAAGATATCAAATGCTATTGTCATAGAACATGGAGAGACCTGGTTGGAATCCAGAATAGAGCCAGTCCTCAGATAATTAGCCCATCTAATGCTGGACGGTGTTACATGAGCTACCAGGAGAAAGTGGCCAACATCTGTCCAAGCAACTCAAAGTCTAAGTGACTCAGAAAGAAATAATTTGATGTGATGCTCACACAAGTGAAATAGTGGTACACAGCCATGGTGAGTAAGCAACTGCTCTTGGATTGGCTAACAGATTCTCTCAGTGGAAAGGAAACCATATTTGGAAATGGGAAACAAGTCTGAATTATATACAGATAATGATTCTGTTTTCCATTGTCAGACTCCCACTAACTTCAGATCATAGTGTTGAAACCCTTTTAATTCTCTCTAAATTAATAATGGTTTACCCATTTCATGGGCACTGACTTCACTCTCCGTTAGAGAATCTGCTGCTCTTTTTCAGATGGGAACTGGACTTGAGGAGATAAGTGACTGGATGTATACCGCCCTGGCTCCAGTTAAAACCACAGAGGAAATGGGGAAATGAGCAAGAATGCTGCTCTCTTAGTTAAGCTGATATCAGTACAAAGGCAATGGAGACAGATACTGAGGACAGTCACCATCCACCAAACCAGAGATCCAGATCTTATTAAATGCCCATCACTGAAGTGACTTAAAATGCTCCCAGCACGGCTCAGGGAATTTTACAGGAGAGGGGGTGGAAAGATTGTTAGAGCCACAAGTTGGGATAATTTGCACAGAGACATTGACTCTCCCCTTTAACTGACTGCTGCCCCCATAATGTATAACCCACTATCCCCATGGGGTTGACCTGCATCCCCAATGAGGAAGGCCTCTTCAGAAAATAGGCAGGGAGGAGGGAAATTATGATACAAACATGTTTGTTTATATACAAAATATGTCCATACCTAATAATAAAAATATTAAAATAAAAAGAAAAATGGATATTTATAGCATTTTCATTTTTAAAAATGAAAAAAAAAGGTAGTTCTCTACCAAATAGCAATGTTTAATTGTAAGTTATGATAATTAGGTATGTCCTACCTGTGAAAAGACACATGAAAATACTGGTATTAATAAATTAGTAAAACATTTAGAAACATACAGTTCATTCTTATAACTACCAATCAATGGAAGATAGCCTTTCAAGTAATGATAAGTATTAGACAATATGGGCTTTTAATTATAAGTTCATACTGGAAAAATAATACTGGCCTCCTAGCCAGGACTATATTTAAAGTCAGTTGCAGATAGTGGATATAAATGTGAAAGGCACACCAGACATCTTCCAATGTAAATATTAATTTCTTCTATCAAAATGGAGGTGGAGAAAAATTACTAAAAAGTACAAGACAATGAGGTTAAACATTTTTAACTATACCAGAAGCTATTATCTGTCTATATATCTATATATCTATCTATATCTTATTTTTCCCAAACAACACCAGTACAATTATATCAAGAGAAGACACAAATGAGAAACCATTTTCACTATATATAATCTTAAAAGGGCCAATATTCAGAATATACAATGGATTTCTTCAAAGAAATATATATGTCAAGAAACTTTCACAATTATTTTCACAGCAATATTATTATTAAAAATGATTCAAAATTTAGAAATCTCAAATAGTCTATTAACAGAAGGAAGGATAAATAATATATTTATGCAATGAAATGCAGTGCCACAATTAGGATGAATGAAACAGCCCAAAGCAAGACTCTCAAGAAGGAAGAACAATGATCATGACATTTACTATAGGTTTGTTTATATAACTATTTTACAAAAGGCAAAACTCAATGACAGATTATAGCAATATGTTATTTAGGTGATAAATTATGAAAAATATTATAGATGCATTACTATAGAATTTAGATCAATGGTTGCTTCCAAGAGGAACAATAAAAGATCTTTAATACTAAAGATCTTATAAACATGCCAAACAAAAATAATACATGATTCTGTTTATACAAATTAGAACAAAGAGTTAAAATATATGTTTAAGGATGGAAGTATCAATAAGAGAAAGATTATGATTCTACGTGTCCAGAAAGTAATCACATTGTAAGTGGATATAGGGATCAGTACTGGGAGCAGTCAAGTGTGGGATTAAGGGTGTGGCAGTTAATTTTTGTTGACCTAGTCAGTAGTTTTGAATTATGTTGTTAGTATGTCTTATGTTACTATAATGAAAGACTTGAAGTTTAATATTTATATGGAAGAATGGTTTATCTATATGTTGGTTGAAGTGCAGTGGGACCATCATCAGCTTGGTAAAGGTGAGTGCTTTAAAGCAGAAGTTACGCTATGAGGAGAGAGACTCCAGCATCAGGACAAAAAGCCAGAAGAGAGGTTATCACTTCTTTATAACACACATCAATATAACTTAACTGAAGATCACCTTTCAACATACAAGCCCTTAGCCAGCAGACCACATAAATTGTTTAGGTCCAAAGACCACAAAATTTTCAGCTTTTGTGTACAATTATGTCATAAGAAATGCTAAATAATACAATGTAGTGGGGAAATATCTTTTAAATGACACAATCAGTACTAAATGAACATTTAATTAAGATTCTCATCTTTAAAAATATATGGATTGCATTATATCTTTGTAAACAAAGAATGTAGGAGTAAAAGAAAATCCCCAAGAATGATGATAAAATACGAATGTAAGCTTTAACTATCCTCATAAAATTACCTTTGGGTCTGGGTGTGGTGGCCCATGCCTTTAATCCCAGCACTTGGAGGCTGAGGTAGGAGGATCGCCATGAGTTCAAGGCCAGCCTGAAACTGTATAGTGAATTTCAGGTCAGCCTGGGCTAGAATGACACTCTATCCCCGAAATCCAAAAAAATAAAAGGAAAAAAAATACCTTTGGACCACATAATATTTACTTTTAATATGAAAAATAATTCATTAAACTTTTTTATTTATTTTAGAGAGATAGAAAGAGGAAGAGTGAGAAAAAGAGAGAGAGAGAGAGAGAATGGACACACTGCAAATGAACTACAGATGCATGTGCCACCCTGTACATCTGGTTTAAGTGAGTCCTGGGGATTCTGTATCCATTGGCATTGCAGACAAGCATCTTAACCGCTAAGCCATATCTCCAGCCCAAGTAATTTTGATATAATTCACTTGGCAAACTTATTTTTTTCTTATTAATTAGTTTTGTACTCAGCGAATACAGTCAGTTTGGTACCCTTATTAGGCTCATCCGTAACCTAACCCCTTCCCTTGGCCTCTCCTTGTTGAGGTATATGGGTCATGCATTCTGGAGTTAGCCCACTCTAAACATTGACACTAATGAGAAAATCCTAAAAGCAGCTAGGGAAAAACAGGACACTTGGCAAACTTTTCAGAGATTTCCTCTTCCATAAAAATATCTATGCAGGATTAAAAAATAATATATCAATATATTACATAAAAATTTCAACTATAGGGACAGGGAAGATGTCTTATATGGCCAAAGATATTTGCTCGCAAAGCCTGTCATTCGAGGGTTCTATCACCAAGCCAATCGCATAAGCTATAATTCAAAAACTTGCACATACAGCTGGTGTCCAAGCAGTGGCAAGAGACCATGGTTCACCCATAAACACACATACACATACACCCCTAATTCAATTATAAGGCAAGGGTTTGAAAAAATTGCTTTCCTGCACATGCATTATTGTGAACTAATGTATCATTTATCATCGAGCCTCTGGGTCATTTTATTTGCCGCCTTTTGGGGGAATGGTATTAATGAAACAAAGTTCTAACTTTAAAATACTTACATAGCACATGGTAAGATTGTCCTTGTGTAAAATGCTAATGAGTCAGATAAGATAGAAAGAATTTCAGTGGAACCTTTTATCTTCTATTATACTTGAATGTTTCATATAATTTAATTTCACTTTATTTCAGTTTGACATAATGTGAAGAATTCCATTGTCTGCTTAGCTGCCATTTCTCTTGATATTTGAAACATATTTAATTATACAAGGTCACATCTGAAGAGATAAAACTCTCTGGATAGAATGTAAATTAACTTTCCCTATCAGATCACTTATGAATTCTTTATTACTCTAAAATTACATGATATTATCCTGAAGTGACATGAAATGTCTTAGTTCTTGTCTTGCCCATTCCTAGAATAAAACTGGAATGTTAAAGAAAATGCTTCTGAGAATTGGCTTGCTCTAGAGGATACATTCTTTCATTATTCATTCTTGGTAATTGACAGCTCACAGGAGGGGAGGCAACATAGTAACAACAGGTTGGCTATACTTAAAGACTGGAGTTCTGGATTTGCCTTCTATGATGAGGTAAATTACAACATCTGTTCGTAGCATGTTAGAGATGCCAAAGTTCTGTTTATGGTGAAATGTTTCATATGAATTGTTAGATTTTCCCCCTATCAATAAAATGCTGAAAGGTTTTTAGGAGATTGTCTCTAAGTAGTGCAAAAATGTCATTATGGGACAATCTTAAAACTGCCCAAAGTTTAGCATACTCACTTTACTTTTATTTTCATTTATCAGGCTGCCAGACACTTATTATCTTGAATGCTAGGATTATAAACTAACCCATCTCTCCAGCCCTTGGTTACCTTTTCAATCTTCATGGATGTGATAGGTTTGTTTAAGAGATTAATCTGCTCCAAGTTAGTTTTGGTAGGTGGTATGTGTCTAGGAATTCATCCATTTCTTCCTGATTATTCAATTTTGTGGAGTAGTGATTTTAGATGTATGCCCTGATGATTCTTCCAATTTCATTGATGTCTGACATGACCTCTCCTTTTTCATATATGATTTTGTTATTTCAGACTTCTATTTTTTGCTTGATCAAATTGGCCAGGGGTTTATTAATCTTTATTTTTTCAAATAATCTGCTTTTCATGTCATTGATTTTTTTAAAAAATTGTTTTCTTAGATTCTAATTCATTAATTTCTGCTCTAATCTTTTTTATATGCATTTTTTAATTAGATAGATACAAAGGGTTAGTAAATGACCATTTATCTAGACATAGAAGCAAGGATTGAACAGACTTAAAGACAGTAAATCACAGAGTGGTTCTTGTGTGCTAATGCTGAATGTGTAAATTGCTACCTGCATGATCACAGAATATCCTGAAGAACTACTCGTTCCTCACAATAACAAAAGAGGTAATATTTGAAAGCTTAAAAACCTTATATTTTCAATTAAAGTTAGATTTATAGAACAGTTTTTATTTTTTATTTATTTTATTTTGTCTTTTAATTCTTTTTTTCTTTTCACAATTTTTATTAACATTTTCCATGATTATAAAGAATATCCCATGGTAATACCATCCTTCAACCCCCACACTTTCCCCTTTGAAATTCTATTCTCCATCATATTACCTCCCCATCTCAATCATTGTACTTACATATATACAATACCAACCTATTAAGTACCCTCCTCCCTTCCTTTCTCTTCCCTTTATATCTCCTTTTTAATAACCTGGGATCTGCTACTATTTTCCTTCTCACGCAGAAGCCCAATCATCTGTAGCTAGGATCCACATATGAGGAAGAACGTGGTGCTTGGTTACCTCACTTAGTATAATCCTTTCCAGATCCATCCATTTCTGCTCTAATCTTTATTGTTTCATTTCATCTTGAGCTCATAGGGTTGGATTCTTTTTTTTTTTTTTTTAAGTGTCTTTAGTTGCACAGTTAGGCTATTACTTTGGGATCTCTTTGTCTTTGTTATGAAGGCATTTAGTGCTATGAATTTTCTCTTTGTGACTGCGTTCATTGTATCCCATAAATTTTGGTAGGTTGTGTTTTTTTTTTATCATTCAGTTCTACGAATTTACAATCTCTTTTTTGATTTCTTCCACACTCATTGATTGTTTAAAGATGTGTTGTTTAGTCTCAGTAGCTGGTAGAGTTCTTGATGAATCTCTCATTGATTTCTAACTTTAAAGCATTGTGAACTGATATGATGTAGGTTGACACTTCAATTTTCCTGACATTAAAGAGGCATGCTTTATGGCCCAATATATCATCAATTTTGGGAAGGTTCTGTGGGCTGCTGAGAGGAACGTGTATACTGTAGAGTTTGAGTGGAAAATTTTGTAGATGTCCATTTGATCTAGTTGATCTATGGTGTTGTTGAGCTCTATTATTTCCCCATTGATTTTCTGTTTGGATGATCTGTGTATTGATAGTGGAGTATTGATGTCTCCAACTACAATGGTGTTGGTGTTGATTTTTCTTTTTTTGTCAAGTAGGCATTGGTTTATAAACTGTGTTGCACCTGTGTTTGGTGCATATGATTTATGATTGTTATGTTCTTATGTTGGATCATTTCCTTGATGAATAAGAGGTGGCCTTCTTGGTCTTTTGTGATTATTTTTGGTTTAAAGTCTATTTTGTCAGATATTAATATAGCTACACCTTCTTGTTTTTATTTCAATTTGCGAGGAATATCATTTTTCAACCTTTCTCCCTGAGGATGTGTCTATCTTTAGTATTGAGGTTGGTTTCTTGAATACAGCAGATAGAAGGGTCAATTTTTTTGATCTATCCAGATGACTTGTGTCATTTGATGGGTGATTTATGATCATTAATATTTAAAGTTGTTACCATAAGGCTAATTAATTATGCCATGATGAGGTTCTTTATGGGGTTTCGTGCTTCTTTGTGTTTTGTATTTTTTTTTAATTTTTAAATTTTTATTAACATTTTCCATGATTATAAAAAAAGTCCCATGGTAATTCCCTCCCTCCCCACCCCCACACTTTTTTGATCCTGTCTTATTGTTGGTTATTGTGATCTTCTTCTTGTTTGCTTTTGAGATTAGTTATTTGACTCTTTATGTGGAGTATTCCCAGAATTGTTCCCTCTAGGTTTGACTTTGTGTTTATATAATAATAGAGTTGACTTTTTGATGGAAAGTTTTCCTTTCACCATCTATTATGAGGAATACTTTTATTGGGAGGAGGAGCTTAGGTTGGAAGTTAGAGGTTTTTAGACATTGAAGTGTTCCATTCCAGGCCCTTCTTGCTTCAGGGTTTCCATTAAGAAATATGAGTTCATTCTGATGGAATCACCTTTGCATGCAGTGAGTTGTTTCTCCCTTGCTGCTTTTAGCACTCTCTGTTTATTTTCATTGCTGAGTTTCAACTATGATATTTCTTGGAGAGTTTCTTCTTTGGTCCTGTTTGGTGTTGCGTGAGCTTCTTGTAACTGAATGAGCCTCTCTTTTGAGAGTTTGTGAAAAGTTTATTCAATAATTTTGCTGAATATTATCTCTATGCCTCTCACCTAGTTTTCCTCTCCCTCTGGTATACCCATGATCCATATGTTTGGTCATTTTAGGGTATCCCACAGATTCTTCATATTCTGTTCACTTACTTTCTTGAACTTATAAAAGTTTTTTGCCCTCCAACCACATACTTATGTATTTTCTTCCAGGTCAAAGGTTCTGTCTTCCACATGCATAACTTTATTAATGAGGGTTCTAAAGAGGGTTTTATTAGCTCTATTTGAGTTTTGTTTTCTGTTGTGTTATTTTGTATCATGTTCATCTCTTTCTCGAGGTATAATTTCACTTTGAGTTCTGATTCTCTTGGTGCTTCCTGGAAATCATTCTTAAATTTGATAAAGTCTTCACTAAGCTTCCTCAATCAATTGTTGAGATCTTCCATTTCTTCATTCATCTTCAATTCATTCATATCTCTTTTGAGGGTTCTAATTCAATCAAGTTAAGTCTACTGTCAAAAGCTGAATGCTATAAGGATGATTCTGTTCAATTTCATTTATACTATTTTCTTTTGATGGTTTACTTCCCGTTCAGAATTTTTTTTTTTTTTTTTTTTTTGATCAGGGTCTCATTTGTTGTTGTGTTTTCATTTTGGGATTGAATTTCTGTTAATTTTTCTATGACTTCATTGGACGCTTCAATTGTGGGACTAAACATCCTTGGTGGCGATCTTTCAGTTTTATGACTTTCATTGGCTTTTTTGCATTGTGGTCTACCAATCTTGGGGAGGTACCTCATCATATTGAGGAGGCAGTAAGTTTTTGTTTTTATAGGATCTTCAGAGAATGTTGTGTTTGAAATGTGAACTGGATTGGTATACTGTTGTATTATGGGGTCACAACCACAGATGCACAGATTGTGTAGATTGCAGGTACATCAAAAGTACCTGAGGAATGCTGGCCTACTCACTCCATTTGCCCATACTCTTCTGTACACAGGATTCATGGGTTGCAGAACCAGGCACCAGGAAGCTGGAGAGCCAGAGGCAAGAGGCCTGTCCTACTGTGGCCAGTGTACTCTTTGACTCTGAGGAATAGGGATGTCAGTACCTAGGGGCCAATCCACATACCAGAGCAATTGGACTGTTTCCACAACCCTCACACAGGGACTAGGCTTCCTCAAGTGAGTCACAGAGGGACCAGTATACTGGGAAAAGCGTGGGGGATCATGGATCTGACATACTCACTCCTTGCTGCTGTGTGTCTGGGAATGGGGAACCAGGGGCACTTGGATCAGGAAGACAGAGAAAGTAGCCTGAACCCACAGCAAACTCATAGGGTACAAGCATCCCAAAGCCAGCTGCAGGTGGACATATTGGGATTAAGAAACTGGAAGAAGTCCCAGAATCAGGGATTTGGCCTACTCACTCCATGGCTGCTGTGCACACCTTCTGGTGCATGCTATCCAGGGATAGGGCCCTAGGTCCTCTTCAATCAGGAAGGTGGAACAAGGGGCCTACGTTTGCAGCAAGCTTGCAGGGTGCAAGCAGCCCCAAGCCAGCCACAGGTGGACACTTGAATATTATGTTTTTATTCACTTTAATAAAGTTTTAAAAAGAGACATTTGACTCATGATGCTGATGCCAAGAATGGTTGAAAAAAAAAAAGAAGAAATAAGTGAAAAAAATGGATCTTGAGTAATATAATGCTCACAAAATCTAATCAGGTTCTTTGATTTTAAGTTGATGTAAACACTAATTCATTACTGGTATGCACAGCAATTTTCATGAATAGTTTAAGAGAGACCTTTGTACATGAGGAACAACGAAGAAATAAAAAAATCATAAAAATGAATCCACTCTTCATTATGAACATCTTTATATGTCAGATACAATCCAGATGAACTTGTACCATGACCATGTAAAGAGCAAAAGTCTCCGTATGAAGTGAAATGAGGAGCTAGAGATGTAGCTCAGTGGAAGACTACTTTCCTAGTATGCACAACATCCTGGCTTTTAATCTCTAACACTACAAAGAAACAAAGAAAAGAAAAACTCAGAGATTTAAGGTTAGTTTCTTATTGCAGTATTTAAATGGAGAGCAGTTAATTAATTCTGGAACTAAGCAACTGTGGATAAGAGGATGATGTGCCAGTTGGCTTTTTACACTCAAGCCAATGCAATTTTTCTTTACCATCAGAAATATTTGAGAAAATAGGTATGTTTATATGACTTAAACATTACATTATACACTTATATAGATACCACATGGTATTACAAAAATCTATAATTTTTATATTTTGTGCATCAGTTAAGTACTTTGAAATTTATAAAAAGAAGAAATATTCACTGCATCATTGAAAAACTGAATTAACATCTTAATTTTTCAGCAAAACTTGAAATAATATAGTCTACCCAATTTATTTGTTTGTGGAATTTAACTGAGATGCTGTTTTTGGAATGGTTTCAGAATTATAAGTGTAGAAGTAATTACTAAGATATCACTTTAAAAATGAAATATTACTGAAGTGTTCTATATATGTTCAGATTTCATTAGTTAATCCTTTTATTGAAAAGCTTTGACCAAAGTTAAACATTATCCTTGATGTTTATATGATAATTGATAATATGATAGTTTAAGAGAACTATTAGAATTAAACTTTTGTTTCCTGGATATAGAATTTCCTAAAGATATTATATTTATTATTTTTCATGAAATCCCATCAAGGACCAAATTATATAAAATTTGTAGAGCCTGCCTTCAGGAAGAAAAGCATAGGCAAAGTATAGTAAAAAAAACACTTCTATATTCAAGATGGATAAGCAGGGCAAATAAATAAACTTTTCTGTTTTGCTTAGTACATAGTTATACCAACTCCATTAAATTAAATATAAAACAAGTCAGAGATTTTTACATTATATTTATTTATTTCCAAGTATAAAGAGAGAGAGAGAGAGAGAGAGAGAGAGAGAGAGAGAGAGAGAATGAATATGGGTGCACCAGGGTATGTAGCCACTACAAACAAACTCCAGATGTATACACCACTTTGTGCATCTGCTTCACTTTGGTACTGGAAAATCAAATCTAGACATTAGGCATTGCAGACAAGCACATTTACTGCTCATCCATCCCTCCAGCTACCCACCCCCTCACCAAAGAATCTTTGACAATGAGAAAACCATTGGCACTGGGATTGCAAGGCTAATGGGGAGTTTGTATCACTGCTGCTCTTGAACATCACCAGAGATTGATTAACACATTCTGCTTGCCAACAAGACACCAACATTCAAAACTTGAAACCTTGCTTCCACATACCATGCACTACTTTTTCCCCTCTCACAAAGATGAAACCATGCAAGTAATACCATTGGAAGTTGAGGTTTGTCTGCAGGCAAGCTGAGGTCATTTACTTTAGAAATTGTTCAGGTAATTACTATGAAATTGCACATATTTAAAGTTATTATGATTATCAATTTTTAAAAATTTCATGACTAAATATTTGAGCTGGAAGCACTGAGATAAATGAATGAAAATTTTGTTCCAAGGATAAATTGAATGATTGTACTTTAAAAGGAGATAGTGTCCTGAGTTCTGAAGAAATGATACAAAATCCTATCATGACTATCTTCGTTCTTCTGATTCTAAGAAAATGCAAAGACATTTGCATTATGTATGAGAAGAGATCTTCTGCAGATGAGAAAGAAGACTTTAATTTTTATTATGTGCTATTTTTCCTTTGAAGTGCAATACTGCCTGAGAGTTAATTGAAATTAGACCCACACATTTAATTTCAGGCTGAATTAGTTACTCAGGAACATTTCCTTAATCACCATCCATCACTTGTTGGACATTTTTAGGTATCTCTCAAAACAGTATTTTGGAGAATTAGAAAGGACAATAGATTTTTAAAAAAAATGCTATATCAAGGTTTACCTATTGTGGTCATTTCACCAATATTTTAAACTTCTATAGGCTCAAAATTAGTTAATAAATATTGAGGGCTCTTTGGTGACCCTAGTTTTATGACTTATCCAAAGAAAGAAACATATTAATTAAAGCTTTTCTGAAAAATAAATGTTACAAAATGAGTAATTATAAAGTGGCAATTGAGTCACCATAAGAAAATGATTGTTTGTTCCCCCTCCTTTGAAAAGCTTCAACCATTCTCAGACTCTGTATAAAAAGAGAGAGAGAGAGACAGAGAGAGGAGTTCTCAGTAAGATGGCTGCATAGGAGTCACATTAATCCAGCCTAAGGAAGGATTTGAGAAAAAGCATAGCAAAATACACTCTTCATTTGATAAGTGAAGGTGTATAGGATTTTATCTGCCACAGCAGAGAAGTAGGAGAGACTAAGTTCTATTGCAAAGGAGGAAATTAGCCAGAATCCCACTGAGGAGCTTGTGGCCATGGACCCGATCCATGCAGAACCTCATGGACCTGTGTGCCTGCTTGGCACCCAACTGTAAGAGCAGAAAACAAATAAGGAGATTTTCCAACCTTATCAACCTCCTTATAAGGTCAAGAAACCTGAAGGGGAGGCAACAAAGGAGCTGCTGAAGAGGTCACAGGTGGGACCAGATTAACTCCAGGTTTATTGTACTCTCTCATCCTCAAACTGATAACACAGTGACCCTCTGGAGAACATATTCAGCTCCCAGTGGCAGAGCATCCAGCATAGCTGATCAGTATACCAGATTCACAACACAACACAGAGGGATCAAGGAAGGCACTCAACATTGTTGAGATTTGAAGCTATCCCCAAAGGTAATGAGGCCAAATGACAAATAGCAGGTACATAGGCATAAACTGGAAGTGCTAATCTCAGGTTCGCTTTACCTTTCTCAATCAAGCTGTATATGCAAGTTGACAACTGTTGCCCTTGGTACTTTTAAATTCATAGGGACTTTCTAATTTTATTCTACCATTATTGAGGGCAGGTCCTGATTCAGACCCAGGCTGAACTAGAGCCCATTTCAGAACAGAAATTTCAACCTCCCAGCTGACAGCATTAAGTGTGTAGAGCAACATGCATCCATAGGGATTTTGGTTTTATAAGATTATCTGTTTGTTTCAATCCTGGCACTTGCATACTCTGTGCTGGATTTTATTGACTGTGTATATTTCTCAGCTGAATTTTAGAATTTGCCAGTAAATTGCTTTACCTAGCCCAGGAGAATACATGAGTAGCAGACCAACTGAAAATCTAGGATTACTTCTGTGGTTGGATTGGAGTACAAGAGGTACAGAAACATTCAGAAGATACATAAAGTTGAATTTCCAAATCCAAAATCATTGCAAATTATTAGAAAACCTAAGCATCAAATCAACTCACAATGCACAAATTGCAACATTATGATACAATAAACAGAAAGAATCAAGCAATACAATTCCACCAAAAATTATAAATCCATCAGAAATGGCCCCCAGTGACAGTGTTTTAGATGATATGCTTGACAATTTTTTTTTTAATGACTCTATCTGTACTCAAAGAAGCAAACAAAGGAATTAAAGAAGAAAACAAACTCCTGAAGGAATCCAAAGAGAACACAGGAAACCATCTTAATGAAATAAGGAGGTCGCTACAAGACGTAAGTAAAGATATAGAAATACTGAAGAAAAGCCAGGCAGAAATTCTAGCACAGAAAAAGACAGTCAGTCAAATAAAAAACTCAGTGGAATTTCAAAATATCTGAGAGAGTATGAAAATATCAAACATAAGAATTCAGGGTATAGTAAAAGGAGGAGAATTTCAATCCAGAGGATTAGTGGACGTTTTCAACAAAAACATAGAAGAAATATTTCCCCAAACTGGGGAAGAAATGCCAATGCATATAAAAGAAGGTTTTAGAACACCAAACAGACAAAAATTGGAGAAAAACCTTTTCTTGCCATGTTATAATTAAACTGCTAAACATATAATCCAAAGAAAATATATTGAAAGCAGTTAGAGAGAAAAAGCAAGCCCATCAGAATAACTGCAGATTACTCAACATAAACTTTAGAAACCAGAAGGGTTTGCAATGATACATTCTGAGTTGTGAAAGATAACAAATGACAAACAAAAACACTTTAATATTCCAAGCTAACTATTAAAATTGAAGGCAGATTAGGATATTTCACAACAAAAACAGGCTAAAGGAATTTATGACAACTAAACCAGCTCTATAGAAAATACTTGAAGGAATCCTTCATACTAAAGACAAAGGAAAGAACACACATGAGGAAACAGGAAAAATAAACCATTCTCAAATAACAGTTAAAGAAAGAGAGTAAAGGGAAAGAGGAAGCACTACAAAACAAGAAATATGATGAGAACAAACACATACCTTTCAATAATAACTCTTAATATCAATGGCTTCAATGCTCCAACCATAAGACACATGCTTACAGACTGGATTAAATGGCTAGATCCTGTTGTTTGTTGCCTTCAGGAAATTTATCTCTCAATAAATGATAGACACTGTCTTAGGGTGAAAGGATGGAAAATGGTATTTCAAGCAAATGGGCCTGGAAAGAAATAGGGGTTGCTATCCTAATATCTGACAGGATAGACTTCAAACGAACACTAGTGAGGAAAGATAAAGAAGGTAATTTGATACTGATTAAAGGAAAAGTCCAACAGGAGGACATTACAATCCTAAATGTTTATACACCTAACATGAGGGCTCCCAATTTCATCAAAAACTCACTATTAGAATTAAGGTTACCGATAATACCAAACACAATTGTAGTGGGTAATTTCAATACCCCACTCTCATCAATTGACAGATCACCCAGAAACAAATAAACAGGGAGACATCTTAAATTAAATGATGTCATGGAACAAATGTACCTAACAGATATCTACAGAACATTTCATCCAAATGCTACAGAATATACATTTTTCTCAGCAGTGCAAGGAACATTCTCCAAAATAGAACATATATTAGGATACAAAGTAAACCTTAACAAATACAGGAAAGTTGAAAAATCCCTGTTACTCTATCTGAATACAGTGGTGAATAAAAGAATACAAGTGAATACAAGAAATACTACAGAGTATATAGAATTTCATGTAGACTAAACAGTAAATTATTGAATGATGAATGGGCCATTGGAGAAATCAAAAAGGAAATCAATAAATTCATAGAATCAAATGATAATAGGAATACAATAAAACAATAAAAACCTTTGGGACACAATGAAGGCAGTTCCAAGAGGGAAATTTATATGTTTAAATGGCTATATTAAGAAATTAGAGAGTTCCCGAATAAACAATTTAATGCTTCACCTCAAGGCCTTGGTAAAGGAAGAACAGGGCAAACCAAAAATCACTAGATGGGAAGAAATAATAAAGATTAGGACAGAAATTAATGAAATAGAAACAAACAAAAGAATACAAAGAATCAATGAAAGGACAAACAAGATTGATAAACCCTTAGCAAATCTGACCAGAAGAAAGAAAGAAGAGACAAAAATTAACAAATTTAGAGATGAAAAAGCTACCATGACAACAGACACCAAAGAAATTCAAAAGTCCTAAGGACATACTTTAAGAATATATAGGCCTCGATGTTTGTAAAATCTGAAAGAAATGTATAATTTCCTTGATTCATATGACCTATCATAATTAAATGAAGATGAGATAACTCATTTAAATAAACCTATAACAAGTACGGAGATCCAAGCAGTTATAAAAATATTTCTCAACTAATTATACCAGACCTTCATGGAACAACTAACACCACTGTTTCTCAAACTTTTCCATAAAATAGAAAAGGAACGAATTCTACTGAATTTCTTCTAGGAAGCCAGCATCACCCCAACGCCAAAACCAGACAAAAACAAACAACAACAACAACAACAAAAAAAAAGAATATTACAGAGCAATCTCCCTCATTAACATAGATGCGAAAATTCTCAAAAAAGTATTGGAAAACAGGATATATATCATAAAGGTTATTTACTCTGACCAAGTAGGCTTTATCCCAGAGTTTCAGGGATGGTTCAACATATGCAAATCGATAAGTGTAATACAGCACATAAATAGGCTGAAGGACAAAAATCACATGATCATCTCAGTAGATGCAGAAAAGGCTTCCAACAAAATCCAACAACCCTTCATGGTAAAAGTCCTACAGAAATTGGGAGTAGAAGGAACATGTCTCAACATAATAAAAGCCATTTATGACAAACCTACAGCCAACATAATACTAAATGGGGAAAACCTTGAAGATTTTCCACTAAATTTAGGAAAAGTACAAGAGTGTTCACTGTCCCCACTTTTATTTAATGTAGTACTGAAAGTCCTAGCTATAGCAATAAAGCAGGAGACACTCATAAAAAGGATACAAGTTGGAAAGGAAGAGATTATCTTTTTATTTTTTTTGCAGATGATATGATTCTATGCATAAAGGACCCTAAAGACTCTACCAGCAAACTTTTAGAGACAATAAATACATTTAGCAACATATGAGGATACATGCCTGGTACTGAAAACTTAATCAGAAGCCTATGCCAGGGGAAGTATTGAGTTTTAGGGGTATAAAGCCTGCTCTTGTCTGGCTAAATGCTTATATTATTCTCACCAAACTGCCCTGAAAGCACTACACTTTATATTAATATTCATATATTAATGCTACTCTCATTTTTGATTACAGAAGTGTCTCTTTATTAGATAGCAGTGACCACTGGGATGAGCCAAAAGGTAGCTGAGAAAAAGTGACAGAGGAGTGTTTAGCACTGAGACATCTCTATCTCACCTTCCAAGGCTCAGGGTTCATTGTGGAATAGGTGGGAGAAAAAATGTAAGAACCAAAGGATGTGTGCCACACCTTACAATGCAACTGCCCAGACAGAAATTGGCCTTGACATCCATGACCTTGCAGGACCTATCTGGACCTTCACATGACCCACATAATAGGAGGAAAAGATGGTGACATCAAAATAAAAGAGGCACTAATGGAGTGAGGGAGGGCATATAATGGAGAGTGGAGTTGTAAAGAGGAAAGTGGGGGAGGGGAGGGAATTATTTTTATTGTCGGTAAGTATAGAAGTTGTTAATAAAAATGTTAAAAAAAAACCCTGAACCCTTTTACTTGCCTCTCCTGAAGCCAACTAGCTCTCCATTTCTATACCTATAATGTATTAGCTGCTAACCATGTCACTTCTGTTGTAGAAACAATAGATAAAGGTTTCTGTTGGTGACATAAGGCAGGATAATATAACTACACATTGCTCAATGAGATGTCTATTAGCATCAAGGTGCCTGAAAACTTTATTTTATCAAATTTTATGAAACTACCAAACTCCTCCTCGTTTCTCCTTCCATTTCCCTTGCATGGCCCATAATCAGTTTGTCTGTGCTAATGGTGAATAAAGTGCCAACACCCTTTTGGGTATTAATTTTTCTTTCAAATACTTCCTACTCCAAGCACCAGGACTCAGTGCTTGTTGTTTTGCTGCACAGTGGGCACTCAAAACTCATTTTCAGTTTTAGTAATAAGATTAAAGAAGGTCCTGTTTCCTTGGTCAAAAGAAAGGCACCCAATAGTCCTGTCTCAAAACGCAATATATGGAAATACATTTCCTTTTTATGGTTCTAGGAAAACAGGTTTTTTTGTTTTGTTTTGTTTTGTTTTGCTTTTTAACAAGTGAACAGAAATCTTTTATTTTTTCCTCAAAGCATCAAGGTGCTACTTATATACAGATAAATTGGAGAAGTGTATTGGGAGAGGGAATTATCATGGTTTATTGTCAACAACAATAATAATAATAGTAGTAATAAAGAAGTGTATTTGTTGGTCACTGTTTGGATCCTAAGTACACCACCATACTGGTGATATACCTCCAAAATGACAACTATCAATTAATCCTAGTCCTCCTAAATGTATATTATTGGAGAAAATAAGTCATTTCTACTTGTGCCAGCATGTCAACACATAAGCAGACTGTATCAGCATTTGAACTGCTCCTCTCCACAGAATTCAACTTCTGGTTTCTGTCACCTGATGAAGCCTAAAATATCCTTTGGGGGCTGGAGATATGGCTGAGCAGTTAAGGCGCTTGCCTGCAAAGCCAAAGGACCCAAGCTCAATTACCCAGCACTCACATAAACCAGATGCACATGGGGGCATACATATCTGGACTTAATTTGCAGTGGTTTAAGGCCTTGGCACACCCAGTCTCTTGTTCTGTATCTGTCTCTTTCTGTCTCAAGGAAGTAAGTAAAAAACTTAAAAAGAAAATACCCTTTGGTATTCACAGGACTGGTGGTGACAAATGGCAGGGCAAAACAAAAGGAAGCTATGAATTCACACAAGGCCCATCATTGCACCCCTGTATTTTAACAAACCAGCCACAATTACTGATTGCTTTTCTTTTTTTTAAAATTTTTTGTTGCTATTTTTATTTATTTATTTGAGACCTACAGACAGAGAGAGAAAGAGGCAGAGAGAGAGAGAAAGAGGCAGAGAGAGAGAGAGAGAGAGAGAGAGAGAGAGAGAATGGGCGCGCCAGGGCCTCCAGCCACTGCAAACGAACTCCAGACTCATGTGCCTCCTTGTGCATCTGGCTAACGTGGGTCCTGCGGAATTGAGCCTCCAGCCGGGGTCCTTAGGCTTCACAGGCAAAAGCTTAACCGCTAAGCCATCTCTCCAGCCCTGATTGCTTTTCTAAATGGCATGAATACGCATTAAAAAAGTCTTAACATTTGGATTTTACTGTATCTAGTAAAATATGGACAACCTTACAAAATTATCACATTTTCCCTCCCCAAAATAGGCTACATATAAAATGTCTCTTCAGAATCACTGGCTGCCTTTTCTTTTCCTTTACCCTTTTTTCCCTGAGCATGCAGGCACGGGAGTCTTCTGTACTTCACTGGAAATAGGCTGTTTGTAAGCAATTTCATTATCTTTATCGTCATTCATGTCGGTCACTTCTGATTTTCGTTTTTCCAAAAACGTTGGCGTTTTGAAACTGCTTTCTTCTTCCGTTTCTTAGCTATTCCCAAAGTTGTTTTTATCACATGCTAGGCAATCGTTCTACCACTGATCTGTTTTTATAGGCCTGGCAGTACCTTAATTTCTTTGTACTATCTGCCTTTATGTACTCATTTTTTTCCATGTCCATCTCTATGGAAGTAGCACCGATTTTAACACCCCCGTGGCAGAGGCAGGGCTGCGATGGACTGATTCTGGTTTCAGTAATTAACCCTTGCTAATAAGTGAGTCCATGCAAGCAGTTTCTTGATGTACACACACACACACACACACACACACACACACAATCTATTGTGAATTAATAGCTTGAAAGTGTGGGTAGCCATTTAAAAATTGTCTCTTTTTAACCACAGTTTCATGTTAATAGAATTATTTTCAAATTACTTATAAATCTGAGATATATGGAATAAGTGATTGAATTAACCTGAAGTGCTTAGTTTGAAAATGACAGGATCATCAGTTAGATAGAATAAATTTCATCTTTCTTCCTTACAGAACGTTAATTCTCAGCAACACTTTTAAGAAATAATTTATATCAGTTCTCATGTATGAAGACCCTTCAGTTAAAAATGCAAATGAAGGAACATAAATTCAATCATAGCACTTCTTACACAGATGTGTTCTTCTAAGATCTATGTATTCTCTGTAGTTATACACATGTGCAAGAAACATAATAGGATAGAATCTTACTTTAGTGACATTCTTTCATTGTGTGTGTGTGTGTGTGTGTGTGTGTGTGTGTGTGTGTGTGTATCTTTGAGCCAAACTCCTTATACTGTCTAGGAAGTAGAAATGGAAAAGAAGAGGCCTAATTCTCCATGGCGAAGAGAAGAGAGCCAATGATCCCACTAGTTTTTTATTTTTTTCTTAGAATAGTCATTATATATGTTATTTTTATCTCTCTTTGAACCTTATGTAGGTCTTTTTTAAAATCAAAATGATCTTCCTTATAGCTTTATGATTTGGAATGTCCATCTCTGGCGTCTGGGAAGCTCTTCTGTGAAATCCAGTCATCAAGGAAGATGAAGCTCCTTTCTTTTACCTTCACAGAGAGAGTCAGAACATGACTTTGGTGAGGATCTTACTCCAAAACCATTTCCCATAGAGTAAGTATTTGAGACTCATACCTTTGCAGGCAGGAAGTGTCTGCCATTATTTTTGAGAGAATGTATGGATAAAATTTAGATGCATAAAATCTTGAAAAAGATAAACTGATGAATACAGTATACTACAGTAAGACAAATTAGTCTAAATGAAATAAAACCACTGCCAATGAGTCACAAAGCAGATATTTTGAGGGTAATGTTTGATTTCTTCACTCATTGATTTTAGTTTTGTATTATTTCCTTTACTTAATGGAAATTTTATTCAGTTATACCTATTTTTATTTATGAGAGAGGAGAGAAAGAGGGGGAAGGAGGAGGAAGGAATGGGTGGAGAGAGAGAGACAGACAAAGAAAGAAAAGAAGAAAGAATGGGTTCCAAAGTCTCTTTCCATTGTAAATGAATTCCAGGTGCATATGCCATTTCGTGCATTTGGTTTTTATTTCGGTATAAGGAAATCAAACCTGGGTTAGCCAGTCTTCATAAGCAAGCACATTTAGTTGCTGAGCCACCTTCACAGTCCCTTAATGAAAATTCTATAGTGATGACCTCTTTATTTTTATGTTTTAGCTTTGTGCAAAGTAAATTGAAGATCTCAGACTGGCAACAACATTTATTTCAGAGGATAAAATAAATGATATTTTGGATAGTCCTAAAAGATATTTCGCCCTTTTAATAATAAAATTATTCTTGGGCAACAATTGCCCAATCTGATGACATCTATATTGACTTTGACACTTCCTTTAAACTGTCTTGTGAAGCTAATGATTTAGATTTAGAATATTACTTTTTATTACTTATTTGAGAGGCAGAAAGAAAGAGCAAGGGAGGGAGGGAGGGAGGGAGGGAGGGAGGAAGAGAGAGAGAGAGGGAGAGAGAGAATGGGCTTCTGCCAATAAACTCCAGACACATGGGCCCCTTTGTGTGTATCTGTGACATTGCGCTTATATCACTGGGTGTCTGATATGTGGGACCTGGAGGTTCAAACATGAATTCTTAGGCTTCACAAGTAAGTTCCTTAACCACTAAGCCATCTCTCCAACCCTAGTATATTGGTTTTTATTAAAGATATAAATGAAGTGTTCTTTGATATTTACTATTCAATGACTTCTGTGATGATTTTATTTCATAGATGTGTGGAATTTCTCTTAAGCATTGGTAATTGGACATAATTAACAACTAAAATGCCAACTAGAAGCATGGATATTTTCATGCAAAATGCACACAAATATGTTTGTTATCTTCATGTTAGAAAATCCTAATCACAAATTTTCACTTATTCTGCTACATACTTCATGTTTACACACCAATGAATAATCCTAAATAGCATTCCATAACCTTGCATATGTATGCTGTCAAGAGAAAGAGAGGGGAGGGGAAAGGGACAGAAAAGGAGAGAATTTGCTCACCAAGACTCCCTTCTACTGGAAATGAACTCCAGATACATATGCCACTTTGTATATCTGGCTTTATATGTTGTGGTGATTTGAATTAGGAGTCTCTCATAAACTCACATGTTCTGAATTCTGGGTAACCAGCTGGTTGCAATTTGGGAATTGGAGCCTCCTGGAGGAAGTGTGTTTTGGGAGGGTTGGCTTATAGATGCTATAGCCAGGTCCCCTTGCCAGTGTTGGGCACACTTTCTGGTCTCTGTTGTCCATTTGATGTTGCCCAGGAGTTGCCCAGTACTCTGCACATGCCATAGTTTTTCCCTGCCATCATGGAGCTTCCTCTTAAGTCTGTAAGCCAAAATAAGCCCTTTCCTCCCAAAAGCAACTTTGGCTGGGTGATTTCTGCCAGCAATGGGAAGCCTACTGCCACACATGGGTCCTGGGGAATCAACCCAGGCTGTCAGACTTTGAAACAATCTCTCCAGCCCTTCTTTTGAAAATTTAAACTATGTATGTTGGATTTTTTGAGTAGCTTCTCAGGCTTTGTAGGTTGAAATAAAGTCCTCACAGTACATTATTAATAGAGAAGAGGATTAGTTGAGTAATGGTATGTAGACTTCTGGGCTGTTGGTAGTCAATTAGGATGAGGTAATGCCCTACGCATGGAGCCCACATGACTGAATATTGCTGGCTTTATCAGAAGAAAGAGCAGAAGGGTGCATCTATAATGAACACATTTCCTCCCTGTTACTTGCCATGTGATACTTTCGGGTCTCTGTCAGCCATAAGGCCACAACGAGATAGATGTGGCCTCCAGATCTTGTTCCTTCAGGACTTTGAGCCAAAATAAGCTTGATACCTTCTCTAGACTTTTTTGTACTTCACTACAACAACAAAAGATAGGCTAGTGTGATAATCATACATGCAAGTGACTTTATAGTTATAGGAAAAAAAACACCATATTTCCAAAGACAGATTTGGTATTGTGAGATAAACCCTGAGGGTTTGCCAGCTGTGTTCTACTCCAAACAAGCTCCATTGCTTCAGATTCTTATTTACCTCAAAAGAACTAGGGTTTGCTACATAGGTGTGGCTATCTATATTGCTATCTTTTAATTTGATCTATTGATTACCGGTTTTATAGCATTCAAGAGCGATATTTCTTAATTCTTTTATCATTCTTATGCTCTCATACTACTACATTATTAATAGTGTTAGAAACTGCCTAAGTAGAATAACATTATGTTAAAACAACCAAAGTCAGTATAAGTTAAATTCAGGTAAGAAAAAAGTATTTTGATGAGCTAAGTGGATTAGCTTGGTATAATGAGATTATCTAAGCTAAGCAATATGTGGGACATGTACCTGATAAATATTTAATAGGATATTTTGCTTCTTTATATTTTACTTTAAGGTTGATGGGTAATTAATTTTGCATGGTTAATATAGTAAGTAAATAATAACTTTAATAACTATCCATTCTTTGGGCAACTATATCAGCTTTTATCTAACTCCTTCCACCCATGTTACCTTAATAGCACCTCATAACAGTCTTTCTGCAGCTTTGATTTTTACTGCATAATTTCACAACTTTTAGATCCAAGAAACCCAGTTGGGGTTTTCGTCTATTTCTGTGGGTGACAATTATGAACATTTAATAGTTATCTACCCATAATATTTAGTTTTAATTTCTTCACAAACATTTATATGCTTCATGTATTAAATTCAATCCTATAAAAAGACAAATCTTGGGGGTTCAGGAGATGGTTCAGCAGTCAAAGACACTTGCTTGTAAAGCCTGACAACCCCGTTCCATGCTTTAGTACCCGTGTATAGTCAGTTGCACAAAGTGGTGCAAGAATCTGAACTTTGTTTTACTGGCAAGAGGCCATACAAGGCCCATTTCTCTATCTTCACTCTTGTTTAAATAAATAAATAACAATATTCAAAAGTGACTAATGTTGAATCTGGACAAAAAGGATAAAAAGAGCTTTCATTTCAATCAGACACACTTGCTACTGTGGTCTGGGGCAAGTGATAGCTTGAGCCCAGATTCAGCTAGTAACATACCAGGATAACACCTAATTGACCACAAATAATGTATTTTTCTGGGTTATCATGTAAGTGCTCAATAGTTCTTTATGTTTTTAATGAAATTAGTTTTTTTCCTCATTAATCAAATTTGACTTTTAGAGAGTCATACTTTGTAAAACCCAAGGTCTTTCCATTCATTTTTTTTTTTTTTTTTTTTTTTTTTGGTGCTGTGGACCAAACCCAGGGCCTTGGGCTTGGTAGGCAAGTGCTCATCCACTGAGCTAAATCCCCAACCCCACCATTCTTGTATTCATATATTCTAGCCCACATTAATGGTGATTCAGTGTACAGAATATGGTATGGTGCAAAGCCAAATTTACAAGTTATATTTCCAACCTGTTTCATCATCCTTTGAATGAAGAACCAAGTAAGTAGTTTAAATATTCTGTTTTAAGAAATTACTAATTTCAATCAATGTCTGTGTAGTTAGAAGTTAATGTTATAATAAATCATATTTCAAATAGGAAAGAAATAGTTCATAAAAACAGTCAGAGCACTAGCAGCAATTACCTGTAACTTCTAAATAAAAGAGGCAGTATAAAATAATATTAAGTTTTTGAAAGGAACATTTAGGTGAAAAAAGTTAAATAAAGTTAAGATTGAATGGTGATTAGTTTTAGATTATTTCTAGGATAGCACAGTAGCATATAACATATGGGATTCATATAAAGGTTGCCATTTTTGTTAAAAATAATTTTTACTAAGTAAACAGTATAAATAATTGGAAGGGAAATGCATGTGATCTGTTTCCAAATGTTTTCTTATAGCTAAGTTGAATATATTATAATATTCATTAGGTATTTTCTATACATAAATTAACATGTAAATGTAAAACTAATTAGTAAGAAGAGGGTGCTCATTAGTCATCCAAAAACAATGGCAATTTTTCATTTTACTATGCTTTCAGATGTTAATTATTTAACGAGTAGCTTCCTTTAAAACTACAGTCTTGTGAATAACCAGATGTGTCATTATATTGTGATAATGTGATAAATATTCTCAAGTATATCAGCTCTAGAAGTCTTAAGTATATATGGTATAACAAGTTGACTGAATAAGGCAGCTCTATTTTATCAGCAACAATTGGGTCATATGTGAAAATAAATACATATTTGCTATAAATTCTACATTGAGATAGTGTCACAGTGAATTATGGTCCTCCAATAGGACATTTCTTAAGGAGAAACTCAGGGATAGAATGAAAGAAAAATGATGTATATCCTTACACTCACTGTGTTCACACTTAGCAATTAAAAATAATTTATTTATGAGAGAGAGAGAGAGAGAGAGAGAGAGAGAGAGAGAGAGAGAGGGAGAAAATTAGCATACCAGGGACTCCAGCCACTGCAAATGAACTCCAGATGCATGGGTCATCTTGTGGATCTGGCTTCCTGTGGGTTCTGGGGAATGGAACCTGGGACCTTAGACTTTGCAGGTAAGTTCATTAACTGCAAACCCATTTCTCCAGCCTACATTTAGCAATTTTAAGGTGTTAACCAATAAAATTTCTCTCTCATTCAAGATTACAATTGATATTTCTTTCTGTAGACACTGAATTTAAGATAAATTTTCACTATTTTTTTTTATTTTTTCCTCATAATTTGTTGTACTACACTAACATTTTGGAGTATTTTACATTTTTACAGTAAAGCTATGAAACTCTCATCACACACAAACTATGAAAATGTCTTGTACATGTATGTATGTATGAAACATTTTCATAGTTTACACACACACACACACACACACACACAACATTTTTGATGGAGAACTGTGCTTGATAAATAAGTTTTGCAAACACAAAAAAAAATTGTTAAAAAAAACTGTAGATTCATGACCATTTTCTGAGAATTAGTACAAGGAACTCTGATATATTTTTAGTTGGTTTCTACTGACGACATGTTGCTTAACTGTATATAGTGTAGTATCACAAGCAGAAAATTACCACTGATGCAGACCATTGACTTGATATGTATTCTCCAGTTACATGTGCATTCTTTTGTGAGAGTGTGCATGTTAGTTCTGTGAATATGTGCAGATGGATTTAAATGTCTTCCACCGCCAAGATGCAGTGTTATTTCATCGTAAGAATTCCTTGTACTGCAGTGACTAGCAGTGATGTTTTACCACTTTCAATGATGGTGTCAGGCACTGTGAGGTCATGGATATCCTGGCCATTTTGTGTCTGGAGGAGCATGTTGTAAGGAGTCCTACCCTTCCTTTGGCTCTTACATTCTTTCTACCTTCCACAATGGACCCTGAGCCACAGATGGTGTGATTAAGATATTTCAGTCCTGAGCACTCCTCTGTCACTTCTTCTCAGCACCATTCCCAAGGTCACTGAAAAGAGAAGGTTCTCTACCAAAAGTGAGAGTAACATTAATATATGGGTATGGACATTAAGAGAAATGCTTACTGGGAAGTTTGGTGAGTATAGTATATACACTTAGCCAGACACCAGCAGATATTACACCCATAGGGCTCATAACAACCCCTGTTGTAGTTTTTCAGTATCAGGGATGTATTCCCTTCCATGGGTCAGGCCTTCAGTCAAATTAGAGGGAGGTTGGTTTCCCCCTAACAGATGTGCCACTATTGCACCCGTTGGCTAATTTGGCCTGGCTGGCCAAATATAAGGCTTAGATTGTCCACTGTTGGGTATCTTCACTGGTGATTTCTCTCTCTTCCATTGAACTGCATGCAGCAGAGCTTTTCCCAGCCTTCTGTCAGCTGCTCTACATTGAGGAGGATTTTAGCTCAGCCCCAGCAGGGTTTCTCAGTGCTGTTGCAGCCCAAGTATGTGGAGTCTTCAGCCATAGGGTCTTACCATCTATTCCTGGTGGGAAATCAAGGGCCTTGGCAATGGCCTGTATTTTGGGGGAAGCATCAGAGACCTCCCTGGTCAACAACTCACTGGAAGGTTTCCCCTCCCTGGCACTGAAAATCTAGTAATAATCTATGGCTCCTGTGTGTTTTATGGTCCAAAACAGTAGGTTTCCATATGGCTTATCTATATCCTCTTAGGTTTTGATTAGCTCTTCTTCTACCTTTACTCAATGTCTTCCCCTGACTTCACTTAGTCCTTTTCACTCCCCATTAAGTATTGCTAATTTTTAAATGTAGTTTATATTTCTGTGCTCGGAACCCCTATATTTTTCACTTTTTTCTTATGAATTTCTTGGTCTTAATTTAAACATATATTAAATGTATTTAAATGTACCTTGTATTTCTGTTCTGATATTCCCTATATTTTCACTTATTTATTGCAAACATTCAGTTTAAACATAGTAAGGGTGTTAAAATCTGCTCAGCACATAGAAATACATAGAGTTATCCAGTTCCAGCTCTTGATCCCTTATGTAACTATTATCTGCTGATACCTTTTCTCTCTAAAAATCTTTCTTTCATTTTGAGATCATGAGTGCTTTTGAAAAATCCTATTCAGTATATATTGGATATTATATAATGAAATTCTGGATTCTGTTTGCATTAGTCAAGTCAACTTAACTTAAACAAATTTCATTGATTATGAGCTTTAGAGAGAATTTATTTTTTCACAGTTCTGGATGTTAGGAAGGTAAGATAGTGGTGGCTACTTGTTACCAGTGAGGACATTTTTTCTTGATTGGCAGATGAAAACCTTCTTCCTGCATCCTTATGTTGTGTGGAATAACTTCATCTTTCTTATTTTTACTTATCCTAAAGGCCACAGCATCTTTTTGTTTTTATTATCTTCTGAACACATGCTTCAACTCCAAATTCCATCATATGAGGGTTAGAATTTTAATATTAGAATGTGTGAGGTATAAGAGTGTTGATATGGAATTTTTTCCCATATTGATTTTTATGTGTGTATAATGCTGGGGATCAAACTAAATGTTCCATAACTGATGATAGAAGATAAATGCAGCCAAACATTGTGGAATTAATTTTAAAACTGTTTTCTTCTGTAGGCAATATTTCTGACCTCCATGAAGAGCACATGGTGTGAGCATTATGCTCTGTAGTGGGTCAGGCTAATGGGAATTGTGGAAGAACTTCAGAACTGTCTAGCTTCATCTCTTGCTTCAACATTTAGTCTTATTTGTCACAAATAAAGATTGTCCCCCTTTTAAAATAAAGTTTTCTTGATTTAAAACATTTTATTATTATTTATTAGAGAGAGGGAAAGAAAGTAGGTAGGTAGATGGATAGATAGATAGATGTGGTAGGGTTTCTAGCTGCTGCAACTGAACTCTAGATGCATGCATTATCATCTTGTACATCTGGCTTTACATGAGCACTGGAGAATCAAATCAGGGTCCTTAGGCTTTGCAGGCAGGAGAATTAACATCTGAGCCATCACTTCAGACCTTAAAATGAAGCTCTACATATGTGTTTTGTATCATAAATGTTACTTCAGTGTAATTTTATTAGTCAGGAATAAATATTACCAGTTTTCAATTAAGTAGGTATTACAGCTCTTAATGGAGTAATTGAGTTGATTTTAGAACTTAACAAAAATACACATCAGATAATATGGATCTATTAAACTATAATTCTTTGTGTAATGGAACTAAGCAATCTTCACCTTCATTGATTTTGTAGCTTGTCAATTAACATGCATTATAAAGTACTTTGCTTGGAATATATAAAACTAAAATTAACCCCAAAAGTCAATAAAAATTGAATATAACACTAGTACATTCAACCACAAATAGATACATTTTTGTTGTAATTCACAAATACTTAATATGTATGAAAATTACAATTAGTTGAAATAATTAAAATCTGTTTGTATAATATAGAATACAAACTTTATGAAGGTGTTTAAATAAACACCTTTGTATATTTAGCAAGCCAACACAACTTGAAAAGCAGCAGTTTATTGAACTTGGGTAGATATTTCTAAAGCTGGAATGAAAAAAAGTCACAATCATTACAGTCTATAGTACCTGATGAAATGAATGTACTCTAGCTCTTGGAGATGTGGAGAATGTTCATAATTTCTCCTGTCATTCTCTTTCTAAAATTAACATGACAACTACACTTTCCTTTGGCATGTTCATGTTTTGTTTCTTTTAATGACCCTAGGGATATGGGAACAGAGGAGAGGGAATAACAGAGTATAATCTATCTATATCTATATGTATCTATATCTATATCATCTCTATCTCTGTCACCTATATATTCAAAAGAAAGAAAGAGAGAAAGAAAGAAAGGGGAGAAAACATGGGCATACTCCAGATCTTCTGTCCCTGCAAACAAATTCTAGACATGTGTGCCACTTTTGTAACTTTTTTGCCACTTTATGTGGGGTATGAAGGAATTGAACCCTGGGCTATCAGGCTTTGCAAGCAATTGTCTTTAAGTACTAAACCATTTCTCCATTCCATGGTCAGTTCATGTATTTTAATACCACAGAATATTGAAATATAATGAACAGTAATGAACAGAGTTTCAAAGAACAATGATAACTTTAAGAAAATAACTTGTGCTATACCTAGAAATTCTATGAATGATCCTAAAATCTCAACTTAACTCTTAAACAGTCACTGAACCCAACAGAATATTCATTCTCTCTCCTGGAATGTTACTGAACCTAGAAACAGGATTGACTAACCCAAGTCTTAGAATGCAAATGAATCATTCAGAGCTGGTTCTGGGTGTGGTAGAGGAAATGATGTACTTGAGTGTATTTTGGTTTCTTTTCTATCTTAATCCCCAAGATCTTCAAACTTATAGAACTAGAGCCCACAGGGATGTTTGGCAGTTCTATTTTTAACAAAATTTTCTAGTAATTTATTTACCTCATCTCATAAAAATATGATAAGCTTATATTTAACATCATAAATCATAAAACAGAATAATCATGAAGCTTCAGTAGTAATATTAAGAAATATAAGAAACATTGTTATTTTATTCTTCATTGAATTAATGATTATGCCCCAGTTGTCATTTATTAACTATTCTTTTACAGACTTACATTCTATAGTTTCTACTATAACTATAAGAGGGAACTTTACTTGTGAGGATAAGGCTGTAAATAAATTTTCAATTTCAAAAGATTATTCCAAAGCCATCAGATATTGTGCTAGAGAAAATTTGTAAAGATTGATTGAAATGGCTTTGTTTGTATAGTTTTGATCCTTTATGAGGCCAGTTTGATTTAACAGTATGTTTCCAAGCTATTGTGTCGAATTATAAACCAATCAATTGAGCTATGAGAATTATTTTTGATATTTAAGCTAGCTGATTTGCAGCATCAGAAGAAGTCATGTAATCTAGATCTGCTTTTTTCCACATGAGTATTGAAACACACAACAGCTTTTGCCCTAGTCTTGGAATTTTGAGATGGGTATTAGGACTAAGTCCTTTGCAGGAGACCTAAAAAGTATGAAGTGCATTGAATGAACATAAAAGGACACCATATCTACCAGAGAAAAGAATGCTGAGGACCTATGGTTACAAGGCAAAAAGATGTAAGGAAATGAAGACCAAGAAATGACCCCATGGCCAAATGCAATTGTACTTATATATGTTGAACTGAAGGAGCTAATGTTGGCCAGCTCATGATAAGACTGTTATGGATTGGGATTGTATCCCCTTCCAAATGTAGGAATATAGAACTAGAGTAACTGTCATCTTTCACAATTCCCTTCAGACACTCATGTTGCTTATTTAATCAGCTTGGAGTTTCTTTTTGACTCTGTTTTTGCTTTCTCATTGAGTTGTATTATGATTTTCTTCACCTTTTCCTATATTGCAACTTTTTCTTGTTTTCTGGATTTTGCACTTCAGACTGCAGGTGTTAAAAGAGTAAAAATCTATCAGGTCTTGATTTGCATTGTATTCCTTCTCTTCAACTAATTTCTGAGTTGACCCCTGAATTCTATGTCTTCATGTTCTATTCACTCCCATCTACTTAGCTACTGGGCCCTTCCTGAGGTGCTTGTGAAGATGTATACAGAGAGGGCTGAGGAAAGATTTTGTTAACTATCTCAGTATTACATTATTAGAAGAAGATATTTAGAGTATGAGAGACAGATTGAGGTTTGAGTCCTGATGCTGTTAATAAACATGGTTGCTGTGCTTGATTTACTCAATTCCTGGTTTTTACATTTGACTATCAAAGCTACCAGTATTTATGGAGGAATGTTAGGCAAAGAGCTTCATATTTCATCTGCTAAATTGATAAAGGTGGTCACTGGTTATGGTGGATCACATTCATAATCCTTGAACTCAGGAGGCTGAGGCAGGAGGACCCACCATAAAGATTTTAGAGCACATGCCTACTTCCTATACACAAATATTACATCACTATACACAAAGTATATTATTGTTTGGGATAAAAGATAATGTAAACACTTTCCCTCTCTAAGACACATGTGCTATTAATAAATATAATAATAAATATATGACTGATGAGAGACAGCATGAGCTAAACTTTGATTGGAACTGGGAAGAGATTTGGGGCAGATTTTGAAGTGACCCAAATAGTAAACAAAGAAGAGTATTTATTTGTTGGATTGAGTTTATCAGAAGAGGATATGAGGCAACAAGGCTTTAACTTCAGACTGCACTTTAATGCAGGTTTCGCTGACTTAAAAGCTAATCAAGAATCTGCAAGGTCACAGCTTGGTGTTGCCTGGTATATGATTCCTGTCACCATGGTTTCACTGACTCTGCACTTGTCAAGATCACCATGGCTCTCTAAGTGCTGTACTTACTCCAATGTTTTCTCCAAAAGTACTTTTCATTGAACAATGTCATAGAACATGTGATATTTCTGCCTAATAGATTTTAAACATAAAAAAGAGAACATCAGTATAGATCCTGAAAGCAATCTAAAAATCTCATTTTGAGAGCAACACTTACAAACAGGAGGCATTACTAATTAAAAATATGCCATAGAGCTGGGCATGGTTGTACATGCCTTTAATGCTAGCACTCAGGAGGCATAGGTAATTGATTTGCTGTGAGTTGTAAGTAAGGTTGCGACTACATAGTGAATTCCAGGTCAGCCTGGGCTAGAGCGAGACTCTAGCTTGTAAAAAAAAAGTACCAAATTCTTTCTGCCATTTTTCTACAGTGGTGCCTGAGCCTTGGAGGGTGTGATAGACTTGTCTCACTCAGTGCTGAATGCTCCACTGCCACTTCTTCTTGGCATTTTGATAAGATTAAAAAACAAAACAAGGACTTCCGGTTAAGATGGCGGCGTAGGTACCACGCCAAAGCAGCCTGGGGGGAAAAAGACCAAAAAAGCTCAGCAAAATACACACTTTTACTAAAAAGTGAGGAGTATAGGAAATTGAAGCAGCAGGGGAGAAGTAGGATACATCCAGAGCATCCAGAGCCCGCACAGGCCGGCAAAAGCGGCCCCGGCAGCTCCGCCAACCGCGGTGGTGGTGTGGTGCACCAGAAAGCCACAGGGCTCAGCTCTAGCTGCAGGAAATACCAGGTGTGGGAGCTTCCCCTCACACCGGAGCTCTCCGCAACTCAGGAAACGTGAAGGGAGAGTGGCAGTGAGCAGCGGAGGAGCAGACTGCGAGGTAGAAGAACACGTTGAGCAGCGAGAGAACAAGAGCAGCTGTGGCTTCCTCCCCTCCCCAACTCCTGAGCCCAGCTCCAGCAAACAGAGCAGCGTCCCAGGACCCAGCCACGCCAACTAGAGCCAGCAGCAGGACCCAAGTAGGAGCACAGTTTGGCAGCAACATCAGCAGCTCCAGAACCGGTACCAGTGGCCCCAGCAGCAGCAGACCCAGCAGCACCAGCTACAGCAACAGCAGTGGCTCCAGAAGTGGCAGCTACAGCAGCAGCAGCAGCAGCAGAGGCAACAGCAGCAGTGGGTCCAGCACCAGAGCTTGAGCTGCTGACAGACCCAGCAGAGGCAGATTTCGCAGCAGCGGTTCCAGCAGTTGGGGTGCTGATCTGCAGGGCCACAGTTGCCAGGCTTGGTTTGCCCCACAGGAAAAGCCAGTGCCCAGCTCCAGAAATCAGAACAGCAGCCCGACGACCCAGGAAGCAACTTGACTGAGACCAAACTCATCCAAGGTAACTGGGTTTGCACCAGGGAAGGGTTTCACTTGGTCACAAGCTGACGGGGATCCTTCAACAGACCAGAAATCTTAACCTCTATGTTGTTAGAGGATCTGGTTGTTATAATAACTACTCTGGCATACATACTTGGGGCTGTTTTTGACTGAATGGGTACAATGTTTAGTTAACTTTTAGAATCTACCTGTGTTTTATTCCACTTAGCCAACTTGAATACTCCCATAGCAGGGAAACTCAACCCCTAGGAGCACCTTTGTAGATACTCTGAGAGTCTTAAGAGCCACATCTAACACCTTAAGCTCCTACCCTGAAAATATATAACATCAAATCAATTGATACAGCTTAGAATACCCAGCAAGCTAGAAAATCCAAGCATTAACTTAATCCAAGATGCAAAAATATATACATTATAACACAAGAAACACTAAAGAGCAAGATGATATAAATCCACTTAAACGTATTAATGCATCAGAAATAACCTCCAGGGAGAACGAGTTAGAGGAAATGCCTGAGAAAGAGTTCAAAAGAATGATTATAAATATGTTCCAAGAGGTCAAAGAACACAACAAAACAATCAAAGAATAAATCAAAGAGGAAATCAAAGAGGAAATCAAAGGAATCAAAGAAGATGCAGGACACCAATTTAATGAAATAAAGAAGGCAATACAAGACATAAATAAGGAAATAGAGATAATAAAGAAAAACCAGTCAGAATTACTAGCAATGAAGAACACAGTTAATGAAATAAAAAACTCTGTAGAAAATCTCACCAGTAGAATGGATGAAGGAGAGGACAGAATATCTAAGCTAGAAGACCAGGTGGCAGATCTAATACAGGCCAACAAAGAGAAAGACAAACTTATAGAAAAGTATGAGTGGGAATTTCAAGATATTTGGGACACTATGAATAGATCCAATATAAGAATTCAGGGCATAGTAGAAGGAGAAGAATTTCACTCAAAAGGCATAGTATGTGTCTTCAACAAAATCATAGAGAAAATTTCCCCCAAATTGGGAAAGAGGTGCCAATACAGATACAGGAAGCCTTTAGAACCCCAGCCAGACAAAACCTGGAAAGAACCTCTCCTCACCATATTATAATCTAACTTCCAAACACACAAACCAAAGAAAAAATATTGAAAGCAGTTAGAGAGAAAAGCCAAGTTACCTACAAAAGTAAGGCCATCAGGATTACAGCAGATTATTCAACACAAACTTTTAAAGCCAGAAGGGCTTGGGGTGATATATTCCAAGTTCTGAAAGATAACAACAGTCAACCAAGGTTATTTTATCCTGCAAAGTCATCCATTCAAATAGACGGAGAAATAAGGACATTCCATGACAAAAGCAGGTTAAAGGAGTACTTGAAGACAAAACCAGCTCTATAGAAAATACTTGATAGAATCCTCCATGCTGAAGAAAAGGAAAAGCACACATATAAGGAACCTAGAAAATATAAGCAATACTCAAATACTAGTTAACAGAAGAGAGCACAGGTAGAACCAGAACCACAAAATAAAAAAAACAAAAAAAAAAAGGCAAACATAAATACACACCTTTCAATAATATCTCTTAATATCAATGGCCTCAATGCCCCAATGAAAAGACATAAATTTGCAGACTGGGTTAAAAAGCAGGATCCTACAATTTGTTGTCTCCAAGAAACTCACCTTTCTACAAAGGATAGACATTATCTTAGGGTGAAAGGTTGGAAGACAGTGTTTCAAGCAAATGGGCCTAGAAAACATGCAGGGGTTGCTATGCTAATATCGGACAGGGTAGACATTAGTCCAACGTTAGTCAAGAAAAGGAAGGTCACTTTATATTGATTAAAGGCACACTTCAACAGGAGGACATTACAATCCTAAACATATATGCACCTAACATCTGGGCTCCCAAATTCGTCAAACAAACACTATTAGAACTAAGGTCACAGATAACACCAAATACAGTGGTGGTGGGTGACTTTAACACCCCCTTCTCATCAATTGACAGGTCATCCTGGGAAAAAATAAACAGAGAGGCGTCTGGACTAAATGAGGTCATAGAAGGAATGGACTTAACAGATATATACAGGACATTTCATCCAAAGGCTGCAGAATATACATTCTTTTCAGCAGCACATGGAACATTCTCTAAAATAGACCATATATTAGGACACAAAGCAAATCTTAACAAATTCAGGAAAATTGAAATAATTCCTTGCATTCTGTCTGACCACAAAGGAATTAAACTACAAATCAGTAGCAAGAAAGGCTATAGAGCATATACAAAATCATGGAAACTAAACAATACACTACTAAATGATGAATGGGTCAATGAAGAAATCAAGAAGGAAATCAAAAAATTTATAGAGTCAAATGATAATGAGAACACAACATACCAAAATCTCTGGGACACAATGAAGGCAGTTCTAAGAGGTAAATTTGTAGCCTTGAGTGCCTATATTAAGAAATTAGAAAGGTCACAAGTAAACGACCTAATGCTTGGCCTTAAAGCATTGGAAAAAGAAGAACAAGGCAAACCAAAAATCAGTAGATGGGAAGAAATAATAAAGATTAGGGCAGAAATTTATGAAATAGAAGCAAAAAGAACAATCCAAAGAATTAATGAAACAAAGAGTTGGTACTTTGAAAGGATAAACAAGATTGATAAACCGTTAGCAAATCTTACCAAAAGAAAGAGAGAAGAGACACAAATTAATAAAATCAGAGATGAACAAGGTAACATCACAACAGATTCCAGAGAAATTCAAAAAATCATAGGGACATACTATAAAAGCATATACTCCACAAAATATGAAAATCTGAAAGAAATGGATGATTTCCTTTATCTATATGACCTACCTAAATTAAATCAAAATGAGATTAATCACTTAAATAGACCTATAACGAACATGGAGATCCAAACAGTTCTCAATAATCTCCCAACTAAAAAAAGCCCAGGCCCAGATGGATTCACTGCTGAATTTTACCAGACTTTTAAGGAAGAGCTAACACCATTGCTTCTAAAGCTTTTCCAGGAAATAGAAAAAGAAGGAATTCTACCAAACTCCTTCTATGAGGCCAGCATCACCTGATACCAAAACCAGGCAAAGATAGAACAAAAAAAGAAAATTACAGACCAATCTCCCTCATGAACATAGATGCAAAAATTCTCAACAAAATATTGGCAAACACAATACAAGAGTATATCAAAAAGATCATTCACCCGGACCAAGTAGGCTTTATCCCAGAGATGCAGGGATGGTTCAACATACGCAAATCTATAAATGTAATACATTACATAAATGGGTTGAAGGACAAAAATCACATGATCATCTCATTAGACCCAGAGAAAGCATTTGGCAAAATCCAACATTCCTTCATGATAAAAGTCCTACAAAGACTGGGAATAGAAGGAATATATCTCAATATAATAAAGGCTATTTATGACAAGCCTACAGCCAACATATTACTAAATGGGGAAAAACTCAAGCTTTTCCACTAAAATCAGGAACAAGACAAGGGTGTCCACTGTCCCCACTTTTATTTAATATAGTTTTGGAATTCTTAGCCATAGCAATAAGGCAAGAGACACACATAAAAGGGATACAAATTGGAAAGGAAGAGATCAAGTTATCATTATTTGCAGATGACATGATTCTATACATAAAGGACCTTAAAGAACCTACTAGCAAGCTGTTAGAGCTGATCAAAACCTACAGCAATGTAGCAGGATACAAAATAAATACACAGAAATCAGTAGCCTTCATATATGCTAACAAGAAACACACAGAGGATGAAATCAGAGAATCACACCCGTTCACAATTGCATCAAAAAAAATAAAGTACTTTGGAATAAAACTAACCAAGGAAGTAAAGAATCTCTACAATGAGAACTTTAAAACACTCAAGTGAGAAACTGCAGAAGACACTAGAAAGTGGAGAAACATCCCTTGTTCCTGGATTGGAATAATCAATATTGTGAAAATGGCAATCTTACCTAAAGCAATCTACACATTTAATGCAATCCCTATCAGAATTCCAAAGGCTTTCTTCATGGAAATAGAAAAAAACAATCCAAAAATTCATTTGGAGTCACAAAACACCTCAAATATCTAAAATAATACTGAGCAACAGAAAAGAGGCTGGTGGTATCACCATACCTGATTTTAACCTATACTACAGAGCCATAGTAACAAAAACAGCATGGTACTGGCACAAAAACAGACATGTATATCAGTGGAACAGAATAGAGGACCCAGATGTAAGCCCAAGTAGCTATAGCTACCTGATATTTGATAAAAATGCCAAAAATACTCATTGGAGAGGAGACAGCCTCTTCAGCAAATGGTGTTTTGAAAACTGGATATATATCTGCAGAAGGATGAAAATAGATTCTTCTCTCTCTCCATGTACAAGAATTAAGTCCAAATGGATTAAAGACCTTAACATCAGGTATGAAACTCTGAAACTGCTAGAGGAAAAAGTAGGGGAAACCCTTCAACATATTGGTCTTGGGAAAGACTTTCTGAATACAACCCCAATTGCTCAGGCAATAAAACCACAGATTAATCACTGGGACCTCATGAAATTACAAAGATTTTGCACTGCAAAGCACACAGTGAGAAAAGCAAAGAGGCAGCCTACAGAATGGGAAAAAAATCTTCACCAGCTCTATATCTGATAGAGGATTAATATCTAGGATATACAAAGAACTCAAAAAGTTAAATAATAAGGAATCAAACAACCCAATCAAAAAATGGGCTATGGAGCTAAATAGAGAGTTCTCAAAGGAAGAAATACGAATGGCATATAAGCATCTAAAAAAATGTTCTACGTCACTAGTCATTAGGGAAATGCAGATTAAAACTATCTTGAGATTCCATCTCAGTCCTGTCAGATTGGCCACCATCATGAAAACAAATGATCATAAATGTTGGCTGGGATGTGGAAAAAAAGGAACCCTTCTACACTGCTGGTGGGAATGTAATCTTGTCCAGCCATTGTGGAAAACAGTGTGGAGGTTCCTAAAACAGCTAAAGATTGATCTACCATATGACCCAGCTATAGCACTCCTAGGCATATATCCAAAGGACTCATCTCATTTCCTTAGAGTACATGCTCAACCATGTTTATTGCTACTCAATTTATAATAGCTGGGAAATGGAACCAGCCTAGATGTCCCTCAACAGATGAGTGGATAATGAAGATGTGGCACATTTATACAATGTAGTTCTACTCAGCGGTAAAGAAAAATGAAGTTATGAAATTTGCAGAAAAATGGATGGACCTGGAAAGGATTATACTAAGTGAGGTATCCCAGGCCCAGAAAGGCAAGCACCACATGTTCTCTCTCACATGTGGATCCTAGCTACAGTTGATTGGGCTTCTGTGTGAGAATGAAAATACTTAGTAGCAGAGGCCAGTAAGGTAAAAAGGAGACATAAAGGGTATAGAAAGGAAGGGAGGAGGATACTTAATAGGTTGATATTGTATATATGTAATTACAATGATTATAATGGGGAGGTAATATGATGGAGATTGGCATTTCAAATGGGAAAGTGTGGGGGTTGGGAGGGAGGGAATTACCATGGGATATATTTTATAATCATGGAAAATGTTAATAAAAATTAAAAAAAAAATATTTTCTTTGAAACAAAAAAAGTACCATAGAACCCATTGTCTACTCAGCTAAACATGCTGAGAAGTCACCTTTGACAAGCGATCATACATATATCTTAGAACGTTTCCTCAAAGGTCACTTAAGGCTATGAATAATCTTTAGACATATATCACATTTTTTCTTATTGAAAGTTGAAACCAAGTAAGCAGTGGAAATGTTGGTTTTTCAGTTATTGGTTCAGGGAAAGAAGCTATAATCTTTATCAAAGTAGGCCAGTAAAAGTAATTTCTCATCCAGGCCCAACCTTCCTCTCACATGCAAGTAATATCTTTAGTGGATTTTTTTCTTAGCCAAGTTCTGAGGAAAGACCTTTTAAAACTTTTGAAGACATATTTTCCTGCCTATAGAAGCAACTCATTAAGCTTCTCAAATTATTATTTATTATTATTTGAGATAATAGAAGACAAGAATGCTAGGGTAAAGTATAAAAGTTTTAATAACTCAGAACCCCGTTAAGAAATCTTGATATGTTTTAAAATTTTTAGATTATAACCCCCAAAACGAATAAAAGCATCCCTTGCAGTTACACTTGACATTTTCTAAGTATTATATTTTCCAGTTTCTTGAATATTATATAAATACATTCTTATGTTTATGAGCTCTTATTCAGAAAACTCAAGTTACAAACATCATGAGAGGTTAGATAAAAGTTATAAAGTTGAACATAGTTCTGTAAATACAGGTTTGAAGTCATATTTCCACAAAAGAATACACAAATTGTACCTTAAAATATGAAAAGTATATAAGAAAAAATAATGGCTGCCTAGAGATAGGAAAATGAGGTAAATATGAAAGTCCAATTGGGTTTTAAAAGACACAAGTGGGAACAAACACCTGCCTTTCCATCAGTATGAATGGTTTTAGAAGTGATCATGAATCATGGCTTTATCAGGGATTCTTACTGTGTTTGATTATATCAAAAATGTATCTGGAACTTACTTCATCAATTAAATCATAATTAAAACTACTTACTTTGAAATGTGTGTTCTGGAGATGAATGACTTACTAATCTGTGCCACATTCTTCTTTCAAGGACTTTCTCAGGACCCTCCCCTTTTCTATAGTAGGATTATACTTGAGCCACTCATTGTTCACATTCTAATTAGCAAATTTTCCTCACTAAAATTGTCTTCAGAACAGCTAACCTCACCCTCTTCTTCACTGAGAAAGTTCCAGTATTCTTCATGGGGAATACCTGCAACCCTACTGAGCAGTGTCCCAAATGGAATGGGTGCAGGGATGAAAAAGGGGTACCAACACATGATGTATTAATATGAAACAGCTTGATAATAGTAATAATAATAATAATAATAATAATAATAATAATAATGAAAAGCATAAAAAATCTTTTCATACCTGTATCTAGAGCTTTGTTGTATCTGTCCCCATAACTCTTCCTATAAATTACTTTCAATCTCTTCTTATTTTAAATTTTATTTTTTTAATATTTTATTTATTTATTTGAAAGAGAGGGGGAGAGAGAAAAAGAGAGAGAGAGAGAGATTGAGGATGGGTACACCAGGGCCTCTAGCCACTACAAGTGAACTACAGATACCATCACCTTGTGCATCTGGCTGACCTGGGTACTGGCGAATTGAACCTGGGTCTTTTGATTTTGCTGGCAAGTGCCTTAACCACTGATCCATCTCTCAAGCCATGCATTTTTTTTCTTTTCATAATTGTGTAATTTGCATGTATTGATGTATATTTATGTGTGTCTTTGTGTGAGGATACTGGCACACACGTGTGCCATGGTGCATTTGTGGAGGTCATAGGACAACTTTTGTGTCAGGCCTGGCCTTTCAACCTCATTGAAGTGATTTTCCCCCCTCTTTCTGCATCTCATTTTGCTGTTGTTCTTTGCTGCATTTGCCATGAGCTTTGGAGAAGGTTTCCAATCTAATCTCTACCACCCTTTTGCTATCAGTGTCCTGGAATTAGAAAAATCTGACACAATTGCCAGCTTTTTACACAGGGGCCCAGGATCACACTTGGATACTCCGTTTGAGGTGCAAGCACTCTATCTACTGAGCCATCTCTCAACCCATTTTCAATCTGTCCCACATGGTTTTGTTTGATCTGAGATTTTTATTCATTGCTTTTCTTTCTTTGTGGTTTTTCATCTTCAAATTTGTCTTTCCCATTAGGTTTAAGCCTGTTGGATTTGTGAAACAAGGTACCAAAACCTCACTTCACCCTACATGTTACTCTAGTTATTTCAAAATTCCTCCCACATACACATAAGACATTTTAAATGTAGTTTTCTTCTTTCCTCATATTCTACTTAGATCCCATCCATCTCAGTTAGGTTTCAGCTTTCAACCATTCAGGTAAAGTGAAAGAGATGTCAGGTTAGTAAATCCCGTGGGTATGTCCCCAGAACCAGGAGTTAGTACCATAGGGCCAGTTGATAATTAGCTGACTGTTGTTCTAAAAACAACTTTTCCTTCACTTCTGTAAGTTCTCATGTTGTTTTTCCTCTTCCTTCAGAATGGCTACTCCTTTTCCTTTTCAGTTTTTTTTTTACATACTTCCTTTGTAGTATCTGAATCTTCAAGTTAATTCCTATCTCAGATCTCTGCTTGGGCCATTACTTCACACCACATGCTCAGCACATATGGTCTCATCCATATGCAGTAATAATATCATGTAATATTACAACTATACTTACTCCATGTGTCATCCTCAGAACTATTCTTCTTCTTGATCAGCAGCCCCTGTGGCACACTGTGTGCTGAATGACTTTAAATTGGTGTTTTAATCCTTTGATATTATAAATTATTAACATCCAAAAATTCTATTTCCACTGACATATAAAAACATCAGAGAATGTTATAATAATTTAATATCTTAGCTGAACTCTTTGTCTCAGATTTTTCTCTCTCCATTGTTTACCCCAATTAATCCATTTTCAATATCTGTCAATTCGGCTTCTAAAATGCTGATAAAATTTGTTCATTTTCTCCAATCCCACTGCTACTCTTTCATTTTGGATAGTCTCATTTTGCTCCTTAATTACTATAGCACCTTTATAATTAGTAATTTTACTTCTATTTATGGCCTATTGAAAGAAATTTATCATGCTACTGCCAAATAACTCAACTATTTATGAAGTTCAATGTCCTATAAGACAAAAATTTCAGGTCATTAACATAGACTAGAGTTTAAATAATTTGAGTCCTGTTATATCTCCAGTATTATGTATCTCATGCTATTTAAGCTTTTTCAGTTTAAAAATAATTCTATTTTTGGCAAATGTATGTGTGATATGTATGCATGTGCACACATGCATGCATGTGTATGGTGCGGTGTACAGTGTACCTATGCACAGAAGCACATGCAATACGTGTGTGCACTTGTTTGGAGGTCAGGTGATAACATTGGTGACCTCCTCTCCATCCCATTGAACTCACATCTCATCAGTTTGGCTAGAAACACTACCGAGCCAGAACCAGGGTCCCCCCTGCCTCTGTCTTGCTAATGTGGTAACAGGCACATGCCTCATGCCTGGATTTTTGTGGGAGCAGAGGAACCAAACTTGGAACCTTATGCTTGCACAGCAAGCTCTTTATCAATTCAGTCATTGCAAAGGCCCCTAAGGTATATTTAAAATTATTTGTTATTAATATTTGTGGTGGCTTGATTTGGGTGCACCTTATATATTTAGGTGTTCTGAATGCTATGTTCCTAGCTGATGACAATTTGGGAACTAATACCTTCTGGAGGCAGTGTATCATTGGAGGCAGCCTTCTAGATGTTATAACCAGCTTCCTCTTGACAGTGTTTGACACACTCTCCTGTTATTTGCCACCTGATATTGTCCAGGAGGTGATGTCCACATTCTGCTCTGGCCATTGTTTTCTGCCATCATGGAGCTTCCCATTGGGTTTGAAAGCCAAAATAAACCTACTTTTTTTTTTTTTCCGCACAAACTGCTTTTGGTCAGGTATTTTCTCTAGCAATGTGAACTTGACTGCAACAGTAAAGTTGGTACCAGAAGAGTGGGATGATTGCTGGTAGAAACCTGACTATGTGCCTTTGGTCTTTTGGAATTGATTTTCAGGGAGAAGGTAGACAAATGTGAAATCATGGCCTAAAATATTCCTTTCAGTGTTGTAAGTACAGCTTGATGGACTATTCTGGTCAATGTTGAAAGACCTGAATACAGTAAGAACTATGGACTGTGAGATTTGGCTTATGAGGGTGAGAAAGAGCTTTACCTGGATGGGGCTAGAAGCAGTTTATGTGATAGGCTTGCTGTTGTGCCCATGTCCTGAAAACTTGTGTAGTGTTGCTTTGCATAAATCACTGGTATAAGCAGAGTGATATGGTACAGAAATGAAATCTTTGGGTTGCAACTTCTGCCTTTTCAGATGCAATTGTATGAGAGAATTACAAACATTGAGATTGACCTACATTGGAACAATAGAAAGAATACAGTCATTTGAAGGGGCCTTAATGCTCAAGGAGTGCTCTATTCTTCAAAATCTCCTTTATTATCCCTTGGAATAAACAAATTGGCACCCTATCTGGTCTTATGGATTATAATAAATGTAGGAAAGAGGGGCATTGAATTTGTAATATGGTCTTGTGTTTTGGAAACAGCCATGGGCATTGTAAAACAGGTTTCTAATGATTACCTCTATGGAGACCTGATAGAACCATGAAGATCTCCCATGGGTTGTAGTGGAGACCCAGTAGAGATTTCAGAACCATGAGACGGTTGTTAAGGAGAGCTGTTGTCCCCAGATGAAGTTTTCAAGGACTTTGGGTAGCCTAGCTAGAGGGACTGAATTGAAACTACAGAGACTTCTTTCTGGATAGAATTTTTGGACTTGGAGAATTGTCACTGACTGGGGTTATTGAACTTGAAGCTACAGGATTTGATGTTTTCCCTGTTTAAATTTTGTATTGGTTGAATATTTATTTGTAATACTCAGTGTCATATTTGGCAGTGTAAGTGTTTATTCTGTACCATTATGCATTTTTTGGGAGATGGGTTGGTATTATGGCTTAGTTAAAAGATCTTGGACTATGGGAATGTTTGAACATCATTAGGATTGATAAAACTTATAGTGACTTTTTTCCCCTTGCTAATAAAAGAGGTTTTTAATGAAAAATGTGAATTGAAGTTTGAACAGAAAAATATTTTTATTTTATTTTATTTTTTAAATTAAATATTTTTATTTTTATTATTATTTTTAATTTACTTTTTATTAATTAGTTTTGTACTCAGTGAATACAGTCAAGTTGGTACCATTGTTAGGCTCATCCATGTCCTACTTCCTCCCCCTGGCTCCTCCTTATTAAGGTATATGGGTTATGCATTGTTAGCCCACAGTTACATGTAGGAGAAATGTCTGGTGGGAATGTAGGATAGTACAACCACTTTGGAAAGCAATATGGAGATTCCTGAAAAAGCTGACTATAGAGCCACCAACAGACCCAGTTGTTCCCTTACTGGGCATCTACCCTAAAACCTTTAAACCACAGTCCAGAGAGATTTGCTTAACCATGTTTATAGTGGCTCAATTCATAATAGCTAAGAGCTGGAATAAACCCGGATGTCCATCACTAGAAGAATGGATAACTAAGATGTTATTTATCTACACAATGGAATTCTACACAGCATTAAGAAAAAATGACACAATGAAATTTGAGGAAAAATGGTTGAACCTGGAACAGATCATTCTCAGTGAACTTACCCAATCACAGAAAAAAAAAAAATTGATACATAGTGTCACTCATCTACAACCCCTAACCTGAATCTATCCAAGATGCCAACATCCCCAGCAAGCATCTCGAGGACTAGACAAGTGTGTGGGTGGGGAGAGAGGGGAGGGGTAGGGATGGGATGGGGGACACAAATCTAGACCCAAATGACAATGATACCATAAAATCCTACATCCTGAAAGGCAGACCAAATGGTTGAATCCTCACCAGGCCCTTGAGGGAACACCTGAGCCACAAGACACTGGAGAGGGTATGATGCATACTGACCTGAATCTTCTACAGCTCCTCTTTTTCTTTCTCTCAATCTCTCTCTCTCTCTTCTCTCTAACTCTTTTATATTAGTTATCTTTTTCTTCCTTTTCTTACTGGGCACTGACCTCTAACTCCCAGTACCAGCAGGTGGCTATCATCTACAATGAGCTTTTGATCAGAGAGACCTACAACGTTTCCTAAAAGAAAGACAGATTTCTGTCAGAGTACTTGATGACCCACCAAAGGTTAGTGGTAAGACCCTACTGCTGAAGACACCATATGTGGTTTACATGTAAAATGGAATGACATGGCTGGAAACTGGAAGAGAGTCAGTCCCCAGGCAGTGCCAGAAGGTGCTACATGAATGACTGGGGGAAAATGACCAATATCTGTGCAAGCAACTCATGGTCTAACATACTTAGCAGTAAATAACCTGTCATGATGCTCATACAAGTGCAATAGAGGCAAACAGCCATGGTGGGAAAATAACTGTTCTTGATTTGGCAAACTGATCTCCTCATTGGTTCAGGACCCATAGCTGGAACTGAGAAACAAGTCAGAACCATATCCAAACATGAGCCCACTCTCCATTATCAAGCTACCTACAATCATGGGCTACAAGAGGGCCTACGCCTATTAAATTCTCTATAAAAAAAAATTAGGGTTATCCCATTTGTCTGGTGCTAACTCTATTCTCTGTTGGAGAATCTGCTTCTCTTTTACAGATAGATGCAGATCCTAAGGAGAGAACTATCCCATCATAACTAAAAAGGGCCCCAGCTGAAACTATGGTGACCTTTAAAGTTGGATTGAATGCATTCCATTTTATTATCCATTTATGGGGCTCAGGGACAGAATGTGGTAGTTTGATTCAGGTGTCACCCATAACCTAATGTATTCTGAATACTTTGTTCCAGCTGATAGCAATTTGGAAATTAATGCTTCTTGGAGGCTGTGTATTTTGGGAGGTGGGCTTATGGGTTTTTAACTAGCTTCTTCTTGTCAGTGTTTGGCACACTCTCCTGTTGTTGTTGCCAACCTTCTATTGACCAGAACATGATGTCCACCCACTGTGCATGCCATCCTTTCCCCCTGCCATCATGGAGATTCATCTTGAGTCTATACCAAAATAAATCCTTTTCCCCACAAGCTGCTTTTGGTTGGGTGTTTTCTGCCAGAAATGTGAACCTGACTGCAACATTATTATTTATTATTTCATTGGAGTCACAGTTTTTCTGTGGAGCCCAGGGTGAATGTGAGCTCATTGTGGACCCCAGAGTGGTTTTGAAATCTGATTCTACTTGCTTCAGATTGTCTAGTTCTGGGATTACAAGAAAACACCATACTTGGTCAATGTATTCAATGTTAAAATTGATAGATCACTGATACCCACATATATTTATATGATACAGTATAAATTTCAGTACATATATATGTTATGGAATGATTAACTTGAGATACTTAGTTGGGATAGTATTTCACTAATTTGTTTGTAATGAACAATTTCCATAGCTACATAGCATTGTTATATCCAGTGTATCACCCTTCTGCATAATAACTACAGTCTTTTTTTATGATAGAGGTTTATCAATGTACCATTAACCAATATCTCTTCTCTTGCCTTTTCTTCCATGGTCTCTGTTACTGGCATATTTATTCTCTATGTCTATGTGATAATTTTTTTACATTCTATATATGGATGAAGTCATGTGATATTTGTCATTTGTTCCTTGACTATTTCATTTAACATATGATCTCTTGGTACATCCATGATGTCATAAATGACACTAATTCATTCTTTATTATTGGTGAGTAATATCATATTGCATATCTAGAAATACTTTATTTTCTCATTTTAATCATTTGATGGACATGGGCATACAGGTAGATTCTGTATTTTGGTTCTTTAGAATAGTTGTACAGTAAACATGTAGATATCTCTTCAATGTATTATTTCATATTCTTTATATATAAGCTAATTTTATTTTTAATTTCATGAGAAACTTCCATGCTCTATTCTATAAAGGATATACTAGTTTATATTCCCACCAATAAAACTGGTCAGTTATCTATTTTCTACATCTGCAGCAATGTTTGTTATTTTGTGTTTCTGAAACTAGCTCTTCTATCTGGTGTGGAACAACATCCCATTGGGCTTTTGAATTGAACCTCTCATGATTGGTAGACCTGTGTGGCAGAAAAAGGAACCTAGAAATAAACCCTATCACTTATGGCCAATTGGCTTTTTACAAATTCATCACAAACACACACTTGGGCAACAGCATTCTCTTCAGTATATAGTGCTGGGAAATCTGGAGATCCACATGAAGAAAACTGATAATGACCTTCAAAATTTTTCACTGGTCTTCCTCCAAACCTGTTTTCCATTAACTCCCAGGTTGCTGGACTCTTTCTAAATCAGTACCAACTACCAACCGATCAAGATCTCTGTTATGCACCTAAACCTGCAATGAGAAACATCCCACCAATATCACAAAGAAGCCAGCATCAGGCTATTTCAGGGTGTCGCGCTGAACGCCCATGCCACCTTCTCAGTTTGCCTGCTTTATCTTTCCCTCTTGTTAGTGTCTTTTCTTAAAATAAATCTTTAATTATCTACACTTCATGTCTAAGGATTTCAATCCTTTCCTAATATGGATAAAGACTTGGGGTTGGAGTTCTAATCCCACTTAGTTCTCTCTGGCATCAGTAATTGAAAACTCCTTTTACAATTAGGGAAACTGAATCACAGATCAGTGGAGAAGATTTTGGAAGGGGTACAGTTAGTAAGATGCAGCTTAGAAAAAGAGACAAAAAATGCATCCTAAAAGCTAACCGTTAGACTCTAGTATTATACTGTGAATATAAATTAGATTTCTTGAATTTTGAAACAAAAACTTCTTCCTACCACCTTTCAATTGTATTGAGACATTAACTGAAGACTTCTTAAAATTGTCAGCAATTTCATAATTAAAAGTGTCATTTAAGACTATTGTAAACTGGGCATTGTGGTGCACACCTTTAATCCCAGCACTTGGGAGGCTGAGGAGGATCTCTATAAGTCTGAGGCCATCTTGAAAGTACATAGTGAATTCCAGTTTAGAATAGCCTGGGCTAGAGCAAAACCCTGCCTCAAAAAAAAAAAAAAAAAAAACTATTATAAGTGTTCAGAATCAGATTTTTTTTTTCGCGAATGAACAGATAAAATAAAGTACAAAGTGAATTGCATTATGAGTTGACGAAAGCTAAATTTACCATCCATTGTCTCAGCTTTCAAATTTGTCCTCCACAGAAAATCCCTTGGTGTGATTCATTTCCTTATGAGTTGATGCAAGAAATGTGCCGTTAGATACAGATAGTTAGATCATATAGATGAATTGAATATATTGGTACTCTACAACAACTTCATAACTCAAATGATTTTGCTAATTAAAGAAAGACTAAGCAATTTGTGGGTCAGGTGAGATGGCTTAGTGATTAAGACTGAGGACTCAAGTTCAGTTCCCCAGTACCCATGTAAGCCAGATGCACAAGGTGGCACATGTGTCTGAAATTCACTTGCAGTGGCTAGAGGTTCTGTTATACCCACTCTCTCTCTCTCTTTCTCTTATATAAATAAATAAAACAAGAATAAGCATTTTGTTATTAATCAGGTTATTATTGAAAAGATAAGTAGAAGGATAGCTAGTAGCATATAACTTCATGAATAAAAAGATGATGATTATGACTCTTCAATGTTATAATGTTGAAGCTTAGGATAAATTTTAAATTCAATGTTTGTCTTCAGAATAAATGAATGAAAGAATTTTCAGTCTTTCTTCAAAACAGTCTGCTTTCTCAAACTTGAGTAAGAACTTAATTGTCTCTACATTGAAATACTTTTCTTTGTCTTTTTCAATGTCCATATTCCTTTGAGGAACATTATTATCTTAAGCCTATGAAACCACTTTTGATATTAATATAAATTTGCTAAATAATCTTCTAAATAATTTTATCTCAGCTGGAATAAGAATGAGGTTTATATTTTGAAGTATTTAAATTAGGGTAGAATAAAAAAAAAAGAAGTCTAATCCCTACTTAGATGACAAATCTTGCACTTACATCTTCTGTCCTCCAGCTTGAGCTGACTTTTACTGTACAGATTTTCTCTGTGGACTACTTGCTCACAAATGTCTACAGATCAACCTTCCTGTTAAATTTAACACAGAAGAAAAGAGCCTCAGAAGGCCAGAGTTCCATCTTCTGGTTCAGAAACTTTTGCTACTCAAATTGCCAACATCAGTCAAAATTAAAAAAGAAAAAAAAAAAAAAAGCTTCATAGTCCATAATGCTCCAAATAATGTTTTATACAATTGGTCACCCAAACATAATTGCCTTCATTTTTTCTCTGTATTTATATCATTTTTGTTTTGATTAGTGGAATAACTCATCAAAAGAATAAATGAAAGGGCAGGCCTTAATATTTTATAAAACGTGTACACCTAACATTGAAGACAATAAGGTTTTTCATTATTTGTATAATTTAATTAAATTATAATGGTTTATATTAACAATTTGATTTCAAGGAGATGCTCACTAATCTAGTCTAGTAATTAGGGAATCTGTATAAGATTGTGTCTCTGCTAATGTAAATATCAGTCTGAATTTTTTAACCTGTAGAAACCCCTGTCTACAACTCTGTGGCTTTTTTGTTTTTGTTTTCTTCCATTTTTTATCCATTTTAGTTATTTGTTTTTAATAATTAGTTTTGTACTCAGTGAACACAGTCAAGTTGGTACCATTGTTAGGCTTGTCCATAACCTACCCCCTCCCCCTGGCCCATCCTTGTTGAGGTATATGGGTTATGCATTGTGAAGTTAGCTCACAGTCATGGGTAGGAGAAATGCCTCTGAGTATCATGATCCAACGTGTGGCTCTGACATTCTTTCCATTCTGTTTTTTAAACACATATTTTAAGCCACATGCATAAGCTTAGTGGCTTGCTTAGCAATGTGTCCCCAGGCACTACCTCATTGTGTGCCATATTTGTCAACAAATGAATGGGTCATTGAAGTTCTTAGTATAGACTCATGAGGAATCTTACTAAATTGCTTGAACAAAATGACTAATTTAGAAGACATGCATATGGCAAATTTGTGAGCTCTACCCAAAGTTCCAAATTTTCAAGCTTGGGACAGCTTCCTAGGTGTGTTTCCATGAATTTTGGTCTTCTTACCAGTTGAATGAGTTGCCATGATACACCAAAGAAAATCTTGTTAAGGTTAAGTGAGACCATACTTGAAGTATTTTATCCCTAAGATAGCTAATATAACCCAGTAAATTTCGACAAATGAGTTGAATAACCATCTCATATATGAATAGATTCAAACAATTGAAAATGTATGTAACATTAATAAAGATGATATATGAACAAATAAAAAAAGATTAAGTGAGACAATATTTCATTGTAATATCAAAAATAGAATTTTTGCACATATAGCATTGCTATTATTTTTCTAATTATTTGTGTAGCATTTCATCTTAAAGTGAGGTAGAGTAGTATGGACCTTGAATCTCATGATATGTTCATTAGTAATTTCATATATCAGTTTAATAAATTCTTGAGGTCTCAAGAAATTAAAATGTAAGAATTTGAAACAAATAATTTGTAATATACTATAGGTCTTTGATATGAAGATAAATTTATCCACTAATTTAACATTACAAGTTCTCTCCTTAACCATTTTATCAGCTCTGCAAAGTCCAGGTATCTCAAGGATATATAGTAGGAGATTGGTGATTTTCAGCTTCTTCTTTTTTTTTTCTTTTTTTTTTAATCCACACTCAGGTAAATGCAAAATACCATTCCCTTTTCCCCCCTTATTCGCTATGCCTCAGCATCACAGCCTTACATCCAACTGCATATGTAAACACAGAAGACTTTAGTTTGACTTTCATATTATTCCATTTTTAGTTCAACTCAAGTAGAATATATTTTTCTGATGCTGCTTCACTCTTTTTTAGTGTGCAGCCTGAAAGTTTATATATTATTCATCTAGTAAGAACCCTGAGGCAAGACCCCTGTGGAGAGTGTTCAGTAACTGGTCTCTAGATGCTGCTAGTAGGAAGTGTTCTCAACCTTCCAACAACACAGTTCCATTTGTTTCCACTAGTTGTGAATGTTGGACACAATACTCACTTGCTTATTCAGATTTTTATTCCTTTCCTTCAGTATCAAATTATCTTGTTTCTAATATGCAGCATGACAACTGTATGGAAATGAATAGTATCTTACTAATGTGGTCTCTCCTCTGTTCTTTAATGAAATTCCAGTTATAACTAAATATTCCAACTACAAAATAACTGGATAGTAGCATTGAAACGATCAGTGGTTTTAATTCTCAATAAAATACATCCCTTGCTAAAGAACTAGTAGATAGAATATGTAGGTATGACCTAGGATTGAAACAGACATTCAAGCAGTTTAGTTCTTATATATACATTTAGAGAAATAAAGTCAACAATGCTATAATAATATTCATAATAGTAGACGAGGAATTTATTTTTAGTCGTTTGTTTCACCCCTTATATGCACACCTATATGGTTCTAACTATGCAGTTGTAACCCCAAATTTTTCTACCTACGTATGCATTAAATATATGCACTTTATGAAACATTTGAATTTATGAATGTATACATGAATGGATAAATTTCAAATGAAGTAAACCTTTCTCCTTTCTAAAGCCTATTTCTCAAATAGTCCCTATATTTAGTATGCATTTAGTTGGTTTTTAAAATTTTTTGTTTATTTGCAGAGAGAAAGAGAGAGAGTTTTTAGGCAACCTCCCAGTCACTGCAAATGAACTCCAGATGCATGTGGTACTCCGTGCATTTGGCTGTACTTGGGTCCTGCAGAACCAAATCTCTAGAGGGACAAAACCCAGATGGTTAGGCTTTTCAGGCAAGTGCCTTTTAACTGCTGAGCCATTTCTCCAGCCCCTGTTTAGATTTTCTTTTAATGCAATGCCTCTTGCTTGTTTTTATATATCCCTTGTATATTTAAGACCTGGTGGTGATTTCAGTTGCTTTTGAGAACTGTATACTCAATGTGGGACACTTTAATAGTATAGCAGTTACCTTCTTGTTGTTCAGACAAAACGCCTTACCAGAAGCAGCTTATAGAAGGAAAGGGTTTCATTTGGCTTATAGTTTCAAGGAAAGTTCTATCATGTCAGGAAAAGCATGGCAGAGCATGCAGCCAGATAATCACATCTCATCACAGCATCAGAGTAACCATGCAGGAGAGATCAATGCCTTCCTCCAGCAAGGTTCCATTTCTCAAAGGTTCCACAAGCTATGGCTAAATAGGCAGCTTAGTCACAAACACTTGAGGCTATGGGCCATTTCAAATTCAAACCACCATAGCTGGTTTTATGTTCCAGATGAATTTTCAAGTTTTTTGCAACATTAAGATTCTTCTAGCATTAAGATTTTTAGTTACAGTAGGATAGAGTTGAGAGCTGATGGAACTATTGAATGTAGTATAAATATATGCTGGAAAATTTATGTACATCATTCCACATCCTATTTTTACTGTTTATAACTTAATATTTATCCCTTATTCTTGAATGGAGGAATAGGAGGGATAAAGCATTCCAAACATTCATAAATGCCAAGCTTTCAAGAACTTGTGTTCCATTTATTATCTTCTGGTCTTCTGGAATAAATGTCATCTCTTACCTTCCATCTGAAGAGTGTTCACCTCCCTAGCACTATCTTCACAATTTCTCCACTTTGGGGCATTTACTTAGTAAGGTAGTTCTAACATCTATCTAAAAATTCTTTGATATTCCTCCCATACACTGATTTGTCTGTATCCTCTTTCCTTGAATTCATTCTTGTTCATGTCAGCTTGTAATTGTTTTAAGTACCTCAGAACAATTAACTGATGTTTTCTTATTGCAAAGGTCTACAAACAAAACTTTGTGCATTTTCTTCCTAGATTGCAAGGTTTATTTACCTTTGGATTCCAGAGCTGCCACACAAATGTCTGGTTACACCACTTGCCCTGTCATGCAGGCACATCACAAGCATAAACCATGCCCATGGGATCCAGCTAGCAACCAGCAGCTGCCCTGGATACCTGCAATTTCATTCATCCCTGGTCACAAAGGAGTGGAAAAAAGCCAACCTTCCCAAGCCTGCATTCTGATAGACAAAATCCATGAATGTACAAAAATTAGTTTTGAGGAAGGCTCCAATTCAGCAATATACACTACTCTTTGTTTTAAAGAAATCTGTCTTTTCTCAGTTTATAAGATAAAATTAGTTCTATAGATAAGGCATTTTTAAGATGTGTCCCTGATTTAATTTTGTGGCTTCACCTTTAGTGCACAAGTTGTATAATGTGAAATTTCATGACACCCATGGGAATAGAATAATAATTTACCTTATTACTCACTTTCTTAACTGAAAATTAAAATTTTAGAATAATATGAGGGAAAATGTATACAAATGGCAGTGTGGCTCTGCTTAGTTTCTGTTGTATTTTGAAAATAATTCTATGGTAAGATCCAATTCTCCTAAGATTTACAATGAATACATGAACATCATTCATATAACAGTGGTTGCATATATATTTATTTATTTATTAGATATTTTTATTTTTATTTATTTATTAGAGAGAAAGAGAATGGGCACAACAGGTGCTCCAACCACTTCTAATGATCTCCAGACACATGTACCACCATGTGCATCTAGCTTACATGGGTCCTGGGGAATCAAACCTTGGTCATTTGGCTTTTCAGGCAAGTGCCCTAACCACTAAGCAATCTCTCCAGCCCCTCAACAATATTTGCTATATATTACATGTGATTCTCATTTCCAATTACTTTTAAAATCTACAAATTTTTGGCATGCAGTGTGGTAAGTGAATGTAATATGTAATGACCAAATCAGGGTAATTCGCATTTTCAGTCCTGTAAACCTTTATCATTTCTTTGTGTTTAGAATATTCAAATCTTCTTTAGTAGTTCTTTATAAAACATAATAAAACTGTAGAAAGTATAGCCACATTACAGTTACTGAATTCTCCTTCTAGATAAAACTATATTTTGGTATGCATGGTCTGACCTTTGTTCAATCTACTGCCCTCTCTTCTTTGCCTGTTGTGGCCACTTTTCTACTTTTCATATCTGTGAAGTCAAGTGTTTTTGTTTTTTTTTTTTTAAATAGTCTAGTACTGAAGTTGATTCTTTATGCACTGAGAATGAGCTGTCACAAAGTGGGTCAACAAAGAAAACAGAAAAAACTAGCAAAAACCTTCACTTTTGTTTTTCATGATTTATTTTGCAGTTGTTACATTTTTCCCTTCCCTGTTATAATTGAATCCATCTACTTCTGATCATTTGAAGGTTTGTTCCTTATACCAGACTCAGCTTCTCAGACTTGTAACTTGACTAGGGATCTCAAAATGGGGTACCAGCCTTGCATTAACTTAGCAAAGCATGGATAGCTAAATAAGTCTCATGGTTATTAATTACTTATAGAAATAGCTGATATGTGCTACTTGTCAATCTCAAGAAAAATTTCTATTTCAACAGATTGTTTCTGACAGCTTCAGACAAGTCTTCCTTTCTGTGTTGAAGTGCTCTGTTTATCCATGAGCCCCTTGAATTTACTTTGGGGAAGTTATTCTATACTGTAAAATGTGCAAATGGTTTTGAGAAGAAAAATGGGAATCTGCTTTGTATGTATAAGGGTATCTCAGCAGGTCCTCACCAAGACAGCAGAAGGCTACTATTAAAGGAAAGATTGTGCTTGACAGAGGACATATGGATAGAATACTTAAGCTGTTTTGAATACAAAATCAGTCTAGCAGACGGCAAAAGAAATGTGGACTTGTCTACAAGGTCATCATAACAGTGATATAAGCTGAAACTAGAAGCAAGCTGATAGTGCCTGTAGAAGGACAGGCATTTATGAACATTTCGAATGTCCTAACATGTTTTCTTCACTCAAGACAATAAAATTGGCAGTAGTTTGAAAGACATCAAGCAGAATGTGGAGTGGTGTATGTTTTCCAATTCATATTTGTACCTGAGCATATCTTAATAGTTTACATCATCTATTTCCTTGATTTAGGGAGCTTCCTGAATTCTCCTTGTACCAATAAGAGGTTTTTATCTTGATATTTTTATGTTCTATTCTTAAGCTCCATTTTCTACTTTTTTCAAATTAACATTTTTTTCCTAGTGTCTAGTACAAATGGGGCTTTGTACATTTTACATTCTATTCTATATGACCAAAATAAAATCCCAGGCTTAAAATTTTCATCATTTTACCCTGCACTGTCAAGAGGCTGTTTGTGTGCTTGACAATTTCTGCAAAGCATGTGTTTAAACATGGCAATAATTCTTCTTTAGTAGTGAGTACAAGATATAGGCATTGCTGAATCATCTACAGATGGCTTTCCATGCTTGTCAGTGGGGAATTGACCTGTTGATGCATAGCTGACCTTATAGAGCAAGATGCCAATGAATGTGTCTTTACACTGTTTAAAAATATTATCTAGGGGCTTGGAGAGATTGCCCAATGGTTAAGGCACTTGCCTACAAAGTCTAAAAAACTCAGGTTTGATTCCCCAGTACCCACATAACCAAGATATACAAGATGGCACATGCTTCTGGAGTTTGCTTGCAATGGCTGGAGGCCCTGGTAACCCATCCTGTCTCACTGTATCAAATTAACTAATTAAAGAAACATTACCTATACCACACAAAACATGTAGAATTAGCTTTCAAATGGCTTTTAATATAATAAAGTTTTAAAATGTATACAACATTGTTACGACTCAATTACAATATCCCAGATCAGGGCAAAGTATTTTTCCTAAGATCCCTCTTTGGGGGACATGTTCTACACTGAATGCAAACTCCTTTATAGTAGAGTATATGCTGTGTTCTGGGATGGTGAATTTTCACAAGAATATCAGGCACTTAATACAACTTTGATCAAGTATTAAAAACTAACTTGCAATTAAGGAATAATTCATTAGGTCTCTGAATATACCAGAATTGGTGACATTTTCTTCTTCAAAAACATGTGTTGGGCTGGAGAGATGGCTTAGCAGTTAAGCGCTTGCCTGTGAAGCCTAAGGACCCCGGATCAAGGCTCGATTCCCCAGGACCCAAGTTAGCCAGATGCACAAGGGGGCACACACATCTGGTGTTCGTTTGCAGTGGCTAGAAGCCCTGGCATGCCCATTCTCTCTCTCTCTCTCTCTCTCTCTCTCTCTCTCTCTCTCTCTCTCTACCTATCTACCTCTCTCCCTCTCTCTCTTTCTCTCTTTCTGTCACTCAATAAATAAAAATGAACAACAACAAAAAATTAAATAAAGAAATATGTGTTAAATTTTGACCTAACAGACACACATATCTAAACCATATAAAACAGGTATGTGAGCTTAATTCTGATAGATTTTTTTCTTCCACATCATTCTATTTTATTTACTTTGAGAGTGCTGATCTTGAATCAAGTGCTGATGGGTCATGACCCACAACTTCAAAAACACTCATATGAACATTACAAAACACTAGCTATTGCAAAAGAATGAACATGGAGTACAAGTTACTTGACAGAAGAGCAAGGAGATTAGGCATGATATAACAGGAAGTTACCTATGTTAATTTTAGTAGAACAAATGATCCTTATTGTCATCATTTTCACGTGTGCTGCACAGTATTCTTATTACTACCAGAGCAATCACTAGTGAGATATATTGGCTCGAATAAGTAAAAATACTAGTGAAATTAAATCAAGTCCACATCTCTTTGCCAATTATACCATCTTGTTATTATAACTTCTGATCCTATCCTATGAAAATAATAGCAAATGATTATAAAGTTTAATTCCTTAATAAAACATAGCTGCTAAAACTTTATGTATATCAATACAATTTTATATGATCAAAGTTTTAAAGCATAATTACACATTTCCTACATAACAAGGTTATATTGAGCTGTATAATAACTAACTAAAATAACTTAAGAGAAAAAAGTTGCTGTTTTTCTGTATATAATCTGAGAACAGTAATTTCTATCATTTTTATAAGGTTATAACATATTCAATGACTAAGTACTCTTTAGAGAAAGTTTACTAAAAATATTTACTTCTTTCTATGACATATGTAATAAGATGCTATTACTATTGACATTTTCACAACCCAGTCCAACCACAGGAAAATAATTCCGAGTCACCTTCTCATTAGTGTCAATTATTCAGCAATGTGGGAGAAAGTCATTAAATAATAATCAATCAGTGTTTTCAACCACTTCCTTTAGTCAATAGCCCATGATTAATAATTCTCTAAATATACTTTCCATATAATTCCAAATAGGTGCTATTTAACTCATAAAACCTGAGCATAGCTGAATAACCCAAGTTATTTTTCCCTCAAGATGAATGTTCAACATTTATGAACCTATAGTATGAGGTATTATGAGTATTTCTTATCCCCCTCAAGGTGACCTAAGATAATTCTCCATGGTGTATCATGAATCAGCTGCCACAGTTCATTAAAGCAGCATGGAAACGGTGCTTTTTTCACATCATATACAGAGTATATTTTTATTTTTCTCCTATTCTCTGTATAGTCTCTAAGTTGTCCTTGAAATAATTTCAGTCTGTCCCTTCTTTCTCAGAGACTACACCCAAGGATTAATATCCACCTTCTGGCAAGATATACAATACATACCTGCTGTCTAAACACTGAACTCATATTCCTGTTGCCCCTGAAGGGAATCTAACTAGAGAGACTTCTGTCACTGATGTTAGCACACCTGCAGATCTGTACCTATGGATTTTCATTCATTCTTCTAGTACCAAAATTTGTTTCTTCTCAATTCCGTCTAATGCCTCACATGCCTTCTTATTGGTTATTATATACTGCATTTATTTTTGCCTCCCCCTGTACATGAAATACCAAATATTGGTCACATCCCTTTAAATTATATCAACTAACCACCGAAGACCTTTTAAATATTTATTTTGACAGTATTATTGCAGCTCTGTCCTCAATCTTTTGTTATTTTTATTTGTTGTTGTGCTAGTCACTGTGTTCTGATCTGACTGAATTTCATTCAAAGAGTTCAAATAGTTTGTGAAATATTAATAATGGTCATTAGTAGTTTGATAAATTGCAAATACCTGTGGAAAAATCTGTTTATGTAGTGATTATATATAAACCTGCCCAGGTGTGTTTTCTGTTATTCTTACACATATACTTCCAAATAGATAATGCCCCAATCTTCCACTGAAAAAAATGTTTCATCTTTACTAATTTTAGTCATAATTTTCCACCTCCCTTATATTTGGAAAGTTGTGCATGCCTGTTCAAGAAATTCTACTTTTCCTTCAAAGATGAATTTCAAATACCATTTCTTTCTTGAATTTTCTTCTGAACCCTTTTTCTGCTGTCTGTCTCTTTGAAGCCTTTGTTTTGGCTTATAGAATATGTACTCGAGGAAGTGCTCTGAAAATTTTCCAAATCCCAATTCTAAGACATGTACAAATTCTGCACATGAACAGCTATAAAAATTAACTTAATGCATTTACACACACACACACACACACACACACACACACACACACACTTCAATTGTCCACTGATTTACATGCTTAGCATATAATTTATTTAATTCTCACACTAACCCTATGAAATTATACTGAAATTATCTCTATTTCACAAAGGACGAACATTTGTAATATAAATTTTAAGTGAAAATACAAATAATCTTCAGACCTTCCATCAGTGAATTATGTTATTCACTAATTATTTACAGAGACCCTAAAGAGCTTACACTTCAGTGGGAAAGATGTACATTAGAGGCATCCAAATGAGTATGACCCAGGAAAATTTTGGTCTCTCATGTGTTTTGAAGGAATTTGAATGCTCAGTAACAAAAATGATTAAACCTTAAGTGCCAAGGGTATTATGTATGCAATATTGGTCCTTTTGTTTATGTTATAGTATACTTAACTTTCAGTATTCTTTTTTAAAATATTTTATTATTTATTTATTTGGCAGAGAAAGAGGGAGAGAGAGAGAGAGAGAGAGAGAGAGAGAGAGAGAGAGAGAGAGAGAGAAAGGGAGGGAGGGAGAGAATGGGCATTCCAAGGCCTCCAGCCAAGCAAACGAACTCCAGATGCGAGTGCCCCTTGCACATCTGGCTAATGTGGGTCCTGGGGAATTGAACCTGGGTCCTTTGGCTTGGCAGGCAAACACCTTAAGTGCTAAGCCATCCCTCCAACCCATACTTTCCTTATTTTTTTTTTTAGTGGTAAATGAAATGCAGTACAACCTTTGAAAATATCACCTTTTGTGACTGCTTTTTGCAATGTAACACTGAAATTTATGATATCAAATTGATTAAATTTATGACTTTTTTGACAACAAACTGTGTCAAAATTACAATAGGCTTGTTACCAGAATCTAGATCCAAAAAACTTCATGTGCTTAAATTTTCTCATGTATGTTTTCTTAGGCTAGCCTGCTGTAAAGCATATCATGTGGGGGAAATATAGATACTAAACCAAGGCCAGCCTAGACTACAGATAGACACTGTCAAAAAACATGTGAAAGAATCAGCCATAGAAGGAAACTCCTGCCTCACACACATTTGAAAACAGACACTGGAGTGAACTGAGCAGAGACCAGAAATAACTGTCCAGCTGAATGCAAGGCCTGCTTTAAGTCAATGGAGTTGGGCATCACACAAGATAGAGATGCTGCCAACTGATACTTCTGACAAAATCATTAATAACTTTAGAGAAGGTTTCTTATTTCACTCTTCCCTATTCATCCAATTAATCATTAGTACCATGCCTTTACAACATAAATGCTTAGTAAATAATAATTGCTTCCTACTATTAACAGATTTTGTGATAGGTTTAATATTCTAAGAACAGATTTTAATAACAGCAATAGCTTTAAGTCTAAAAAAACTAATAATATATCTTAATTAAAGAGGCTACTAAGAAGCCCATGTGTGATGCCAATCATTAATATATGACCACTAGTCTGTTCATGATGGTCTCCAGGTAATGGAAATGATTTTGCATTAAATGCTTCTGTATATATGCTTGTCTAATAAAAGTGTCAGTAAACCAATTTTTACAGGTCAGTTTTTTTTTTTCCTATTCTATGGAGATCCATACCTAAAATAATCCCTGGGTTACGTATAAAACATATGCAGATTTCATTATTTAATTCTCAAACATGACTTAAATTTTGTAATTTTGTAAAAGTGAGTCATACAAGTAGACAAATGTTCAAGTGAGGGAAGTTTGTGGCAAGGTCATCTGGCTCCTGTATGATAGACTCAGCAGGTGAGTGTGCTGCTTCAGAGGCCAGCAGTTACCCAACAGGCAGCCACTGACCTTGGATCATTATCTTCTGGCTAACACATGAAGGCACAATAATTCAAAAGAAAAAAAAATAAGCAAGTTTGTTTCCACTAAGACGATATATTTTTTCCTTTTCTCCACTATATATTATCTTTCTAGAATAGAAAACCTTAATATAAAAGACCACCCTTAGTTTACTTCTGTTGGTGAAGGGTCTCCCTTTATAGGTGTTCAGAGATAGTCTATAGCCAAAACACAAATATAAATTAATAAAATAATGGTCTGTGCTCCCATTTTGCTTAGATGAATAAAAATTCTCATAGATGAATAAAATATTAACATACAGAATTTATTTTTGATTGAGACCTTCTGCTTATGGAAGTTATAGGGAGGGGAAAGGGGTTGAGGAGGAGAGAGAAGGGTAGCTTGTCACTTAGACTTTCTTTATTTTCCACATTATTTTGCTTCTGAGTGAGTTTCTATTATAAATTAAAACCAAGGCTGTGGTGATCATGAGTTCAAAGAAAGCTTGGGCTACATAGTGAGATCTGTATCAAAATCAAGCAAGCAACAACAGTAACAGAAAGTGAAAGTACCGGTATAAGGAAGTAGGGAAATTTTCCTCAATGTAGATAGTCTTGTGCTTAGATTGCTGATCATGCATATTTATATTGAGTCAATATGTGTTCACTACAGTCTAAATATATAAGGAAAATTCATATTTGCTGATGTGCTGGTATTACAAAGTGAGCTTTTTGGAAAGTAATTTTGTACTTGGGGGGGGGGCTTTCAAGAATAGGGTTAGTGTCTTCACCAAAGAGCGTTAGTGAAATGCCTGGTATCAATCATATGAAAATGCAGAAGAAAGACACTATAACTATTTTTTTTCTCTTTGTCTCTCAATCTCTCCTTGCAAACAAATAAGACAAAATTAAAATATGGCTCATTGGTTAAAAGTACTTGCTTGAATAACCTGATGCATGATTTGATTCCTCAGTGCCCATGTAAATCCAGGCACACAATATGCAGCATGTATCTGAGGTTCTGGAGTTCTTTTGGAGTGGCAGGAGGCCCTGGTGTGCCCATACTCCATCCTTGCAAAATAATAAAACATAAAGTAAAAGAAGAAAGACACTCTGTGAACCAGAAATGGATTAAGGCACTATATGTTATATTTATACTCTGACTCTACTACACATCAAATAGATACATTCTCGAGAATTACTGCCACTTCAAGAGATGTAACAATCACTGTATGTGCTGTAATTACATTTTATTTTATTAAAATGTCATTTTAGGATCAACATACAAATGAACTTTTCAAGGAGCAAATCAATGCAAAGGGATATGTCCTTATTCAGCACCCTCGTTACAGAACAAAATGAGGGCCCATCACAGACATTTCCAGACACCTTATGCTACAACTGATTAGAATAAATACTTAATTTGAAGCATAATATGTTTCACTGTCCAGAAAACTCCTAACTTCGGTCATTTTCACTAAATTATTTACTTTAAATCCTAATGCAGTATTTTTTTACTGAGAAGATTTGAAGGAGACAAACATTGAAAAGTGGCCTTGTGGTCATTTTGATTTCCCAAATAAAAACACTGTCTGAAAATACATTAAGGACAAACAAGCAATTGTGCAGGTGTGCAGAGAAATGTGACACATTCCTTCTATTAATAAATCACAACATTTCAACATTTTGATTTAACTGTTCCTCTTTTTGCCCTTCACTGACTCTGGAATGAAGGAAATCAATAAATAAGATTGCAGTCAGCACCTCATACAATTTTTTACCAGTTGGGGGCCCAGCTATCCAATTACAATTTGATATTTGCTGAACATTTATTACCATTTTTCCAATTTATTCAGAGGAAACTTTTGGAGACTCATCTGGTAGATGCAATAAGCAGTGCATTAATGTAAATCACTATTGATCGTGTTATGAACTGCAGTGAGGAATACCATGCTCGTAACAGAATCACTGCCCTTTTATTTTTCACTTAATAACAGGCAAATGACCTAAGGGAAAAACTTTCTTTTATTGCATAAAAATCAAGATGATAATACAAACAAAAATCTATTCTTGAAAAACAATCTACCACACTTAACTTCCTTTTCTCAATAATTATTTTCACCTAGAGACATGAACAAAATGAGGCATGGATAAATAAGCAATAGAAATGTCAATATTTCTTATAAGAAAATGGAATATTTTTCTGAACCAAAAGTGCGTTAATGTCAATACTAATATCCTATGAAGAAGACATGATTGGTCATTGTTTTCTAATCAACAAGTGCTTTCTGTGTATTTGATACATGCCAGGCTTTTGGCATGTACTGGAATATTTGAGTAAGTATCTTGGAACTTTGGACTTGGAGAATGTAGATTCTAGCATAGAAACAAAGGGAAAGAAATAAAACGTAATGAATAAATTGCATTATATATCACATTGTTATGGTAGAAAGGAAACATGAGCAAGGAAATTGGATTGACAGATAAGAGTAACATGTACATATTGAATGATATTTATCTAAAAGATTAATATGATAAACCATTTTACAAATAACTATGTGCCTAAAACTTCAAGTCTAAACTTTACAGACATATTCCATGTTTGTAGTTTATAACTCATAAAAGGCATAGTTGTCATATAGATATGTAGAGAAGGTATCTTCATGATCAATGACTTTGAATATTTACAGTTTATAAAAAAAAAGTGGTATAGTTAGATTTAGTAGACCTGAAATAATTCATCCCTACTTGCGCATTTTTACCACAATATTACTATTCTATTGTTTTGTTATTAGAAAGAAAATTTTAAAAATAAGTTTAGTAGGTCAAGTTAATGAATGGCAAAGAATTGAGTCAATGAAGTTCCATCAGCTCTCTGCATCTTTAGAGCCTGCATGAACGTACTAATAGAAAAAGATAGTAAGTGATGACAAATAGTTCGATTCTAATCATGTACATCGTCAATTCAATTCTAGATTCACTCTCAGTTAAGGGCTTATCTTTTGTATATACGTTAGGTGTAATATACAGAAAAGGAATGGTTTAGATATTGCCCATCGATTAACCTGTCGGTGGAGCAGCACTGAAGAGGCTGCATACCGTCTCTTCACTTGACTCTAGTTCATAGATCAGAGGAGATATGAGGCTGTCTTGTGGTAAGTACTAGGGTGAGTTGGCTATAGAGTTGGGGATAGAGGCCTCCAGGAAACTAGAGGTGGCATTTATAGTCATCTAGCAGCCACATTTCAAGTGCTTTATTATTTTACCATCACATATGTCCAAACTGATGCATACCACATGAATAACAGTATCAAAATACAGAAAATATGCAAAACCAAGGGAGCTGAGTGTTGTAGCTACCATCTTATTGCTGGGACAAAGCACCTGACAAAAAGCATATGATAGGAGGAAAGTTTTTATTTTGGCTTATAGTCTAAGAGGAAACTTCAATGGCAGGGGATAGCATATCATGACACAGCAGGTAAAAAATAGCAGCAGAAGGGCTGCAGAGATGGCTTAGCGGTTAAGCGCTTGCCTGTGAAGCCTAAGGACCCCAGTTCGAGGCTCGATTCCCCAGGACCCACGTTAGCCAGATGCACAAGGGGTGCACGCCTCTGGAGTTCGTGTGCAGTGGCTAGAGGCCTTGCTGCGCCCATTTTCTCTCTCTCTATCTGCCTCTTTCTTTCTCTGTCTGTCGCTCTCAAATAAATAAATAAAAATAAACAAAAATTTAAAAAAAAGTAGCAGCAGAAGAGTGAGCCAAAGTGTGGCAAGGGAAAGGTGGCTTATAATATCACTAAGCCTGTGCTTACCTCTAGGCAGGCTCCACCTCCCAAACTGCCATCAGCTAGGGACCAAACTTTCAGAATACACAAGTCTTTGGGAGACATCTTGTTCATACTACCACACTGGGCCAGTGCATCTTGGTAGTCTTTTCAGTATTAATACCATATGAATCTGAATGCAGACATCTGCAGATTCTGAGTACATGACCGTATATCTGATGTATAAATGTACTATGATTTTTGAATTGATTTTCGATTTTTAGGCTGCAAAATTAGTAGTTCTAGGTAATTAGACTTATCTAATAAGTCAATTTTGGAACATAGTCTAAAACACTTTGTTTTTGAAATAAATAAGACATTTTCAAAGGCATTAAAATATCTCTTACAATCCATATCACTCAGAGTACCTTGGGTTGTGCTTCTTGTCAAAAGGGAAAATGCATTAAACTCTACTGTTCTGGTTTTGAGTAGAGTTATATGAATAATGTGTTTAGTGTAAATGGACCATACTCTATGCATATTATGCAGAGAGAGCATGGCTTTCTTTCTCTAGAGATTCCCTTGTTCAGTACACGGTAATTAAACTCTTGCTAGGTAAGGGATACTAGCCAGAGTGAGTCTTTTAGTCTAACATGTTTGGGGTAGAGACACTATTAAATCTACAAGCGTCTTTTTCTTCTGTGATGTGGAGACAATGATACATCTTTTCTCACAGCATTATGAACAATGTGATCAAAACTTTTCTGACATCTATGAATATGTAATAAATGTTTTCTATTCTTCTTTGTTACATGTCTGCTACTCCCGGTTCTCTCTAAGGTCCTGAACAACTTCACATGACTTTAATGAGACATATTATGTATTATTATTAACCCCTGCTTTATGAAAAGTAGAAACTAGAGCCCAACAATTTTGCAGTTATGTTACTTTTTTTTTTTTTGTTTGTTTTCAAGGTAGGGTCTCACTCTAGCCCAGGATGACCTGGAATTCACTATGGAGTCTCAGGGTGGCCTCGAACTCACAGCAATCCTCCTACCTCTGCCTCCTGAGTGCTGAGATTAAAGGCGTGGGCCACCACGCCCAGCTGCGTTACATTTTTAAAGTTTTAAAGTGAGACTTGAAACTCTGTCAGTGGTAGTCAACCCAGTTCTTATCCTGTAGCAGCTGATGAGGTAACTTGTGCTTATTAATAAACCATTAATATTATCCTAGGAAAATTTAAAATATGGGGTTTAATTAGTTATTTTTGCAAAAATATTTCTTCAAGAAAGTAGAGTCAAAGAGTACAAAAAGCCATGAAAATTTAAGCAAACATTATAGAATCATAAATTACAATTAGTTTCTCCTGCTAACTTGCTTGAGATTGTTACTAAACTTGTGTACATAGTAATAAAAATTTCTAATACTTCTTCATTATACACAACCATCATCTTTCTCAGGGCACCAATGTCTCCTATAATCGTCTACCTTTAATATCCAGGCATATTTTCATCATTTGCCAACAGACAGATTGTTTTTCCTGATTTTATAAGCATGCTTTTTAATTTTTTCAGGACTATTTTCAACATAATTGGTTCTTCCATACTCCATATAGGTCTTTGCATTTGTCAGGATAGGGTCAAGAGTGGACAGTACTGATCTGCAGAGCTCAGAATGATCAATTAATTCCTTGTCATTCTTAGTATGGTGTCTTAAAAGAGGAAAACCATTTTGGAAATACTACAAGACAAAGCTGATAGCCCTTCCTAAGAGTGACTATTGTCTGACAAACTTCAGCAAGGACAGGCACTATGTCAAACAATTGAACATAGGCAGACATATAAAAATATAAATGCAGAAACAAATTACCTAGGCATCTGACAGGATTAAAAAAGGTTAACATCATAGTCACCTTGGGCCTGAGGTGAGAATTTGGAGGGAGATCATAACAGAGATTCTGGTTTATCTGTGTTTAGAGAAGATACCTAAATCTTCAATGAGTTGGCAGGGGTATGGTCTTCTATCTCTGAGGAAGGGACAAGGAATTAGAATCTTTGAGTGCTAGAAAATTTGTCTGCTGAATTCTTCTGGGGCTATGAGACAGGAATGGTGCCACTGGACAGGTTGTGGGATGACACATACACAGATCAAGTGCTTGTTCCTCATTTGGCTTTAGTGCTCCTATTGATAAAGCCTGTCATGGTGCCCACTGAAATTATAAGTGGTTTACAGTTTTAATGTTTAACATCTTAAAGCATAGTATAGAAAAGTCAACTTTGAATAAATTCAGAGGCACTAATTTAATAATTGTTGTAACTTAAAGACTTTTCAAGACTCAATTCAAATCCTTTTAATATAGTTTTCTATGAAAATATTTCCTTCACCATGTTTTTGCCAACTCTAATTTCTTGCATGTTTATATTTTTTTTGGCTTCATTAAACAATGCAATATTTTGAGGTTGCATAATAAGCTGAAAGACTCATTGGAGAATATACTAACATTTAAATAGATTGAATGTATTTCTTTTCTTAGTTGACCAATGCTTTAAAATACATATAATCAGTGAGTATGATTCCTATGTAGACAGAAAAATTTTCTTTCACTCAGTTTGTACCCCACAGATTATAATGTCTGATATCTGAAAAGTACTGAAATTGTCTTTTCGAATCATGTATTTATGATAGTTGTAAATAAATTATAGTTCCATCATATACATCTGCTTTTTAATTTTTATTATTTTTAAATTTTATTTATTTATTTATTTGAGAGAGACAGAGAAGGAGAGAGAGAGGATAGGCATGCAAGGACCTCCAGCCATTGCAAACGAACTCCAGATGCATGCACCCCTTGTGCATCTGGCTAATGTGGGTCATGGGGAATCGAACCTGGGTCCATTGGGTTTGTAGGCAAATGCCATAAACCCTAAGCAATCCCTCAAGCCCACATCTGCTTTTTAAATCTAGAAGTCCTACATTGTAAAAGCAGATGATATTGGGATGATGTTGCAGTTAGTTTTTCATTTATGGGGCAAAGCATCTGATTAAAAGCAGCTTATGGGAGGAAACGGTTTAATTTGGTTTTGAGAGGAAGCTACATCTTGATGGAGGAAGCATGGCACGTGACATCTACTGGTTTTAATTCTTTTTGCTCTTCACCCTTACTTGCTAAAGTTTTCTTCATATTAGCTCAGGAATCTTCTTTATCATGCTATTTATTACTTTCATGTTTTATGCACTTAGAGTCATTGTATTGATTAATACGGCATTTTTATTGAGTTGGAGTGGTACAGTCAGCTCCTGGATATCCTCCCAGACAATTAATAACACAAACAGAGAGCTCCTAGGCTAACATCAACTAGCATATTACTCACTAACACCAGTGCACTTTGGAGCATGTAAAATGTAAATGCAAATCTCTTGATGCAAGACCTTGTGAAGAAATTCTGTACACTAACTGAAAGGAAGAAGGAAAAGAACCAACACAGACATTGTGCAGTATAAGACTTTGTTATTTAAATATTCATAGGAAAATTTTAAAGGAAAATTAGTTAATTCTATCTATATTTCCTGCTGGCTTTGTTAACCTTTAAGAACACAGTGAGAACCTCAATCCAAGCTGCCATAGGTGAAAGTTTTATTTTCTTTAAATATAACAACTGATGGATCAGTGACCTTTATAAGTACAGTGTCACTATAATAATAGTGTAATTTTGCCTGTAGGGGAAATAGAAAATTGAAAGTAAAGGCCAATGCTTTTATGTTTATTTCTAATCTTTATAATCAGTGTAAATTTAATTAATACTATGTTGTACCTATCACCTCCAACCTTATTTCAAAACATGGTATCCAAGACTAATAAAAATAAAAGTAAACTTAAAGTTATTTAATTGGTTAGGTATACTTTCCAGAAATCAAAGCTTTGTAAGAGTAGCTTTAAAACTAAACATTGAAGTTATGAAATTTCATTATTATAGTACTTTTATAACTTCAAAAACTAAACTCTAAGTTCATTCAAGTTTCATTTATGTCAAAATAAATTATTTTGTGTATGGACTATCTTGATTTTGTTTTAGCTATGGATTGATCCTTGGCACTTTTGTCATGCAAGATATTTCTAAAGTTGTAATAACTAGCAAAGGAAAGGTAGTACTTTCAATGTTCTTGTAAAATAATGCCAAAGATCATGAAAGATATCTTTTGTGATGGATATTTTGAAGATACATGCAACTATTTTAATACACACTAAAAAATCAATTCAAGAAATGAAGATCCTCTAAGAATCAAGAAAATTATCGACAAGACTGATTTGTGAGCTGTCATAAGAATTTGTATGAAATCAGAAAATATAATATTGAAAAAAGGAATGAGGGCTGGAGAGATGGCTTAGCAGTTAAGGTGCTTGCCTGCAAAACATAAGGACCCATGTTCAACTCTCCAGATCCCATGTAAACCAGGCACACAAAGAAAGCAAGAGCAAGATTGCACATGCCCAGTAGGTGGCACAAGCGTCTGGATTTTAATTGCAGTGGCTGAGGGCCTGGCATGCCAATTTTTCTCTCTCTCTCTGTCTCTCTAAAATAATAAGAGAAAAAACTAATAAAGCAGATAGCAAAATCATAATAAATTTATTATGTTTTACTAAGTTTAATTGCTAGGCATTTTATACAAAAATATTGATATGATTCAGAATAAAGCAAACCATTTTTATATAAAGCTACTTGATAAATTTAACACTTGTTATGATCACAAACTTAGGGCAGAAATATATAATAAGTATCAAATATGTAAGAATATTTCATGTGAAATCTCCAGTTTTGATCAGATATATATAGCAGGTATTTGAATGACACAGTTGGACTTTTGGCTTTTTAACATTATACCAAGAAAATGAGCAAGACAGTGCCTCTAGCCACTGCAAATGAACTCCAGCTTGTGCATGCAGTTAATGTGGGTACTGGGGAATTGAACCTGGGCTCTTGGGCTTCACAGCCTTAACTGTTAAACCATATCTCTATCCCCCAATACTACTATTTAATTCTTCCATGAAAGATCATTAAATGTAACATTATGCAGATGTGAAAAAAATTCTCACAATTGATAAAGTACCAAATGCAATTTCTTAAATATAGCAAATCACTGTGTGGGGATATTGAGGGGGTTCTATCACTGAAATTGTCCTACTTTCTGAAAAGTGAATAGGAGTGTAAATTCATCAAACATTGCCTTAACATTGTGTTGAAGTGAAAGGACCTCAGTAGAAGAAAAGAAAACATATTATTTTTCTAATTATCAGGGCTCATTTAAAAATACTTCCTTCAAGTTATGTATCTCTCATCTCATTTCTTCCTTCCTTCCTTCCTTCCTTCCTTCCTTCCTTCCTTCCTTCCTTCCTTCCTTCCTTCCTTCCTTCCTTCCATTCTTTCATTTAGTTTTTTCTTGGTTTTTCGAGGTAGGGTCTTTCTGTAGCCCAGGCTGACCAGGAATTCACTATGTAGTCTAATGGAGATCCTCCTACCTCTGCTTCCTGAGTGCTGGGATTAAAGGCATGTGCCACCATGCCAAGCTTCTTTTCTTTTCTTTTTAAACACAATTTCTTTTCATAATTCTTTTTTCCTTTCATAAAAATTTTAAGTTATATGAAAGAAAAGGTCTATGAAAGGATTAAGATAAATAATCATACCTATGATTCAGTCCTTGGGAGGCTGAGGAATGAGGATGGAGGTAGTTATAATCTAAAATGTTCCCCAGAGCCTCATGTATTTTTGATTAAGCCTAATATTAAATCTCCAGCTTCTGGAGCCTCTGGGAAGTGAAGACTTGCTGTGGAGGCATGTCATTTATGATAGCCTCCAGGTTTCTTAGTCTAGTCCCCTGGATGTTCACAGCTTACTCAACCTGAGTACTAACTCCTAGTTAATATGACAAGACAAGATGGCTTGTCTCTGCTCAGCCACACTTTCTCTGCCTTGCTAAAACTTACTCTCAAAACTATGAGATGAAATTGACCACTTCCCACTCTCAGCTTTTGGTGGGATGTTTTTCCCAGCAATGAGAAAGTAATAGCAACAAATACTGTGAAGTTGAGGCTAACCAATCCACACAGTGAGACACTATCTCAAAAAAAGTTAAAAAAAAATCTTAAATTATTTGATTAATTTTTTTAAAAAATGTTGGGGTTTTCAATCTTTGGCTTTTTGAGGTAGAATCTTGCTCTAGCCAAGGCTGACCTAGAATTTACTATGTAGTCTCAAAGCGGCCTCACATTCACAGCAATCCTCCTACATTAGCCTCCCAAGTGCCAGAATTAAAGGCATGCACCATCATACCCAGCTCAATTAAAATTTATATAAATTTACTTCATTAAAATATTGGAAGTCATTTCTCCATCTTAATGTGTATAAAGAGCTATACTGTATATCTTTACACAATTTGAAGAAATGTGAACTATTTTGAATTATTTCCATCCTTAAATTTTCTAGGTATTCATTAAATAGAAACTAATTTAAGCACCTAGTAAATACAAATACTTATAACAGCATTAGCTATGTCCAAACACTTCCAATATTATTACTGTTATTATCATTATTTGGTGTGGTCCATATTTTCTTCTCAGTGTCTTTTCTAATACTTTCTGCATCTAACAATACCAGGTATTACAAGGAACAGCTTTAAGCTTGTCAGAAGAAAATAAGATGAAGTCATCCATGGCTTGCTTACATATCAAGATGCTATATTTTAGGGAGCCTTACTTATTTTCATTGTTCAAGTCAAGATCACTGATAGCATCATATAGTTAATGGCATTGGTCACATTACAATCAAATAGTGCATTATAAAATTATTTATTTAGCATTTGCTTCTCTAATTTGAGGAAGGAGTCCATGAAACTAGGGAACACATCTCTGTATAATCTAATTGATGACTGCATTATGAGCATAAGCTGCAAAGCATAGTGAATTTCTTGCTGACATTCTCTTTCTATTTATGCTAACTAAAAATGATAATAATGAACAAACTTCTACTGCTTTAAAATGTCTAAATATTCACTCATTATTTATCTTCCTGCATAGAAGTTTCAAAATAAGCCTCAAGGAAAATAAACACATTAAGTTTTTTGATGTCTTGAGATGATCTGACTGTAGACTATTACAAAACTGGTGTGTATGACTTCTCTTTTTACTTTGAAGATTTGACAGATAGAAGAGGTAACTCATTCTTTACCCAACAGGTTCTGTTGTGCTTGAGTACCTTCCTGAATAGTTCTTGCTTAAGGTGTTTATATAGAATACTCACCCAAAACTTCTGTCTCCTGAAATCCTACCCATTATTTATAACTAAAAAACAAAAAACAAAACAAAACAACAACAACAAAAAAAAACACTTCCCAGCTTTGCCTATTTTTCTCTCTCTACATTATGCATAAGTACAATTCCAATCCAGGTAATGAAAAAAATCTTGAACATGTGTTTTCCAAGTGTTGTGTTAAGTATTTTCAATATAGTAGTCCAGCACTCATTCATCTTTCAATCTAGAGAATTTATGCTGTAGTGAATATTGTGCTATTTTCAACAATCGACTATACAAATGGACCTGTACAGGCATACTCGTTCAACTAGCACAGGGGATAAGGAACAAAAATCCTACCAAAGGTGACATTGCAGTTCAGCTAATATCCCCAATTTCTAAGATTCTAAAAGGAATTTGGAAAGAGCTCCAGACATATGGGAGAAGAAGCTGTCTACTTTTGACTTGGTTTTACTTAGCATTCTAGGCCAGACCTTGTGATTAGCATCCTACTTCCATGGGTAGGGACTTCAAGAATTCACAGGAAACATCTGTCAATAGTATTGATCCTTTGTAACTTGTGTTAATCAATATTCTACAGAGATACATAATCAACAAATTATGTATTACTATATATTAGGATTTACTATAGCAATTGACTCAACTAATAGAGACTGTGGTAGTTAATATTATCAACTTGATGGGACTTAGAATCACCTTGGAACAATTCTCGCCATGTCCTTGAAGTAATTTCTAGATTAAGTTAATTCTAGTGGGAGGACCCACTCCAACTGTGGACAGCAACATTAAATGCATTCCATACTGCATAGAAAGGAGAATGGAACTGGGCACCAGGATTCATTGCTCTCTGCTTCTGATCCGTGGACTTGTTGACAAAAGCCACCTCCTGATCATGCTGCCATGCTTTTTCTGCCACGATGAGCTGTATTTCCTGAAAATGCAAACTGACTAACACTTTCCTCTTTAAGTTCTTCTTATCAGACATTTTGTTGCAGCAAGAAGAGAAGAAACTAATGCAGAGGCCAAAATGTCCTCTGTTTTTTGTGCAGCCTTTAAGCCTGAAATCTTGGAAAACATGTGGTGTGACTTAGTACTATGTTGTGAGAGTAGGAATGAGCAGGTGATGGTATAGGTCTGGTTCTAAGCCCAAAGCTTAGAGTCAGAAGCACCAATATCCAGGGCCAAACATAGTTGAATGTTTCCTAGCTCAAGCAGAGTGAACTCATTCCTCTCTACCATTTTGTTCTATTGGGTTTCTAAATAGATTGGATAAGATTCACCTAAATTTAGAAGAGCCAACTTCTTTACCCAGTGCATCAATTAAAATGCGGATCTATTCCAGAAATACTCCCATAATAACTCCACAATACTTCAGGAAATACAATTTTACAATATATCAGGCATCCCTTAATCTCCTCAAGTTGGTACATGCAGCTAGAGTATAGTTTGCCCCCTTAGAAGTGTATTCATTAGGTCTAAAGAATAAACTAGCAAATTTGAGCATTTTAGTCAAAACATTCATATTGAATAAATCTTGTGTGCAGATTTCTCAGTTTTTCTCTGTTATTAGTAAAGACAGGTGTGAGTTTTGGCTTCTCTTAGTTGTATTAAGAGAACCAAGGGAAGAACTTTTAAACATACTTGGACCAAGATCAAACACTGTTCTCTTGGGCTAAAAATTGTGAGGAGGCAGTATCTATACTGGAAGGTAATAAATTTAGATGGGTTAAATTTAATGTGTATGGTGAATTCATCCATCTGAGCTTAACCCTGAATATTCATACTTATGTGAGCAGTAAGGTTTGTTTTTCCATATCAAAAGATAAAACACATTTTTAAAGGGTCATTTTAGTTATTCTCTATTTTCACTTGGTTCCCAGTTCCACTTGGAACTAGAAACAGGAAAAGAGAACGGCAAAGCTACAGGGGAATGTCTGTACACAGACAGGATGGAATATTTAACTAGACTTCAGTAAGCCACAGCTCTGGTTGGAGTAACAGTAACTAGGACAAGAAGGAGGAATGATGATGTGGTATAGCACTGCCTCGGCGAATCTGTTCTCAATTGGAAGTTTGGTTGATTTTGTTCTCACAGACTTGTAACTTCACACTGAGTTACAGTAAGAGGATTTGGAAAAATTCAGAAAGTTATAAAGGCTTCTGCCAAGACACACATCCCATTGTAGACTGGGAAACCAATTGACACCTTGTTTTAGAACTGGACAAATTTCAGAAACATTTATATTGATTTTAGGGCACCCAACACATTACAGATTTGGTTACAATTTTAAATTAAAAAAAAAAATCTTTTTGGGCTGTAGAGATGGCTTAGCAGTTAAGGTGTTTGCCTGAAAAGCCAAAGGATCTTGGTTTGATTCTCCCAGACCCACATAAGCCAGATGCACAAGGGGGCGTGTGCATCTAGAGTTCCTTTGCAGTGGCTGGAGGCCCTGGCAAGCCCATTCTCTCTCTCTCTCTCTCTCTCTCTCTCTCTCTCTCTCTCTGCCTCTTTCTCTCCTACTCAAATAAATAATAAAATATATAAAAAAATATCTTTTCATCATATGGGACTTGGACCAGTGATACATTTTCTAGCTTAGCTATGTTTTAGCAACAAATTGAAGATTGTCTAAGGGTAAAGGAAGATTATCAGCAAATGTAGAGAAAGAACATGAGGTCTGTTTCCTACCATTCTCAAATTACAGTAGAAGCTTGTATTAACCTTTCCCTTCACTATGAAATCATAAATATGATTTGGATGCACTCTAGCATTCATATATACTTAGTACAGCCACATGGAACATTTACAGTCCATTTTTTAAAGTAGATTTTTCTTCGTACTAATTTCATTATATTTCTTTTCAACAGAACATCAAGATGAACATTTACTTATTTTACAAATGGGACATGTTTTCAAAGATGGAAGTAGCAGTATATTACTTGTTTCTTATTGCCATTTCATTCTCTGAACTTATTTACTTTTATAAAAGTGCTTTCATGGCCTGTCAAAAGTAAAGAATGCATTTGGATCTTTACAAATAAAAGCAATAAAAGGAAAATAAAAATTTATTTAAGTCCTGGAGTCCTGATGTGTCATTCTGTGACCTTCATTTACACATGATGAAAACTCTTCTTATCTTAATAGTGACCTTTAATGCAGCTTATGCCAGATTTCAGTCTGCAGAAAGTAGTCAAGCAAGGTGATGAAGGATTATGTAGTCTGCAAGTATTTCTCATTGATCAGAGTTGTATATGTCTCTGCATTTGTTTCCTCTTAAGACAACTGTGGAGTTGCCATTTGAAACTCATTGAATTAAAAAAAAAGTCAATAAAACCCACTCCTATAAAATCAGCTTTAAACCCAGATTGCTTCAGAGATAGCAACTGTGTGATATGTACTTAACATAACCAACATTTCAAGTACAGTATTTCTTTAATGAAAAGTCAAGTATTTTCCCATGAATTTCTTTTAAAAAATCTTTTTTTCAGTGTAATTTTATGTTCTCCAACTTGAAGAATGCTTTCAATTAAGTAGATTAGTATTCATTGGATGCCATGACTTGATAGAGCTAATGGTCCCATGTTTCACATGTTAACATTACATAATCATTTAATTTTATAGTAAAATTTGCTGTCAATGCTTTTTTTAGTATTCTTTTTCTTGCAGAAAATTTGAGCATCTTATTGAATAAAACAGTATATATATAAAATCTTAAGATATTTGTATTAACTCATAAGTAATTATCATACATTGATTGGTTACATTGCATGTAATATGAATCATTTCACTTATAGTATGTATTCAAATACAGCCCTGCTGTTGTACTTAAAAACAAAATTTCAGTTACTTAAGGAAATGTGTTAATCCACTTACTTTCAAAATATATTATAACAGCTTCTTATGAGTGTCCTAAGTATAGGACATGATTTTATTTTGTAAGCAGAGATAGATATTTAGAATTTTCCTTGGTTACACAGAACTTCAACTTGTTTGATAAGAATCTTATGAAAAGTACAATTCATAATCAGGCATAGTGGCTCACACTTTGAATCTCAGTTCATGGGAGAGTGAGGTAGCAGGATTACCCTAAAACCAAGGTCAGCCTCAGCTACAGTGGAACCACATCAAAAGAATGTATTGTTCAGACTGTATATCTTGGAATACAAAGGTTGAAGGCATTTAGAAGTTAATGAAAGAGCCCTAGAAATATGAATATTTTAGGGACAGACTGAGTTTAGGTACTGGATAGTCAATAATATTCAATAACCCTTATCATTTCTTATTGTTCTACTACTTTTAAACTTTTATTTTATTTTAAAAAAGTCTTTTCTTGGCTACATGTTCAAATATATTTATTTATATTTTCTAATGAAAGGCTTTGCCCTTTCTACCTCAAACCATGGTGTGTTAAGCGGAGGGGCTAAAACTGAACTCTAATCACACTTGTGGACACATGAGCAGTGTGATGGTTAAAATTGCTTGTTACTTTTATTGGATTGAGAAAAACCTAGAGGATGACTCATGCACACCTTTGGTTCTGTCTGTGAAGTGCTTCAGGAGATGATCAGATCAACAGGGCTCTCACCTGTCCATGGTCTATTTGATGGAACCAAAATTTGGTAGATTATTGGGAGACTAAGGAAGATGGCTCCTGTTGGATGAAGTTAGTCTTTATGTCCTTCTTGTTATACTGTTTTGTGAATGTCACAGTCCAATATTGTCATGCTATTCTGCCTCACCAGAGGCCCAGGAATACCAAGCCAAGTGTCCAGGAAACCTCTGAAGCTATGAACCCACCCAAATTATCTTTGCAACTAATTTCTCTGTGTTATTTCTTCATAGCGATAAAATAGTAATACATTGTCAGAACTGGAATGCTCACATTCATGAGTCATGTTTGCAGATTTTATTACAGAGTACTCTAAATCCAAAAGCTTATGCTTACATGGTTTTAATTTAACTCTGGATAACTTACTTTAAAGTATGTGATAATTATATCAATCAATTGCCACCAGTGCTAAAGTCATCCCTTACCTCTCTTGAAAACTTTTAAGCTGAAAAAACCACATCCCCAATCTCTTTTTCTTAGTACCTTGCTCTTGAGGCAGTTCTTACCATTTCTTATTAACTTCTAGAATTTCTCCTCAGGATTTTTTTTTTTTTGTTTTATTACTATTTTTTAACTTTTATATTGGCACACAGAAGTATTTACTTGGCATACAGAGACTTGACTATAATTCATTCTGGAATTTTCCAATACACTTTGTTTTTGCGGATGTTTGTCCCCCTTCCTATCCCCAAACCCCATCTCCTCTACAATTTCCTTCCCTGCAATATCTTTCCCTCTTATATTCATTACATTTATTTTTATTTACAGTTCACACATTATAAATTTTACCCAAATTTGTACCCCTAAATATACATATTTATTGATATTACAAGCTTAAGACCTGCATATCAGAAAAAATGAAGTGTTGTTCTTTCTGAATTTAAGTCATTTTACTTAATTCTTTCCAGTTAAATTATATGTGTATGAGGTATTGTGTGTGTGTTTGGGTGTGTGTATAGAGATGGTTTTGTGGGGCGGGGGATATGCACAAGCCATTGTGCATGTGAGGAGGTCAGAGGACAACCTCAAGTATTGGTCCTTGCCTTCCACCATGTTTGAGGCAGGGTCACTTGCTGTTTACAACTGCAAACACCAGTTTCACAAGCATGTGAGTTTTCAGAAGTCTCTGCTCTCCATAACACTTTTGGAGGGCTGGGATTACAGCTGTGCACTAGCACATCTGGTATCTGTACCGGGGATCTGAACTGCCATCATCAAGCTTGTGCAGCAAGTGCTTTACCCACTACCCAGATCCAGGTTCTGTGCTTATAACTGCTTTGTTCATATACAGACATCTGATGGTGTTGGCTATATAGATTAAAATGCACTTTGTGGTCTGCTCTAACAACCAGTAACTATGGGCAAGAAGGATTATAAATAATTTATTGTAAGAACATTCATTTTGTGTTAGTGACTGCTCTGGGAAGCCTGCAGTCAAATCCTGCACTGCATCTCCTAGTAAACATCAAAATATAGGAAACGAGTGAGACCAGCAAATTGTGCCTGTTATACTTAAATCAGAGTAAGGACTCTGTGTACATTTCCCAGAAGATAAAATTTAAATCACACACAAAACAGAACATGCAATTCTCACTAAATCACCATGAGAATCTTTCCAGAAATTATGCTTGCTTGCTGATTTAATATTGTCAATAGAGAATACTGACCTGTTTTTAGGTCTGCAACAGACCTTCACAGTGTGCATATTATATGCCAAAGCAGAATCTTGGGACTGGGAATGCTGTTGTAAACAAATTTCCTGACTTCCAGGAGATGCATTATCATAGGAAAAGATAGGCCATATGTACATTCATAATAAGTGCTAGTAAATTCTTTGCAAATTAAAAATGAGATTAACATTGAAGAAAATGCCCAGCAATAACTTTCATTAAGAAACTCCTCTCTGAGAAGACAACATTTGAGTTGGGATTTGAACAAAGAAAAGGAAGCGAAGGGTGGAAAAGATTGATTAGTGGTTAAGGCACTTACCTGTGAAGTCTAAGGACCCAGATTCAATTTTGCAGGACTGAGGGAAGCCAGATACACAAGGTGTCACATGTGTCTGGGGTTTGTTTGCAGTGGTTATAAGTTTTGACACACCAGTTCTTTCTCTGCTTCTCTCTCTCTTTCTTAAATAAATAAATAAATAAACAAATAAATAAATAAATACAAAAAGGAAGTAGATATTAAAATATCTTAGGATAGAATATATGCAAGTGGAGTATCTCTGAGGCAAGAATAAGCTCAATGCGTCTAATGACAAAAATGAGGACAAAATATTAGGCACTTTTCTCAGTAATGGAGGCAGGAATAAGGATGGAGAGAAAGACAACTCAGACAATGGCCATTTAATATTAATATTATTATGAACATAAGCCATTTGAAATCTAATCAGGGATAATATTATCACACATATCATCCCCTTCCATACACAGGCACAAATATGCTTGGCTCTGTCATTACTGTAGAGATATTCAATTGAAGGGCCCCGCAGAGTGTGAGCTGAAGCCTAACCTTAAGTTTTTCCTGTTTCTTTTTTTTTCTTTTCTCTATTTTCTTCTTTTTATCCCTTGGTGCTGGCCTCTAACTACCAGTATCAGTATGCAATTAAGCCCCACAGTGAACTGTTGATCAGAGAGACCTACAAGGTTTCCCGTAACAAGACAGACTTCTATCAGAGCACTTGATTACCCAGCAGAGGTTAATGTTAAGACCCTACTGTTGAAGACACCATATGCTGTCAGGAGGGACCATTGAGACAACTGGCTGGAATCTGGAAGAGTGCCAGTCTGCAGTTAGCGTATCTAGTTCTAAAAGGTGCTGCATGAGCTACTGGGGGAAAGTGGCCAACAACTGTTGAGTAACTCGAGGTCTAAGCTAATCAGAAGCAAACAACCTGACTTGAAGTGCAAACAAGTGCAATAGTGGCACACAGCCATGGTAGGTAACCATCTGCTCTTGGATTGGCTAACAGACCCACTCAGTGGAAAGGAACCTATATCTGGAACTGGGAAACCAGTGAGAATCAAATGCAGACAATAATGGTTAATCCATTTAACCTGTGCTGACTTCACTCTCCTTTGGAGAATCTCACATAGAACCTGAGGACAGAAATGACCTATTGCCCTTCACCAGGGCCCTAGCTGAAACCATAGAGTATTTGGGTAAATGAGCACTGTTTTCTGGTGAACCTGATATCAGTACAAGGGCAAAGGAGGTAGACAATACACCATATATATATATATATATATATATATATATAAAATACACCATATATATATATATAATATATATATACACACACATACATATATATATGTTTATATTTATATTTATATAAGTATACCATATATATATATATATATATATATATATATATATATATATATATGGTGTACTTATATATGTTTTAATTATATGCTGTTAAAATTCATTTAGTTTATAGGTAGAATGATCTGATAGAAGTAAGGACATAATTTAAAGTGGAATTGAAATCCTGTAGGCACTTCTTCCAAAAGACAAGATACCATAGCATCACAATTAGGCCATTTCCCTCACTGTAAGAAAGAAAGCTAAATGTTTGGATATTTCAGCTCAAATGGGAGGATAAATGGAATAAAGGTGATGTGTCAGCTCTGGTGCTTCTACTCTCTGCAGGAAAAATGAAAATCTGTTGACAGGTTAAGTGCACATATAAGGATGCTTTATTATCAAGACTGGGAGTGAGCTTTTTTAAATGAGATCTGATAGGTTCATTGGAATGGATCCCTCATAATTGAATACTGGTAGTTTTCTGTAAGAAGGAAAATGGCAACACAGAGAAATGGATGCATGATGGTACTCCTCATCATTTCCCATGTACTAATTTACTATCTTACAGCTCTATCAACATGAAGGCCATCATAATACTTGGCCCCTTGATCTTGTATCTCTACAAAGACAAGCCTACATAAAACTGCTTTCTGCTCTTTAAAAAAAATTGAGAGGACAGAGAGAGAAAGAGAGAGAGAGAGAGAGAGAGAGAGAGAGAGAGAGAGAGAGAATGGGCATACCAGAGCTTTTAATAACTGCGAAAAAACTTCAGATGCATGTGCCATTGTATACATATGTCTTTGCATAAATACTGGGGAATCCAACCTGGGTCATTAGGATCTGTAGGAAAGTGCCTTAACATTTGAGGAATCTCTCCATTCCTAAACCTGATTTCTTTATAAAATTAACCACTATAGATATTTCATTATAGTAACAAATGATAGGCTATTATAATATGATCATGATTTCATATATATATATATAATTTTTTGTTTGCTTTTATTTATTTGAAAATGGTAGAAAGAGAAAGAGGCAGAGAGAGAGAGAGAGAGAGAGAAAGAGAGAGAGAATGGGCACACCAGGGCCTCCAGCCACTGCAAACGAACTCCAGACACATGTGGCCCCTTGTGCATCTGGCTAACGTGGGTCCTGGCGAATTGAGCCTCAAACCAGAGTCCTTAGGCTTCACAGGCAAGCACTTAACCATTAAGCAATCTCTCCAGCCCTATGATTTTTTTTTTTTTAATTTTTATTTATTTATTTGAGAGCGACAGACACAGAGAGAAAGACAGGTAGAGGGAGAGAGAATGGGCGTGCCAGGGCTTCCAGCCTCTGCAAACGAACTCCAGATGCGTGCGCCCCCTTGTGCATCTGGCTAACGTGGGACCTGGGGAACCGAGCCTCGAACTGGGGTCCTTAGGCTTCACAGGCAAGCGCTTAACCGCTAAGCCATCTCTCCAGCCCAACAGCCCTATGATTTTATATTTTGCTCTTTATACAAGTGGTCAGAAAAAGAAACTCCTACTATTAAATACTGTCATGATGTGATGGCAAGTTGTAGATAAATACTTCCATTGTCCACTCCTTAAGACTGCCCCTCTCAATACTGTTCTAGCTCAAATGGCTCCCAGTCTTGTAAGTTTTAATGTAATTCCAGTTTTAAAGAAGCTAAAAAGAAACACAAATGATATTTGGACTTTTCCTAGCATTTCTTGAATAGAGAATATAGTAAAATCTATAATCATCATTTCCTTGAAATTTTGTCTCATTCTTACTTTAAGATTTAATTGAGTCTTGTTTAAGAACATTAGTAACCTTTATCATGATAGTGTCCTAAACAAACATTGTATAAATTGATTAAATATATTAGAACAGAAATGTTGAAGGAAAGATTACTATCTAAAGAAGATTATTGTCTGAAGAAGTGTTAATGTCTGAAAAAATTAGATTTCCCCAAATATAGAGACAAAACTCCACAGTAAACATGCATCAACATGATTGTCGGGAGCAAGATTCTAATGTACTTGGAAATAAAACACAGAAATCTGCTGCAATATGGGCTTCCAAATATAATAAATGGGTTTTCTGGGCATTTCAATTCACAGAATTTTACAAAATCACCAGAATATTTATTGTGTATTTGTTAGACAAATTCTTTCTAAATTAAAGAATCAGTACCATTGGCTGTATTCCTTATGATCCCTTGGCAAAATAAACATATGACTGAATTCATAAGTAAAACGTAAGCAGCTTGAGTTAATCATTCTGTCATTGGCACCTTAGACAAAAAAAAAAAAGTCATTTCTAACATGTTGGTGAATTATTTACTCACAACGATACAATTAAATAATAATGTCACTACAAGTTGACAAGTTTGCTCAAAGTAACTAACTTTTATTTTATTTTATTTTTTTAGGTAAGGTCTCACTCTAGCCCAAGCTGACGTGGAATTCATTATGTAGTCTCAGGCTGGCATCAAACTCATAGAGATCTTCCTGCCTCAGCCTCTTGAGTGCTAGAATTAAAGGCATGGACCACCATGACCAGCCTTCAATTTGACCTTACAAACAACAATTCTTATTCTTCTTCTTATTATTATTTAGAGAGAGATAAAGAGAGGGGTGTGAGGGAGAGAGTTATCAGGGCCTCATCCACTACAATCGAACTCTAGATGCTTGAGCCATCTAGTGTGCATGTGTGGCCTTGCACTTGCCTCACCCTGTGTGTCTGGCTAATGTGAAATCGGGAGAGTAGAACATGGGTCCTTAGACTTTACACGCAAGCCATGCCATCTCTCCAGCCCCAATCTAACTATTCTTAAGCCCATATTTGTGTCTAAGACAAATTAAATAAATTTCTTTATGAAAATATTGAAACATTTTTTAACGTTAAATCTCAGTTGCAAAAATATATGTGCACTTTCCATGAGTTATAGGCTCTGATCTATATTAGGCAGTGTATATTCCCTTGAGTCTTTATCAAGAAAAATCTATAAAAATACTTATAATGAAATTTTCTGAACTCAAGACAGCATGAAATATAGAACTATTTTCATTGAACTCTTGACACTAGCCATGACTGCATCTATATCTCCATTTACTTTATCAAACTATCATTTAAATTCACATTCTGTTTTTAAAAGATATTTGTTATAGTAAATGGAATTCTTACTTGTTAGTTTTAAGCCAGGTAGACTTAAGTGCACTTACATCTCGTTCCTTCCTTGCATCATTATGGAGAAATGTAAAATCTAGACATTCAAACCATACCAAATATTATAGCTACTAAGTTGAATGAAAAAGTACACATATCCCTTTTAAAATTGCAGTGTCATCTAGCCAAGAGTAACATTTGGTTCAGCTTAGTATATTAAGGCAATATGTAAGTGGAAGACTGAATTTTACAGCAATAACTCAATGGGGCCAAATTGGGGACATTGCAGGCAAGTAGGGCAGAAAGATCATTTCTGTAAAATAAAGTCTCAGACGTGGCCTCTTTTGGAAAACCTTCACCTGCACTCCAGGCTACTACTTTTGTCATACAGCTTTGTTTTCACGCAACAAATTATAGACACTGTAGCATGTCACTGTTACCATCTGTTCTCATATCCTATCTTCCCTGCAGGTATATGACCCTCTGAGCTTAAGGCTTCATTCAATTTATTTGTGTGTGTGTGTGTTTTCAAGACCTAATTTGGAAACAAGAGTGGAATGGTGGAGTTATATAAAAGATTCTACTTCAGACACTTCTATTCTTCAAGGAAATAGTGGTAAGTGGATTGGAGAAATCAGACATTCAAATACCAGTTCCAGAAATTCTAATTTGGACCATATGCCATCTATAATTACAAAATAATAGCTATGGGATTTATTCTTCTCACAAGTATGTATGAAGAGAGTCCCAATTAGCAGCTTTACATGGTAATGGGTCTGTTCAAATCATGCCTTTTCAGCTTAAGATAATACCTTGCTGACTTCCAAGGTCATGCTAAAAGTATGTTTTTTTTTTTTTTTTTGATTGTTCACTAAAAACAACAACAAAAAAGAATATGTGGCTTTTTAAAGTAAGAGATGGATAGATCTGGACTGAAACCCTAACTCTATCAACTGTCACACAGATAAGCACCCTTCTTCATGAGACTTATTGATATTCTATTTTATATTGGGTTAATTTAGCATTAAAACATTTACTTAGAGTTTTCCTTCATTATTTTACTTCTGTGATTAATAGTAAAATAAATTTCATTTAAATTGAACTGTGTAGGAACAAGAACTGCTAGTCTTGGGCATTAGTGAATGAGCCAACTTTGATTATGGTTGTTGATATTTCTGTGGGGTGGAAGAAACAATGAGCAGAATGTCTGGGCTACTAACATCAAGAAAAGGACAAAGAATTCTTTGAGGCATCTGTGTTCTGACAATGAGCTTGGGTATTATAGCTTGCATGATTTTGTTAGGTGATGTTATAGGCCTGCATTTCACTGTTGGCTTTTCTCTGAATCAGGAAAACAATGACAGAACCATGCTTTAGTTCTCAGTCACATCTATCTTGAGGCTACTAACTAGGATTATCAAATGTAGTCTAGCTTGAACCAAGGATGAAGGTTAGAAAGATGGATGCTAATTGCCCTTATTTCCTATTTTCTTTGGTCTAAGGCTCATTTATTTAAAAAGGAGATATAAAGGGAATAGAAAGGAAGGGTGGAGGGTAATTAATAGGTTGATATTGCATATATGTAAGTACAATGATTGAGATGGGAGGTAATATGATGGAGAATGGAATTTCAAAGGGGAAAGTGCGGGGGGGGCGGGGAATTACCATGGGATTTTTCTTTTTATAATCATGGAAAATGTTAATAAAAATTTAAAAAATTTAAAAAATTAAAAAAAATAAAATGGGAAAATATGCAAGTTTTAGGAATAAAAAAAGCAAATATGGAATAGATTTTCTTATATGAGAGGAATGGGTGATCTGCTTCCATTACCATTTTCTTTCTCATGTCTTTAATTTGTTGTTTTCAGGTGTGGTTTCCCATAGCCCAGCCTGGTTGTGAACACCTGATCCTCCTGCCTCTGCCTCCAGAGTGCCGGTGTTATAGGAATGTAATACCAAGGCATTTTTATTCTAATTCTTTAATAAGATTTTTCTGTTATGCATCTTCTAGGCTATATAATCATTCACAGTTACTTTTAACAATGTACTTCTATAGGTATCATTCTCATTTGTATTCCTCAGGAAGAAGAACAGAATGCAAAGCATGACTTATCTAGATTTGCGAACAAGTGGTTTGCAGAATTTCTAACCATGTGTTGTAAAACATATTTACCGGTTTCAGCACGAGTTTCCAGACCTAAAACAACCAATTTATAAAAGTCATTTGTACTTCTTCAATTGCTAGACACTGTGTCAAGTTTGCAGCCTTGGTTCTACCTTAGGTAATTACTGGCAGCAACAGAGTTGGAAACAAGGGAATCATGAAGTAGTTCAATAAATAGCACTCTGATATCAACATTTGGGCTGACAAATGGTGTTTTGTTCATTTTACCTTCCTAGTGGAATTTTGGCTATTAGATCGCTTAAGGAGTAAAAGATGGTTTGAATCAGGAAGTCATAAGCCTAAACAATCAATCATCTAGCATTTCAAAAACCACTTCCAGCCACATAAATACAGTGTGTTTGTTTTCAAAGTTTTTGTCTCTATGATATAGTTATCCTATCTCTATTTCTCTTATTATCACTATGAACACTGTCTTAATACACAGTTGATGTCTTACTTTAAGCCAATGAGTGAGCCAACTTCTAACCTTTTTTGTCTGTTTAAAGCTCATTTTCTACATAGATGCCAAAGTGATCTAGCAATCACTTCTTTCTTGTCAGGGTACTTTATGGCCTGAAAGTACCAAAATTATCTATCAGTTGATAGATAATCTCACCTCCTACCATTTAGGCCTGAGAAAAAGGGAAAACTATTTTCATAATATGCTATAAACACAGAGTTTTATATTTCTGTGTGGAAAGACAAATATTTAAAATAACTCTTTCCAGATTATTTTCCCCAAGTACTGAAAATTTCAAAATATTTGATTCATCATATTCTAATATTAGTACAATACAAACCAAGTGCTTAAATGAGATCTTTGGTACATACTGATGAACAGATAATATTCTATGACTTATTGAGTTGTTCTAGTGAGTATAACAAAAACAAGGTTATCATCTCTTATGTATTAAGGAATTATGCTTCTGGGTTTTAATATGCATACATCATTGTTAATGATGTTTCCTCATTCTTATTTCTTACTGTTCTTTCTATTATTAATATATTACGACTTTACAATCAAAAAAAGAAAACTCTGCTATGTTGTTTAAAAGATAAGAGGAGGAAAAGACCATGACATCAAAGTAAAAGACAGACTGATTGAGATGGGGAGGGGATATGATGTAGAATGGAATTTTAAAGGGGAAAGTGTGGGGGGGAGGCAGGATATTACCATGGGATGCTTTTTATAATCATGGAAAATGTTAACAAAAATTGAGAAAAAAAAAAAAAAGATAAAATGAATACTAGAGTTGGAGAGATGGCTTAGTGCTTGTCTCCAAAGCCTAAGGACCCATGTTCCACTATCCAGATCCCACTTAAGCCAAAGGTAAGACAAACTCAAGGTTGCACAAGCCCATTAGGTAGTAGAAGCATCTGGAGTTTTATTGCAGTGCCTGAGGCCCTGGTGTACCCATTCTCTCTTGCTATCTCTCTTTATCTCCCACTGTCTCTTTCTATCTGAAATTAATAATAATAATAATAATAATAATAATAATAATAATAATATAAATCAAATAAATGCTACTCAAAAAGTCCTCACTATATAAATCTTAATCTGAAACAATAGTGGACACTTTTATGATTAAAAACATACTCATGATCATGTATTGCTATGGGACTCCATAGTTGGCAAGGCTCATTATTGGCATCTTCTCTATGTTCCTTAGTGTTCTTGTTATTTATTTATTTCTTTTTTTTACTTTCATTCAAATGAATAGGATAGTTTGAAATTCCTTGTTATGTGTTGACATAATAATTTATCTGGTTCATTTTGGCAAAAAGCATGATATTGTTATTATATTCCAAGCATTTTACACAAGTGAATGGCTTGAATTTTTGGCTATGGCCACACTGTGAAGCAAAAAAGATGTGATCAGATATGAAACCAAATAATGAGATACAACATTTTAGTCTTAGACTGCTCTTTTTGCTGAATTACTAAAGGTGGTAAAAGTGAAGAATCTTTTATGCATTCTAAGTGCTAATTGAGTTTTGTTCATAAATGTTAAGTATTGAAAATTCTTGTTGTGCATGTTAATTGCATTCATGTTGTTCTGAGCATGGAATCAATGAATGCTCCCCATTGTTCCTTGGGGAAGTACAAGGTTAGGGTTCTGACACCTTCTGGTCAAAATATTTTTCACTAGCTACATCAACTGATCAATATTTAACCTTGTTTTATGTGTTTCTACTTTAAGTTGCATTTTGATATGTCTGTTTCTCATAAATAGCTAATGTTCTAAAGTATTTTTTTTTACAACAACTAGCATAGAAGGGTTCATGATTTTCCTGACATGAAATAATATGATCATATATCACTTAGGTCTTAGCATCAAAATACTTTGCATAAATATATACATATGTATATATTTAATTTATTTATTTGAGAGAGAGAGAGAAAAAGAGAGAAACAGGCAGTTGGAGGGAGGCAGAGAGAGAATGGGTGTGCCAGGGCCTTCAGCCACTGCAAGTGAACTCCAGATGTGTGTGCCCCTTGTGCATCTAGCTTATACAGGTCCTGGGGGTCGAACCTGGGTCTTTTGGTTTTGTAGGCAAGAGCCTTAACCACTAAGCAATCACCCTAGCCCTAGTGTGTGTTTGTGTGTGTGTGTGTGTGTGTGTGTGTGTGTGTGTATAATTTTCCTTTAAATCAGTCCTTATCTCATGAAGCAAAAAATTAGCAAGGTTTTCACCTTCCATAGCTTTACACATGTACTATACATGTAGTCATAACTGAAGTAACTTTAGTAACTGAAGATTAACTGCATAATATTCTCTTATGTTACAGGAATACCAAAGTATGAATCACTGGAATATCTGCACTGTGACTTTGTCCATACTTCTCACCTATGAAGTTTAAGCTAAAGTATTCCTTCTATGGCATCTGGTACTTATGTAGTTACTGATATTCATAATCAGATTAATTCTTTATAGCAAAAGCCACTTACTGTTATTTCATAGGCCATAAAAGTGAAGGATACAGAGGTTAAAGTGTGTCCTCAAGGGTACTTGTCTAGAAAATGAGGAATCATGCATTAGGAAACAGGTTAATAGGCCCAGTGTAAGCATTTCCTGTACTTTCATGTCACCAAAAAAAAAAAAAAAAAAAACAAAAAAAATACAATTCACATACAGTATAACTAAATTAAAGAAAATTAATAAATTTTTAAATCAATTTTTAACTTTACTAGACAGAGCAATAGTTTCAGCATAAGATACTGCATAAACAATTAAGAAAAAGATCAATATGATACTGTCTTTTGTAATTTTGAGGCAGATGTTCACATAGCCCATGCTAGTTTTGCTATCTATACAGTTTCTACCTCACTCACATGCTGAGATCATAGTCACATGCTGCCATATTCAGCTAGGATTTTTAAACCATTTTATATAGCAGTTTTAGGTTCATAGGTAAACTAGAAAGTCATTGAGATGTCTCATATACCATATATTCCTTCCTTTGCTCCTCCCTTAAAAAAAAAAATCTCCCAACAGAGTGATACACTTGTTATAATTGACGGAACTACATGGACACATTGTTATCCCTCAGTCCATAGTGTACACATAAGCTCACTTCTGGTACTGGGGTTCTGTGGTTTTGGACTTATGTGTAAGGGCATCTATCCATAATTAGTACAGCATTTAGAGTTTGTAGAGTAATATTTGCAGTAATAAGACAGAAATTTGCAGGTAATATGTAGAGTCAACTGAGAGGCTGAGGTGAGGGTTTGAGCTTCAGTAGGAGTGTGGACATTTGCTGTCACAGAGGAGAAAGTAAAGCATCTGAGCACAGATGTAGGTAAGCTGGTATGTATGAGATCATGCAGAGGCTTTTTCCTGACTGCATTTTCTTAGTGAATTAAAAAGCTAAGTTGTGTCAAGAAAGTATAGGAAAGTATGATGGAAGAACAGAAGCTATAACATTGGTAAGGGATGTTGAGTAAATGATGGACTAATATTAGGAAACACTCAAGCCTCATTTGAGGTTGGTGATCATGAATTTAAAATGAGACCTGTCAACAAGACTGTGAGTTTTTCTCTAGCCAATTTTAGCTACACTGACAGAGGTGCAGAATAGACAAAAACTTGGGTATAACAAGCACTGGGGTTTTGTCATGGGAGCATGTTATTAACTATTAGAAGGATATAGTGGTTAAAATTTATAGGAACAAAAGTTTTTATGGTGGACTGAAGAAATATTAAAAATGGGAAATATTAAAAATGAGGTATGATTGGAGATAAGGGCCTATGAGAAAATGTTAGCATCAATACTTGAGGCCAAGTAATATTAGAATCAGGATCCAGATGAAATAAGCTGGAAGGTACAATCTGGATGTGTACAAGCTTTGAAGTTACAGATGATGACACGGTCCCCATTAAGAGCATGGTCATATTAGTGGATATGGCAGTGTGGAGGTCATGTTCACCCAGAGGGCAGAAGTCAGGGAACTGAGAGACTAAGCATTAACAGACATTAAAATTGACAAACATACTATCAGAAGGAATACCAATGAATGATGAGTCAGATCTTTTGGAAATGAAATAAATGACTTCAGTGCCAAAAAGCCCACAAGTAAGTACGAGTATATAATGGGAATGTGACATGAAAATTTGAGAGCTGTTGAAATGTATGGAAGGAAAGAGACTTCTTTTAACAAAAGAAAGTTAAGGTGATTTGGGTATAGAATGTCCCACATAGATTCATATTTTACTTTATTCCAGTTAGTGGTGCTGTTTGGGGAGGTTGTATAATCTTTGGGAAATGGAGCCTTGCAGGAGAAAGTATGTCACTTGCCTTGTTGGGGTGGAGGAGGCATTTCAGCTTTCTCCCCTAAAATCTACAAACCAAAATAAATCCTTTCCTTCCATATTTTGCTTCTGATATTTTGTCCCAGCAAATTGAAAGTACCTTCTACAGAAAAGGAAGGGAAACAAGGTATACATTTCATTCTCTTTTTCATTTGCATATCTTTTCTTTTGTAATGCCATCTCCTCTATTAGAAGAAAAATGGACACTACTATTTATTGAGAATCCTGGAACTCTAAGGAAGAACAATAGATACTGAAAGAAAGGTACTGGAACACGGAAATGAGAAATCAGAGATGAATGCTGGTAGGATATGCTATAGGCTATTCAGAGATTGACCCCTTTACGTACTTGTATTTCAATAGTTCAAAAAAACAAAAGATTACTGAAAAATAAGAAAACATGTGCATTCCCTTTTAAAAGTGTAATCCCTAGAACAGGGGAAATTGGGAAAGACTCTTATCTAATGAACACAGACAGCTTTGTTTGTGAAATACGGCATTACTTTTCATAATACTTTAATTTTCTAATCTTTCTACAAGGACTTTTAATATATTACAATTTTTATTTGGAATATCAATATCTAAACATACTGTAAGTTGGTCATACTCTCTCTTCCCTGCCCCCATTGAGGGTCCTCCTCAGTGAGGCACTGGTAATCACTGTGGGATCTCAAAACTCATTCAATCAGAACATAAGAGGTTGCAGAGACCTCAACACTATAGGAGACCTCCAACATACCCTACAAGCTCAAGGAACATTGTGGCAGAGGGAGTAAAATGAATTTAATATATATTTAAGGTATTGCCTAAAGGTTTTCTCAATTTTATTGGGATTTGTTGTAATGGTTCCCTTTCCATTTTTCATTTTGTTAACTTGTGTCATTTCTTCGTTATCTTTTGGTAGTTTGGCTAAGAGTGAGTTGGTCGTGTTCAACTTTTTTAAATTTATTAAGTAGAAACTTTGTATGGACACATCGTGTTTTGGTACTACCATTTCCCTTCTCCCTGCCCAAATTCCACTGCAAGCCCTCCTCAGTGGGTTTACTAGTGTTCACCATGGAGTTGTGAGTTACCAGCTGTTGAGAGCAGCAGTCAGTCATTGTGTGTGGAGGGGGAATGACTCTGGATATTCTCTCCCAACCTGTGACTCTTGCAACCTTTCCACCCCCTCTTCTACAACATTCCCTGAGCCTTGGTAGGCATTCTACATTGTCTTTAAATACTTTTTGGAGTGAGATGAACATTAGATCCCCCTATCACTCTAAATTATCTTAACCTCTGACCTTTTCAAATGCATAGTGTGATGGTTAATATTTATTGTCGACTTGCCTGGATCTAGTATCATCTAGAAGACATGTCTCTTGATGTGTTTGTGAAATAATTTCCAGTGAGGTTTACCTGAGGAGGAAGGACCCACCCTAGACATGAGTAGCAGAGTTTAATGAACTATATTTTCAGGCTGAAGAAAAGGGGAAAGGTGATGGGCACAGTGGCACACACCTTTAATCCCAGCAATCTGGAGGCAGAGGTAAGAGGATTGCCATGAGTTCAAGGCCACCCTGAGACTACATAGTGAATTCCAGGTCAGCCTGAGCTAGAGTGAGACCCTACCTCAAAAAACCAAAACTAAATAAATAAATAAAAAGAAAAGGGGAAAAGATATGATTCCTGATGAGACCCGGAATTTCCCTTTCTTTATTTCCTGGACTGGTGATATGTGATCACGCAGCCCACCATGACTTCCCTGACATGATAGACTATATTATTTCAAAGCATGAGCCAAAATAAACTCTTCCTACCTTAAGGTGCTTGATGTCAGGTGTTTTTCACAGTCATGAGAAAGGTAACTAACAAATTTGAACACGTCCATGTCACTGAAAGCATTTGAATGATAACTCCCACTTAAAGCAAAGGCAGTATTAACCTATTGTGGTTAATGTCTCAGGATTCATGTTGCGTTCTTCATTCATTATCAAGCACCGTGCTTTAGTGACTTCAAGCAAACTTAGAATCACATTGTTCAACTAATAAAAATAGAGGGCGGATGCATGATGTCACTGATTAGGAAAATGAATACACATAATGTAAATCATAATAGTTAGTCATGGGAGTTGTATTGACTGGAAAGGCACAAATGAAATATGGGACTCAATAGAATTGTTCTACACCATGATTAGAGTGGCAGTCTCATGAATGAGCTATACAGAAAATATTAGTGTCATTTATATTGGATAAACAAAGAACTGCACATATTAAATGATCTGCACAAAGTTGGGAAGGCTCTCAAGAAATCTAGATTTCAAATAGACCAAATAAAAAGTACTAATTTTTTATACCCTACCCCCTGTCACAAGATAGCTGTATACTAGATGAAATAAAAAATAATCCTGGAGAAAAGAAATTGAAAATAAAACCGATTGTTAGAGCAAACACAGTAACTATTAGAGTCCCCGAGGTCTGTATCTATACCCTTCTCCCCTATTACTTGGCCATTCTGATCATCTTGCAATGATGATAGAGGATACTCCTGAACTAGAAGGCAAGACCCTCTAACTCCTAGTTCTTTAACCCCTCAATGGCCCTCCCTCACTGAGTAGTTTTTCCTTCTTTCCACAAACGTACTTCTCTGCCCCTCAATCCTTTTCAGGCCCTCCTTTTCCAGGTACATGCATCTACTCTTCTCTCTCTCCCTCTCCCCCCCCCTTCTCTCTCTCTCTCTCTCTCTCTCTCTCCCGTACAAACCTTTGTCTTTCCCTTTCTCTCTTCCTGGCCCCCTTGAGCTCCTATCCTTTTCAATCATTCCAATAAAATCTTGGATACAGGAAATGGTGTGATTCCCCATATCTGATGCATCTTATCCTGTTTTGGATCTCATCTGTCTATCGTGGCACTAAATAAGATTCTGGGCCCAAGAAATTGTCTGTCTTGGTCCTGCATTGCAAACCGGAAACCTTAAATTTTAAAATTCATTTTATCTTAAATTTAACATTTGAGGACTAATGGTTTTTGTGATAGCAATCAATGTTCTTGTGGGGGGGTGGGTGGGTGGGTGGTCTGTGTGAGTGAGAGTTCATATTTTATGTGGGAATAGACTTTTAATTCATAATACATTAAAGGGGATGTATGAATTAAAGTTACATAATTTAGAACCTTTTGGAAACTGTGGAGGACTAACAGGAGAGGACTGTTATATATTTTCATGGATAACTAAACACATGGAAAGTTAATGAAATCATCTTAGGGGACAAAATCTGTGATGATCACAGTGCTATTGCATCTTTAAGCTTATTTATTCAATCCAAGGAAATATTTATTTTTACATATGAAAGCATCTTCTTTACATGAATTATGATAAAGTTATGGTTTTATGCACTCTTACAATTTAATTGTCTACTAATTGCTGATGGCCTCCTGTTCTAACTCCCACTAATAAATGCTTCATATGTTTTATTCCAGGCAATTGGTGAAAATTTTTATCAGGATTTTCTATATTAATTTTTTCAACCTATCTTCTCTAAGATCATAGTCTTCCTTTCTTCATCTCCTTTAAAAATTTATTTCTCTTTTTTCTTTTTGCTAGGTGAAGGACATTAAGATATCAATACTGTTTATGCAACTGCCTATGTCAACAGAGAATTATCAAAGAAATTTAAGCAAAAGGATGAAGCTGACATTAGTAGAATCCAAGAAGTCATGAAATAGTTACTATAGAAGCTGAGATTAATACATGACCTACTATAAAAATTGATGTAATTTTAGCAGTGCTGGAGAAGAATTCCTATTGTTATTATTATTATTGATATGCATCTCTGTTGTAAGTTAAGGGGCATATATACATGATTTGTTTCATTAGAACAATATTTAAATACTAAATTAGGATAAGTTAAATCATTTTTGAAATGATATAAGCATAATATTATATCTTTTTTAACCTAATTTGTTCTTATGAGACTCCTAAATTTGTCTAATTTTTTTCAGTCAGAATGTAGATTTTTTATGAGATTTTATGTATTGGTGTCTTTTGTGATCTATTGTTGAAACTACTTTTTGGCTATCGTCTACATTCCAAAAAGCACTTGTAATTCATTTTGAGTACATAGCTTGATGACTTGTAGGATTTAAAAAAAATTGTTTTATTTATTTATTTGAGAGTGACAGACAGAGGGAGAAAGAGGCAGAGAGAAAGGGGGGGGGGGAGGGCTCGTCAGGGTCTCCAGCCACTGCAAATGAACTTCAGATGCTTGTGCCCTCTTGTCCATCTGGCTAACGTGGGTCCTGGGAAATTGAGCCTCAAACTGGGGTCTTTAGGCTTCACAGGCAAGCACTTAACCACTAAGCCATCTCTCCAGCCTGACTTGTAAGATTTTTATGCAGCCATTCAACTGTTTCCTCAGTCTATCAAATAAATCTTCAGTCACTGTCCTCTTTTTGTTTCTCTACCATGGCAAATGGAGAATTTAATTTCAAAAATCGTTAAGAATATTCTCTAAATTTTATACTCAGCTGGTAGAGCAACCAAACCAGTTCTCCTAAGTCCTAGAGCAGCTGTATTTGCAGTCTTGAACTCTCCCATGAAACTGCTTCATGCACCTGTGTACTTGATTATCATGTTAAGAATCTCAAAGGCATGCACTTTCATAGTTTTCTTTTTTTTAAAATTATTTTTATTTATTTATTTGAAAGTGACAGAGAGATAAAGAGGCAGATAGAGACAGAGAAAACGGGTGCACCATGGCCTCCAGCCACTGCAAACGAACTCCAGACTCATGTGCCCCCTTGTGCACCTGGCTAACGTGGGTCCTGGGGAATCGAGCCTCGAACCAGGGTCCTTAGGCTTCACAGGCAGGCGCTTAACTGCTAAGCCATCTCTCCAGCCCAACTTTCATAGTTTTCTTTTCCACTGCAGCATGTATGAAAAAAATATCTTGCCTGATTTCTACTGACCCTAGAATTACATTACAGATATGATAATCGTGGTATGTGTATCTGGTATAGGCATGATATGTTGAGGTAATAAATGCAAACTTCATTAAAACACAATTTGATTAGTATCATAGGAGTTTTACCTCCTATGTATTTTATTCTGCATCCACTAAACAATGCAGATAAGGCAGATAACAAGACACATAGAAGTTGGAATGAGTGTGGTAGGATATGAAAGAGAATGAAGAGCATGAAGTTTCTTTCAACCTATACTATACACACACACAAATGTTATATATGTATATATATATATATATATATATATATATATATATATATATATATACACATGTGTGAATGTTACAGTATAGTTCTCAATTAAAGACAACAAAATTGCCATTATTTAAAGTAAGACTGACTTCGTACTTTAAAAAAGTATTACATTTATGAATATTTGTTTATTCTAGTATATGAATTCATTTTGTAAATTATGTCTGAAAATCTTTCAGAAACTGATAAAATCAAGTTAGTTGTAGAGCCATATTTAGAACTATGGCATTGAAATTCTAAACATGATATAATGAATATTATGAATCATCTTATTGAGTTTTTAGAGTCATGAAAATTCCATTTTCATCCATACAAAGTTCTTAAAAATATATCACACACAGGCATATATATTTACAGGTGCACATATATTTTATGACTATATGAGTTTTCTAATTATGAATTAAATGGCATTAATGGCATTCCATAATAACCAAAATATAATTATTGGATGCAGTATCATCAAATTCAGAAAACTAAACAAGGTAGTCAATTATTTGATCAATTAGTCAGCTTCTTCAAATCAGAATTCCAGAAACATCTTTCTTTATGTTTTACATTATTGACATTTCAAACTGGAAAAAAATTATAACAGCTGAATTCATTAATTATTATAACAATTAGACTATGAAAATCTATTCAAAGTGGAGCAAGTATATTTTGGGGGGAATATGAGAACCTGTAAAATAGTTTGACTAAAAGGAAGCATACAAAACCTCATCAATTTAATGGCAACATTTTAATTTAATTTACGCAACTATGTATGTATGTATTGATCTACTATCTATCTATCTATCTATCTATCTATTTATCATCTATCTATCATCATCATATATCTGTCATGTTTCAAGTACAGAAGGGAAAGTTAAGTAAAATGTGATAATTCTTTTGTAAATAGATGAGAAATCATTGTATGAGTTAATATCATCATCATGGAGTAAGTTCATTATCAGTCCTGAAGGCAGATCTATTGTAAGGGAAATTCAGCTCCGTCTTTCCCTCTGTTGTCCTTTCTTTGTTCTTCTACCTTCTGCCATGGATGACACAAGACCCTCACCAAATACCAGCATTTGTGTGATTTTCAGGGTCAGTGGTTAAGAGATTTGGCTACCATTATCTCTTTCTTGCTGTCTTTGGGAGCTATTTGTGAACATGTTACAGTTCATCTATGTGCACATACAATTTAACAGAGTATATTATAATTATAATGAAAATAAATTGGATGTTTGTTAACTAACATCTTGAAAGAGAATTTTAAGATAGGCTATGCAGGTGAATGTTCATCAGCATTTTCTCATGTTCATGTATGCTATTTTAAACATTTTGCTGTAGACTTTGGCAAATGTTCTACCTATTATATGCATGTCTTAATTAAGCTATTTTTGCCTAAAATCTATTTAGAAAACATGTTATTAAAAAACTGCAGATATATAAGAGGCTTTATATTTTGGTATTTTAATGAAATAATTTTGATTTCCATAATATCCAAAATCTAAAATAATTACATCACAAATGATGTAAGTTTAAGTAAATTTTCATGAAGAATTAATCTGAATAACTTTCTTGACTTTTAAAAAAGGCTTTGCACAAACTTGTCAAGACAAAAAGAGATACCACAGGCCATATGCATTAATTTCCCAGTTCCTTGATCAAGTGGTTCACTTTACTGCTATAAATGGACTTATTATTAGGCAGCAAATAGCTTTTCCTGTCACACTAGAACATTAAACATAGCAACATGCCTTTCCTGAAGAAATATGCCTTACCTGCTAAGGTGGTGGCTATGTTTATCTTTAATTCCAAATAAAGTATGTTTAAATAACAACAAATTGGACATTAGTGTTATAATATAGCCTGAGCATGACTTCAAGCAAAATTGTGGGAAGACTTTTTTTCAACTCATACTGGAGCTATAACCTGAGCAAATATCTTTTAACCTAGGCAGGAAGCCTCTGTTTATGACCTAGATGTGTAGTAGATAAATTAGTTATGCTCCAAGTTTCATGATATTTTGATTCCTGACATTTGTAAATATCAGCTACTTACACATAGAAATCTGTCCTCCCTCACTTCCTTCCTTCTTCCCTTCTTCTCTTTTTCTCCTCATAAGACTTTCTATTTTGTATAGACAAAATAAGACTTTAAAATCACTTCAAAGGGGCTGGAGAGATGGCTTAGCGGTTAAGCACTTGCCTGTGAAGCCTAAGGACCCCGGTTCAAGGCTCGGTTCCCCAGGTCCCACGTTAGCCAGATGCACAAGGGGGCGCACACATGTGGAGTTCGTTTGCAGAGGCTGGAAGCCCTGGCGCGCCCATTCTCTCTCTCTCTCTATCTGCCTTTCTCTCTGTGTCTGTCACTCTCAAATAAATAAATAAATAAATAAATATCACTTCAAAGTATTGAATGAGAATTACTTATAATTCAATCAATTTACACACAGTTTTTACATATATATTGAATACAGTATTAAACACGTATCTTATCTAACTAACATGATATGAAGCCATATCTTTAGATAGAAATGTCCAAGTCCTTTTTCATTACATTCCAGACTAATGAAATTTTCCATGCTGTTGTAATCAAGCTTTGTACACTGCATTATTATGATTCTTTTTTGAGTGTCCTGATTTCTCTCTTTAGCCTAGTTGAAGTATAAAATTCTTTCTAGCATTTGGGGCAGAGCTGCTGTTCATAAAGAAGCATTCAGCATCTACCACAGCAGTGGATTGATGTTCAACATGCAATCAAATTCTATGCTACTTATGTTGTTTATAAAGCTGTTTTTCTCTTATCAGCTTCATCATTTATTTATTTGCTATGCTGAATTTAAAGATTTTCACACAGTAGGCAAATGTTCCATGGAACTATATACACAGCCCTGTATCAAATTATTTTACATTTTAATTGTAAGCATTACATGTTTTGATCAGTGGCTCTCTGGTTCACTTGCCTTAATTAATCATGCCTCTTTGATTTCTTTTATTTTATTTTAGTCTTGATAATAGTGAGGTTTTAGCCTGCTGATTCAGTACTGGGAATACTACTTATAGACTAGATCTAAGCTAAAAGCAAGGCTCTCTTATGACAGGTATTATCATCCTTATGTGACACTGTTACAACATACTTGGCCAGAAAAATACAGGATTTGAGTATTTTAAGATTTTAAAAGCAATACAGTATGGATTTGTTTCAATAATGATATTTAATAGAAATATTTAAACATTTATTATCATTCTAAATTAGCTATTGTAATTCTCATTTTATAATTAAAGAAAGTTTATCTCAGAGAAGTTTATTATTTTTATTAGTTATGGGTATACTCAGTATGTAAACAGCCCATGTTGGTACCTTCTTTACCCTCATTCCTGCCCTCCACCCCCTCTGAAGGGACCCTCTTTGTTGAGGATGCTGATTATCCCCATTGGGATTGTGGGTTGCACATTGTGGGAATAGCCTCAGTTATGGGGAAGAGGTAATGCCTCTGAACATAATTTTCCAACTTGTGGCTCTAAAAATCTTTCTGTCCTATCTTCCACAAATTTCCCTGGTCCATGTTGGGTTCATTTTAGGTCTAGTTCAGTGATGGGCTCTTGAGAGCCTCTGTGTCTCTGGATCTCTGATTTGGTAGGAGTTGAGTGTCCTCTCTGTCTATCTCCTTCACCTCTGTGCTGATATCAGATTCAACAAGAAAGCAGCACTCTTGCTCATTTCTCCTATTACTCTATGGTTTTAGCTGGGGCCCTGGTGAAGGGCCATGGGCTGATTCTCTCCTCAGGTTCTGCATCCATCTGAAAAAGAGAAGCAGATATCCCAATGGACAGTAAAGTCAGCACCAGATAAATGGGATAACTAATGTTAGTTTAGAGAGAATTTAATTGCTGTAGGCCCTCTTATAGCCCAATATTGGTGGGAGCTTGATATTGAAGAGCAACTCATTATTTGGATATGAATTCTGACTTGTTTCCAAGTTCCAGCTATAAGTGAATATGTTAGCCAACCCAAGAGCAGTTGGTTACCTATCATGGCAGTGTGCTATTTTACTTGGGTGAACATCGCATCAGGTGTATTTTTTCTTTTCTTTTTCTTTTTTTTCTTTTTTTTGCTGCTGAATTGCTAAGACTTCAAGTTGCTTAGAGAGATGTTGGCCATTTTCCCCAATAGTCCATGTAGCACCTTCTGGTGGTAGATGTGCTAACTGTCTAGGGACTGGCTCTCTTCTAGCCAGGTCTCTCCATGTTCCATACCAACAGTATATGGTGTCTTTGGCCGTGGGGTCTTACCATTAAGTTTGGTGGGCAATAAAGTCTTCTGACATAAGTCTATCTTCTTTCTGGAAACCTTGTAGGTGTCCCTGATCAACAGCTTATTGTGGATGTTAACCACATCCTGATATTGGGAGTTACAGATCAGTGCCAAAGGAAAAGAAGGAATAAAAAGATGTGTACTACAATAGAGAAAGAAAGAGAGAGAAAGAGAGAGAGAGAGAGAGAGAGAGAGAGAGAGAGAGAGAGGAGAAAATTAAGGTTAGGATTTATTTTATCCTCTCCAGGGCCCTTTGATTCAGGTGTTCCCTCTAAGGACCTGATGAGGGTTCAACCTTTTAGTCTATCTTCTAGGATATAGGATTTTATCATACCACTTCCATATAGGTCCAGTTTTGTGTCCCCCTCCCCCCGACAACCTCTTACCCTCTCCTCTAGCCCTACCCTCCCTATTGTCCAGTCCTTGAGATGCTTATTCTGTATGTCAGCATCTTGGGCTGATCCAGGTTAGGAGCCACAGATGAGTGAGACCATGCCATAATTATCTTTCTGTAATTGGGTGAATTTGCTGAGCATGGTCAGTTCCAAGTTTGGCCATTTTTCTACAAATTTCATTGTGTCATGTTTTCTAACTGTTGAGCATAATCCCATCATGTAGATAGACCATAGCTTGGTTACCCATTCATCCAATGATAGATATCTGGGTTGATTCTAGTTTTTATTGATTTATTATTTATTATGAATTGAACAGCTATAAACATGGTTGAGCAAATATCTATGAACTGAAGCAAGGTCAACAAATGGTGCTGAACAAACTGGATAATCATATGCAGGAAAATGAAACTAGACCCACACATCTTGCCATGAACAAAAGTCAAATCCAGATGGATCAAAATCCTCACTATAAGGCAGGAAACTCTGCTACTACTGGAAGAAAAATAATAGGAGGAACTTTCCACTATATAGGAAAAGTGGGAAAAGTTTTCCTTAACAAAACCCCAGTAACTCAGGAACTTAAACAATCACTCAACCATTGGGATGTTAGGAAGGTGCAAAGTTTTTTAACAGACAAACACACAATAAGCAGAGCCAATATACTACCCACAGAATGGATGGAAACTTTTGCCAGCTTTACAACTCACAGAGGCCTAATTTCTAGAATCTATAAAGAACTCAAAAACCTGAACAATAAAAAATCAAACAACCCACTGAACACGGAGTTCTCAGGGGAAGAAATGCAAACAGCAAACATACACTTAAGAAAATGTTCAACATCACATCAGGCTGTTTGATGCTAAGTAAGTTAGACCATGCATTGCTTGGGCAGATATTGGTCTTTATCCCCCAGTCACTCATGTAGCATCTTCTGGCACTAGACATGCTGTCTGGTGACTGACTTTCTTCCAGCTTCCAGCCATGTCACTCCATGGTACACACTAGCAGTGTATGGTGTCTTCAGCAGTAGTGTCTTACCACTAACCTATGGTGGGTCCTCAAGCTCTCTAACATAAATCTGTCTTCTTTTGGGAACCCTTGTAGGTCTCTGTGATCAAAAGCTCGTTGTAGATGATAACCACTTGCTGGTTCCCAGAGTTATAGTCAATGGCCAAGAAGAGAAGGAAGAACCAGATAAGTGATATAAAACAGATAGAGGGATGACAAGAAGAGGGAGGGAGGGAGGGAGAGAGAAGCAGAAATAGGAGGAGATAATGGACAGATTTGTCATACACTCTCCAGGGCCTTGTGAATCCGGTGTTCCTTCTATGGACCTGGTGGAGGTTCAGTCATTTGGTCTGTCTTTTAGGATGTAGAGTTTTATCATACCATTGCCTTTTGGGTCCAGTTTTGTGTCCCTCCTCCCTTCCTTACCCTTTCACCCTCCCTCTTGTTCAGTCCTAAAGATGCTTGATAGGCATGTTGGTGACATGGTAGATTCAGGTTAGGGGCTTCAGATGAATGAGACTATGCAGCAATTATCTTTCTGTGACTGGGTGAGTTCACTGAGAATAAGGTGTTCCAGGAAAAACCAATTTTTCTTCAAATTTCATTGTGTCATTTCTCTTTATGCTCATACAAGTGCAATAGTGGCACATAGTCATGGTGGGAAACCAACTGCTCTCAATTTGGCTAACTGATCTGTTCAGTGGAACAGAACCCATAGCTGGAGCTGGGAAACAAGTCAGAACCATATCCAAAAATGAACCCACTCTCCACTAAACACTCTCTAAAAACAATGGTTATCACATTTACATGGTGCTAACTTTACTCTTCATTGAAATCTGCTTCTCTTTTTCAGATAGACACAGATCCTAAGGAGAGAACCACCCCATCATTTCTCAAAAGGGCACCAGCTGAAACAAAGAATAATTGGGGAAACATGCAAGAACGCTGTTTTGTTGGTGAACCAGGAACCAGCACAATGGTGAAGGAGATAGACACAGAGAACAATCAACCCCTACCAAACCAGATATCTAGAGACACTGAGGAGCCCAAGATCTCGACATGGCAGCAGACCTAATATGAATAATATGAACGCAACATGGCTTAGGGAAATTTGCAGAAGAGGGGATGGAAAGAGTGTCAGAGCCACACTTTGGGTCATGACATGTAGAGACATTTCCCCTACCAGAAACTAAAGCTAACCCCACAATGCACGACCATATACACCAACAAGGAGGGTGCCTGTGGAGTGGGGAGGACAGAGAGGAGGCTAACAATGGTACCAACTTGAATGTTTTCACTGACTACAATAATAATAATAAAAAAAGAAAATATTCAACAACCCCAACCATCAGGGAAATGCAAATTAAAACAAATATGAGATTTAACCTTACCTCAGTAAGGATAACAAACATTAAAAAATCAAATGTAAACAAATGTTGGCAAGGATATAGATAAATAGGGACCCTCATTCACTGTTGGTGGGAAGGTAAAATGTTACAAGCACTATGGGAAACAATATTGTGGCTCCTAAAAAGGTTGACTACAGAGTTGCAAACAGACCCAGTTATTCCTTTTCTGGGAATTTGCCCTAAAAACTCCATGCTTTGGTTCAGAGATATTTGCTCTGAGAAGTTTTTCTCCATTATCAGTAAAGTTAACAATCCACATGTGGTGGAAATAATACCTCACTGTTGTAGTTTGATCCAAGGTTCATGTGTTGGGATCATGGTCCCTAGAATGGCAGTGTTGTGAGGTGAAGAAAGGAAGGCTAACAGGACGTCCTATGTCTTTGATGGCCCTAATTCAAAGGAATTGAAAGAGAATTGGTAAGTCATTTTGGTAATTCTCCCGTGGTGGCTATTATAAATTAACCCGGCCCATCCATTTTTATGGCTTCCTTCCATGTATTTGTTCACTCCTTGTGATCCACCTTTGCTTTCTACCATGAGGTGAGGTAGTTAAGGCAGGCCCTCATAGAGTTTATGTTAGGGGATTTAGATTTTTATGCAACCAATTGTAAGCTAAGTAATTGTCTTTTGTTTGCTACATTAACATGCCTCAGGTATTCTATTTAACAAAGAAAAAATATAATAATTAATAAATGTTTGCCTAAAGTTATTTAAAATAAAAATAACACAAATAAGATGTTGCAGTCAGATTCACATTGCTGGCAGAAATTGCCCAACCAAGAGCAGCTTTGGGGGGGAAAAGTTTATTTTGGCTTACAGAGTCTAGGGGAAGCTCCACAATTGCCAGGGAAAACAACGGCATGAGCCGAGGGTGGACATCATCCCATGGCCAACATAAGGTGGACAATAGCAACAGGAGAGTGTGCTCAACAAGGGCAAGGGATGGTGGAGGCAAAGTCACTCCTGCCTTTGACATGGTCCTGGCTAGGAGGAGGCTTCCACATGGCTGGAACTTCATGATGGAGATGAAACCATTCAGGTCCCTGTGTTTGGTTTTCTTATTAACAATAGTACTCCTTTCTTTTTTTTTTTTTTTTTTCTTCCATGAAAAAAAAAAAAACAAAACTCAAACTGTTCCGTGCTATAGAGAAATAAGAGGACTAAAAGACAATGAAACTAAAACTACTTGCAAATTTAGGCCAGAAATTATTCAAGGGCTTTCACAAAAAGTACCATCATTCAGGTTAGGTGCTGTAGATGAGTCTATCCAAGATACCTTCCACACCCAGCAAGCATCTCATGGACTAGACACTAGGATGGATGGGGAGGGAGGGAAGGGCATAGAAAGGGTGGGAAACACTAATTTAGACCCAAACAGCAATGGTACCATAAAATTCTACTTCCTCAAAGGCAGACCAAATGTCTGAACCTTCACCAGGCCCTTATAAGAAACACCTGAACCACAAGACACTGGAGAGGGTAGAATTAATCTAACCTAAACCTTCTACATCTTCCCTCCCACTCTCTCCCTCCCCCCTCTCCTCCTTAACTTTTGTATATTAGTTATATTCTTCCTCATGTTCTTAGTGGGCACTGACCTGTGACTCCCAGGACCAGCATGGGGCTATCATCCACAATGAGCTTTTGATCAGAGAAACCTACAAGGTTTCATAAAAGAATGACAGATTTCTGTCAGAGTACTTGATGACCCACCAAAGGTTACTGGTAAGACTCTATTGCTGAAGACACCATATGCAGCTGACATGTAAAATGGATCAGCATGGCTGGAAGCCAGGAGAGAGTCAGTTCCCAGACAGTTAGGTATCTAGTGCCAGAAGGTGCTACATGGGCGACTGGGGAAAATAACCAATATCTCTCCAAGCAAATCATGGTCTAACCTACTTAGCAACAAATAACCGGTTGTGATGCCCACACAAGTGCAATAGTGGCACACAGCCATGGTGGGGAACCAACTGCTCTTGATTTGGCTAACTAATCCCCTCAGTGGTATGGGACCCATAGCTGGTGCTGGGAAACCAGTCAGAACCATATCCAAACATAAACCCACTCTCCAATATCAAGCTACCATCAATTATGGGCTAAAAGAGGACCTACACCTACTAAACTCTCTATTTAAAAAGTAAGGGTCATTTCATTTGTCCTGGAACTAACTTACTCTCTGTTGGAGAATCTGCTTCTCTTTTTCAGATAGATGCAGATACTAAGGAGAGAGCCACCCCATCATACCTCAAAAAAGCCCCAACTGAAACTAAGGAAAATTAGCCAAACAAGCAAGGGTGCTCTTTTCCTGATGAACCAGATAATAGCACAAGGGGGAAGGAGACCAACACAGAGAAAAATCAACTCCTACCAAATCAGAGAGCCAGAGCCTCAGAGGCCCCCAACACCTCAGCACTGAAGCAGACCAAAAATGAACCCAACATGGCTCAGGGAAATTTTGCAGAAGAGGGGGCGGAAAGAATGTCAGAGCCACATGTTGGGTCAGGATATGCAGAAACATTTATTGGTATCAATTACTGTGGGCTAACTGCAGAAGGCATGACCCATATACCTCAACAAGGAGGGGCCAATGGGGAGGGGGTAGGTCATGGATGAGCCTAATAATGGTACCAAACTGCCTGTATTTGCTGAATAGAAAACTAATAATAATAATAAAAAAAACTTAGAATGAGGAAAATCAGGTGAGTGTGATATTATTATAAATGGGTAAATAAAATCTATTAGTCAAATGTTTCAAAGTGTATTAAATGAATAATAAGAATTATCATAGGATTTAGTTCAATGTATTTATTGATGTCCATGTTAAGTACAGACGAAAGTTCTGAGATCATAAAGGTACTTGAGTATGTTAAGAGAGAATATAAGGAAAGAAACTGGATATAGAATATAAACAACTTAGTGATAACTTTTGCTGTAAAAGGTGACAAGGAGGGGGTCACTGCAGAGGGGGGCAGACAGGGAGGAGGCTAATGATGGTATCAACATGACTGTATACACACCGTGCATATAACTAATAAAATAGTAACAATTAATAAGAACATGCAGATAGAAAGATAAATTATCATGCTTTGAGTTTATTACTATAGCCAAGGCTTAAGGATTGTAGCAGAAGAGGGACAAGAAGATTGTAAGTGCCACAATGTTGGTAGAAATATCCTGAAGCACAGTCCAACCTCAGAGACTGACAGAGGCTGTAATTACCCACAGGGAACTCCAATTACCCTACCAATGTGGGGTGTCAGGCTCAGGAAAATGGGTGAGGGCATGGCAATAAAGGAATATAAGACTATATGCTATGTAAAAAATTAAAATGCTAGTCTACCGTACATTGCCTATTTAAAATTTTAAAAAGACATTTATTAGAGAGAGAGGCAGATAGAAAGAGTGGACACGCAAGAGACTCCAGCCACTGGAAAAAAGTCCAGATGCATGAGCCCCCTTGTTGCATCTGGCTTATGGGGGTACTGAGGAATAAAACTAGGGTCCTTAGGCTTCACAGACAAGTGCCTTAACTGCTAAGACATCTCTCCAGCCCAAATTGTCTATTTAATTTCATAAAATTTTACGTGGTTAGAACCATGTTTACTTTTATTTTATATGTGAGAAATAAGCACAGATACATAAGTAAATGTTTCATTTTGTCTAGATCATCCTATATACTGTGAATAAAGATGCCAGGAAACTTTGAAAATTTGAAAAACCTCTTATGTTTGTGCCTGAATGAATATATATGTTAAAATTACAACTGTATACAAAATATGATATTACATAATTGACCCAAATACTACCTAAATACTCCAGCTACTTTGCCCTATTTAAAAATAAGTTAATAATCTTTAGCTTGAAAATTTTACCATATTCCTCTCCTAATCTGAGGCATTTTGTATCTAGTGTACATGAAACATTTAGAATCCTTTCTGGTTGGCTCATGGCAATGTCACTAGAAGGCAAGTAGAACTACACTAACTTCTTCTAAATCTGCTTATTACATGTGTGTGCGGTTAAATTCACACTAAACATCTTTAAAGAACATATTAGCCTTTAGCTTCCTGCTGTACATATTACCACATAGGGCCCATGTATTTGCCTAGTACTACCTTTTCAAATGTGATTCAGACTTTCATATGTAAGCATATTATGAACGGTATAATATACAAAATTTATGCTTTAATGAAATGACATTGAAATTCAAATCCTTTCTCTACACAAAAATATAGACTTGAGAGTAGAAAGCTCTGTTTCATTCTTAGAAAGCTCCAGTATAAAATATTCTCATATAATTTTTGAATATATTCCTGAACTTTCTACAGTTAATGAATCCACAAACAAATTTCATGGCATAAAGTAGATAATTAAACCTTGAATTAAGCTCCAGGTGTCTCAGTTTGAGGAACAGGGAAGAAGCTACACAGACACAAAAGTTACTTCACATCCTGTGTAGTGTGTGGACGAATAGTGTCTGTTCCCTCATATAGTTCTCATTTGTGAAAGTGATTTTAGTTCTTCAATGAAGTTCTTGTCAACTTCATACCATTTCAATTCAAGAAACATTTAAAAATTTCTACCCAACAGGAGCTTGAATTGGTCGAAATTTCATATAGTAAAAAGCAGCAAATGCAATACAAGACAGGGAACGCTTGTACTAGGAAACCTTAAATGTGCAGTAAATGAGTCTGAATTAATTGTATTTGAGCAGTTATGGCGTGTTAGCCACTGCACACTTTCCTTCACATCTGGTGTCGTGTTTCATCTATAAGCTAATTATTATTGTCACCAAATTAGGCATTCAGGATGGGGGCAGGACTTTTCCCAAGGCTTCTTGATTAAAAACCTGGTTCTTAGTCAACAAGAGATTAGATAAAATATAAGGGCTATTTTCTTTAAAAAAAATCGCAATGTTCATGAAATCAAACTGCTTTGAACACACTGAATAACAAAAATACTTTACAACATGTATTCATAGTACATAAATATAAGTATTAAAAACATAAATCTATCATCTAGTACCCATACAATTCAATATCAGCAATAACGTTCTTGGGGCATATAAGGACAGTTAAGTAATGGATTCCATAATAAAAATCTACAATATAAAAAAATAGCAACTACAAAAATTTCCTTTGTTAATGGTAAGTCTTGAGAAAATACTACTTATATGTATATTTACTCTAATATATTGTGAATTAAATTACATACTACTATGACTAATACCCAGTATGAAAATGTTAGTCTGGATAATGCTATTGGGAATTGGACATCTTTTTCTGTACACATCTGACTGTGGATAGAATCTTCCTTCTTTGCTACAAATTTGTTTCTTAAACTAAATTTCAGAGCATCATGAAAATATTCATTTATTATAGCATTATACCACATGACTATTGCCATAATGGTATCATATACTCAAGAAATTCAAAATGCAATGGTTTAGAACAGTGAGCACTTATTTTCTTAGTCATACAGGTGGATTTTAGTTTGGATGGTCTCGGGAAATTTTGGTCACTTTGCCTCTAGCCATGTTGGCTGTTTTTACCTACAATCTACAGAATAAGTTTTAATTAGCTCAATTTGTGAATTTTTTACAAGAACTCAGACTAAAGGTACAGGGAATGCTTATGGTTCCTGTAATTTTACCCGAGAATAAGCAGTACAGAAACAATGTCACATGGCAAAAGTACATATCTTTGTCTGCCTGTATTTTTTATTAAGATCCCACCAACAAAAGCAGTCATGTGATTATGCTAAGTATCAATGTGACAGAAGAATACATATTTTTAAAAATGGCACAGGTGGACAAGTGATACTAAACATTAACATAAACTATTACAGTATAGGCTTAATGGAATACATATATTCTTGGAAAAAAAACTGAAAACAGAAAGCTTTATTGTTTTTCATTTTAAAATATTATTAATAGAACCAAACATTACATCATGTAGTCCAACTTTTCCTAGGGAAAACTTTGTAATGGGGTCATAACTATTATTGCCCATTTGCCTCTAGCTAAGAAAGGCATTAAGAGAATTATACACTACACAAAATGTCAAGTAGAGAGGGATTAATGATGACTAGTGAGGCAAAATTGCTGACCACACTGAGAAGTCTTAGAGGTATTATAAAGTGGCACCAAAAATGAAAGAAGCTCATAATAGATGAGTAATTTCTCACTCTAAGCCTCAAACTATGCTGCAGTAGGAATGAGAAGCTTTCCACATGAATCATGAGAATGTACATGATTTTAATTATTTATAGCATCATAAAGTAAAAGCAATGTGAAGATTAAAATCAAGTAAAACAAAGTAGTGAGTCTCAACTTCATGCTTTCATGCAAAAGATGCAAATGCTACATATAGAAAGGTATGGCCTGCTACTGAGGGCCAAAGAAATCAAACTCAATGGCTTAATCTTTTCAAGTCAAATGAGCAAGACTGAACTGTGTGAATTAAATTCAATGCCATAGTTTCTAAAATCTATTATGTTATCTAGAATGGTCTTATTCCCAGCTGTATCTACTTTCTAGTCTCTTGGATGCACAGCATCATTACATTATCATCATGATTAATATACATGATCATTCTCTAATGATGTTATCTTGCAGAGGATATGTGGATGGATACTAACTGTCAGTATTGATTCATACAAAATGAATGAGGTAACATCTGCATTTCATTTATAGCACATCTTGCATTCACTATTTTATTTTATGTAAACATTCAAAATGGCTTTTTCTAATTGATTTTCACCTCATTTTCTGTCCTGTATTTTTCCAAGCATTATTTATTACCAAGTTTATATCCTCGTCTCTCTTTGAAAGAAGTATTAAAATGTAAGGAGGTTGCCTTAGTAACAAAGATCAGGAATTCAGAGAAAAACTAGTAATTGGAGACCACCAAAGAAAAAGCATCTGCTACCTCAAGTATCTATAGACTGGAACAAAATACCAGGGATCCAGAGACACTGACTTCATATGCTTGAATTTATGCATTTGTTCTCTTAGTGAATGATGACAGTGGGTGGCTTCTGTTGGACAGTCAAATAGGCCTTTGACTCATTAAGAACTGCTACATTAGAAAAAAGCGAACAGCAATTTCTTCATTATGAAAGAGAAGAAGAATCAGACACAGACAAACAAAGGTCTCAGACAATATTTTCTAGGTTCCTCACTTTGTCATATCCATCAGACGGAAAACTGGTTATGACAAAAAAGATAACCTGTGTTTCCTATTGAATCATTACTCTTGGCTATTTTTAGTCATGAAATTACCATCAGTAGCTGCAAATAATCACAGTCTTATAAATAGTGGACTTGATACTTATACTGGGGAAGATAAGTTGGAAACATGAATTTTTAGGAAAAAAATTATGCTGTTTTATAGTACTCTATAATTTTTTGAAATAAGAGAATGGTAATTAGAAATTAAATGTGAAATAAAGCTCATTTTAAAATTAAATGTTTCCTGTCTCAGGAGGCATTGGCTGCTCTTAAGACCACATTTATATTCATCTAATGATCTCCAACTTCTAAAAGCTTATTATCTTAATCAAAATATTCATTAATGGGAAACTATTCTTTCAAAGACAAATATCGTAGTTTTTTTATATATTTAAGTCTAATTCAAATTAAAATTCTCTTAATTTATACCAATAGAAATTGTCAGTAATTTGAAAATGTAATTGTTCTTGGAACATATTGATACCCCTAATTTTGTTTAATATGACTAACCTGGGTACTTCTTACTTATGCTACAAATTTGTATTCTTAGGCATAAGAAGAATGAAAAATTGAGAGTAACAATGGCATGACATTACTTATCTCTCTTAAAACATACTATTAATAAACTATGGGCTGATTTATTTTTATGCACATATTTATAATTTTTCACATGTATATATATGTGTGTGTGTGTACACGTGTGTTTAGATGTGTGTGTGTGTACTTGCGCATGTGTATGTATAGACCAGAGGACAATTTCAAGTGAAATTCTACAGAAACACATCTACTTTTCTCTCTTTCTCTTTTTTTAAAGATTTTATTTTTATTTATTTATTAGAGACAGAAAGGGAGAAAGAGAGAGTGAAAATGGGTATTCCAGGGCCTCCAGCCACTGCAAACGAACTCTAGACACATGTGCTTCCTTGTGCATCTTGCTTATGTGGGACTTGGAGAATCAAACCAAGGTCCTTAGGCTTTGTAGGCATGAGCCTTAACTGATAAACCATCTCTCCAGCCCTTTTTTTTTTTCTTTTTCTATCAGTAGAAAATTTGTATGAACACATCATGTGTTGGTACCTTTCTCTCCTTCCTGTCCTCTTCCCATTGAGGGCCCTCTTCAGTAGGATTGCTTGAGACAAAGCTTCTCATTGGTTTGGAGATTAACAATTGTGTGAGACTGGCTGGGCAGTGATGCCAGGAGTTCATCCATCTCCAACTCTCAGAGACAAGTACATACCACAATGCCTATAACTCCAGCCCTGTGCTGTTATATGACACAGATGTTGTGATGTGAAGAAGAATTCTCCTTAAAAGTTTACTGTATTTGAGTAATTATCAAAGACTTATTCCTTGTCATTTTAGAAATCCAATTATCTTTGGATATTTTACTTTATTTACTTTTCATAATTTTTTTTTTATTGACAACTTCCATAATTGGAAACAATTTATCATGGTAATTCCCTTCCTCCCCCAACTTCCTCCTTTGAAACTCCATTCTCCAATTAAACCTAGAAGTATTAGAAAGAATTTCAGTTAGTAAAGTCACTTGTTCACTTGTATCTAAACTTGTACAATCTGCAACTATGCTATAAAGACCTATTTTCTTTGAAACAGTTTAAAAGAAAAAAATTTGAGCTTCTGCAGAATCACCACACTATATATCTCCAGACATATAGGCCAACTGAAATTTAGAAAAGTGGGCCAAAGATACAAGAGAGTATATATTATGTCCTATTTTGACAATGATTTTATGTATTGTGTGGTAACATGTACATTTGTTTTATATACATATATATATATATATATATATATATATATATATATATATATATATGGTGTAACGAGTAAGGCTATATTTTTATTAGGTTTGGGCCATGTAATGTGATCTATGAGGTCAACCAAGAGCAATACACCAGATACTACATGGTCTTAAAAGGTGGTGAAGCTTCTTTAAGATAGGAACTGAGTGATGAGGTTGGGCATAATTCTACTCAGGGCTATGTAAAACATGTAATATGACAAAAAGAATATTTTATTTTATTTTTTATTAGTTATGTACAGTGTGTATATAGTCATGTTGATACCATCTTTAGCCTCCTCCCTGTCTTGCCCCCTCCAAAGGGACACTCCTTGTTGGGGATTGTGGGTTGTGCATTGTGGGGTTAGACATCAGTTATGGAGAAGAGGCAATGTCTCTGTGTGTAATGTCCCAACTTGTGTCTCTAACAATCTTTTTGCCTCCTCTTCCATGAACTTCCATGAGCCATGTTGGGTTTGTTTTAGATGTACTTCAGTGTTGAGGTCTTGGGAGCTTCTGTGTCTCTGGATATCTGGTTTGGTAGTGGTTGAGTGTTCTCTTTCTCTATCTCCTTCACCCTTGTTCTAGTACCAGGTTCACCAAGAGAGCAGAACTCTTGCTCATTTCCCTATTGTTTCAGCTGGGGCTCTGGTGAGGTGCAATGGACTGATTCTGAAAATTTAATTGTGATTTGCTAAAACTATAGAAATTTTGGTAATAGTCTTAAAACCAGTGTTAAAATTCATTTAGAAATAAAGTAATAGCCCAATGAATTTCTAAACACTGTACATTGCTTTAGCAGTTGGACCGTAGCCTATAAATCAAATGCATTCAGCTTCTGGAACATTGGTGAGCCACGTAAGGGAACTGCAATATATTTGTCCCAAATGTTGTCTGAAACAATATTATAAATGAGAATATTCATTTTTGGGGGGATAGTAGAAACAGTAATGTTACTATTGATCACATTTGGTAATTTAAAAAATACATCTTATTTATTTATTTATTTATTTATTTATTTATTTATTTATTTGAGGGAGAATAAGAGAGAGAGAGAGAGAGAGAGAGAGAGAGAGAGAGGGAGAGAATGGGCAAACCAGGGCCCCTAGCCACTGCAAACAAACTCCAGATGCATGTGCTCCCATTTGCATCTGGCTTATATGGACCCTGGATATTTAATTTATGAAAGGGCAAAGTAAGGCAGAAATAGAAATGTGGGCCAAATATTTTATATGCTTTACTAGTTTCTAATTTACCCTAAGTGTTGGTGGGGCCAATGGTCTATGAATGCTAAACATAAAACATTGTGTTCTGGGAGTTAATATTTCAAAAATCATAATAACACAGAAAATATTTTATCTACTGGTTTCTTCTGAATTTCTGCTTCACAAACCTTGTATGTGCTAAAAATGAGAATTCATCCAGAAGATATTCTATCCCATGTTCCCTTTCAGCAGGCTAAAAAGATGGACCTCACTCTAGGTATGTTAAAATCAGATATAAAACTTTTATCTGCCTTTATTTTATATGAATTATAATGGTTTCTTGTTTTGAGTTGTGGCTTTCTACAGATTCAAGTTTTAATAAAGTTTTACCATACTTTGAATAGTTGACTGAGAATTTTAAACATAAACTATAGCTCAACCTTGGACATGAAATTTAAAGTTAAAACTCCAAAATATCTTTCACTCTACATCAAGTGAAAATACAATATAATTGCTATCACTATGTCTGTCTTCCACTATACTGACGATATAACTGATTGGGTGGAAATTATTTAATGACTAATTGCACATTTACATAAATTTGGAAATATATGCAATTAGAAAATCGAATTCTGCACTTTAGATTATTATGATAGTTCAATACAGAGAACATAACCATCACCTGAAATGGTTAATACTCATTGTCAACTTGACAAGGTCTTGAACCACATAGAAAATAAACCTCTTAACCTTTCCTTGGGGGGTTTATTGAATGGCTTTATGGAGGTGGAAAGATACCACACTAACTTTGGCATCACCATTCCATTGGCTTGTGTCCCATATAAAATAAAAAGGAGAAAATGAGCTGAGGGGCCATATTCATCTTTCTCTTTCTCAATATCCCTCCACCTTTTTGTTTTGTTTTGTTTTGTTTTTCAAGGTAGGCTCTCACTCTAGCCCAGGCTGACCTGGAATTCACTCTGTAGTCTCAGGGTGGCCTTGAACTAACAGTGATTCTTCTACCTCAACCTCCCAAGTGCTGGGATTAAAGGAGTGTGTCACCCCACCCAGCTCAGTCTTCTCCTTGACTGTAGTTATAATATTACCCATTGCATCACATCTTGTTGCCATGTTTTCCCTGCCATAATGAACTGTACCCTCAAACTGAGCCAAAATAAACACTGTGATCCTTGAGTTTCTTTTTTCATGTATTTTCTCATAGCTAAGAGAAACATAAACAATATATTATGCTGTTTTAAAAGTTTTATTTTATTCCCTCTCTATCTCTCTCCCATTCTCTCTATCTTTCTCTCTCTCTCTGTGTGTGCTGTTTAAGACAAAGTCTTACTATCCATACCCAGTTGACCTCACATTTGTGATCCTCCTGCCTTCTCCTTTCTAGTTCTCTACTTTTATTAGTGAGAAGGGTGAAGCCCAGAGACTTTTTTAAATGAACAAGAGGAAACTGTTAAATCTTAATAGTAGGACTTCCAGTTTACGTACTTCATATCTTAAATCTGGCCCAGGTAATAAAATAGCTCCTTTCATTAATATTAAGAAAAAGTGAAACAATAATTAAAAATTAAAATACCCTACCCATTAGTCATTATTTTTGGAAGATACAGAATTTCTCTATGAAGTAATATCTAAATAAACAGGTTCATCAAGTTTCTTTTCAGCTCAAAGAATATGTGGAGACAAAGCCTCTCTTTCATGTTGTAGATGAAAATATGACCTACTTTCACTTAGATTAGACAGCCAGGGAAAGATAGGAAATCAAGAGGAAAAAATACCAATGAAGTTCTATGTCAGACAAACCAATAGCAATTTAATGAACGTAATTTACTGAGCACTTTAGAAATGTGGAGTGCTTTTCCTTTCCAAGCAATCTATACTATCTCTATAAAGATAAGATGTTATTCCAGTTTCATAGCAAGAAAACTAATACCAAGAAGACAAATTATACTGTTGGATGTCAAGTGGAGTTACTAGTGCATACAGTTTTGGTCATCATAAAATCCTTAATTCCTATTTCCAATTTCAGTTCATGCTTCAATATGAAAATATACTTGGCTGTAAAACAGACACATCTATATCTGTTTTCATTATTGTGATCTCCAACAGAATCATGGTATATCCTTGTGAACAATTACTGAATGCAATTTTTAGTTAAGCTATAATGCCTCCAGGGAAATTTTATACAATATTAGTTGCCAGGATTAAATTTCAAAATGGAGGCAGTGTCATAAAAAATTCAGTGGCAGGCTAGAGAAATGGATTAGTGTTTAAGGCACTCGCCTGCAAAGCCAAAGGACCCAGGTTCAATACCCCAGAACCCACATAAGCAAGATACACAAGGTGGCACATACATCTGCAGTTTGTTTGCACTGGTTGGAGCCCCTGGTGCACCAATATTCATTCTCTCTCTCATTTTATCCTCTTAAATAAATAAATAAATAAATAAAATTTAAAAAGAACAGTGTCATATGGTATGGAATATCTATTTGAAGTAGATATTATAGTTGCTGTAAAGGTAAAGTATCTGCCATAGATATTTATTCTTATTTGGGATGTCACCAGTGTCCAGTGATGAGCTCTGTAGAAGTCATTCAGGATTCCTTCTGCTGTGCCAGCCTGCCTCAACTATAAACACTGAATGTAAAGCCTCAGTTTTTGCTAATGAGAACTAAATGGAAATATGCTGGAGCTAAGGATGGCAGAACTTGTGAAAAATTTTTATTTCCTAATGAAATAGTTTAAATGATAAGCACTGCTGATTTCTTTTCTGTCTTCCTGCTGTGATCGTGGCTTTGTTTCTGCAGTTGTAATAGTCATTTTGTGACTTTGAGACAGTTGACATTAGGGAACACCAAAGGAACCTAGAGATAACAGCTTTATATGATTGGTCAATTTGCCATTTGATTTTGTTGTATCAACAAGATTACATGTAAGACAGTGGGGTTGGATCTATGCTATTTGCTGTCACAATAATATGATATTCTAAATCACATCTCTAAGAATCATAAAGATATCAGAGAGTTGATTTAAAGATTTTATAGGCAATGATTGGTTTCTAGTCTAAGATTGAATATTTAAGCTATCAGTATAACATAAACATGGGCTATAGTATTAATATTTTGTTGCTTCTACTGAATTCTGAGTTGGCATAAGCCTGACTCTAACTTCAGGTCTGCATCACAGAGCAGGATTGAGGCATTGAGGGTTTCTGAGGGTCAGAGAAGGAAAGGCCTGAGGAGCTCCCTCACACCTCAGAAGCCCTGGAGAGACGTCTGCTCAAAGCAGAAAGGTCTGTTTTTCATATTTTTTCTCACATCATATTCCTCAGGAAATTTCACCTTGATATCACTTGGGATTCAGACTTTACTTAAGTCCTCTTTACTGTTTGGAGAGCTTCATATGAATCAATCCATATCCCAAGCATAGAAAGTCTGAAATGAAGCTTGGAATTTTTGGCTTGGTTCAAGCAATTTCAGGAGCACCAAAGTCCTCCAGTATATTTACTTATGGCTTTATTCTGTGTTACTAGTGCAAAATAACAGCAGTTTCTTTTACACTTACTTGTATGAATGCTCAATTACAAACTTTTTTGTTTTTTGGCTATCATTGTGTGCAGGCTTGAATCACAAAACTAAGATAAACACAAAATGAATGTATATGATTAAAATTTGAAGAATTCTTGTGTATAAGGATATACAATTTGTTTTTCTAAAGTTAGTGAATGTTTACACATGCTACAAACACAAATATAATTTTTGCACATCTAAAAATTATTATAATACCTTAAAGTATTTTGTTGCTTCTATGTAAAAATGAAATTGATCTTTTAAAATATTTAATTTATTTATTTGCAAGGAGAGAGAGAAAAAAGAAAGAAAGAAGGAAAGAAAGAAAGAGAGAGAGAAAGAAAAGAAGGAAGAAAGAAACAAAGGAAGAAAGAAAAGGAGTGCACCAGGGCCTTAGTCAGTGCAAATGAACTCCAGATATACCACTTTGTGCATCGCATCTGGCTTTATATGGGTATTAAGACATTGCATCCAGGACATTAGGCTATGCAGGTGAGTGCCTTAATAGCTGAGCCATCTTTCCAGACCCAAATTTGCCTTTAAAAGTATTAATTATATCAGATTTCATTCAATTACCTAAATCTCTTAAAACTTATCTTTTAAGGGCTGGAGAGATGGCTTAGCGGTTAAGCGCTTGCCTGTGAAGCCTAAGGACCCCAGTTCGAGGCTCGGTTCCCCAGATCCCACGTTAGCCAGATGCACAAGGGGGCACACGCGTCTGGAGTTCGTTTGCAGAGGCTGGAAGCCCTGGCGTGCCCGTTCTTTCTCTCTCCCTCTGTCTTTCTCTCTGTGTCTGTCGCTCTCAAATAAATAAATAATTTTTAAAAAAAGCTTTTTAAAAAAACTTATCTTTTAAAATATTAATATTAATATCCTTATGTTGTGATATGTGGAATTCTATAGTCTTATATTTGACTGTATCATTTATTAATGGTATATGCTTTGTAACAGGCTACATTTGAGAGGTTACATTTATATTGTTTTTTTAATTCATTTTCAGAGATACTTTAAAATGATGTCCTTTAACTTTTGATGTGTTACCAACTATGTCTGGGGTCTTCAGATTGTCTTAATATGGGAGACATATGTTTCTGGTACGTTACACACATTTAGATTACTTTAACCTCCTGTGAAGAACTACTTTTCCCTAGAAAATCTTTTTACATTAAAAGACAATTTCATAAAAAAAAAGAATGACATAGTCCATGTGTACAGTCCTGAGCAGCTGCCAAAAATCTGTGTTGGGCATTTCTCAGATGACTCAGATGCTGTACTTTCGTTACCAATTTTGTCACAATTCATTAGTGGCAAGCCATCAGAGGTAACAGTATGTATTTGCCAGACCTATTGTTAATTTGTGGCTCATTTGGAGACTGTGACTGAAATCAATGGATTGTGATAGAAGAACTGTGGCTACTTCCAAGCCTGTCCACTAAGGTACATGTCCCTATTTTCTCCCTCAATTCTCTTTCATCTGTTCATCCACAACTGCTGATGATATAACTTCAAAGCCACAAGAAGATGGTGCCACAAGACAGAAATAGCTTGGCTCCTGTGTTCTATGGTTATCTATGAGTGATACCATGCCAGAAATATCTAGGCCACAGTCACTGCCCTAGTGAGGAATAAACTATTTTTTAAATATGTCCAGCTGTTTAAAATGAAGGCCTGCTTGTTTTTTTATAGTAGCTACTGTATTAATTACCTATTACTTAATATGAAATTATCCTCAAATTAGTCCCAAACAACATATACATATAAATTACCTGAAAAGTTCAGAAGTCTAGAAGTGGTATGGCTGAGTGATCTGGGCTCAGTCTATGAAAGGGCTGAGATTGCAGTGAGGTTGCCTAAAATTGGCAGCTTATGACACAAATGTAGTGTCCCCTGCCATGATGGAGCTACCTCTCAAGTCTGTAAACCAAATAAACCTGTTTATTTTCCCCACAAGCTGCTCTTGGTCAGGTGATTTCTACCAGCAATGAGAATCTGATTGTAATAGTAATGTTGGCACAAGGAATGGTGTCATTTGCTGCTAGTCATCTGACTGTGTGACTTTGGCCTTTTGGGAAATGTGGGAGGATTTGAAACCTTGGCCCAAGAGAAGCCTTGCAGTCCTGTAAGTACAGCTTAATGGACTATTCTGGTCAGAGTTGAAAGACCTGAATGCAGTAAGAACTATGGACTGTGAGGTTTGGTTTGTGAGAATGAGAAGGAGCTTTTCCAGTACTGGGCTAGAAGCAGTTTATGTGAGAGACTTGCTGTTATGCCCACAGCCTAAGAACTTGTACAGGGTTGCTTTGTGTAGAAATAGACTGGTATGAGCCGCGGGATATGGCACAGAAGAAAAAAATGAAATATTTGGACCCAAACTGCTACCTGCTCAGCTGCAATTGTGTGAGAGATTACAACCATCGAGATTGGACAAGCTATCTTGCATTGGGACAGCAGTGATAATGCAGTCTTTTGAAGGGGCCTGAATGCTGAAAGAGTATCCTGTTCTTCAAAGTCTGCTTTATTCCTGTATCCACAAATCCCAAAAAGAAAGTGGCACATGATGGGTACTCAACAAGCACATGTTAAGGGGAGAAATGAATGTTGCATACATCTAAGGGTTTTCAAATTCATACACACAAGTGTTGTAGGATTGTTGCAGGCAAACCAACATGTTGGCCCTTGACTCATGAAAACAGCAGAAGTCTTTGACCACCAAAAAGCCCTTTTAAAATGTCCCAGGATGCCATGCATTTCCCCAGTATGTGTGAAGTGGGGAAATTAAGAAAGCACTAGCAATGGTTGTTGCTACTGACATTGTTTGCTTTCAAACCTTGCCTCTCCCAGAGCACAGGTGAAAGACAAAGTCCCAGAAAACTTTGTAGAGGTGGGAAATTTAGTCACAATTATCATTCCCCAAGGGCAAATAAATGACTCACTTAGAGTTTATTTGGAAAGCCAAGAGCAGAAGCAACTGACAACTAATTTGTGGTTGAATTCTCAACTTCCTCTAATATTTATAAACTACTCACACTGCATTAGTGGTTTATGACATCACTGGGGCCAATCGATATAATCTTGCTTTCCCCTTTAGTAGCCATGTATCATTTTCCATAATTGGAGCTTACCCCATGGGGCTTATATAAATCTTCCTTATTTTTTTAACTACATTAAAAGCCCTATGGCCCTAAAGTGTCTACCTCATCAGCAGCTATACACTGATGTTTGCTGAGTAAACATGTTCCAACTCACATACTAAATATGAATAATTAAATTTCATAAAAAGTCAAAACAGTTTTTACTTTTAAAATGGCATAGTTCATTTAATCAGGGATGATTTTTGTAATTTACACAATTGGTGACCATTTATATCTCAGGATCTCTACAAACATGTCTGGTTGTATTGAAAATGAAGAGGCACTCTTTTATTTGGCTCTATTATAAATGCAAGGACTGCTGTGCTGTAATGTAACGATAAAGATACTTTATTTCCTATAGGCTTTGCTGGTGTGAGGAGTGAGAGGAAAAATCAATGTGTCACAACATCATAAAGCAACACAAAAATAAAGAGAGGAATAAAAGAGCCTATAAAAAAACCAATACAATTAACTGATGGTGTTTGAGTGTCCATGCATACAACAGTAAACTTAAAAATCAGATGTGCTTTTGTGTTTTGCTTTTGGGGTTTTAAGAGATCATTTGACATTTAAAATATTTTCTGATTAGGAAATCATTTTCCTGTATAAGTTTTGAGATAAGAGATAAAATGACTTGTTTTGAATCTAAGACTAGTAGCTAACTAATAAGTCACATTTTCTATATAATGCCTGAATCACAAATGAAAGACCACTACAATAGGGATGGTGATTGTGCCACTTGCCTAATTCAGAGACCAGTAACATTTTAATACATATTTCTAGAAGTAATAGCCAATACTATATGCTTATTTAATTTTCTAAATTTATTTCTATTTAAATGTTGAATTAAAAATTTAATTACAAAATTCTAGACATTTATGAAACACAATAGTGTAGAAATATTTCACACTAATGAGCTGTACATATAAAATCATTAATTGCTATGCTATGCATATTCGAATTTTATGAGAAAATTACATATTATAATAAGAATAATAATGAGTTTTAGTTTAACAATAAATAGCAATTACAAGATTATCACTATTTTAAATATCAGAAATTCGTGAATTCAGATGATTTTTATTTTAAAGTTAAAAGTTACTAAGGCACTTGTTTGTTATGCCTTGAAACCTTACTATTAATATTCTAGAAAAGTTAGGCTGATATAGCAAAGCAGAAGACCCTGGAAATATTTGGCATCTTACATTTATAAACTTTATAGTTTTGAGGAATATACTAAATCTTTTTCATACTTAGTATATATGATAGGTATAGGGATTCATTAAGTTAGTCTATTAAAGAAGTATTTAGCATAGTGCTTAAGAAATAATAAATGATCAAAAATGTGAACTTTGGGCTGGAGAGATGGCTTAGCGGTTAAGCGCTTGCCTGTGAAGCCTAAGGACCCAGGTTTGAGGCTCAATTCCCCAGGACCCACGTTAGCCAGATGCACAAGGGGGCGCACATGTCTGGAGTTCATTTGCAGTGGCTGGAGGCCCTGGTGTGTCCATTCTCTCTCTCTCTCTCTCTCTCTCTCTCTCTCTCTCTCTCTCTCTCTCTTTCTTTGCCTCTTCCTCTCTCTGTCTGTCTCTGTCAAATAAATAAATAAAAATAAAATTAAAAATGTGAACTTCCTTCTCTTCAGTGTAAATGTTGTTATTTAAAATATTAGTTATACATTGTCACCATTGAAATTTATGACTCCTGTACATATCACGAATAATTGTCCATTAGCTGATTTGCTTATATATAAGTTATTGTTATTGTTTTAACTTTTATGCCAGTACCAGAAAATATATATGGAAATATGGAACATATCTTCAAGTAAATATTTTCTGATTTTTTAATTATAATTTTTATTTATTTATTTGAGAGTGACAGACAGAGAAATAAAGAGGGAGAGAGAGAGAGAGAGAGAGAGAGAGAGAGAGAGAGAGAGAGAGAGAGAGAGAGAATGGGTGCACCAGGGCCTCCAGCCACTGCAAATGAACTCCCAATGTGCGCATCCCCTTGTGTATCTGGCTAATGTTGGTCCTGGGGAATTGAGCCTCAAACCAGGGTTCTTAGGCTTCACAGGCAAGCACCTAACCGCTAAGCCATCTCTCCAGCCCATAATTCTAATTTTCATTATACTGCTCTTGCTGGAGAGTTATTTGAAAAATAATGAGAGCTGAAATAGGCAATACAAAGCTGCTTATGTTATAAACTCATTAGATTAATAGAAGAGCAATGCATAAGCATTGCTGGACCAAACAGACAAAGATACTATCAAATTTTTCTCCTTTGATGTAAATGGCATTAATGTGTATCTGGAAGATAGTCAGATTATTTGATGATTCAGTTTAATAGCACTTCTAATTATTTTAATTATGGAAATTTTATATTAATCGTTATGGGGAACCTATGAAGACTTTTACTGAATTTTGAACATCTGCTGACTCCTATAGTTATTGGTAACATTACAAGTACTTTTGGTTAATTGATATTACTCACTTGAAACATCAATTTCCAGTAAGCTACTTCAAACGTTCATTTTGTTTTCAACTGGAAGAAACTTTTTATGAAAAGGACATACTGGGATTTTGAGTTAATAATCTCTGCTTTAAAGTTTTTTTTTAATTATATTTATTTTTTTCAAATTTTCAAGCTTTAAATATGTTTATTTATTTATGTGAAAGAGCGAAGGTCTGGGACAGTAGGTGTGCCAGGGACTCCTGCCACTGAGAACAAACTCTAGTTGCATGTACCACTTTTGCATAAGTGGGTACTAGAGAAATGAAGCAGGGCTGATGGGCTCTACAAGCTAGTACCTTTAACCTCTGGATCATTTCTCCAACCCAAGTATTATCTGTCAAGTACATACACCAGAAATTGAAGATACTTGCTTCTAATGAAATATTTTCTTAGGGAAAATAATGTCTTTCCTCACATGTTAATTCTCTCAATTTCCTTCAACAAATCACTAGACCTTAGACGGTTTGATTACAGATTAAGTAATGTGTGTAATATGTGAGAAAAATATGAGAAGGAAGTCAGAACAGAAGTTCTTACACCTTAAGACATAATTTATTTTAACACTTTATATTTACAACCCATATATATACAAGCATACAATAAATCAGGTCTATTTTTATACACATAGATATATTTTAAATTTATTTTCTATAAACTGATTTTAAGTAATCATCCAAATTTCCACACATTCCTTTTGCATTATCCAGAGTTCCATGCTATGTATTGTGTCTGTATGAGTCCAGGTCTAGATAGAGAAATTGTAATGCAAATTGACTATCTTTCCTGTCTAGTGAGAGAAGGCATAGAGAAGACAAATGACTGCACTCCAATGGACTCTATGTACACAGGTTTAGCTTTAATGTATTAATTTACACTGTTCAAACAGATAGTATTTCATGATGTATATTTACATTCATGGCTCAATAACAATAAGAAATGCCAAAAAAAAACATTCTCAATAATGCATTTTACCTGCACTTCATGTGGTGTGCCAAAACCAAGAAAAAAATTGGCTACAACATGCATTTTAACAGTAAGAGGTCCAGTTTTTCAACTCAGCTTCCTGCATATTTTCCACAGTTTCAATAATCCTTTCAAAAGTGATTAGCAAAATAATATATCAGTGAACTACTGCTCTCAGAATAAAAACTTGGGTTTGCATTCTACATAGTAATCGTGAAGAAAATCACATTCTAAGGCTACTTGCTGCTCGCAAATGACAGGGTAGTGATGCTATTGCATAGAATTAGCTAAACCTTCACATTTTTTTTTGGCTGAAATGATTCTAATTCTAATTCTGCATAAAACAAATGCAGTATATGTTTTGGGGATGGATATGGCTTCTTTAACTTCTTATAAAGTGAAATATAATCATTCAATCCACAAAGTCAATGAGTCTGTGCATGAATCTTCAAATGAGGTGATATTCATTTGCTGTTCTGCTGTACAAGGTGAATTCATCATTCAATGATTGATCATGTTCCCAAATATAAAGCTAAATATCTTACTTAAAGTCACTCCCACAGATTCTAAACTAATCAAAGAAAAAAAGTATTGATATATTCACTGACAGCAATGCCCATGAAAGAAATGTTACAATTGCACATAGCAGACATTAATGTAGGACACATTAATAGAGGCTTGTGGCATTGTTGGCATAGAATCTATCACATCCCTGATAATTTTGCATCTTCATGAATTTTTATCACCTAGTTCAGCTTACACTGTTGCTATAATTTTTGAATATGTGTATTTTTTCATATCCCATGGAATTAATTCACTGATATGTTGATATTCACTTGGATTTTCTGTTTATATTCTAAGTCAGTTTATTGATCTGGTAAAATTCATGTTGTGGGAGACAAGTAACCATAAGCAGGAAACATAGAAGGCTGATTAGCATGATGCATATGGAGCAATGGTAATGTTGCTAATGAACAGCATAGGCCCCACAACTGTGTAATTATATGATGTGTAAGCTGACCTTGAATGCTCTTAAAGCCCCATGGATTTTGCAGTAATGGGCATGTAATAACAGAAATTTAAATGCATAAATTAAAATCAAATTAACTCATTTAAAATGCCTTTTTAAAAGAGCTAACCCAGATGAGAATGGTTGATGATGTCTATAAGCCTGGCACTCTGTAAGCTGAGGCAGGAGGATTGTCATGAGTCTGAGATAACCTGCAGTTACATAGTGAGTCTGCACTATCCTGGACTACAGAGTGAGAATGAAATGAAAAGAGAAACAAAAATAAATAAAGTGCTATAAGGATGGTTTAGCAGTTAATGTTCTTGCCTGCAAAGCCTAAGGACATAGGTTCAATTCCCTAGTACTCACATAAGCCAGATGCACAAGGTGGAAAATGCATCTAGAGCTCATTTGCAATGGCTGGAAGCCCTGGTATGTCTATGCTCCCTCAATAAATAATAAAAATTAAAAATTAAAAAAATAAAGAGCCTGTAGGCCATATTAGATGATTTCTGCCTTTTGCCTATTAAAAGAAGACAAAACAACTGGATGATTCTTAATTCACATGTGTAGACACAGTACTTTAAAAATTCATTTTCTATAAAGTCTGGAAATAGAAAAGATAGTTTTAAGTTTGAAGAATGGAAAATAAATAACTATCTTTTCATTAATGTAAATTTTAAAGAATATTGAGATTTGTTGTAGCAATATTTTAATATTTAAAATTATATGAAAATCATAATACATGATCAAGTAAACTTTTTAAAGGTGTAGATGGCTTGTGATCAGGAAACCAGTATACTGGTTCTGTTCTGTCATTAATTTTATATGTGTACTTTGGAATTTTCATCTATAACATTTTATAAAGTACTTGCTAAAAGTTTGAAAAGAAAAAGGAAAATTTCATAATTAGAAAGCTGAAATAGCAAAATTGTTATCTAATATTTTACTGTGTTCTTATTTTTAAATGACTTTTTGTTGTTGATGAACTCTAAAGGCTTTGCTTCCTAAAATGAAGGGAAAAATAGGTACTATCATTTAAAATAAATAAATAAATATAATATATATAATTATATATATATTATATATTATAATATAATATATATAATTATCTAAATTTTATAGTTAGCATGCATGCCAATTTTTTATATTTAAAGCTTATTCATAAGAATGCATTTCTTAATCTTTTTATCATTTAAATATGTGGACTCCTTCCCCAACACTCCCCTAAAAAGTAATTGTGATAAGATGCAGTGCACGAAACATGTACTAATTACCTTATATTTAACCCTAGCAGGCCTATAAAAATTATTTCCTTTATTAGAGAAGAGAAGTCAGATGTTTTGGAAAATAGCCATTCAATTTAGATGTATTGATGTCTTAGCAACTTAAAATTCAATAGGGGAAAGTATTTGAGAAGTCTTAAATACAACCTGTGGACAATCTATACCTTTGGGAGGTAAATTTTCTGTAGCATATTTTTTAAATTATGAACTACTTAGTGACACTGAGTTTTTAGTAGATCTAGATAAAATCTGCATTTTAACATTCTATGTTAGGATGAGCACAGAGAAAACTGGTTATCAGATAAATCAACAGAAGGGGTTAGTCTGATCATGGGGCATTTGGGCTGTGGAAATTTCAAGATGATAATTTCAGAATGAATGGCTCAGCTGAACAACTTAATTTATACCATTTGGCAGCATGAGGATAGGGAGTCATTTCAAAATGTAGTGAAAAAGTATTTCCATTTAATTAGATTACAAAAACCCTGTCTAGAGTCAAGGTTGTTAGCCAAATTGGAGCTGTTTGTAGCTACTGACCTGTTGTGTCTGTTTAGCTGGTCTGCAAAAGTATCCTGTAGTAGCATCATTTCAATGCAAATGACCTATGCATGAGTGTGCATGCGTGGACACACACACACACACACACACACATCTCTTTGGTACTTATGTAAGCATCATGTAGTCCACTTGGATGGTGGAATATTGTCAGAATTCAGTTGTCAAGAATGGCCTCCCATCTAAAAGAGCAGTTTGCTAAATTAAGTTTCCATGCCACACCTGGCCTAATGACACTCACATTAAGCCTTACCAGAAGGCTTTCCAAACCATTTTATTTCACTCTAAAATTGTCTTTTTTTTTTTCTTTTGAAAAATTTGCCAAAGTCTAAATCAAACACCATTTTCTTGGTAATTATATGTTGAAGTATGTAATCACGACAGCTTCAGAAATGGAGAGACCGGCTGCCCAGCGTTGGTCACATTCCCAGGGTTGCTTTTGTTAATGTACTAATGAGCCATTGTCACAATGGAGCCAACCTGGCATTAGCACTTACAATAAATTTAGTGCAAGAACACTGCTGTTTGTAATTAGCTCTTCATTATACAATCAGGCTGATTTAGAGAAACTCTCATATGATTTGCTCAGCAAATGAAGCAATATAATTACACTTCACTTGAAATCAACAAATTAGGCTGCTGTTTGCAACTGGCTATATTATGTTCTATTAGTACCCAGGCAATTTGAGGCCTGTTGCTTCCTTTAACATTTAAGTAAAGTAAGTCTAATTAAAACATTGACTATTTCTGTGTATACCGGAACATCTATATAATGGTCATAGTTTTTATAATTAAAGAGGGAAGCCAAGATTTATGTTCAGAGTACTGTCTGCTAAGCATAAGCTTCTTATGATAGAAGTCAAAAGCAGAAACAACAGGGGGAATGAAACATCTCTTTTTGAAACAAATTATATTCTAGCCAGGATACATGAAGTTGAATAAGATTCAAATTAGCTTAAAACAGAATAATGAGCTGTCATTCAGTTTGTGTGATTCTCAACACTGGATGTGGGGTATCTGTCAACTGTTATAATGGCTGGTGTTAGTTCCTTCTGCGCATTGGGTTTTTGATTCTTGAGCACTCTACCCACTAGTTTCATTCATCACTGAGAGGGGTAGTTGGTAGGAGTTTTAGAAAACCTTCCAAAATGAGCAAACAAAATACAAGCTGTTCAGTTAAATTTGGGCACCCTATATTTTATCTGGAAACCTAACTTCAGGTTATTGCTATCAATCTGAGGTTATCTATGAAATATAATTCTACTATCTGAAATAATTTTTTTAAAGCAATTGTTGGGCAGAAAGATTGTTAGAGCCACAAGTTGGGTCATTCTGCACAGAGACATTGCCTCTTACCCATAACTGATGGCTAACCCCACAATGTACAACTCACATTCCTGAACGAGGAGGGTTCCTGCAGAGGGGGAAGAACAGGGAGGAGGCTAATGATGGTACCAGCATGACTGTATATATACTGTGTACATAACTAATAAAAGAAAGAAACAAGACAAAACAAAGAAGATTAAATGAGCATAAGAAATGATGAAATAATGAGCTAGTGCAGGAATATGTATCTCCAACATCTCCACAAACAGTGTCTCCTTTTTTGTTTATATAACACACACAAACACGAGTCTTTTTTTTTTTTTTTTTTTTTTTTAGCAGCATTTCAATTTTGAGTCAGGGTCTCTCTAAATTGCCTAGGCTGGCTTTGAACTTGGATTTCTCTTGTCTCAGCCCTTCCATGTAAGTGTTAAATTCAGGAAGTATGTAAATTATTTTTTGTTAAATTCCAAGTAATTGTATTTAAGACTATCAAGAACAAGAATTATTGAAAGGGTTAAGAAACAAAGGAAGAGATCAATCAAAATTCAAGATAAGACATAAGAAAGCCTACTCTTTTGGATAATGTCATATCCAGAAGCCATAAATTGCTACTAAAAAATGTTCAATGCCAGGGATGGGATACCTTCCAGTTAGTTGTTGACCAGGGAGGTCCCTGTTCCCTCCAAAACATTACAAGCTGTTGCCAAGGCTCTTGATTTCCCATGAGTAACAGATGGTAAGGCCCTATTGAAAGGGAAGGTTATGAGAAATCAACCTGGTGCTGAGCTAAAAACCTCTTCCCAACCAACTGAAAGCTGGATAAAGCTACATTGCCTGTAGCTGTATGGGAGACAGAAGTCATCACTTGTAAAAACAATGGACACTGGAAGCCTCAAGTTTGGCCAGATAAGCCAAATGACCAGACAGGTGCAATAGTGTCATGTTTGCTCTGGGGAAAACCAACTGCTCTCTAATTAGACTGGAGGCATACTCTATGGGAGGGAATACATTCCTAGTGCTGAAAATCTAATCAAAAGCCTATGGCAAGGAGATCATAAGCCTTAGGGGTATAAAGCCTGCTCTTGTCAGTCTAAATGCATATATTATTTTCACCAAAATGCCCTGAAAGCCCTACACTTAATGTTCATATTCATTTATAAATACTACTCTCAGTTTTGGTAAGACATGTCAGTGACCACTGGGATGACCCAAAAGGCAACATAGTGCTGAGAAGAAGTGATGGAGGAGTGTCCAGCAGTGAAACATCTCTATCACACCCTCCCTCCAAAGCTCAGGGTCCATTGCAGAAAAGGTGGCGCTAAGAATGTAAGAACCACAGGAAGCGTACCACTCTTTACAACTATCCAGACAGAAATTGGCATTGATATCCATTACCTCACAGTGCACAGCAGTACCTTTCACAAGACACACATAATAGGAGAAAAAGATGATGACATCAAAATAAAAGAGAGGCTAATGGAGAGAGGGAGGGGATATGATGGAGTGTTGAGTTGTGAGGGGGAAAGTGGGGGAAGGGAGGGAATTATCAAGGTCTGTAAGTTTAGAAGTTGTCAATAATAAATTTTAAGAAAAGAAACAAAGAAGATTCACAGGGTAGATCTACAATAGGATGATTTGGGAGTTTTCTATGGAATAGGTAATGTGCCACTCAGAACCAAAGATCTATTATTTTAGAAATCCAATATGCACTTTTTATAAACTTAAGTAAATATATGTGTTTATGTGACTGTGTTTGTCCTTCAGTTGATAGGGATTTAGACCTACTAAGGGATTATGTGTAGATTATACTCATGATATTCTCTTCCATTGCAAGTTAATGGAATGTAGTAAAGACAACTTTTTCTTGAAGAAATTTCTGATAGACCTCTATCTGCTTGTCAAGCCCTGAATTTATTGTTTTAGTTTTAAATTTTATTTGATGAGATAACTTATAAAGTAATCATATTTTTTAAATGTGTATAGTAAGATATATTCATGGTACATGTTATCAAATACATCTGTGTTCTAATTCATCTGGTGTGACTCAGTTCCAAAAGGAATGAGTGCATAAGATGAATGACTTTTCACGGATATTTCAGAATCAGTGTATATGTTGAGCTGGGACAGGGATACAAAATTATGTTGTCTTCTGATCCCCTTCTCTTGAGGTGATGAAGTATGGAAGCCTATTGAAATTATAGGCCCAATCAAGGCTTGGTAGTTCTGAGATAATTTGTCTAATCAGGTGTGAAGAAAGAACAATGTGATATATATATATATATATATATATATATATATATATATATATATATATATAATATATATATATATATGTATATATATATAAATGACATATATATATATTATATATTATTTATTATTAGAAGCTAGCTAAGAAATTTCTGCCCTCATGTGTGTTATTGGTTTACTTTCCCCCTACTCATTATTTGAAGGTGTTAAGTAAAATCGCAATAACATTAGATTTTATAAGGTTAACGTCAGCAAAAAGTGTATTGTTTTAAACAATGGAGGAACTATTTTTAAAGATCTAATCTAAATATATCCATTCTTCTACATAGGAAAATAATACAATATGGATTTGTCCTTTCTGCTCTTAACTCCTGATTTTATATTATTCTTAATGTGGGCATTAGCATATGAGTAAATGTTTAGTTAGTTAATGCTAGGGAACTTTGCTTGGTTAATGGTGTTATGTTCTTTTGTACTCTGGTAGCATTGTGGAATAATGATCTTTTTCTAAGTTAGTTAAGAGTACCCCTGCCTATCTCTGATGGCCTACTCTTCCATACAGTGGCAGTGTTTTGTGAAGAAAGTGGGTAGCATGTGAAAGATTCAAACTATCTTTAAAAATTATTTTTTCTACTATTCTAACAGAGAAGTAAGTTATGTTCCATCTTAAGTTGTGCTTTACATGTATTTCCATAGCGAAGGTTATGTTATATGATAGTAATGCCATTGACCTCACTGAGAAATTTTTTTCCCATGTTATCTTTGAAAGTGACAGGTTTATAATTTATCTTGTGAAGACTGTTCAACCTCCTAGCAAAACAAAGATTCAATTTTAATAATTCAGGTGAAAATCAGTTTTGTACCTACACAGGGACAGCATAACCATGCTAAATGCATCATGTCAAGCCAGGCACACAGCTCATGATGAAGCTGAAATCCCCCAAACAGGTGACACGTTAAAGAAACAACAACACACCCTTTTGGGAGAATGACAAATTTTAATGACATAGTGCAAAGATAACTGTTTCACATGAAATATATGTATCACACAATTGCTTTTAATATACTATACAAGTTGTGTTGTAAACAGAGATTTTGCTATGAGCTTTCAATTTTCAATATTGTCTTGGTAACCTTCTCACTGCTGCAACAAAATACCTGAACAAATTCACCTTTAGGGGGGGAATTTATTTCTGCTTAGAGTTCCCATTTTAATTCATCATGATAGGGAAGGCACAGCAACAGGAAGCTTGACTCTGAGCTGATGACATTCAGGCCAACATGAGGAAAGCACAGCAGAGCCATAAATGCCAGTGCTGCCTCAGCTCTCTTTTTCTCTAGTCTAGGACCTCAGCCTAAAGAGCGGTGCCAACAGGTGCCAACAGTTAAGGTGGATCCTCCCACCTCAGTAATCCTAACCCAGTTATACTTCCCAGGTAGGCCCAGAGGCTAACCTAGTCTAGCTAATCCCTCATAGTGGTTCTAAATTCTGTCAAATTAATGGTAATCAAAATAATCACAGAAATTTAGGCTTCTTTAGTAAGTCTCTCTCTGTCCCCACCACCAAGACCACCAAAAGTACAGTTCAAAATTATTTTTTCACTAGATTTCTAGTTACAAATAAAAAAAAATCAGATATCTTTTCCATATTGTTTTTTTTTCCAGATCTGTTTCTTATTAGTGATTAGTAGATTTACTTTAATTTTTATTTATTGACTTTATTTTAACCTGTGACAAGATTTAACTCAGGTATAAATGATATGAAACAAATTGCCAGAAATACTATTACAGTGTGGTAAAAAATAATGTGAATATTTCAACAGGTCTTATGTTTAGAGGGGCAAAAAAGTTAAAATACATGTCAAAGATTTTCAGAGGAAAATATGAAAGGTAAATAAACATATCCACAATTTAAAAGTTCTTGCAGTGACTGGATATTTTGGCAATATGTGGACTTGGTTCAATAAAAACGACCATAGCAATACAACAAGATGAGATTCTGAATTCTGTATAAAATATGGAATTTAGCTTTATATTCTGTTTTTCTTGAATAAAATTTGTGCTTAATATAATATTAAATGACAAGACCATTCACCAATTTTGAATTCTAAGCATTAAAATAATGAAGAAGACCAATTATATTTAAGAAGAGAAGGATAAAGCTCTTCAAAACTTTCAATCTCCATATGTCAAGATGTGCACGTGTGTGTGTGTGTGTGTGTGTGTGTGTGTGTGTGTGTGTTGGGGGAGGTGGTCAAATTATATGTAATGTAATGCTCATAGAGCAGAAACAACGCAAGTAGGATATGTCAGTAAGCACCCCAGAGGGTGAGCTGAAGAATTTTGAGTTTATGGCCATATTATGCTTTGTTTTTTGATTCTGTGTCATAATGAAACAAAATGACAGACTAGAGAGATAGGTCAGTAGTTTATGTGTTTACCATCAAAGCCTAATGACCTTTATTTAATTCCTCATTACCCATGTAAAGCCAGAGGCCCAAAGTAATGCATGTATTGAATTCATTTGCAGTGGCTAGAGGCTCTGGGCCCATTCATTCTGTCTCTTTCTCTCTCTGTCTGTCTTCTCTATGTCTCTCTCTCTGCTTGCAAATGAAATGAAAAAATTAAAAATAACAAAAGCAAACAAATTAAAGAATATGTGAGTTTAATTGGAAGATTTAAATTTTCTAAATGATAGGACATTTACCCTTAGTTGTCACCTTTCTGTTTCTTGCTAACAAAAAAAAAAAAAAATTCACAAAGATGTATTGGCTTTGCTTTCTACCTTCTGTATGTACACTAGATTTTTTTGTTCCAAATTGTCTCATTCATCACTTGTGAAATGTTTTACACTTAAGTTCTGTTCCATAGAAAAGAATAGCTCTCTTGTGAAATGTAGGCCCATCATACCTACAGAACAGAAACATACACTCAAGGATGCTGATAGTATGGCTTTATGTGAGACATACTTCTTAAGACATTAGCTTCACATGAAGATTTACTCAGAAGTAAATCTCTCCTGGGTTGTCAGATAATGCCTGTTTTACATGGGGTCTTAGAATGAGGCCTTCCTTCTACTTTCTCAGGTGATCTTCTTTTCCCTTAACCTTTTCCCCATCATCTTTAGCCAAGCTTCTCTTGCTTCCTTAGAGGAAATGCCATCTTCCCATCTCAGTACATTTCTTCACATTAGCCATTATTTAGGATCTGCCACACACAGCACACCTTCTGACATCCCCTTCAATCAGGTGCTACTACTCCTTAGTTCCCTCCGTGTCTTTCCCCAGTGGTCTCTGAGTCTCTATGCTCTCCTTTGGCTTTTTAGTCTGGTATTATGTAGTGTTGGCTTTGCTCATTTGTAAGACACAGGCACCTCAGGGATAACCACCTATTGTCCTTCACTCATCATTATATAATGTTTCAGATCCATTATCTTTTTAAAAGTTTTTGGTTAATTTTTATTTATTTATTTGAGAGTGACAGAGACAGAAAGAGGGAGAGAGAGAGAGAGAGAGAGAATGGGCGTGCCAGGGCTTCCAGCCACTGCAAACGAACTCCAGATGCTTGCGCCCCATTGTGCATTGGGCTAACGTGGGTCCTGAAGAATCGAGCCTCAAATAGGGGTCCTTAGGCTTCACAGGCAAGCGCTTAACCGCTAAGCCATTTCTCCAGCCCAAGATCCATTATCTTATCAATACTTATTTTGATGTTTTCCTAATATATGTTTGTCTATATTGATAAAACTATGCTAGCAAATCAATTTTGTAAAGTTGCAATTGATTTGGATGTATTCTCCTGAAACTTTAATAATAGAATTATGATGTGAGTACTCTGTAAGTATAAGGGAAACCTGCACTGAATTTAGAATTTTACCTGGCCCTTCTAGTAATTCCAGTGCTATCCACAGCACCAAAACATGCATATTTATTAGACTTAAGGCACATGAAGATAGTCCTTAACAATAATTAAGAACAGAGACACAATTAGTGCACCTGGCATTGTGATACGCTTATATTGTTATAGTGGCATTAATACTACAATAATTTTGGAGAAAAACATCAACAGATAAATAGGTGAGATGGCCAGTTTAATTTATAAGTCAGTAGAAATAACATAGGAATAGAGCACGGATTAAAGATCTTTCATGATAAGATAAAAAGAAAAACTTACTTGGTTCATGTTGAACAAAATTACTAGGGAAATTAACTTAGGAGAAGCAAAATTAAAATAGGGAAGTAAGATAAGTAAGATGAAACTTCACTTGAGCTTCATGTTTTGATTTTCACCATAATTCATTGATTTACCCCTAAGTTAAATAGAATGGTAAAATCATATGACTACAAAAGAGGTACATGCCTAATGTTGCTGCCACAGGAGTAGTAATAGATCAGAAATATCATTAATTTAATAATACTTTAAATGAAATGCAGGTGTTTTAATTAAGATTATTGTGATGTAGTGTGGCAATCTGCAAATTATTTCTTATATTTCTGAGTTGTGCTTGTTAGTGATTATTACTCAGAGCCTTCTGGAAATGTTTTGAAATGAAGGGAAGAAAATGGGTGTCTCAAGACAGCATTCATGAAGATAGCTGCAGTGGAGGATCAAATAACAATGACCAAATGTTCCTTATTCTCTATGTGTGTACTTAAAGTTATATACTGTGTGTGCATGTGTGGTGTGGTGTGCAAGTGGTATATGCATGTCCTTGCCTATGTGTGTAGAGTAGAACTTGAGATGTCATTTCCTAACACTCCTTGACTTATTTCCTTGAAGCTGTGTCTATCATTGAGCCTGGACTGCTGTTTAAAGTCAGACTGGCTAACCACAGGGCCCCAGAAATTCTCTAACTTTTCATTCAAGAGCACATGGCCATGCCTGGCTTTATGCATGGGTGCTGGGGAATCCTGGAGAATAGAACTCAGTGTAGGAGGAGAGTGCAGATTTTCATACTTGAGTGGCAAAGAAATTATCTACTGGACCATCTTCCTAGCCTCTTAAATAAGTCCTTGTATTTCTGTATCAAAATACACATATGTAAGTATGATGCTGTTAAAGGATTACTTACTAATTCATGATTTAAGTACTTTTTCCACACTTTTTTTTTTAACACCACATGAAAAACAATATGTGCTTAGATGTTCTATGGCCCAGCAGGCAGGTAGACCATATGTGCAGGCCAATAAAACAGTGTAATAAATAGTTTTGAAATAATTTATATTTTTTCAAAAAAGGCATTAGCTCCCTCCAATAAGTGACTGCTGCTCCTACAATGCACACCCTACAACTCTGTGGGGGATAACAGCAACCCCACTGTGGAAGGCCCACAGCGGAATGGGGAAAGGGAGGAGGGAAAAGATAGTACCCACACATGATATATTCGTACAAAGCATATTCTTAAAGAAAATTTTGAAACTATTAAGAGATGGTTTAAGTTTTACATTTTAATGTAAATTGAATTGTTTGAATTGGACTTATATGGGAATGAGATATAAACTTTTCAGGGGATAAGCTTTGTAAAATATCTGAATTCAGCTTTGGCAAATGAATGCAAGCAGGGGTGGGGAGATGGCACAGAGGGATAGAGCCCCTGCCACATAGCATGGGGTCCTGAATTTGAACCTGAGAACCCATACAAGAAAGCAAGGTGTGACCAAGCATGTCTGTTACCGCAGCACTGAGGAAGGCAGGAACAAAAGAATGGCTAGGGCTCACTTGTCAGCCATTTCATCTGAAAAATGGGGACACCAGCTTCGGTGAGAGACTATGTTTCAAGGAAATAAGGCAAAGTGTGATGGAGGAGGACACATAATATTCCCCTTTCGCACTTATATGCATGTTCATAGCATGTCCATCTACACACATACACTTATCACCACCTGCATACACACACCGTACATACACACAGACCAAGCAAAGAAAAATAAAGAATGAAAACATTGTCAATGCCAGGGATGTAGTAAAAGAAAATCAGAGTTGGAGAGACTTTCCAGCAGTTAAGACACTTGCCTTTGAATGCTAAGGACCCAGGTTTGATTTCCAAGTACCCAGATAAGGCTAGATGCACAAGGTGGTGTGTGTATCTGGAGGGCGTTTACAGTGGTGAAAGGTCTTGGGATGCCTAGTCCCCTTTCTCTCTCTCTCTCTCTCTCATCTATCTGCCAATTTTTGTCCCTCTAAAATGAATAAAAAAGCAAATATTATAAAAAAAAGAAAATCAACAAAGATGTTAAAAATCCAAGCCCATAAATATAAATCAACATAATTTTATTTCAGTGTCTGAACTGACTTTTACAAATTTGATGATGAAATCAATTTGTTGAATTAATATCTCATATATTATTGATCTAATCCTTTTATATTAGGTGTTGAAGTTGCTTTTATTTATCAACAAAATTCCATTTATGGTTAATCTTACTATAATAAAGAAGAGACTCTGACTTCTGACTATATGTTTCTTTTCCCTCAATACATAATTCCAGTTACAAACGTCTTACAAATAGCTCCTCCCATTTTGAAAAAGATAATCAACTAGTGACTCAAATCAAAGCACTCTTCCATTCCTTCAATGTTATTGGATGAGAAAGGCTTGATGTGGTGTGAAAATTGATATTACACCATGGACATTCTTTAATAAATAGCATTTACTTATCTATGAATTTTATTACTAAAAGATCAAGTGTTCTGATAATTGTTTTGATATCTTATTTTACTTCTTAGCTTGGTACTCAGTATTTGGATAGACATTAACTCCTTCTGTTCCTGCCCTGTTGAAATGTGATCTTGGTTTTCTTTCCACAAAACTTGACATTACCATGTAGAAACTGTTTTTCATATGGAGTTTTCATTATACTAAAAGTTCATGGTCAAAATATCTTATGCTGCATCAGATATAGAATGGAAATAAGCCAGACATGGTGGTGCACGCCTTTAATTTCAGCACTCGGGAGGTAGAGGTAGGAGTATCACCATGAGTTCGAGGCCACCCTGAGACTCAATAGTGAATTCCAGGTCAGCCTGGACTAGAGTGATACCCTACCTTGAAAAAATCAAAAAAGAAAGAAGAAAGAAAGAAAGAAAGAAAGAAAGAAAGAAAGAAAGAAAGAAAGAAAGAAAGGAAGAAAGAAAGAAGGAAAGAAATAGAATGGAAATAATGGGCAAATTGTCAACATCCTGTTAGGGAACATAGAAGAAACAATTCAGAACAATGAAGAGTCTGTTAACCCTATAAAAAAGTACCAAAGACAAAAGGAAAGCAAGTCCGTCCACCTAGATTACAGTCATTGCAATCATATTTGGAAAATGAAAAGTAACATGAAAGGTATCTATTTTTTAAAATGTTAAATCCATTTTTTTTTGTTTATTATAAAGGTATGTGAGGTAAGTAATTTAAAGTGTATATATATATATATATATATATATATATATATATATATATATGAACATGACCATTATAAAGACCTTAGAAACCATTCAAAATTAGCAAGTTGATAGCAATACTTAGCACCCTAACAGTACAACTGACAGGCAAAGTATCATCCCCTAAATCATGCCCTCAGATTCCAGTCATGTTCTGATCTTAACCGTTTATAGGTATCAAAGTGATCAACAAATTTCTATTACCATCTGTTTGACATTAATAAGAATTAGCAGGGCTGGAGGGATGGCTTAGTGGTTAAGCGCTTGCCTGTGAAGCCTAAGGACCCCGGTTCGAGGCTCGGTTCCCCAGGTCCCACGTCAGCCAGATGTACAAGGGGGCACACGTGTCTGGAGTTCGTTTGCAGAGGCTGGAAGCCCTGGCGCGCCCATTCTCTCTCTCTCCCTCTATCTGTCTTTCTCTCTGTGTCTGTCGCTCTCAAATAAATAAGTAAAAAATGAACAAAAAATAAAAAATAATAGAATTAGCAGTAATGCATTAAAATGAGTTCATATGTAAATAGGAAGGCTTATATGTATTCATAACTACCTAGAAATCCATTGAATACTTTAATTTTTAAGAGTTGGACAGGAACATGTGAAATTCTCTTACATGAAAAAAGCCAGATATATTCTGATTATGTACTAATTCTTCAAATGCACATCTTTATACTTACCAAAATCATCTTACTTTATTAGTAATTATGTAATAGATGTAATTTCCAAAGTTCTGCATTAAAATGTGAATTTAAAAGACTAATTATGTATTATTTTTAAATTTATAAAGCATATTACTACATTTCAAATAATGGATCTTTTGTTGTTAGTCAAATTAAATACACCAAATGGCATATTAACTGCAGTCAATAAATTGTTCAATGTTAAGATTTTCTTTTGATTGGAACATACTGATAATTATATAAATTTGAAGCAGTTCTCTTGCTATTCTTTGAGTACTTCTGATATCTTTTTGCAATCCCTAACAACACATTTTCTTTGAACCATCTTACCTTCTAGAAGCTAGGTTAGCAAATTTGTTGAAAGAGCTATAATTGCAATCAAAATGTCATTTAGGTGAGCTATTTTATGGAGGACTGCTTCATAAAAAGAAAAATAACACTGAGTTTGTACACTGACTGGGAAAAAGCTCTCATTTTCATAAGACTATTTTGTGAGTTACATTTCAATAAATTATTAGACATTATAGCTTATTCTCCAGGATTGTTGATATCTTTCTTGTATACTGTAAATTCAAAAGTGGTAGAACCCAGGTTACAAGTTCTTACTATAATGACTATGTTAGCAAATCAAAATAAGAAGGATGCATGTAGACATGAGATAAAAGTAAATGGTAATCAATGTCCTACAGGCTTTAGACTGGGAGAAATAACATTTCTTGCTCTATGGAGAAACAAGCTGTGTGGGAAGAATCCCAGAATGCCAACTTGCCTGAAGGAAGGCTTAGGTGAATGAGGAAAAGGCAGCTGGCAACAGAGTTTCACAGGTAGTACAAAATAAAGTCTATGTGTTCAGGAGGTATATTGTTTATATAAAAGAGCATTTTATGGAACTAGCAAGTGTAAGAATCCTTGAGGGTATTTCTTCAGTACTTAGAATAGTGAGAAAATCTGAGAAAATGTGACCACTTTTTTCTTCAGTACACAGTAATGTGGTCTCTTTGGTTATTTTGCCTTTATGTAAAGTCAGAGAACTATAGGGTAAATTCCACATGTTTAGAGAAAAGCAGTTCCAAGTTATATATTAACAATTAATGATACTGATTGATTTGCAGATGAGATAGCTTAGCAGTTAAGGTGCTTGTCCACAAAGCTCTTTGGGGATCAACCCAGGTTTGATTCCTCAGTACCCACATAATGCCATATGCACTAGGCACTTTGCAGCGTCTAGAGGCCATGGCATATCTAGTCTCTGCACTTTCTATCTTTCTCACAAATAAATAAATAAATAAATATTTTTTTCATAAATTGGCTCATTTCATGGGAATCTTTGTTATTTACCACTCATTATAATGCAAGTCTTGAACCAATAATTATCTTGGGAATTTTGGGGACAATTTGCTTACCCTACAAGAAACACAATACACATGGCACTCACAGTTTTCAAAGGTTAGTTATAACCAAGGAAATGTTTTCATTAGGAAAAAAACCTAAACTCAATTGTTTACTCTTACTGGTGTATCTTAAAAAGTAACAAGTTCAGCAGAAAATGGTTGCTCTTAAGCAATAATAATTTATGATTCTTCTAAAAGATGCACAAACATGGCAACATATCATTGTAACATATTAATGCATGGATAAATAATTTTGAAAAATCAAAGACGTTTATATTTTTCTATTTAACTCTAACAAATAAAATACTCACATGAATTATTGGTTTATTAAGAAGTTGTGGCAATTAGAAACTCACCAGCATTTAGGATTGTTTTATATATTTTATTTATTTGTATGCAGAGAGAAGAGTGAGAGTGAGAGCAAGAGACAGAGAGCAAGGGAAAGAGAGAGAGAGACATCATGCCAGGACCTCCAGCAACTGCAAATGAACTCCAGATGTATGTACCACTTTGTACATCTGGCTTTACATGGGTAGTAGGGAATCAAACCTAGGTCATTAGGCTTTGCAGGCAAGTGCCTTAACCACTGAACCATATCCTAGCCCAGAACTTTTTATAAACTTGAAACGTCAGGTTACCAATGTACTGATTTTTAAAATAATATTAGCCAAGGACAAGTAAATATCCTAATATCTTAAATACAGAATTTTTCTAAATTAATTTTAAAAGATTTATTTAGAAACAGGGATGAAAAGATCATATACTTCACTTGACAATTTATTGTATATTTATAATGTAGGCAACTGAAATAAATAAATAAGGGTATAAACTGAACATAAACATAAGAAATAATGCTCACTATTTTTGAGTTCTTAGCAGGATCCTGAATAAATTAGCATTAAGTAATACCTAAGCAATTAAGTACATTACAGGAGTGAGAAATCAAGCACCTTAGGAAAGTAGTTAATTAAAGCCCAGTCAGTCAGGTGTTCATTATCATATTTAACTTATCAAGATTATGGTGGGACTGCCACAGGAAAAACCTGTAGATAAAATCTATGCTATTTGGGGCCCCAAAATATTTTGGGACTGATAGAAAGATACTTACAAACTGCAACTCTTCAACTAAGATAGAAATAGGATTTTTAAAAATAAAACCTACTGAATTTTGTCATTAAGTGTGTATTTAATGAATACCTGTGAAAATAACATTTAGTTTAATAATCTGTTTTCAGAGTTATTCAGTGCCTTTGTTAGCACTCTATTTTAATGCCTGGTACACATATGTTGAAGCAAGATAGCCCAGAAGTGCTAATCTTGTTCTCATTTTTCTCAGCCTTTCTTTTTTTTTTTCCTGCTAGTAATTACACATTTTTACATGCTCTATTACAAAGTCACCATAGTTAGCTCTGGTAAGGTCACATATAATCAACCTTGTTTGATGCATGTTAAAAGGGAGCTGGAGAACATGCATCTTCTTTACTCGAGGTCAAAATGTCAGTAAGTTAAAAAGTAAAGATTCAAGTCCATGTGGTCTGGATCAAAATCAAGGATTAGTTTCCGTATGTTATTTTGTCCCTGGAATAGTTGTAAATAAGCTTACTCAAGTCCTTTCATTATCCAGGTAAATTTATGTGTTCCAGAAAACCTTTAAACAGGATAACCTTTCTTATTTTCTATTAATACTTTTATTGTTCTGATAAGAGTTTTCACTTGTTCCTTAAGAAAAGTTAAGGAATCAAAGCTTCATATTATCTTACTTCCACAATGTAGCTGAACTCTGGAAATTCTGACTTGTAAAAAAGACTTTTTCAATGGAAGAGTTAGTTTTAAAAAATTAAAATAAAATAATTATTAGCATCAGCTCTTTTTCCTGTCTGTAAACTTTCATTCAATATTCAAAGTTAATTGGCTAGTAAACTTATTTTACTTTCTTTGAGAATTTGGTCAGACATGACTACATAGTCCATCTGCCAAACAAAGGGCCATGTAGGTTATCAACGTAGTGGCATAAATTTCTTCCACATTATCCTCCAGAGTTCCATAGAGAACAGTGAAAAAGCAGATGTTTGGAGGTCACATTGGTCAGATATATTCACCAGTGGTCCCTGTGTAGGGGGTACAGTTTAAATGTGTCCCTTCTAAAGTTCAAGGGTCAAGCCTCACCAGTGTGATAGTGTGTGGTTTAGAGGCAGATGGTGCATGAGTACTCTCCCACAGGGCACTAGGACCTCATTCAAGAAGCTATAGGGAGCAAGTGCCTTTTTATTATCCTGTTTTCTGCCATGGCAGAACAAAGTGTTTCTTCCCTCTATTAGGTACATCCCTCAAGGTGCCATCTTGGAAGCACAGTTGGGATCCTGACAGTGTACCTGTTAGTATCTTGATCTTGGACTTTCCCACATCTAGGATTGTAACTGCTTTATATATTACCCAGCCTGTTATAGTTAGTCATAGGCACAAATGGACTCAGTTGCCCGTAACAACACTGACATTGGGTTTATTAAAATTTAAGGGATATGATGGTTCTTATTAAGTTAATATGTTAATTAATAGACTAATAGTTTTCTAAAAAATAAAGATTTGCTTTAAAACAAATATGCTGACTGGGTTTGATATGATAATCATTCTTCCCTTTAATACTTTGAGATGAATAGATTTCTTTACCCTACAGCATAGCTCCTATTATTTAATTTAGTTTAGGAAAGCAAGATTTGGGGCTTACATATGTTTGCAGTCAAAGATATCAGGAATATCACATTACTGTCTTGTAGTTCATCATACTTTGTGTCCAATTTAATATTTCTTATTATCCTGATTTTGCCTGTCATTTGGACATAGTTTTTTCCTCTTTTTTCCATAGTGTTTTCCCCTCTTTTTCCACGGTCTTATACTGTTTTTGTTCTATTTATCAATTGCTAAAAGTCCATACTCTATTGCAAACAAAACCCATAAGAGTATAGGAGTATGTAAAAAGCCCCATTTGGAAACAGAGATACTGTATTACAAACTGTGAAAAGCAAATTAATATTTTAAAGTATTACCATGCAAGCTTAAAAATATTTCATCTCAGGCACTTTTGATTTAAAAAGTGTCTTTTATTTTACTAAAACAAATGTAACTAATAAAACAAAACAAATCTAAGTAGCAGAAAATGCTTCCATGGGAAGTTTCCAGATCTCAACTACTCTAGACTTGTTACATGTCATTAGTCACCATCAAGCAATCTGTACTTCATTATGAGTCTATTACTAATTTAAATTCAATAATCAAGTGGGAACACAAAAAGCTATTAATTTTTAAAAGGAAACTGGCAAGTATTTTGCTTTAAGTTGTGAAATAATAGGATTTTGAAAAATATGACCTTACTTTTATTATCTTCCAATATTTTTTACTTTATTATATTATTATAAGTTATAAGGCATATTAATACCTGGAACTAGGTTGTGAAATGCTATATTTAAGCTACATTGATTTCACTTACTTTCTTTAACTCTTTAAGAATTAAAACTACAGAAACTGAAGACAACTCTGAGTGATCTTTTGGACCACTTCATTATAAGTAAGCATATTCTGAATTTGAATTTGCATACTAATATTATATATTATATAAATATGTATATTATATTTCCTATTTAATATTTAGCCCTTTAATAAGTATGATTTATTTCATTTATGCAATAACTATTAGGACAATTTGCCTGTTAACTAGAATTTTTAAAACAGAGTATTTTTTGTTAAATTGCACATTACAGATTTTCATTTTACTATTTCAATGGTTACCACTAGTTTTTATTATGTTCTCTTTTATTTTCTTTTTCTGCTGTTTTTCAAATATTTTCATTTAACCATGGCTAATTAACTTTATTCTAGTGAAAAGGTTTATATATTTTATATATTTCTCATGATATTTTACTAATAGTGCCATATGAATGCTTAATTATATATTAACTATAAATATGGTAAATGCAGATATCTTATCCTATGGAAGGGCATATTCCATGTGGCTTGAGTTCTGAATGGAACAAACAGGCAGAGGAAGGTGAAGTTTTATTTTTTATCCCAAAGCTAGATTCCTTGTCCTGCCCTGATGTTAGAACTCTAAGAACCCTAGCCTTTGGACTCTGGGATTTATAACGGTGGTCCCTGATAAGCAAATAAGAAAGAGACTGACATCTGCTCACCACCAATTGAGGGTACACTGGAAAGACAGCCATCTGTAAGCCAGAAAAGCTGGCTTCTTTTATAAGTCACTATGCCTCTTTGTGCCATGATATTGGGAATTAGTGATTAAAATAAACAAACGGCAATAAATAAAATTATGACAAACAATCCTATTGCAAAATGCTCAAGTGTTAGCTAGATGAAACAGATAAAATTAGAAAATAAGTTGCTTCGTGCTTCAATGGAAAAAAACTCATGATTATTAACTATAGGGAAATAAAATGAAAATATTATGCTGAAATAGTATGAGTCACTGTGTTCCTACAAATTAGACAACATAAGTGAAATGGAAAAATTCCTAGAAAGTCACAAACTATCAAGTTTGACTCCATGTAAAATTGAAAACCTGAAAATATCTGTAACAAGTGAAGGGGTTAATTTAATGCCTATTGCCTAAAAAAAAGAGTTCATACTCTCATTGCTTCACTAATAGACATTCTAAATAATTAAACAATTAACATAGTCCTTTACAAACTACTTTACAAACATCATAAAGAAGGAAACAGTTTCAAGTCCCTGTATAAGTTTTTTCTGACACTAAAACCATCACCAGAAAACTGTAGACCAACAGCTATTATGAGTATATAAACCAAAGGCCTTAAAATAAATGAAATTCTTCCAAAAGCAATATACAGGATTTAATACAATGACAATAACTATTCCAGCATCATTCTTCATGAAGATAGAAAGAATAATCTCCAAATTCATATAGAATGGCAGCAGACCTTAGAGATCCAAAAATATCCTCAGCAAAAGAAACACTTTTGGAGGTATTACCATACCCAATCTAAAGCTATACTACAGAGCCATATGAAGTAAAACAGCATGGTAAGAAAACAAACATGGACCAATGGAACAGAACTGTAGACCTGGCCCATAGGTCAAGTAACTACAGCTACTTGATTTTTGACAAAGGTGCCAATAACATAGACAGGAAAATATCCAGCATCTTCAACAATGGGTGCTGGACAAATTGGATAACCCCATATACAAAAATGAAACTAGATCCAACCATGTCACCAAACAGAAAAATCAACTTCAAATGGATTAAATCCTTCAAGGTAAAACCTCTTAAACTACTGTAATAAAAATTAGGAAGAAGTTTCCATGGTATAGGAGTGGTAAAAAACTTACTGAACAATACCCCAGTAGCTTAGGATATTAAATAATCACTCAACCAATGGTATTTCATGAAGCTAAAAATTTTTGCACAAACATATCATATGCAGAGCCAAAAGATTACCCACAAGACGGCAGAAAAAATTTACTAGCTATACCACTGGCAAAGGCCTAATATCTAGAATCTACAAAGAACTCACATACTAAACAATAAAAAAAACTCACTGAAAAAATGGGGCACAAAACTGGATAGAGAGTTCTCAGAGGCAGAAATACAAATGGCTAAAACACACTTGAGAAAATGTTCAACATCCCTAGCCATCAGTGAAATGCAAGTTAAAACAACTATGAAATTCCATCTTACTCCAGTAAGGATGACAATCATTAAAAAATTAAGCAACAAGTGTTGGTGAGGATGTGAGAAAGAGGAATCTTCATTCACTGATGGTGGAAATGCAAACTTGTAGAACCACCATGGAAATCAATATGAAGGTACCTGCAAAAGATGAATATAGAAGTACCAACAGACCCAGTTATTCCCTTACTGGGCATTTACTCTAAATGTTTGATGCTTCACTAAAGAGATATTTGCTCAACTATGTTTATAGCTGCTCAATTCATAATAGGCAAGAATGGAAATCAACCCAGGTGCCCATCATTGGAAGAATGGATAATGAAGTTATGCTCCATTTACACAATGGAATTCTATGCAATGGTAAGAAAAACTGATACATTGAAATTTGTAGGAAAATGGATGGATTTAGAACAGAGCATATTCAGTGAATGCATACACAATCACAGAAAGACAAATGCTGCATATCCTCACTCATGTGTGGTTCCTAACCTGGCTGATGCAGAGCTGCAAGAGCTGAAACAAGATGAAGGGGTTTTTCGTTCATATCAGCCTCCTTAAAAAGTCAAGAAACTTGAAGGAGAAGACAGCAGTGGCCAGATTAGCAGTGGCTGAAGGAGAATACAAACAGGGCCAGGGTTGCTGGCAAACCAAATAGGTAACTTGAGGCCCAGACAATAAGGAAGGAAAGGTTGGGGGGCAGGGAGGAAGTGTGGGGGGAATAAACACAAAACCAACCTCCCAATGAACTACTACCTTAAAAACCTTTCTCCTTAAAGGTAGAATAAAAGAGTTAACATTCAACAGGAGCATGGGGAGAAAAACCTGAAAAGAAAGGCCTGGGAGAGGGTAAGATGATGCTGAAATTTACCAAAAAGAAAATTGGCTCTGACGTGTAATTTCCAGTACTAGAAATCAGTGCTCCCAGATTGAGCTATTAATCAGGAAAACCTACAAGGTGCCCAAAACAAGACTGGCTTCTGCAAAGTACTTGATTACCTGCCTGAAGAAAAAGGTAAGAAAGAACCTATCACTGAAGATACCATATGCTTCTGATACAGAATGCAGAGAGACCTGGCTGGAATTCAGGAGAGAACCAGTCCCCAGATAGTTAGTCCATTCTGTTCTAGAAAGCACTACATGAGTTACTGGGGTAGAGTGACCAACAAAGGTGTGAGCAAGCATGGGTCGGTCTCAGCTACTCAGAAGCAACTAGCCTGACAAGAAGTGTACACCAGTCTAACAGAGACACAGATCCTTGGCAGATAGCAAATGAATGTTTGGTTGGCTAAGAGATCCTCTCAGTGTATAGAAACTCATATCTGGAACTGAGAACCAGGTTAGAATGATATGGAGACAAAGATTATGCTCTCCAATGTCCAAAAAGATAGACACAATCTTAGGGTGAAAGGTTGGAAAACAGTGTTTCAAGCAAATGGACTTAGAAAACAAGCAGGTATTTCTATCCTTATATCTGACAGGGTAGACATCAGACTAGCATTAGTTAGGAAATATAAGGAAAGTCACCTTATATTTCTTAAAGGAACAATGCAACGGGAGTAAATTACAATCCTAAACATATATGCCCCTAACATCGGGCTCCCAATTTCATCAAGCAAACACTATTAGAACTACGGTACAGACAACACCAAACACAGTTGTAGTGAGTTACGTCAATGCCCCACTCTCATCAACTGACAGGTCATCCAGACAAAAAGTAAACAGAGAAGCATCTGGACTAAATGAGTTTATAGAACAAATGGACCTAACAGATATCTACAAAACAGTTCATCTAAATGCTGAAGAATACACATTCTTTTCACCAACACATGGAAGTCTCTAAAATAGACAGCAAATACAGGAAAATTGGAAAAATTGTTTGCACCCTATTTGATAACAATGGGATTAAGCTACAAATCAACAGCAAGAAAAGCTATAAAGCATGCACAAAATCATGTAAACCAAACAATACACTACTAAATGATGAAAGGTCCAATGAAGTAATCAAGAAAGAAATGAAAAGAAAACCTCATAGAACCAAATGATAATGAGAACACAACATGCCAAAATCTTTAGGACACAATGAAGGCAGTCCTAAGAGGGAAATTTATAGTTTTAAGTGCCTATATTAAGAAATTAGAAAGGTTTCAAGTAAACAAGTTAATGCTTCACCTGAGGCCTTGGAAAAAGAACAGGGCCTACCAAAATCAGTAGATGGGAAGAAATAACAAGATTAGAGCAGAAATTTATGAAATAGAAACCCCAAAATCAATCCAATGAATAAATGAAACAAAGAGTTGGTTCTTTGAAAGGATAAACAAGATTGGTAAAACCCTTAGCAAATCTCACCAGAAGAAAAAGAGAAGAGACACAAATTAATAAAATTAGAGGTGAAAATGCACCATTACCACAGATAACAAAGAAATTCAGAAAATCATAGGGACATACTTTAAGTACATACACTTCTCTAAGTTTGAAATCTGAAAGAAATGACTATTTTCCTTGATTTATATGACCTACGAAAATTAAATCAAGATGATATTTACTACTTAAATAGACCTATAACAAATGTGGAGATCCAAGCAATCATAAAATACCTGTCAATTAAACAGACCATGAATTCACTGGCAAATTTTACCAGACCTTCATGGAAGAACTAACACTAATGCTTCCCAACTTTTCCATAAAATAGAAAAGGAAGGAATTCCACCAAACTCCTTCTATGAATCCAGTAACACCAAAACCAGATACCCAAACCAGACAAATATAGATCAAGAAAGGAAAATTACAGTTTTTCCTCATGAACATAGATGCAAAAATTCTCATCAAAATATTGGCAAACAGAATACAAGAATATATCAAAAAGATGAGTCACTCTGACCAAGTAGACTTTATCCCAAAGATGGAGGGTGGTTCAACATATGTAAATCCATAAATGCAATACTATATAATTGGACAGAAGGAAAAAGAAAATCACACAAACATCTCAGTAGATTCACAAAAAACATTTGACAAAATCCAACATTGCTTCACAATAAAAGGCCTACAGTCTCGAAGAAGAAGGAACATACCTCAACATAATAAAGGCTATCTATGAAAAACCTACAGCCAACATAATACTAAATGGAGAAAAACTTGAAGCTTTTCCACTAAAATCAGAAACAGGATAGAGGTGTCCACTGTCTGTACTTTTATTTAATATAGTAGTAGAAGCCTTAGCCATAGCAATAAGGGAATAGACACAACTAAAATGGATACAAATTAGAAAGGAAGAGATCAAGTTATTATTATTTGCAGGTGATATGATTTTACACATACAGGACCCAAAAAACTGTATGACCAAAGTATTAAAGCTGATAAACACTTATAACAATGTAGCCGGATACAAAATAAACATACAGATAGCAGTAGCCCTCCTATATGCTAACACCAAACATGCTGAGAATGAAATCAGAGAATCACTCAAAAAAAAAAAAAAAACAAAGTGCCTTGGAATAAACCTAAACCAGGAAGTAAAGGATCTCAACAATGAAAACTTTAAAAACTCATGACAGAAATTGCAGAAGACACTAGGAAATAGAAGAAATCCATGTTTTTGGATTGGAAGAAACAATATTATAAAAATGGCAATCTTACAAAAAGCTACACATTTAATGCAATCCTCATGAAAATTTAGAAGGCATTCTTCACATAAACAGAAAAAAATCAATCCTAAAATTTATTTGGAAACACAAAAAATCCTCAAATAGTCAAAACAATTTTGAGCAACAAAATTAAGACTGGTGGTATCACCATACCTGATTTTATCCCATATTACAGAGTGATAGTAACAAAAACCATCATGGTTCTGGCATCAAAACAGACACGTAGATCAAGAAACAGAATAGAGGACCCAGATGTAAGTCTGGTAGATCAAGAAACAGAATAGAGGACCCAGATGTAAGTCTGGCTATCTTTGAAAAAAAACTGCCCGAAACACTCATTAGAGAAAAGACAGACTTTTCAACAAATGGTGCTGAGAAAACTGCATATGAATCAATAGAATGATGAAAATAGATCCTTATCTCACTCCATGCACAAGAATTAAGTCCAGATTGATAAAAGTCTTTAATATCAGACCTGAAACTTAGAAACTGCCAGAGAAAAACGTAAGGGAAAGCCTTCAACACATTGGTATAGGCAAAGACTTTCTGAATATAATCTCAGTTGCTTAGGAAATACAACCACAGATAAACCCCTGGGACCTCATGAAATTACAGTTTTTATACTGCAAAGGACACTGTGAATAAAGCAAAGAGACAACCTATTGAATGGGTGAAAAATTTTGCCAGCTATACATTTGACATAGGGTTAATATACAAGATATACAATAAAAACAAACAAAATCCCCAAAAAACCTAAATAATAAGAAATCAAACAACCCTATTAAAAAATGGGCTATGGAACTAAATAGAGAATATTCCAAAGAAATACAGATGGCATATAAGCATTTAAAAAATGTTCTACATACTTAGCCATCAAGGAAATGCAAATTTAAAATACTTTGAAATTCCATCTCACTGCTGTCAGAAAGGCTATCATCAAGAAAACAAATGACAATAACTGCTTGCAAGGATGTGAAAAAAGAGGAGCCCTTCTATACTGTTGGTGGGAATGCAATCTAGTACAGCCATTATGGAAATCACTGTGGAGGTTCCTGAGACTGCTAAAAATAGATTTACCATATGACCCAGCTATACCATTCCTATGCATACATCCTAAGGACCCATCCCACTACCTTAGATATACTTGCACAATCACATTTATTGCTGCTCTACTCACAACAGCTAGGAAATGGAACCAGCCTAGATGTCCCTCAACTGATGAGTGGATAATGAAGATGTGATACATTTATACAATGGAGTTCTATTCAGAGGTAAAGAAAAATGAAATTATGAAATTTTCAGGAAAATGGATGGATATGGAAAGGATTATATTTCATGAGGTAACCCAGGCCCAGAAAGCTAAACATCACATGTTCTCTCTCATATGTGGATCTTTCTTGGACTTCCATGTGAGTTGGAATAAAACTTGGTTACAGCCGGGCATGGTTGGCACACACCTTTAATCCCAGCACTCAGGAGACAGAGGTAGGAGGATTGCTGTGAGTTCAAGGCCACCCAGAGAACCCATAGTGAATTCCAGGTCAGTGTGGGCTAGAGTAAGACCCTACCTCAAAAACCACACACAAACAGGAAAAACCTCAGTTACAGAGGCCAATAAGCTAGAGAGAGGATATAAAGAGAATAGAAAGGGTATGTGTGGGTGACTGGGGTACTTAATAGGATGGTATTTTATATATGTAAGTAGAAGAACAGATTACTGGGGTTGGAAAGGCCTAAGGAAGGACAGGGAAAGGAATTGAGTAAAGGAAAGGTAGGGGAAAGGGCTAATAAAAATTTAAGGGGGTATGAATAAGTCATATGGAAACCTACTTTTTGGACAATGGCACACCCAGAATCCAAAGATTGTTAATAGAAAAGTTTTGGTGCCATGGATGGGATACTTTCCAGTGAGTTGTTGGCCAGTGAGTTCCCTAATGCCCCCTTAACATTACATGCCATTACTAAGACTCTTGATTTCCCACCAAGAATAAATGCTAAGACCCTATTGCAGAAGCCTCCACATACTTGGGCTGCAAGATCACTGAGAAATCTTGCTGGAGATAAGCTGAAAATATCCTTTGGTGTAGACTAGCTACCACAAAGCTAGAAAAAGCTACGCTGCATGCAGTTCCATAAAGCCACCACTGGAGATAAACAACAGTGGGCACTGCAAGCCTTAAATTTGGCCAGCCAGGCAAAATGAGCCAATGGGTGCAATAGTGACATGTCTGTTATTGGGGAATACATGTGTTATGCTGAAAACCTATGGCAGGGGAAGTCATGATCCCTAGGTATGTAATGTCTGATGGTGCCTGGATAAATGTATATCCTATGCTTACCAAACAACCTGGTAGGCACTTCTCTTATTGTTCATATCCCTGTATTAGTGCTACTCTTACTTTTGGCTAGCAAAATTTCTCTTTAGAGATACTAGTGAAGTTAGGATGACTCAGAAGGCACCATAGTGCTGAGATTAAGTGACAGAGGAGTGCTCAGCACTGAAACATCTCTATCACACCTTCCAAGGCTCAGGGTCCTTTGTAGAAGAGGTGGTTGAAAGAATGCAAGGGCCAAAGGAATGGTAGGACTCCTTTCAACATATTCCTCCAGACACAAAATGGCCTGGATATCTATGACCTAATAATGCCTGACACTACCGACATAATACCATAATAATAGGAAGAACAGATGATTATATCAAAATAAAAGAGAGACTGATTGAGAGGGGTGAGGGGTATGAATGAGAGTGAAGTTGCAAAGGGGAAAGCATGAAATAAAAGAGAGATTGATTGAGAGGGGTAAGGGGTATGATGGAGAGTGAAGTTGCAAAGGGGAGTCAGAATGAATTGCCATGGTTTATTGTGTATAAAAATAAAAATGATAAATACATTGGTCCAATGTCCAAAGTCTCATCTGAAATTTAAGAATGCCTGTTAACTGTGAGTTTTGTAATATCAAAACATAACTTACATACTTTCAGCACATTATGTCACAGAGTAAATATTCCCAATGCAAAAATGCCTAACAAGGAGAGACTGGACAAATGAAAAATCAATAACCAGTAGGCATCTGTTGTTCACACCCAACAGCCACAACCAGTGAAGAAAGTTTCTGGATTCCAATTCCTCCACTCCAACGTGGTTGAACAGCTTTGCAAAGACAGTATCCAGGGCCATCAGCACTCTCAGCAGCCATTCCATAGTCCTAATGTTGCAGTCACATTCACATTGTTGGCAGAAAATACCCAACCAAGAGCACCTTGTGAGAATAAAAAAGGTTTAATTTGGCTCCACAGACTCAAGGAGAAGTTCCATGATGGCAGGGTAAATTGGTGGCATAAATAGAGGGTGAACATCACCTCCTGGTCAGCATCAGTTTAACAACTGCAACAGAGAAATGTGCAAAACACTGGCAAGAAAGAAGGTGGCTATAATACCCATAAGCCTACCCCCTACCATGCACTGCATCTAGGAGGTGTTAATTCCCAAATCAGCATCAGCTGGGAACCTAGCATTCAGAACATCTAAGTTTATGGGGGACACCTGAACCAAAGCACCACATCTGGTATATCCCAAACATCTTTGGGTCTACACTGCAAACCATGTTCATCTTTATAGCTACATGCAATTGCCTTACCTATTCTCCACACAGGGTTTTCAACCCTGTTGCCCATTGCTGTATCTCAGAAGCTCCTAGAACTAGTTAATGCTGTATTGGGACTCTGCACAGGGATTCTAAGAAGTCTGCTTCATATGCTCAATTCAGTATCTCCTGCTAAAAGTTAACCTTCATACAATGGCCTTACTGTACCTTCATAGTGAGATTTCAACTCTGCTTCACTTTTCCCAGGGGTAAAATAGATAAGTTCTAACAAAGTTCTCTCTTTCCCCTTTCAACATTCATAAGTCAAGCCTTCACAGTGGACAATCCTCTCTGTATTTGGCATGTTTAAATTCTCATCAGAATATCTCATGAAGCTCTGATTACAGCATTTTAAGGCTTCTCCAGTCCAAAGAACCAAATACTTCCACATTCCTTTCATAAACATATTTCAAAAACCAAAACAAACAGTCAGATTCATTCAGAACAATGATCCTACTCCTGATACAAATATTCTGTTGTAGTTACTTTTTCATTGCTCAAACATCTGACCAGAAGCAGCTTATTGGAGGAAAGTGTTTATTTCAGACATATGGCTTCTAGGAAAAACACCATCATGGTATAAGAACACTGCTCACTTCCATAGATACATACCAGAGACACAATTAACAGCCAGCAAACATAAACAACTGGATCTCCCACTGGCTCGTTACAAACCTTAGGGCTAGACTAAAAGTTCTGTCCTCATTGACACATACCGTAGCAGGTGAATGGAGATTTAAGTTGCTAGCTTACTAAAAATTACCTCAAGCCCTGACATGCATTTCCCCTGCTACTCGTGTGGGGTGGCTGGGAAGCTGTACACATGTGGCATGAGCAGGCCTGGGCTTCTGCTTCAGTGGCTCTTAGTTGCCCTGTGCTGTTGGGTTCACAGGCAACATAAGTAGGCATAGCCACCAGTTCTGACACGAGGTTCCTTAACTCCCATTTCCCCTGTCACTGTTGTGTTGCTGTTGGGATCCTACGTGCACGCTGCATGAGTAGGCTTGGGTTTTCAGCTTCTAGGCTCCTAGTTCTCCCCACTCCTGGTCCCCTGTGCTAGTGTGCATGCACTGTGAGTAGGCTTGGTACCCCTACTGCTTTTGTGGGGTAAATGGGACCCTGTGGCATGTGGCATGATTAAGCCTGGGCTCAAGCTTCCACTGCTCCTGATTCCCTGGGTCCCAGTTCCCCTTGCTGCTGGTGAGGTGTGGTTGAGACGTTATAGGCACGTGCCTTAAGAGAAGGACCCTGCTTCTCATTCCCCGGTGCGGTGGGTAGGGAACAATTGAATCCCCAAACCTTTTGTTGATACAAGATGTGTGGGTTCAGGATGGGCCCCCAAATAATCTATGAATCCAAAGTTTTGGGTTCTGTCCTATCTTTAAGAAAGAATAAATTGAGAAAGTGTGTTCACTGGCAATAAGTAGCCACAGAGAAATTGTTCACTGGGGACAGGTAGACATCTGTGAAACCACAGAACACTCACTGAAGATCTTATAAAAGCAAGCATTTGTTTCTTCCTAAACAAAATTAAAATTTCATCCTAAGAAGGGTAGACCTCAATAGTAAACAAAAACAAAAAAAAGAGGAAATCAAAAAAGATAAACTGAGAGACCCCCACCAAGGTTGCCTAATCCCAAGATGGAAGTGTCCAATGAAAACATAGAGGAGACAACATAGTTTGAATTCCAAAATGAAAGCACAATAAGATTACTCATGAACTCAATGAGACCCTGACCAAGAGAATGACTGAACTGGAAGCAAAACCAATCACATGTATGAAATACACACATTTTGAACCATAAATTAAGAACAATCCCTACAAAATTTGAGATATTTTTGTTTAGAAATTGACAAGCTTGGAATGCAGAGATGGCTCACCAGTTAAGGTGCTTGTCTACAAATCCTAATGACCTGGGTTTGATTTCCCAGCACCCACATAAAGCTGAGTGCACAAAGTGTACATGCGTCTGTAGTTTGTTAGCAGTAGCTAGAGTCCCTGGCATGCCCATTCTCTCTCTATCTCTCTCTCTATTTGCTTCAAATTAATAAATATAAATATTCATTTCATAAAAAGAAAAAACTTTACAAGCTTTTCATGTACACATATCATGTAGATAGGTAGATATTATAAATATCTGTATGTATAGGCTTATATGAAATATTTATGAGAATGCAATGGGGTATGAATTGTGAAAATACTATTTTGAAAGAAAATCAAAATTGTAAGACATATTCTTTCAGGCTTCAATATCTGTTATTCAATTTCAGTAATCATTACAGTGTGTATTCCAGTATTACATAAAGAGAGACCAATAATTCAAGAAACTTTAATTTACATATATAGTTATTTTATTTTATTTAGGATTCTAAATAAATTTAATACAAGATAAGTAGTTTTCAGGAATTCTATTGGAATGGGTAGGTGTCTATATACAAGTGAAGAACTTGAACTTTGATGCACAGAAGAGGCAAAAACAACTCAAAAATTATCAAAACCTAAATAGAAAAGATAAAATTAATTTTAAAAGTGCATTATCATTAACAGTTTACAAAAAATAGAACACACACACAGACTAGTAGAACCTAGTTATGTTTTGGGCTGGAGAGATGGCTTAGTGGTTTAAGGTATTTGCTTGTAAAGCCTAAAGACCTATGTTTGACTCTCCAGATATCACATAAGCCAGACATATAAGGGGATACTAGTACACAGGTTGTATATGTGCACAAGATGGTGCAATCATCTGGAATTTGATTGCAGTGGCTGGAACCCCTGGCATGCCAGTTCTATCTCTGTCCTCTCTGTCTGTCCCTCTCTCTCCCTTGCTCTCTCTCTCTTTCATAAAAGATACAGATGAATAAATAAAATAAATTTTTTATGTTTTAAGGATACATATGGCATATAAATGAAATACATATGTTATGAGAATAAACTTAAAACATTTTATAGCACTTGTAGCTAGAAAATATTAAGATCTGTTGTAACTAAAGAATAAAATTTCAAGTTGGAAAATGGGCAAAGAATATGTGTATGTACTTCTCCAGGGATTGCCAAAAGAACAAGCATCATCAACATCAATGTTGGTATCATAAATGTTTCAAATATTGTGGAAATTGTTGAAGACTTATTAAACTTTTCTATATACATCCATATTTAGAATACCTAAGCAAGCTAAATGAATTAATAAAGATTTCCTATGAAAGGGCTGTTAACATACACACAGCTCAAATTATGGCAGGGGCACAAGCTCTTGGTATGATCTTCAAATTTGTCAAATTATATCTTTAATTTTACTTATAAAATAAATTTATTTTAATTTAAAACAAAACATGCTCTCATTATTTTTCTATTATAAAAAAGAAAATAAATAATTTTTAAAGTTGAAACTCAAAGGGAACCAAAATAACGTTAGGATTAGGTGATCTAATTGTCTACACTGTAATAAAAATAAAAACAAAAAAATAGTGTAAGCATATTAGCCTTTCACTTATTTCTATTTCATTCTAGCTTATATGACTATATATTTTGGGTTTCCAATTACATTTTTAACCTTTAAGGGAAGAACTCTTCTTTGTTCTGAGGTACTATTAAAATATATTACTTATGTTAAATTATGCATATTAAAATTGTGTTTTTATTTCTTTTAAATTTAAGTGTATAAAAAATCTATAAAAGCTAAAATTTATTTAACATCAGAAACAACATCCATCTTATACTGACCCACTTGGTGCTGAATATCAAAAGATTTTATAGAAAAGCACCTGGAAGGAAAACATAAAACATTTAATAAATGAATTTCTACAATCACATTAATTTATATAAAATATTAGAATTAATTAATTCCATCTAGTTCACAATATAGTCTCAAAGATGTTCATTTTTTTCAAAATGGCTGGTGATATACATATATTTCATAATTTATCATGATTTGGCTTACTTTATTCCCTATTATGTTGCAAAATCCATAATTTATATCATTAGGAAATATTATGATCTTAGGGTAAAGAACTTTCAGAGTAATAACTATAAATTATGATAGTGTTTACTTGGGCACAAAGTAATATAAAACAACAAAACCAACGAACCCCTTTATTATTTACCTCAAAGGGGGATTAATTTAAATTAAATCCAACCTTGGGCTGGAGAGATGGCAAAGCGATTAAAGGCATTTGCTTGCAAAGTCTGATGGTCCAAGTTTGATTCTCTAGTACCTACCAGATTCACATGGTAGTACATGCATCTGGAGTTTGCTTGCAGTGGTAAGAAGTGGTGGTACACCCATACTCTCTCCCTCTCTCTTTCTCCCTAATTGCCTGAAAATAAATAAACAGAATATTTTAAAAATGCCATGCATCTGACCTGTAACTTTTCATAGCCAGTTTATTTTCCCTTATATTTTTAAGATGAACACACCAGTTGGTGCTATTTAATTAACTAGTATTAATTTTGTGCTTATCTATTTACAATCTAGAAAGTAATATCCTTTTATCATTTGGTAACTCTGGATGCTGGTAGTAATTCATGTTTGTGAACAAGACAATAGAGGTAGTAAAGACACTCTCCCCCAACCAGACTATTTTTCAAGCATTAATGTCTCTTCCCGAGGATAGTACATGTGCACAGGAATGTTTGCTTCCTTCTTTCACAGGCAACAAGGAATTATTTAATAGTCATATATTTAGTAGTCATATATTACATATTGGAGCTCTGTTTCAGAAGAGACTGCTAGTGGCCTTTTGATGAAAAGTAACAGGAAAAGTTATTCTAGAGGAACATATTTGTGCTTGTTCTTCAGTAAGCACTTGGACATTTTTCATTAAAGCTACCTCTAGATATGCTTAAGTGGAAGAAAGGCTTAATATTACAATGAAATGCTTGAACTGGTTGTTATATATATATCTATATAAACAATTCAAGATTCCAAGTAATATGCTCCCACTGATATTTTTCAACATGATTTTGCTAATTTTTATTCAAAATTTTATAATAAAAGATAAAATAATTCCTTAGATATATTTTATTACCATATTACGTTTTTGGATGGTGCAGAAACCAATTTACCTGACTTTTTTTTTCTAATTTGTAGAATGTTAATGATGTTGACAATTAAGATTTAATATTTTTTTATTTATTTGTGAGCAGACAGAGGTAGATGATAGATGCCAGTCAGACAGACCGACAGATAGGCAGACAGACAGTCAGGAGCTATGGGATGAAGGGCCTACTTGATGTTGTAAAGGCACTCAAAAGCTATGTGTCACTTTGTACATCTGGCCTTATGTGGGTATGGGGGAATTGAACCTAGCCAGCATGCTTTGCAAGCAAGCACCTTTAACTTCTGAGCCATATCTCCTATCTGGCAATCAAGGTTTTAAAGTCTTAGGTACTGTTAAAATACTTTAAGAGACGCATTAGTGAGACAAATATAAATTTATGTACCCAAGAATTGTTTTTTTAAAGGAATATATTTATACACTCAGATTTATATACTTAAAATTAAGTATTAATTGAATTATATTGTGTTTGATTATTGTAGAGGCACAAAATGTGATATCAATCTATAATAAAGGAATATCTATTTAGAGAAAAAAAATGTTAGCAAAACAGCTTAATATTTGGCATGCAAGTCAGATTATTGGAGTATGTGAGAATACTACAATTGTATAGGATTAATTAGACTATTATATAATGATATAAATCATTTACAAAGTTTTGAAACAGGCTTTTCAATAAAGATCATATGAATAAGAACAAGCTTATATTATTAGCCTCATAGAGTTATGAGTACCTACTAAAGAATATATGTCTGTCCAGTGGCTCTATGAGGATATTCATTATCTGGGTAAGTTTACCAAGGTCTTAAGTATTCCTGAGTAATGCAATTTCTGAAAACTAATTCTGTCACCAGATCCCAGCAGAGGGTTCAAGTTAACTACTAATGAGTATGAACATAGAACAATGAAACATCTTGCATCCCCACGAGAAAGAAAATAATCAGTCTGGTTGTTTGTTAACAAATAGAAACAAGAACCAGAGGATTAAGAACAATAGGTAGACATCTAAATAAATAATCTCCCCCTCCTAAATAGACACACACACACACACACACACACACACACACACACACACACGTGCACACACACATGCACACTTTTTTTCTTTCACACAGCAAAACTCATCTGAAGACAAAGCATAACTTGGGTCTTACATGTTTGAGCCCTGTCACAAATCACAACCTTTTTAATAGATTTGCAATTTTTTGTTAGAATTGTTGGAACAATAATTTTAGAGCTTAAAGGTGAGAAATACACTCTAATTCCTTTGAGAACACTTCAGAGGTGGCTTAATATACCATGTCATTGAGGAGAACTTTGTTAGTTATCTAGTTAAGTAACCCCTCATTAACATAATGTGGGAGGTATAAACATTACTATAAATAGATGTCATATAAAAGGGGTACCTATCTCTATCTATCTATCTATCTATCTATCTATCTATCTATCTATCATCTATCTATCTATCTATCTATCTATCTATCTATCTATCTATCTATCTATCATCTATCTATCTATCTACATATCTCCAACATACTCATTTACTTACCATCCTAAGCTGAATAGTTTGAAAGGGTTACTATTGCTTTTTATAGCATTGCTACCTAACACACATGCTTTTATGCCCTGAGAGACCATAATTTTTTCTAACCAGTGATCACTTTCAGACAAGATGACTGCCTAGCCAAACATACTGACTTTTGGGAGTCCAGTTGTTGCTGGGAAATCAGATACAGAATGAAAATGCATGAAACTAGTTTGAATTTAAATGTTGACATAGAGACTTAGATTCACCCTTTCTCTGAAGAAGTCACAAATATTCTTTCACTTATTACATAAAATCCTCCACAACTCCTTTCTAACTTTTAATAGACTCCTCACCTTTCATCAGTGAATACTTTAAGGAGATGATCTTGAGCCATTAATCTTAATCTTAATCTGCAGCCTAAGGATAAACTTTCCTTGTGTAGTTGGCTCTCAGTCTTATGTGTACATGGTTCCAAGGGGGGGGGGGGAAGAACCTACCAAGTATGGGACAGAAATTGTTGACCCCTTATATGTGTGTTTGTGTGTGTAAATCGCTTATATATATATAATATATAATATATATATATATATACTTAGTATATATATATATATTTATATATATATTTATATATATATAAAATAAGGCAAACAAAAACTTAAGAAACAAGCTAAATTTAATACTTTATCTGAAATATAAATGTAATTTAATCTTAACATGTCAATTTGCTCATATAAACATTTATCATCAAAATACAGATATGTAGTTTTTTGGTATGATCTTTAGTATTATGAAAATGTAATGTTGGAATATGACCTTCAGTAATAAAAGTGGGGCCAAAGAAGAGGGGAAAGTCTTTCAAAGGGCCTAACAGTCAGCAAAACAGAAGCTGTCAAATTATCTATTCCATCTCCTCTGAGTGGGTTTCACGTGGGCATGAATGCAGAGGAGTCCCTGCTCTTACTTTGTGCTATAAGTCTTATCTCACATTTTGACAGGGTTTGTACATAACAAAGCTCTTAATGGAAGCTGAAATTGTCTTCAATTATACCCAATGTCCAAAGGTGAGTCACCTTAGCTTTCTAAGCTCTTAAAATGTCTCTGATTTTTGTCAAGGTTACCAAATTAATAGGACTCCATGAACTTTTGTCCTTACTTAAAAGTTAAAAAGTTGGAGGCACATCCTAAATACATTATTATTTTTTAAAAGTATTTCCCACATTGTATTTGATGATGAATTCCCAAATTTAAGCACAAGAGGGATCCTGAGGAAAAGAAAGGCTTGAAATGGAGGGGAAATTCAGTGTGGTTTGTGTGCTAGGGAAGTTATGATCTTTAGTTTCAAGCATGGAAGGAATTTTATTTTTTCTGTGATCTCAATTTATTTAAGGAATTTTGATGAAGTACATGTTATTATATAGGCTAGGCACTGGGGATATAATAGTGAAAAGAACAGTGACCATGCCTGCCTTAATGGATTGTATAGTCTCATGCAGGGAAACAGGCCTACATTTGCTATTTTAATTTGTTTAAAATATTTTCATTGCTTATTTGCCCTTTATCACCTATTTATACATCTATTTACTTATCTTCTATCTAATATATGCTATCTATGAATATGTCTGTCTACATTTTTATCATCTATCATCTACCACCTCTCTGCCTATCATATCCTTTCTCTCTCTGTTTTTCATCTAAGTTTATCTTATTCTGTTCAAAAATGTGAACATTTTTACTGTATATTTAAAGATTTAAATATCTTCAAATATCTGTGAATCATTTCCATATGGCAAATGATCAGTAAATAGTTTCTTATCATTCCATGTGATCATGCCACCATAATCATTTTCAAAATAAAACATTTCTTTATAATTAATAGATTCAATAACTTAGAATTAAAAATTTCTTAATGTAAACTAAGATGTTTCCTATATTTAACTTAAAAAGCTTCTGCTATTTATTATAGTCAATTTATGATATGTTTTATTAAACCCACCACATTTTGTTTAATTACAAGCTTATATTTTGTAATAAATACATGTAAATACTTAATATTAGACCTAGAATTATTTTAATACTGTCACTGTCAAATGAGAAAGGCTAACAAAATAGTAATTTCAAAAAGTATCACTTGCTCCTGCAAACTCCTCATTTTTTTTTTTTTTTTTGCTTTTTGTAGTACCAGGGATCTAAACCAGGGGCTTGTGCATACTAAGTAAGTGATATACTGCTGAGTACCAGTTACATTGTTTCCACTAGGCTTGCACAGTAGACTCTTACAACCACTCTAATTAATTAAAAACTGAAAACAAACATTTCTAATAACGGAAATATATTTTACACATTCAAGTTTTAATATGTGAATTATTTTCAAATCTAGGAGTAATCAAATCAATGAACATACACATAGAATCAATCCACAATGTGAGATCAGACACACATAGCAAAAATAACTGGATGCTTTCCTTGATTAAAATGTTTATTGGTAGGAATTGGAAATAATATAAAGTAATAGTCAAATAATATAGGTATTACACTGATACGGATTTATGCTGTAACTCTAATAAAGGTGGCCAAAAATTGCTTTGGACCTCTAATGTGCTTGGTGTGCATATTATATATAATTAGTTTTTAATATTTATTTCATTTCATTTTTATTTATTTTTTATTTATTTATTTGAGAGAGAGAGATGGATAGAGAGAGAGAAAGCATGAATGGGCCTGCCAGGGCCTCCACCACTGCAAATGAATTTCAGTTGCATGTGCCACCTTGTGCATCTGACTTATGTGGGTCCTAGAGAATTGATCCTGGGTTCTTAGGCTTTACAGACAAGCCCCTTAACCACTAAGCCATCTCTCCAGCCCAGCAGAGTTTTTTTTTTTTTTTTAAATAAACCTGTTCAAGATTAAAGAAGTAATTTGCATAATCAGACAGGCAAGGAGTTTTGGGAAGGTGAGATGACAGCATTGTCCTAGGAATCTTAAATGTATTCATAATTCTACGTAATTTTCTATTGAAAAAGTATATAATTTAATACATAGTTTATGGTATTTTAATGCATATATACATTGTAGAGTATTGAAATCTACCTACTGAACAAATATATTACCAAACAAAGTCAAAATTTTGTGGGGAGGATGCATCTACCCTGCGGTAACAAATGAATATTGTTAAGTCCACTGTGCTAGAAGAAACAACACAGAAAGAAGTTTTGCCAAGAACATTATGTGGAAAAAATAGGAAACTTACCTTCTTATGACAAATCTGCAATATGGACTGTAGAGGCAGATGAGCTCAAGAGCTTGGCAAGGGCCTCTTCAGGCCTTGGTTTGACACTCTATGAGTAGAATTGGTTTAACACTGGGTTCAAATTTTAGACCAAGTATAGAATCACATTCCATAAAATGTTGTGAATCTTAGTGGTAAGAGGCATAACACTATAAAGTACAGTTTATTCTGTTTTGTTATACACAATGAAGCCCAACTCTCTGTAAAACTTCCCTGATCCCAACATGGAATGTATTTGAAAAGATGATGCATTATATCTGCCTCCAGGGATGCTTTGTAATTTTTCTCACCAGTGAAGACTATTGTCATAATAAATGTGAGAAACTCTCATGTCCTACAATGGCTGATTGTGGGTTTACCATAAGTTAACCTGTTGTCTGAATTCAGAAAGTTCCATACAAAATGAATGCAGACTATCATCCTTTAAAATTGTAAAATAAGTAAAAATGACTTTTACATATATTGACAGTAATAGCTGCTTTCTTGTTGCTGGAACAAAACACCAGACCAGGAGTAGTTTTTGAGAGGAAAGGGTTCATTTCAGGCTAATAGTCTTGAGAAGAAATATCAACATGGTGGATAAAACATGACAGCCAGCTCACATCTTCACATATCACTTGGAGACAGAGAGAGCAAAAGGTGGGGGAGAAAGCTACAGCAAGCTAGATCTTAACAGCCAATAGGCTAGAATAACAAAACCAAAAAGCACTCCCCAAGTGATAAAACTCATTCAGCAAAGCTGAGCCCTCTAAGTCTCTAATAGTTGAAGGCTAAGTAGGAGGCTTAATCACAAACCTTGAGGCCCTGTGGAACATTTTGAATTCAAATAACCCCAATGACTACTCTTTTATCAAAGTAGAACCATGTACTTATCCTTTTATATATTTTTGCTGTATTACTTTCCACACAGTCCAGAATCTTTAGTTGTTGTCATATTGAACTAATTTACATATATATATATATAATTTTATTATATTATTATACTATATTTATATATATATAATATATATTATATATATAAATATATAATATAAATATATAAATATATATATCACAAAGAAAATACACTTACTTAGTTCCATATATATAGATATATAAATATACAGATATAAATATAGATAGATATAGATATAGATATGGAAAGAAAGAGAGAGAAATTCTATACTTACAGATAACAAACTATGGTATTTCTCTCCCCTCCCCTGCTTTCCCCTTCATAACTCTGGTCTCCATCATATCCCCTCCCTCTCTCCATTAGTCTCTCTTATAATTTGATGCTATCATTTTTTTTCCTATTATGAGGGTCTTGTGTAGGTATTGCTAGGCATTGTGAGGTCTTGGATATCAAGGCCAATTTCTGTCTGGACAATTGTATGGAAAGATTGGTACCCTTCCTTTGGCTCTTACATTCTTTCTGCCACCTCTCCCCTCTCCCACAATGGATCCTGAGCCTTGGAGGCTGTGAGATGTTTTAGTGCTGGACACTCCCCTATCCCTTCTTCTCAGCACTATGTTTGCTTTAGAGAAGCTTTTTTAACCAGAAGTGAGATTAGCATTAAAATATGAATATGGACATTTAAGTGTAGTGCATTCAAGGCAATTTGGTGATTATATATATATATATATATATATATATATATATATATATATATATATATATATATATATATCTCCAGACAAGAGCAGGCTTTATACCCCTAAGGCTCATTACCTCCCCTCTGCCCTAGGCTAGGCTTTTGCTTTGGTTTTCAGTACAAGGCATGTATTCCCTCCATAGAGTGGGCCTTCAGTCCAATTAGAAAGCAGTTGAGGGCTGGAGAGATGGCTTAGCGGTTAAGTGCTTGCCTGTGAAGCCTAAGGACCCCGGTTCGAGGCTCGGTTCCCCAGGTCCCACGTTAGCCAGATGCACAAGGGGGCACACACATCTGGAGTTCGTTTGCAGAGGCTGGAAGCCCTGGCGCGCCCATTCTCTCTCTCCCTCTATCTGTCTTTCTCTCTGTGTCTGTCGCTCTCAAATAAATAAAAAAAAAAAAAGAAAGCAGTTGATTTCCCCCAGAGCAGACATGCCACTAATGCAATCATTCAGTCATTTGGCCTGTCTGGCCAAACTTGAGGCTTCCAGGGTCCATTGTTTCCAGCACTGATGACGTCTGTCTCCCACAAAGCTGCATGCAATGCAGCTTTTTCCAGCTTTCAGTTTGCTGGTCTACAGGGAGAAGGATTTTTTTGCTCAGCACCAGCTTGATTTCTCAGTGACTTTGCTGTGCAGGCATGTGAAGTCTTCAGCAATAGGGTCTTGCCATCTCTTTCTCATGGGAAACCAAAGACCTTGGCAATAGCCTATGTTTTGGAGGCAACAGGGACCTCCCTGAACAACTCACTGGATGGTATTCCACCCCTGGTACTGTAAAATGTCTAGGAACAATTTACGGCTTCTGGATGTGCCATTATTCAAGAAAATAGATTTTCATATGTCTTATTCAGAATATCTTGAATTTTGATTGACTCCCCCCTGCCCTTATTTTATACACTCTCTTCCCCTGACCTAGCTTAGGTCTTTCCCCTCCCTGTAATCTGATCTTCTATTTACATATATACAATACCAGCCCCTAAAGTCCTTCCCTGTCCTCCCTCCCTTATAGCCTTTTTCTAGCTTACTGGCCTCTGCTACTTATTTTTGGTTTCAGCCACAAGGAGATATGGGAAAGCCAAAATATGGAATAAGATAAAGAAACCATAAGTTTATAATCAGGTCCAGAGAATGTTGAATGTGGTGTTTGCTGGCCTTCCAGTGATTTTGGTCTTTGCTACCTGGACTTAGGTTGTATGTTTTACTCATTATACTTGCTTTATTCTGGAGGATAATCTGAGAGTCTCACATTGGAAGTGGGAGTATCCATTGCCATTTGGTTTTATTTCTTTATTTATTTGAGTGATAGATAGACAGAAAGGGTGCACCAGGGCCTCAAGCCACTGCAAAGAAACTCCAGATGTATGCAATACCTTGTGCCTCTGGCATATGTGGGTACTGGGGGAATTAAATCTGGGGCCTTAGACTTCACAATTAAGCACCTTAATAACTATGTCATCTCTCCAGCCAAGCCATTTTACTTTAAATTTACTTCCTAATTATATCTCAAGATTTCTATCAAGATAAGTGCAATCAGGCCATTAGAAGGTAGCAGATTTTAATCTCCCCATTTTCTTGTCCTATTTGGAATCTCCCAGTGTAGACATACAAAGTAGACAATACAGATAAGTCTTCCCTTGTGCTTGCTGATTCAAACTTGGGATTCCATGTACAGTATCCCAGTTATTAATAAATGTGGTTGTTTTACAATGGAGTAATGATAGTGTTCATTTAGACGGAGATGCCACATACAATGTGGAGATTTAAAGAAACTCACACAGAATCTTTTAACATTTTTAACTTAAATATATTTACACAATCATTTGAAAACCTATCATGTAATTATAAAAGGAGTTTCCTTGGTAACATGACCCAAATCAACGTAGTAATTATTAAGTGTACTTCATTAGTACTAGGTGATAGCTATATGAAAGCAGCCCCATTTGAAGGATAAAATATGCATAGAAAAATATGTATAGCATTTTAAAGCTGGAGAGATGGCTCAGTGGCTAAGGCATTTATCTGCAAAGCTTAATGACCTGAGTTAATTCCACAGTACCTACATAAAGCCAGACACACAGTTGCATGTGCATCTGGAGTTCATTTGAAGTGGTGGGAGGCCCTGGTATGCCCATTAATTCTCTCTCTCTTTTCTCTCTCCCAACATCCTGCTTAAAAATAATTTAAAAAAGAATATATATCATTTTGAACATACATTTTTCAGCTCCTTTACTTGGACTTACTGTTTGCTATAGAAGCTGAAAATCTTGAAATGTGGAAACTCTGAAACTTGAGGGTATTCATAATGGACTCTGTTGCTTATTGTGTTTTATTTTGATTCATAAATCACTTTGCAATGAGAGACCCATGCAGGTTTCTAACATAACAATGCCATCTATAGTCTTAAGCAAATGAGCAACTATCATGCATTAGTTTCTGGTAGCTTGATGCTGATTTAAGAAGAGACACATATAAATATACCATTTTTTAAATATATTTTATATATTTTTATATACCATATTTTTCAAATAACCAGATAACTTAGGATAATTTTAGAAATTTTTCAGAAATTTAAAAAATATGAAGACTTCCAGGTAAGATGGCTGCATAGGAGACATGTCAAACCAGCCTGTGGAGGGATTTAATCAAAACCACAACAAAATATACACTTCTTCTGAGAAGTGAAGGAGTATAGGTTATTCTTAGGTACAGTGGAGAAGTAGGAAAGACTGAGATCCACCAGAAAGGAGGAAAGTGGCCAGAATCCCACTGAGGTGCTTGCAACCCGCCAATCCACCCCCAAAATCCCCAGCCACCAACCCCCAAACCCACATCCCCCAGACACTGCCCCACCAGTTGTGCTGAGTGGTGGCTGCAGCACAGGCCAAACAGGGGATTTTCCAACCTCTTTAGCCAACTTGCAAAGTCAAGAAATATGGAAGAAAGACAGCTGAGATCAAACTGAGAAGATACTAAAAGGGAATGAGTGAGCGACTCCAAGCTTTCTTCACTCTCCTATTCCACACTAGAATGGCAAACCTCCAGCATTCATCCCCTGGTGGCAGCACATCCATCACAACTGATTAGAACTCCAGGTCCATATCACAGTATGGAGGAGTCCAGGAAAGCACACTGCATTGGTGAGATTGGAAGCCACTCCAAAATGTGATGAGGCCAACTGCCAAAAAAAAAAAAAAAAAAAAAAAGGCCTGCGTTTGAAGAGCTAATCTCTCTTTCCATATCAGGACAGGTTATGGGTTAAATATTCTTGGTTAGTTTTACCACTTTCAAATAATCTGTATTTGGGGGTTAAGTATTGTTGCCTTTAGTGCTTTCAGATTTACAGGGCCTTTATGCTTTGCTTCTGTCATTATTGGGGGTAGGGTCTGATTCAGATCCACGCTGACCTAGAACCCAATTCAGAACAGAAATATCTACCTCTCAGCTGACAAAATTAAGGGCATAGATCAACACACACCCTGAGAAATTTTGGCTTTATTTTTCTAATCCCCACAATTGCATATACTGTGCTGTTTCTATTGAATGTATATATTGTTCACTTGAATTTTTGAATTTGCTGGTAAATTGTTCCACCCAGTCCACTAGAATACTTGCTTAGCAAGCAAACTCAGTGTATAGGATTGGAGTACAAGAGTTATACCTGCAACCTTAAACTCATATCCTGAAAAAATATAAAGGTGGATCACCGTATCTAAGAACACTGCAGATAAATAGAAAACCCAAGCATCAAATCAATACAAGATACACAAAGAACCAAGACAATACAATCCCAATGAAAATTATAAATCCATCAAAAATGATCACCAATAATACTGTTTTAGATGAAATGTCTGAAAATTATTTTAAAAAATAGATTGTATCTATGCTACAAGAAATGAAAGAAGAAATGAAAGGAATCAAAAAAGAAAACAAAGGAATTAAAAAGAAAATAAGATCCTGAAAGAGAACATAGGAAAACAGCTTAATGAAATAAGGTCATTGCAAGACATGAGTAAGGAAATAGAAATACTGAAGAAAAACCAGGCTAAATTCTAGCTCTGAACAACACAGTTAGTCAAAAAAAAAAAAAAAAAAAAAAAACTCTGTGGAAAGTCCATCAACAGAATGGAGGAGAGAAAAGAATACCTAAACTAGAAGACCAGGTGGCAGACCTAATATAGCCCAACAAAGAGAAAGACAAACTAATAAGAAGGTATGAATGGGAATTTCAATATATCCAGGACACTAAGAAAAGATCAAACATAAGAATTCAGGGTATGGTAAAAGGCAAAGAATTTCAATCCAGAGGCTTAGTAGGTATTTTCAACAAAATCATAAAAAAAAAAAATTCACCAAATTGGGAAGAAATATCAATGCACATACAGAAAGCTTTTAGAATACCAAACAGACAAATCCTGTAAAGGACCTCTCCTTGCCATGTTATAAACTACTAGATACACAAACAAAAGAAAATATATTGAAAGCAGTTTGAGAGAAAAAGCAAGTCACTTACAAAGACAAGCCCATCAGAATAACAGCAGGTTACTCAACAGAAATATTAAAAACCAGAAGGATTTGGAATGATGTGTTCCAAGTCCTGAAAGATAACAACTGTCAATCAACATAACTTTATCCTGCAGAGCTATATATACAAATTGATGGAGAAATAAGGATATCCAACAACAAAAATAGGCTAAAGAAATTTATGACAATTAACCCAGCTCTACAGAAAATACTTGAAGGAATCCTTCACAATGAAGAGGAAACAAAACACATGCAGGAGGAAATAGGAAAAAATAACCCATACCCAAATAACACTTAAAATATACAAGTAAAGGGAAAACAGGAAGCAGTACAAAATAACAAGAATGGTGAGAATAAATGCATACCTTCCAATAATAACTCTTAACGTCAATGGCCTCAATGTACCATCCAAAAGATACAGGCTTGCAGACTGTATTAAAAGGCAGGACCTTGCCATTTGTTCCCTCCAGAAAACTTGTCTCTCAATAAAAAATAGATACTGACTTAGGAGGAAAAAGATGGAAAATAGCATCTTAAGCAGATGGGCCTAGGAAACAACCATTAGTTGCTATCCTAATTTATCATTGGATAGACTTCAAACTAACATTAGTGAGGAAAGATAAAGAAGGCCATTTTATACTGATTAAAGGAATTCTCCAACAGGAGGACATTACAATCCTAAACATATATGAACCTAACATGGGGACTCCCTATTTCATCAAACAAACACTATTAGACTTAAGGTCACTGATAACACCAAACACAAAGTGGGAAACTTTAATATCCCACTCTCATTAATTGACAGGCCATTCCAGCAAAAAAATAAAGAGAGACACATCTGGATTAAATGATTTCATGTTACCAGTAGACCTAATAAATATCTATAGAATGTTCCATCAAAATTATGCAGAATATACATTTTTCTCAGCAGCATATGAAACATTCTCTAAAATAGACCATATATTAGGACAAAAAGCAAATCTTAACAAATACAGGGATTAACATAATCCCCTGTAGTCTGTCTGACCACAATGGGATTAAACAGCAAACCAGCAACAATAAAAACTACAGAGCATGCAAAAAATCATGGGGACTAAACAGTACACTATTGGATGATGAATGGGTTATTGAAGAAATCAAAAAGGAAATCAATAAATTCATATAATCACAAAATACAACATACCAAAACCTTTGGGATACAATGATGGCAATTTTAAGTGGGAAATTTATAGCTCTATGTGCCTATATTAAGAAATTAGAGAGTTCATAAATGCAAAATTTAATGCTTCACCTTAAGGCCTTGAAAAAAGAAGAACAAAGCAGACCAAAAATCAGTAGATGAGAAAAAATAATAAAAATTAGGGCAGAAATTAATGAAATAGAAATCTAAAAGAAACAATACAAAGAATCAATGAAACAAAGAGGTAGTTCTTTGAAAATATAAACAAGATTGATAAACCTTTAACAAAGTTGACCATAAATAAAAGAGAAGAGACAAAAATTAATAGGATTAGATTGGAAAAAGACACCATTACAACAGATACCAAAGAAATTCAGAAAATTATAAGGACATACTTTAAGAATATATATGCTGCTAAGTTTGAAAATCTGAAAGAAATGTATGATTTCCTTGATTCATACCAAAATTAAATCAAGATGAGATAAAACCATTTAAATAGACCTATAACAAGTTCAGAGATCCATGAAGTCATAAAATGTCTCCCTACTAGAAAAAGTCCAGGCACACATGGATTAACTGGTGAATTTTACCAGACTTCCATAAAAGAACTAACCCTACTGCTTCCTAAATTTTTCCATAAAATAGAAAATGAAGGAATTCTACTCACTTTATGAAGCCAGCATACCTTGAAGCCAAACCAGATAACGACACAACAACAACAACAAAATTACACGACAATCTCCCTAGTGAATATAGATGCAAAAATTATGAACCAAATATTGGTAAACAGAATACAAAAATTATTTCAGAAAGATTATTCACCCTACCAAGTTGGCTTTATTCCAGAGATTCATACAAATTTATAAATGTAATACTTCATATATAATTTGTCTGAAAGAAAAAGAAACACATTATGATCCCAATAGATGCAGAAAAGACATTCAGCAAAATCCAACATCCGTTCATGGTAAAATTATTACAGAAATTGGGAATAGAAGGAACATCTCTCAACAAAATAAAAGGTATTTATGAAAAACCTACAGCCAATATAATAGTAAATGGGAAAAATACTCAAAGCTTTTCCACTAAATTCAGGAAAAAGACAAGGGTGTTCACTGTCCCCACTTTTCTTTAATATAGTACTGGAAGTCTAAGCTATAGCAATAAGGCAAGAGGTACTAATAAGAGGATATAAATTGGAAAGGAATAGATCAAATTATCATTATTTGCAGATGATATGATTCTATAAATAAAAGACCCTAAAGATTCCACCAGCAAACTGTTACATCTGATAAGCACTTTTAGGAATGTAGCAGGACACAAATAAACAAACAGAAATCAGTAGCTTTCCTATATACTAAAAACAAACATGTAGAGGATGAAATCTGAGAATCTCTCTCTCCCATTTACAATTGCTTCAAAAAAATAAAGTATCTTGGAATAAGCATAACCAAGAAAGTGAAGAATCTCTACAATGAGAACTTTAAAACACTCAAGTGAGAAATTGCAGAAGACACAAGGAAATAGAAAGATGTGCCATGATCTTGGATTGGAAGAATCAATGTTGTAAAAATGTCCATATTACCAAAAGTTATATGCACATTTAATGCAATCCCCATTAAAATTCCAATGGCATTTTGCACAGAAATGGAAAAAACAATCCTAAAATTTATTTGGAAGCCCAAAAAGCCTTGAATAGCCAAAACAATTTTGAGAAAAAAAAAAAATAAGACTGGTGCTAACACCATACCCTAATTTAAGCTGTATTACAAAGCCATAGTAACAGAAACAGCACGTTATGGGCACAACCAAAGGCATGTAGATCAATGAAAGAGAGTAGAGGACCAAGACGATAGCTACAGCCATCTGATTTTGCCAAAAATTCCATTGGAGAAAATATAGCCTCTCCAATAAGTAGTACTGGGAAAACTGGATATCTACATGTAGAAGGATAAAAGCAGAACTTTGTCTTTCTCCATGCACAAGAATAAAATACAAGTGGATCAGGGACCTTAAGGTCAGACCTGAAACTCTGAAATTGCTGGAGAAAAAGGTAGGGGAAACCCTTCAACATATTAGCATAGGCAATGACTTCTGAATATAACCCCAATTGCTCAGGAAATAAAACCACTAATCAACCACTGGTATCTCATGAAATTACAAAACATTTGCACAGGAAAGGACACCATGAATGGAACAGAGAGACAACCTACAGAATGAAAGAAAATCTTTGCCAACTACACATGTGACATGATTAATAACCAGAATATAGAAAGAACTAAAAAAATAAAATAAAAAAAGACCAGAACAATAAGAAATCTAATAACCCAATTAAAAAATGGGTTATGCAGATGCACAACAGAGCACATACTTCTGGAGGCAGTCTGCAGTGGCTTGAGGCCCTGGTGCACCCATTCTTTCTTTCTGTCTTTTTCTGTAAAATCAATCAATAAATAAAACATTTTAATAAATGGGCTATGGTATTAAGTGGAGAGTTCTCAGTGAGGAAATACAGATGGTATATAAACATCTAAAAAAGAGTTCTTTGTCCTTAGCCATCAGGGAAATACAAATTAAAACTACTTTAGATTCCATGTCACTCCTGTCAGAATGGCTTCCCTCAAGAAAACAAATGACAATAAATGTTGGCAAGGATATAAAAAAAAGGGGAACCATTCTAGACTATTAGTGGGAATGTAATCTGGAACAGCCATTGTGGAAATATGTATGGAGGTTCTTGAAACAGCTAAAAATAGATTTACCATATGTTATAGCTTTAATGCTCGTAGGCATATATCCTAATGACTCTTCTCAGTACCTTAGAGATACTTGCACAACCATGTTTATTTCTGCTTTACTCACAATAGCTAGGAAATGGAACAAGCCTGGATGTCCATACACAGATGAATGGATAATAAAGATGTGGTACATTTACACAATGGAGCTCTTTTAAGTGGTAAAGAAAAAATGAAATTATGAAATTTTCAGGGAAATGGATGGATCTGGAAAGGATTATAGTAAGTGAGGTAACCCAGGCCCAGAAAGCCAACCATCACATGTTCTCTCTCATATGTGGATCCTGGCTACAAATGTATAGACTTGTGTGTGAGCTGGAACAAAAATTGGTAGCAGAGGCCAGTAAGCTAGAAAAGGGCTGTAAGGGAGGGAGGAAATGGAAGGTCTTAACAGGATGGTATTGTATATATGTAAGTAGAAGAACAGATTACAGGGAGAGAAATGGCCTTCGTGAGGCCAGGGGAAGAGATTGTATAAAAGAAAGGCAAGGGGAGGGTCAATAAAAATTCAAGATATTATGAACAAGACATATTAAAACCTACTTTTTTGAATAATAGCACATCAAGAAGCCACAGATTGTTCCTACAAATTTTTCATTGCCAGGGATGGGATACCTTCCAGTGAGTTGTTGGCCAGGGTGGTCACTGTTGTCTCCAAAACATTACAGACAATTGTCAAGGCTCTTGGTTTCCCTTGAGAAACAGATGGTAAGACGCTGTTGCTGAAGAGTTCACATGACTGAATGGCAAAGTCACTGAGAAATCAAAGTGGTACTGAGCAGAAAACCTTCTTCCTGTAGCCCAGCCAACTGAAATCTGGAATAAGCTGCAATGCATGCAGCCCTAAGGGAGACAGAAGTCATCAGTGGTGAAAACAGTAGTGGACACTGTAATCCTTAAGTTTGGTCACACAGGCCAAATGACTGAAAGAGTTCAATAGTGGCATGTCTGCTCTGGAGGATACCAACTGTTCTTTCATTGGACTGAAGGCCCACTCTATGGGAGGGAATACATGCCTGGTACTGAAAAGCTTATGGCAAGGGAGTCATGAGCCTTACGGGTATAAAGCCTGCTCCAATCTGGATAAATGCATATATTAATCTCACCAATTTTCCCAGAAAAGCACTACACTTAATGCTCATATTCATATGTTAATGCTACTCTCACTTCTCATTAGTGAAACTTCTCTTTTCAGATGGTGATGACCACTGGGATGAACCAAAGGCAATTTAGTGCTAAGAAGGGATGGACGAGTGTCCCAGCGAAACAACTCTATCACACTCTCCAAGGCTCACAATCCATTGTGGAAGAGGTGGCAGAAAGAATGTAAAAGCAAAAGGAAGGGTACCAGCTGGGCATGGTGGTGCACGCCTTTAATCCCAGTACTCTGGAGGCAGAGGTAGGCAGAACACCAAGAGTTCGAGGCCACCCTGAGATTACATAGTGAATTCCAGGTCATCCTGGGCTAGGGTGAGACCCTACCTGGAAAAACAACAAAAATAAAAAGAAAAAAGAAAAGAAAAGAAAAGAAAAAGAATAAAAGGAAGGAAGGGTCCCATTCCTTACAATGCAACTGTGCAGACTGAAATTGGCCTCTATATCCATGACTTCACAGTGCCTAGCAATACCTACAGAAGATCCTCATATTAGGAGAAAAAGATGATGACATGAAATTAAAAGAGAGACTAATAGAGAGACGAGAGTATATGACAGAGAGCAGAGGTATGAAGGGGAAGTGGGGAAGGAGAAGGAAATATCCTGGTTTATTGTCTGTAAGAATGGCAGTTGTCAGTACATTACACACACACAGACACACACACACACATTATAGATCTATAAAATGTCCTTTAATTATATACTATTATATACACACATTATTTTATATTTATAGATATATAGTGCTCTTTAGTTGGACTGAAGGACCACTCTATGGGAGGGAATACATGCCTGGTACTGTAAAGCCTATGGCAGTGGAGGTCAAAATTTGTATATATATATATATATATATATATATATACACATACACATACACATACATATGCATATATATATATATATATATTTATATATATACATACACATATACTTACATACATACATATAAAATGTGTGTGTATGTATAAAGAAAGCTGATCTTTAGGAAGTAAGTGTTTGTTTTGTTGCATGTATGGACTCTAGTAGTCTTGGGAAGTGATTTATTTTATCCCATGGGGATCATTCGTGATGACAAGACAAATTCTGCATGTTCCTCAAGCATGCTGCAAAGGTTTAGAATTTTGAACATGAACTGAGTTGATGTAGTAATGGATTACCTTTCCGCTGTCTCTCTGCATTTATTTTTCCCATACCTTTCTGAAGTTAATTTTTCTTAAAAGTTAAAACAAAAGTTAAGTCCATATTGTTTCTGTAATCCATTTTGCTATCCAATCCTTTCCAAAGCACCAAGGCTTACAAATAGCAGAATTGGAACTCAAGACTGTGTCTTTGCCAAAAAGGCTCTGACCTGTGATCTAGAGGTCTATACTACTATCTACCACATGAGCCTGTAACAGAGAATAGATATGTGTAAATAAATGAGATATAAGCTTTCTCTCTGGAGACTTTATTTTCTAGTGTAAAACTAGATACAAAAGCATACATTAAACAGAAAAGAATCAATTGCTTAAAGATTTCATTCCAAAACCCAAATGTATATTAAGTTGGAAGTGAAAATACAGTATTTAGAAGTCAAAATTATGAGATACAGAACTCTATTATATTCAATATAATTAATATAAATAATTAAGCTTTTTCATTAGTTTCTCAGTTGATGGAATTTAGCAGCTTTTTTTTTTTGTTTGTTTGTTTTTTGTTTTTTTTTGTAGGTAGGGATCTTGGCTCCAGCCCAGGCTGGTCTGGAATTCACTATGTAGTTTCATGGTGGCTTTGAAATAATGGCAATCCTACTACCTTTGCCTCTTGACTGCTGGGATTAAAGTAGCTTTTAATAGAGATTTTAGAGTTTTAAATTGGCAGTGCTTCCTGCATTAAAAGCCTTTAGCAGCTTGTGAATTAATAAAAATTTAAAGCAAACATGATTTACCCATTGCATAGCTCTTTGTGTTGTAGGTGGTTAGACAAAAGAGAAGTATGGAGCTGGAGAGATGGCTTAGTGGTTAAGGCGCTTACCTGAAAAGCCCAAGGATCCAGGCTTAACTACCCATTACCCAAGTAAAGCCAGATGCAGAAAGTGTTGCAAGTATCTGGAGTTCTTTTGCAGTGGCTAGAAGCCTTAACATGCCCATTCTCATTCTTTCTCTCTCTCGTTCTCTGCCTCTCTCTCTCTCTCGCTCTGTCTCATAAGTAAATTGATAAATAAATAAAATATTTTTAGAGAGATGAGAAAACAATAGCATCTAATCCTATGCTAGATATTTTCCCAGACATCCAGCCTACCTCTCTCTATCTCTAATTGAGAATTTTGGCTCAAAATAACCCTCATTTTTTAAGGATTTTATTTGTTTATTCATTTATTTATCAGAGAGAGGAGAGAGAGGGGAGAGAGAGAGAGAGAGAGAGAGGGAGAGAGAATGGGCATGCCAGGGCTTCTTGCCACTGCGATTGAACTGCAGATGCATGTGCTACCATGTGCATCTGGCTTATGTTGGACCTGGAGAATCCAACCTGAGTCCTTTGGCTTTTCAGGCAAGTGCCTTAACAGCTAAGCTATTTCTCCAGCCCAAATTCTCATTTTTTTGGAAATGTCTGCAGCAACCCAATCCAGAGAGCTCTCAACAATGTTCTGGACTAGGTGAAGTAATGTGGTCTTGTAAGGCTGGCTAGCTTATATTTAAAACAGAGGCAGAATCAGGTGCCCAGTCCACAGTCCATTTGTGAGCCTCATCAATTCTATTTTTTATTTTTAATTATTTTTGAGGGTTTTTTCAAGGTGGGGTCTCACTCTAGCCCAGGCTGAGCTGGAATTCACTATGTAACCTCAGGGTGGCCTCAAACACATGGCAATCCTCCTACCTCTACCTCCTGAGTGCTGAAATCAAAGGTGTGTGCCACCAATCCTGGCCAATTCTATTATTTTATCAGACTGTGAAGCTACAAAGATGCATTTAGTTGTTTTATGACCCATTTTATTTCTTGGGGAGGTTTTCAAACTGTTAAAATCACTGGTTTCTTCAGGAGAGACGTTCTGATTGGCACTCAGCAGTCCTGGCAATCCACTGTGGATACTAGAAACTTCATATGCAAGTCATTAGTATTCTCATACGTTCTCTATACTTGTCTATGTACCATGTAATGATGGGGGTCTGTTATTACCATGATCATAAAACAAAAAAATGGACAATAAATTAATTCAATTATCTAAAGTAACTATATTTTTTCAGTGTAATTCTATTAAGTAACATATAGTTAAAACAATTGTTTCAGACATTGTCACGTATGTGTCAGAAAACTTGGAGTATACTTTCAAACAGAATAATTAAATTTATACATTTGGGACTGGAGAGATGGCATATTAGTTAAGGCACTTGCCTGCAAAGCCCAGGGAACCAAGTTGGAGTACAGAGAACTCATGTCAGCCAGATGCACAAGGTGGCACATGCATCTGGACTTTGTTTGCAGTTGCTAGAGGCCTTGGCCTGTCCATTCTCTTTCTCTCTCTAATAAATATATAAAAATTAAAATTGTGCATTTTAATTTACTTAACATTAATCTCATCATACAGAATTTACCCAGAACATAACATAGGGCTATGCTTTTCTGAGTTTTTCTGCTCATCTCTCAAATGTCAAAGATATGCCATATCACTCATAAATTCTTCATCTCAGTGATAATATCATTTTCCAATGGAATTGTTCCTCAGTTGACCTAAAGCATTTACCCAAACTTTGTTAACACAAGTACCATAAACACAGATTTGTTTAATCTTAAAAATTTGATAGTTAATGAAGAAAATCTTGAATGCCAAGTGATTTATTATTATCCAAGAAAGTGTCAAAATTCAAGATGAAGGAGGACATGTGAGTGAGAATTTTGTGGGTTTTTTTGCATCATATTAATGTAATGTTTTTAAATGAAAACCATTAAGCACAGATGAATATACAGTCATCAGAAGATCTACATCGAACATGGAACACTGTATTATTAATGCTCACAAGCTGGGGTTTGCTGACAGGAGGAATAATCATAAAACATCACCTTTTATTTCATCAGAGACAGTTATGCCTACCCAAGATCTGAAGCTCAATAGCTATAAAATGGTTTCACCCAAGTGACATCCTATTCAAAACAGCTGTCTGCAAGGAAAATAAATGGATTTAATCTGCCATAAAATGAATTGCACAATTTATTTTTCTTTAGGAAGGCATGCCTTTGTGACACTAGTGAGCTATAACAGTTTTGCTTTTAAAAGCAGCATTTCCTTCTCTGCCAAACCCATATTAACTCAACCGTGTAGAATTTTCCTTTAGAAAAAGTGACTGGAAAGCCAGATGAGCTTATCTACACCTGAGGACTTTCTCTATCTTACAAGTACTGCACTAAAACATGAACCAAGGATAAAATTTCAAACCAAAGATACATTTTCAGATGCCTAGCTACATGGTTAAAATGCTAGAAATTGTCAAAGTTAGCGACTAATGCCCCACAAAAAAAAAAAAAAAAAGGTATAATATGATTAAAGCAGTATCAGAAAAGAGAAAATATTTGGGATAATACATTTACAATTCATATTGATTATTTCAATCATTTCATGTACATGAAATACATTTTTAAAGACAAGTCTGTAAAATAAAAATTTCAAACTGTGTAATTTTGTTTCACTGCTAAAAGTTGTATTTAACTTACAAGTTTATATGTGCTAGGCTACAATACTTAACTTATTCCTTTCCATTTTTTACTTCATTCTGTCACATATTTTTATTATTGGAATTTGTGCCAAAATTAGCCTATATGTATCCCACTGTAAAGAAAACATTCTAACAAACTACAGTAGTGTATATTCATAGATTTTTTTAAACCACCATATAACATAAGACTTCCTTATCAAATGTATCTCTGTAAATTTAATACAAATCCAAAAGCAACTAAAATTGAAAACAGCTTCAGCCAATATATGATAAGATAAATGAAGTATATCATTACTTTTCTTAGAATTTATTTGAATATTAATCCTATTAGAAACTTCTGCTATATTCTGATATCCAACACATGATTGAAATGCAAATCCTTAAAACACTTCATTAATACAAGATTATGCTGTAATAATGTCTCAAGATCCCTTATCTTAATCTGAAAAGTGAACACCTACTTGAAATAGTTTTCAACAAGGGTAAATAAAACTGGGTATTAGTATCATGAGGATTGTGAATATCTGAGTGAGCCACAGTAACATTCCTGAAAATGTGAGATTTGTGCCTGCTATTAAGAAGAAAAAGGGGGCAACATGAAGCTGCTATAAAGTGAAGCAGTCATACAACTCAACAAGGATGTGTGAGTCAGTATTTTGTTGTTTGTGTTGACATATGCATTATATGAGATTGAGTTTGTAGCATAAAAATAAGAGGAAGAGAACTCCCCCCAAACTGTATGTCATCTGCCTTGGCTCAGATCCAACTCAACATAGCTTCTGCCACTGACAGTTGCTACTCATATTTTATGGATTCAAAATTCTCTCCTATGAGTTATTTTTATATTCTGTAATTCTTCATGTATTTCTCCCTCTGTGTTACAGGTTCATTTTCTTCTGACCTTAAGAACATGTTAATATTTTAAAACATTTTATTAATCTATTTTACTTATTTGAGAGAAAGAGAGAGGAGAGAGAGAGAGAGAGAGAGAGAGAGAGAGAGAGAGAGAAAGAGAGAGAGAGAGAGAGAGAGAACAGGCATGCCAGGGCCTCGAGCCACTGCAAGTGAACTCCAGACTCATGCACCACCTTGTGCATCTAGCTTACATGGGTCCTGGAGAACTGAACCTGGGTCCTTAGGCTTCACTGGCAAACACCTTAACTGCTAAGCCATCTCTCCAGCCCAAGAATACGTTAATATTTTATAGTTGTATTTATGAGATAACACAGTGCCACTCAATATTCCATATTCTCTCACAATCACAAAAGTAGTCTAATCAGTGTTCTGTGGAGCATTTTACTAAAACTATCTGTCCATTTCAATACTTGGGAACATAATCTATAAACAGTATCAGGAATCAGAACAGCTTTCTTCAGCTAGTGATGCTGAATATCAAAACAGAAAAAAAATCTTAGGTTCACCTTAACAAACAAAATTTGCCTATATACTGCAATTTAGTAATGCTTAGTTTGGTAATATAGTTTGGTATCTAATTGAAATTATATAAATATTAAATCTGAAAAATTTCAACAGTGACTAGCTTTCAATAAATCTGAAAAACAAAAATTGCTTGTCTCATGGTCTAGTGGAGTATCTGATGTAATACTGGAAGTAAAATATTTTTTGTTGACTGTCATCTCAGAATTTTTATATGCATTTAAGTGTTAGTATTTTGTAATATAAAGTACAAATTCACTGTCATTCTTCATCTATTTTACAACCTTTTCATGCTGTTGATATACTCCAACTTTGAATAGTTGTAAAACTTGGGCTAACTGATCTGGCTTCTCATAGAAACATTCAATAAGACACTTCAGGACCTTCTATAAAATAGAAATTTAAATGCAAGACCTGTCATTGTCGTTTTGAAATTATTTGAAATATTCTTAGTATTTTCTAGATTTATAAACACATTCAAACATGTGAAGTCCTAGGACTTTTTTAATTTTTATATATTAATCTAATTTATATACTTTTAATCTAAGGTAGTTATGCAAGTGTTGATCTCACATAAACTGCTTTAGAACTCTCTCTGTGTCTTTCTCTCAGAGCTTGGTACACAGAATTATTTACAAATCCCATAGCCAAACATGTCTACAATATATTGAAAAATAGAAAAGAGTACTTATAAAGTAAAGAAGGAAAAAGATCAAGGAATATGGTAATGGGAGTGAGTTGTAATTCACTATAAAATGTATCCATATATGTAAAGCAAATACCTACAAATTTATGAAAATAAAAAAGTCTATCAAAGATATGTCAGAATTGATATTAAATAAATAATAAGGCTTCCTTTTTATACTTAAAACCTGGTAACTAAGCACTAAATGATAGAAACAGGTTGAACATTGTGTTTCTTAAGAACTTTCATAAGCAACAGGGGAACATCTTGAATACATGCCAGTTATGCAGCCATATTATAGGAACTTCAGCCCCAATTTTAAAACTCATGACAATATTTCATGTTTTGATTCATCTAAAATTGGTCTTGTTGAACTGAAGACTCATTCATTTGAATGAGGTCTGAGATCTCACATTCTATCAAGTTTCAAGAGAATGTTGAGGCTTCTTAAGCATGAGCGATATCTAGAGGGGAAAAGTTTACACGATGGGAAAAAATAAGATGGATTTCTTCAAAATTTCTGTCAATTCAAGTCTGTTTTTATTTCCAACTAGACATGAGCATAATAGATCATTGAAAAACTCAAATATGAACTAATGACCTTTGTGGATAAGAAAGTTAAAGACAAGCAAGGGCAAGAATATGTGAGTGAGTGGATATGTGACTATTTGTATGAGCATACCTGGGTGCAAGGGTAGATGTCCTTATAAATATTATACTGACGGACATGTATCAGCAACCTCCTGTGCATATCCCAATTTTTTAGTAGTATTCATCTAAGTACACAATGTTTACAGCATTTTAGGGTTCATATATACCCTATCTCTGAGGTTAAGTTCCAGCTTATTTCACACATTTCAACAGTTTCCATTTGGATGACGTTAAGGTTGTCTGGAGTTGGGAGATAAGCCCAGGATTAGTCCTGCTTTAAAGTCATCCGGAAACCTTGTTATAGGCCTCAAGTTAAGTTGTTTAATGTATTTCTGAGAGCATTCTGGGGAAAACATCACGCATTCACTAGGTAAGCTTCAAATAGCAAAAACACAGTGGTTGCTGTTGAAAACTTAGCTGTAGGCTTATGTCTTCATGGTTTAGGCTTATTTTCCAAGGCTAAAAATCATTTTGTTTATGAAAGTTACCTTATTAAAAATATCTAAATTGAGAACTGCTGCATGGGATATTGACTTAAAAATAACTTTTCAGAACTGAGTCAATCATACTTAGCCTGATTTTTTTTAAATCATGTTAATGACACAGAATTATTCATAAGTACAGGATGTTATAGTTTTTTCTTCATAACAAAATTTGGCAATTACTATAATATACTTGTTGGAAATTGGAATTCCAAATGATATTATACTTGTGCTAATAACATCACTAAAGCATTGGTATTTTCATTTTTTGTCATCATGTGTGCTTTTGTCTTGACCTTGAGGATATAACATATAGGCAGAAGACCTTGATTAGCACTTGTCAAAATTGTATTGCCTTTAGCTAAAGGATACTGCAGACTAGTTAGAAGAGAAATAGTGCCAACTGTTAGGTCTCATACTGAGCAGAACTGATTTAGAATATATTTCTAAACATAAAATTAGTGTATACAACTTCATAAATAATTTTCCCAAGGAAGCCAACAGATTTCCAGTGTCTTCCTGTGCTTTAGTTTCCTGGCTTGCATGTTCTGAGTTTCACAGTTGAAAAAAAGGACTTTATATTACAAAATCATAATTTCTTGTATTATTATGAAATAATGATACATATTATATTTCAAGTAGAAATATATTAATGCATATGTATGTATGCATATATATCCTATTAATTATAGTATTAAGAGCACAGTCATATAGAAACATCAGAATGAGAAAAGAGTAAAGCAGTTTCTGTCCTAGGTATTCTGTAAACAAGATTACAGGCATGTTTTGATCAATTATTTCTTTCACAATTTAATTCTGCATTTGACTATAAAACAACATTATAAGCTTGTTATTTCATAGGAATAGGATATCTAAAAACTTTACATAAGCATTTAAATCATAATTATCATTAAAAATCCATTCGGCAAGCAAAAAAATCACCACCCCACTTAGTTGCTTTTCCATTGTTCTGTTACAATAATTACACTGAAAGTTTTTATTGCAGAAAAACACTAACCAAAGTTGCTACTATGCCAAAGCTGATAACAATTTTGTTTCATTAAATTCTGCCATTTATCCCATTTTCAGACTTTCACTTGAAAATATTCAGCAAAAACCAAAATCTTCAAATTTTTCTATCAAATGTTTCTTTTTTAAAAAAAATATTTTTATTTGTTTATAAGAGAAAGTGTGTGTGTGTGTGTGTGTGAGAGAGAGAGAGAGAGAGAGACAGAGACAGAGACAGAAACAGAGACAGAGACAGAGACAGAGACAGAGAGAGAGAAACTGGTGATCCAGGACCTCTGGTAACTGCAAACTCCAGAAACATGCACCACCTTGTGTATTAGGTTTTACATGGATGCTAAGGAACTGAGCTGTGGTCTCAGGCTTTGTAGGCAAGCACCTTAACCACTGAAAATACTCTTCATCTCCTATCAAGGATTACTGTATTATCCCAGAGTGAAAAAAAAATAGTCATAATAAACAATTTAGAAAGATAAAGTTAATTGTATAGAAATTAAGCAAATATGCACTGACTTACATCTTCTGCTGCTATCAACCAAAAGGACCTTCAACTTGGTTATTCCCAGCTCAGTTTCTTACTGTCTTTTCAGTTATTAAAAGCAAAGCTTTGTTTTATGAATATAAGGTAATGACTGATTTGAAATGTGGAACTTTAGTTATAAAAAATAACTGTCATTTAATATCATTTTTGATACAGAGTCTCATATAGTCCCATCTGGCCTCATACTCATCATGTAGCCTAGGTTGACTTTAAACTCCTAATTATGCCTCCACCTTCCAACCATTGGGATTACAGGTATGTACCATTCTGCCAAGCCAATGTTTCTAAATCTTTAAATACCACAGTACAGATACCAGTTCTTATTCTTAGATATTATATAAAGTATGCAATATTTAAAAAGCACAAGACAAACACCTCTTTAAAATAAAGTGAAAATGACTAAGTTGTTAATTTATAGTGAAAAAGAAAAATGTTGAACAACCACATTTTAGTCAACAATTTGCAAAATCTACTGAACCTAGGAAACCCTTGAGTAAGGATTTCAAATGAACAACTGAGGAATAGAACCATGTTCAAATTACCGAAATCTCAACACCTTAAGCAATCCTCTACAGAATTTTTCATTACTATGAAAATGATGTTCTGTTATAAATGTAACTTCCACAATTACAATTAACCCATATGATAGCAGGATGTATTTGCAATATAAGAATTACATTCAAACAATTCATTGTCATGCTTTTTATGGCTATATGTAGGGAGCTAATGCAGACGCCATTACAAGATGGCGCTGGCTTCCTGCCAGTCTTGAGGTAAACAATTCCTTATTTATGCAACGCCTTGGCGCCAGCCTCGCTTGAGGTTGCGCATGAGCTTGACGCACCTTGTCCCGAGCCTATCCCGTGGCTCCTGTGGGCGGGTGAGCCTACGGCAGCCAATCAGCAGGCGCCCCGTAGTATTCTGCCCCATAAAAGCAGCTATACCCCTGTGCCCCTCACCCCTCGCCATCAGCTTTCCTGTTAACCAAGAGGCTCTCCAATAAAGTGTGATCAAGAAGGATCTTCATCTGGTGGTCATTCTTCTCCTGCAGGACAGGGGGCTCGCCCCAGCTATAGATTTAATTGAAGGTCCTATATGCAATGCAATTTTAAATATATATATATACAAATGCAGAGATATTATTAGCATATCTTTCCCATCCACTCAGAGTCCTGAAGTAGGGGGAGTGCTTTACCATTTCTACATTATTAACTCCCCATTTAAACCAAATATGACTTAGGAAGTCCTGCTTTTAGGAAATGTTCTTTCATTTTATTCCCCTGACTTATAAACCAAATACCCTTAATAGTATGGTAAACACCATTAAAACTGATGAGAAAATTTCTAATTCATTGCTGCAACTGTTTTTTTTTTGTTGTTGTTGTTATTGTTAAGATGTGACAGAATGGCTAGCTTTGCCAAGCAAACATTTATGTCCCATGTACTTTCAAAATATTTATTTTAACATAAGCACAACCTGAAGAATGTATAACAATGGTAAATAATAGAGCAGATATGCTTTCTGAAACTAATAACAAATTTTATAGATCTTTTTGAGTTATTTCACCATTCATATGTGCATAAAATAATATATTCTCCAGAGCATATCCTGGATGAAATTTGAATCTGAAGCATTTTGTCAATGCCTGTATAATTTGTAACAGAATGCAATGCACATTTATAGTCCTTCCACCCCCTCATACACCAATAGCTTATCATTAAGTTACTTTTGCCACTGGTCACCATTTTCTGAATCACAACCTAAATGAAACTTCATAATCACCTTTCAGATGGAATATAGAGACACCCTTACTATCTCTTTTTAAACAGCCTTTCTTGTTTATGAGAGTGAGAACTGAATCAGACAAAATGTTATCAACAGCAACTTACCTCTATCACTGAAGTCATCTACAAGAATGATTTCTGCTATCAGACTCTCCGGAGTTCGGTTAATTATACTGTGGATGGTCCTCAGGAGTGAGGTCCAGCCTTCATTGTGAAATGGGATAATGATGCTGGTATTTGGCAGTCTTTCCAGGTACATCTTGTGCTTACAGCTAGAGATGAGGAGGGATGAAGAAAAAATGTCAACTGCAAAAAAATAACACATCTACTGATTTTTATTAATCAAGTAAGACAATGATGAAGATATCAATGTTTCATAATATTATTGAAGTCAGACTTTTTCATCATAAGAGGTATTCTCTTTATTCATAGAGTTTTAATTACCTGCTGTGTTGCTAAATCTTAATAAGTGAACTATATTATTCTTTTTACATTATGGGGCATAAATATGTCAAAATTTTGCAATCACGTCCTCTTGGTGATACATATCTAATATATTATATAACAGAAATAAGAATAAATGATCTTGATTTGAAATTATTTCCCTTTATAACATATTTAAGGTTAACATGGGTTATAGGAAGTGTTTTAAAACTTTCTGTAATAATTGTGGTTTGATGGTTAAATGTTTTATCTTTTCTTCTGTGTTGATGATGCTATTAGAAGAAAACACCACAGATTTTCCATGGGATAAATGAAAATTTGACTGGATATTACAATTTGCTGAATACAAATCATATTGAAATATTGCATTAAAATCTCAATATCATATAATATTACATCCTGAATGGAATGTTAAAAAAGAAATCCCAAGTTAAGTTTTTCATTGCAAACCAATCTAAGGAAGAAGTATTAATATCTTATCCTTTTATCAATAACTTAATGAGAAATTAATTATGTTTAACAATATTTACAAAACAAAAAGTATTTAATGCTTACAAAGAAACCCAAATAATAAAATAACATTGGTAGTAAAGAGCTTACAAACAATAAATTCATTTTAGGATAATAAAAATAGTAAAAATATAGCATATATATTTTAGTATATCTGCCAGTAATTTCTTTTTTAAATTTTTTCTTTTTATTTATTTATTTGACAGAGAAAGAGGGAGAGAGAGAGAGAAAGAATGAGAGAGAAAGAGAGAGAGAGAGAGAGAGAGAGAGAGAGAGAGAGAGAGAGAATGAATGTGCCAGGGCACTAGCCACTGCAAACAAACTCCAGATGTGTGCACCCCCTTGTACATCTGGCTAACGTGGGGAATCAAACGTGGGACCTTAGTCTTTGCAGGCAAATGCCTTAACCACTAAGCTATCCCTCCAGCCCTTTACCTCTTCTTTAAAAAATACTCTATTTTTATTTATTTATTTGACAGAGAAAGAGGAAGAGATAGTGTGTGTCAATAATTTCCAACAGGATAAAGAGAGCTGTTGTCTTCAAATACAATGAAGAGATCTGAAAAAAAAAAAAGCAATCCAATTCAGCACCTTTGTCATAATTATGCAGGGTTATCCATTCTTCTAAGCAATTACTCAATTCTGTGTAATCTTTGCACACATATTTGCATGTATATATGTTTAGGATATGTGTACCCACTGCACAAACTATCATATACCATACTGTTTTGGGACTATAAACGACATTTACTGGAAAATAAGTTATATTTTCAAACATCAAAATAAAATTATGTATAAATCAATTGTCTAATTAAATAAAAATTGTATTCCTATAAACCTTCTAAATAGCAGATTCACAATACTGAAAGGACATCTATAAGCCATGTAAAGTCCAATAAAAAAATAATAAAATAGACATAAAATGATGCAAGATAAACCTGTAGCAAAAGAATTCTCTTCTAAAATGTTTTCAATCATTTCTACCTGCATGTGCCAAAATTACTACCACACATGAAAAAGGAATGGACCCTTTCTTACTCATTTATGTGAATTTCTGTTGTTTACTGTCATAAGCTAGATTTATTGATGTAAGACAGAATCTATAGTGGGGAAAAAAATAGCAAAATACAGTTCTTAACTTTAAAACATCCCCAATGTAACAGGAAATACAGAATGACAGTGTAAATTTTGAAATATAATGTATCTTGTAGAAGTTTAATAGAACACTATTGGAAAATATAAGTTCCCCCACCCAAATCAGAAAGTATAGTAGAAATAAAAATGAGAGTTAAACGTGGCTTACTAAATGCAGGTTCAAAGTATATTTTAAATAGAAATGACATGAGTTTGTATGTGAGAGAAATCAGTAAGGAATACCTCCATGACCTTGGATGTGGTTACTGATCCGACGACAGATAGATATGGGAACATTATTTGGGCTGCACATCAGAGTATCTCGTGATTAAGAGTGAAGCTAGTAAGTTCAAATTTGATAGTGAGTTGTCAAAATGTCAACCAGTTGGAAAAAAATTTCATTTTTGTATGTATGTAAGTATATATGTATGTATATACATTATATATATAATGTGTGTGTTTATGTTCTATAATGTATATATGTATATGTAATATAATATATACATATATATTGTGTTCATCCATCCAATTATATCTTTATCTCTTGTGTGTGTGCTTGCAGCTTAAAGTAAGGATCTCCTTCACTAGCATAACAACTGCGAGATAGCTCAGTGAAAGAGCACTTGCCCAGCATCTGTGCGTCTTTAGGTTAGATTCCCAGTCCTGCAAAGGAGAAAAGTAATACAAGGTTCTGTTTTGTGGGAGGCAGAGGCTTGTGCATGACAAACTCTAGCAGGTGAGCCAATGTACCTCAACCTTTCAGCACTCACTCTCCCAGGATAACCAAGGGTCAGAACATAAAGATGACTAGAGAAGCAACAGAATTCAGTGACTCTTGTCTCTTAATGAACAGATACAATTTCTGAAGAGAATGATTAACCTCTGGATCAAGTATCAATCAATGAAGATTGGAAGTTAGAGAGTAAATGATTTTGTGGTGGGATGACGGTGTCCATGAGCTTGCCCACAGGACTGACCCCAAGTCACCCTACTGAAGAGCGTCTTCAAGACACAGGTATGTGGTGGTGGCTACTTAACTTTCCTCTGCCTTGCTCAATCACATTCTCCTTCTGAGATTCAATACTTTCTGGTATTACTTCCAGGAGGGAAATAGTTCTAAAACCCTTTCATATCTGCTTTTATAGTGGGCTAAATGTTAATTGAGGGAATATTACACTATTCAGCTATTACAGGGACAATCTTGAATACAAAAATGATAGGCAAAATATTAAGCAATAACATATTTGTTTAGTTATGCAGCTTGAAATTATATATGTGTACACACACACACACACACACACACACACACACACACACACACATATATATATATATATATATATATATATACCACATAGCAGGTAGGAATACCCTAAGGCTTGGTATCCCATAGGTACTGACTGAGGTTTTAATGACCCCATGGATAGTACCATAATTCCACTGAGGAGGACCCCCATAATAAGGGAGTTTGGGTGAGGGGATAATAGTACATAACCTGAAATTATATATATACACATACATACATACATATATATACACACATACATACAGATATAGATATATATAGATATATATAGATATAGATATTGATATATAGATATATACAATGATTAACATAAGTTTCTAAAAATGGTCTTTCCTAACTTTTTAAATGTATTTATTTATTGTGCGTTTTTTAAAATAATGGTGTTAAACCATAGTGCAGGCAAATTATGCAGCTGATGTTGGTTTTGAGCTCAAGGCAATCCTCTTGTCTTAGCCTTCTGAATACTGAGACAATAGGCATGAAGTATGTTTTTCTTCTTTACAGTTTTAAAGATCATTCATGATCTGTTCAATTTTTTGTTATGCAAATGAAATGTAACTATTAAGATTTTTAGAAAATGTTTATACAGAAAGAGTCTTTTCCTAAATAATTGATTATATGTATTTAAATTGAGAAGTTTACATAAAGGTCTAGAACTGACTTTTTATCAGTTAGGGTATATTATAAGTTCAGTGCTAGCTCATTCTTGATTACCTCTCAAATATTTTATAGTCAAAATTTATAGGTGGAACTGTCTCGGTAGAAAAACAAGCTTTGCCCATCCTATCAGTACGAAAATGGACAAGTTACCTAATATCAGTAAAAATTAGTTTTCTCACATGTAGTAATATGGAAAAACAGTTAACTACAAAATGCCTTTTCCAAAATGTGTCACTAATATTGCATTAGATAATCTACACAAAGCTCTTAGTACAATACATCAGCTGATCTGAGTTAAGGATTTTCTGGAGTTGTCATTATTAATGCTGATATTTTCATTGCTTTCCTTTTAACTGTCAGATCCTCCATGGAAGAAGGTAGAGAAATACAGGAACAGAATAAAGGAACATGATAGATGGGATACAAAAATGAGTGCATCACAATTTCTTCCCTAAGGGCTCACAGACCAGTGGACACATAAATAAAATGATGAGACAAGTGACATAATACATAATTTACAGGGTATAAACTCCTAAAGGAAGAATGACTAGTGTTGTTTAAAAGAACTAGGGAGGTCTTTATAGATGAGCATGCATGCTGGAAGTAGATCATGCAAGCTCTTGGGAGTGATTCTGAAGAATGTGGACATTAGTCTGAAGTCAACATGAAGTATTTCAAATACTGTTAATTGTGAGAAAGAGAAGAACACATTCACAGATTCTTTCGGCAGCAGCCAGACAATACATTGAAGGTGGTAGAGAGGAGACACAGAAATATTAAGGATTGTAAGAGTTCTGGAAAAAATAAGTGAGAAAAAAAAGTGAGGATATGAATTTGATTTTTACTCTAAAGACATTCATCCTTTTGTAATGCTATTTAATCTGATTGGATTATATTTACCCATTCTACACATATGCTGTTTGGCAGACAATTATATTCACTATCACATGAAAGCATTGGATGTGAGGCATGTGAAGCAGATGGTCACCCTTCAGCATCATGAGGAGCATGGAAGCACAGCCAAGGCATTGCAGTTTCAGTCTAAAGTCAAGTTGTGGTGAGATTGGAAGTTTAAATTTGTTAAATAGGAATACACAACATGATTACGAGACTGTTTAATGACTAGGTAAGAGGGTTGGTGGCAGGGAATTTTCCTGGACTGTACAAGGCCCTAGGTTTAATCCCCATATTTGTGGAATGTAAAATGTTAAAAACTATGACAGCTAAGACAAACACAATTGGAGGTGCCTGATTACAAATCTATATGAGATATTTAAGTACAGGAAAATAAGACCAGGGGCTGGAGAGATGACTTAGCATTTAAGGCACTTGCATGCAAAGCCAAAGGACCTAGGTTTGTTTTCCCAAGACTCACATAAGCCACAGGAAGAAGTTTGTGCATGTGTCTGGAGTTTATTTGCAGTGGGTGGAGGCCCTGGACATGCCCATATTCTCCCTCTCTCTCTCTCTCTCTCTCTCTCTCTCTCTCCTCTTTCTCCCTCTTCTTTTCTCTCTGAAATAAATAAATAAAGCATTTAAAAAATCACAACAATTTAAATCATTTATCACTACAAGTTTATAGGGATGTATCTTGAATGCTTATAATTGTTATATTTCATTTTACTCTATTATCATTTTTTTCATGTAAATGCTTGTATAAAATTAAAAGGGTTTACATATGTTTCAAGGACATGACATTTCTTTTTCTAAATTGTGTTTTATATATGATTTCAGGTTATGTACTATTATCCCTTCACCCCAGCTCTCTTAAGATGGGGGTCTTCCTCAGTGGATTTATGGTACTATCCATGGGGTTTTTAAAACCTCAGTTATGAAGATGCGGCCTAGGTATCATGCCAAAGCAGCATGGGGGGACAAGCCAAAAAGAAAAAAAAAAAAAACAAAACAGCAAAATACACACTTTTACTAAAAAGTGAGGTGTATAGGAAATTGAAACAGCAGCAGAGAAATAGGAGAGATCCAGAGCATCCAGAGCTCTCAAGGCCTGGCAGAAGCACTTCCAGTGGAGCAGGTCTGTGTGCCAGACTGCAGCAGTGGCGCTGGGCTTGAGCCTCAGGAAAAGCCAGGCTAGGGGATTTTCCACTCTTACCAGAGCTCTCCACAAACTCAAGAAACGTGAAGGGAGAATGGCAGTGAACAAAGTTGGAGCAGACCACAAGGTAGAAGGACACGTGGAACAGCAGGCAAACTGAACAGCATTGGCTCCCTCCTCTTCCCCACCGCCAGTGCCCAGCCCTCGGCACAGAGCAGCGGTCGAGGGACCAGGCCATGCCTATGGAACTGACAGAGCACCAAAGAGGGACCCAATCAAGAGCACAGCTAAGACCAAAATCATCCCAAAAGGTAATTAGGGTTACACCAGGTCAGTACCTGCCTAATAAACCTAGTATATATGCCTGAATCAGAAGTGCTAATTGCACCTTCCATATCAGTATAAATTATATGTTAAAGTGGATGGCTGGTCAATTTTGCCATTTTTAAATAGGCTGTATTTTGGGCTTGCTATTTGTTGCTTCTTGAATTATAGTGGCTTTGTTTACTCTTCTGTTATACATAAGGGAAGGCTCTCAACTGGTCACAAGCTGACTTGGAACCCTCTACAGACCAGAAATCTTAACTGTCTTGTTGTCAGGATTAAGGGAGTGGGTGAGCCACAACACAGCCTAAGGAACAGATAGAGGATCTGGTTGTCATAATACCTACTCTTGGATAAATACTCTGAGCTGTCTTTCCTTGACAGTGTATATTGTTTAGTTAACTTTTAGAATCTGCCTGTATTTTGTTCTTCTTAGCCTACTTGAATACTCTTATACCAGGCACACCCAACACCTAGAGTCACTTTTGTACATACTTTTGTACTCTGAGAGTCTTCAGAGCCACACCTAGTGCCTTAAGCTCAACCCCTGAAGATATATAACAGATTGATTGATATATCTCATAACACTCAGCTGGAAAATCCAATCATTAAATAATCCAAGATGCAAAAATATATACATTATAACACAAGAAACACCAAAAATCAAGACAACATAAATCCATCAAAAATTAATGCATCAGAAATGACCTCTAGTGAGAATGAGTTAGAGGAAATGCCTGAGAAAGATTTCAAAAGAATGATTATAAATATGCTTAAAGAACTCAAGAAAGAATTCAAAGGAAGCAAAAAGGACACAGGACACCAATTTAATGAAATAAAAAGGTCAAAGTAGACATAAATAAGGAAATAGAAATAATAAAGAAAAAACAGAATTATTAGCAATAAAGAACACAGTTAATGAAATAAAAAAATAAAAAAAAAACTCTGTAGAAAATCTCACCAGTAGAATGGATGAAGGAGAGGACAGAATATCTAAGCTAAAAGACCAGGTGGCAGATCTAATACAGTCCAACAAAGAGAAAGACAAACTTATAGAAAAGTATGAATGGGAATTTCAAGATGTTCGGAACACTATGACAAGATCAAACATAAGAATTCAGGGCATAGTAGAAGGAGAAGAACTTCAGTCCAAAGACATAGTTGGCATCTTCAACAAAATCAAAGAAGAAAACTTCCCCCAAATTGGGAAAGAGGTGCCAATGCAGATGCAGGAAGCCTTTAAAGCACCAGCCAGACAAAAGATGAAAAGAACCTCTCCTTGCCATATTATAATCAGACTATCAAGCATCCAAACCAAAGAAAAAATATTGAAAGCAGTCAAAGAGAAAAATCAAGTTACTTACAAAGGCAAGCCTATCAGGATTATAGCAGATTACTCAAAACAAACTTTAAAAGCCAGAAGGGCGTGGAGTGATGTATTCCAAGTTCTGAAAGATAACAACTGTCAACCAAGGTTACTTCATCCTGCAAAGCTATCCATTAGATGGAGAAATAAGGACATTCCATGACAAAAGCAGGCTAAAGGACTATTTGAAGACAAAACCAGTTCTACAGAAAAAAACTTAAAAGAATCCTCCATGCTGAAGAAAAAGAAAAGCACACATATAAGGAACAAGGAAAAAACAAACAATATTCAAATACTACTTAACACAAGCGAGCAAAGGTAAAACCGGAAGAACTACAAACAAATGGCAAAAATGAATACACACCTTTCAATAATATCTCTTAATATAAATGGCCTCAATGCCCCAACCAAAAGACATAGGTTTGCTGACTGGGTTAAAAAGCAGTATTCTTCAACTTGTTGCCTCCAAGAAACCCACCTTTCTACAAAGGATGGACACTATCTTAGAGTGAAAGGTTGGAAAATGGTGTTTCAAGCAAATGGACCTAGAAAACAAGCAGGGGTTGCTATCCTAATATCTGATAAAGTAGACTTCAGTCTAACAATAGTTAAGAAAGATAAAGAAGGCCACTTTATATTGATTAAAGGCACCCTGCAAAAGGAGGACTTTACAAACCTAAACATATATGCACCTAACATAGGGGCACCCAAATTCATCAAACAAACGCTACTAGAACTAAGGTCACAGATAACACCAAACACAGTGGTGGTGGGTGACTTTAACACCCCAGTCTCTTCAATTGACAGGTCATCCCGGGAAAAAATAAACAGAGAGGCATCTGGACTAAATGAGGTCATAGAAGGAATAGACCTAACAGATATCTACAGGACATTTCATCCAAATGCTGCAGAATATACATTCTTTCAGCAGCAAATGGAACATTCATTAAAATAGACCATATATTAGGACACAAAGCAAATCTTTACAAATACAGGAAAATTGAAATATTTCCTTGCATTCTATCTGATCACAATGGGATCAAACTGAAAACCAATAGCAAGATAGGCCATAGAGCATACACAAAATCATGGAAATTAAAAAACACATTACTAAATGATGAATGGGTCAATGAAGAAATCAAGATGGAAATCAAAAAATTTATAGAGTCAAACGATAATGAGAACACAACATACCAAAATATCTGGGACACAATGAGGGCAGTCTTAAAGGTAAATCTATAGCTTTAAGTGCCTATATTAAGAAATTAGAAAGGTCACAAGTAAATGACCTAATGCTTAATCTTAAAGCCTTGGAAAAAGAAGAACAAGGCAAACCCCAAATCAGCAGACGGGAAAAAATAATAAAGATTAGGGCAGAAATTAATGAAATAGAAACTAAAAAAAAAAAAAAAAAATCCAAAGAATTAATGAAACAAAGAGTTGGTTCTTTGAAAGAATAAACAAGATTGATAAACCCTTAGCAAATCTGACCAAAAGAGAGAAGAGACACAAATTAATAAAATTAGAGATGAAAAAGGTGACATCACAACAGATGCCAGAGAAATTTAAAAAATCATAGGGACATATTATAAAAACATATACTCCACAAAGTATGAAAATCTGGAAGAAATGGATGATTTCCTTGATTTATATGACCTACCTAAATTAAATCAAGATGAGATTAATCACTTACATAGACCTATAACAAGCATGGAGATCAGAACAGTTATCAGAAATCTCCCAACTAAAATAAGCCCAGTCCCAGATGGATTCCCTGATGAATTTTACCAGACCTTCAAGGAAGCGCTAACACCATTTTTTCTTAAGCTTTTCCATAAAATAGAAAAAGAGGGAATCCTACCAAACTCCTTCTATGAAGCCAGCGTCACCCTGATACTAAAACTAGGCAAAGACAGAACAAAAAAAGAAAATTACAGACCAATCTCCCTAATGAACATAGATGCAAAAATTCTCAACAAAATATTGGCAAAGAGAATACAAGAATATATCAGAAATATCATTCACCATGACCAAGTAGGATTTGTCCCAGAGATGGAGAGATGATTCAATATAAGCAAATCTATAAATGCAATGCATTATATAAATGGATTGAAGAACAAAAATCACATGATCATCTCATTAGACACGGAGAAAGTGTTTGACACAATCCAACATCCCTTCATGCTAAAAGTCCTAAAGAGACTGGGAAGAGAAGGAACATATCTCTATATAATAAAGGCTATTTATGACAAGACTACAGCCAACATTATTACCAAATGGGGAAAATCTGGAAGCCTTTCCACTAAAATCAGGAACAAGACAAGGGTGTCCACTGTGCCCACTTTATTTAATATAGTACTGGAAATGTTAGCAATAGCAATAAGGCAAGAGACACACATAAAAGGGATACAAATTGGGAAGGAAGAAATCAAGTTATCATTATTTGCAGATGACATGATTCTATATATAAAGGACCCTAAAGACTCTACTAGCAAACTGTTAGAGTTGATCAAAACCTATAGCCATGTAGCAGGATACAAAATAAATACACAGAAATCAGTAGCCTTCATATATGCTACCAACAAACACACAGAGGATGAAATCAGAGAATCATCCCATTCACAATTGCATCAAAGAAAATGAAGTACCTTGGAATAAACATAACCAAGGAAGTAAAGGATCTCTACAATGAAAACTTTAAAACACTCAAGCAAGAAATTGAAGGTGACACTAGGAAGTGGAAAAATATCCCTTGTTCCTGGATTGGAAGAATCAATATTGTGAAAATGGAAATCTTACCAAAAGCAATATACACATTTAAAGCAATCCCCATTTAAATCCAAAGTCATTCCTCATGGAAATAGAAAAATCAATCCAAAAATTCATTTGGAATTACAAAACACCTCAAATATCTAAAATAATACTGCACAACAAAAATAAGGCTGGTGGTGTCACAATAGCTGATTTTAAACTATACTACAGAGCCATAGTAACAAAAGCAGCATGGTACTGGTACAAAAGCAGACATGTAGATCAATGGAACAGAATAGAGGACCCAGATGTAAGCCCAGGCATCTATAGCCACCTGATATTCAATAAAAATGCCAAAAATATTCATTGGAGAAAGACAGCCTCTTCAGCAAATGGTGTTGGGAAAACTGGATATGTACCTGTAGAAGGATGAAAATAAATTCTTCTGTCTCTCCATGCACAAGAATTAAGTCCAAATGGATTAACAACCTTAACATCAGACCTGATACTCTGGAACTGCTGGGGGACAAAGTAGGGCAAACCCTACTTTACTACTAATATGTTGAACATATTGGTCTTGGCAAAGACTTTCTGAGTAAAACCCCAATTTCTCTGGCAATAAAACCACAGATTTACCACTGGGACCTCATGAAATTATGAAGATGTTGTACTACAAAGGACACTGTGGATAAAGCAAAGAGGCAACCTACAGAATGGGAAAAAAATCTTCACCAGCTATATATCTGATAGAGGAATAATATCTAGGATATACAAAGAACTCAAAAAGTTAAATAATAAGAAATCAAACAAGCCAATTAAAAAATGGGCTGTGGAGCTAAATAGAGAGTTTTCAAAGGAAGAAATATAGATGGCATATAAGCATCTAAAAAAAAAGTTCTACATCCCTAGTCATTAGGGAAATTCAGATTAAAACTACATTGAGTTTCCACCTCACTCCTGTCAGATTCACTACCATCATGAAAACAAAGAATCATAAATGTTGGTGAGAATGTGGGAAAAGCGGAACCCTTCTACACTGATGGTGGGAATGCAATCTGGTCCAGCCATTGTGGAAATCAGTGTGGAGGTTCCTAAAACAGCTGAAGATTGATCTACCATATGACCCAGCTATAGCACTCCTAGGCATATATCCAAAGGACTCATCTCATTTCCTTAGAAGTACATGCTCAACCATGTTTATTGCTGCTCAATTTATAATAGTTTGGAAATGGAACCAGCCTAGATTTACCTCAACTGATGAGTGGATAATGAAGATATGGTATATTTATACAATGGGGTTCTACGCAGAGGTAAAGAAAAATGAAGTTATTAAATTTGCAGAAAAATGGATGGATCTGGAAAGGATTATACTAAGTGAGGTAACCCAGGCCCAGAAAGCCAAGTGCCACATGTTCTCTCTCATATGTGGATCCTAGCTACAGGTGATTGGGCTTCTGTGTGAGAAGGAAAAACTCAGTACCAGAGGCCAGTAAGCTAAAAAAAAAAAAAAAAAAAAGATACAAAGGAAAGAGACAGGAAGGGAGGAGGGTACTTAATAGGTTGGTATTGTATATATGTAAATAGAAGAATAGATTAATGGAGGTAAAAAGGCCCAAATTGAGGTCAGGGGAGGAGATTGAGTAAAGGAAAGGTGGAGGGAGGGCTTATCAAAATATAAGAGGATGCCAATAAATCATATGGAATCCTCCCATTTCGGACAATGGAACACTCAGGAGCCTTAGATAGTTGTTGAAAATTTTTCAGTGCCAGGGATGGGATGCCTCCTGTGAGTTATTGGCCAGGGAGGAACATGATGCCCCCAAAACATTATAGGCCATTGCTGAGGACCTTGGTTTCCCACCAGGAATAGATGGTAAGACCCTATTGCTGAAGACTCCACATTCTTGGGCTGCAAGGCCACTGAGAAATCCTGCTGGAAGTGAGCTGATAACCTTCTCCATGTAGACCAGCTGACAGAAAGCTGGGAGAAGCCATTATACATGCAGTTCAATGGGAGAAAGATGCACCACCAGGGAAGTTACTCAGCAGTGGACACTGCAAGCCTTATAATTGGCCAGCTAGGCCAAATGAGCCAACGGGTGCAATAGTGGTACATCTGTCGTGGTGGAAACCAACTGCCCTCCAATTGGACTGGAGGCTCACTCCAAGGGAGGGAATATATCCCTGATTCTGTAAAGTTAAAACAGGGGTAGTCATGAGCCCTAGGGTTGTAACATCTGCTGATGTCTGGATAAGTGTATAGTCTATGCTTATCAAACTGCCCAGCAAGCACTTCTCTTAATATTCATACCCTTATATTAATGCTACTCTCACTTTGGATAGAGAATCTTCTCTTTCCAGATGCAGTGACCTTGGGACAACTCAGAAGATATCATGGTGCTGGAAAGAAGTAACTAGATTACCGAGTAACTTCTTGATCACACCTTCCAAGGCTCAGGGTCTAATGAGGAAGAGGTGGCAGAAGGAATGTAAGAGCCAAAGGAAGGGTTGGACTCCTTACAACGTGCTTCATCCAGACAAAAAATTGGCCTCTATATCCATGACCTCATAGTGCCTGACAATACCTACACAAGACCATCATAAGAGGAGGGAAGGATCATGGCATCCAAATAAAGGAGAGGCTTATTGAGATGGGGAGCAGATGTGATGGAAAAGGGAATTTCAAAGAGGAAAAGGGGGGGGGTTGTTACCATAGGATCTTTTTTATAATCATGGATAACTTTTAATAAAATTGAGACAAAAAAACTCAGCTACTACCTATGGGATAGCAGGGTACCAAGCCTTAGGGTATTCCTACCTGCTATGTGGTTCTTACAATCTTTACATCCCCTCTTTCACAATATTCCCTGAGCCATGGCAGGTCTGTTGCAAGTCTGATTTGGTCTTGAATGTTTTTGTTTGGTTTTGTTTTTGTTCTTGATTTTTTTGAGGTAGGGTCTCACTCTAGCCCAGGCTGACCTAGAATTCACTATGGAGTCTCAGGGTGGCCTTGAACTCACAGTGATCCTCCTACGTCTGCCTCCTGAGTGTTGTGAATAAAGGTTTGTGCCACCATGCCCGGTTAAGTTATTTGTAGTCTCTGTATTTCTGCTTGAATAGATTTTGATTTTTCTACATATTTATTGCTATCAACCTAGGGCTGGTAGTCAGGCTAGTAATAAGAGCAGTAATCATGATGTCGCTTCCTCTGCAATTTCTCCTGGGCCATACAAGCAGTACAAACTTGTGCAATAGTGGTATGTAGAATCTACAGGTACTTAACTGTTCTCTAATTACACACAAGGCCTTCTCAGAAGGAGGGAACTCATATCTGGTACTGGAAACAAGTCAAAGTCCCATGGTCAAGAAAGAGTGAGCTGAGCAACCAAAAAATCTTGTAGACAATTTTGCATAATCATTTAACTCAAATTGCTCTCATTGTTTGTTGGAGAATCTGGTTTATTTGATAGATGGCAGAGAAAATGGAGAGGAGTCAACATCCATCAATAAGACCAAAAGACTGCTTACCATGAGACTTTCCACCTCTACCACATCTACCAGGGATAGGGCATTACTTTGTTGAACAATTTATATACTTGAATGAAACATTCATGTTTTTCTAATTTTAACATATCAGGAAGACAAAATAAATAGCTTAAATTCCAATAAATTAACTTGAGAGAAATGTCAAATTAGAAAGACATTTAAAAAGTTGAAACTTTAGTGTGCAAGCATTTTGCTAAGCCTTTCACATTAATGAAAATAAACTTTAATCGAAAACAACATTTTTTCATGTTTTCTCAAAACAGAATATCCAATATGTGAAATATATTAGATGGCTTCTCTGCTGAACTGAGATTTTTGAATTTATAATTGGTGTGACAGCATTGTTTATACTAAAACATACTTAAGAAGATCAACCTGTTCATTACACCCCTTTATTATTTCACTGTTTTCACAAAGTAAGTATTTCATTAATAATAGACAGACATCAAAATGTATTTGAATTGCAAATATATGAAGTAAGTACCAGGCATAATAGTATTTCATTTTTTCTCAAAATATATGAACATATCAAATTTATATTGTGGGTGCTTAAGTAAAATGCCATTAGAGGATCTTAACATCTACATGGTCACCTTGCTTCTATGTAAACATCCTTCTCTTACCAATAGTTGTACATCTTATTTTGGAAACAATGTCAACGTCTTCCCTCAACAATAAAACTAAAAAGGTAAGAAAGCATTTTTTCTTTTCTTTTTTTTTTTTTTTTTCAAAGTAGGGTCTCACTCTAGCTCAGGCTGACCTGGAATTCACTATGGAGACTCAAGGAGGCCTCGAACTCATGGTGATCCTCCTACTTCTGCCTCCCTCCCAAGTGCTGGGATTAAAGTCGTGCGCCACCACACCCGGCTTTTTTAAATTTTTTCTTTGTTTATTTATTTGAGAGTGACAGAGAGAGAAAGGGGAGAGAGAGAGAGAGAGAGAGAAAGAGAGAGAGAGAGAGAGAGGGAGGGAGAGAATGGGCGCGCCAGGGCTACCAGCCACTGCAAACGAACTCCGGATGCATGTGCCCCCTTGTGCATCTGGTTAATGTGGGTCCTGGAGAATTGAGCCTTGAACCGGGGTCTTTAGGGTTCACAGGCAAGTGTTTAACCGCTAAGCCATCTCTCCAGCCCAAGAAAGCATTTTGCATAAGAGTTGTATAGCAAATTTCTCCATATGGAAATATGCTGTCATGAAGGAAGGAAGGAGGCTCAGAAGGCTGAAGAGACCAAATCTGGGAAAAATGAAATTTAAAAGCCACAGACCAGGGGCTAGAGAGATGACTCAGTGTTAAAGGTGCTTGCTAGCAAAGCCTAATAGCCCTTCATTTGGTGGATTGCCCATTACCCATGCAAAGGCAGTTGCATAAAGTAGCACATACATCTAATGTTTGTTTGCAGTGATGGGAGGCCCTGGTGAACCTATTCTTATTCTGTGTCTGCCTGTACTCTCAGTTTTCCTCTCTCAAATAAATACATAAACTATTTTTAAAAGGTCACATAACCACCCTCCACTCTGAGTAGTAAACAACTGTTGAAAGGCAGACTGATCACTGTTGTGTAGTGATTTTCTCTGATTGAAACATGCTTTTTGATGGTCAACACTTCTGGGGAAAAAGGTTCCAAGACACAAACCTAAAGTTATATAAACTGTCAACAACTGCTTATGGTGATACTCTCTAACCAGCCAAGCTGCCTGCAGATCCTGCAGTATGCTCTAGGGGTACAGCTTTCCTGAGTCATTCCCTAAGCCTAAGATTTTCAGTGGTGCAGCTACTTTTGGGTCACACATACTCCTGTAAGGAAGCCCTCATCCTGTTCTGAAAGTAACCCAATGAACTCATCGGTTCACTAAAACTGGTTTTGGTGCAATCATGCTTTGTTATGTCTTCTGTGCATATCTAGGGTGAAGAGACATGTGTTCTAGTTTCCCAGAATAAAAATTTCACATAACAAGAGTATTAGCTTATGAAAATACCGTTTTATTTCTTTGTTGTTGTTGGTTTCTATGTGAAACAGTATCCATCAGGATGTGATACTGTAATAATCATCTGCAAATCTCATTGTTTAAAGTAATATATGTTTAAGTAATAAGTATTCTCTTTCTCACTTTGGTTGCCTACCCAAATCTAGTTCATAGGAAGGAGCGTATTAAAACATTAAAAACATCCAAAATCTTGACTATTATAAATCACAGTATAAGTGTAATATTTTGGGGTAGGTACCCTAGCTTTATCCTATTTCTCCTTCAATATCACATGTAAATGAGTACATGGATGAATATTAAGCTGGTAAATTAAGTTTCCTTTCTTGGACTGACAAACAGTTTTTGTGCTTACAGCTTGATGGTCAATACCAATCACATGTTACAGAGGTCTGAGAAATACATTCTTACTTGGTTCAATGGAAATATGATTAGAAATATTTGACAAATAATGCTAATAAACACTAGTATTTTAGCCTTCTGTCTTCTTTCAAATTAATAAAAAGAAAAGAAATACTGATTAGGTTATATTTAAAGAAAAAAATTGATTCTTTGTGGACAAAAAAAAAATGTATGCTATTTAGGGTCCTACATCTCCTTCAGAGAAGCAAAACAACAGATGATTATTTTGGAACTGAAATCCCATTTAAGAAATCATCTAGTTCAGCCCTCACTTAATTGAGAATTAAGAGCTTAGAATTTTAGTGTTGGAGAGATGGCTTAGCTGTTAAGGTATTTCCTGCAATGTCAAAGGATCCTGGTTTGGCTCTCCAGGACCCACATAAGACAGGTGCACAAGAGGGCATATGCCTCTGGAGTTCGTTTGCAGTGGCCAGGGGCCCTGGTGCACCCATTCTCTCTCTCTCTCTCTCTCTGTGTGTGTGTGTGTGTGTCTTTGCTTCTTTCTCTCTCTCAAATAAATAAATAAGTAAATAAATAACTAAAATATTTTTTAAAAAGAGCTTAGCACTTTAGACTTGAATGGAATTTATTTTACAGTTAAATTGGCCAAACATTGAATGGAGAGAGATGTAATAAAATGACAAAGCACAGTTTCTGACTTTAGAAGTGTACAATGTTTTCAAAAGTATTTATAGCTCACATTGCATGATGACAAAAGTAAAGAATGAGAATCCATTATCCTCTATTTTTAATTATCATTACCCTCTTAAAACACCTTGCAATATTAATTAAAAATATATAAGTATATTTAAGGAGGGACAGATAATTCCTTCATTATATAAAATATCAAAAACTTATGAGATCCAAAGAGAAACCAGGCCTTTAATTTATGATATGAACCATAAAGTATATATTCTACTATCCATAATTACATTTGTAAATAAGTCATTCAATAATATATATTAGTAATGCCAATAATAACAAAGGTATTTAAAACCATCTAATTTAGAGAACTCAAAATAAATGAACTCATCACTTCCTGCTTATTTTTATGGCATATGAAGGACAGTAAAGATTATGTTCCAAATGAACTATTTGTCTCACACATGCACATCACACTCATGGTTCTCATATCAGCACCTCACCCATGTATTGTTATCCATGATGCCTTTTCTGATAAAATATTCTGAAGATGCAGCATTATTGTAAATTTTTAATTATATTAATATACTTTAGATTAAAGCAAATTTATATATGTATATAGAGACACACATACATATTAAATATATGTAAATGTATATGCATTTATGAAATTTGTGCCACGTGAAAGATTTCATTACCATAGTATATGTTTCAAAAATTATTGCATAGTGTTTTTATAAAAAAAAAACAGATAAGCATATTTTAGGCTTCCTTTTGGGTCTAGATCATAAATATGTACAATTTTCCATCATTTTGGAATAATCCTGGAAATTCCTTTAATGAAAGTGAATGTTATTTCAGTTCCCAGCAGTTTCACTGAGGTATGTATAGGCAGAAAATGAATGCAGAATTCTGTAATTTGTTTAGCTTCATGATTACAGCAAACAAGTAGTATTTTAGATTCATTTATTAGTACCAATGTCAGCAACTTAAACTCCAAATTAGCTAAGTAGCTTTTGCCTCTTACTCTTTGAAAAGTGTCTTCTTGATAGATAGAACAGGGTTTTTGAATTTTGTAGAATTCAAAATTTCCTCAACCAGATTATGGGAAAAGCTGGTAGCATTGGAATTGGCATGTTTGTTAGATTTTCTTCTTTGTCACAAAATACTTGAGGATAAATGATGAGAAAAGGTCTACTTTGGCTCACTATGTCAGCCCATAGTTGCATGACTTTGGGCCTATAGCATCCTAATGCATGGTGGAAACATGTGGTGAAGGAGTCAGCCAGGGAGCAAAGAGAGAGCTTGGCTGAAGTCCCCCACAGCTCTGTTAAGGCCACTCCTTCAATGACCCAACTTCCTTTTGATAGGTTCTATCTCTCAAAGTTTTCATCACCACCCAGTAGTATCACAGGTTGGCCAACAAGACTTTAGTATGTGGATCTTGGGCATCTTTTGAGATTCAAACTATAACACTTGCAAGGCATTAAAAAAAAATGGTAAGGGGATTAGACACTAAGAAAGTTTGTAAGGGTTATCTCATTTGTCTGGTGCTAACTTACTCTCTGTTCAAGAATCTGCTTCACTTTTTCAGATAGATGTAGATCTTAAGGATAGAGCCACCCCATCATACCTCAAAAGGGCCCTGGCTGAAACTAAGAACAATTGGCGAAACAAGCAAGGGTGCTGTTTTCCTGATGAACCAGGTACCAGCACAAGGGTGAAGGAGATCAACACAGAGAAAAATCAACTCCTACCAAATCAGAGATCCAGATACCCAGAGGCCCCCAACACCTCATCACTGAAGCAGACCAAAAATGAACCCAACATGGCTCAGAAGTTTTGTGGAAGAGGGGGCGGAAAGAATGTCAGAGCCTCATGCTGGGTCATAATCCACAGCGACATTTATCCTACCAAAAGAGCTCCAGAAGGAAAGACATAATTCAAATCAGAGCAGAAGTTAATGAATAGGAAACTAAGAAAACAATTAAGACAATTGACAAAACAAAGAGCTGGTTCTTTGAAAAAATAAACAAGATTGACAAACCCCTGGCAAATTTGAAAAAACAAAAAAAAAAAAAAAAAAAAAGGATGCTTCAATTAACAAAAATCAAAATGAAAAAGGAGAGATCACAACAGACATAAGTGAAATTGGGAGAATCATCAGGACTTATTTCAAAAACATCTACTCCACAAAACTGGATAATCTATAGTAGATGGATAAATTTCTGGATGCATACCATCTATCAAAGCTAAACTCAGGGCAGATTAATCTACTCAATGAACCCCTTACACTCATGGAGATAGAAAAAATTTTTTAAAAAGCCTCCCAAAATGAAGAGTCCAGGACCAGATGGCTTCTCAGCTGATTTCTATCAAACATTCATGGAAGAAATCAAACCCATCTTCCTACAATTATGTACACAATTAGAGAACAGGGAAAGCTACCCAACTCCTTTTATGAAGCTAGTATCACCCTAATTCCAGACCCAGGCAGAGATGCAACAAGAAAACTATTGAGGTCTTTGATCCATTTGGACTTGAGTGTAGTGGATGGCGAAATGTGTGCATAAAGATTCAAGTTCCTGCACATGATTAACCACTGAGTCCAGCAACATTTGTTGAAGATGCTGTCTTTTCTCAGCCTATATTGTTAGGGCCTTTGTCGAATATCAAGTAGCTATAGTTGCTTTACCCAAAGTCTGGGTCCTCAAGCATATTCCACTGGTCTGTACTCCTGTTTTTATGCCAGTACCATGCTCTTCTTATTACTATGGCTGTGTAATATAGCTTTAGATCAGGTATGGTGATATCTCCAGAGGTATTTCTTTTTCTGAGTATATGTTTGGATATGCAAGGCCTACTGCCTTTCAATATGAAATTTGAGATCATTTATTTCTATCTCTGATAAGAACACTGTAGGGATATTATTTGGAATTACATTAAACCTGTATATTGCCTTTGGTAGGATTACCATTTTCACAATGTAAATTTTACCTATCCAGGAGCATGGGAGATCTTTCCATTTTCTCAAGTCCTCCTCAATTTCTTTTTTGAGTGTTTTTATGTTTTTGTTGTATAAATCTTTCACTTCCTTGGTTAACATTATTCTAAGGTATTTTATTTTGTTGCTATTGAAAATGGGACCATGTCCCTTATTTCTTTCTCTGTATCTCTATCATTTGCATGCAGAAAGGCTACTGAGTTTTGTACATTGATTTTGTATCCTGCTGCTTTGCTATATGAGTTAATCACCTTCAGGAATTTTGGGATGGAATCTCTTGGGTCTCTTACAATACACAATCATGCCATCAGCAAATAGAGCTAGCTTAAATCCTCCTTTCTAAATTATATTCCTTTTATTTCATTCTCCTGTCTAATTGCTTGAGCTAGGACTTCCAGTACTACATTGAAAAGCAGAGGTGAGAGTGGACAACCCTGTCTTGTTCCTGACCTTAATGGGAATTCCTCCAGTCTCTCTCCATTAAGTATTATTTGGGCCTTAGGAGCTTTGTATATTTATTTATTATGTTTAGATGTGAACCAAATATGCCAATTCTCTCCAGTGTTTTGAACATGAAGTGATGTTGTACCTTGTCAAAGGCCTTTTCTGCATCTATTGAAATGATCATGTAGTTTTTGTATTTAACCTTGTATATGTGGTATATTACATTAACTGATTTCTATATGTTGAACCACCCTGTGTTCCTGTGATGAATCCCATTTGGTCGAGGTGGATAATGCTTTGATGTGTTCTTGGTTTTGTATTGTGAGGATTTTCTTCAGGATCTTTGCATCTCAGTTCTTCAGGGAAATAGGCCATTAGTTTTCTTTTCTTGTGGCATCTATGTCTGGTTTTGGAATTAGGGTGATACTTGACTAGTACTGGAATAAAATTTAAGAAGTGCCATGATATAGGAATTGGAAAAGACTTCCTGAACAAAACCCTAGTACCTCACTATCTTAAACAGTCACTCAACCAATGGTATCTCATGAAGCTGAGGAGTTTCTTTACATACAAGCATACAAAAAGCAAAGCCAATAGATAACCCACAGAATGGGAGAAAATATTTGCTGGTTATCCAACCAACAGAAGTCTAATTTCTAGAATCTACAAAGAACTCAAAAATCTAAACATTAAAAAGTCAAACACCCCACTCACAAAATGGGGCAAAGAGCTGAACAGGCAGTTAACAGAAGAAGAAATACAAATGGCAAACACACACTTAAGAAATGTTTATCATCCCTAATCATCAGAGAAATGCAAATTAAAACAACTATGAGATTCTACCTTACCCCAATGAAGATAGCAAACAAAGAAACAAAGAATCAAATGAAAATAAATGGTGGCAAGGATGTGGAGAAATAGAAACATTTATCCACTGTTGGTGGCAATGTAAGATGGTACAACCACTTTGGAAAGCAATATGGAGACTCCTGAAAAAGCTGACTATGAGATAGCAGCAGACCTATTTATTCCCTTAATGGGCATCTACCCCAAAACCTTCAAACCACATGCCATAGAGATTTGCTCAACCATGTTTGTAGTGGCTCAATCCATAATAGCTAAGAGCTGGAATCAACCCAGATGTCCATCACTAGAAGAATGGATAACTAAGATGTGGTATATCAACACAATGGGATTCTATACAGCTGTAAGAAAAAATGATACAAAGAAATTTGAGGAAAAAGGGTTGAACCTGGAACAGATCATTCTCAGTGAATGTACTTAATCACAGAAAAAAAGTCACATATTCTCACTCATCTACAGCACCTAACCTGAATACACCCAAGATGCCATACATACCCAGCAAGCATCTCATGGACTAGACATTAGGATGGGTGGAGAGGGAGGGGAGGGCAGTTGAGGGATGGGAAACACAAAAGGCAATGGTACCATAAAATTCTACTCCCTAAAAGGCAGACCAAATGGTTGAACCTTAACCAGGCCCTTAGAGGGAACACTTGAGCTACAAGACACTGGAGGGTATGATGAAGACCAACATTAATCTTCTACAGCTTCCCTCCCTCCCTCTCCCCCCACTCTCTCTCTCTTTATCTTTCTCTTCTCTCTAATTCTTGTATATTAGTTAACCTTTTCTTCCTTTTCTTAATGGGCACTGACCTGTTACTCCCAGTACCAGCATGTGGCTATCATCCACAATGAGCTTTTGAAACTTAGAGACCTACAAGGTTTCCTAAAAGAAAGACAGATTTCTGTCTGAGCACTTGATGACCCATCAAACGTTACTGATAAGACACTACTGGTGAAGACACCTTTTGTAATTGAAACATAAAATGGAATGGCATGGTTGCAAGCTGGAAGAGAGTCAGTCCCCAGAGAGTCAGTGCATCTAGTCCCAGAAGGTGGTACATGGGTGACAGGGGGAAAATGACCTGTATCTAACCAGGCAAGTCATGGTCTAACCTACTTAGCAGCAAATAACCTGTTGTGATGCCCACAAAAGTGCAATAATGTCACACAGACATGGTGGGGAACCAATTGCTCTTGATTCTGCTAACTAATCTCCTCAGTGGTATAAGACCCATAGCTGGACCTGAGAAATAAGTCAGAACCATATCCAAACATAAGCCCACTCTCCAATATGAAGCTATCATCAATCATGGGTACAACAGAGCCTACACCTATTAAATTCTCTATAAAAAATGTAAGCATTATCTCATTTGTCCTGGTGCTGACTTACTCTTCATTGGAGAAACTGATTCTCTTTTTCAGGTAGATGTAGATCCTAAGGAGAGAGCCACCACATCATACCTCAAAAGGGCCCCGGCTGAAACTAAGGAACACTGGAGAAACAAGCAAGGGTGCTGTTTTCCTGATGAACCAGATACCAGTACAAGGGGGAAGGAGAGCAACACAGAGAAAAATCAACTCCTACCAAATCAGAGAGCCAGAGCCTCTGAGGCCCCCAACATCTCATCACTGAAGCAGACCAAAAATGAACCCAACATAGCTCGGGGAAATTTTGCCGAAGAGGGGTCAGAAAGAATGTCAAAGCCACATGTTGGGTCATGATATGCAGAGACACTTATCCTATCCATAACTGAGGGCTAACTCCACAATGCATGATCCATATACCTCAACAAGGTGGGGACAAGGAGAGGGAGTAAGTCACAGATGAGCCTAATAATGGTACCAAACTGACTGTATTAATGAAAAAGAAAAGAAAAGAAAAAAGAAAACCAACTACCAGCCTATTTCCCTGATGAACATAGATGCAAAGTTCCTGAACAAAATCCTTGCAATCTGAATCCATCAACACATCAAAAGCATTATACACCTTGACCAAGTGGGATTCATCCCAGGAACACAGGGGTGGTTCAACATACAGAAATCTTTCAATGAAATACACATCATAAACAAGGTTAAACACAAAAACAACATGATCATTTTGATAGATGCAGAAAAGGCCTTTGACAAGATACAACATCACTTCATGATCAAAACACTGGAGAGAGTTGGCATGGTTGGTTCATATCTAAACATAATAAAGGCAATATACAAAGCTCCTAAGGCCCAAATAATACTTAATGGAGAGAAACTGGAGGAATTCCCATAAAGATCAGGAACAAGACAGGGTTGTCCACACTCACCTCTGCTTTTCAATGTAGGACTGGAAGTCCTAGCTCAACCAATTAGACAGGAAAAGGAAATAAAAGGGATACAATTTGGAAAGGAAGAAGTTAGGTTAGCTCTATTTGCTGATGACATGATTGTATATGTAACAGACCCGAGAGACACCATCCCAAAACTCCTGAAGGTGATGAACTCCTATAGCAAAGTAGCAGGATACAAAATCAATGCACAAAAATCAGTAGCCTTTCTATATGAAAATGACAAAGATACCGAGAAAAAATAAGGGACATGGTCCCATTTTCAATAGCAACAACAACAACAACAAAATACCTTGAAATAACATTAATCAAGGAAGTGAAAGATCTATACAACAAAAACTTAAAAATACTCAAAAAGAAATTGAGGTGGATTTGAGAAAATGGTAAGACCTCCCTTGCTCCTGGATAGGCAGAATTAAGATTGTGAAAATGGCAATCTTACTAAAGGCAATATACAGATTCAATACAATTCCAATCAAAATCCCAACAGTGTTCTTCACAGAGATAAAAAAATGATCTTAAATTTTATATGGAAAGGCAGAAGGCCTCGCATATCCAAACATATACTCAGCAAAAGAAATACCTCTGGAGGTATCATCATACTTGATCTAAAGCTATGTTACACAGCAATAGTAATAAAAACATCGTGGTACTGGCATAAAAATAGGACTACAGACCAATGGAATATGCTTGAGGACACAGACTTTGTGTCAAGCAACTATAGCTACCTGATATTTGGCAAAGGCCCTAACAATGTAGGCTGAAAAAAGACAGCATCTTCAACAAATGGTGCTGGACAAACTGGATAACCATATGCAGGCAATTGAGTCTTGATGCACACATTTTGCCATCCTCTACGCTGAAGTCCAAATGGATCAAAAACTTCAATATAAGGCCAGAAACTCGTCTACTACTGGATGAAAATATAGGAAGTACTTTACATGATATAAGAATGAAAAAAGACATCCTAAACAAAGCCCCAGTAGCTCACAATCTTAAATGGCTACTCAACCAATGGGATTGCATGAAGCTGAAGAGTTTCTTTACATACAAGCATACAATAAACAAAACCAATAGATTACCCAGAGAATGGGAGAAAATATTTGCTGGTTATCCAACCGATAGAGGCCTAATCTCTAGAGTCTACAAAGAACTCAAAAATCTAAACAGTAAAAAGTCAAACACCCCACTCACAAAATGGGGCAAAGAGCTGCACAGGCAGTTAACAGAAGAAGAAATACAAATGGCAAACACACACTTAAGAAATGTTTATTATCCCTAATCATCAGAGAAATGCAAATTAAAACAAGTATAAAATTCCATCTTACCCCAATAAGGATAGCAAACAAACAAACAAAAAATCAAATGAAAATAAATGCTGGCAAGGATATGGAGAAGTAGGAACACTCATCTACTGTTGGTGGGAATGTAAGATGGTACAACCACTGTGAAAAGCAATATGGAGACTCCTGAAAAGGCTAACTATAGAGATACAAGCAGACCCAGTTATTCCCTTACTGGGCATCTATCCCAAAACCTTCACACCACAGGCCAGAGAGTTTTGCTCAACCAGTTTGTAGTGGCTCAATTCATAGTAGCTAAAAGCTGGAATCAACACAGATGTCCATCACTAGAAGAATGGATAACTAAGATGTGGTATCTACACAATGAAATTCTATACAGTAGTAAGAAAAAAATGACACAATGAAATTTGAGGAAAAATGGCTGAACCTGGAACAGATCATTCTCAGCGAACTTACCCAATCACAGAAAAGAAAAAAAAAAAAAAATAGCCACATAGTCGTACTCATCTACAGCACCTAACCTGAATATAGCCAAGGTGCCTTGCATATCCAGCATGCATTTCATGGAGTAGTCAATAGGAGGGTTGTGGATGGAGGGGAGGGCAACGGAGGGGGTGGGAAACACAGATCTAGATCCAAAAGGCAATGGTTCCATAAAATTCTACATCCTAAAAGGCAGACCAAATGGCTGAACCTTCACCAGGCCCTTAGAGGGAATACCTGAGCCACAAGACACTGCAGAGTGTATGATGAACACTGACATTAATCTCCTATAGACTCTCTCTCACTCTCGCTTTCTCCTTTCTCTCTAACTCTTTTATATTAGTTATCTTTTTCTTCCTTTTCTTCATGGGCTCTGACCTGTAAATTCTGGTACCTGTATGTGGCTATCATCCACAATGAGCTTTTGATCAGAGAGAACTATAGCGTTTCCTAAAGGAAAGACAGAATTTTGTCAGAGAATTTGATTACCCACCAAAGGCTAGTGATAAGACACCTTTGAAGACACCTTTGCTGGTTGACATGTAAAATGGAATGGCATGGCTGGAAGCTGGAAGAGAATCAGTCCCTAGACAGTCAGTGTGTCTAGTGCCTGAAGGTGCTACATGGAAAACTGCAGAAAAATGATCAATATTGGTCCAAGAAACTCATGGTCTAACTTACTTAGCAGCAAATAACCTGTTGTGATGCCCACAAATGTGCCATAGTGGCACACAGCCATGGTGGGGAACCAACTGCTCTTGATTCTGCTAACTAATCCCCTCACTGGTAGGGAACCCATAGCTGGAGCTGGGAAACATGTCAGAACCATATCCAAACATAATCCCACTCTCCATTATCAAGCTACCACCAATCTTGGGCTACAAGAGGCCCTACACCTATTACATTCTCTAAAAAAAAAAAAAAGTAAGTGAAGTAAGGGTTGTCTCAATTGTCTGTTGCTAACTTACTCTCCCTTGGAGACTCTGTTTCTCTTTTTCAGATATATGTAGATCCTAAGGAGAGTACCACCCCTTCATACTGCAAAAGGGCCCCAGCTGAAACTAAGAAAAATTGGCGATACAAGCAAGGGTGCTGTTTTCCTGAGGTACCGGATGCCAGCACAAGGGTGAAGGAGATCCACACAGAGAAAAATCAACTCCTACCAAATCAGAGATCCAGAGACCCAGAAGCCCCCAACACCCTATCACTGAAGCAGACCAAAAATAAACCCAACATGGCTCAGGGAAAATTTGCGGAAGAGGGGTTGAAAAGAATGTCAGAGCCTAATGCTTGGTCATAATACGCAGAGACATTTATCCTACCCATAACTGTGGGCTAAATCCAGAATGCATGACCCATATACCTCAAGAAGGAGGGGTCATGGGAATGGGGTAGGTCATGGATGAGCCTAATAATGGTACCATACTGTTTGTATTCATTGAGTCCCATACTAATTAATAAAAAAAAAATAAAAATAAATAAAGTTGGATAATACATTTGATGTGTTGTTTAATTTGGTTTGTGAGGGTTTTGTTCAGGATCCTTTCATCTAAATTCATCAGAGATACAGGCCTATCATTTTCCTCTTTTCTTGGATCTCTGTCAGGTTTTGGTATTAGGGCAAGGCTAGCTTCATAAAAGTAGTTTGGGAAAATTCTCTATTCTCTATTTATGTGAAACAGCTTGAGAAAAATTGGTTCAAATCTTCAATGAATGTTTGATAGAATTAAACTAAGAACCAAGCTGGTTGTGGAGTTTTCTTTTTGTGGGGGGTTTGATTTGATGAATGTGATAGGTTTGGTTAGGAGATTAGTCTGCTCTGAGTTTAGTTTTGGTAGGTGATATGTGTCTAGGAATTCAACCATTTCTACCAGATTATCCAGTTGATGTCTGTTGTGACTTCCTGCTTTTCATTTCTGATTTTGTTAATTTGACATCTCATTTTTTTTGTTTGAAAACATTGGCCAACAGCTTATCAATCTGGCATATTTTTCCAAACAGGCAGCTCATTGTTTCACCAGTTTTCTTAATTTCTTGTTTGGTTTCTAGTTCATTAATTTATGCTCTGATGTTGATTGTTTCTTTGTGTCTGGAGCTCTTATAATTGTATTCTTGTATTTCTAATACCTTTAGGTGGATGGTTGGGTTACTAAATTGGGATTTCTATGTCTTTGATATGAAAGCATTTAGTGCTATGAATTTTCCCCTTAGAACTGCCTTCATTCTGTCCTATACATTTTGGTAGGTTGTGTCTTATTATCATTCACTTCCATAAATTTTAAAATTTCTTTTATAATTTCTTCCACAACCCATTCATTGTTCAACAGCATGTTGTTCAGGATCCAGAAGCTGGTGGAATTCCTGATATGTCTCTATTTAATTTCTAGCTTTAAAGCATTGTGCTCTGATATGATGCAGGAAGTTACATCGATTTTCCTCAATTTATGGAGGCATGCTCTATGGCCTACTATATATTATATTTTGGGGAAGGTTTTTTTGTGTGTTGCTGAGAGTAATGTGCATTCTTTAAAATTGGGGTAAAAAAATTTCTGCAGATGTCCATTAGGTCTAGTTGATCTATGGTGTGGATGAGCTTTATTATTTTCCTGTTGATTTTCTTGGGTAATATGCTTATTGATGACAGTAGAGTACTGAAGGACCCAAGTATTATGGCATTGGTGTTAATTTCTCTCCTGTTGTCAAGTAAATTTTGTTAAATAAACTGTGTTACACCTTTGGTCCATATATATTTATGATTGTGATATCCTCATGGTGTATCATTCCCTTTATGAGTAAGAAGTGTCTTTCTTTGTCATTTTTTATTCCTTTTGGCTTGAATGTATTTTATCATATATTAATACAGCAACAAAACTTTTTTATTTCCATTTGCTTAGAATATCATTTTTTTTAGCCTTTCACCTTGAGGAAGTGTCTGTCTTTAGTGGTGAGGTGGGTTTATTAAAGACAGCAAATCAAAGGGTCCATTTTTCTGATCCATCATTTTCACTTGTATCTTGATGGGTGAGTTAAAATTATTAATATTTATGATTATATCTGTGAGTTTTATTTTAATCCCTGTTGTGATAGGATGCTTTACAGGGTTTGATACTTTTCTGAGCTTTGTACTTTTTGGATCCTGGTCTAGTTTTGACTATTGTGATCTTCTTATAGGCTCTTGGGACTGGTTGTTTAACTCTTCTGTGTGGAGTAGTCCCTCAAGTATTCTCTGTAGATTTGGTTTTGTGTTTGTATAATCATAGAGTTTCTTTTTCTCATGGAAAGTTTTGTTTCGCCATCTATTATAAGGGATACTTTTACTGGGTACAGTAGCTTGGGTTGTTAGCCATTGTTTTTTAGATTTTGAAATGTTCCATTCCAGGCCCTTCTGGCATTCAGGATTTCCACTGAGAAATCTGAGAAATTCTGATGGATTTGCCTTTGTACATAGTTGTTTCTGTCTTTATGCTTTTATTACACTTTGCTTTCGTTGTTGAGAGATTTAACTGTGATATTCCTTGGAGAGTTTATTTTTTGGTCCTGTCTAGTATTCTGTGAGCTTCTTGTATATTGATGAGCTTCTTTTTTTGTGAGATTGAGAAAATTTTATTCAAAAACTTTGTTAAATATGTTCTTTATGCCTCTTGCCTGGATTCTGTCCCCTTCTGGTATACCCATGATCCAGATGTTTTGTCATTTTTAGGGCATCCCACATTTCTCTCACATTCTGCTCACATGATTTTTTCAACTTAGCAATGTTTTTGGAATTCTATTCAATTTTTTCTGCCTTGTTTTCCTGATTAGAAGTTCTGTCTCCCACATGAGTAACTCTGTTTGTGTTTCTAGAGATGTTTTTAAAACTATTTTGTTTTTGTTTTCTATTGTGTTATTGCCTATGTATCATGTCCATGTCTTTTTATTTATTTTTATTTAGGCACAATTTCAATTCAAGTTCTGATTTTCTTGATGCTTCCACAGATTCATTCTTGTATTTGATCATGTCTTCCTCAAGGTTAAGCAGCTGGCTATTGACATCCTCTAATTGTTGACTCACCTTCAATTAATTTATATATCTTTAGAGGCTTACCTGGTTGTCTTCAATTATGTTAAGCCTAGTGACAAAAGTTGAGTGTTGTAAGAGACAGTTCTGCTCAATTTCATTTATACAATCATTGGTATTTTTATCCTTTGCTTCCAGTTCAACAATTCTTTTAATCATAAACAAATAGCTTGCTATGTTTTCATTTTGGGATTCAATATCATGTTCAAGTATAATATCCATGGTTATCCTTTTAAGTTGAATGAATATTAACTTTAGAGATTTTCTTTTGTATACCTCCCCACTTATTTACAGTGCTATTTTGCCAACATATACTAACCTTTAGTGATTTCTGTACAATAATATAAGATTACATGGCTTACTGTTATAAAATAGAAGTCTATCATTCTCTTCAGAGTGGTAGAATTTTCATAGACTCATATTTGCCATGTATAAACTAAAATCCTGGTCATTTGCTGTCACTTAAGTAAATTACTGGCCTGGATAAAATTAAACAGTTAATTTGGAATTACTATTGCTAGATTAATTTTTAGATAAATGTTTCCATTTATTTTCTAGTTTGGTTATTAGGCAGATTCTCCCTAAGATTCTCTATGCAGCACAGGTTGGCCTCAAACTTGTAATATTTTATCCTCAGCACAACCAAGTATTGGAATCATTGGCAGGTGTGACCATGTCTAAAACCAATTTCTTTTCATAAAGATTTAAATATGTGACTTTGTTCCTTATACTTTTAGTTTTATTTATTGGATTCCTACCATTTGAGAACAAAATACAGGTTGAAGTTAGTAATAGCTATCTTCTTGTTACTGGGTCAAAACAAAGGTCCAGACAAGCTTATGAGACAAAAGTTTATTTCAGCTTACAGTGTCAAAGTGGAAGCATAGTATAGAAGGAAGCTGGGGCATCATATCTCGTCATTACTACAGGAAGGAAGTAGTCGGAATGAGTTAACTTTCATCACCTAGTAGTGATGGACAAATTAGTTTCTAAGCCTGTCCCATGACATACCTCTTTCAGCAAGGTTCTACCACCCAAAGGTCCCCCAGCTGAGAGTTAAGAAAAAGCCTTAATCAAAAACACCTGAGGGTATGACTGCTTTTTTTTTTTTTTTACATTCAAACCGTGATAAAATTCAAAAGGTGATTTTGAAGAAGCCAGTTTATTTTCAGAAGGCTTATTACTTTGTATAGATCTAATGTGGTGATTTGTATTTATTGTCTACTTGTCTGGACCTAGAATCACCCAGGAAACAGCCTTTGGACATGCCTGTGATGTATTATCTACCTTAGGATACTATTGGGAAACCCACCTTAACGTGGGCAACACCATTCCATGGGCTGGTGTACTGGACTATACAAAAAGGAAATAGTTGGCCAAGCAGCATCATTCATTGTTGTCTGCCTCCTCACTGTATGCTGAATGTGATCAGCTATTTCAAATTCTGGCCAACATTTGTTTCCCACTATTATGGGCTCTAACCTCTAACTATAACCCATAACAAACTCACTCTTCCTTAAATTGCTTCTGGCCAGGTCCTTTTGACATTACAACAATAAAGTAATCCATACACACAGGTCCCTCACTGTTACTCTCTAAACTTAGGGCTTTTATACTTATTCTCACTCTGTTCTTAAAGAATCAAACTTATGAGCTGTCATTCATTTCAAAGGCTAAACATCTGACTACTTTCAAAATGATTTCTCTCCTAGGAGGATTTTCACTCAACATGAATATGATGTGACTTTTATTTAAAGTGATAAAAACCTCTCCTATATCTTTCAATTCCTAGTCAAGAGATGAGATGTGTTTTTAACATTTTTATTGTTGGCATTTCATTGTGAATATTTGTCTTGAGCAATATAAATGCATTTCTGTACCAAGGTATATACTACTGTACATAAGTTCAGCTCTACCAACATATTGAAGATACTCACTTAAATGCAGTCGTGAAAAATTGCTCCTCTATTGTTGCTGATCATTCCTCCTTCCAGTATGTTGCTGACAATTTTTAAATATTTTTTTTTCCTAAGTAACATTCAGACATATACTAAATTGAAATAGAATTTGATTTAAAGTGATGTAAAGGGCATATTTTCCATTTCCCACTCTGTGACAGGCTTCAAACATGAGCAGAGTACAGGAACACTTCAACTTATTTTACTTCTGATTCACTTGTGAACTTGCTGAATGAATGCACTTAATCAACTTTACAAGCACATGAGCTTAAAAACATGAAAGGAAAAGCATTGGTGCTAGTCAAAAATTTGATGTAGCTTTTGAAATTGAGAAATAAAATATTCTTTGTATGTTTTCAGATATCTAAGCCCAAACATTTCTGTGAATAATTTCTACCATTAAGTAGGTGAATGAAAACTACTAAATCACATTTCTATGTTTTATATGTAAATAAGTATTTTAAGCATATTGAATAAATCTTAGCTAATAGAAATTGAATACATAATTATTATTTCTATTAAGCCGATATTGACTCATGACTTTAATTATGTATGTACTATTTAATTTTAGAATGCAAACCTACTTGATATTATGTTTTTCATTTGTATTATATAAATGGAAAAGAAGGGTGATATTTAAGGATATGAAGGCAAAAGAAGTTGCATGATTATAAAAAAGAAAAGAAATAATTTGATAGATTATACTTCAATTGATTTGGCATTTCTATTCTTAATTTTAAACATCTTACTTTCAGAAAATGAAGAAGACATTACGAAGGACCACACACTCAGTGCCCTACTTGAATAAAGATTTAAAAATAAATAACAAATTGAGTTGTTCAGCAGCACTATGTAAGTATGTGAGCAAAGTCACTAAGAAGTAATATCCTTGGTAGCAGTCTGAAGAATATAAAAATATAAAACAGTCAATTTTTTACACTGAAGTCCTAGTTTCTTTTTAGACAAAGAATTTCATACTATATATCTGGGGAGGATACTCTTTTCCTGGACAGATGTTCCCATGTGGCAGGATAGCCATGAGATAAACACCTCTGCCCTCTCTCTCTCTCTATCTTCTCATTTCTCCAGGACATAAAACAGATGTGATTGATGAGCTCGTGTTATAGAGCATACCACACTTTGCTCCATTCCATCACTCTTCTGTTTTGGGCCCTGCTTGTTTGCAGAGATCAGTCATTGCACTCTGTACTACATGTCTGCCCATATGCAGTCACCAGCAAGGGCTGTGACTTTTGAGGCTGAATGTGCCTCATTCTGGAGCTGAGTATTAGATATTACATTTGGCGTGCATCCAAATCATGCTCACCAATAAAGTCTTAATACTAAAGGTAATATTTTAATAACAAATTAGTTCTAGGACAGTTTCTCAGTTAGTTCTGAAACTGTACAGAGAACAGGATTGTGATATATTACTTAGCTATAACTGCAACCCAACTAAAGGCAATCATGCAATTCAAAGTTCTGTAAAGTCCTCCAATATTTTCACAAGATATGAGATATCACAGACTCTTTTCTCAACACTTAATACTTCAGTTATTGTCAAAGTCATGAAACGAAAACTAGTTCTATCTAGGGACTATCAGTGCAATGAAAAAGAAATGATTAATGAAAAAAGAAAAGACACAATACAAAGTAATTTAAAAATATCAGGCTGGAGAGATGGCTTAGCGGTTAAGCGCTTGCCTGTGAAGCCTAAGGACCCCGGTTCGAGGCTCGGTTCCCCAGGTCCCCCGTTAGCCAGATGCACAAGGGGGCGCACGCGTCTGGAGTTCGTTTGCAGAGGCTGGAAGCCTTGGCGTGCCCATTCTCTCTCTCTCCCTCTATCTGTCTTTCTCTCTGTGTCTGTCGCTCTCAAAAAATAAACAAAAAATTAAAAAAATATTGCAGCTACTTTGCCACCTTATAAATGAATCTCAAGCAATATCAAGCTCATATCAAGGATGCATTTACTAGAATCCTATGCAATTCTATGTCATCTCTACCACTATGTATGTCTCTCATAGCATGTATTTCCTTTCTCTTACTGAACCAAAATTAGTAGTTTATTAAGAAACAGTTTTAATTTACATTTAACCAAGAGAATTAAGTGAGATAAAGGTATTTAGGAAAAAGATGAATCACAATATTAGGCATGGACTTCTTTAGAGAGATTTCCCTCATCTTTTTATATGTGAATTTTTATAAAAATGAATGATATGATGCTTTGAAGATTACCTGTGATAATAGAGAATTTTCTCATCACTTGGACATAACCTTTGATCAAATATTTTTTCAATATTTTCTTACTAATAATATGCACTATATACATATACACATAAACACTATTCTTTAGTTTTATAATTTCTTCTTTCCTATGCATTTTGTACTCAAGTAGCTATATTTGTCATCCATAACTTTGGCTTATATCAGATTTTTTACATCATATAAACCAAATATGTGACATCCTAGGTAGGTGCATGCATATGACTACAAGAAACAATTAACATGCTCATGGAGAAAATTAATATTTGTTCAATGGAGCCAAGCCATTATGATAACTACTGACTGAATGTCTTCCTCACAGAAAATCAAATTCTCATATCAACTTATCAGCATGACATTGAATAAAATGTTAATATAAGATGTTCTAAAGACATATTCCAGGCCAGGGAAGCATAAATAGGAGGGAGAGGATAATTAAAATACATAGATTTTTTTCACTCCAAAAACAGACAATAAACAAATAAAAAATCAATGAACAGTTAGGAAAAACTGCTGAACACCTGATAATCTTAAAACACCTAGAGCATAAATAAGTTATGGAGATATAAAAAATTAAAAAAAAATAACAAATTGAAAAGTATAAGTGAAATGTCTTGAAATTGTTAAGGTATAAAGAAGACACAGTGCCAATTAACTGACTATGACATAACACAGGCAAATGCAAGCAGTTTGTTGTTATACTAGTAAAGAAGACAGAAGTAAAAATATAAGAATACTGCCTTGTACATTGGAGTTTCTACAATACATTCTTATGTGTATATTTCACAAGAAACTGTAATGTAAACATTGCACCAAATCATCTAGAATCATAAACTGTTGAGGTAAAAGTGAGAATACAAAAAATACTGAGTGAATACTGATGCATGCTGTTGTAAGCACTTGGACTCCAAGTATTGGGATATAGGTCAAGTTAAGCAATACGTAGAATATACAGCAGCTTTTAATTGCAGAATCCTAAAGCCAAGGGCAATAAGCCTTTCCTTCTGGCACCCTGAGACTGTATAAATTTCTTAGAACTGCTGTGTCTTAAAGTCATAAATTTTGCATCTCTTTTATAGATTTCATCAGAATAAATAATCCATGGTCAATTAACTGCAAGGTACTTAAATTAACACTCCTGCAATAAGAGTCAACTTAATTTTGTAACTCCCAGGACCACTGACACAAAAGAGCACAATGTTAGAATTGCATGCACATGTATTTAGAGAAGCATAAACATAATCAAAAGCATAGGATTATAAACAGTTGGGGGTCCCTGCAAGATGATTTTTTTTTTTTTTTTTTTTTGCTTAAGATTTTCAGCAGGGGCCATTGATAAAATCAGAGGTAATGTCAGACTTCTATTCCTGTTTTGCTGAGAATAAGATCTACAGTAAAACCAAGTTAGGTCATATTTTGGGTCACTCCTAACACTTTCCTATCACCCAGCCTGTTAAGGTCATTTGTTTCTGTCTGCTTATTTCCTTTTTAATATTCCTTTTATATCAGGACTCTTAGTAAATCTGAGTTGCCCTGCTCCAATAGATCTGTAAGAGTATGGTCACGAGTAGCCACATTTTTGTTATTTACAAGCTACAATAACATTTTCTTCATAATTTAAACTCAGTGACACTAATAACATTTTCAAAATATTTTAATTTCACTTTTCCATTTTGTTTTCCACTTATTGCCTGTGAATATCAGTCCTTAAAATGTGATAGTTACACTAAAAATACATGCTCTCAGAAGAAAGAAGCTATCAGCCTTCATTTGACTTCAGTGATTTTCTGCCTTTTCTCACTTGTAGTATTTTCCACTTGAATACACCTTAAAAGATTGGAAATGTGGGGGTGGAAAGGAAGTGGATGGAAATTATTCTCTGAATATATTTATTATGCCAACAATGCAATTTAATGCATCTTTGATGAAGTGTAGTTAAGTGCCAAACTTTCTCATAAGTACAAATGTTCTTGGTAGTGGGAATTATTATAGATAATTTGAGGTAACCTGGGAATAATTTGGCTGGCTAAAAGGCTTAGACCAACACATAGAGCACTCCTTTTAAGGGAAAATTGATTTGTTCTGAACATTAATCTTCTTCTTAACTATACTAAGAATGAAAATTAACATAAAACCCAAGGAGAAAAATCAGTAATTCTTTCATAGTGTAAAATAAATTTATAAAGACGCAATATGGCAGTAAGATAATAGTCCCCAAAGCATTATTACCTTTTTCTAAAGGGTTAATTAACTTCATCCAAAACTGAGAGTTTTACTTTCTTTACTTTTCTGACTTAATTTTGACTTATATTTTCTATTACTGTCATTATTTGTCATTTTATTTTCCCTTGTTTTCTCTCACACTAGTGTTTCCCAAAGGAGACAGAGGTAGGTGGGAAGCTAAGTATCTTAGTACAGTTGGATGAAGTTATTACATGCATGTGGCAAAAATATTCCAAATTGTGGTCATCTTCCATGTTCTTGGTATATTTTTGCTTGAGATATCAGAAAACCACAACAAACTAGAATAACACATGCAGTAAACAATTTAATGATAGATGCCAGTTACTGGGAAGAAGGATCTGAGGGATAAAGAACAAGGTATGAATTATTCTTGTTTCCATTTAAATTATATTTAGCCTAGCTCTATTTCCTTAACCATCTATGTTTCTTAATCACCCAGATGTGAACAGCTCCTTTCTACCATTGCTGCAAACACTCCTGCCACCAATTCTTCTTCACGATGAACCGTAGTTCTGAAAACCAGAGACAAAATGAATTCTTCTTTCCTTTAGTTGTTATGCTGCATATTCTATCAGAGCAATGCAAAGTGTTCCCAATATAGCTGGTATTCTTTCAGAATTTCAAGTTATTTCATTTTAAATCAAACATACTTAAGACTATGAATGAGAGATAGATTTTTAAAAAATAAAGTATTTTTATGTATTTATTTGAGAGTGACAGACAGAGAGAGAAAGAGGCAGATAGAGAGAGACAGAGAATGGGCGTGCCAGGGCCTCCAGCCACTGCAAACTAACTCCAGACGTGTGTGCCCCCTTGTGCATCTGGCTAACGTGGGTCCTGGGGAATTGAGCCTCGAACGGGAGTCCTCCGGCCTCTCAAGCAAGTGCTTAACCACTATGCAATCTCTCCAGCCCCGAAAGATAGATTTTTTTAAATCAAACTTATTAAGGTGATATTACTTACACCTCTAACAGCGATATGTATTTAATTTTTTAAAATAATTAAATAAAAACTAAGAATACACTGCACATGTGGCATGCTGATACTCACTTAGCATGGCGAATATCTGGCAGGGACCTCTCTAGAGCAATGTTGTTGCTGACGAAAATATTGAAACCATTTTCCCTGTAAGCTGAGTCATCATGGTCCTCTTCAGTAAGGGGGTAAGGTTTTCCATGCTCACCTTTCCCTGACAGGAAGAAAAAAAGAACAAGGTATTTATCTGGAAGAAGAAAAAAAAAAAAAAAGATAAAGATAAAGGAAACACTTTGTATTCTAGAACAGCTATCCAACAATGAATGGAAGAAAAATGTGGTGCATGTCTACATTGGGATTTTGTTCACCAACAAATGAAAATACGACATTCACAGGAAAGTAGATGGAACTGAAGTAAACTAGGCTCAGGCTGAGAAAAACAAATAAGTGCCACATTTAAGGATCGCATATCGGTGGTAAGTCATGCAACTAGCAGAATAATGAATAGAGAAGACAAGGACTTAATATAATGCCCATGAGACATAGAAAACATAAAGTTTTGAATAATCTAGAATTTATTTAATGTGCAAAGTTAGGAAAATATGACATTTATCATTCTAAAAATGTCAAAGTAGTTGTAGACATACCATTTATTCAATAATTCACCATTCCAGCTCTGTGCTTAAAAACAAACAAAAAGTTGTTGCACATATGCCAATTTCCAGGATATTCTACTTTTGTGTCCGTTCTGATACTGGAAACCTTTCACACTGACTTTTTGCCTTTATGGCAAATTATTTGTCACTTAACCTGCTCCATTAGGATGGATCTCATGTGTTTATTTATTTTTTTTGTGAACTATTTAATAAAATGTCTCATAGGTTTTGAGATATTGTATTTATTGGTTCATTCTTTTTGTTTTGTTTTTATTTGGTTTGGGTGTGTTTCTTATATGTGGTGTGTGTGTGTGTGTAAATCTACACACATGTACCTGGCATTTGTGTGTACATGCCTCATGGGTTTGTCCAATGGGCACATGAAGAGACCAGTGATGGACTTTGAGTGTTCTTCTCTGTTGCTTTTCCTTTATTTCTTGAGACAGGTACTGTATGTCATTGTATCTTGGCTAGACTGGGTGGCCAGTGAGCCCCAATAATCCTCCAGTCTCCAGTTCTCTCAGTGCTGTGTTTACAGGTGTGCAATGCCATGTCCATATTTTTATGTGGGTGCTTGGTCTCAAACTCAGGTCCACATAATTGCATAGTGAGTACTCTTACCCACCAAATTATCTCTTTTGTACTTATTGTTCTTGTAGTCATGTTTTGATAGCTATTAACCAATTTATAAGTAGTTTTCCTTAGACTCTGATTACAATTTCATATATTTTCCCTTAACTGTATGCATTTTGGGATAATTTTTCCTAGGTATATTTTCTTCATTGTATTCAGAATAATGGACTTATTTCCAGTATGTTTCCAAACATCATGCATTCGTGCTATTGATGTGTATACTTATGTGTTAGTTGTTCACCTTCCTGAACTCCATGCTTGGAATTTATTTTCAAAATTTTAATGTTAACAAAGTACCCAGTATTTTTATTTCATATAATAGTACTTATTTTACCTCTTTTATTCTTAAATAATGTATACACCTTTCTGATCTGACTCTTAACTAACAATAAATTACCTTAGTGACTATATGCATCTACTCCTATATTTACTTTAATGTTATTGATGAAAACTTCTGCAACCGAGTCTGAACTTGTATAACCCTGTGTGTTGTCACTTCCAACTTATACAAGTATATTCAGCACTCAGTGAGCTCTTTCTTTCCAATATATGTCCCTTCTTTTTCTTTTATTTATTTATTTATTTATTTATTTATTTATTTATTTATTTATTTTCTGAGATAGGGTCTCGCTCTAGTCCAGGCTGACTTGGCACTCACTTTGTAGTCCCAGACTGACTTTGAACTCACAGAGATCCTCCTACCTCTGCCTCCCTGGTGCTAGGTTTACCTCTGCCACCATGCCTGGACTTTTTTTTTTTTCCTTTTCTTTCTTTTTTCTCTCCCCATCTCCATCTCCTTTGTTCCTTTCCTCTTCTGTTTTTTTTTTTATATATATATATATATATATATATATATATATACTTTCTGCCTTCCTTCCTTCCTTCCTTGCTTCTCACTTTTTTTGAGACAAAGTCTTGCAGATGGCCCTCTGTGGATGAGGCCAGTTTCAAACTTGTGCTGCTATTCCATCCATTGCTTCCTTACTGCTGTGATTATTGTCAGGTGCTACCACACTAGACAACACCTGTTTTCTTTAACATATAATACTAATTGTTCTGAATTTTTTGTATCTATGAACCGACTTTCTTCTCTCTAGAATGTAAATTTCACAAAAGCAGAATTTTTATGCTGTGGAACACAATGTCATCAACATCTTGAAGAAGGATTGACACATAGTAGGTGCGTAGTTTATGGGTGGTATGCAAATAACTGATATTTAGGATTTGGAGTTTATATGCCAGTGGAAATGAAGATAGCCATTTATTGATTCAAAAGAAAATACAATAAATGCTCTTATAAAGGGTTTTAGTATTAAATTATGAGTATTACTGTTACAACAAAAATGAACCTTAATAGAAAAAAGCAAAAAATAGGCCACTGGAATTTAACATACAAGTATAAAGATTCTTTAAGCCACTCAGAAATGAGACTATGTCTTTTTCTCTTGGGATAAGAAAACATTGACACACTGAAATAAAGTTGCACGTCTCTCTTATTTGCATCTAAATGGAATACAATTGCAGCTGATTTATATCTCATGAATTTCCAGTTGTCTCTATAAATGCGGTAAGAAGAGAGTACAGACACAAGAAATATATAAAGAATTATCCTAGATAAGTTTTTAAATGAAGAGATTTTTCTATTGTCATTAGGTAGTCATGTGGTGTCATTATGTCTAAACTGGGCCCAAACTTGGTTCAGGAATTGTTTTCTCTTAACTATCTGAGTAAGTGTGATAATAGGTGCAGAACACCTTAAAGAGATTTCTAATGGAATACAGAAGAGTTTTGTATTTATAGCAACTTTTTGAAAGAAAACAAAACCCAAATTCATCAGTAATCTCTCTATATAAAATGAACTTGATAGCTTTCTTCTTTTTGTGATAGAATTTATAATTTATTTTATTGTCTTCATTACAGTGAACACTTGGCTGATTTTGATTTTTAAAAAAAACCTGCAGACCACATGTATATTGAAACAAACATGTTTGATCAATATCACTCTTGGGGAAAGTATTAAATCATTTTTCCTGAACTATCAATAGTTTGCTATTATTTGCTTTAAATAGTTTCTTTCTCTCTCTCTTTTTCTCTCTCCTAGCGCTCTCTCTTGCTTTCTCTCTATACATGATATCAGCCCTCCGAAAATTCCATTATAACTATGTAATTGAATAAAAGTGCTAAGAGATGATAATTTTAAAAAGTCTTCCCTGTAAAATATATAAATGCTTGGGCAAGGCATGGTGGCACATGCCTTTAATCATTACACTTGAAAGGCAGAAGTAAGAGGGCTGCTATGAGTTTGAGGCCAGACTGAAACTACATAGTGAAAACCAGGTCAACCTGGTATACAGCAAGACCTACCTTGGAAAACAAAGAAAAACACAAATAAAAGATTTGAAAGCTTCATCTTTTTGCCATGTAATATACATCTGTTTGTAAATCAAAACAATTAAATTCCCTATCACATGCGATTATTATATGTAGATCCAGAATCAGATGAATATTTAGGATCCAGTTGTTCTTTTCTCCTTGCATGTATATGTGGTATGAATGTGTGCATATGTTTGTGTAAGTATGTATGTAGAGCCCAGGGATGCACATATGGGGTTTTCTATTAATGACTTTCCACCTTTTTTTTTTTTTTTGAGATGGGGGGCGGGCTCTGACTGTACTTAGCCTTGACTATTTTTAGTAGACAAAATAGCTAGCAAGAATGGATCTTCCTGACTCCCATCCCAGTGATGCCATGATAGATATGCACTGGCATGCCCAGCTTGTATGTGGTACTAGAATCAGAACTCACACCCTTATGCCTACAAGGAAACTTGTTCTCACTGAGCCTACCATCTCCTGGTTGTATTTGGTCTAGCTCATCTTTGTATCTCTATTCTGATAGCAAGATCCATATGCTCTTTGCACACAGGTACCTAATGTATTTTGACTACGATGCTTTATAATTACCTTCTTGTTCCCACCTCTGTTGTTCATGTTCCATGGAACCCCTTTATTTCCAACTACACTCCCTTCTATTTTAATGTCTTTTTTGTTGCCTTCCACCTCCACTCATGACAAAATATTTATGGGCCCAATCTTGTTCATCTAATTACAGCCACTGTGAGGTCATGGATTCAATGACCACTTCAAATTGGAAGACAGCATTCAAATTCATTCCTCCCAACCCTTTGGCTTTTTTTTTTTTTTTTTTTTTTGGCTCTTCTTTCTCAATGTTTCTAGAGACTTGGCAAGTGTGACAGAGATGTCTCATTTAGTGCTGAGCTCCACACTCACTTATTCTCAGCAGTTTGATGAGTTTTGAGCTTTTCCTGTACTCAATGGCATGGGTAAAAAATAAATAAATAAATAAAAGCTTCTCTGTCCAAAGCAGAGAACAGCCTTCTCTCTGGGCATAAAAATACATATTCAGAGTCATTTGGTATCCATTTAGGCAAACAACATTGGAAGCTTCCCTTTGAGTATCCTCTATGCAATAGGCTTTTGATTGGACTTTTGGTAGCAGCATGAAATTCCTCCCATGGAGCATGTCTCAAATCCCATCAGAGAATAATTGGTTATGCTCATAACATCCATTCCATTATTGTATTCTCAGGCACAGTTTGCCTTGCTAGACAGTTGTGTAGCTCACAGGACCCACTAGTAGTTTACTGTTGATGATTTTTCTCCCCCAGCAGGATGCATGAGATTTTCTAACACTACCACAGCTAGCCAGTAAGGATGAAGCAACAAGTACAGTTCCATAGTGATTTCTCAATGTTCTGCAAACATAGCTGTTGTGTGTTCAGAAACAGGATCATAACATCTAGTTCTGAACAGCAACCAAGCATGTCGAGAACATCCTATATTGTTTTGAGGGTCTTACCCCCAACACCGAAAAACCAGTCACTAGAATATTCCACCCCTGGCACTGGGATTTTCCTAAAATAGCCTATGGCTTCTGGGTACCATAGGGTACTTCTGCCCAAATGCTTTTGTAAAAAAAAAAAAAAAAAATACACTTAAGCATGTTAATAAGCATGTTTCTCTCCCATCTGATTGTTTTAATATTATAATATGGAATACTGTTTTATTTTCAGAGTCAAGGTATGCTAACTGTATAATTCCTTTTTTTTTTCCACCAAAATTACAGAAGTTCTCATAAACTTATCAAGCTCAGTACTAATTTACACTATAACCAAGTCGCAGATATGTAGTGTGTCTTCATTTGCTCACTTGGTACAAACATAGACTTCTTTTTAGGCTATTTTAAAGTTGTGATTATCAACATATTTCAGAAGATAAGCTTTAAAATATAAACACAAAAGGAAGAATAACTATATATACAAGGTTTTGCCTTACTTCCTCTATTGCCATAGTAATTTCTTGTGAAGTCATTTTCATAATACTTACATGTCTGCATATTACAATATGTGCACATATAGCTATGGAAACAGATGCATGATACATCATCTGCCCTTTAAATTTTAAGCAATTTGTCAGGTAATCTGGCTTTAATTTGAGATCATGTGAGAAAATTTGAGGCCCATCCACTGTGAATATGCTTGTGGCATGTCATTTGTTAGCTTTATTTGTGATCAGGTTGCATGAACTAGGAGCCAGAGACACCTGGGACAGAATTTTGGATTGTATCATTTTTTTATTTTTTACATTTTAGTTTTTTATATTTTATTTATTTATTTGTGTGTGTGAGAGAGAGAGAGGACGGGGGGTGGGAGAGGGAGAGAAAGAAAGAATATGGGCATGCCAGTGTGTCAGCCACTGCAAAACATCCAGATGCATGTGCCACCTTGTGCATCTGGCTTACATGGATACTGGGAAATTGAACCTGGTCCTTAGGCTTCACAGGCCTTCACTGCTAAATCATCCCTCCAGCCCTATCTCAGCTTTTTATAAAAAGAGACAAAATGTGAGTCTTCCCTTGGAATATGTATACATATTCATTAAAATAACTGAAGAATGTTTTTGACTTAGCATGGTGGTAACCAATGGTATCAAAGATTTTAGCTTTCAACATTATGCTGTTTTTATTGCAGAATATCTATATTCAACATTTATCCTGATGTTTATCTCATAGGCACAGCTCTGGTATCATATCACTATGGCTAGATGGGAGGGTCATGGTGAGCCACAGAGCATTGGAGGCTGTTTGTCTCTATAGTTTAGGGAGCTATATGAGTAACTTTCGTGTATTTCCACAACATGTAATGCCAAATTTTATTTAATATACACCTTTTATTTTTCTTTTTTTTACACTTTTTATTCCATTTACCCATGATATATTGCCACATGTAAATCGTTGTTATAGTGAGGCAGTTAGGGAGACTACACCCCTCCACATCCCCTGAGAGTAAAGGAAGGATTGCTCTTAAATCTGCCCTTGCAATCTCCACTTTGCTAGAGATCAAAGAATGATCTGACTTCTTATCTCTTGACTAAAGGAGTACCCTAGACCTGTTTGTCCTTGAACAACATGAGCCCCTCACTGGGAGAGAGATCCATTTAGTTATCTTCTTTAAGATATTGCTATGGTTTTGTGAAATCCCTTATGTAAAATTTTAATCCTTTCATGACAGTTCTTCAAGTCCTTTTGGACATAATCTGAATTTTATACTTGATTCATGTGTTTTGAAGATTCACTTCATTTAATTTCCTTTCCTCCTTGGGAAGATTTTCCTGTCATGGTCTTTAATTTTATGCTTTCTTCTCCTTGGATCAGTCTCTCTCCATTCTCCACCACATCCCAATTATCTGTCAGACCCTTACATTTCCTTCAGGTTCTAGTTTAAACTCTTTTCATTAAAGATTCTCACATAATCTTGCCTGTAGATGTGGTCACTATATGGTTTGAGTGATAAAAGCTGTTCTATAGAATTTTTGAATAAATAAATTCATTTACATTTGTTATGATTGTAGCAGCCAAAAAAAAAAAAATTAGAAAAGAAAAAGCAAATTACTTTCAGAGGGAGTATGTATTATCCTATATTAAAAAAAAAAAAAAAATCTTTGCCCTGGCTCCCAATTCCCTTGAGAGTGGTTGGTATGATACTGTTGAGGCACATGCAGCTTGATCAGGCCTGGGTTTCTGGTTCCCCAACACCCAGTTCCTCGGAGGGTACACAAGGCAACATATCTTTAGACTCCCTGCTCGCCAGCTCTGTGCTCCCCCGCTGCTGGTGTAGGGTAGCTGAGATTCTGTATATGTGGCATTAGTGGGTCTGGGCTCCCAGTACCCCAGCTCCTGGTTCCTTCACTCCTGGTTCCCCTGATGTTGGTGTGGGTTGGCTGGGACACTTGTGTGTGCAGTGAGAGTAGGTCATGGATTCCTGTTTTCGGGCACCTGGATAAGGATCCACGAGATCCCCACATATGTTGTTCATGTGGGATTTAGGGCTTAGGGGTGTGTCCACCAGAATTTATAAACCCCAAGTCTTGGGCTCTGGTCTTCCTTTAATTAAGAATTAATAGAGGGAGAGAGCGTGCTCGCTTGGAACACCTAGATACTAGTGAACCCATGTCCAGCCTCCATTGTCTCCTCTGAATGGTGCCAAGCCATGACTCCACATTCCCATGTTTCTACTCCAGTCGCCTCTGCAGACTGATACCTTCACACCAGCCGCCTCCACAGACCCTCTCTCAGTCTGGTCCACAGAACACAGCTCCACCATTCCCTCTTTGTCCCACTGTCCACATTGTGGACAGGTGTCCATGTCCTGCCTCCTTGGCCCCTATCTCCTACCCCAGGGGAGGAAGCACCGGGGTATCTGGCAAGCCCAGGGGGTATCCATAACCTGCTCAGCTGCTGCACAGTAGGGGAGTAGGGACAAGTGGTACTGCTCCTGAGCCAGTAGGCAAGGCATAGCTGTGGCTTTGGGCTGAAGGGATTAGAGACCCACAAACCAGCTTTCATATCAGCCACCAGCCCTCAGCTGATGACACACTTGCAAATTTTACAACCTGTGGATCTGAGGTTACAATACCATCCCACTCTAATCTAGTTCAAACTGAAAACAGAGCACACTCATTAGAGAGATATTATAAGGATAAATCCTTACTTTCTCCTTAATAAAATAAGACACTGAGATGGGTAGACCACAATGCAAAAAAAAAAAAAAAAAAAGGAGAAGTGGATATGAAGTAAAAGATGCTGGGGCGGCGGGGAGGGGGAGAGGGATATACATGCAGAGGAATGCCATAATTATGCCAATGTTTCATATAATAAAATTAATTAAAATAATTATTCAAAGAGAACATAGATTAAACCATTTTGTGGTTTTAAAAGCAATTTCAGAGCAATTACAAAGTTTCAGCGCTCATCAGCTTATCACTTATCAGACAATTAAAAGAATTTAGAAGAATATGTTGATAAAAGAACAGATTTATAGAAGAGGGCACAAAAGCTTCATAGTGCTAACACATAACAGAAGTAGATTTGGACTTAAGAAATCAAGATGTTTATGCTTTGACTCAAAGCAGGGCATTTTTTAATTTTTATCACTTTCATTCTCAGCATAATAATTTTTGAAATGATAATTCTTTTTCTACTGTTGATATTTTTCATGTAAGCACAGAATCACATTAAATTCTTGCCTAAGGGACTTTGATAAATGCCTGATGTCTTTACAACCATTGTTGGAGCTTCAGGAAGGGGTGAAAATAAACTTGTCTAGGAGTAGAAGGAGGAATTTGTGGTTAAGTATAGGGGAAAGAGGAAGAGAATTCCGCAGAGGGAAGGAAGAGCTCACAGCTAGGAAGGCTTGATGTGTGTTAGAGCATAGCGGAGGGACAGAACTTAGTGCCCGGACTAAGGGCTTTCAGGAGACTGACTCTCACAGGGAGCTCACCAGAGTCCAAGCACTTGAGAGGTTTAAGAGAATCTGTTGTTTTGAACCAAGAGCACATGCCCTATTAACACAGACAATAGAACAGAAGAGATTTCAGGATTGCATGACTCTGTGCAGAGATTTTTGCATTACTGTTTGTCTCTGAGGCGAGAAAACAACTGATTTTCTTGCCAGCTGGATGGGATAAAGGATAAGAGTTACAAAGAACTGAATAAGAAGTAATCAAAATAAGTTGTTGAGAATCTGTCTGTCCTATCTTTCAGACCTTAACGTATATTCAAATCATGTATGTATTAGTCAACTTCATCAGCCATAAATTCAGAATATCTACATATCCTGGCAAGCTTGTGAATAGTGCTAGACTTTAGGGAAGCATTTTTGCTCTCCTTTCTGTCTGGATAGTTCTGAAATAGGTAAGGAAATTGTTAAGTATTAATTTCACTCATAATAATCCTTGGCCTATTTTCTCTATTTTTACCTTAGTATAGAAGCAAACAAAAATATCTAGAATTTATGTTTAATGAAGTGAATAATATTTTAATAGCAGCTTGATGTACCACCTTCAATAATGTTTTTTTTTTTTAGATCAATTTCCATTGCTGTGACAAAATACTAAAAAAATCAAATAAAATGAGGAAGTGATTAATTTGATTCATGGTTATGAAGTTTCAATCCTATTAGTTGGCTTCCTATTATTTTAAGACTATAATACAGCAGAATGTCATGGCAGAAATGTGTGGAGGAAAAGACTGATAACCTCCTGTTTGCCACAAGTGAGGGAGGGAGACACTGAGAGAAAGAGAGAGAGAGAGAAATATATATATATATGGAGAGAGAGAGAGCCTAGCCTTCCATTATTTACTTGAAGGACATACCCTGAGTAGCCTAAATTCTTTTAGCCATATCACACCTCCCAAAAGTCCCACCACCTTCAATTACAGCCACAGGCAGGCATCCTAGTCTTTTCAAAATATTTATGATACAAATTATGATAAATGGCAAAACTGAATTTACAGATGAGAATAAGTGCAGGATGTTTAGATGGACAGATTATCTTCAATTATTCATCTATCAGCAATACAATCACAAGGCCCATTATCAAGGGAAAAGAGTGTTAAAAATTCAGAAATGTGACAAGAGAAGCAAGTTTTTGAATTATACATAGTGTAATCAGTCACATGAAAGACATGGAGAGAGCCTTTAGAAGTTGGAGAAAAAAAAAAAAAGATACCCATTTTCCCCTAAGCTCTTCCAAAGTGGCCCATTCTTGCTGACTCGGTGTAAATTACTGCCTTCTGGAACTCTAATGTAATAGATTTGCATTGTTGTCAGCTATTACCTTTGCTCATTTGTATTGGAAGCAAAAGTAACAATGCTTATCATCCCATTTAACCTATGTTGATCTCACTACCCACTGGAGAATCTTTTTTTTTTGTCTTTTTCAAAAGGCAATAAGAACTGAGGACAACCAGAATGTTTAAACAAGATTAAAAAAAAAAAAAAAAAAAGATAGCTGAATCCCTGGGAGGAGATGAGCCATTCCTCTCCATCAGGAGCCCATTGATACCACAGAGGAAATGGTGGGATGACCAAGAGTGCAGTTTCCATGGTGAGCCTGACAGCCTGCAACAAGGTGATGGTGCCAGGCTGAAAGGGCAGCCTACTGTCTCCTCTTGACACTGAGCCCCATTGGTGCATTTTTTAGTTCTATTGATGAAAGAAATTTTTCCAAGTTCTCACATAGTATCAAATGTTTTAGCAGTCTATAATAAATACTGACTTTTCCTGTTTTCTATATAAAATTTCTCCCAACACAACTGTTAAACTAATGCAGGAAACCTGTTTCAATGAAAAGATAAAACTTTTGAAATTTATTTACGAAGTATATTATTCTATCACCTAAATCCATTATAAGTACTTTTATATTCCTGAAACACTAACTTTAATATTTTTATTTATTTATTCATGAAAGAGAAATAGACAGAGAGAGAGGGAGAATGAGAGCTTTTGTTATGGAAGTATACATGTACATGTATGCATATAATTTTTCATGCAATGCAAAGTATTTTTTTGTATGTTAACTTTTAATCCTTCAGTCTTGGTGCATATACCATGTATTCATCCTCAGAGATGGCAGTGGAGTGATGTCATGGCCAGGTCTTGGAACATAATAACTAGACAACTAACTTTTTTCTTTTAATCTGTGTGTTTTTAATGCAGAAGGCATTATAACCTGATGGCTTTTCTAATATTTCCTTTTCTAGTGCAGTTACTATTGTTATTATTGTAAGAGAATACTTGTTCCTACATTATCAGGTTGCTTCAGAGGATTAATTTGTGGTATTCCCAAACCAAGTTCTTTTTCATGAAAATTAGTGATAGTTCAGATTTTTGAACAAGAGCATTGTTTGTGTGATTTGACAGAGTGTTGTGATGACTTACATTTGTCATCAACTTGGCAGGACCTAGAATCACATATAAAGAATTATTTTGATTAAATTAATTATGATGGAGAAACTCTAAGAAGGTTTCTGGACTATGCAAAGAGTTTGCACCAATGTGGCTCAGTGTCAAGAGGAAACAGTAGGTTGCCCTTTCAGTCTGTTGATTACATCATCTGAAGCATAGGAGCTTGTGATTTTGATATAGTCCAAAATAAATTTGCTTGTTTTCTGTTTCAAATCCAATGTCATGAAAACTTCTCTCATCCTTTCTTTTATTATTTTATTGATTTACTTATTTATTTGAGAAAGAGAGAGAAAGAGGAAGATGCAAAGAGGGAGAATGAGTGTCCCAGGGCCTCTAGCCACTGCAAATGAACTCCAGAATTATGTCCCCCCTTGTGCATCTGCTTTACATGGGTCCTGAGGTGTTGAACCTGGGTCCATAGGCTTTGGAAACAAGTGCCCTAACTGATAAGGCATCTCTACAGCCCCTTCATGCTTTCTTTTAAAAGTTTATGACATTGAAATTATTGATACATTTGATTGGCCTTTCCAGTTCCCCCATCCTCAAAGACTGAGGCCTTCATGACCTCACAAAGAGGACCAAAACCCTCTTAGGAAAGCCCTCAGTGAAACGGGGTCTGAATAACCAAAATGAAAGAAAACAAGGTAAATCAAAGCAAAACAAAACAATGTGCCCCTCACCCATAAATCAACAGCTGTGGGCTCTGCTGCATTTCTAATTGACAGCGTCCTTCCCTCCACACACCCAAAGATGGGCTCAGGAAGCCTCATTGTTTTTATAATGCTTGTCATTATAAAATCATAGAATCAAGGGTGGTGAAAATGAGAACATGTGAGACAGAATCTTTTGTGAGAGCAGTAAATTATATGCATTAGCATCATTTTTAATTAATTTATAAAGTTTTTAAAAAGATATGGGAATACGTTCATTTTTTCCTGCAGGATTCCCAAGCCAGTTTTGAGAGAATGTTATTCTCTAATTGAATGGCCTGCAAACATATGTGAAGAGTGATTTGACCACATTCATAGCATTTTATTTTCTGGACTGTCTATTCCATTCCATACTTTTATGTGTCTGACTTTATGCAAATATTCCACTGTTTTATTACTTTATGTTGGTTATAAGTTTTGAAATTGGAAATCACTATTCATTCTTTTTTTTTTTAGATCTCAAGATTGTTTCTTATATTAGAGTAAAATTTTCATGGAAAAATATTAAAAAGCCAATTAATATGCTCGTTCTCGAAGAGTTTCTAGAAGATTTTAATAAGCAAAATACAAGAGCAAGTCCACAAGGGTCAAGCAAGATGTAGGAAAAACTAGTTTTAGAGAGTATTGGAAGCTGGAAAGATAAAGGCATAGTTATTTGGAAAGATATGTGAGAACTTGAATACCATTGTAAAATTCATTTATCTATCCAAAAATGAAAAGAAAATTCTACAAAAGCAAAGGTATACTTATTAGTTTATAGTATTTACATGGAAATAAGTACTGTATTACACAACTGGCTTCAACTTAAAATTTTAACTAATTTTGAAAATTTTAAAGGTTGCAAATGGGAAGATGTCAGTTCATAAGAGATAAGAATTTTCACATGCAACATATAAAATTAATCGTTGAAAATAAATGTAAGTATATGAGTCTCAATAAAAGACACCAGTGAATTTTAAAAATATATAGATGAGTTAACACGAAATATGGAGATGATTTTTATCTCTGGTAAATTAAGAAAGGAAGAGGGACTGAGTAATATATTTTACTGTTATACAGCTATTAAAAATCTTTAAAATTAGATACACACACACACACACACACACACACACACACACATATATATATATTTCTCACATTTACAACTGAAAAAGAATAGTATTCTAGACTTGAATTTTCATAATGGAATATGATACAAATTAATGAATACAAATATAGGCAGTATGTCTTAGTTGTTTTAACAAAACCACTGCATTTAAGAGCATCTTACTATTTTTCTATTTGCTACCAATGAAGAAAACCCAGCATCATGCTTAAGTTGCTCCAGGCAGGTGCAGTCACCATGAGAAAACATTCACATTTGTCAGGGTGAAAATAATTCAAAAGAGACTGGGATGAATTCATTATTGGTCATGTTTTTATGGGCAAAAAATAATTGTCAATTTCTGACTTTCCTTTTTCCCAACATGGCTGAATGAATTATATGAAGCAAGTGGTGCTTATATATTGACTCCAGACCTTTTTACATATTTTCATTTATATGGTTATTATTTTTCCCTAACATTCAGGAAAAATCAAGTAAAGCCATTCTTGTGGTTTTGCCAAGTGTTTCTAAGATTTAACCTGCTTCCATAGCAACAGGCCCATTATAAGGGCAGATTTTAGGCCCATGGTTTAATAGCTTCAACCCATTAAATGGGATCCTGCAGGCAAGATTTCACATAAAATATTGTTGCAGAATATTTCTGTTTCTTTGACCATGTTTTAATTTCTTTCCTTATGAACCACAGTTTTATATTAGTCCACATTTTATAGTTCTTAGTGATAGTAATGCAGTCCTTTATCTAATTTGTACAAATGTCCTGAGGAATAACAATGCACAATGACTACAAGGTAGATTACAAAGTATAAAGAAATCATGGCTAAGTAATATCATTATATATGAAGTAGCAAAAAGTTGTCAAGATGAGAGTCAAACAGTGGGCAGAAGGAAAACCATGGGCTGTCAGTGTGAGAGGAAAAAGAATTTCAAACAATATAATTCTCAGAAACATTGAACTGATTTGAACTCAAGCAGAATGATGTACATATCTCAATAACTTATATCAGCTAACATATCTCTGTAATATATTTCACCTATATTTGAAATGTATGTTGAAATCTAAGTTAATCAACCAGCATGCTTATTGGTACATGTTTAAACATACTTGTGCTAGTTTGAATGTAAAATGTCCCCCTTGGCTTCATGTGTTTGTGATTAAGCCTCATACTTACTCCCCAATTGGTGGAGCCTTTGAGAGATGGAGCCTTGCTGGAGGAGGTGTGTCGCTTTAGGTAAGCATTGGGATTTATATCCCAACTTGGCTTGCCAGAGCCAGCTAGCTAGCTTGCTGTTAGTGCTTTGTCCTACTTGATCTGATAAGATAGATATGCCATCTTGCTGTATGTTCTTCTCAGACTTCCCACATCATGGTGAAACTTCAACTTGAAACTCTAGGCCACAATAAAGCCTTTGCTTCCACAAGCTGCTTTGGTGACTATTCTGTCCCATCACACCTGGTAATTGCTAGCACTTACAATAATAAACAAATAAAAGCACTTATAGAGTTTAAAGTCTTTGGAAAAATCAAACAACTTTGTTTTGAAAACATTATGTGTTGTAACAGGTAAATGTGATGCTGTGCATAGTATTGATAGAGAAAAGGAACGTGATAATTATACTCACACCTGTAGTAGTAACTACACCACTGCCACACTTAACTTTTTCAGTTTACTGCTTTATGGAACTAGTGACATCATGACCCACACATACAAGCAGATAAACTGGAGTTAACAATGAGTGAGGCAGTTTTCAGATCACAGAGTTAAACAACATGGTGTCATACAAATGTGTGCAGCTTCTAGCTAGCAGAGAAGTTAAGAAAATGATTTCTATATATAACAGCATAGTACTGAGATTCCATTAAACTTACAACAAAATGGTACTAAAGATCTGGTACCTGATTTTCATTTAATGAATTCATTGTGAAGCTACTCAGATTTCTTGCATCCATGGGTTTATAGGCTATGATTTATTTGTACAATTGTCTATATACAGGGGCAGAAGCAACTTAGAAAATATAGCTTGATAAATAACTTAAACTCTGTGATTCAATATATTTACACTGGGAAAATATTATAGCCATATTTTTCTCATACCCCAAAGGATAACATAATCCCATCTATAATTTAACCAACAAATACAAAAATACCAAGGCATACTCAAGTATTCCTGATTTTACTATGAACTTTACAAAATGGAAAAATATCAATTTCATTATGTTTAGCCCTTTTCACGGAAAGTCATTATGAGCGTTGAAAAACTATTATGCTTCCTACTGAGATTTTTGATCTGATATTAAGATTTCAAATAAAAGAAAAACACTTTAATCCTTAGTAAAGAACTATGAGCATAAATTATGAAATTCTTGAAAGTTTACACACACACATGCACACACACAGCAAAATCTGTGAAACTGTAACTGTTATTCTCTTTAATCTTCTTTTCCCCCATTTTTGCCTTCCCTCTTTCTCCTTTCTCTCCTTTCTTCTAACTCCTCTCCTCTCTTCTTATCTTCTCCCTTTCCCTTTTACAATTCTCTTCACTTCTTTACCCATTCCTTTCCTTTCCCCTTTCCCACTTTCCCCTCTTCTTTTCACTCTATTTTTTTAAAATAATTTTATTTATTTATTTATTTGAGAGTGACAGACACAGAGAGAACGACAGATAGAGGGAGAGAGAGAATGGGCACGCCAGGGCTTCCAGCCTCTGCAAACGAACTCCAGACGCGTGCGCCCCCTTGTGCATCTGGCTAACGTGGGACCTGGGGAACCAAGCCTCGAACCGGGGTCCTTAGGCTTCACAGGCAAGCGCTTAACCACTAAGCCATCTCTCCAGCCCTTCACTCTATTTTTTATCCATTCATTTTATTAGTTTTTTTTTTTCTTCCTTTGACACTGGGTTCCAGTATGTATCCCAGGCTAGTATTGAACTCATGATCCTCTGGCCACGGTCTTGCTAGAATTGCTAGTACCTACCAGTAACTTTCAGGCTTTTCCATGTTAGCAAGGCCTAGGAGGATATAAAATAAACACTGTAATGCTTCCTGTGAGTGGGGAGATACATGAGCAAATTTTTCACTTATTACTTCAGTTCTAATATATACAGGTATAACATGGCTTTTGAAGCAACACAGATATGTTAGGAATCATCTGATTCCATTTATTCTGGTAGGCAATATAAATTTTCTGAGTTTTAACTTTTACAGGTATAAAAAATTGCTATATTTAAAACTTGCTATGAAGTAAAATAACATAAAAATTAATGTGTAAATCATTTTACATAGTTGTAGGCATGAGCACTAAAAATAGATTACTGTATATCAAATTCTTATCCAACATCTCTGCTACTGTTTGGATCTTGATGTCTTCCAATGTAGTAAATAAAGCAAATGATTTATTAATCTACCCCTTGACTTTTAAATAATGAAATTTCAAATTGTGTACCATTTAGTTTTCTTTGCTCAATAGGCTTTTGGGTCAAGAATCATTTTTATAATTATTTAAATACAGAAATAGAAGGATACAGAGAATGTCCTTGGTGTAATAGCTTCTGGGGTATGTGTTGGAGGCTTAGCTGATTGCCTATGGTTTTGGTGGTCATGCTGTAGCCTTTACATGGCTTAGTTTCTGCTGGGGCTATGCCTGTCCAGGAGGGTGTGGGGACCTTGTTTCTTCACACACCACTCTGTGTTTGCTTTTTGTACATATTGAGTTATAGCCCTTTCTTTTACCACACCACAGTGCACCCTGCTGCCAAATGTACAAAACAACAGGACCAAGTGATTTCTGAAACCATGAGCCATGATAAAACTTCCCTCCCTTAAAATGAATTTATCTGGCTAGCTTAGTGGTTAAGGTGCTTGCATGAGAAGCCTAAGGACCTACATTAGACTCTCCAGATCCCACATAAGCCAGATGCACAAAGGTGAGAGGGTACATACCAACTAGGTACCACAAGCATCTAGAGTTCAATTGCAGTGGCTGAGGCCATAGTACACCATTCCCCCCACCCCTCTCTCTCACACACAAAAATAAAATAACATGAATTTACCTTAGGTAATTACCAATGATGGAACAATGACTATTACAATCTCTAGCCCACAAGGCTCTATAGTTAAATTTTTTCTCCCCACATCACCACCACCCCCATTCCCCAGGGACAATTTGATTTTAGAAATTTTGTTTTATTGTGCTTGGTAGATAGTATTTCAGTTAAAAGAATTTGCTTGCAAAGTATGCCAGTCTAGGTTCTATTCCCCAGCACCAACATAAAGGCAGATGTACAAAGTGGCCCATTTGTCTGGAATTTGTTTATGGTCTGAACAGGCCATGGCATGCTCATAGTCTCTCTCGCTCTCTTTCTCTCTCTCTCACTCTCTGTCTGCCCTGACCACAGACAAATAAATAAACACTTTAAATAGGTAACAAAAATATTTAAAAAATAAATATATTTTATTATGAATTCTGGAACATTGTCAAGTGAATTTGGGGCATAATAAAATCCAACAGGATACTTTAATAGTTGTATAGTGATGCAGTTATTTGTATAGAAAGAACTATGAAGAGTAGGTCTTATTTTATATAGTGAGATCAACTACATAATCTTGGGTTTTAGTCCTTTCAAAGTTTTAGATAAAATAAAATATACATTGATTTAACAATATTGCCTTACTGCTAATATTGCTATTGATAATATATGTGTTTATAAATGTCTTTTCTTATACAAGAAATTCAAGCTCCTTAAACCAACACCCCACCATTGTGTACTACTTTCAGCGGCTATAGTTCAACTTGCACTTCTACTATTACATCAAAAAATGCACTCTAGATAGCCAAAACAATGCTGAACAAAAACAATACTGTTTGAGTTATCAGCATAACTGATTTGAAGTAATATTACAGAGGCACAACAATAAAAACAGCATGCTACCAGCACAACAATGGACCACTGGGATAGAACAGATGATCAAAGGATCACTACAGGCAACTATACCAGATATTTTACAAGGATTCCCAACATACACAATGGAGAAAAGTTGACATTTTCAACCACTGGACATCTACTTGCAGAATAATGAAACTAGATTCTTATCTCTCTTTGTGCTCAAATGTTGATTCCAAATGGATCGAGGACCACAACGTAAGAACTGAAACTTGAAAATTAGTCAGAGGAAAATATAGGGATAACACTTCAAGATGTAAGGAAGGACTTTCTGAATAGGACTCTTGCCTTCAGCTGTTTGTATAGACCACAAGGGTCCTACTTGTGAGTATTCTGCTTTACCATTCTTCTCCGTAATTTATTCACATTTTCTACCATGATGCTACCTCTTGTTCAAGCTAACTCACCTTCTTGCATACTTCTCATGAAGCTTCTCTATTTATCTCACTCACCCTGTTTCTTTCTTTGTCTTATTATATTATTTATACCAATGAGTCCCGTCAGTTACTATCGTTAATATGCCCCTCAAGAGATTTAAAGTTTCCTTTATATATGATTTGTTCATTTTTCATGAAATGTTAATAGTATGGATGGTGTGTTTCTATTCATGTACTGCATGCATATTTATTCATAAAAGTAGTAAATAAATTTTGAGATAATGTTTTGCTACAAAACCAAGGCCTGCCTTGAGTTATCAATTCCCTGTCTCAGCCTCTGGAGTAGTATAGATATACACCAGCACACCCAGGAGAATTAGAAGAACTTCCCTTCCATTGTGTACTGGGGCATTGTGTGGGTGAATGAGAAAGCATGGTCCATATTTATTGATATACACATACCTTACCCAGTGTATGTTGTTTATGCAGTGAATTTAATACAGAGCAAACCTAAATCTTAACAGATATTTAATGAAATGCATAAAATAAAATGTCCCTTATATTATCTATGGTTCTTTCTTACATATAAACTATTGCCTTAGACAATAATATATGCTTAGGACTGATGAATATTTGTTTTAACTGTGTCTTTGAGGTAATATTCTATTAAACTTTTTCAAAATAAAAATAAAAAATAACAAAACAGGCCCTTGGACATTCTGTCCTTGCGTAAAGTGATTTAATTTTTTAAAGTGATTTATTTTTAATAAGCATATTTCTCTAGTAATTTTCCCTCTCCCTTTTTACTTTCTTATAAGTGAATTAATTGGAACTTGCCCCAGGATATATATGCAAACAATATTATTTAAACATGTTGATATTTCTTTCATATATTGTTTTCCTTTAATTTTTTTTTTTTTTTGAGGTAGAGTCTCACTCTAGCCCAGGCTAACCTGAAATTCACTATGGAGTCTAAAGGTGTCCTCAAACTCACGGCGATCCTCCTACCTCTGCCTCCCGAGTGCTGGGACTAAAGGTGTGTGCCACCATGCCTGGCTGGTTTCCTTTAATTTTAAGAAAACTATTTTTCCTTTGAGGTACTTCTTTTGAGGAATCCCTTTTCCTCCTGATATAAAACTTAGGGTTAATATATAAATATTTCTTAGCAGAGAGAAAGTATAAATAAATGAAGAATGCTGAAATAATTGCTAATAATTATCATCTTCGTTATGTTGTGAGTTTGTGTATTTTACTAATATAAAACATTTCAAAGAGCAAAAACAAGTTTTACATATATTAAACTATAAAATAAATAGTTCTTTTTCAAATATTACATGTTTACCTTAGAAAAAACTTAGGTTCTTCCATCATCTGTATATTTGTGCCAGTTCTGTGTGTGCAGTAAGGCTACACATTTGCATGTGGACAGAATGACCTATATATGTACCTTTATACACAAAATTACGTACACTAATGTGTACAGGTCCATTTAGAGATAACTATGAATGCAAATACAGGCATCAATAAGACACAGATGCACAGCATGCACATACATGTACATGCTCTACAAATTCAATCAAATGTACACATCTACATATATGCATCTGAATGTATTCATACATTATATATATGTATATGTGTACTTATAATACATATTTATAAAAATATATTTATATTATATCTATATTTATATCTATATCTATATCTATATCTATATCTATATCTATATCTATATCTCTCTCTCTCTCTCTCTATATATATATATATATAGAGAGAGAGAGAGAGAGAGAGAGGCAAGAATAGGTACAAATTACAAAAATTGTATATTTTGCATGTTAAATATATGAATGCAGTTTTAATATCTGGTTATATATATATATGCCTATATATGTGTTAGATATACTTTTTTAGAATTCCTCTGAATATAGCAGCTTATCAATCATGTATCCTAATAATTTTGACAAGTCAATGAGTACATTACACAACCTATCTTTAGAACCATAAGAATATTTCAACAACTGAAAACCTCTATTACAATTCTTTATATGTGATATCTACTTTTCAAGAAATGACAGATTCAGAATTGAAGTACTTTATGTCAATTTTAGTCAAACCTTCCCTCAAACATAAAAAAAATAAACCATGCTGAAGATAGTCTATGTCCGTATTCTATATTAGAGTATGAATCAGAAAAATATATTTTATTTCAGAATCTCAACTAGTGATAAATAGCTCTTTGAATAGTCTGTGTAGCATTAGTGTTCTTGCAGAGAATACAGTAAATAATGACTTTCTTGTTTTTAATTTAAATGTTTAAATATTTTCTATAAAATGACAATGCATTTAGACACCTATAAATATATTTGTAGAGTTTTATATTATGGAGACAGAAAAAGAGAGAGCCCCCTGCAAACACACATTGGGGTGGAGGAGAAAAGGAAAGGCCTCATAGCTGGTCTCCGGGTGATATATGAGTAATTGACCCTTGTGGTGTTCTCACTAAGGAATTCAGAAAAGTGCTTGAAGTGGGTTTTGTCAGGGCATGGCAGCTGTAAGTGATAAATGAGGATTATGTATTGTTTAGTGTGCACTATATAGTCTAATCTGCAGCCATCAGTCATCATGTATGTTGAGTAACCCAAGATTGATGAAATGCATCTGACTCAGGGGAAGTCCCAAGCATACTTCTATCTCAGCTTATGCTAATAACTATGTATAGAAGATGAACTAGAAAAGAATTGTTAAGCTTCTAGAAACTGTTTTAAGAAAAGTCAGTTAAGTTTTCTTTAAAAATAATGGACTTAGTTGTTTTGACTATGTAGTTGAATACAGAAAACCTGAAATTGGTAGAAATGAATAAGAGTGTTTCTAGACCACAGATATATAAGAATATAAAAGTATAAATGACTCTTTGTTTCCCATACAGAGAGAGACTCATCAACAATGGGCAGGGAAGCAAAGAATGGAAATTACTAGAAGTTAAGATTCACAGAGAAAAACATACCAGGAGAAAATGTAAATAGTTTATTAGTCATTGATTTCCTTATTCACTTATTTATTGCTTTAAAAGTTGTTGGCAATCTAATGTTTAAGAGCTATGTATAGAATAAATACAGACACTTATATGTGTGGATTATTAGTCTTTTTAAAATTTTTTATTGACAATTTCTATACTTACAGACAATAAACCTTGATAGCCCCCTCCCCACCTCCCCCTACAGAACTCCACTTTCCATCATATACCCATCAACATTGCAAAAGGGTTCCCCCTTTTCCACATCCTCACCAACATTTATTATCATTTGTTTTCTTGATGGTAGCCATCCTGACAAGAGTGAGATGGAATCTCAAATTAGTTATTATTTGCATTTCTCTGATGGCTAAGGATGTAGAACACTTTTTCAGATGTTTATATGCCATCTTAATTTCTTCTGGTGAGAACTCTCTAGTTCCATAGCCCGAAATGGGCTAATTAATTGGGTTGTTCAATTTCTTATTGTTTTGTTCTTTGAGTTCTTTGTATATACTGGATATTAATCCTCTGCCAGATGTATATCAGGCAAAGATTTTTCTCCCCTTCGGTAGGTTGTCTCTGTTCTATTCACAGTGTCCTTTGCTATACAAAAGCTTTGCAGTTTCATGGGATCCCAGAAGTTGATTGGTGGTTTTATTTCCTGAGAGGTTGGGGTAATATTCAGAGTCATTACCTATGACAATATGATTAAGTGTTTCCCCTAACTTTTCCTCTAGCAATTTCAAAGTTTCCAGCATGATAATAAGGTCCGTGATCTATTTGGACTTTATTCTTGTGCATAAAGACAAGCATCTATTTTCATCATTCTACACATAGATATCCACTTTTCCCAGCACCACTTGTTGAAGAGGCTGTCTTTTCTTCAATGAATATTTTTTGTCAAAAATCAGATGGCTGTAGCTGCCTGGATTAACATCTGGGTCCTCTGTTCTGTTCCATTGATCTATGTGTCTGTCTTTGTGCCAATACCATGCTCTTTTTGTTACTATTACTTGTACTATATCTTAAAATGTGGTATGTTAATACCACCAGCCTTATTTTTGTTGATCAACGCTGTTTTGGCCATTTGAGGTTTTTTTTTTTTTTTTTGCTTCCAAATGAAGTTTAGGATTTTTGTTTGTTTGTTTTGTGTTTTTTGTTTGTTTGTTTGTTTGCTTGCTTTTTGTTTTTCAAGGTAGAGTCTCACTGTGGTCCAGGATGAACTGGAATTCACTATGTAGTCTCAGGGTGGCCTAAAATTCACCACTCTCCTCCTAACTCCACCTCCCAAGTGCTGGGATTAAAGGCACGCGCCACCACACCAGGTTTAGGATTATTTTTTAAAATATATTTCTGTGAAGAATGCCACTGGAATTTAGTGCTGATTGCATGAAATGTTCAGATTGCTTTTGGTAATATTGACATTTTCACAATATTGATTCTTCCAATCCAAGAACATGGGATGTCTTTCCACTTTCTAGTGTCTTGCAATTTCTCACTTGATTGTTTTAAAGTTCTCATTGGAGAGATCCTTCACTTCCTTGGTTAGGTTTATTCCAAGGTAATTAATTTTCTTTTTTGAAGCAATTGTGAATGAAAGAGATTCTCTGATTTCCTCCTCCACATGTTTGTTAGTACATAGGAAAGCTACTGATTTCTGTGTATTTATTTTGCATCTTGCTACATTGCTAAAAGTATTTATCAGTTCTAACCATTTGCTGGTAGTGTCCTTAGGGTCATCTGCAAATAATAATAATTTGTTCTCTTTCTTTCCAACTTGTATATCTTTTCTGAGTGTTTCTTGCCTTATTGATATAGTTAAGACTTCCAGTACAATATTAAATAAAAATAGAGATAGTAGACACCCTTTTCTTGTTCCTGAATTTAGTGGAAAAGCTTCAGGTTTTCCCCCATTTAGTATTATGTTGGCTGTAAGTTTGTCCTAAAAAGGCTTTATTATGTTGAAATATGTTCCTTCTATTACCAGTTTCTGTAGGACGTTTACCATGAAGGGAAGTTGGGCTTTGTCAAATGCCTTTTCGGCATCTACTGAGATGATCATGTAATTTTCGTCCTTTAGCTCACTTATATAAGGTATTGCATTGGTCTTTTTATGAACATTGATTCATCCCTGCATCTCTGGGAAAGAGCTTACTTGGTCGGGGTGAATATCTTTCTGATATATTCTTGTATTCTGTTTGTCTATATTTTGTTGATTTTTTTTGGGGGGGGGCATCTATGTTCATGACAGGGATTCCTCTATAATTTTTGTTGTTGTTCTGTCTTTTCTGGTTTGGTATCAGGGTGATGCTGGCTTCATACAAGGAGTTTTGTAGAATTTCTTCCTTTTCTATTTTATGGAAAAGTTTGAGAAGTAATGAACTTAGTTTTTTCCATGAAGGTATCATGAAATTCATCAGTGAATCCACCTGGGTCTGGAATTTTTTTCAGTTGGAAGATTTTTGGAATTTTGTTTTGTCTCGTTCTTCTTTTTTATTGATTCTTTGGAGGTTTTTTATTTGTTTCTTTGTTTGTTTTGTTTTTTGTTGCTTTTTGTTATTCTGTTTTGTTTTCTTTTGCTTTGTTTTCTATTCATTAATTTCTGCTTATCTTCTAATTTTTTTGTTTGTCTTGTTCTTCTTTTTCTAAGGACTAAAGGTGAAGCATTAAATTGTTTGCTTGTGAACTCTCTAATTACTTTTTATAAAATTTTTGTTTATTTTAATTTATTTATTTGAGAGCAACATACACAGAAAGAAAGAGGCAGACAGAGAGAGAAAGAATGAGCATGCCAGGGCCTCTAGCCACTGTACATGAACTCCAGATGCATGCACCCCCTTATGCACCTGGCTAACATGAGTCCTGGGGAATCAAGCCTCTAACCAGGGTCCGTAGGCTTCATAGGTAAGCACTTAACTGCTAAGCCATCTCTCCTGCCCTCTAATTTCTTAATATAGGCAGATAAGGCTATAAATTTCCCTCATAGGAATGCCTTCTATGTGTCCCAAAGGTTTTGTTATTTTGTATTCTCATCATAATTTGATTCTATGAATTTATTGATTTCCTTTTTGATTTCTTTAAAAACCTACTCATAATTCAATAGTGTAATGTTTAGTTTCCATAAATTTGTGTATGCTCTGTAGTTTTTCTTGTTGCTGATTTGTAGTTTAATACCATTTTGGTCAGAATGAATACAAGGGATTATTTCAGTTTTCCTGTGTTTGTTAAGATTTGCTTTGTGACCTAATTAATATATGGTCTATTTTAGAGAATGTTCCATGTGCTGCTTAGAAAAATGTATATTCTGGAGCAATTAAATGGAAAGTTCTATAGATACATGTTAGGTTCTTTTATGCAATGACATCATTTAATCTAGATGTCTTTCTGTTTATTTTTTGATGGGATGATGTGGCAATTAATGAGATTGGGGTATTGAAGTTGCCCACTGCAATTGTGTTTGGTGTTATCTGTGACCTTAAGTCTAATAGTGTTTGATGAAATTTGTTAGGTGCAAATATGTTTAGTATTGTAATGTCTTCCTATAGGAGTGTTCCTTTAATCACTATAAAGTGACCTTCTTTACCTTTCCTCACTATTGTTGGTTTAAAGTCTATCTATTCTGTCAGATGTTAGGATAGGAAACCCTGCTTGTTTACTAGGCCCAGTTGCTTAAAATACCATTTTCCATCCTTTCATTTTAAGACAGTATCTATCTTTCTTTAAAATATTTTATTTTATTTAGTTATTTATTTGACTGAGAAAGGGAGAGAGAGAGAGGGAGAGAGAGAGGGAACTCAACTGGGCTTCCAGCCAAAGCAAACAAACTCCAGGTGCATGCATCTGGCTAATATGAGTCCTGAGAAATTGAACCAGGTTCCTTTAGCTTTGCAGGCAAGTGCCATAACTTCTAATACGTCTTTCCAGCCCAGTGTCTATCTTTTATTGAGATATGAGCTTCCTAGAAGCAACAAATGGCAGGATCCTATCTTTTAACCCAGTCAGCAAGCCTGTGTCTTTTGGTTGGATCATTGAGGCCATTAATATTAAGAGTTATTATTGGAAGTTATATCTTTATTCTCTCCATTATTCTTGGTTGGTAATGTTCCCTGTTTCCCCCTTACTCATTTCTTTTAACTGTTATTTGAGTACAGTTTATTTTTCCCTATGTCCTCATGTGTGTGTTTTGCTTTCTCTTTAGTATGAAGGATTCCTTCAAGTATTTTCTGTAGACATGGCTTAGTTGTCATAAATTCCTTTAGGCTTTTGCTGTTGTTGTTGTGGAATGGCCTTATTTCTCTCTCAATTTGCATATATAGCTTTGCAGGATAAAGTAATCTCAGTTGATAGTTGTTATCTTTCAGAACTTGGTATGAATAATTCCAAGCACTTGTGGCTTTTACATTTTGTGTTGAATAATCTGCTGTGATTCTGATGGGCTTGTCTTTGTAAGTGACTTTGTTTTTCTCTCAGACTGCTTTCAATATATTTTCTTTGGTTGTGTGTTTAGTAGTTTAATTATAACATGGCAAAGAGAGGTTCTTTTCAGGTCCTGTCTGTTTGGTGTTCTAGAAACCTCCTGTATCTGCATTGACATTCATTTCCCAATTTGGGTAAAATTTTCTTCTATGATTTTGTTGAAAATACCTACTAAGCCTCTGGATTGAAATTGTTCTCTTTCTACTATATGCCTTATTCTTGTGTTTTATCTTTTCATACTCCCCCAGATATCATGAAATTCCCCTTCACACTTTCCTATTATCTCATCTTTCTCTTTATTAGATTGTAATAAAAATTGTACCTGGTCTTCTAGCTTAGATTTTCTGTTCTCCTCTTCATCCATTCTACTACTGACACTTTCCAGAGTTTTTTTTTTTTTTTTTTTTTTTTTTTTTTTTTTTTTTTTTTTTTTTTGACTGGCTGTGCTTTTCAGAGCTAGAAATCGTATTTGGTTTTTCTTCAATATTTCTATTTCCTTAATTATGACTTGTAATCACCTCCTTATTTCATTAAGCTCATTTCCTGTGTTCTCTTGGAATTCTTTTGGAAGTATGTTTTCTTCTTTAACTCCTTTGTTTTCATCTTTGATTTATTTGAGTATCGATAAAATCATTTTTTTAAATCTTAGGCATTTCATCTAAAGCAGTCTCATCAGGGGCCATTTCTAATGAATTTAAAATATTGGGGGGGGTGTCATCTGATGCCTTGTGCTTCTTGTATTCTAATGTGATTTTTGCATCCTGAGTTGATTTGATGTTTGAGTTTTCTAATAATCTGCAATCTTTTAGATTTGGATGTCCAACTTTATGTACCTTCAGAGTAGGAGTTTAAGGTGACAAGTGTAGCTCTTGTACTCCAATCTAATTGCAGAAGTAATTCTAGGAGTTGAGTTTGCCTGGTATTCTAGTATTCTAGTGGGTTAGATGGAGCATTTTACTGGAAAATTCTAAAATTCAAGTAAGCAATATGCCCAATGAATAAAAACCAGCACAGAGTATACAAGTGTGGGGATTGAAACAAACAGATAACCTTAAAAAGCCACAAAGCCTAAGGGTGTGTCTTGCTCTACACCCTTAATCCTGTCAGTTGAGTGGTTGATATTTCTGCTCTGAAATGAATTCCATATGAACATGGGTCTGAATCACACCCTGCCCCCAATAATGACAGAAGGAAAAGACAAAAGCCCTAGAAGTCTGACAGCATTAAAGTCAACAATAGTCAACCCCCAAATACAGCTTAATTTAGAATGGTAAATCCAACCAAGAATATGTAGCCCATTACCTGCCCTGTCACAGAAAGAGAGATAAGCACTTCCATTGCAAGTTATGTACCTGCCTCTTTTGTCAGTCAGCTTTGTTACCTTCTGGAGTGGCTTCAAATCTCACCAATGCTGAGTGCCCTTCTCAATCCCTCTGTGTTGTTTTATGAATCTGGTGTTCTGATTGGCTGTGCTGGAGGTCCTGCTGCTAGGAGCTGAATGCATTCTCTGGAGGGTCATGTCTCTGCTGGTTGGGGGATTGGAGAGTTCAGGAAGCCTGAAGTTGTACTGAAATTGCTCAGCTGGTAGTCCCCACCTGTGTCCAGCTTTCTCTCCTTTGGATTTCTTGAATTTGCAGAAAGGCTGATAAGATTGGAAAGTCACCTTGTTTGATATCTGCTTCTGCAGTTGGGCACTGAGGGGGTTCTGTGCAGGTCCTGCAACTTGGGTCTGCAATCTCTTTGTTGGGATCCCAGACAGTTTCCTCCTTTCTTATAGATCTAGTGTCTCCTGTTTCCCTGCTATGGTAGGAAAAAAAAAAAAAAAAAGCAAAACCTATACACCTTCACTTTTCAGATGAAGAATGTATTTTGCTGTGGTTTTGCTCAAATCCCTCCATAGGCTGGATAAGTGTGACTCCTACGTGCCCATCTTACCCAGAAATTGTCCAAATATGGTTTACTAGTCTTTATCCCTGGATTAAACCAGGACAGTATTGCCTACTCAACTAACTTCCAGTTTAAAGCTGTAGCTTCTAGAAAAACATGGTCCCCAGATGTTCTGTGCTCTTGTTACTTCTGTACATTGGAGGTTTTGTATTGTGCACAACTCCTACTTTCTGTGTTTGTTGTTAGGATAACTTACCCTTTGTCCTCTGAGCATCTGCGAAGAGAGGATAAGAAGTGATGTGTCTGGCAAGCTTGTTCTTGTTGTACTTCTCCTCTAATCTTATCCTCCTACTTTTGGCCAAATCCATATTTTGCTTTATTTATTTATTTATTTTTTGAGGTAGTGTTTCACTCTAGCCCAGTCTGACCTGGGATTCACTATGTAGTCTCAGATGGCCTCAAACTCACAGTAATCCTCCTAACTCAGCCTCTTGAATGCTGGGATTAAAGGCATGTGTCACCACACTGAGGCAATTCCATATTTTAAATATTTAATCTCTGTGCCTCATTGAGTGAGGACTCCCTCCATATTCCAGTCTTGCTCTCAATTAGTAATAATTCTGGTAGGCAATGCAGCAATAGCCACCTGTCACTACTTGGAGGAGAAAATATGAGACGATGGGAGATGACATATTATGCTATACAGATCTTCTTCAGAAGTGAAGGCCCAGCTTAGGTAACTTGGGCTACTATAACATGATTCTAAAGACAAAATGGCTTACATAAGAGAGATTAGATTCTCCCAATTCTTGATCTAAAAGTGAAGATAAAATAACAATTATTTTCTCCAGTGAGCATTGTTTTTCTAGCTTACAGATGCCATGTTTTGTGTGGTTAAAAGAAAATATGTTATTATTTCTTTTTCTTTTAAGGACACAAATTACATTATGAAGGGTCCACCCTGGTAACCTCATTTAAATCTAACTTCCTTTCAATAGTCTTTCCTCCAATGACGAACACATTATAAGTTGAAATTGAAACATATGGGTTTTAATGGAGGTACCCATATTCAGTTGGCAGTAGGGAATGTTAATCTAGAGACCAATCAGTTCTCAGCCCTAGAGGGATTTCTCTTCACTGAAGGCAATTGCTTTGCTGGCATCAAAGACAACTGGCATTGATCTCCTACATCTCCTTTTCTATGTGTGGTATTGTGGTGGTTTGAATGCAAATATGTCCCTCATGGACTCAGAGATCTTCTTTTTATTTATTTTAAAGAGAGAGAAAGAAAGAGGGAGAAAGAGAGAATGGATGTGCCAGGGCCTCCAGTCATCTCTAACAAACTACAGTCACATGCACCACCTTGTACATCTAGCTTACATGGTTCCTAGGGACTAGAACCTGGGTCCTTTGGCTTTTCAGGCAAGCATATTAACCATGAAACCATCTCTTCAGCTTGACTAAGTTATTTTTAAAAGTATTTAATTTTATTTGTTTATAAGAGGTGGGGAGATAATGGGCACTCCAGGGCCTTTAGCCACTGTAAACAAATTCCAGATGCATGCACCACCGTGCGCAACTGGCTTTTGTGGGTTCTGGGGAGTTCAACCTGGGTCCTTAGGCTTAATAGGCAAGGGCCTTAAATAGTAAGATGCCTCTCTAGCCTGTGACTAAGGTACTTTTGATTAAATTTCCTATTGAAGTCTCCAGCAGGCAGAGCCCTGCTGGAGGAGGTGTGTCACTTTGGGCAGGTCTTGAGTCCATTTCTGGGTGTATAGAGAACCAGTTGAGCTTTGGCTACGTATGCTTGCTGATGCTAGCAGTGGTCTCTGCCTCGGACATATGAAGGTGAGCCAGTTTCTTCCACCAGATGAAGCTTCCCCCATAATCTGTAAGCCTGAAATAAATCCTTTCCTCCAATAAGCTACTTCTAGTCAGATATTTGTCCTAGCAATGAGAAGATAATTGCCCCAGGTATGAAGGTTCTTATCTGCTGCCCAAGCTGTCAAATTTGAAGGACTGTCACAGGTGCAATCACCTCTCTGAAACTTCACTGAAGTTACACCATAGCTCAAATTTATTCTATCCCCAATACAGTTCCTTTTGCTTCCAATCTACAAGTAGTGAAGCTTAGGGTATTCTGAAATAAGCCTCTGCAGGCTAATTTTACCCATGTCTTCTTTCTATAAATACTGGTTTGTGATAGGTTGTGCATATAAAGTAGAATGAATGATCTGTTACATCGTGGTAGACTTATTGTGCAGTATAATTTGAAGATTAAAGAGCAAGCTGACATTACTAAAACTATTTTCTCACGGGGAATTAATTCATTGATGCATAAATCTTTAGAATTTCATAGCTAGATGTATGGATTCTGATTTTATTCTAATCCCAATGAAAGGTCACTAGTAAATAAATCATCAGAAAATGGTATGACTCTGAAACACTAAAAAATTGTGTATCATTGTTTCAGGGTAACTCAATGGGTGCTAGGAAAGAGAAGGAAGCAGGAAAGTGGAACACAGATGACCTACATCCCTCATTTTTAATTTAAGAGGCTCTTTTATTTTATTTTATTCTTTGCTTTGTTTTTTTTTAATTCTACTCAAAATATCTTGCTAATATACTAATATCTACATGTAGTTTTGCTTGTGATTTCTCTTACAGTCTCTATTGAATAAGATTAAATTAGGGAAAAGAAAAGTGAGCATTTTTCTAATTAAATTCCTCATCAGATGAAGGTGAAAAATATAAGTGATGAGCTGTTGATTTAAATAGTTCAAGATGGGGGAAAAAAGGCCTACAGTGTAAAATGTAGTTTTAAATTTAGAATTTTCAGATCAAAAAAAGGAAAGAGAAGAGAATATGAAGAACTACTGCCTATGAACAGGCAGGATAGACCAAAGCCTAGAGTGCTGAAAACGTCTGCACATGAGTAGGTGAGAAGGGAATAAGAAGCTCCCATTTCTAAATTTTATTAATCCTATTTATGACATATCTTTTGTAGATGCGACATATATATATACATACACATTACCTCTCATGGTATTATGAAAATCAAAACATATATATTTTCACAATTCACAGAAAATTGATTTAAACATGTTTTTTTAATTTTTTCCCAGTTACTAGTGATCTATTAAAGATTATTAAGCATTGTCTCAACTCTGGTATCATGTTATTTAGTGAGAACCAGACATTATTTCCTTTACAAACTTTGAACATACTATTGCATAAGCTTTTCTTGCACTGTATCTTTTGAATGGACTGATCCATATTAGTTCCCATGGCTGATGTACAAGTACCATTGCCTAGAGGAATCCATTCTCAATGACCTTATTATGTTTTATTAGAAATGTGTACATAGCTTACATATTACATTTGTAATTACAAGTAATACTAAACACAGAAGTTTATTTGAAGGGGCAGGTTCATCTTCCTTCCCTCTCTTTCTCTCTCCTTCCTTTCTCCATTCCTTCCTCTGCCCTTCCTTCCTTTTTATTTATTACTTTACTTATATTCTTATATAAGATGGCCTAAAACTCATTGTGTAACCAGACTGTTTTATAAATTCACATCCTCCTGTTTCAGGCACTGAATGCTAGGATTATAGTAGGGTTTCATCATCCCCAGTGGATTACTTATACATATTTGTGTTTTCCTCCACAACATAAAACCCTGGGTATTAATAAATGTTTTTTTTTTTTTTCATGAAGGGATAAATATCAAAATATACTTTATTAAAAGTGTTGAATTATACAAGGACAAAATAAATTTCAATCACATGGATCATTATTAACATAAAAAAGCATACATTTCATACTTGCGTTCACTCAAAATTTCTGGGACTCAAATGCAGAAATCTGTGTTTGAGCAACTGTATCAAGTAATATTCTTTGTACTTCAGAAAATTCTTACTCAATTCATGAGGGGCAAAGAGAGAGACAGATTTTAAAGAAAGCCTTCCCTTTGTTTGGATCTAGATCAATGATACAATTATAGAAATAGAACATATGAAAGAATTTCAAACTTTCATAAAAGTAAAAATAGGAGCTGGGCATGATGGCACATGCCTTTAATCCTGGGAGGCAGAGGTAGGAGAATCACCATGAGTTAGAGGTCACCTTGAGACTCCATACTAAATCCCAGGTCAGCCTGGGCTAGAATGAGACCCTACCCCGAACAACAGAACAAACAAATAAAAAAAGTAAAAATAGGGATTTAACTCTGAAAATGTCAAAGATAAATCACTTAATATTGACTTTGACAATACTTTATCTGGGTTAGAAAACAGATAATAATTGATACTAAACAAACTGGTACTTAATACATTTTAGCAGATTTTACTAAATGTTCTACACTAACAATTCTTATAATTATTTTATGTAAGTTAAGACATAATAAGGATTATTTAACTTATTCTCTATTTTTGGCCACTGTTTAAGTGGCTGCAATACAAGTAGAATCAGCTTCCTATATAAAATACATCTTCAGTTGGTTCTAAGAAGAAAGCCTGAGGGAATTTAGAACCCATGTAACTGTAACTTGAAACACTAACTACCTCGGGGCAAGTCTCCCATTTGCTTTGTAAAGAGCAAGCAAGCCATGTATGCCCTGAGCATCTTTCTACTGCTACCTGTGTCTCCTGTGGCCTTCTTCACAGACTGACATAATATGGCTGCCACTCCTTTCACGCTTCCTGCTCACACTTCAGAGAAATTTGTCCTACTCACCCATGCAACCTACCTCCACAGCTCTTAACCCAGTTGCATAGTAAAATTATCTTGGGACAACTGTACTCATACCACTGCCGGCCCCACTCGTTCTGATGTAATTTCTGTGGGGTGGAGGCTGAACGCCATTTTTACTGTTATGTTCTAAGTCTTCCCAAATAATACTCAAGTGCAGGCAAAGTTGGTAAATGTTAGTAGAAAAGAAAATTTTAGATGGTAAATAATATACAATCTAAATAAAACAGCTTGCTTCAGAAGTCAAGTTTATTTTATTTATTTATTTTTCCTTTATGTTTATTTATTTATTTGAAAGTGACAGAGGAAGAGAGAGAGAGAGAGTGGGGGGCACGCCAGGGCCTTCAGCCACTGCAAACGAACTCCAGACACATGTGCCCCCTTGTGCATCTGTCTAATGTTGGTCCTGGGGAGTTGAGCCTCAAACTGGGGTCCTTAGACTTCACAGACAAGCGCTTAACTGCTAAGCCATATCTCCAGCCCAAGTTTAGTTTTTTTTTTGAAAACTTTGTACTGCAAATCTTAACAAATGTATATCATGTACCTAAATATCCTTTCTGATACAGAGTCTGCATTATTATATATATATTTGCATAAGTGTGCAAGTGTGTAAGCAGGTGTACTTGTGTCCACATTCATGGAGACCAGAGTTCAATGTAAGGTATCTTCCTCAATTGCTTTTGACTTTATTTTCATTCATTTATTTTTCTTTTTGTAAGGAGAGGAAGAAAGAGAGAGAGAAGGAGAGAGAACAGGCATGCCAGGGTCTCCTGCTATAGGAAATGAACTGCACAGGCATGCACTACTTTAAACATCTGGCTTTGCTTGGGTGTTGGGGAATCAAACTCAGGCCTTCAAGGCTTGCAAGCAAGTGTGTTTAATCAATGAGCCATTTCTCCAGCCCCAAACTTATGTTTTTGAGACAGGGTGCCTCATCAAACTTGGAGTTCAGTGATTTGACTGAACTAGCTAGCCAGGAGGTCACAGTGTTCCTTCTGTCTCTGTTTCGCCAAAGATTACATTGGCATGACAATATGCCTGCCTTTTATGTGGGGGCTGGGGATACAAACTCAGGGCTTCAAAACTGTGAAACAAACAGTTTACATAATAAGTCATCTTTCCAATCCAAGATTTTTGTGTCTCATTGACCTACCTGATAGTTCCTATTTGTAAACAGAACAGGAAAATTTCCTCTTCGTTTTTAAATATTTATCTGCTTTTGTGCAGTGTCAGTATTGATGGACACTGTGTATTAGTGTCTTTACTCAAGGTTTAGGGGACAATTATGTATATGCCCTAGAAACAGCTTTTATAGATTTTTAATTCTAAACAGTATTTCCTAATATTCGGGTTTTTGACCAAATCCTTTTCTTTGAAGTCTTATATCTTTTCAGTGATCTAAGGAAATCGAAAGATGAATCACACAACCATCTGAAGCAAAACTCTGGGCTTTTTGCACATGGGGAGTCTTTGCAAGTTGCTTTGCTGCAAGGGACTGACAAAATCATTTCAGTGCTTCCTTTGTCTTTCCAAGCTAATATTCTCCTGCCAGGTAAATTTTAAAGCAAGTACCTTAGTGGAAATGTCATTGCAGAGCACTCTTCTCTCCTGGAATGATTATTTGGCCAAGAAGTAACAAAACATGTCAAATTTCTTGTCTAGTGTATGGCATGGTTTTTATATCATATCCCTGGATTGTTCCTATGTTCATCTATGATAAGTAGTCACACCTTGTCCACTGCTCTTTGAAAGCCAGCTCATGTAGTTATCTATACCCTTCTCAACTGCTGAAACTACAGAAGCCACTCAAAGCAGCTATCAAGACCAGCAATATGTTAAAGCAACTCTGCTCTTTTGAGGTGTTGAAGGATCACTGATACTGGCAGTTTCCCATTCCCAACAAAACAATAAGCTGAAATTATCACTAATGACAAAATAATGTTTCAAGCATAAGTTAGGGTGATGTCACAACTAAAAATTATGAAAAGTAATTTGAAAAAGTTTTAACAGTTGGCAAATTGAAGGTGCTAAAATTCGTGTGTGTGTGTGTGTATCTTCATGCACATACATCCTCATTCATCCATACATATAAATACAGCTAAAGAAATTTAGTTAATAGAATTAGTCTATATATATATAATATAAATAATATTATATTATATAATATATAATTATATAATATATAATAAAATATAATATATATATATAGTCTATATATAAATATATATATATATATATATAATAAATTATCCAGTCATTCCATTTAACAAATTTTAAAATGAGCAATAAATACTACATAGATAAATGCAAAATAGAAAAATTTGGGGAATGGAACTTTTAGAAATTAGAAATGGAATTTATAATTACAATTTGAATTTAATTGATTAATTTCAAAATTATTTCAAACAGTTACGCTATTTATTTGACTTGATATAGCAGAAAGTGCCTTTACAGAAGGAGAGAAAGAACAGAGGACTGGTACCTTGCCAATGATGAAGAATGGTTTTTACAGTGGGATTAAAAAACCCATAAAATATAGTGCTCTGACTCATGACCAAATGCTAGTCCAAACAATTAATTTCACCATTCATCCTACATATATTTGTGAGAAACTTCAAAATCCAATGACAAAGGAAAACACCATTAAAAATAACTTATTAAGCAATAATCCTTATTAGATGGAAAACAAAGTCCCATAAGGAACAACATAGAGGTTGCAAATTTTGTGTTGGGCATCACAAATAATTCTGGACATAGTGTTAAGTGAGAGTTCTGAATGAGAATGTATTAAGTGAATACATATACAGTCCATAAGATATTTAATAAATACTGTTTTGTCCAGAATTTTCTGAATTTCCTGAAGCAAATAGTATACATTAATTTGAAGTTAATATTGAATTAGGTTCACTCTAATAGTTCCTTAAAGGCAGAAACTGTATTTTTATTCATGACTAAATTCTGAGAAACAAACAACTGAAGTCTGTAGATAAGATACATAGATGATCAATAAATACTTGTTGAACAAATATATGAATGAAATATAAACTCCATTTCTAGCCAGGTGTGGTGGTGCATGCCTTTAAACCCAGCACTTGGGCTGTGGAGGTACAAGGATGGCCATGAGTTCAAGGTCAGCCTGAAACTGCATGGTGAATTCCAGGTCAACCTGAGCTGGACAGTGAAAGCCTACCTCAAAAAACAAAAACACAAACATGCTCAGCCACCTCTAACCATATAGTTCATGCTCCCTCAAAAAAATTGTGCATAACTAAAATTATTCACTATATAAAGATACATTTCAGGCAAATTAAACATTAAAGTAAGAAAGCAGACTTTTCCATGAGACATTGTTTCAGATTCAAGCAGGAGCTGTGTCCTAAATACAGCTTCTTCATCTACTCTGTCTTTCAAATAGAGCTTTTTAAACATTGCAAAGTGTAACAGTCCTTGATGCTTAAGTATGTACCTTCTTGAAATAAAGGAAGGTATTGCTTTAGGATTTCGCTTTTTCATTATGAACTTTTTATACTCCTGGGCTTTTTCTTTCATTTCGAAAATGCTTGCTCTAATCACTTAAATATTAACATAATAAAGGATGTGAACAAATTGAAATGACTTCTCCATTTCCTTGATATCATTTTCCTACTTACCAGCCACAAGTAAACTAATCTCTCTTTAATTTTGTAGGATCACAGACCAGAGTGTGAATAAGGGCCTTTAAAATAAAAGTAGTTATTTTTTTCTTGGGACTAGAGTGGGGAATGAATCAAGTAGATCACAGACTAATAACTACTGAGGGGAAAGAACAATTATTTAATCTGTTATCAATTAATGCCTCCAAGAAAAGCTTTAGAAGACAATAAGTAGTCAGTAGAGAAAAAATGTGACGGTCATATCCCAGAGACAGGTGTGAAATTAGGGAGGAATATTTTGACTAAGGACAACATCTAGCAGAAGGACAAAATTGGGAAAAGTTTAGAGAAGTGGGGCCACAGGTAAGTTAGGAAGTGAGAAAAAGGAGAGGGGCCATTTTACAAAGATTTTTTAAATTATTTTTTAAATTTTTTATTAATTAGTTTTGTATTCAGCAAATACTGTCAGTTTGGTACTGTTATTAGGCTCATCCATGACCTACTCCCTCCCCTCGGCCCCTCCTTGTTGAAGTATATGGGTCATACATGCATTGTGGAGGTAGCCCACAGTTATGGGTAAGATAAATGTCTCTGCATATCATGTCCCAACATATGGCTCTGATATTCTTTCCACCCCCTTTTCTGCAAAATTTCCCTGAGCCATGTTGGGTTCATTCTTGGTCTGCTTCAGTGATGAGGTGTTGGGGGCCTCTGAGGCTCTGGCTCTCTTATTTGGTACCAGATGATTTTTCTCTGTGTTGATCTCCTTCACCATTGTGCTGGTACCTGGTTTACTAGGAAAATAGCACCCTTGTTTGTTTTGCCAATTTTTCTTAGTTTCAGCCAGGGCTCTTTTGAGATATGATGGGGTTGCTCTATCCTTAGGATCTACATCTCTCTGAAAAAGATAAGCAGATTCTCCAATGGAGAGTAAGTTAGCACCAGGACAAATGAGATAACCCTTACTTTTTTAATAGAAAATTTAATAGGTGTAGGCCCTCTTGTAGCCCATGATGGATGGTAGCTTGATAATGGAGAGTGGAGTTCTATTGGGTTGTGGTTCTGACTTGTTTCCCAGCTCCAGCTATGAGTCCGGTACCACTGAGAGGATCAGTTAGCCTAATCAAGAGCAGATGGTTTCCCACCATGGCTGTGTGCACTGTTGCACTTGTGTGGGCATCACACCAGGTTATTTGCTGCTAATTAGGTTAGACCCTGAGTTGCTTGGACAGATATTGGTCATTTTCCCCCAGTCGCCCATGGAGCACCTTCTGGCACTAGATGCACTAACTGTCTGGGGACTGACTCTCTTCCAGCTTCCGGCCATGCCATTTCATTTTACATGTGGACCACTTAAGGTGTCTTCAGCAGTAGGGTCTTACCACTCACTAACCTTTGGTGGGTCATCAAGTACTCAGACAGAAATCTATCTTACTTTTAGAAAACTTTGTAGGTCTCTCTGATCAAAAGCTCATTGTGGATGATAGACACATGCTGATATTGGGAGTTACAGGTCAGTGCCCACTAAGAAAAGGAAGAGAAAAATAACTAATATACAAGAATGACGGGGGGTGGGGGGAGCTGTAGAAGATTAAAGTCAATCTTCATCATACCCTCTCCAGTGTCTTGTGGCTCAGGTGTTCCCTCAAAGGGCCTGGTGAAGGTTCAACCATTTGGTCTGCTTTTTAGGAAGTAGAATTTTGTGGTACTATTGCTGTTAGAGCCTATATTTGTGTCTCTCAGCCCCTCCTTTGCCCTCCCCTCTCTTCCCTCCCACACTATTGTCTAATCCTCGAGAGGATTGCTGGGTATGTCAGCATCTTGGGTAGATTCAGGTTAAGTGCTATAATGAGTGAGACTATGTGGTAATTTGTTTTCTATGATTGGGTAAGTTCACTGAGAATGATCTGTTCCATGTTCAACAGTTTTTCCCTCAAATTTCATTGTGTCATTTTTTTCTTACTGCTGTATAGAATTCCATTGTGTAGATATACCACATCTTAGTTACCCATTTTTCTAGTGATGGACATCTGAGTTGATTCCAGCTCTTAGTTATTATGAATTGAGCTGCTACAAACATGGTTGAGCAAATCTCTCTGGCCTGTGGTTTGAAGGTTTTAGGGTAGATGCTCAGAAAGGGAATAACTGGGTCTGTTGGTATCTCTGTAGTCACCTTTTTCAGGAGCCTCCATATTGCTTTCCAAAGTGGTTGTACCATCCTACATTCCCACCAACAGTGGATGAGGGTCCCTGTTTCTCCATACCCTCACCAGCATTTATTTTCATTTGATTATTTGTTTGTTTGTTTGCTATCCTTTTTGGGGTAATGTGGAATCTCATACTTGTTTTAATTTTCATTTCTTTGATGATTAGAGATGATGAACATTTTCTTAAGTTTGTGTTTGCCATTTGTGTTTCTTCCTCTGTGAACTGCCTGTTCAGCTGTTGCCCCATTTTTTGAGTGGGGTGTTTGACTTTTTACTGTTTAGATTTTTGAGTTCTTTGTAGATTCTAGAGATCAGGCCTCTATCAGTTGGATAATCCACAAATATTTTCTCCCATTTTGTGGGTAATCTATTGGCTTTGCTTATAATATGCTTGTCTGTAAAGAAACTCTTCAGCTTCATGTGATCCCATTGGTGGAATGACTGTTTAAGATCATGAGCTACTGATGTTTTGTTCAGGAAGTCTTTTTCTATTCCTATATCATGCAACGTACTTCCTAAATTTTCTTCTGGTAGTTGCTAAGTTTCTGGTCTCATATATTGAGGTCTTTGATCCATTTGGACTTGAGTGTAGTGCATGGCAAAATGTGTGGATCAAGTTTCATTTCCTGCATATGGTTATCCAGTTTGTCCAGCACCATCTGCTGAAGATGCTGTCTTTTTTTCCAGACTATATTGTTAGGGCCTTTGTCAAGTATCAAGTACTTATAGTTGTTTTACCCAAAGTCTGGGTCCTCCAGTCTATTCCATTGGTCTATACTCCTATGCCAGTACCACACTGTTTTTATTACTATGGCTTTGTAATATAGCTTTAGATCAGGTATGGTGATGCCTGAGGTGTTTCTTTTGCTAAGGATATGTTTGGATATGTGAGGCCTTCTGCCTTTCAATATGAAATTTGCAATCAATTTTTACTATCTTTGTGAAGAACACTGTAGGGATTTTAATTGGAATTGCTTTTAATCTGTATATTGCCCTTGGTAGGATTGCCATCTTCACAATGATAATTCTGCCTATCCAGGAGCATGGGGGTGGGGGGGTCTTTCCATTTTCTCAATACTCCTCAATTTCTTTTTTGAGTGTTTTTATGTTTTTGTTGTATAGATCTTTCACTTACTTGGTTAACATTATTCAAAGGTATTTCCTTTTTTTTTTTTTTTTGTTGCTATTGAATATAGGACCATGTCCCTTATTTCTTTCTCTGTATCTTTGTCATTAGAATATAGAAAGGCTACTGATTTTTTTTTTTTTTGCATTGATTTTGCATCCTGCTACTTTGCTATAGTAATTAATCCACTTCTGAAGTTTTGGGATGGAATCTTTTGCATCTCTTACATATACAATCATGTCATCAGTGAATAGAGCTAACTAAACTTCTTCCTTTCCAAATTGTATTCCTTTTATTTCCTTCTCCTGTCTTATTGCTTAAGCTAGGACTTCCAGTACTATATTGAAAAGCAGAGGTGAGAGTAGACAACCCTGTCTTGTTTCTGATCTTAAATTCCTCCAGTCTCTCTCCAATGAATATTATTTGGCCCTCCGGAGCTTATTGGAGAGAGACATGGTCCTATATTCAATAGCAACAACAACAACAAAAAATAATAAAATACCTTATTTCTTTCTCTGTATCTTTGTCATTAGAATATAGAAAGGCTACTGATGGTTTTTTTGCATTGATTTTGTTATGTTGAGATATAAGCCAAACAGTGGCAATACTTTCAAATGTTTTGGTCATGAAGTGATGTTGTATTTTGTGAAAGGCTTTTTCTACATCTATCAAAATGATCATGTGGTTTTTATGTTTAGCATTGTTTATGTGGTGTATTACATTGACAGATTTCTCTATGTTGAACCGCCCTTGTATTCCTGGGATGAATCCAATATGGTCTAGTTGGATAATGCTTTGGATGTGTTGTTGGATTTGGTTTGTGAGGATTGTGTTTAGGATCTTTGCATCTAAGTTCATCAGGGAAATAGGCTGGCAGTTTTCTCTCCATGTGGCATCTCTACCTGGTTTTGGAATTAGGGTGATACTAGCCTCACAAAAGGAGTTGGATAGATTTCCCTGTTCTCCAATTGTGTAGCACAATTTGAGGAAGATTGTTTTGAGTTCTTCCATGAAGGTTTTATACAATTCAGCTGAGAAGTCATCTTGTCTTTTGGGGGGAGGTTTTTCATTATTTTTTCAGTCTCCATGACTGTGATGGGTTCATTGAGGAAATTAATCTGCTCTGAGTTTAGCTTTGATAGATGGTACACATCCAGGAATTTATCCATCTTCTCCACATTATCCAGTTTTGTGGAGTAGAGGTTTTTGAAATAAGTCCTTTTGATTCTCCAAATTTCACTTATGTCTGTTGTGATCTCTCCCTTTTCATTTTGAATTTTGTTAATTTGAAGCATCTCTTTTTTTTGCTTGATCAAATTCGCCAAGGGTTTGTCAATCTAATTATTTTTTCAAAGAACCAGCTCTTTTTTTTTTTTTAAACCATTTGTCTTAATAGTTTCCTTGGTTGCCATTTCATTAATTTCCGCTCTGCTTTTAATTATTTCTTTCCATCTGGAACTCTTTGGGTTGGATTTTTTCTTGTTTTGCCAGTGCCTTTAGGTGGATGGTTAGGTTATTGATTTGAGATCTCTCTGTCTTTTTTTTATGAAGGCATTGAGTGCTATGCATTTTCCCCTGAGGACCACCATCATTGTGTCTCATAAAATTTAGTACGATGTGTTCTCATTCAATTCTATTCTAGAATTCAATTCTAGAAATTTTGCAATTTCACTTTTTATTTCATCCACTATTCACTTATTGTTTAAAAGTGTGCTGTTCAGTTTCCAGATGCCATTGGGATTCTTGGTGGGTGTTTTGTTTTTGAGTTCTAGCAATATAACATTGTGATCTGGAATCATGCAGAGAATTATGTCAATCTTCCCAAATATGTGGAGGCAGGCTTTGTATATGGTCTATTTTAGAGAATGTTCCATGTGCTGCTGAGAAGAATGTGTAGTCTGTGGATTTTGGATGGAAAGTTCTGTAGATGTCCATTAGGTCTAAGTGATCTATGGTTTTGTTGAGGTCAATTACTTCCCTGTTGAGTTTCTGTTTGGATGATCTGTTTATTACTGATAATGGTGTATTTAAGTCCCCAGCTATGATGGTGTTGGTTGTTATTTCTGTTTTATTGTCAAGTATGTTTTGTTTTATGAACTGTGATGCCCCTGTGTTTGGTGCATACAGATTTATGATTGTAATATCCTCTTGATGGATTGTTCCCTTGATAAGTAGGAAGTGGCCTTCTTTGTCTTTTTTGATTATTTTTGGTTTGAAGTCTATTTTATCTGATATTAACATATCTATGTCTGCTTGTTTCTTATTTCCATTTGCTTGGAATATTGTTTTCCACCCTTTCACCCTGAGGAGGTGTCTGTCTTTAGTGGTGGGTATCTTGAAATCAACAGATTGAGGCGTCTAATTTTTTGATCCATTCTGTTAGCTTGTGTCTCTTGATGGGTGAATTAAGACCATTAATTTTAGGGTAATGAGTGTGAGATTTGATTTGCTCCCTGCCATATTGTGATGGTATGTGCAAGTTGGTGTTTGCACGGACTTTGAAGATTTTTGTGCCTACTCTGAGTTTGGTTATTGTGATCTGCCTTCTGTAGGCATTTGAGTGTAATTTTTTCTTCTCTGTGGACAAGGCGGCTACTTGGTGGGAGGGGTGGGCTACCTGCCCACAAGGGAATTGATGATTTCCTGTTTTTCTCCCTCTGTTAGGTCCCACTGGCAATCTGTTGGAGATTGCTCTCCCCTAAAAGGCCCTGTAAACCCTTAACATCTTGCCTTTCTTTCCCTGTGATCTGCAGTGTGGCTTTGTGGTCGCCATCTTGGCCAGAAGTCTTACTTTTATTTGAAAGAGGCAGATAGAGAGATAATTGGTGTACCCGCACCTCTAGACACTGCAAACGAACTCCAGGTGCATGTGTACCATCTTGAACATCTGGATTTATGTGGGTACTGGGGAATTAAGCCTGGGTTCTTAGACTTGCCAGGCAAGTGCCTTAACTGCTACGCCATCTCCCCAGCCTGATTTTACAAAGATTCTTAACCCAAATAATAATTTTGGTCTTACACAATTTCATAACAGTTGTCTGCTGATCAGAGTGATTTATGTATCTGAGGGGAATGACAAGGTTTTATCTGTTTTTATTTATTTTATTTTTGTGCATGTATGAGCTTGTAGAGTATGTATAGTGTGGTATGTCGAGTCATGTGATATGTATGTAGTCCATGTACATGTGTGTGAATGTTGACACTTTCCATGCCCATGTGTATTGTGGTTACTGAACTTTGGGTGTTTTCTTTTCTTTCATTTGCTTGTTTTCTGTAGATGGAGTCACAATCAACTCAGAAGTGCAGTTTTCACTGTTGTTGTTTTCAGTCAATCTGAAGCCCCAACAATTCTCTACTGTCTGTCTCCTCCTCCTGCAATACTTATTATTTATGTGGGCTTTGGGAAATAAAGTTTGGCCAGTCTCAGACCCTCTACATTCCTCCTATTTGTACATCAAGCTCTCTTAAGTGTTAATCCATCTCTTCAGCTCCACTATGTTCTTAAAATATCCTTCTGTTCACCATGAGGATAATAAAATATAGAAACAAAAATGAAAAGAGAAGATTAAAGATGCTACTTGAGAATTTCCAAGAAAAACAATTGTAGAGGAGCTGGAGAGATAACTTAGCAGATAAGACTCCACCCTGTGAAGCCTAAGTTCCCATGTTTTACTTTCTAGGTAGAACATAAGCTGGATACACAAGGCGATGCAAGAGTACAAGGTCACACATGTGCAGAAGATGGTGCACACATCTGGAATTCAATTGCAGTGGTTGGAGGCCTGGTGTACAAACAAATAAATAGAAGAAAAAAGGAAATATAACATAACAATAAATCCATGGTCTTGAAAATTCAGGGTAATGCTTGAGTTTTCTAAGGATAGGAAATTTTTGTAGCTGTGAAATTTTTAGTAAAATGGTCAGTTTAGATTTCAAAGTGATAGTATTTTATCAATCCACATACTTATTATAAACTTAACATTTGTAAAATACTTCAATACTGCACATACATGGAACTGGAGGAATATGCATTAAACTTAGAATGTAGGCTGAACTGAAATCGTGAAAGCCCCACCCACTGGTGGCACACTGCTTTCAGCTCAGCAACGCTTCACTTCCCAAAGGCCCCACCTGCTAGTGACTAAAACGTTTAAAAAGCCCAAATAGGTTAGGGGATGCATATTACATCCAAAAACAACAGGAAAATTTGTATGGAGTTGGTGGTATCTACCTCATTTCTTTTTAGAAATAACAGCCAGTGTATGCTAAAATATGTGACTCTTTAAAAAATGAAATTGTAAATAAAATTAGTTTAAAACACTTGATGCTATGGTTATCTCTCTTTTGGCTTCTGTTGTATCAGATTATACAAAACATTGTTCACATGAAATATTATTGCATAGTTTAGAATATGAAAATTTTCACAGTGTGATTAAAGCAAATGTTTCTAGGTCTTGTGTTTACATATATCTGCTGAATCTGAACATATAAATTTCTAAAAGCTGAGTGATCAAAAAGCTATTGGCTACAAATATAATAACAAGGTCAAAAGAAAAAAGCAAAAGGATGGCATGTCATTGGAATTTCAAGTACAGACTTGGATTAAGATATGGCTTCGATCTGACATAGCTTACTTGTCTGTAGTCCCAGGATTTTGGAAGTAGTACCTTGGAGATGAAAAGTCTGAGTCAAGCCTGTGCTTCATTCCAATTCAAGGACAACCAGGATTATATAGGGTGTTCACAACTCACAAAGTTAAACAAGGGCTGGAGAGATGACTCAATGGTTAAGGCTCTTGCCCTTGCCAGCAAAGACTAATGACCCCAGTTTGAATCCCTAGTACCCACCTAAAGCCACATGCACAAAGTGGCCCATGGGTCTGGATTTCCTTTGCAACAGCTACAGGTTCTGATGCAACCATTCTCTCTCTCTCTCTCTCCCCCCCCCCCCCTGAAAATAAATAAAGAAATTAAAAATTAAACAGAAATAGCAAAAAAGATAACTTCACTCAGTATAGTGTGAAATTTCCATGCACACTATTTTTGCTTATCCTTTATACTGAGGAATTTATATGCTTTCTCCTTTAGTATACATGTCACTTGTTCTTGACATTTTTCATCAAAAATATCTCAAATTCCAACTCTTCCACATTTGTTCTTCACCTGTTGCTTTGACAAAATATATAAGCATAAAAACTTTAAAAAATGTTAATATTGCCTTACAGTTTCAAAGGGATCACTCCATGTACACCAACTCCATTGTTTGTTGACTATGTTGAGGGAGAACATGAGGTAGGGAGCGTCTATAGAGCAAAATTTCTCACCTCATTCAAGCCATGAAACAATAAGAGAAGGAATGATGACTGGGTAGATGTTTCAAAAGCATGTCTATGATGGCTTCTTCTTCCAGTGAGGTCTGACCTCCTCCTTACTACCCAAGTTGTCCAGTCAACTAGTAGCCCATCAATGGATTAAGCTATTGATTATTTTAGTTTAATATTCTCCACTCACCTCCCCAACATAGTCACTTCCCTTCTTTGAATGTAGCAGTGAGGACTAAGTGTTCAACACATGAAACTTGGGGCATGGGCACATTTCATAACCAAGGTTCCCTATCTACTGGGCTCAAACATCAGATTTTAGAATGACCAAGGTCCACATTTATGTAAAGTGATTCCTTAAAACTAACTCTGTTTATGTAAATATATATGCACCATTGGTTGGTATTTCTTTTTAGGATCCTGGTTAAATAAGCTTTCAACACAACATCCCCATCCTAATAGCTCACTATGTCAAAATCATTTGTATTTCGAATTATCATGACTATAAAAATTGACAGTATTGCCCAGTGTACTCTAAATGGCTGCTGAGTTTATTAATCTCTTTTGAATAATAATTTGAATAATAACCAAAAATTGATGCATTAAGACTTTCTAATGTTTTTCACTAAGCACCTGTTGATCCTGTTTTATACTGCCCAGAACTTTTTACATATGGTTTACTGTTAGAAGCAAATGGAATAGTCTTGCTGGTTTCAAAGAAGCCTAGAGTAAGTTCTTTGGCTGCCTTGAGTGCCCTGAAGTGACTACAGACTATTATAGCCAGTCACATCTTCACTTCCAGCAAACTTTCACCTAGAGACACAATGAGAGCTACTTAGTAGAGAAAGGAGGAACAGAGATAATATAAACCATCTCATACACAGGAGTGCTCACTCCATGCTGGGCAGAGCACTTCAAAGGGATCTTCCTTGCTGTGCTTCTACAAAGTGATATGAGGTTATTAATGTAAATTCTTCAACTTTACAAATTCTTGTGAAATCCAGGAATGCTGATAATGAAAGCATTTTCTGCTTTTGAGCTCTTTCATGATTATTAAAACTAATTTTATTTTTTATTATCTGACTGAAGTAATCTATTAGTTCCCTTCAATATGCAGTAACCAATAGACTGGCATGTTTACAAAATATTTAAAGACATTTAACATCCCAGAAACCTTATGAAAAATGTCTATTTTATTTGAAAAAAAATAACTGCTTTTCTATTTATCAAATATATTTTGTACTTTGTGAAAAGTGACAAAAATTCTTTCATAAAGAAGGTGACATTTTTATTAGTTAAAAGTATATTTTAGAAATTATGTATGAATCTCAATAATCATTCCATAAGCATTTATTAGCTTGCTAATACTTTATATCATTAATATTTTGATTGAAATAGGTGAACTGCAATTTATAATTTGGTTCATATATTCAAGATTTTTGTTAAGTCTGTTCTGAATATATGAAAAGTTTTATAGAGCATGTTATTGTAGAAAAATACATTTCTGTTTCATAAAACTATTTCTATTATTATAAAACACAAAAACTGAAAGTAAATATGAATCAGTTAACTTTATAAGCATTTACAAAGCTTTGACTATAATCTAAATTTGTTTTATAATTATTATCATCGATAACAATAACAAAAAAATTGTGCATAAGTATATTTGACTCATTATATTCATATCCAAATTAATATGTACTACTAAGTTCTGTTAGATTGTTATGTAGGGCAGTTTCTGCTAAATTAATCCAGTAATTTTCATCCAGTAATGAATTTGGATCCCTAAGGATGGTCACCATGGAGAATGAAATCATTACTATATGCTTGATGATACTAATTCCATTGTGCTCTTGTGGAAATTTCATACCAGCACATCAAACACTGGGCTAAGTTATTTTTCTGTTAAGTTTAGTTTGTGTTTTTTTAAATGATTTTCTAAAGTAGGTTTTATAAAGTATTCAAATATATTACACAAATTTGGGATAGCAAAATCTTCCTTTGCAATAATATGATCCCTGTTCTGTGTTTCCATCATTTACATGTAATTGTATTCCTGTTGTCAATAAGTGTCAGAAGAACACTTATCTCACATGAATATTTAATGAGTTAACATCTCAAGAATTCAACATACTATGGTCAACACCAAGAAGTCTACCAGGAGGCAGCCCTCTGCTGTCCTGAAAATCCCAGGGGAGCAGGATACCTGGAAGGCTGTCTCAGAAGAAATAAGTTCATTTCCTTCCTGATTATTAATCATTTTCCCTTCCTCTCCCTGCCATCATGATCCCAACATTCTGATACAAACCCCTAGTCCAGTGCTAGGCTGGCACCTTACACTTTCAGAGTCCCAACAGCTGTGCAGTGTCCTTCGGCCACTTGCCTCCAATAAAGCTTCTTTTACTATAGATATTTCTGCCTGCTCTATCTATCTGACCTTTATCTAACAAATGCAGTGTGACCAGCAATATTCAGTGAAAAGACATCAAAACAAATTGACATGTATAGCTCAGAAATCCTTTTCCAAAGCTGGTGTTTTTTCTTTCCTGGCTTGTAAAAGCAAATGTTTCCTCTCTTGCGCTCATTAGTTAAGGAATTTTAGAGAATGTCTAAATATTCACCTGAATTTCTTTGAATTTATGAATAAAATATAATACTTGAAAAGTGATATTAGTAAAAATGAATAATAGGAGATTTTCAGTTGTCATAGAATTGCTATAGATCATCAAAGATTAATTCTCTAATTCTATTCTCTTACTCTCCTTCCTAAAGCTTATTATAGATGTCATATAGATACAAAAACTGTAACCTGTACTATGACTTCTGAACTAATAAAGATCCATAGCAACAGTGGCAAATCTAACTTAATCAAACATTTTCTAATCTTTGCATTTGAGTTGATATAGTCATTCCAAAAACAACTTGTATAAGAATTTTTCATTGCTCTTATTGCTAGAAAATACAGTTTTGCATTTCATGATCACATCAAAGTTATATAGATAAGACTTAAAACTATGGGAAAACAGAGTAAAAGACCTCAGGAAAATAAATGTCAGACAAAAGTTCAATTAAACCTTGATCTTTTGAGTCCAACTGGGTTTAAATCTTTTGCATTACTACCTGTATCTCAAATTGTCTTTTGAGATTCTTATCAGACATTATCTTACTTCAAGAGAATATTTGTTTTTCTGTTGCTTCTCAATCAAGGATTATGATCAAACTTCAGGATTCTTCCCAAATTTAGGAGACTTATAGTTAGAAAGAATCTGATAATAATCTCAACTATCTATATGTAAGGAAATTTTGCCAAATTATAAGCCCAATACTAAGAAGGAAATATGAGTTTGGGACAGAAGCTGCCAAAATATTTAACTTATAATACCATCACTACAATAAAGATAACTCTTCCTAAAGCACAAATTACTATAATTTTCCAACCCAAAATGAAAAAGTTTGTAAGACTTTTCTTCATTTACTAGATGTGGAAGCATGAGAAAAATGATGACAGTATGTATAAGTTATTGCTATTTGGAAGGATAAATCAGAGTTCTATGAATATATAAATTTCATTTATTAAGTGATATAGTTATTTTAATTGGACAATTTCATCAACAATTAAAACAATTAGAATAGGTGCTAATATCAAACCATATTTTACTAATGAGAAAATTAAGACAAATTCTGGCCAGTGGGAAATAGATATTTCAAGAACAGAGATATTATGAGTTTTATAACAAGTAGTTAGACTGAATTTTCCATAGTGGTGGCTGAACCCAGGACCTAGTAATCACTAAGCAAGCACTTTCCCATCAAACTAAATCTCCATCCTCAAATTGAATTACCTTTAAAAGCTAACTTTGTCTATATTTTAATACAAATGAACTGCAGGTTAGTAAATCAACTGAGATATTTCTGGATTGCTATTTTCATGTTATAAGTTTGAAAGAATATCTCGCTGGATGATTTTTAACTCAATTTAGCTTTGACTTTTATTCTATTTTAGACATATGAGTGATACATCTCAACATAATGTTCACAATCTTTTCACTTCCATTGTATGTTTTCATAAATATAAAAAGATAATAAGAGGAAACATTTCATTAAAATTTAATTTTATGGGGCAGGCTCAGTGGATAAAATGTTTATCTTGCAAGCATGAAGACCAGAATTTGCCTATACAAATGCTTGGTAAGTATGGAAATCCCAAGGCGTGGGGATTAGGAAACAAAGGATATCCAGGGCAAACTGGACAGCTAAAGTAGAAAAATTGGTGAGCAATAGACTCTTAATTCAAGTGAAAGGCCTTGCCTCAGTAAATAAAGTGTGAACAAAATAGGAGCCCACCCTTTGTTAACCTCTGGCTTCTGCATGTGTACACACCATACCCTTATGAACATGTGCACATATAGACATAGTAAGCAGACACAAATGTGCACAAAATATCAAAGAAAAAATTATTTTACTTGAATAAATAAAGAATATTATTTTGGTAATTCAAAAAATAGACCACCCCCTAATAAATCTCATTGCATATATTGAGAACACAACATAGATAGGTAAATTATACTAAACTATTAACAATACACAACGAATGTCAGATAGTGTTTTCAAACAACATTAAACATCAGTAACAAATGAGTCATGCTAATTACAGCAAAATTACCATTTGCTTACTTTCTGAAAACAATGTAGCTACAGTTTCTCCCAAATGGAGCACATTCATTCTTCCCCTTCTTTTGTGTGGCAATCTTGTTCAATTATGTAAAATAAAGACAGTTAAGAGCAGAATGGGTCCCTGATCAACCCTGAAGTGAGATAAGAAAGCCTACTTTTAATCATTTATAAAATGGTGAATTCCTATATCTCAATTTGTCTTTTAGTGCATATCCTTTGAATGTGTTGCTTATGGAAAATAGTAGGAAAATGTATGAAGTTAAGGGAGCCTGAGATGTGACTTCTAACAGAGAAAAATAATACCTTTATTGTGTCAGGTTTTCTTACTGTCATTCAAAAATGTCATTCAAATGACTCAAGAAAGGGAGTCTTGTGACTTAGAGCCTTTGGGCAAATGGTTATATTTCATAGAATTATAAGTCTTGACTCATTAAATATTAATGTTTCTATGTAAATATAGGGCACATGATAATTGCTTTAAAATATTAATCTGGAAAAAGATAGAATATGAATGACTACATATATGTATTATAGAATGGTGATTGTCAGACTTTATTGGGAATGATACAATGATGCTGAGGAAGAGCAGGATGTGTTTGCAAGGATATACAGGAAAAGGCTTCAGGATTAGGAGCAACAATTGAAGAGCACATGCATGTCTCACCACAACTGATTGAACATGAAGTGTAGCCAGTGCATACATGGAGTGACATCTACTAGATAAAATGAGCCATGGTCAAATGAATCTTGTTTGGCCTTGGAGTTCTTGCAATGGAATGAACTAAATTTGACTTTGGTTTAAAATTGGATGACCAGCTTCTCCAGGAGTCTGAAGAGGAGAGTGAAATGATGATTGCTAATCTTTAGAAGATTACTTTGGCATTATTTCAAGAGCTATGGGATGAGAATCTGCATATGGAGTTTGGTAAAAAGAATTTAGGTCAGAGAGTTTAGTGGTTTGGGTCTGCATGACCACAGTGTCATTGAAAAGGAAAAACTCCAACTATGTTATCTATGTTCTAAGGGCCACTATAGCTCATTTTTTTCTGTTATGTTGAAAACTTGTTGTAATGTATGACATATAATGGCATGTAAATTATTATTTTTTTTTTGAGTGGTAAGGGTTGAAACTACAACTGTCTATATACTAGGTAAATTGTCTACCACTGAGCTATCTATGTAAGGCTCCAAAATATTTCTTGAATGAGTAAGTGAATGGAAAATATAAAATAAATAATAAAAACTTTACGTATTCAAATTCAGAAGCATGATTAGCTATGACAAGTGGAAGTAGTGAAAGATGAGATGTAATTTCATAGGTTACCTAAAGCTTAGAGTGAATTTGTGGATTGATTATGATTATATGTGTATAACCAATTTCAAAGAAATAAGATCAAATAGAAGGGTTCAAAGAAACAATTTTAATGCAGAGTTCACTCATATTAAAATCACCAGACCCATTATAAATGCTGTAAAAATTTTATGAGTTAAAGTAAAAGGACCAGAAAAACTTTTTGTCAAATTTTAAAACTACATTTTTTATATCAAATATCAGTATGATTAATCAATATTCATAACAAATAGACATCCATGCATATTAATTTAGGTAGATTATTTAAAATATTTTACCACTTACAAAAAGGTGTTTGGAAAATTAGGTAATATCATGGATTAATTAAGAAATAGTTCTATACAGGGCAGGAGAGCTGACTAAGCAGATGAAACTACTTGCTTGCAAAGCCTGTCATCCTGGGTTCAATTCCCCAGGATCTAAATCCGGACACCAAAAGTGGTGCATACATACAAGTGGTGCTATTTGTTTGTAGTGTCAAGAAACCATGCTGAACTCACCCATAGAGACACAAAAATAATTTAAATAATTAATTAAAAAAAACAGGTAAACAAAGTATATCTTCTTAATCCTCAGCATAGGATATTTGTTCCACAGTGGAATGGCTATAGGCTTCTCTTTATGAATATAATGGCATTTTTAAAAATTACATATGGAGAAATATCTGCTTAAAGCTCTTTAGGGGCTATAATAATTATACTTAATATATATTAAATAACAGCTAGGTATCAACTCCTATATTATCTTTCATATTATTTCAAATGAATTTATGTTTCAATTCTTTCTACTTAACTTATATTGGTTGAAAAGGAACCAAAAGGAATGCTAATTTATTGATTTTGTGATAAAATATAATAGTGAGGGATAATTTGTCTCTTAAAAGATGAAGAAGTATAAATGAATTCTCAATGGGTGAGAAACTAACAAAGATATATTGAGATTGCATGGGAAACAAATGACTAGAAAAAAAAAGAGATAATGCCTAATTTATAGTTTAGATATTTACAATTCATGATAAAGGAATGATATATTTAATTTCTTATCAGAACAAATTTAGCTCTCACTATTTTCCTTTATTTTTTGTTGTTGCTGCATTTTTTTTTTAATTAAGTACAGTGTGTGGACACATCATGTGTTGGTAACATCACTTCCCTCCTCCTTGCCACCTTTTCTCTGAGGGCCCTCCTCTGTGGGACAAGTGGTGTTCTCCATGGGGTTGTGGGTTATGAGTCCTGAAAGCAGCAGGCAGTCAGTCATTGTGGGGGGAGAACAATGTCTCTAAATATTACCTCCCAACCTGTGGCTCTTACAATCTTTCTTCCCCTGTTCTGTAAACTTACCTGAGATGTGGTTGGGTGTGTTTTAAGTTTACTCTAGTGTTGAGTTCTCAGCAGCTTCTGGATTTCTGCTTCGAAACATGTTGAGTATCCTCAGTCTTTGTTTTTAAATTTGATTTAATTCTTTTAGAGTGTCAAGTCTGATATTTTTCATTCACTGGAAAATTTACTTGGTTAATGTTAATGTGAAAACATTCAATATTGGTAATATGTTTGATAGTCATTAACAACTAGACTATATTTAGAATCACCTAGGTGAGAGGAGACATAATACCTCTGTAGTTGTCTATAAGGACATTTGCACAGAAGTTTGACTGTGGTGGTTTTAATGAAATAGCCTCCAAAGGCTTGTGTATTTTGAACTTGGTCCCTATCTGGTGTCCTTTTGAAAAGGTTGTGAGTCCTTTGGAAAGTGGAGACTTGGTGGATGAGGTATGTGACTGGGGGTAGACTTTAAGTGATACAGCTCATCTCCAAGCTCTGTACTCAGGCTACTTGCCTTCCACTGATGTGAAAATATGATACATGCCTGGCTCTTTGCTCTTGTCATGCTTTCTCTGAGATTGTGAAGCTTTCTCACAAAACTGTAAGACAGAATATATTCTGTCCTCCCATAAACAACTTTAGGTCCAGTGTTTAGATCCACCAACCAGAAGGTAACTGAAGGAGAAAGATTAATCTTAAATGGAGATGAGATGATAGCGTTTAAAAGTTTGAAGAATGTGGGCTGGAGAGATGGCTTAGCGGTTAAGCGCTTGCTTGTGAAGCCTAAGGACCCCGGTTCAAGGCTAAATTCCCCAGGACCCACGTTAGCCAGATGCACAAGGGGGCGCACGCGTCTGGAGTTCGTTTGCAGAGGCTGGAAGCCCTGGCGCGCCCATTCTCTCTCTCTCCCTCTATCTGTCTTTCTCTCTGTGTCTGTCACTCTCTAATAAAAATAAATAAATAAAATTATTAAAAAAAAAAAAGTTTGAAGAATGTGAAACAAGGTATTTTTCTACATATATTAACTCAAAAGAAACTGTCCAGAATTGAGAGTGGTATATAGATTAATTAGAAAGGTAAAACATAGATAAACAGGAATAGAAAATTTACCTAAAAGGAGCCAAAGAAAACATCTTAGAATCATAAGAGATTGATGTCAATAAAATGAGTAAGATACAAATTTGAGTGATGGTGTGTCATTTTATACCATTAAATTGGAGAACATAATTAGACAGTAGCAAGGGTTTCTGGCGATTTGGAGCAATGGGAAATTATTACATCACTGATTGATAGGAAGTTGGTACAAGAATTTTGGAAAATGATTGGTTATAGGCAAGCAAATTAATGAATTTCTTAGTTGTACAAATCAACTATTAAATATTTTCTTTATCTCAAGATGATGCACAAAATGTATATAGTAGGAATATACACAACAAAAAACCTAGAAAGCATCCACATAACCAGGAGTAGGACAATGTCATAGAAAATTAAAGATTCATATAAATGACCCAACCAGATGAATTTTGAAAATAATTTTGAATGTACAAATAAAATGAATAAAATCATACACTATGGTTTATTTTTATTTTTTATTTTTTTTCTAGGTAGTGTCTCACTCTAGCACAGGCAGATCTGGAATTCACTATGTAATATCAGGGTGGCCTTGAACTCACAACGATCCTCTTACTTCTGCCTCTTGAGTGAGTGCTAGGATTAAACATATGTGTCACCACACCCAGCTTGATTCATCTTTTAAATAAAGTCAAATAAAACTAAAATGTAACACTATATGTTCAAAGATAAGCAGAAAATGGTAATTATTCTGAAGAGAAGCAACAGAGTAAACACACAATGTAAGCTTTTCAGGAGACCCAGTGGCACAAATAATCCTTTTTTTTTAGCCTAGGTATGGCATATACAGATGCTTGTTTAGTTTTAATTCTGTACTATGTGTTTATTTTAAAGCCCTTTCAATTATTGAAGGAGGAAAGGAGAAAGTTAGCTTTTAGTTCTTCTTTTTTTAGAAAGTTTCACTTAGGGACTGAGGCCCAAAGAAAAATATAACACCCCATGTGCTGGCATAAGAAGAGGACTCTTGGCAAATTGGAACTTGTACCTGATCCACCTGATCTACAGCACCCCCGCTGCCCTCAGTCTAATGGGTTACCTAGGTGGGCTGGTGCTCTGCTCAGTCCTCCAAGTTTACTAGTCAATAGGGTCTTCCCCTCTCAAGCCTGAATCTGATGTTACAAAGGCTGAGGCCTTCCAGTCCTGCCCCCTCTTCTCTTCTAGCACAACCCCTGGTGTGTGGGGGTGACTCTGGCTCTTACCCTGTGCTACCTCTAGAGCATATCACTGTTTCTTGAAATAAACTTTTCTGCTTGCCTCTGCTTTGTAATTTGTGATAACTTCTCATTTTTATTATGTACATGATTTTCCTCTGGTCTCTGAGTCTACCACATAGGTGTTCCAACCACCTCTAGACTTGCTACCTGTGTAATTTCTCTAAACTCGGGGTAACCATGAGTGTAACCTTCTTCATCACTCATTTCTCCTCTGAATCTCTTGCTCTCTGCTTTGATATTTTCCTTCTTTAGGAAAGCACATGATAGATACCACATGTATTCTTTGTAAGTCTCTCTGCCTATATATCTAAGTTCTACCCTTCAAGTGCTTCTGGCTCTGCTCCAATCTTTTTCTAAAGACCTCAATTTCTCTTAAGTGAACCTATATAGTGTTTCCACTTGAGAGCGTAGTTCCTATTCCCCACATATTTAGCTTCACTTCCTGAACCCCTTCTCTTAAAGAAGTGCCCCAATTTGTGATTTCCACCTAAATAAACTTAATAATTAATTAATAATTTATCATTCTTGAGTTGATCTATTAATTTTTTTAGATTATAGCTATTTTTTTTATTGAACAACCACTATTTGTGTCATAGAGGATGTTCATTTCCATTCCACTCATTTTTTTTAAAGTAGGACAGAACCCAAAATTTGAGTTTCATAAATTATGAGAGACAGCTCCTATACCCCCAAATTCTGAATCATCATATATTTATATGCTCTCCAGAGACTCTTAACATTTGTAAAGTTAATAGTTAAACAAGTAATTTGTATTGAAAACTGGTTCTGTTGCCAATTTATATTGTAGATAATATTTTCATTAGTCAATGCATAAGCATAAATGTAAAAGATAGTTTACTCAGGAAATTGAAAGAATAATATTAAGCCTAAATAAAGTAGTAGATTTTGTATCCAGAAGGAAGGAGTAAACAGTCACTTACATGGGTTAGTAAATACAATTATCTCTTGCTGAATTTATAAGATGTCCAAATAATTGGCCAATTATTTTAGATACATCTTTTACTATAAAATCTAATATCTTAGACATAAATTGATGTAGTACATAGCTCATCCATACAAGTGCTATGGTTTGAACCAAAGTTTTCCTCCTTATTATACATCCCATTCAGTATTCCATATTCTCCAACATTATTAGTAGTTGATGCCAGACAGCAGAAGAAAATGGAAAATGGTAAGCTCTTACCTGTCTTTACACATTGTTAGCTATTTGGCCTGTGAAAAGGTTAATACATTTTTTAAAGACTCCATATTATATATAAATAAAATAAGGTTTGGTAAAGCCTACTGACTTTTTATTCCCTGAGGGTCAGTAAATTATTTAGTATTAAAAAAGCATTCAATAATGGTTGATCCTTTTATTATGATAACTATTATTATTATAAAGTGGTTGCAGGTTCATTTGGGAAGCATCACCATATATTTTCAGGATCTTGAAGCCATAAACAAGAACAGAAGGTCAGATTGATATAGGTTCAATCAAGCTGAGAGCAGCAAGGTATAAGAGGATTAAAAAGCAGGGCAGCTGGTGAGGAAAACATTTCCATGATTGTTCATGGGTTCATGGTCAAGGTGGAGAAATGAAAACCCAGAAGAGGTTATTTCTGTCAAAACCTGGAGCATCCTTGGGGAAAGCTACTTTAATCCAGGTGGGTGCTTAAGCTTCCTTTGACAAAGTAGAGGAGAAAATGACAGAAGATGATGATCAGGTCAGGTCTTTGGGACATATAGCAACCATACACAATGTGATAACTAACAGTGCAATCATCCTGATGGATGAGTTAGGCAAATGGTGGAAGGCAGGGCCTCACACTGGGTAGTAACAGTTATGCTTTCCATTGATTCAGCTGCAGGGCCTTAGTACTGTTGAGATGTCTCTCTAGATGGTAGCTTCCCTATTTCTGTGACTTACTTTAAAAAAAAATACACCTCCTCTGGCTGAATAACAGAATATGAACATCTTCACATGTGCCATGCCTTTCACTAGATTTCTACTTCTATACTTTTCTGAATCTTTCCTGCTGATCAATTTTGCCATTTTTTTCTCAAGAATATATTCTTTTCTATTACTTCTTTGTTATATTCACAAAGTTGAAATCCATACAAGTAGAGTCCTAATGATTACAAATAACTGGCTGTTTTTCAAATAATGCCAACAACAAGTCCTTAGCTACTCTGATTAATGGATTTGATGTAACTTCTTGTTATGCCTAATAATTATAGGAAACCTTAGGTACTTGCTTTACCTGTTACCAGTTAGATCTACTGCAGCTCAATGTGTAAATCTTGCTCAAATTAAATGGTTACCATGTCATGTCCCATTGATAAATCTCAAGATGCACCAGAAGTGATGAAAATATTTTTGGACATACAAAATAACATAGATTTCATGATCTTTTCAGTCAATATTGAGAAATCCATTTATTCCTTTCATTTTGTAATTTGAAGTCACTTGTTCCTGTCCAGTGCTGAACTCCACCCAATATTCCCTTGAAACAGATCTATGAAATGTGCACAGAAGAAATACTACTGTATCACATTTTCATTCAAAAAGGAGACATTGAACTAACAAATTAGTGCTTTGTCTTATGCTAAGCTTCATACCTGAGCGCATAGCCTCTTTCTGAATGCTCTCATAGTCATGCCAGTCCTTTCTTCTCAAACCATCTGTCCATGAATAGACTTGCCCATCTCCCAGGCCCAGTGGAAATGTCTGTGGAAAAGAAAAGTATTCAAGCTTACAAAGAAGGCATTTCCTTGTGCATGGTAGGTAAACACAGCCCGACACATCACAGGCAGTCAAAGATTCTTTGTTAATTAAATAGTTCCTCTGAATTCAGTTGAAATGAGGCTTTTGCTATTGATGGGAAACAGATACATTTAAAATCCTTTTGTATAATCTTTAAAATAAGAACATCTGTCCCCCATAACTTCTGCCCATTTCCTAGTGTATTTGAACCAGAGACGTTGATAAGTAAGTTCCCTCCTCTAAGCTTGTATGCTAGGCTATTCTTATTTGCACAGATTGTAAATATTGGTCATACTATTGATTTTGGTGTTACAGTCAAATTAATTTTTGTTAATAATTTATAGTTTTATTCCTTTTGAACAACATATTTGGATATCATTTTAATAATGTTCATAACCGTTCACTGAGTGTTTACTATGTGTCAGCTACTAAGTTAAATACTTTGTAGACAGAAATTTTCTTTAATCATTCAAATTGTCTTGGGTTACAAATTCTGAATTTTCTGTAAATTAAAATGAGGCTTAGGAAATATATAATATAATACTTTAATTAACTCACAATGAGAAATCCATAGTCTGGACCAACTCTGTTAAGTCTGAAATTATAGTCTCACTAATAACTAGCATACTATATTGCATCTAGGCTTCTGCATATTTACACTAAATATCAAAATTATCACCCATCCATCAAATATACTCACAACATATATTTTATGTTTGTTGAACACCCAATATATTGTGCTTTCAATGTGAAAATTTAGTTTGCTTGCATTACTGAAATACTTTTCCCCTTTAAATTGATTTATCTACATAAGGAAGAAAAATTTAAAAAGGACAAAAATTAAGTTTATGAAAAATGAATAATCTCAGTGAAGTACATAGACACTGCAACCACTATAATTATGAAAAAGTACCATAAACTTTCAAAATATGCATATTTTGAAAGGATTATATTACAGTACAATATTTACAAGCAGAAAGATAGTTTAAGTCAGGGAAAAGTTTTTTAAATCAGGTACATATTCTCATAAATTTTTTTGGTCACTGTATTAGCAAACTCAGACAGGAAACAGAAGAACAAACACATAAAGGGGATGGTAAATCTATATATCAAGTAATGAAGATAAATTTTAACATATTGATGACAAGAATGGGAAAGGAATTTTTTCAAAAAATTATTAAGAAGGATTTATAAGAGATTATCATAATTGTGGTTAATCTTATAAACTAGAGATTTAAAAAATTAGCTAAAACCTTAAAAATGATAAACTTAGAGTATATAACATATTTTATCTTTGTGTATTTGTATATACTGTGTGTGGGGGGGTGGGCACTGTAGGCATGTGGAAGTCAGAGGATAACTTCAAGTCTTGGGCCTTACCTTTACCTTGTTTGAATCTCAGTTCCTTGTTCACAGCTATACACAACAGGCTAACTGGCTGCTGAATTTCTGGAAATCTTTCAACTCTGCCTTTCATCTCATTGTAGGAGAGCTGGGCTTGTAGTTATTAACTACTACATTTGGCTTTTCATGGGTTTTAAGTATCTGAATTCAGGTCATTACACTTGCATAGCAAACATTTAGCCATTGAACTTCTTAGCTCAAACCATGTTTTCTCTCAGCCATGTATTTATAATGATACAGACTGAGCAGTAATAAAAATCTGCTATGCTGAAATGAATAATTCTAATGTGTAACCATGATCTTCAGATGAATGTCTTAGGACATGGCAGCAGATGTATTCTTTTTCATGACAAGTTTTCTTTGGTCACCTAATATGCTCAATTTCACTTATTTTGCTAGGTTAAAAGTACAGTATTCTTTGTAACTGGTTATGAAGAGTAGAACATTAGAATCAAAAAAACAAGATGTGATAGGTGATCCCAGTAGTCAAGGAATAGCTACACAGAAATCACTAATTTTATTTAGCTCTTCCCTGCACATTGCACTTGATGTGACTGAGTCATAATCACAGATATTGTGATTACAGACATATATACATAATTACAGACAAGAGCTGCAATACATTGGAGACAAATTTCAGGAGATCATTCAGAAGCTGAAAGCAAACAAAGTATATCACAAACTTGCAGGAAACAAAAGCTATTTAAAGTAGAGAACTATTACAAAGTCAAATTTTAATTTCCTCAAAGAGCTTTGCAATATGCTCTTGCTTAGAAAGAGAAATAAAAGAAAAGTTTTTATACTACGTAAAGGCTTTTGAAAAGTAAAAATGTGATTAAAGAGTAATTATGAGACATTTAGGAAATTGAAGGTTAAAGAGAGCCCTCAAAGAAACAGAAGAGAAAGTGAGACGTTAGCATACTGTAGAGACTGTAGCAAGCCAAGACCCTCCAATCATTCCAGCAGGATAAGAAGCACATTCAGAAAGGACAGCTGTGTGAAAAAAAAGCCAAAACAAGAAAGGAAACAACATGGTAACTTCTTTTCTAGCTTTAAAGAAATATGAAAAACAGAAACAAAAACAAAACTATAATTTTTCTGAAGAGATTAAGGTGAGTCAGTGAGACATATATTAAACAATTTGAAAAACAACAGCCACCATAATAACAACAAAAAAAGATGTATGGCTAGTTATGTTGCTACTTTCCTATAACCTCAGCACTAAGGAGGCTGAGGTAGGAGTACAAATTCGTAGCTAGACGAGGCTACACAGAGAACTTGTCATATTCCTCACACAACTTCTGCCAAAAACAAGAAGGGAAGGAAGGAAGGAAGGAAGGAAGGAAGGAAGGAAGGAAGGAAGGAAGGAAGGAAGGGAAGGGAAGGGAAGGGGAAGGGGAAGGGGAAGGGGAAGGGGAAGGGGAAGGGGAAGGGGAAGGGGAAGGGGAAGGGGAAGGGGAAGGGGAAGGGGAAGGGGAAGGGGAAGGGAAGGGAAGGAGGGACAGAGGGAGGGAGGGAGGGAGGAAGGAAGGAAGGAAGATAGGAAGGAAAGAAGGAGGGAAGGGAAGGGAGGAAGGAAAGAAGAAGAAAAAATTGAAAGGTTGTTCACAAATAAATGTCTGGCCTAGCAATGGATGTGAAATAGAGACCTCATGAAAGTGCAATACGCCTTCTCTTTCAAGCCTGTGGATGTTGGACACCATCTGAGATCACACAGAACACACATGATACACAAAGCATACCTGTAATCCCCATGCTAGTGAGGCTAGGGAAATAGGCAGATTTTGAAGCCACTTATGGCTACACAGTGAATTTAAGGCTGGACAGAAAAACATACCAAAACATTTTCTCAAGTAAACAAAACAAAACAAAAATGAAACAAACAAAATCTCTACACAAAAAGAAAAGTAGGTCATCAAATAAGGCTAAAAGTCAACATATACATAAAGGGTAATTATAGTAACCATTTGATTCCTACATATATAAACTAATGAAAGTAGTGGCCAAATTAAAACTGACAATATAACTAGAGGCTGGATAAGAGGTAATAAAGGTAATTAGAATACCCATTTATTAAAGCAGATAAAATTTAAAATCACAAAATAAAAATTGAAGACCAGGAATAAGCATACTGTATAAAAACTTGGAAGCACTTAGCTGAATATACACAGATAATGGATATAGTTGTGCCTGAGATCAGATCTTGTAAGAAGGAAAATATAGGAGGAAGATTCTGGGTAATATTGCACACTTAATTGAGAATTTTCATTTAAAATATTATTTTTGTTGACAAAAAACAATCTCACATAAAAATTTAGTCTTTCTTGATCATTATTAGTGCTCTAGCAAGGCCTACTAACTTCATGAGAACATTGTATGATGAGGGACAAGTTTATTGGGAATATCTGATTGACACTATAGTTATAAAAGCTACCTTAGGATGTCCTGCCTAACACCTCTTCTACATTTCTCCCTGCTTTTTACAAACCATAAGCTTAAGCATCCCCTGGCAACCTATTAGAAATGAAATCTCCTGGTCCTGAATCAAGTCAATTAAGCAGAAGACTGAGAAAAAGACAAAACTGGAAATCTGTGAGATATCTGTTGTCCTAGTGAGTCTGAGGCTTAATAGAAGTTAAGCATTTCAAATCCACATGAATAGAAAAGTGAAAAAAAAATCAAATTTATAGGACAAATTAGTAAATTCATTAGAAAATCATGTCTGACAAACTCCTGAAACATCTTACCACTTTCAGCTATCTAAAGCCATACTATGCTTATATCCATTTTACCTGTCACAAAGGTGGGTGAGAGAACCCAGATCAATACCAATCAATACCAGTACTTTTGTATCATGATACCTTGATTGTGAAAGCTTAACCACAAAGTGAATACCCATTAGTGTTGAAAAGTTCATTTCATTCACACTCTCTCCAATGCCCTAGTCTATTTGCTTCTGTCCCAGCTTTTGCTAACATGTGTAGTCTTTATGATCACAGATTATGCCCACCATCCACAGCCTTGAAAGAGAAGGCATATTGCATGTTCATGAGGCTTCTAATTCATATCTATTGCTAAGTCAGCCATTTATTTGTGAACATCCCTTCAGTTTTTTTTTTTGTTTGTTTGTTTGTTTGTTTTTGTTTTGTTTTGTTTTTCGAGGTAGGGTCTCACTCTAGCCCAGGCTAACCTGGAATTCACTATGGAGTCTCAGGGTGGCCTTGAACTCACGGCAATCCTCCTACCTCTGCCTCCCGGGTGCTGGGATTAAAGGCATGCGCCGCCACGCCCAGGCCTTTCAGTTTTTAACTTTGTAAATTTTTATGTATTGTCATGCTGCTACAGATAATTCTCTTGAAACAATACTAGGGAAAAGACAGAATGCATTAAGTTGAAGCCACATGCAATAATTAGAAGTAGATCTCAGAACCTATCCATAAATACTTTTCAAGAGCCAAAGGAAAATTCTCCCAAAGGTAAGAAATTATGCATAAGGAACACATTACCAGAGTTGACAAACTCAAACACAGGTCAGTGATATGACATGCATTAATGGAAACTAGAGTGTATGGTTCTAGGGACTGATGAACTTGGAAGCTCCTTACTAAAGTGACTAATGCTGGAATGTTCAACATCCTTAGCCATCAGGCAAATGCAAATTGAAACTACTTTGAAATTCTATCTCACCCCTTAAGAAGGGCTATCATCAAGAAAAAATTTTTATCTGGGGGCAGGGTGAAGAGAGAGAGGAGTGCAGGGGATGGAAAAAGGGTTTCACAAAACTAAAGGTAGCATAAAATCATATAGAATATTACTTCATCATTAACTAATCAAAATGTATAACTAAAATGAGAGGGTTTGGCTGGAGGTATCCTGAAGGGGTGAATGATGTACCCAAAAGCCTTAGGTTGCTGCTCAGGGACATGGGTGGGTGATAATTTTCGCTACACACAGTGAATCATTTTTGAGGGGTAGGGGACATGAGCCTCCCAAAACAATCAAGTCTGTTGCTAATGCTCTAGAATGCTCATTAGAACTGGCTTGTAAGGCTCCACCTCAGAAGACACTACATGCATCAGTCATAGGGCTAAAAGTCTATGGCTCACAAGGTCATTTCCCATAATGAAGAAACTACCTCTGTTCTTGGCTAAATAAATATAGTGTACCCACCAAATTATCCTCTATATACTTAGGTTTATATAAATAGGTAGTGATGATTCTTTGGGAGACCTAATACCAAGGTGATGAGAACAGATAGTCCCAGTCTAGTAGCTAGCACTGGGCAAGTCATCTCCATCACACAAGCCAGGAATCACGGAACATTGTGAAGGTGGGGAAGAAAAGAAAATTAGTGCTATTCTCACTATTAGCCAGAGAAACTTCTTTAAGGAAATAGCAATAAAAAGTCATCAAAGTGCTAAAAGTAAGAGGTTTGTGAGAGCTCAACACTAAATGGGATATCTCTTTTCCTCTTTCCAAAGCTCTGGGAACATTTTGAAGGAGAGATAGTAAGAATATAAGAGCCACAAGGTGAAAAGCAGAACATTGGGACACTATCCTCTGGATATGAACTGACCATTGGATTCATGATGTCACAATAGAGGTCATTACCCCACAAGACCTGTATAACATTGAACCAATAAACAACCTGATTTAGAGGATGTAAGAAGGCACAAAGAGTGAGATATCAAAACAGAGAAAGACTACCTGGGAAGAGCAGGGGGCTCAGTGAAATAGGGATGGAAATAGCAACAAGAGGATAAACCAGAACCCAGGAGGAGGGCAATGTGCTCATATTATTATGTATCCATGTATTAAAATCCTCAATAAAGCAAGATAATAGGCAACAAATGCTGGTAATGATATGCAAAAATACGGACCCTTATTCACTGATGGAAGGAGGACAAATGGGTATAGCCATTATGGAGACAAGAGTATCAGTTTCTCCAAAACTTTAATGTCAAACAATCATATGACCTATACCACAACTGGAAATGCACACAAAGGCCCTCCTGTTCTCCCAAGGAGATCCTTCCACAGCCATGTTCAGTGAGCTGTGCTCACAAGAGCTGGGAAATGGAATCAGCTAAACATTCGGTATTGATGAACCAGATGTTTTGCTTTAAAAGAATGGATACTGTGGGGAAAGGTAGGAGGATTGCTGTGAGTTCGAGGGATAGAGCAAGATCCTACCTCAAAAAAAAAAATAAAAAAAAGAATGGATAATGTAAATGAAGTATACACACCAACAGAAATTTTATTTGACTTTAATGGTATATGAAGTTTTTAAGGAAATGGGGGGTTCAGTAAAGTATTGTTAAGTGAGGTGACACAATCCAGAAAGACAAACATCGCAAGTTCTTTGTCATATGCACATCCTAGATTTTAGTCTATATATGAATATATATAAGTGGCTATGAGTGTGGGCACAGGTGGTAAAACTAGGAAGGAGATAGTAGGAGGAAATAAATAATTATTTAGGAAAAGTGGGAGAACAAAATTCCACTGCTATGTCATGTTACATAAAGACAGAAAGGAGGCCATTTGGGGAAGGGGTGTTGAACAGGGGGTGGATGGAAAGAATCAACAAATTTTGTTTAGACATGCCATAATGAAGCCTCATACTTTGTAGGCTAATTTAAAAAAGTCTTCCAAGAGGTCTCAGGCTGAAAGCACTTGGTGAATATGAAAAACATATTCTCTGTTACTTTCATTAGAACAGTCTTATTCATCATACTGAAAATATATACTTATATATAACTGCCAGGTAAAGATTGTATTAAAAAAAAAAACTTTCTTAAGTTATATCATTGAACAAAGTGACGGGTTCTCACAAACAACCACATATTCCTCACTTTTTCTTAGAAGACATTATCATATGATGGAATAATTCCGGATTTAATGACAGAGGATATAAATTGGGGATTTTAACAACGGTAGAAAAGTCCTTGATCTTTCCATAGTAAACTCACATAAAGGTAGGGTAAATATTAGCATCTACTTGACCCACATCAGAGTAAGAAACTAGAGAATGAGAAAGTATATAGAGGAACATTGGCTTATCACAAGACAATATATGAATATCAGTTACTATTTCTTTTCTTTCATGAATATTTGAGTAGGGTCTTTTGCTGTTGAAAAGTTTTAATATAGTTGTATAGACAAAGCTTATATACATTAAACAAGTCATAAATTTTGTGTATAAAATTGTATTAAGATAAATGTGAATTGAAAAACAGTGATACCTATGAATTCTTATACTGGGTCTGATTAAGTTTATTATATTTTTAAGTCATATGAGATCAGTTTAAAATAATTGAATACTACTAAAACATCATAAATGGATGGTGAACTTTAGAGGAACAACACATTCTCACAAAATTATAATCTCATTATCACCTGGTGCTGAGTTAGAATTCAGAAAGGGTAAACTCACCTATTATTAAGGTTTTATATGCCACATAGCTAGATAGCAAAAGGCAAACAATGATTTGAACCCAAGGCTTTACCTTTAAAGATTATGAATAATAAAGCCAATAGACTTGTTAATTATTAGCGTTCTTCTATTATTCAAACTTTATTATATAAAGTCATTGAGAAAATATTAGGAAATAGTTGAACCAAAAACAAACACAATCATCAAATTTTGCACTAGTTGTACCTATAGGGAGTCATTAAAGTGTCTCAAATTGAAAAGAATATACTCTTATGCAGAAATTAATTTTGATATTGTTCTAAAATCATTTTCTTTCCTAAGCTGGAGATCAACAGAAGTATCTGTAGTATACACAGTAATTGTCTGAGACAGATCTGCAACTTTCTACATTTAGCGAACATATTGATTAGTGGGCAGCCAACATTAAATCAACCCGAGTAGATGAAATAATCTTAAATCTTTACATTCTGCACAAATTCTCAGATATGACATTGTGAATAAAATTCCAGGAACTCGACAAAAAAAAAAATCACCTCTGAGTTGACAAAGATTGCTAAAAACTACCCTCTTGGCAATGTGCATTGGCATCTTTGACAGAATCAACTTTTGTATTTGCAGTAGGTGGGGGGAGGAGCTAAGGAGTGAAGTTCATATTTTTAGTTTACAAAATATTCAGTGGAAGCTGAAAATCTGGATGATGAAGTAAAACACTAATTTAAAAGTTTTTGAATTGGGCTGGAGAGATGGCTTAGTGGTTAAGCGCTTGCCTGTGAAGCCTAAGGACCCTGATTCGAGGCTCGGTTCCCCAGGTCCCACATTAGCCAGATGCATAAGGGGGTGCACACGTCTGGAGTTCGTTTGCAGAGGCTGGAAGCCCTGGCGCGCCCATTCTCTCTCTCTCCCTCTATCTGTCTTTCTCTCTGTGTCTGTCACTCTCAAATAAATAAATAAATAAATTTAAAAAATATTTTTAAAAAGCTTTGAATTAATTTACACACATAAAATATAATGTGCTAGATCATGTCTTGAGGGAATCTCAGTCTTTTTGCTAGTAGTCTCAGCACTCTGAGCGGTACTATGACAGGGACTTCTTCATGGCCCTCTGCCCACTTGAGAGATGGATCCTCTTATCTTCTCCCCAGTACAAACAAGCCAAATCTATCAAGGCCTTGAGTGTATACATTTGTCTTTAAATGTACCTTCTCTTGTAGTGTGGCATCTAAATGCTTGAACACACAGAATGATCTTTGCACAAGGTTCAACTTATGATGCATTTGTAAGTTCAACAATCTCATATTAAACTGAGAAATATCTATAATATATAGCAAAAATGCCAAGAATTAAAACTGAACAAAACATTTTACTTCTATAAGGATTACTCTTTTGCCTGTATGGTGTAAGGACAAACACTATATACTGATAGAGTCTTAGGTATATTTTCTGATTTCAAAGTGACTTAATTTACAATGAGCCAACACCAATTTAATTTTTTCAAGAATAAAAACTAATCAAGAGAGTTTGGTAGAATAAATGGAACTGAATATAGCTCTAGTTTTATTTTGAGGGTTAAAGGCAAAACAACCTAAGTGATCAATTATCCTGATAATGCACTGTTACATGGGCCATATGGTTGAAAGTTCCATGAAACTTTATGATATATCAATGTTTACCTTTTTATCCATTTTAACCTATGGGTTTAGTTTGTAAGAAAGGCTTCTTGGCACACTCATGTTATTTTAATATAAACATTTTATTTTCATTGTCTATTCATGTAATACAAAGAAGACAACAATTTGGAGTTCTAGCACCTCTTGCCCTCTGTTGCAATTCTCCTCAAAATAATGTTAATGATATTTCATTCTGTGGTCAGTAGGAAAATTTAACATCACATTTTTTTTTTTTTTTGCATAGGCATAAGTAAGGTAGCCCATAATTTTATGATTTCTGTGGTGCTTTAATTTTTCAAAGATGTCCTCCTGTTTAGGGAAGTAGCTGTAAAAGAAAAAAAAATACAAATTTATGTATCACACCTTTTAACTCTAAATTTCAATTTTTAAGTTCAGTGACATGATGAGAATGAATTGTCAGTTAAGAGTAGATTCTGCAACTAATCAGAGAGATCAGTAGCAAAATGTTCACATGCTAAGAACATTGTTTCGAGTAGTTTCTATGGTTCAAGGCAATGGTTTCCTTTATTCTTAGAAGGAGAGTTAAGAAGCCAGCAATTGTCTTAATCTAGTTGACATTTCTACCTAAGAATATGATATGGAATAGTTGTGCTATTGGCTCTAAAAATTAATATCTCTGTTACTTTTATGTGTTGAATCAGAAAGCTCTTAACTCAGCAGGAAGCTCTCCATTGCCCTATCATTGAGCCACAGCATACCTTGGAGAAATACTGAGGAGATCAGCATCCTATAAATATGATGCATCTGCTGAGAAATTTTCCCAACTTCTTCTTTTTTTTTTTTTCTTTATGATTCCTAAGGGAAAGAAGAAATAGAAAAAAAAACAAAAAAACAAAGAAAAATCAGCATGGAAATGAAGCCTAAAACTGGAGAAATATAAAAGCAAAGAAAGATCATTTTTTTTTTAAAAAAAAGCATATTGTATTAACCTTCAAGAATCACTGGTCCCCCTCTTGATAGTAGATTCATTTACTTCCAGTTTTCTGGGATATTAAGCTCGGCTTTCATGATACCCTGAATGTTTCTTCAGGTTGACATCATGTGGTGCTTCTAGAATTCCACCCTATCATGCGTCAAGGAAAAAACAGCATCCTCAGATGTTCTACACAATCAATGTTATCTTAAACTGTAATCCTGTTTCCTTATTAACCTGAGTTTTGCTAAGTCTAAAGGGAAATATACAACACAGAAATATGGGAGAGGGATATAGAGGAAAAGCAGCAACCTTTTGCCTTGCTTTATATGATTATATAAAATAAAAGTAAGGAATGCTTTGTGTTCAAACTTGAAAGTCACTAAGGTGTTTTTTTATATAATGTTAAAATAATAAATAATAAATAGCATGCCAGACTCTGAAACACAGCTGAGGTTGTACAATTAGTTTATAATTAAGAAATAATGAGATGACAATATGGCTTAGATATGTTTCATAATTCTCAAGTGTCACCATAATTATGCTTATGTAACCTATTGCCATTTTCATAAAAAAACTAAAATTACTGTCACCTCAACTGATTGTATAAATTTAGATGAGATAGTTTTGTAAGAATTTTAAAAGATTTTTAAGTGATATTCAATGTTTGTTTGAAGAAAACAGTGAAGGCAATAAGAATATGTGAGGTTCATGCTGGGAAAGTTCACTGATAGGCTTTTAGGTTGGTCTTTATTAATGACTGAATCAGAGGAAACAACTTTTGTCTTAGGTAAATTTAGTAAAGGCAAGTAAAGACATTGTGTAAATCTGTGATAACTGAATGAAGAGTTCTGTATCTCCTGCTGTGTCCCAATCTAATATTCAAAATAAATCATTAGCAAGTCAGATATTGTATTAAGCTCCTTTTCTACAACAAATATGTATATACACATTCTTTTTGTATATAATATCTGGCCATGTAGCTCTGGCTGGATTACATCTCATGATCCTCCCACTTCAGCATACTGAGTGCTAGTTTTACATGTGTGTACCACAATGTCTACCTTTTCCACTACCAGTATATTCATACTGGTGTTGATCAAATGCCTACTCTATCATTGGAGATATGTTATTTTCCAGGCAAAATTACCACCTAAGAGACATTCCATTCTAATAGAAGGTGGCATCTTTTCAGCTAATATTATTTGAGTAACTACTATGTGGCTGGTGTTGTTCTTGAGACTTGTAATATAGCAGTGATTAAAGCAGAAAAAGATTATCACCTAAAGAATCTTATGCTCTTTAATAATGTTGCAAAAATAAATCATTAAATCCTACAATAGCATCTTCAATGAAGCCTTTCCTATTTTATTTAGCTATTATGGAAGGATTTATCTATTTAAATTTTCTAAGATTGAGGGAAAAAAAAAGAAAGCCTAGTACATAGCTTCATTTATTGGTGAAATGATCACTGATACTTTTCCATTTGACATTTTAACTCTGAAAAAAATACACAGAGTATTTACTTAAATGTACAGACCTATGTGTAAATTTAAAATTAGATAGATCATTGTTAGCAGACAGAATTTGTCACTGGGACAAAACACCTGACTGAAAGAAGAACATGCAAGGAAAGGGCTTGTTTCAGCTTATTGTCTCCACTGAAAGTTTCATCGTAGACAAAACATGGTAGAGCAGTGGCTGGGCACTATATTTTGTCACATCAGCTGAAAGCAGCAAAAGTGAGTGAACTTTGAGCACCCAATGGGATAGATTAACAAATGTTGAGATCCATCATTAGCACCTTCTTCAGCAGGGCTCCCAAAGTCTCTGTTAGCTAGGAATTGAGTATGAGGACTAACCACAAACACATGAGGTTATATGAGACATTTCACATTCAAACTACCACACAATTTAATATACAGTTTGTACAGTCTTGAATACCCAAAGTAGATAAATAATTCAGATACAATGAAGCAAGATTTCTAGTTATTAATAGCACAAATTCTGGTTTCATTTTCTGTCTTTTATTAATATTTTAATTTTATTTGTGTATTTGAGAGATAGAGAGAGAGGAGGGAAAGAGGCAGATATATACAGAAAGAATGGATGAGGCAGGCCCTCTATCCACTGCAAATTAACTCCAGATGTATGAGTCATCATGTGCATCTGGCTTACATGGGTACTGAGGAATTGAACTTGAGTTCTTATGCTTCATAGGCAAATGCCTAAACACTAAGCAACTCTACAGCCCATGGTTTCATTTTCTTAATGAACATAATGGGAGTAAAAATGTATCTCATTTAGTTGCAAAAGAAGAAATGATTCATATGCAGTGTTTTATGTTATTTCTGTTTATTATATTATCTACTCAGTTTTAGTTAGTAAGTCATAATGTGCATCAATCTCTATAAGAAACTTTAACTGATTGAAAGTACCCTCATATACTTGATTTTAATCATTGAAAAGTTATAGGATATTAATCAATTATGTTGCAAACCACGCTACACTAAAACTACAAAATAATTAGTTGTTTAAAACTAGTAATACTATGTACCCAGGAAGATGTATTACTTTACTGTAGTTTTTTAATTGCTATGAATATTCATACCTTTAAATTTATTTAATGCAACCTCTCTCTAAATTACTAAACATGTTTGTAAGACATTTTTCATTTTAGTTACTGCTTCAAACAACTTGAAGGCTGCCATCCCTGTCCTATAGAACTAGAAAAAGTAGAAAGACACAACTTTTCTTAGATCCAATAAAGACCTGAAGTTTCTTATAAAGTCATCACCCAAAATTTACTGAAACACGAAAATACCGACTAACAGACAAGATCCTTCAGGCAAGAGCAAGAGCATTAAGACACAGTAAGACGAGAGGCTACTGGCATAATGTTGTGAAGTATTGGAGCCTGAGAACTTCATTCAGTCTTAGGAAGTGCTCATTCTTTCCAGATTTACCAGCAGGACACACAAAAGGTCATCATGATGAAGACTCAAGGACCATCTTCTATAAGGTAATGAGGAGTGACATTTGTGCAATGCCTACATCATCCTCCATAATGGTCCTCCTCTGAATGGAAAAAAAAAAAAAAAAAAAAAAAAAAAAAAAAAAAAAAAAAAAAACTTGATCAGATCCTGAATCCACTTGGTGAAATTACTTTTCCTGACCTGGATTTTCTACTTTAGTTTTCCCAGAACAACTAATGCCAGGATAAAAAGAGAGCAGAAGCAAAGAAACTCCTCTGAATGTTAAATTCCAGATACAAAGTCCACTAAAAGTCTAGGGTTTAAGACTAAAATCATAGGAATCCTTCTCTCACAATGCATATTTCAGGATTTGTATTCATATAATATAACTATGGATCTTAACTTAAAAAGCTGAAAAAACAACAGCTTTATAATGAAGACCTATTAGATAATTCCAGATAGAGAAATGAGCCTAGAACAGGAAACAAAAAAAACAAAAAACAAAAAAAAACAACTAGGAGAACTTGATGTTTGAGCACCCATTGTGACTAAAATGATAAATACAGCCCAGTTCTCTCAGATTAACAGAAACCTTTATAAAATGGGTTTATTTGTATTATTTCTTATTATCTGTCACATTATACTTACTTTGAACAAAAGATTACAAATGTGTTGAAAAGTGTGATAAAATATGTTTTAAAGAGACATATTGACTTCAGGCCAAGATGGTGAACACCTAGCTGCACTGCAGATCCCAGGGAAAGAAAAGCAAGATATTAAGGATTCACTGAGTCTTTTAGGGGAGAGCAATCTCCAATAGATTGCCAGTGGAAAGCCACAGAGGGGGAAAACCAGGGAATCGCTGATTCCCTCACCAGCAGATAGCCCACCCCTCCTCCCAAGTAGCCCCTTATACACAGCACCGCAGCATGCCAATCAATTCCTGCATGTGGAAGCTTAGACTGCTCCGCCCACTCACCCACTTACTGCTCCATCCGCCATAGGTTCAGTGGGTCCAGGCATAAACAGGGAATTGTTGATTCCCTTGCAGGTGGGTAGCATACCCCTACCCCCAAGTAGCTGCCATATCTATGGCAGTGCCCTGTGCCATTCCATCCCAGCCTGTGGATGCTTAGACTGCTCTGCCCACTCACTCGCTTACTGCTCCTGCTGCATACATTCAGCGAGTCGAGGCCCACAGCAACTGCCACACAAATTGCTTGCTCCAGTGCAGGTACCATGCCCTACCAGTCTGACTTGCTGGTCATACACCATTGTCCTGTGGCCAGGGAGCACAGACTGCTTCCGTGTCCCAGTGTTCCCATTTCAGAGTTTGGGCTGCTTTAATGCTTGGTGCCTCAGTGTCCCTCCTAGCTTGAACACAGGCAGCTTTGGTGCATTACTACTTGAGAAATCGAGCAACATTGGCGCCCCAGGCAAGCAGTAGATCATGCGGCTTTGGCAAGTGAGAGTCAAAGCCCAGGATGTTTGGCAACTGCCTCAGGCTGCCTCAGATTCCCATTGTGCTTGAGCCCAGGCTGATCCACCCACATAAGTGCCCATACACTGTCATGGACAGACCACAGCGCAAAAGAAATAACATGAAAAATCAAATGCAAGAAAATCTAGTTAGAACACCCAGTCCTACAATGAAGATCTCTAATCAAAACAAAGAAGAGTCATTAGGATCAGAACACCAAAATGAAGCTATTAGCAATGCAACCTTGACCAAGCTACTGGTAGAACTTGCAGAACAGCAACAAAGGACTGATAATCATATGAATGCTGCCATCACTAAACTAGAACTAATAGATAAGAAAATGGAAGGAGTTAAAAGAGAGTTAAGAGTTTGACGGACAGTGAAAAAATAGAAGACCTCAAAAATCAGCTGGCCATCATAAGTGAAGACATAAAGAAATGCAAGGAAGAATTCCAGGAATCATCAAGAAAATCAGAAAATGATGATGACTATAGAGATACCAACAGACCCAGTTGTTCCCTTACTGGGCATCCACCCTAAAACCTTCAAACCATAGGCCAGAGAGATTTGCTCAACCATGTTTATAGCGGCTCAATTCATAATAGGTAAGAGCTGGAATCAACCCAGATGTCCATCACTAGAAGAATGGATAACTAAGAGGTGGTATAGCTACACAATGGAATTCTATACAGCAGTAAGAAAAAAATGACACAATAAAATTAAAGGAAAAAAATGGTTGAACCTGTAAGACATCATTCTCAGTGAACTTACCCAATCACAGAAAAAAAATCGCCACCTAATCTCACTCAACTACAGCACCTAATCTGAATATAGCTAAGATGCCTTACATACCCAGGAAGCATCTTGTGGACTAGACAATAGGATGGGTGGGTAGGACATGGAGGGTCAATCTAGACCCAAATGGCAATGGTACCATAAAATTCTACTCCCTAACAGGCAGACCAAATGACTGAACCTTCACCAGGCCCTTAGAGGCAACCCCTGAGCCACAAGATACTGGAGAGGGTATGATGAAGACCAACCTTAATCTTCTACAGCTTCCCTCCCTTCCTCTCTCCCCCCCCTCTTTCTCTTTCTCTCTCTTCTCTCTTATTCTTATATATTAGTTATCTTTTTCTACCTTTTCTTAGTGGGCAGTGACCTGTAACTCTCAGGACCAGCATGTGGCTATCATTCACAATGAGCTTTTGATCAGACAGACCTACAAGGTTTCCTAAAAGAAAGACAGATTTCTGTCCGAGTACTTGATGACCCACCAAAGGTTAGTGGTAATACCCTAATGCTGAAGACCCCTTATTGGTCAACATGTAAAATGGAATGGCATGGCTGGAAGTTGGAAGAGAGTCAGTCCCCAGACACTCAATGCATCTACTGCCAGAATGTGCTACATGCACGCCTGGGGGAAAATGACCAAAATATCTTCAAGCATCTAACCTACTTAGCAGCAAATAACATGTTGTGATGCCCACACAAGCGCAATAGTGGCATACAGCCATGGTTGAGAACCAACTGCTCTTGATTTGGCTAACTGATCCCCTCAGTGGTATGGTACACATAGCTGGAACTGGGAAACAATCAGAACCACATCCAAACATAACCCCACTCTCCATTATCAAGCTACCATTAATCATGGGCTAAAAGAGGGCCTACCCCTATTAAATTCTCGATAAAAAAGTAAAGGTTATCTCATTTGTCCTGGTGCTAACTTACTCGCCATTGGAGAATCTGCTTCTCTTTTTCAGATAGATGTAGATCCTAAGGAGAGAGCCACACCATCATACCACAAAAAGGCCCCGGCTGAAACTAAGAAAAATTGGCAAAACAAGGAAGGGTGCTGTTTTCCTGGTGAACTGGATACCAGCACAAGGGTGAAGGAGATCAACACAGAGATCAATCAATTCCTACCAAGTCAGAGACCCAGAAACTCAGAGGCCTCCGTCACCTCATAACTGAAGCAGACCAAAAATGAACCCAACATGGCTCAGGGAAATTTTGTGGAAAAGGGGTAGAAAGATTGTCTGAGCCACATTTTGGGTCATGATATGCAGAGACATTTATCCTACCCATAACTGAGGGCTAACTCCACAATGCATGACCCATATACCTCAACAAGGTGGGGGCAAGTGGAGGGGGTAGGACATGGATGAGCCTAATAATGGTACCGAAGTGACTGTGTTTGTTGAATACAAAACTAATCAATAAAAAAATAATAATGAGACATATTAAGCACGGAAACCATATTTTGTTAGAACAGAATTATTATGTGGTGAGTTAAAAATAACCAATTAAGGGCTGGAGAGATGGCTTAGTGGTTAAGGCACTTGCGGGAGAAATCTAAGAACCCAGGTTCAATTTCCAGGCAGATGCACATGGTGGTAGTCTTGGGTCTGGAGTTATCTTCAGTGGTTAGAGGGCCTGGTGCACCTATTCTTTCTCTCTCTGTCTCAAATAAAATAAATAAATAACCAGTTAACATGTCAAGGGCTATTAGGGGAAATGTCAACAGTATCCCTGAAAAAGTATGGAGTGAAAAGGAAAAGGCTGAAACTTTAAGGAAGAATATCAAGGTAGGAGGAAAATAAAACAACAGCAAAATCAGCAAAGAAGGATGGTTTTGATGCCTTCATCCATACAGTAGGCATAGTCAGGAACATAAGTGTGTTTAAAGAAATGCTAATAGGAAGATTCCAAATAGACTAAAAACAAAAGCAGAAAGCAAGCAAACAATAATCATGTGAAGATAAATATTTGAATTGAACATCACTGAGACTAAATTAACAAAAGACACCAAATCAGTAACTAACAAAGAATAAAGAAAAAGGAGAATAAATATAAGACACAAAATTACAACAGCAGCACAGACCTTTCAGATTCAAACTTCAGAAGCACAGCAACAAAAACAAGTCTTAGATGAGGAGGATGTCCTTCATTTTTAAGTAGAAACTTTGTATGGACACATTATATGTTGGTAGCATCATTCCCCTCCTCCCTGTCCCCATTCCACTAGGGCACTCCTTAGTAAGAATGTTGCTATTCACAGTGGAGTTGTGGGTTTTGAGTTGTGAGGAGGAGAGTCAGTAAATAGAGGGGGAGATTCTCTAAATATACCCTCCCACCCTGTGGCTCTTACATTCTTTATGCCCCTTCTTCTGCAAACTTCTCTGAGACTTGAAAAGGGTGGAATAAAACCTAACCCATAACATCACCAGCAAAAGGAAACAGTTGAAAAACTCAGATTTCTATAAGAAAGAGCATTTCGGATTCTGGTTCTTCAAGTAAATGAAACAAAATGGAAATTTTCTTGTACTTAGTGTAAAAGATCAAGGTGTATGTAAAACAACAACATACATAACATAAACACCTTAAATGAGTGGTATAAACCAAAAGTTTAAAAAATATATTTATCTATGTATTTGAGAGATATAAAGACAAATATATAGAGAGATAAAGAGAGACATTGATAGATAGATTGATATGAGACTATGGATACTCTAAGGGCTCTTGCTAGTGCAAAAGAACTCCAGATGAATGTGCTACTTTATGCTTCTGGCTTTATGTGGGTACTGGGGAATGGAACACCAGTTTATAGGCTTTGGAAACAAGAGCTTTAAAGTGATGATTCATCTCCTAAGCTCAATGCCAACATTTACTGACAAAGGTGTTTAGAGGAATTAAAACTTTTCAACTTTGACATTGGTAAATTCACTTCGAATATGCAAAAAATCATGGTATAGAAATAACAATATGGAGAAATAGATTCTGAAGTTAACACTGACCAAAGAAAGCTAAATTGTTTAAGTTATTTAAAAATAGAGTTTGGAATAAAAAGGAATATCTAGGTTGGCATTGCATAGGTGGTTAATTATCTGAGAAGAAATGCATACATCTAATTACCTAGAATCAAGATATAGGATACAAAATCTGATCAAATTATTTGTTATAGATACATCAATTATTATGGATAAGTACTTCAACTTTTAATAATCAATCTATTAATTAGGCCAAAATTTGCTAAGGGTACAGTCATCCTTCCAAAAGTGTTCAGTCTGTGTTTTACATGTAGTCCACGATGACTATGAATTTGTCCTTACAAAAATTATGAACTTGCTTAAAACATTATAAGATTTTTTGAGAGAGAGAGAGGGAGAGAGAGAGGGAGAAGGGGTGCACCAAGGCCTCCAGCCACTGAAAACAGATTCCAGATGCATGCACCCCCTTGTGCATCTGGCTTATGTGGGTCCTGGGAAATTGAGCCTGGGTCCTTTGGCTTTGCAGGCAAGTTCCTGAACCACTAAGCCATTTCTCAAGCCAAAGAAACTGTTTTTTTGAAGTAGTTATAGAGAGGCAAAAGATCTAAATAAGCAATATGGGAGAAAAAAAAAAAGAGCAAAGTTGAAGGAATCATGCTGACTGACTCTCAACATATAATGCTACAGTAATCAGGACACATAGTACTGTCAAAATAAGTAAATCAAATAGGAAAATCAATGAAATAAAATAGAGAGTTCATATATAAAGCATACACAAATAGTTGATGTATCCAAGGGAGTAAAATAAATTCAGTAGAGAAGAAAAATATCTTTCCAAAAAACTTGTGTCTGAAGACAGACATGATGGAAAAACATGGGTCTGTAGACATGAACGCATCCTACAAACTGTAACTCAAAATCAATTAAATACCTAGATTTGTAACTGTGAGCATCTAGATGAACTGAAGAAAAATATTTGAGCTACCTCTGATTTGATGATGAATTTTTAGGTACAAAATGGCAATCAAAAGAAAACAAACCATTGATAGGTCTTATTAAAGATGACAACTCCATAAAAGACAATGTTTGGAAAATAATAATAAGGTAGCCTATAAACTGAGAGAAAATAATTTCAAATTACATATCTGATGAATGAAATTTATCAAAAAGATCCCCATGCTTAACATAGGAAATATACTTAATTTAAAAATAATAAGACATTGAAAGGGGTAGGATACCTTCCAGCAAGCTGTTAGCCAGGGAGGCCCCTGATGCCCCCAAAATATTGTAGGCTATTGCCAAGCCTCTTTATTGCCCAAAGAAATTATACAATGAGACACTATTTCTGATTACTTCACATGCCTGGGCTGCAGGTAAATGAGAAATTAAGCTGGAGCTGATCTGGCATCCTCCTCCCTTCTGGCTGACTGGAAAATGCTATGCAGCTTGCAGGGGGAAAAAGAGTTATCAACAGTGTTAACCCGCAGTGGACCTTGAAACCTTTACCACTAGCCAGACAGGAAAATGTACCAACTGATGCAATGGTGAGATGTCTGTTATGGGGGAAACCAACTACTCTCTGATTAGACTTGAGGACCACTCCACAGGAGGGAATTCCTGCTTGATACTGAAAAACCTAATCTTAAATCTATGGCTTAAGAGGTCATAAGCCATAGAATTACAATATACCCACAAAGAAATGTCCTCTAAATGGCAAGGTATATGCTACTCTCATTTTTTGGGGACGCTTCTCTTTTCTGAAGACAGTGACCTCTGGAGTGACTCAAAAGTATCCTTTGTAAAATAATAAAAATAATAATGAAGTATAAAAATATAAATAAAATCACTCACCAAAGTGCTGAGAAGTGACAGCACTAAATAAGACAATAGCGTCACTCCTTCACAGGCTTTGGGTCTAGGGACTATGGTAGTTTGAGTGTGACAGTTTGTATGGCCCTATAGACACAGGCATTTTTAAATTAAACTTCCCACTTGAGACCCTAGAACACACATCCCTGCTATAGGGAGGTGTGTCACTTGGGCAGATCTTATAATCTAGCCCTACAGTGTGTTTGGGAACAGATTTGAATACTAGCCCAAAGGTATGTGCAGTGCAATTTGAGCTCTGGTTTTTAGGGCTTGCTTGCAGTCCTGGCTGTTGGTGGTGTCTGTTTCCTAGGATCCATGAACGAGGGCCAGCTTCCTCTGCCATTGATGGTATTCCCTGGACTCTGTAAGCCTGGAATAAATCACTTCCTCCCAGGAATGAACCAGGATTATTTTTGAAGAGGCATCAAAAAGAATGTAAAAGCCAAGAAAGATGAGGAGTGCTTATAATACTGTCCTTCAGGAAAAAAGTAGCCTTCTTGTCCATGAACTCATAGGAGCAGACCTACATAAGAATTGCATAATAGGATGGAAAATGACAATAACAAAATATAATAGAGATCAGCTAAAAAAAAATAAGGTAAGAGATTCAGTGGAGGGAATTTGGAAGGGGCTAAGGGGAGGGCTGTGGGAAGAGATTATAATCATGGTATATTGTTTATATTTATGGAGGTTGTCAATAAAAATAAAAATGTTCTTTTGTGAAATGGGCGATTGTAAGTGTGATCTAGGAAATAGCAGTGAGGCTATAGTATCTTACAGTGCAAAAATGCAAAGTTCTCCAATACATAATTTAATGAGCCACAATTTTTTAAATTCCCTTAATGAAAATAACTCCTATAGAGTCACAAAATGCAACTAAAAGAGATTTCAAATGGCTCTGTGTGGCAACTTAAAAGTATAAGGGTGACATTTGGTTAGCACAAGAAAAAAAAAAAAAACATGGGCTGGAGAGATGGCTTAGCAGTTAAGGCACTTGCCTATGAAGCCAAAGGACTCCCCATTGCCCATGTAAGCCAGATGCACAAGGGGGCACATGAGTCTGGAGTTCGATTTCAGTGTCTAGAGGCCCTGGTGCACCCATTCTCTCTTTGTCTTTCTCCTCTCTCTATCTCTCTCTCTCTTTGATGGCAAATAAATAAAATAAAGTTCAAAAAGAACATTACTAATGTCTGTGAGATGGTACTCATAAATAAATGAATCAAATGGAGGAGAGGATATTCCTCACAGAATTCCAGATGTTTATGTACATATCTCACCCTTGTGTAGGTGGAATATAATTCTCCATTTTTAGGAGTTAGCAAGAAGACACCAGGGAGCTCATTGTGAATAAAAGGTTGATGGACTAACTTCATAATGAATAAACATGTCAGCCAAATGATCAAGGTCAATATCAATTTTAATAAAGTCTTGATCACATATATATTTGATATAACATGATGAGAAAAAGTTTGTCTTCTTGATATTTCTCCAGAAGAAATACATAACCTCAATATAATCAAACAGTGAAAATTGAACAAATCCTACTAGAGAGACATTTTAAAAGTCATTTAGCCTATAATCTTCTGAACAGCCAAGGTCGTCAGTAACAAGGAAAGTATGAGAAACTGTTATAGCCAAAAAGAGCCTAAAGAGACATGATGATTAAATGTTACGTGAAACTCTAGACAGTACACTGAAATTGAAAAAGGACATGTGGTTAAGAACTAGTAATATAGTGTGCATGTCAATTAACACCATATATGCACTGCTTTGTTTGTGTTTTTTTTTGTAATAAACATAACCTGCTAAATAAGATGTCAATAATAGAAGAAATTTATTTGGCATTGTTGAAAGCCTACAGTATTACTGAAAAGCTAAAACTTAAAGAAATGTGATTGTGAGGTGGAGAGATAGCTTAGTGGTTAAGTCACTTGCCTGCAAAGCTTAAGAATTTAGGTTCAATTCCCCAATACCCATGTAATCCAGATGTACAAGCTGTTGCATGTGTCTGGAGTTCATTCTCAATGGCTGCAGGCCCTGGTATTCTTCTCCCTCCCTCTCTCTCTCTCCTTGCCTCTTTTGCTGTCACACTAATAAATAAATCAAAATAAAATATTTAAATGTGATTGTGGGTCTCTGTAAATAATCTTGGGATCTTAACAGAGTTTCTATCTCTTATAAAATTGACTCTATCCTTATGTTCCAATGTGAATTTCTCTTTACAATTCATGGCACCACCTTGTCAATATTTCTCATTCTCCACTGTGACATATTATCATAATAAATAACCCTTAAGTGAAGAATAAAGAGAGATGGCATGAGTTTTCACTGTGTTGTGTTGGTTTGCATTTAGATGATGATAAACTGTTCATTTTAATTGTTTTTATTTACTTACTCATGTTGATCACATTTAAAATTCTAATGTACCAAGGAGACTTGTTGTCAGCTTGACTAAGAAATAAATGCACTTAGGAATATTAATTTGTGGAAGGAAAATGGAAATTTAAATGAAATAAAAATTAGCATGACAAGATCTTGCCTCTATTGAAAAGACAATGAGTAAATCAATAACTTCTTAATTTGACCTTAGGTTATTGAAACTATAAAAAAACAAAAAAAAATGTTTATTTCTTCTTAGTTACAATTGTGCACATCTGTTTAAAGATTAGAGATTAATGTTAGTTGAATTTTATTTTTTATTTTTTGTATAAACAGTATGATTCAATGATATGAAATATGAAAATGAATGCCAATTTATTACTTGCAAATGCTTGATCTTTTAAAAATATTTTCCATATTTTTTATTAGTTTTGTACTCAGTGAATACATTCAAGTTGGTACCATTTTTAGCCTCCACCCTGTTCTCCCCCTTCCACAGGGACCTTCCTTGTTGGGGTTTATGGGTCGTGCTTTGTGGGGTTAGCCTTCAGTTATGGGTAGGAGGAAATGTCTCTGTGTATCATGATCCAATGAGTGGCTCTGATATTCTTTCTGCCCCCTCTTTCACAAATTTCCTTGAACTATGTTGGGTTTATTTTAGGTCGGCTTCAGTGATGAGGTTTTGGAGCCTCTGTGTCTCTGGATATCTGGTTTGATAGGAGTTGATTATTCTCTGTGTTGATCTCCTTCACTCTTGCACTGGTACCAGGTTCACCAAGAAAACAGTACTCTTGCTTGTTTCCCCAATTATTCTTAGCTTCTATTGAGGCTCTTTTGAAATATGATTATAGAGTTACCAACAGACCCAGTTATTCCGTTACTGGGCATGTGCCCTAAAATCTCCATGCCTCAGTTCAGAGAGGTTTGCTCAACCTTGTTTATAGCTGCTCAATTCGTAATAGATAAGAACTGGAGTCAACCCATATGTCCATCAATAGATGAATGGATAACCCAGATGTGGTGTATTGACATGATGGAATTCTACACAGCAGTAAGGGAAAATAACACAATGAAATTTGAAGAAAAAAAATGATCAAACCTGGATCATTCTCAGTAAAACAACCCAATCTCAGAAAGATAATCTTGGTATAGTCTCATTTATCTACAACTCCTAAACTGAATCTACCAAAGATGTCCACATACCAAGCAAAAATCTGGAGGACTGGACAACAGGGTAGATGGGGACAACAGGGTGGATGGGGAGAGAGGAGAGGGTAATGGAGGGGCTGAATGATATAAAGCTGAACCCAAAGAGCAATGTTACCATAACATTTTTAAATTTTTTACTTATTTTTGAGGAGAGAAATGGAGAGAATTTGAAAAAGTTGCACGAGGGCCTCTTGAGTTGAACTATAGACACATGTGCTCCTATCTGCATTGGGCTTTACATATGTATTGGGAAAATTGAACCTAGGCTAGTAGGCTTTGCAAGCAAGTGCTTTTAAGCACATAGTTATCTCCCTAACCCTGTTTTGTCTATTAAAAATATTTCATGTTTTGACAAGTAACTCTGGCTCCTCATTATTTCAAAAAAAGAGTCAATAACCCTTCTATAGTGTCTTTTAAATTATTGTGTAATGCTGTTTTTGAAGAAAGGAGTGTTGAATTACATGAAACCTGTAGTAGAAAAATGTATCACCTGTATACTCGGAACTTGTAGTAGATAATTTATAAAACACTTAAGTATTCCATAGTTAATCTTTGTAAGAAATTGCTTGGCTCAGATTTTTCCTATGCAATTTTGTAATATGTAAAATTAGGAAATTATGAGTTAAGACTTGCAAATGTATGAGCAGAAGTCATTTTAAAATTTGAGGAAACAGTATTATTTGTAACTCGACATCCTATGATGACATTTTCTTCAGAGCAGACTCCAGGAGCAAGAAGGACGAAGAACATGAGGATTATTTTTTTTTCATGTTTTAAAATTTGATAATATTTGTAATCAAATATTTCTCAAGCATTTTGAATAATTACTTATGTTTGGAGAAACACTATGCCTTCTTATAATTTTCAGCCAATAATTAAACAAATAAAATGTTTCTTTGGCATAATTACCTTTGAATTATTTGGAGATGATCACTGAGAATAACATTCAAAACAGTCCTTCCCCAGTCAAAACCAGAAGTTGAACAACCAGTCCGCACTTCACCTGTGCCAGAACTAGCAGTTGAACAACCAATTGCCTGTGAGGTCATAAGGGGAATAAACAGGAACCAAAACAATAGGTTTTCATGTATAGTATCTATTTTGCTGTGAAATTTCATTCTGTTCTCTAGTCTTGTAAATTAAATAATTCACAAACCTTTATTACAAATGACTGATATGTTAAAATTCATTCAGTGATACTTTTCCAGTGTTTCTAAGTTTACAGGTAAATTATTTTTGTTGTTTAATAAGTTTTATATTTCAAAATTGTTATCAGCATATTAGCTGTTAACATATTTTCATATTCTAATAACTATGGTTTTGCAATATAATTCTGACTTCATATATAGAATAACAATTGAGGTATTGGAACTATCAAAATAAAATGAAAGAAAAATGGAACACAAATCATAGCTTTAATGCTTTATAACTTGAGGAGATTACACTATGATTTAAAATCAAATCCCTGAGAACAACATGGCATCTGTGAATACAGGCCATCAGCTCTACATTGCTGAGTTTGCAAGCTCACTTAATGAACTCCAAGCGATATCAGTAAGGAATCATCAAAGAGCTGATGTGCCACAATTGATTCAGTCATAAACTTATAACCTGCTACCAACACTTGGTACCTTTCCCCCTTTTTCTCTTCAGCTATTTGGTGACTGATTCTGTTAAGAATCTAGAAATGCTCACACATCATCAGGGACAAGATATGCTATACAGGATGAGAATATATTTTAATAATGAAGTTATTTTAATAAAAATATTGTAGCTTAGTAATAATGTGGTGATTTGAGTGCAAAATGGCCCTCATAGCTTCATGTAAGTGAGTGTGAGTGTGTGTGTGTATGTGTGTGTGTGTGTGTGTGTGTTGAGGGGGACGAGGAGGAAGAGATTTAGCCTCATGCTCAATGTACAGATGGTTTAACTCTTGGGAAGTAGTGTAGTGCCCTGTTCAAGAATATGTATCACTGTAGAGAAGGGGCTTAGAATTTTATAGCCTAGTCCCTCTTGCCAGAGTTAACAAGCTCACTCTTGCTGGATCATCCCTGTTGATGTGCCAAAATGTGAAGTCTAGCCTATTAATCAGGCCATGCCTTCTCTGCAGTAAATAATCACAAGAAGCCATGTATCATGCACTTATTCTATGCATTACCCTTTATATTGATTTAGGCATTTAATCCTTTAAAAATCTCATGACAGATTTTTTTTAAAATTTAATTTATTAGTTTTCTTTTCAGCAAATACAGGCAGTTTGGTACCTTTGTTTAGGCTCATCTATGATCTACCCCCTCCCATTGGACCCTCCTTGTTGATGTAAATGGGTTGTGCATTGTGGAGTTAGCTCACAGTTATTGGTATGATAAATGTCTCTGCAAATGATGACCCAACATGTGGCTCTGAAATTCTTTCCACCCCCTCTTCCGCAAAATTTCCCTGAGCCATGTTGGGTTCATTTTTGGTCTGCTTCAGTGCTGAGGTGTTGGGGGCCTCTGAGGCTCTGGCTCTCTGATTTGGCATGAATTGATATTTCTCTATGTTGGTCTCCTTCCCCTTTGTGCTGGTAAAAGTTTATTGTTGAGGAAATTGAGGCAGAGAGAATCCAAGTGAACACTAAAGGTCACATAACCAGTGTTTATGTGTTCATTCATTTCCAGAAACTGTCTCAATAATTTCACCACATAGCATCTCTGAAGAAGGTGATGTCTAAGTGCTGACCAAGGGTTTATCCAGGAAAGAGATGAACTATTTTTCATCCTTGGAAAGGACTGTTCAAAATGTGCTTGAAATTTAAGTCTTCCAAAGAGAATTCTTGATGTTTCCTCTACTTGCTAGAATGGGGTTCCTTCTTCCTACTTACAAAAGGATACTACCATTACCCATCCTCATTCATTTCCTGGCACTCACGGAAGCATCTGTACTTTTCCCTAGTGTTTCTCTTGCCATCTTCTAATCAGGAGGTTGGACATCCAGAAAAATAATCTTTCCAAAGCATGAATGTCATCTTGTCCTTTAAAACAAACCTGTTAAATTAATTCATTACAATTAGATTGAAATCTGAAAGCCTTACCAAGCTTTAGGACTCCACATAATGAATTGGCTTTACCCTCCTAAATGATTTGAATCCTCTCATTGACACAAATGCAAAGCACAAGCCAGCTCAGGACTTCCATCCATTATTCTATTTATTTATTTATTTATTTATTTAACAGAAAGAAAGAAAGAGGGAGACAGAGAGAGAATAGGCGCCTCAGGGCTCCAGCCATTGTAAATGAACTCCAGATGCATGCACTCCCTTGTGTATCTGACTTACGTGAACCCTAGGGAATTGAACATCGTCCTTTGGCTTTGCAAACAAATGCCTTAACTGCTAAGCCATCCCTCCAGCCCATCTATTATTCTTTATAACTAGAATGGTGCTTTTTTAATCTTCTCATATGACTGGCTGTCTTTCTTATCATTGAGGTTTCATTTGACATACCACTTATTAAAAATATGTGTCATTGATCTACAAAGTTGCTACCCTATGTCACTAGCTGTCACATCTCTCTGTATTGAATTCTTAATATCACACATCACTCTCTGAAATTGCTTATTAGCATGAACAGTGACATTATGTATTACCACAGAAATTATAAACAAAATATACACAAGCATTCATCAAGCAGAGCAGCCAACATTCATTTGAAGGAACTATATCATTAAATACCTTGGGTGTTTTAGGAGCATCTATACTTGTCTTTTCTTCACTACATTCTACTTTGGTTATGCTCAATGATCTCCTATTCTCTCCTTACCTCAACATCACTGGGACTACTTTTCAGATAATCAATATTTATAAATTGAACAAATGTAACTATTGTGGGAGTGAGAAGATTCAAGACTTGGAAATAATAAAAAATGTATTTCTCTTGTCTCACCTGGAAACTGGAGAATATTTTAGTTTTTTCACTAGATATTATTTCATATTTATATCATATATGTATATATTTATCTCTCTATATACTATATTTACCTATTGTTCAATATACATATACAAGTCTATATCTACCTATATTTCCACATCTCCATTTCCATAGGCATAGCAGTTATGATCCTATATTAAGTGAAGAGAATGTAAAGAATGCATTGTCCTCTGGATCACCATTTATGTCCATTGTTGACATACTCAACAGAGGTGTGAAAGCAGTGAGACATATAACTTATGTCTGGGAGCAGAAGAAGGAGTACTTGTGAAGGGATCTCCAGAGGGAAGACCTCCCAGTTCAGGACTTCTCTAACAACATAGCAAAGCACTTCCCAGTGCATGCTAGAATTTGAAGTAGACCTAAAAGTAAAAATTACAGATTAAAAAACAGAAGCTGTGATTCCTTTGTTGTAAAATGAAACTTTTGATTCACCTTCTGTATCCTCACATTTGTCATACTGAGGGAAACAGGAAATGTCAGTTCAAAGACTTTTTTTATCAGGCTAGTCTCTGCCATCTCATAAGTCACCCAGGATATCCCGAAGGCCATAGCAAAAGTTCCTGTCTATGGAATTTGACTTTCGAGTTGAAATCATAATATTCACACCACTAGCTACAGCTTCCATCTCAGAACTTTTCTTCACTATATCCCTTAATATGTAACTTATTATTATGATTTTGAAGATTCTTAATATTTGTATTGGCTGCATTGTTTTATTTTGGGGGTAGGGTTTCACTCTAGTCCAAGCTGACCTGGAATTCACTATGTAACCTCAGGGTGGTCTCAAACTCACAGGGATCCTCCAACCTCTGCCTCCAGAGTACTGGGATAAAGGTGTGTGCCACCATGCCTGGATTTGGCTGCATTTTTATATCTCTATTTACCTATTTATCAAGCAAGACTTACAACTTCTAATGTTAGAGAAGACATACAAACTTTGAATACAGGCTATCTGTGAGTTCTTAAAAAAATTTATATATGTGGGCTGGTGAGATGGCTTAGTGTTTAAGGGCTTACCTGTGAAGCCTAAGGACCCCGGTTCAAGGCTCTATTCCCCAGGACCCATGTTAGCCAGATGCACAAGGGGGCGCACATGTCTGGAGTTTGTTTGCAGCCGTTGGAGGCCCTGGAGTTCCCATTCCCTCTCTCTCTGCCTCTTTCCCTCTCAGTTTGTCTCTCCTAAATAAATAAATAAATAAATTTTAAAAATTATATATGTATTTAAATTAGTAATCTATATCTTGAGTTTTAGACAACTTAAACTTAACATTTCTTTCAGAATGAATGTAGACCATAAGTTCCATTAAGTTAATACAAACAGGGACATATTTTATCAGGAAAAATAGGCAAACATTGTTACCTCAAATTTTAATTTACACAGCTATATCAAAAGCATTGTATAGATGACCTATTATTTACACTACAGTGGTTAGTAAATCTACCACTAGACCTTTGCCTTTAATGAATTAATACTGAAGGAAAACCATTAATGATTTGGGGTTTTATAATATATTAATAATTAATTTAAAGTTCTACCCATGTATTTATATGTTTAATTTTATACATTTTAAAACTTAATTCAGGGATGGATATGAAGCCCAATTTTTAGAGTGTTTGCCCAGCTTATACAAGTCATGGATTTAATTCACAGAAACACATAATGATGGAACACATTGGAAATTCCAGGACTTGTGAAGTAGATTGCTCTTGGCCACATAGAGTTAAAGGACAACTTGAACTTTAAGAGACCCTATATCTAAATTCACAAATAAGTAACCTAAACATCAAACAAATAATAACTCTAAAATCTACCCACCGTTTTGGATAATTAAAGAAGAATCTTTGATTACAAGATAATTTACAAAAAAAAAAAACTTGGGTATATTTTGAAACAAAGGGAAATACACTTAATTATGGAATTGATTAGTTAAAGTATATTTTAGGGATGGGGAGGTGTTTCAATGAATAAACTGTACACTGCTTAAGCCTGAGTACTTGAGGGAGAGCCCCAAACTCCGCATGAAACCCTGGAAGGTGTGGAGGGTTTCTGTAACACAAGCACACTGATGCTGACAGGGAGATGAGAGGTGGAGACTAGAGATTTCCCAGGCTCACAGAAGTGCAGTACAGAACAGAAGAGCAGGAATCCAGAGGCAGAAACCCTGCCGCAAATGAGGTAGGTACATGAGGAATGAACTCAAAGTTGATCGCAGACCTCCACATGTGTACTGTGGCATGTGCACACCTACACTCACGCCAATCCGCAAAGATACACGTACACTCATATAAACATGGAACACAGAGACAAAATAAATAGTAAATTAAAAAATTTAAAAAAGCAATGAAAACACATTTTAACTACCTTAACTTGAAAGTAAAATAATTTTTAAAATCTCTATTACAAGATAATGAACATAAATTATCAGAAACCTCAATAATGTGTGAAACAAAGATCATTTCTATCTAATCTCTGTCCCATCGATTACCTTTACAGAACCACACAGGTTAAATCACTGTGGTCACATTGACTACCTAATGTTAGATAACTCATTCAGACCTTCATACACTGCAAACTAGCAAGCCATTCTTCAGTTATTGCAGTGATCCGTGCAATTAAAAAAAAAAGAAAAAGAAAAAGCTCTATGTATTGTGGAGTGTATGTAAAATGCCCCCACTCCCATAGGCTCAAGGGTTTGCACACATTATATCCAGCCCGTGACACTGTTTGGAAATGTCTGGAACCTCTAGGGGGTGGGGCTTTTATAAAGGAAATGATGCATTGCTGGAGAGCCTTAACATTTTGTAGACTTGTAGTACTTCCTTTCCTCATGCTCTGCTTCCTGACTTTGATGTGATGTGATAGGGTTTCCCACTCTGGCCTGTCATGACTTCTCTACCATGCTGAAAATTTCCAAAACGCTGTAAGCCAAAGTAATTTTTTTTTTCTCCCCTTCCATAAGTTGCTTCTTGTCAGGTAACCTGTCCTAGCAACAATAACAAACAGCAAGGTAATCAATACAAAATGTGAACATATATATTCTACATATTCTACCTCAGGAAAAACATCTCCTGAAATATAAGGAAAGAAGATAGCAAACGCTACAAGTTTAGTTCTTTTTCTTAAATGCTACTGATTTATTTGAAGGAGTGTGTGTGTAAATACTGATGCCTCTTGTACCTGCAAAAGTACACCAGATGTTTGTGCCATATTTGGTGCTCAAATGATGTGGTTAGCTTGGGAATTGAAACAGGGCTGGCAAGCTTTGCTAGAAAATTCCTTTAACAAAGAACTCATCTTCCCAGACCCTACAATTTTAACCTCTAGTAATATAAAGATACAACATTTTTAATAGACCAATATCTATATTACAGAATCTTCTCATTAGCTTAGTTTCAAAACTTCCCATAAACATACCATTTTTTTTCTTTAAAATGACATCAAGAGGGAAAAGGTCATGAGTTGATGGGTCTGTGGATCAAATGTCAAAGATGCCTCATATTGGCACAGATGTAATGGACAATATTATACTTGGAGCCAATTTCTCCCCTTCCTCCCAAGTTAAACCCGAGGGAATATTTGAAAGCATTGAATAGCAATACACTGTTGAATACATCTTGAAAAATGACCAAATTTATATGAGATAACTTATAATAAGGGTCTATAATAGATATTATTAATTATCATATTTTTAAAAATTAACACCATGCTTTATACTTCTTCAGCATCAAGTTCTTAAAAATGTCAATCTGTTTATATGTTCCACCAAACCCATAATCAAATATGTTGTCTTTTTATGACAAAGTTTACTGATTTTTTAAAAAAATATTTTTATTTATTTATTTAATTGCAAGCATAGAAAGAAAGAAGAGAAACAGATAGAAAGAATAAGGAGACATAGTTTAGGCTTGATAATTGACAATAAGCAATGGTTTCAGAATATCTATGTAGCATTGCACATGCAGTAGTGGCACCATTGACAAAATTAAAATCAATAGTGATAAGGAAAATGACTGGAGTGGAAGTGTGTGCCTTTTAGTATACCACCTCTTGTCTGGTGGTCACTGATGAAATTACCACCTGAATGCCCAGGAGCACATCTAATTTCTGTGTGGCTAACATAGCCCTTTAATGTACAGTTTCTAGAGTACAATGCCTATGATACGGGGGGGGGGGGTGCGATCTTTATATTGTGATTTTATACTTTGTGAAATATTCTCATTTCTTTTTGCTCAGTAGATGTCACATTTACACTGTTGCCTTTTTAAAAAGTCAAAGCCACTGATGTTTGAGGATTGCATCAAGGCATGCATAGTGTTGATTAAACAGATTCTAGTTTTAGAAGAGAAGAACTTACAAGTATAATGGGTTTTATATGAAGATTTTCGTTTGCTGCATTGGAAATCAAGAATTTTGTTGTGACTTTATGGAGGAATGCAGAGTTGTCTCCCTTTAAGAGTGCTTTTTTTTTTTTTTTTTTTTTTTTTACTATTTCCTGGCAATAATGCCTCCATTATTAGAGGGTATGTATTCCCTGTCTGAGGAAATACACAACTTCCCCTCTAGTTACTTCACGACAGCATTCCCCACCTCTTGAGAAGATATAATCTTGAACCTTTTTGAGCTTTTGTGCAATGTAGTATTTTACTGATCTGACATTGTACATTTTCATTTTATTTCATATGTCTTCAGTCTTCTACCTGCCTGAATAGGCTATAGAAGATTAATTTTCTTTTTCTTTTTGTTGTAAAATAGTTGCTTTATACATTTTCTTATGGGCTTATGTTAGGGTGGCATTAGGATCCTCTGTTACCCTATGAAAAGTGTTCTGAACTTTCTTTCCTTCCACTTTAAAGCTTGCCTTTGTCTTATCTTTTGTCATCTTACCTGGTTTAAGGAAGGAACACATCAACATATTTTTGAGGAACAGATACTTTTCCTCATTTCTTGTTGAGTCTCATTTCCTTAAATCAGTCCAGCCTGTGCCAAGGCTCCAGCTTGTGGGAGGAGCTCATCCTGTTTGCTGTCCTGAGCTACTGTGTGTGTCCCCTGATGCTGTAAATACTGATATGTAAGGGCGCAACTCTATTTATCATGTTTGTAAAATGCATTCTGTACAATAGCAAGATCAACGTTGCTCTGGGATGTTATGTTTTAAAGACCATCTTGGAATACATTTAGAGAGCTTAGTATTTTGATATACTAAGATTTATTTTAAGTTTAATATTCTACCTTTGCAAAAATTGTAATTAAAGATGTTATTTAGAAAAAGTAAATGTTGCTTGCTTTGCTTCCTAGCCTGTGGCATCATTATAATAACTGAACAGAAATATACAGTTTAGGAAGTAAGTTGTTTTTCCTTGTTAATGAGGATAAGTTTAATGAAAATCAGGGTATCATTAATTTATGTACCTTTTAGATAGTAGTTTGAGATGTCTATCTGAATTACTGCCTGTGTTTTAAATTTTTACTAGCCTTTAAAAATTGTATTTTCCAGGCACACAGGCATTTAGGTTGGATAAATTTACACCAATTAAATGTAAATGAAAGTTAATATAATTAATGTATTGAATGAGTATTTCTACTCTAAAGCATAGGTGACTTAGGATAAAATTGCTCAAGAATATCATTGTTTTATTTCCAGCTAAACTTTTTTCTTAGTTCAGTGTTCATAAATACTGGCTTACTAGGAAAATTGGATTACTTAGGTTTGTTTACATATTAAATATATTTTGTGTTACTTTAGAAAATATTAAAGTACTAGCAGGTATTTTAATTTTATAGATAATTCAGATAAATCATTATGAAAGAGCTTGCCTTTCTGAAAGTTTTTAATCCTGTTACCACTTTATCTAGGAAACATACAAATTTTAACTTAATATAATAAAGGTATTTTATTTATTGCCAAAGAAAAAGAATGGGTATGCCAAGGCCTCTAGCCTCTGCAAACAAACTCCAGATGCACCCACTACTTTGTGCACCTAGCTTTATGTAGGAATTGAGGAATTGAACTCAGGTTATTAGGCTTTGAAGGAAAGCACATTAACTGCTGAGCTATCTCTCCAGACCCTGATTTTTCTTTCTGTTTTTTTTTTTTTAATTTCCTCAATGCCATTATAATACAAGTGTCCATGTTCCACAAATTATTGCAAACAATTTTCAATGTATACTATCCTAAAACAACATAGTATAGTTCCACTCTAACGTTTTTATGTTCTAACTCTATCTCTCTTAAAAAAAAGAACACTTTCTTACCTAGCAAAACTTACAGATTTTAATATTGACAAACAGCTGTTTTTATCTATGACAGAAACTCTTAGTTTTTAAACCTGATTGTTTAAAAATCAATTCAACTTTAAAATAAAGTCGATTTAAATCAATCCAGTTTTGCTTTTAATACTAAAAATACTACAAAAAATTTTTCCAATGGCCATTTTTAAATACTCTCACTGAGTATAAAAACATATATATATATATATATATATATATATATATATATATATATATATTGATATGCATGGTTGATGATATATAATATTTGTTACATCAAGAAAATGGGTTGAACTGGCCAAAAAGCACCCTCTGTTACCCATTGGTAACTGAGTATTTGTAATTCATGGAGCTTGCCACTAGATGGAAATCATAGACCATACTGATTTCACATCTAAATTATCCAGTATCTATTTTAGGGAACATGGCATATAAAAGTTTTAAAGGAGGAAAATATATTATCCACCTAAATTGTAGTGAGATAGGAGTAGGCTTAAGGAATTACCTTGGAAGGTATTGAATGGACACAGTGGACTCTCATAACTGTCAGACCAACATCGCCCCATCATCCCATCTTAATTTTTGGCAGAGAATATGTCTCTGGCTTATGAATTACCTATCCCTGAGTCTAAAACTGAACAAAGATAAGCATCTGTCTGATTTGGCAATGACCCCATAGTGACTATAAGAAACTCAGCAAAGCATAGACTCTCAGTATGAATAGGCTAAATGAACTAATGAATGCATGCAACATTGTCATCTTGCTGCATGTTTGTAGCACTTTACAGTTAATGAATGAACATGAAGAGTTAATACCAAAGACAAGCTTTGTCAATGTGTATGTTCCCCATATAAAATTTGTGTCATATGAAAGAGTCCCATGAAGTGTAAGTTCATCCCTCTGCCCTCCCCAACTCCCTATACAATAAATGAAATGTACATTTAAAAAAATTTCAACTCCAAATAATTACGTATATATTTATATGCTTATCAACCTATATAAATGATCATGCCTGTATGCAAACATCTGTATCAATATCTGTGTCTTTATGCATATACATATGTTATGGTAAGGTATTTGATAGAAACTTATTTCAATATCCATTTTTATTATATAATTCAGAAATTTACAAAATAATAACCATTGTGAGATGCTTTATTTTCTATAATTTAAATTGTTTGGTCATTTATACAGCAAAAATGTAACTGAAAAGACCCTTAAAACTTATTTCACAGAGGTGGGGTATCCTCAGTCATTAGAGGTGCCTGCTTGCATTCCTGTCTACTAGAGTTCACACTTCCTCAATGCCCAACTAAATCTAGGCATAAAGAGGAGCACATTTCTCTAATCCTAGTGTTCATAAAGCCAGTGGGGAATGGCCAGGAGAATCTGGAAAGGTGCAAGGAGCAGTGGAAAGAGAGTCCATGTTGCAAAAGAGTGGAAGCAGGAAGAAGGATGAGGGAAGAATGAAACACACTGTGACCTGGAGAAAAAACAGGGCATATGGTGGAGGAATAAAAACAGGAGGAGACTGAGAAAATGGGAGTGAAAACAAATTGCTTTTGAACATGCCTGAATGGATGATACCTACCTAAATCTCTGTACACTAACTAATAAAAGAAAATGCCAGAGAAAAGAAACACATTGTATTCATGTGTGAGAACACCAGAATGATGTCCATTATTTTGTATAAGTAAAATATTCTGATAAAAATTTTAAAAATCATAAAAATTAAACAATAGTGGAAGAAAAGAAGAAGTGCCCGTGGTTGTCTTTTAACCTAAACACACACACACACACACACACACACGCGCGCGCGTGCAAATAAATGTTAGAAAATAAAACAATTAATTTCATTATTTTCTGGAATTTCATTTTGTAAATCATAGACTTACTTAAATTTCAGGTTGTAATGTCAAATTGATCTCATCCTATCTTAGACTCAGAAGAGTACATGCCACAACAAAATCTTTGGAAAATTTCAAACCAGTGGTCTTGCTGTGATGGTACACTGGAGCAATACAAATGTAGGATCATTTTATATTATGTACTTTATATTATGAATATATTAGTCATATTCAGCATGAGATATTTAAGAAAGGTGACTAATCTCTTTTCCACAAGATAGGGTATTTTTGCTAATTCTTCTATTTTCATGGTTTCAACGGTACTAAGGTATACTTATATAGCTCATGATACATGCCATTCTTCCTGAGATCTGCAAAGAGAGTCACGGCATCAAAGAGAATCTGTTATGATCATTCCTGTTATTAGCATTTCCAATGATTCCTCCATGCCAATCAAAAGCTGCTGCTAGCTTTTGGCCAAAAGAGAGGTTACACCCATCAAAATTTCTCAAAATTAATAATTCTTATTCCCTTTAACCTATGGTGATCTAACTCTCAGTGGAGAATCTACTTTTCTTTTTCAAAAGGCAGCAAGAACCGAGGGCAGCCAAAATCTATCAACAAGATAAGAAAAGGTAGCTGGTGCCCTGGCAAGAGATGAAACACCCCTCACACGGGTGAAACCACAAAGGAATTGGTGAGATGAGCAAGAGTGCTGATTCCATGTTGAGCCCGAAAACCTGTGTCAGGGTGATGTAGATAAACCCCAAAGATACCTAAGATGTATCAAAGCAGAAATCCAGAAGCTACAGAGAGCTCAACACTAAAGTAGGCTTAAAACACACCCACCATGGCTAAGGAACTTTTGCAAAAGAGGGGTCAGAGAAGAGCCACAGAATGGGAGGGAAGATCCAGAGGCATTGCTTCTGCTCCCCCCGCCCATGACTGCTGTTGCTCTTACAACTCATAATCCACAGCCCCATGGTGAATACCAGCAATTCCACTGAAGAGGGCCCTCAATAGAATGAGGGCAGGGAGGAGGAAAATGATGGTGCCAACACATGATGTGTCCACACAAAATTCCTATTTAATAAAGAAAAAAACAAAATAATATATTACAAAAATATTTAAAAATACTTTAAACCAGCTCTGTATATGACAAAGTTCATTTGCCCCTTAATAACATTATTAAAAAAATTTCACAAATGCAAAGTATTGTCCTCAAGAATTATAAGAAATAATGTAAGTCATTAGGAAATAATTCTATTTACTAAAATTTTAAAGCCTCTTTTTATTTTCAAAGTTTTCAGTGTTTGACAGAAGATCATTTCTCTTATTTATCTCTTTATGCAGACAATAATACAGCAAGGCAAGGCATTATTTTCTGCAGATTCTTTTTCATAAAATATGCAATTGGGACTGGAGAGATGGCTTAGCAATTAAGTGCTTGCCTGTGACGCCTAAGGACCCGGGTTAGAGGCTTGGTTCCCCAGGACCCACGTTAGCCAGATGCACAAGGGGGAACACGCATCTGGAGTTCATTTGCAGTGGCTGGAGGCCCTGGTGTGCCTATTCTCTCTCTGTATATGCTTCTTTCTCTCTTTGTCTGTTGCTCTCAAATAAATATATAAATAAAAATAAACATTTTTTTGAAAAATACACAATTGATTAACATCATTAATGCTTGATTACCACTGGTAAAAAGAAAGATTGATAACTGTCATTTACTTCTGCATATTAGATGTCTAGCAATGTGTTAAACCCATTATAAATAACCTCATTTGACTCTAACCCTTTAAAGGCTATATTATAAATACTAGATTATAGATTATGAATGAATTATTTTAATATGCCTCATTTGGTAAACATTCAGATGCTATTTTGAATTTTTAAAATATATTTTATTTATTTATTTGAGAGAAAGAGACAGAAGGGGAGGGAGGGGGGTGGGGTACATCAGGGCCTCCAACCACTGCAAATGAACTCCAGATGCATGAGCCCACTTGTGCATCTGGCTTACATGGGTCTTGTTGAGTTGTTGAGTCTAACCTGGATCTTTTTGCTTTGAAGGCAAATGCCTTAACCACTGAGCCATCTCTCTAGCCCTATTTTGATTTTTTTTTTTTAATCATCTAGCTAAATTCAAACAAAAGGATCATTACTTACTTGCTATGGTAGACTGACTTAAAAAAAAAAAAAACTTTTATCTTTGATTTTATTTGGATGTAATAATTGAAACAAAATGAAGTAAACTCAAGTTATATTACCTAGTTCATACAGCCTAAACTCTGTGTTGCCAAATACATCAGAGCATAATTTCACAAGGCATTAGATTATAGAGGACAAATTGGGTTATTCATGTGATTCTACATTATTTTTGGTACCTCCTGTTTCTTTTCTCCATTCTGCATCTGGCTTTTCATAGTGCTGACTTTTGCATTCATGGAAATAATTAGTCTTGAACATCAAAAAGGCACTATTCGTGATTTACAAATATATGTAACTGATTCAAGGTAATCAAATTTACTTAATGCAAGTAAAATCAATGTGTAGCTATGAGCAGCAATCCTAAAACCCCAATTTCAACTAGAGATAATTAAACTAAAGGCTTTTAACAACATGGGGAAAATTCAAATTTTGGGGAGATTTTGTTATGTTCATTGTAACACATATTCGTGAAACATCAATATAATTGAATATAATTCAAGCCTCCATTCAATTAAACTGGTACTGCATCTCAAATATGTTTAATTGACAGTCTCATCAAAACTACTGATGTTTTCAAAGACAAAAACCATTCAGATAGTGATTGCATTTCCTCAAGTCCTTTACAACCCACTCAGATTTCAAACTCAGTCATCTTCTCCATATTTCTGATTCTCTATGCTTAAAATGCAGTGTTTGGTGTGTTTTTAAAGATCATTTGGGAGCTGAAAGGATGGCTGAGCTGGTACAGCACTTGCCTGTGAAGTCTAAGGTTCCTGATTCAACTCCCAAATACCCACATGAGACAGATGCACAAGGTGGTGCATGCTTCTGGAGTTCATTTGCAGTTACTGAAGGCCCTGGTGCACCATTTTTTTCTTTCTATCTTTCTCAAAAATAACATATATATATATATTTAACATATATATTTTTTTTTCAAAATTAGATTTCTGGAAAAAAAAGACTATCATCTCAAATATTGATAGAAAAAAACAAACAAACAAACAGGGATTTAGAAACATATGACCACATGAAATATAAACTGAAGTATTAGTCTCTCTAGATCATGGTAACACTGCCTAAGCATTGTCTTATGTATTCTCTCAATTATTAAGAAACAGAGAAAGAAAGTATCAAAATAAATATAACCTATTTATCAGGAGTTTTTTAAAGCTATATTATCACGCTATTACAATTCCTTAGTATTTAATTTTCTTTGTACTATGACATTGACCAGCTGTTTTATTCATTGTCTATGCTGTGCATATCTCTGGATTTTCACAATTAATACATGACTCTATTATCAAGGGACTCAGCTTACTGGGAGAGAAGGAATCTTTCTCTATAAAATTTAACTAGTAGAAAAATGGTATAGAACAGAAGCACAAAAATGTGAGAGAAAAATGTGATGTGGGAAAGTGACATGATATAATATTACACAGTCAGTCCAAGAATGGGCAATAACAATTTGCTCAAACTTGTCATGACTATTGTAATTTTGTTAGGTAAGACCCTAGATCTTTTACATATGATACTGCATCCCTATGTTTATACAATTTTTAATTAACTTTATACAACAGTAAAGATAATTGCAATTGTAAAATAGACAATAAAATATAAGTTTGTTTATCTACCCAATAAATACTAGTCAAATATTTACTCAATGCTAGCTCCTCTTCTGGGAGTTGATCATAAAATAGTTCCTTCTGCATTTTACTCTCAAGAACTCTAAAATTTGAGGAATGGCCTACTTTAAATTGTTATGATATCAAATTAATTAGTTCACTAAAGTATAGAATGCTTACAGTAGTAAATAAAGTACCTTCCTAGTGGAACCTATGTATGTGGACCTGAAAAGTGAGTAGACAGTGATCATAGACACTCACACAACTCCAAACAAAAGATTAGGAGAGAGTCAGACCCCAGACAGTCAGCGTGTCTAGTGCCAGAAGGCGCTACATAGGTGACTGGGGGAAATGACCAAGATGTGTCCAAGCAACACATTGTTTAACCTAATTAGCAACAAAAAAATGGATGTGATGCCCACACAAGTGCAATAGTGGTACACAGCCATGGTGAGGAATCAATTGCTCTTGATTTGGCTAACTGATCCACTCAGTGGTACTAGACCCATAGCTAGAGCTGGGAAACAAGTCAGAACCATACCCAAACACAAGCCCACTCTACAATATCAAGCTACCATCAATCACGGGGTATAAGAGGGCCTAAACCTATCATACTGTCTATCAAAAAAGTAAGTGTTATCTCAATTTTCTGGATGCTAACTTACTCTCTGTTGGAGAATCTGCTTCTCTTTTCCAGATAGATGCAGATACTAAGAAGAGAGCTGCCCCAACATACCTCAAAAGGGGCCCAACTGAAATTAAGGATAACTGGCGAAATAAGCAAGGGTGATGTTTTCCTGTAAACCAGATACCAGCACAAAGGGGAAGGAGATCAACGCAGAGAAAAATCAACTCCTACCAAATCAGAGAGCCAGAGCCTCAGAGGCCCCCAACACCTCAGCACTGAAGCAGACCAAAAATGAACCCAACATGGCTCAGGGAAATCTTGTGGAAGCGGGGGCGGAAAGAATGTTAGAGTCACATGTTGGGTCATGATTTGCAGAGACATTTATCGTACCAATAACTGAGGGCTAACTCCACAATGCATGACCCATTTTCATTAACAAGGAGGGTCTAATGGGAGGGGGTAGATCACAGATGAGCCTAAACAATGGTACCAAACTGCCTGTATTTACTAAAAAGAAAACTAATAAATTAAATTAAAAAAAAAAAAACCAAAACAACGTGGAAACAAAAATAGTGACCCATCACTGGCTGATGAATATTTGAAATCAGTGTGGTATTATTATACTTTGGGTCTGTCCACAAGAGCTATGTAATATGACCTTGGTCAGCAGCTTGGGATGAGGAGGTGTCAGAGACTTCAAGTAGGTTGTAGTGGGTCTTATGGTCATTCCCTTCCTTCTTTCACTTTCTAGCCAAGTAGTAGGCAATTTGCTCAATCATACATTTCTTGCCTTGATTGACTTCCTGCCTTGTTACTAATTTAAAAGTAATGTGATCAATGGCTTCTGGACTGAATCTTCTAAATATATGAGTCAAAGTCTTAGGTATTTCTTACATGATTAGAAAGCTGATTAACACAATGGTAGTGGTTTGAATGCAAATAATGCTCCCTATAACCTCAAGTGTTTGTGATTAAACCTCATATTTCTTTCTCCAGATGGTGGAGTCTTGCTGCAGGAGGTGTGTCACTGGAAGCTGGCTTCAAGATGTAAAGAGTCCAGCCCCACTTCAACACTCAGTTCATACTCTACTTCCTCCTATAGCTATGGGGATATTATACCCTGATGTTTGCTCCTGTGATGATTTCCAAACAATGATGAGCTTCCTTGGAAAGTAAGCTGCAATATTTCCCTACATTAAGCTGCAGAATTATAGTTTTGTATTTTTGTCCAGCAATGAGAAAATTACTGCTACAAAAGGAATACTTTAGGTTTTCTACTGGGACACTCAAAAAGGATCTAGATTTTAAAGCACCATAAAAATAATTGGCCTAGAATAATCCCAGACAAATGGTTACTTGTAAAGCTTGCTGTAGAATGATACATAGATAGGAGGTATAACTTTCCTTTTAAGAGAAATGAGAGTATTTGTGGAGTTTTCACAAGAGAATTGATGTGATCAAATTCATGGTTAGAAAAGTACTAACAGGAAATGGAGAGTGGTTTGCAAAGGGACAGGCTAGAGGAGAACTTTGGGTGTTCTCTTATAACTCATATGTGTAACACTTTGCTTGTGATGAGTCTCCCTCACCCAGAGACTACTATCCATCAGCAAGCCCAGACAATTCTCCAATACTTGGCAACACTGCCCCCCCCAAAAAAAATGTAACTGTGGATGTGTATGGAGTTTTATATGGGTTCTGGGGAGCCAAACTTCCTGATCTCTGGGTAAGTGGTCCTCATGCTGATGAGGGTAGAGCTTTTAACTACTGAATAATTTTCCCAGTCATAGAGACCTGTTTTGTAAACAGAAACATAATTTGCTCTTTGTGGATCTATAACTAGGGAAATCTGGTTTATTGGAATTCATATTTGAGAACGTCAATGTCAGGTAACAGACGCAAAGTAAAAGTTCTTTGCTATTATCATCATTTTGGCGTATTTACTGTCAAGATTTGTGATTCAAATAATGAAAAGTAAAATATGAAAAATAAAGAAATTTGGAATGGATCACAGGCAGATACTAACAGAAGGAAAGGCAAGGTATTTTTACTCTTTTCTCACAATTTCTTGGCACATTAATATTATTGTTTTCTTTTTGAGTCAGCAGGTCAACAACAGATATGAAAAGAGAAGAAATGGGAGGAAGGAGCCAAGCTGCTATCTTGGCCACTGTGGTTGGGCTTATGTAAAATAATAGAGTTCCACATACAATGCAATTCAGATCTAAGGGATGGAGGTTCCATGAAGATTTAAGAATCCTTCTCTAGCTAGTTCATAGGATTTAGTGTCTGTGATAAACACTATAATATGTACTATATTATATGGAAAATATGCAGATAATGAATGGCTGGTAAGAAGGAAAGAGTGAAGACCTATACTACTTGGACACTTAGGTACTTAGAGCAGGGGAAAGGCAAGTATCTTCCCAGAAAATGAAACATACAGAATATGATTTTAAAATACCAAAGAATATTCATGTCCTTAGCACAATACCTAATTTGGTCCATTTTCTTTCTAGACAACTTGTCAACATACCTTAACATTTCATTTTCACTAACCCTGATTCTGAAAAGTCAGATTACACTAAATGAAGTCATTTTTATAAGCTATCTTCCCTGCCACCTACGATTTCAACTTCTTTCTCTATTCTAGTCATACATGAATTTGTCTCTTTACAATCAGAAATATTTTCAATCTCTGTAAACTTCAGACTCTTCTTTCTCTCCTTTTCCCACCATAACCGTCACTCCTTGTAGATGGTGTTTCTCACAAAGATATTGCTTTGCTGCCACAATAGGAACCACTTTGCCTCAGTAATCATAGTTCTCATTCTTATTTTAAAATGACAGTGCTTAACCATATCTCATCCTGTTCTCATTCAACATGAATGTTTATTCTAATATATTTTTCTCAGTTTTATTCTTCCCACAGGATTGTGAACATAGTTGAATCTTCATGTAACACACAAGCACATATACAAATACATATTTAAAGAACTACAGACAGAAATTTGTCATTTGCCACTGGTCTCCTGTTTCCTCTGTCTTCTTCACAGATAAATATCTCAAGATTATTTTATACTTAATACATATTTTTCATACCTTTGACTCAATGTGTAATCCAACCCAATGTGGTTTCCATTTTCATTATGGATGCCAAGCTAAAATGGCTTCTGTTCCTGGTGAATGTTTCGTCCATATCTCAAAAGGACACCACTACCATCACACTCATCCCTTCATTTCTTTAATATTGCTCAACTCTTTTTCCTAATCTTTCTCTACTTTCTGTGACTTATTAGAATTCCTCAAGGAATTCTTCCCTTCTCACTGTAGCCAGGGTCCCAATGATGCCATTTTTATGAGTAGCTTCAGTTTTATTTATAGGAAGATGATTATCAAATGTGTTGGGTGTTATAGCAGTTGTCTTAATTTTTTTTTAATTTTTATTTTTTTATTTATTTGAGAGCAACAGACACAGAGAGAAAGACAGATAGAGGGAGAGAGAGAATGGGCGCGCCAAGGCTTCCAGCCTCTGCAAACGAACTCCAGACACGTGCGCCCCTTGTGCATCTGGCTAACGTGGGACCTGGGGAACCGAGCCTCGAACCGGGGTCCTTAGGCTTCACAGGCGAGCGCTTAACCACTAAGCCATCTCTCCAGTCCTGTCTTCATTTTTATTTATTTTTTTATCTTTTTATTGACAACTATCATAATTATAGACAATAGACTATGGTACTTTCCTCCCTCCCCCCACTTTCCTCTTTGCAACTCTACTTTACATCATATGCCTTCCCCCTCTCAATCAGTCTCTCTTTTATTTTGATGTCATCATCTTTTCCTCCTATTATGATGCCTTGTGTCTTTTTCCTGAGACAAAACACCTAGTCAGAAGTAGCTTATGAATGGAAATTATTTATTTCCAGTTTCCAGTTTCCATAGAAAGTTTCATTATGGTGGAAAAAGCACGATAGTCCACTGGGGGTCATATCTTTCAGATAGCTGGGAGAAAATACTAGGAATGAGCTGTTGAACATCAAGTGGGGTTTCAATAATAAATTACAAGACCTGTCCCTAGTGAACCATTCCTCCAGCAAGACTGCACCTCCCAAAGAGTCTTTCATTTGGGGATTATGTACAAACCTTACTCACAAACATAAGTGTCTATGGTGCCATTTTTGCATCCAAACCACCACAAATGTCCAACCCAGAATAAGAAAAAGAACTTCATGTATATAGACGAATGTCATAAAAACTACATTCTTAGAAATCTTGCCTTGCCAAATCACTTTGACATGTCATCATTTATTTCAATAGGAATAAATGTGCTTGGACCACAAGTTCATTTTGTGAGTCACTATAAAACATCTTACAGAAATAAGAGGAAAGTCAAAAACATAATCTGTTACATTATAGGTTTAAGACTTACACTGATAGTGAAGCAAACCTGCCAGAGGATTTTAAATAATTAGTCAGCCAAAGGATGGTGAGAAGTGCTTGGAATGTTATCTTGCAGACATAAAGTGGCATGATATTCCTGATCTCATATCAACTGTCTTTATGTACATAAGACACTCACAATATTGGACCGATCAATACTTTGACATAGATGATGGAAGAAGGAAAATAAATAATAACTAAATAAATTGATTGTGATTGTTTATATGTAGTGTTAATGTCTCCCACAGCCTCAAGTGTTTGTGTCAAAACTTCCTACTTAGTCCCCAGAAGTTAGAGCCCTGATAGAGGAGGCGTGCTGCTAGGAGTAGATCTTGCTATCCCTATTGTGTATTCAGAGGCAGCTAGGATTACTATTCTCTTTCTGCTGTGGAAATGTGATGTTGTAAACTTCTTGCTTTCTTTCACCATGATGAACCTTCTCCTCAAAAGTATAAGCTTGAAATAAATTCTTTCCTCTCATATGCTATTTTGTCCAATCTAACTGTCATAGATATCAAAATAGAAAAGAGACTAGATGGAAACAAGTTCATTGGAAGAGGCAGAGGATGGGAGCCAGAGAAGATAATAGGAGATTATGATCAAACTTCATTATTTTCATGTAGGAAAATTGTCAATATAAAGTTAAAAATATATATATAATGGCTGGTGCACATCTTTAATCCCAGCACTTGGGAAACAGAGTTAGAAGGATTGCCATGAGTTTGAGGCCACCCTGAGACAACATAGTGAATTCCATGTCAGCCTGAGCTAGAATGAAACCCTACCTCAGGAAACAAACACAAACAAACAAACAAACAACAAAAAAACTATATATAACAAAGAGGAAGATTATTCAGAAAAAGATGTCAATGAATAGAAAAGAAGTAGTTGTTTTAGAAGCTCTATGATTTAAAAAAAATATTATGATAATGAGGGCTGAAGGCAAGGAGTATTTTGATGAACTTTACAAGACAGCATTATTAGGAAATATACAACATTTCAGGAATAATGCTATTCTGAAGACAAGATGATCTCTAAATATCAGCTTGTCATCCATATTTTAAGACATTTAATGCACCTTTGCTCCATTCAAACTCATGCGTCATTGGTTAAATAGTCCATGCAAAAGCTGGAGAAGGATATTACAGTCATCTCTATCTTGTTGACTATAGCTGTTTCTCAGTTACACGAACTGTCTGCAATACTCACTGAGCTTCAGTAGTTCATTGTTCTTACTTTTGCATTTCTAAAGAGATAAGGCATAGCTCATATTTTAAACTTTTGAGCTTTTAGCCTACTACATTCTATTATAAAGATACTTCTATTACATAGTAGTATAAATTGCTTGAGAATTGGCTTGTATTTTTCTCCTCTGTATTTACCTGTAAATAAAGCATTTTAATCACTGCCTATGCTGAAAGCATTTTTGTATACATATTTGTATTCATTCTTAAAACACTTTTAGTCCTAATGTTTACTATAATATTATAGAACTAATTGTTCTCTAATTGTCACAATATGAGGGATTGGGAGTATAGCTTAATTTTTAGACCCTTTGTAGAATTCATAAAGCATGTTTGTGAATTTCAATCATCAGAAAATTTAAGCAATATACATGTATATAACCTTTTATATCTCTTGCTACGGTTTCTTAACTATAATGACCGTGTATGCATCTTCAAGTATATTTGTTTTTCTAATAAATGATGTAAATCCTTTTCTATTTCACAACTCTCATGGTACTTTACAAATTTTTCATTTGATAGTATGTATAGTACATATTTTATTATTTATACAAAGCCCCCAATTTATGAGCTCTTCCTTTAGTTTCTTCAATGAAAGATGGAGGATTGAATACATTTTCTTTCCTTTGCTCTTGAATAAATTCATTATTCTGTTACATAAAAGCACATAAAACATTGCATATATTGTAAAAGCACGATTTTTAAAGACAGTGCTTTTGCAGGCTTATATTAGTTCATAGGTGGTGAAATTGAATTTTTCACATAAAACCTGGATTAACTAGAAATTCAATGACCACTTAATTAGATAAGAAAAGCATGCCAGTGCAACTAGTTTAAACTAAGTTTGTTACCTTAGCACAATTATACAAGCCATGTGTTTTCTTATTTAGCTGGGTATGCAATGGCTTAAGCTGAATATTCTAACAATTAAATTCTCAGTGCTAAATTGCAAGGCTTGGATTTTAGTCTCAGTTTGGTCACTTACCAGCTGTGACTCTCTAAGCAAGGCACTAGACACTTTTACATTTCTGGTCATATAATCAGAAATTTAGATATTGCAGTTTTGTATAAGGGTGAAGCATGTGTTTGTAAAATGTTTACCAACAAACCTAGCCCATAATAGGCTCTAATATGTAAGAGCTGATATCATTATTATATTCTTGAAAACATAATATTTAACTAGTCACTATTTAATATCTTCTATATAATTTTGATTTTGCAAATGTGCCATTACATTCACTAGAATATTTCAGTCCTCAGAAACTTACAAACAAGTAAAAACTTATATGCTGCTTGTTGTTACTGTTTACCTTGATTCTTCAATTTAAAATTTAGAAACATTTTTATTTGGTATTCGTTTTTTTTTTACTACATTTAGGAATTCTCTCATTTTTTAAAAACAATTTAATATAATGAAAATGGTAAATATAATATGTTTTCTATGATGAATACAACTTTACTCAATCACCTCAATTAAATTATTTTTGGCATTCACTTCCCAAAATATCCCTGAAGGCATTAAAGCAGTTTCCAGGACATGAAGGCCACTGAACCAACCTTACTTCAGGGACAGGATCTCAGTGTTTGGCAAGTGGTCATGTAACATATCCTTCATGGTTAAGGTTTAGTTAAGAAATATGTCTGAAAATATGTACAATTCAGTCTAACAGAAGGGGAAAACTCACAAACGAAGACATAGCATTTAATTAATTGCTTGATGGAAACACATGTTTCACACACTTCACACACTCTAAAAGCTTGTTATGGTTCCTTTCTATTTTGCACACATCATTCTTCCCTTTCCTTTTTCTGTCCTTTCAACTGCCCTCACGCGGTGGCTGCATGCAGCACACTGTACACAGATAGTAATAAGACACAGATCAGAATTTTCGTTAATAATATTCTGTTCAGAAAGTTATACAAAAGTATAAAATCAATACAATCCATCTCATTATATTTTTAATTGTCTTTTGTTTACTTTTATTTATTTATTTGAGAGTGACAGACAGACAGAGAGAGAAACAGGCAGATGGAGAGAGAGAGAATGGGCATGCCAGGGCCTCCAGCCACTGCAATAGAACTCCAGATGCATATGCCACCTTGTGCATCTGGCTTACGTGGGTCCTGGGGAATGGAGCCTCAAATGGGATCCTTAGGCTTCACAGGCAACTACTTAACCACTAAGCCATCTCTCTAGCCTGTCATTGTAAGTTTTAAATGTACAGAAGCATGGTAATAATAAGTGGAGAGGCACTGACAAGGACAGAAGGGAACTTAACTTGATGATAGTTTTTGAGAAACATGGACCTTAAGCTAAATTGTGAGAAGTTTTGACAATATAGTAAAAGGAAGTTAAAAATAGAGAGAAGAGAGCAGAGTTGAGAGGAGATACAAGTGATGTTCAACAGCAAAAGGTGAAAATATGAGCATGTTTGTATAGTTTTGTAAAACCTTATTTTTTCATGAGAATATTACAACAATATATGTTAAAACAATTTTGGTGATATAATTCATAGTGAATTTTGATCTCTTGCATAAAATTGTCTAATATATGCATATACCTTACATATTTCTTCCTGGATAGTACCATAAACTCTCTGTATATTACTTAAAATATGTAAGAGAATTGTGGTAGTTTGAATGTATGTCTCTCATAGACTCAGGTGCTTTATTAAAGCTTTTAACTTGGATCTCCAAATGCTAAGCTGGAGGAGGTGTCACTGGGTGGGGTGAAAAGGGATCCTGGGTTCTAGCCTTAAGGTATGTTTGTGGCAGATATGATTTCTAGCAAAAAGCTATACAGAGGTTTGAGTGCTGCCTGGGACCCTGCTTGCTGCTTGTTCGAGTTTGTTGCTTTTGGCATTTGCTGGCTAATGATAGATTTTCTCTCTCTTTAGATTTATGCTGAAGATGGAACTTCCTTGGTATCTGCAAGATTGAAATAAATTCCTTCCTCCTCTAAACTGTGTCTGGTTTGGATGTGGATCCCAGCAATGTGGAGCTGAATATCATACAACTTAAGTAGGTGTTCTATTGTATAATTGGCAATTATTACAAGAGAAGTGTTTGACCATGTTTAGTAAGTTTGTGATTTACCTTTCAAATTGTTTTCATCAGGCTGAGGATAATGAAGGCAAGCTGTACTATATAAACATGAATCTTTTTCACATTTGTATGAGTTGAAGTTGTAATTGAATCTAGTGTCTTAAATCATATTTTACTTAGAAAAAAGCACTCGTATACTATTCCATAATTTTAATTGTTGAAACATTAATTCTCAGAGAAAGTTTAAATTTATATTTATGATTCATCAATGAGGTCAGAAATAACTTTAACCCTAACCACTTTAATAATTGCAGCTAATAATGGCACAACAGTGCCTTAAAATCTATAAAATTTTCAATTTAATAAATACTCATTTATTTTATACATTATACTGTTAAGTAGCTAAGTACTTGAGAATGTTCATAAACAAACACTTAAATATAAACTGTTTAAATTAAAAATTATAAATCATGCATTTATGTTAATGTTAATCACTTATTGACTAAACATGCATTTCTTAGCTATATGTGTTTGGTATTTACAAACAAACAAAAGCAGTTGAAATATGTACATAGCTTTGACAGTGACCTATGATATCTGAAGGCTAAATCCAAGTGCAAAAAAAAAAAAATCATATTGCCAAAAGCAAAAATTCAATTAGCAAATTCTAACTTGTAGGGAAGGAAGTAGGATATCTGTTTGGAGTCCTGAATACTGAGCTTAGTACTCTATGATATAATCTATGTCTAGGTCTGAAATTTTGAGACTGGGAGGTATATAACTGAAAATATCTAGTCATTCTCCAATGAACCTGAGGAGAACAATTCACGTGTGGTGAGAGTTGTGACTGAGGAGACAAAGAAAGGCCTGTCATAGGAGTTAGGCAGATTGGACTCTAACTGGAAGTTGAACAACCCCTGAGAGGAAAGCTATCTGCTTACTTCCTCTGTAACACATATATCCCTGTGGCCACCACAAGGAAATCTGTTTCCAAAGATGCACCTTTGGAGCAGAGTGCGCAGTCTGATTCTGCTAGCTGAAAAGGTGATAGTAAACTTAAACAAATACTGATAATGGACAATGGGAAGTAAAACACTTGAAAGTGAATTACAGAGTGGGATGATGAGTGGTTTGGAATGGCTATATGGTATGAGAGTGGTTTCATGGGTAATTGTAGTTTAGGTGAAGAATTGAGTCACTCACAAGCCAATCAGGAAAAGTGTTAACACAGAGGGGAAGTAGATGCTTAAAATTTTGAACTTGCTGTATTTCAAGAGCCTGCACAAGAGCCTGCATATTTCTTCTGAGTCATGTTTCAGAATTTCAACACAATAAGGGAAGATGAAACCAGTGGCTTAGGGAAAGTTTTGAAGCTGTGTAATATAGCAATGTGACTGGGGATTACTTCTCTAGCATAAATACCAGGTGGCATGGTAGCCTACCTCTAATCCCAGCACTTGGGAAGTAGATATAGGGCTTCCTGCAGCAAGCTAGTAGCTAGGCTAGCTGAATAGGTGGGCCCTAGGTTAAAATGAGAGACGTTGTATCAGTTAATAAGGTGAAAGGTATTGAGAAAGACACACAAGGCCATCCAAGGGCTACCATATGCCTGATATGCCTGTGCAGACAAGTTCAGATGCACTTGCTCATGTAAACATGTATACAAACACATACCATACATAAGCACATGGAAATAAAAGAAAATTTTGTATTGATTGGGGAACAAGGCAAAATTGGTTGCCCCTCTCTATAAGACCTGTGGTCTTTGGGTCAAATATCCTACTACAGACCTCTCTCCCTTAATGCTTCAAGATTTGCTATCCAGTAGCTTTCCTATATATTCTCAGTGTTTACTTTTGTCATTGGGATATTCTTAAACTTCAACTTTTTCTAATCTTTTATTTTTTCCATCTTGTCTTTCTCAGTGACATCTATACTTTGGAATGGTCAAGTTCCAGTACTAAAGAAAATTTAAAACACACACTATATGCCTTGTGAAACATGTCTTATATCACTGTTTTCAGTATGGTTACCTGGGGACAGATGTGTTAGAATTAGCCACCGAAAATCATAGGGTCTCAGTTAATACTCTTTAAATAAATAAGTAATAATAGTTACCATACATATTCATGAATAATATAGGGGAGGACTTGATATTATTTTAACCTGTTTCTTCAAGAAATATAGCCATATGAGGAAAATGAAGACAGGAAATGAGAAGAGGAAAGATGGAGAGATTTGAGATTGAGACTTAAAAGGTAGTTTTAATGCAACAAGTTTAAATTATAAAGCCAGAGTACACTATGTTGAGGTAAACACACACACACACACACACACACACACACACACACACACACACACCTCTCTTATAGAGATTTAAATTCTTGCCAAACATTGTCTTAAAGCCTCTTTTATCTGATGTTCATCCGTTAAAAAAAAATGGATTTATTTTATCACTGTTGAATTGGTTCTAAATGGTCCCAAACACTGCATAGCATCTTTTTACTATGCCATATTTCTCGACTTTTCAATATAATGGTTTGTTGCTCTTGAGATAATAGTTTGAAAAATCATACAAGCTGCTTGGATATTTGCATAGTGATTATATGCTGAATAACAGCTTGAATTTCCTATTTCCATCTGCTTCAACTTAGTAAGTGTAAGAACTGCTGTTGTTCTTGTTGTTATTATTTTATTACAATTATCAAATTCCAAATTATGAAATAATAAACTTTATGCAATCTTTGCATAAATAAAATAATTTGCTGAACATTTTTTGTTTTATATAATAAAGTCTTGAAATAAATCCTCTTCTCGGTTTTAAAAGGACAGATATTTTCAAGTGTAAATTATATGCTCATCTCTATGTCTATGACTAATGAAACTATTTATAAATAATAAATTAGTCAGTAAAGCTTCCAGTGTGTGTTCTTTTTAGCACTTTTCCCTCAGTCCCCTTGAACAGTGAAGGTAACCCTGCTACAGTTTGCAAATATCATCTATTTCTAAGAAGAGAAATATTCAAGAATCTGAAACTTCTCATTTTTTCCAAGATAAAATAACTAGAGTTTCTGAGAGTCCAAAAGTATTTGATAAGATTCAAGAAATTGGCCTCAGTTATTGCCAAACCTTTTTGTTTTTCCATGCCATCAACATGGCAAATTATTACTTGCTAGATTTAGTGCTTATTATTCATTTGGTTTTAATAGAACTACACAGAAATTTTAGCTAATTTGGGGTTTATCTATGACTTAAATTTAGCACAAGATTATTTACTCAGGCAATGTTGCCTGATTTTTATGGTATTCACAAACGATCAAATTTTTATAGTGTAGTCTTTCCTAAGGGAAACTGTACAAATATTATTTTTTCCCAAGATAAATAAAATCATCCAGTGTTTAAAAAATATCCTCTACCACTTTGAAGATACTGGATTTCAGGAATCCTGAAATGCTGTTTTGGTATTAATACTAGTAACTCAAATCTGTTTAGTAATGCCAAAGTTTTGTCGAGATTTAAGTACTTTCACATACAGATGAAAATTTGACTTTCAAAAGCCTGTGTCTTCCACCTCTCTAAATTATAGGTGCTTCTCATGATTGAGGTATTCAACTCTCTAACAGTGATTGCTGTCATTTTCTCGGAAGCATCCCCAGACTCACACACTCCCCTCTCACCAGAGCTTTCACCTTATTGTTCTCCCACTTCTGCCTGCCAGGAATGCTCTGTGCAGCAACTGTCTTCCATTCATGAGAGTTCCGGTCAAACTTCTGGTATCTGCTTAGTTATTGTTTGCTTAGAGACAATGATAAAATCTACAGTTAGCTGCTCTATTCTATGATATTTATCTTCAGAGTCTACCAAGCATTTTACATTATGTGTTTATTAGTGTTATTCAGTGCAAGTAATATCATAAGTGCCTCATATTACACTTTAGTTCCAAAAGGGCAGACCTCTTCTTCCTCTTCCCATGTCTAAGGATGTGCTTGTGGCATGATAGTTGGAGAATGTGTAGTCATTGATCAAATAGTGATTGACTATGGTGCTAAATTTTTCTCATAATGGAAACTTCTATATAGGGCATAAATATATTAAGCAATTTGTATTTTTCAATTGTCTTTATGATCTTGTTTGGTTTTGAATATAAGTAGAGGATATAAGGACTTTTTCTTGTCTTGGGAGTCAGGAAATAACTTGTGAATAATATACTTCATATTGAATTAAATTGCGAATTATATATGCTATATTTCTTAATCTAAACAATTACTAATGAAAAGTATGAAAAAAATAACAAATGATCAATTATTTAAATTGTTTCAATATGTAACCAAGTTCATAATTTAGTTCTTAGCTCATGGATCATATAGAAATATTACATTAATAATGGTAAATTCACCTTACCCTTCAGTCCACTTTTATATCTACTTCAATATGAGGAAAAATAGTAAAGTTCAAATAATCTGCTTTCATGCATTTAAAAAAATCCTTGACATATTAGCTTTGTATTAATAAAACAAAATTTAAATTTGAAGAGTATTCCCATGTAAGTAAGAAAAAAAGAACAAATATAATATTTACAGGGAAAATCTTATTTATATTAAGTAAATAACAAAAGATTTTTAACAACATTTGTTCATATTAATACTATGTAATTATCAAAGATCATAAGTTAAATTCATTATCCATAGTAAATGTCAAATATGAACTTTTGGCCCTTAAAATGTGTCTGCACAAGACAGATAAGGCTGTTTTCTACATTTGAAATTGTCACTGCAAAGTTAAAGGAGAACAGACTCTGCACACCTTTGATAAAACCTCTCTTGTTGAGAAGCAGGGCTTCTTGGAAGATAGCTGCTCTAAACAAACTTAAATCAACTCTAAATCTTTTGAAATTTCGTTGGTATATACTAAAACGCCACTCACACAGATAAATTTGAGTTGTTTTGATTGTTTTTTTGAAAGAATAGTGGAATAATTATTTATTTAAAAAAACTAAGCAATAGCTCTTCAATTGAATTGACTGGGTAGTGTTGAAAATAAAATTTTCATATGTTTTTAATAATATGTGCTTTGTCAAAAATATGCACCCTAAAGTTAATAGAGCATGCATTCTGAAAGATACTGAGGTTTTATTTTTCACACTGGGCTTTGTTTTAGTTTTAGCAGCAAAATATAAATATAGAAACATATAAAAAATATAAATACAGAAACATATAAATACTTTAAGCTTCACTTAATGTAAAACATTATAAGTTAGAAAGTAACTGTTATATTTCTGAAATCAATAAGTAAACATTATACATTTTAAGATTTGTAATCAACTCTATTTTATTTGTAAAATCTATTACATTTTGAAATAAGTTTTAGGTTACAATTATTGCTAATGTATAATAGTGTACTTCACAAGTAATATAATCATTTTTAAAACAATTATCAAATTTTGTATTTGTATTATGATAAAATCAATGCAACATAAAATTAATCATTTAAAAATAAGCAAGTCACTAGTCATAAGTGCATTTGCAATATTGTAGAACCATTATTTCTACTTATGAAACTCTTTCATCACCCAGATATGAAATCTGTATATACTGAGCAATCATTCCAACTCCTCTGATCCCTGCACCCATTAGCATCTATCTATTTGAATTCAGCATCTGAACATTTACATATTCTGTGTATTTTATGCATAAAGAATTATATGCAAATATGACCTTTTGTGTTTGACTTCTAATAGCATAATGTTCTTCAGGTTCATTCACATTGTATTAGTGCATAATTTTTCCCTGTGGCTAAAAACACATTATTGCTATATGTATATCACAGATTTGTCATCAGCCATTTTACTTAATAAGAAACATTGTATTAATTTTCTACTTTTAGGTAGATAAGCATTTTAGTTTCTGGTTTCAATTGTCCATTTTCAAATATATCCTTAACAGTGGAATATTTGGGCCAAGCAGTAACACTATGTTTTACTTCTTGAAAAAACACGAAAAAAAAAAATGGTACTGAAACAAATTAGGCACCTCCTTGTTAATATTTACTAATGTATTTTTTTTTTAAGATTAAATCCAGTAGGTATGGTGATTTATGCCTATAGTCCCAGTGTTTGGGAGGCTGAGGCTGCAGACAAGCCTAGGCTAATAGCAAGTTCCAGGCCTGTATTGATAGTATGATGGCCTCAAAGATAATACAACAAATGAGATAGTATAAGAACACAATAACCACAATCACTAAAAATTATTAGAATTTCTCTTAAAGAGTAGAAATTGACAATCTAACATTATCATTATTAACTACTACAAATCCAGTTATGAAAAAAAAAATAAGTTTTGGGATGGAGAGATGGCTTATCAGTTAAGGCATTTGTCTGCAAAGCCAAAAGAGCTTGGTAAGATTCCCCAGGACCCATGTAAAGTCAGATGCACAAGTCAGTATATGTGTCAAGTTTGTTTGCAGTGGCTAGAGGACCTAGTTTTGACCTATATCCTTCTATCTTCCTTTCTTTCTCTCCCATCTCTCTAATAATTAAATATATAAAATAAGTTGTCTAAAAGAGTAGATATTTTCTATCTGTTGTCAATTTTGAGAGTGTTGAAGAAAATTTTATTGTTTCTTCTATTGCTGGGAAAAATCCTAAATATAATGACCTGCAAGAAATATACAGAACTCATGATACATGTTATAGATATTATGATAACAGTATGAGGATTATGTTATAATGATAACTTAGAACATTTCCTTAAGATAGTGGTTGCTTACTTGGCTTAGAATACACAAGAAAAGATCCTATTTAGGGCTTTGTATGATGAGCCACATGAATGTTCTCATAAGACTATGTTCTTCATGTTTTTTACAAAAATGTTCATATTGACTGTGTTTGTCACCATGGAGAGTAGTTGTGCTCAGGGATCCCCAGCCTTACAATGGAATCAGTACCAATTTTTGCATTGTCTCTGTTCTGGTGGGCACCACCACCTTTGCTATGTTGGTCAGAGAACACATCAGGGAGGGTTCCAATCTCCATCTGGCACAACTGTGCTATAAAATGACATAGAAAATAATATCAACATTACTGATTGCTTAGAAAGCCAATGAAAGCTTAAGGACACACAGAAAATTGTAGAATATAACTTGCCAACTACTTACTCCTTAGAGAGTAAGAGGGATAACCAATCTCATATGACCATATTATTTGATCATTGGGTCATATAGCCCTGAAGAGTCTTCAAAGAAATATTTAGAAATTAGAGAAGCCAAAACAAAGTTGATCTTGCTGATCACAGAATACAGTGCTAGAGATATGAGTACCCCAACACTGAATCCCACCTTTCATTTGAAATCCTGCCACATATATAATAAATTTTATATAATAAAAATCAATTTGAGTTAGCCTTACCACAAAGCATACCCTCTTTTTCTCCTCTTGAATTCTTTCTCTAGGCATAACTGTACTCAGAAATAACATTAAAAATACAGGAATTGTTTATAATCTTGGAAGTTATTAATGAAAAAATAAAAAATTAACTAAAAAGAAAATACAGGGATATGATTTAAATGTAAAGTTATTCACTTTTTTTTATGGATTCTGTTACCTTTGAAAGTTTAAAAATGGTAGGTAAAAGAGAAAGACACATTGAGGATTTTTTTTTTTTTTTTTTTTGGTTTTTCGAGGTAGGGTCTCACTTTGGTCCAGGCTAACCTGGAATTAACTCTGTAGTCTCAGGGTGGCCTTGAACTAACAGCGATCCTCCTACCTCTGCCTCCCGAGTGCTGGGATTAAAGGTGTGCACCACCACGCCCGGCACATTGGGGATTTTTTAAAGGTAGCCTAATTATCTTTCATAAATAGTTATTAATTTAACGAAAAGAATCATCAGAATATCATGATATGAACATTTTTGTCTGTCACCAAACAAACTAATAAATTGACATGGGGAGGGAGGAGAGGGCATGGAGGGGGCGGGAAACACTAATCTGGACCTAAACGGCAATGGTACCATAAAATTCTACCTCCTAAAAGGTAGACAAAATGGCTGAACCTTCAAGAGGTCCTTACAGGAAACACCTGAACCACAAGACACTGCAGAGGGTAGGATCAAGTCTAACCTAAATCTTCTACATCTTCCCTCCCTCCCTCACCCTTTCCCTCTCCCTCTCTCTCTTTCATGTCTCTAACTCTTGTATATTAGTTATCTTTTTCCTCATTTTCTTAGTGGCACTGACCTGTAACTCCCAGTACCAGCATGGGGCTATCATCCACAATGAGCTTTTGATCAGAGAAACCTACAAGGTTTCCTAAAAGAATGACAGATTTCTGTCAGAGTACTTGATGACCCACCAAAGGTTAGTGGTAAGACCCTACTGCTGAAGACACCATATGCAGCTGACACATAAAATGTACTGGCATGGCTGGAAGCTAGGAGAGGGTCAGTCCTCAGATAGTCAGCGTGTGTAGTGCCAGAAGGTGCTACATGGGCGACTAGGGGAAATGACCAATATCTGTCCAACCAACTCATGGTCTAACCTACTTAGCAGCAAATAACCTGTTGTGATGCCTACACAAGTGCAATAGTGGCACACAGCCATGGTGGGGAACCAATCGCTCTTGATTTGGCTAACTGATCTGGCTAACAGTGGTACAGGACCCATAGCTAGATCTGGGAAACAAGTCAGAACCATATCCAAACATAAGCGCATGCTCCAATATCAAGCTACCATCAATCATGGGCTACAAGAGAGCCTACACCTATTAAACTCTCTATAAAAAAAGAGTAAGCATTACCTCATTTGTCCTGGTGCTAACTCACTGTCCATTGGAGAATCTGCTTCTCTTTTTCAGATAGATGCAGATCCTAAGGAAAGAGCCAACCCATCATACCTCAAAAGGGCCCCAGATGAAAGTAAGGAAAATTGGTGAAACAAGCAAGGGTGTTGTTTTCCTGATGAATGGAATACCAGCACAAGGGAGAAGGAGACCAACACAGAGAAAAATGAACTCTTACCAAATCAGAGAGCCAGAGCCCCAGAGGCCTCCAACACCTCATCACTGAAGCAGACCAAAAATGAACCCAACATGGCTCAGGGACATTTTGCAGAAGAGGTGGCAGAAAGAATGTCAGAGCCACATGTTGGGCCATGATATGCAGAAACATTTATTGTACTAATAACTGTGGGCTAACTCCACAATGCACGACCCCTATACCTCAACAAGGAGGGGCCAATGGGGAGGGGGTAGGACATGGATGAGCCTAATAATGGTACCAAACTGTATTTGCTGAATACAAAACTAATAAAAAAAAATCTTAGGGCTGGAGAGATGGCTTAGTGGTTAAGCGCTTGCCTGTGAAGCCTAAGGACCCTGGTTCAAGGCTCGGTTCTCCAGGTCCCACGTTAGCCAGATGCACAAGGGGGCGCACGTGTCTGGAGTTCGTTTGCAGAGGCTGGAAGCCCTGGAGTTCCCATTCTCTCCCTCTCCCTCCATCTGTCTTTCTCTCTGTGTCTGTCGCTCTCAAATAAATAAATAAATAAATAATTTTAAAAAAATCTTAAAGGTGTAGGTTTTACAGTAACAATTAAATTGACCAACTTTATAATGTATATAACAAAGAAGTCATATATCAATTTCTCAAAGGTAGGAGAGATTATTTGCTTTTAATACAGTCTTACCTATTCTTTGATAAAACCATGAAAAAATAATGAAGTGTCCTAATAATAGCTTTACAAAATCATGGTAATGTATTTTTGCTAAATTCCAGATATAAAACTTATGGTGTATAAATACTCAATTTGGCAAAGTAAAATACACCTGAAATATACTTATACAAATCAATAGGTACACTAGGTTTGTGAGACTGTCTTTAATTTAATTCCATAATAAAAAAGTGGTTGCTCTCGACAATGAAAGTGACATACTCTTGAAAGTATAAAAAAGCTTATTTACACAGTAAGCCCCATTTCACTGTGTGTATTTTTTTCTTTGGGAAATTATTTAAATGATATATTTTGTAAGCATTCATCAGTCCTTTGGGGATGAACTGAATCTAAGCTGAATCTTTATACTTAAATATCTGACAAAGAACATGGCCTGTCTGAACACTACTATACTCCTTTGTGACTTTACTAAAAGCAGCTTCTTTCCCTTTTTTTACTTAATTGTTTTACAACATAGGACTTCTAAAGCTTCCTCTGATCAAAGAATTCTGAGGGTTTTTCCCCCTAAAGAAATAGAACTTCAGTAGTAATTGTTTAATTACTATGATGAACTGATCAAGCACTTTTAACAGAGCTCTTTTCAATCCATATAAGAATATTATAAGTCCTGTTTTCCTTCATTAACAGATGAGGAATTCAAGTCTGGGAGCCAAATGATAGAAATCTAATATAGCAAAGCATCAACTCATGCTATACCTTTTGGTTTCAAAGGCCATTCACTTTTCATTCCATTATGTAACATTTCTAGATACCTCATATAGATAGTAGATGGCAGATAGAGATGTTCATAGAAAGATCATGCATATTGCTATGTATATAACTACTAGCACTTTATTTTAGTACTAATTAGTAATTTAATTCATTAAGAGACATATTCATGGTGACTTCAAAAGGTTTCTCTGAAGAATCTACAGCAAAATTATGAAATCTTGTATCACATAAGAGAACAGAAGTAATTATTTTGCATTTTAGTCATATATTTGCTTGTGTATATTTGTTTTTGTATGTTATATAGAGAAGCTTAGATGGTCATATGATTCTCATGCTTCAGATTTAGTATATATAAATATTTATACAGTTGGGAAGTATATAACTATGAAATATTTATGTCTAGTTGGTAATATAAACATTTATCTTTGTAGTCACTCTGTATTCAGCAGAGCTAGACAAGATAAGTGAACAGTAATCAAATGTGTCATTCAACTAAGAAAGGCCACTATATATTCCCATTCTATTTAAATAATGTACTGTCTGTGTGAAAGTAGAGACATAAAAGCAGTTGTGATATTGAAGATAAAAGTAATTCTGTGAAATGTCTACACAAATTCTTATAATGTTTTCCTAATGATTTCATCATTGAACATTCATCTTTTTTTAAATCTGGAAGAATCATCTATCCCTTATCTAAAGAAAATACTAAAAATGTTCCATTATAATTTTATTTTATTTATACTTTATTACTATATATAAATCACCACACATCTCAAAATCTAAATACTTATTAAATGAATACCTCAGTGTTATAGTTGCTTAAGAATTAACAAAACAATGGCTGGAGGGATGGCTTAGAGGTTAAGGCATTTTCCTGAAAAGCCAAAGGACCCAGGTTTAATTTCCCAGGAACCACGTAAGCCAGATACACAAGGTGGTGCATGTGTCTGGAGTTCATATGCAGTGGGTAAAGACCCTGGCTTGCCCATTTTCTCTCTCTCAACTAAATAAAAATTAAAAATTAGAAAATATTAAAACATGAAAACATATGTTATCAAAAACATATATATGTTAATGTCTTCCTTATTAGTCATGAATAAAGCTTCTCAGATCATGTTATGTATTGATTCTCAGACCTTATTAAATCTTTTATTTTATTAAATATTTTAGAAAATATTCCCAATAGACATGGAAAAATAGCTTCTAGGTCATTTGAAGTCTCTATAAATTGACAAATAATGAAGGAACAGAAGATTACCTCCAAGAGTTTTAGAATGTTATCATAAATAGGAATATAAAATTATCAATACCAGGAAATTCCTAAGAAAAACATGTGCGAAAAGTTGATTGTTGAGATGTAAAGAGTTTATTAAAAAGCAGAGACATTTATTCTACCCATAACTGGGCTAACTCCATAATGCATGACCCATATACCTCAACAAGGAGGGGCTAAGGGGAGGGGGTAGGTCACCGATGAGCCTAATAATGGTACCAAACTGACTGTATGTGCTGAATACAAAGATAATTAATATTTTTTTTAAAAAAAAGCAGAAGAGAATCTGGGCCTGGTGGCACATTTCTTTCATCCCTGTACCAAGGAGAGATAGAGGTAGGAGAATCACTTTGAGTTCAAGGCCAGCTTGAGACTAGATAGTGAATTCTAAATCAGTTTGGGCTACAGAAAGTCTACCTCAAAAAAAAAAAAAAAAAAACCCCACAAAAGTAAGTAAATAACTAAATAAGAAAAATAGAGAAAGCAGAGAGCAAACAAGAAAAATGTTAAGCTGGGCTTTTTAACAGCATTGAAACAGATTTCTACACATGCTATTTATTTTCAACACTTAAATTGATCACTTACTTTTCAAATAAACCATGTAGTATGTTTGTTAATTATAAATGGCATGCTCATTTCCAATTATATAGTAAAATGCTGAACATATTCTCATCAAACTTTTGTAATATGCTATATTTCCTATTAATTGATTTTAGTTTCACAGCTTTTATTTTTAAAATAAAATAAAAGCCAATCCATCATCTACGCCAATTGATTTTATATCAACTGCAATTATTCAGCTATATTGATTTATATATCACTTGTAATTTTTAACATAAAAGTCTATGTGAGAGAACACACATACCAAATGGGAGAATTGTGAAGGCACATATAACTTTAAATATAATAGTTTACAAAACTATATTTAGAGTAAATGGAAAATCGTATATAAGCCTATATCCACTTAAACTATTTGAAACAGTGGTTAAAATGTTGGATAAGTCATTATTGTCTATTTAATATGGAATAGAGTCAAAAAATCTTAGTAGTATTTTATTTAATTTATATATTTATTTTTTGGTTGTTCAAGATAGGGTTTCACTCTAGCCCAGGCTGACCTGGAATTCACTATGGAGTCTCAGGGTGGTCTCAAACTCATCGCATTCCTCCTACCTCTGCTTCCCGAGCAACTGGGATTAAAGGCTTACCCCACCATGCCCGGCTAATATTATTTTAATATCTCATATGCCTAGAGGTATTGTGATTCATCCATGGATATAAGCTAAGTACCACAGTATTATAAGGTGTAGATTTATCAATTATTCTGTTATGTTTTACATTCCTTTTTCTTTTTTCTATTGCACACACCCCTTATATGCTTGTTTTACTGATAATTCCTCTCTTAAAACATCTGTTGTGCCAAATCATACTATTACTCCATATAAAGATGCCTGTGTGATCTCATTTATGGAAGCTGAAAATGGCCATATTTTGTGCTATGTACTTTTGTATTTCATCTTTTGCCAGGTGCCTTTCCTAGTGTGAAAGAAATCTCCTTGCTTAGTTTGTGCTTCCACAGAGCAAGCAATTAAAAATTGAAAGGCATTTACAAAAATTGTTATATGGTTATAAAATATGTCTATGTTAAACTTCTTCAAATAAATTATGAGGTAGTGATATTTTGAATTATGTCATATCTTTATCTCACTATTGATTACACAGAGTTGGACTCCTCTAAGTGTGGTGACCATTGTTACTTTGCACATCCTTGTGGGGAGTGCTGGATACAGTGTACGATACCAGAAATGAGTCCTGCAGTTTACTGTTTTTACTTATCTAAAGACTAGGAGAAATCTGAGCTTAAGTTTTCAAGAATTTTTGTCTTCTTTTTTAAAAGGAATATTTATTTATTTTCGTGTGCATGTGTGCGTAAGCATCCCACACCTTGACTCTGCAAGCAAATGCCAGACAGTGGTGCCACTTTTTTGTATCTGGTCTACATGGCCAAGTTGGGAATTAAATCAGAGCCTGATGAGACTTTGCAAGTATGCATCTTTAATCAATAACACACATTCCAGGTTCAAGAAAGAATTTCTCAGTTTGTCTGGGAAGTATCCTCTTTATGTTCTTGTTTCTTTGTAGGATTGTCTCTGTGTATATTTCTGTGTTTAATCTTCTGTTCTATAAGTACCAATCATATTGTTTCAAGACCCACCCACATGAAACCAATTGGTTTCATCACATCACTAAAGACTTTGTCACACAGAAAGTCTTGTTCTGTGGCTTAGAACTTTAAAATATTAAGGTAAGAGTCTTGGGGGCATAATTCGACTGAAATCAATAAACCTATTCCACTCAGGATGAATCTTGCACCTTTCTGTGCTGTATGCTGGAAAATGTCCTGCACTTCTCTCTTAAATTTATTTCTGCTCCTATGCCTGCTTGGTTGGCTCGTGTTGGTGTTTTTAATTAAAAGTTTCCTACTAGGACTTGTATTTTTCTAGACATTACAATGGAATCAAATAACCTGCATTCATACATTTGTCTACCTGGTGGCATTCTCCCTCCAGTTTATGTCACATAAAAATGGTGAATCATGGGCTGGAGAGATGGCTTAGTGGTTAAGTGCTTGCCTGTGAAGCCTAAGGATCCCGGTTCGAGGCTCGGTTCCCCAGGTCCCACATTAGCCAGATGCACAAGGGGGCACATGCTTCTGGAGATAGTTTGCAGTGGCTGGAGGCCCTGGCATGCCCATTCTCTCTCTCTCCCTCTATCTGTCTTTCTCCCTGTGTTTGTCACGCTCAAATAAATAAATAAAAAATGAACAAAATATTTTAAAAAATGGTGATTCATACTACCAGGGAATATTCTGAGAAATGAACCACTGGACAATTTTGCATTGTACAAAAATCACATACTGTGCTTACTTAAAGTAAAGCATCTATGATACCACTAGATGATGAAATCTTGTGGGACCAACCTCACCTTTGCAGTCTGCCATTGGCCAAGATGTTATGCTGTATAGAACTCAACTTTTTAATATCACTGAAAATCTTTAATCAACTCTAAAGAAGAGTTTTAGTTAACAAGTATTACTTATGTAAGTACAATACTTTATGTAGGAACATAAACACAATGAAAAGATATTGTTTTGAACATTCAACATGACATACACTTTGGAAATTTAAGCCTATACCTCAGTAGTAATGTTGTCTCTGAAACAACATCAAGGACTAAAACTACTTTTAAACTTACTGCTAAAGCATGTTCATAATCACAGAAGTAATCATTCAATGCCTTGGTAAATAAGCAGAGAAGAACTAAGATAAATTCTGACACTTGTCTTTTTTTAAATTTGTTTAAAAAAAACAGGTGAATAATCAGAGAATAAAGTAATAAAGAAATTATTTCTCCACCTATAAACATATAGTATATATAGTATAAGGTACAGAAATGGTGGGATATGAATGTGGGTGTGACTAGCATTCAACTGTAGAATGGGGTGAAATAGTTGAGATGATGGATGTTGACAGCTTGATCCTATCAAATTCCCTTTCTATCATTTAGAGTCAGATGGCCATGGTTAAGATACTGGATATCCCCAACCCTCAGTTCTCTGTTAAGTGAAGACATGCAGGATTGTAACTGCAGAATGTAGTTACAATGAGTTAATAATGTAATGCCTGAAACATATTCATTATGATTCTTGAAGTAACCATCATTATCATATCACTACTTCTGAGATTAAACCTCTGAGGAACTGGTGATTTTTATCAGAGATAGTGTTCTAGTATAAAACTGGATTCATATTTTTCAAAGTTAAGGTATCACAAATCAATTTCAAATTTTAACCATATGACAAAAAATAAAATTCTTCTTCTATTTCAGTGATGGAATATTCAAGAGTTGCTCATGTATTTGAAAAAAAAAAAGCTTAATCTGTGCTTACATATCAATATATCCTAAAATCTTATTGAACTATTACAAGACAAAGCAAAGGAAAATATTAACCCTGATGCTAGCTTCCATCTTTTGACATCCAAAGTATTAAAATAAAAAGGTGTAGGGGTTATTCTAATATTCTAATGATAGTGTCAAATTGTACTACTTTAAGATCTAACTTTGTTAGGCCTTAAAAGGCCCGAACGCGGGGCCTAGTGGAACTTCCTGCACCTAGCTGAAGTTTGGCGACCTGCCTCTGGCCAGCTAGGACTCAGCAAGACGCCTAATGGCCTCTAGCCTGTTACTTACACATAGCAGCTGGAATTCCCGTGTGTGCACGGCTTAGAACAAATCATTTCAAAAGTAGCAGTATACTGTTGGCTCTTACCTCTCCCCCCATCCTAGAATCCCCACCCTTATTTTCAACGCTATATAGGCAACCGCCTGTAACAATAAGGTGAGTTCCTGCTTCGACAAGACTCCCTCCCGGCTTAGTGGTGTGTTCCTGGCCATGGACACTCATCCTCCTCCTCAACCCCTTGGGAGGACCCAGCGGGCCTGGTCCTTCCTCAGCACTACCTGCCGGGGAAGCCCAGCATAACTTTATAAAATTGATGTATCTTAGCCAAATAATCAATATTCTATTATAAATTGTGGGATTATAGAATTATTTAGACACTAGAAGTCATCTAAAATAACAATTCAAGAGATTTGGTGACACATACCTATAATACCAAGATTCTGGAGCCTGAAGCAGGAGGAAGATGAGTCTGAGGCCAGACTGCTGAGAATTTGTCCAAATAAACAAATTAATAAATAATATACAATAACATTTTAGATATGGTAAGCATCTCTTTTTAACTTTCTTTTTTTTCTGTTTTTTTTTTTTTTTTTTTTTTTTTTTTTTTGAGCCAGACTGACCTAGAATTCACTGTACAGTCTCAGGGTGTTCTCAAACTCACGGTGATCCTCCTAACTCTGCCTACCAAGTGCTGGGATAAAAGGTGTGTGTGACCACACCTAACTAAAAAAATCTTTTTAATCTTCCCAATTAGATAAGACTTCTAGTTGAATATTCCTATGTCAGTCCTCATACTCCTTCTGCTAATAATAGATTTGAGAAAAATAATTACAAAAGTATTCTCACTCATGTAAATCAAATCTCTTTTTTCTCTCTTTTGGTTCTGTAGAAAAATAAACTACTTCACCACATTCACTGCCCTTCTAAACATAAGGCAGGCAGGAGATAGAAATGAACTATTAAGATAATGTTGAACGAATTCTCAAATGTTTATACTGATTTTTTTGTTATTTATTTATTTGAGAGTGACAGACAGAGAGAGAAAGAGGCAGATAGGAAGTTAGAGAAAGGGCTTGCCAAGGCCTCTAGCCACTGCAAAGGAACTCCATACATGTTCTCCCCTTGTGCATCTGGCTAATGTGGGTCCTGGGGAATCGAGCCTTGAACCAGGGTCCTTAGGCTTGGCAGGTAAGTGCTTAACTGCTAAGCCATCTCTCCAGCCCTATACTGCTTTTTAAAGAAAAAAAAAAATTAATCCCTAAAGTTCATGACTTGTGGTGGAGGTATTCCACAAAAGAGGCTGTTCACTTAATACCTAACAGGTACCAGAGAAAGAACAGTCAAGGGAAAAGATATTGTGCTCTATGGCATCCCCTTAGTGATTTACTTCCTGAAACTTTACCCCAGCTCGTAATAGGTCATTTAGCTATGCACCATGAATTCATTAATTCAGTGACAATGTAGCACCCTTTTGATTCAACCATCTTTTAATACATTGACAATACTTGGGGATAGAATTTTTCAATACACAAGTTTTTGGGATCACTGCATATTCAAACTTTGATAGTCCTTGAATACTATACTAAAATGTGATATATTTAATAGTGGTGTGGGCTCTGGAATATTACCATGTTGTCAGATACATGCTAATATTTTGAAAAAGACATTAAACATTACACTAATGCTAAGTAATTATATAGTTAGTCTAAACTTATTGCTATTGTAGCTCATTTAGCCCTTTGATGTTTTCTTTTCTGACACCATGGAAGAAGTAATACTAATCTCCTTGAATTTCACTGTAATTTTTATTACCATCCTCACTACTATAATCTTTACTAATATAACCTACACATGTATACTTGGTTTCAGGTTTATATATGCATAGAAAACTAATAAATAATTTGAGAAAGCGTTAGAGGCCCATCTTGGTATTTTTAACTTTTAATGTCTTTATATGTTCAAATAGTGCCTAGTATCTTTTAATTGATTTTGCCAAATTAAGAAGAAGCACAGAGGATTAAAACTAATTATCATTGTCTTATATACTGTAGAGACTTTCCAGAAATGTTAAAGAGAGTTTTCATGAAATCTGAAAGAAATGGATTTCAGGAAGGCTCAATTATTTACTGGAAAACACCCCTAAATATTATACTTGGTTTGAAATAATTCTTCTTTATTGTGAATAACGTTAGGATAACATTTGAATAAATTTCCTAAAAATAAATTTAGTCTTAACTTCATGTAAAGACTGATAATACACACACACACACACACACACACACACACACACACACATATATATATATATATATAATCATAATTAAATTTGTTCTATCAATATACAGGAATCATTTCACCATCATATTTTATCTTCTATTTCTGGTATTGTACAATGATTGATAAAAATGCCTTCTTTGCTGTGAAAAGGTAAGCAGCAACTTTCACCCAATTTTGTCTTGATGAGGCTTGTCTGGGCAGTGACATGGCACATTTTTACATATATTTATGTAACTCTCTACACTTATTTATGACTTTGGTAACTCAGAAGTCTTTTTTCTTGAATTAGTATCTCCTCAGATGTTAATTTGTGACTAAAAGTGGTGTTTCTTAATTGTTTCTTCATGTAGAATTACTAAAATATATATCTTAAAATATGTGGTGATAATCTTTCTGATACTTAGCTAAAAATATGTTTCTAGTGGGAACCAAACACTAGGAGTCTTATAAAACTTTTAAGGTTACTATTACATATGGCTACAATTGACATCAATTTACATGATACTTCAAAAAGTAAAGACAAGATAAGCAAAAAATATAGGTTATATTAATTTTTTTTAATTCTTACCCACACCACCACCATCATCACATTAATATAATCGGAATATATGTGCAGTTGGTCCAAAGTGACCTATGCTAATAAGTGTATAGCAGAAAGAGAAAAAAATGTTTAACTAAACAAACTTATATGATTTCAAAAAATAAATCCTTTGTGTAAACCGTAAACTATTTATTAGTAAAGTTTTACCTGATGACCAAAGGATGATAGTACCTTATGCTCTATAATCGATGCCTTGTCAATACCTTACGTCTTATTGAAATAAACTGTGAAATCCAAGATAAGGCAATAAACATTCTAACAAACTAGAGAAAAGGCATACTTATCCCAACTTGAGGTAATATATCTCATGTATATTAGTATATAAAACATAATTTTTATTTTTATAAAACATTAGAGGTGGGGGAGAATGGGCACACTAGGGCCCCCAGCCATTTCAAATGAATTTCAGATGCATGGGTCACTTTGTGCACCTGGCTTATGTGGGTACTGGGGAATCGAACCTGAGTCCTTAGGCTTTTCAGGCAAGGGCTTTAACTACTAAGCCATATTTCCCACCCCTTTTTTATTTTTTTAATGTTTTACTTTATTTTTACTTATTTACTGGGAGAGAGATGGTACAGAAAGAGAGAGACTGCGCACACCAAGACCTCCAGCCAATGCAAATGAACGTTGGAACTTCGGACTATGTACGTCTGATTTACGTGGGTTCTGGGGAGTCAAACCTGGGTTATTTGGCTTCACAGAAAAGTGCCTAAACTGGTGAGCCATCTCTCCAGCCATAAATAATTTCTTTCTATATTTATTTCCGTGTGAGAAAGGGATAGAGAGAGAGAGAGACAGAGGAAAAGACAGAGAGAATGGGCCTCCAGCCATTGCAAAAAAACACTAGATCCATGCATCACCTGGTGCATACTGCTTATGTGGGCACTGGAGAATTGAACTTGGGTCCCTAAGCTTCATAGACAAGTGACTTAACCACCAAGACATCTCTGTAGCCCTAAAATACATTTTTTAAATTTAGAAATCCAGGTTTTTGAAGAAGTTTCTCAGTCTAGCCAAGTTTGACCTGCATATCATTTTGTAACCCCAGGATGTCTTTGAACTCACAGCAATCTTCTTACATTATGGGTCTTGTATATCTGAACATGACTGATAAAACTTGACATGGAGAGAGACAAAAGTAAGTATATAGCCTATAAAATCTCACATATTAAAGAAAATCATGTTAATGGTGATTGTGGGATAATAAAGACACAGATAAGAATTAGAGTATGATTATATCAATACAGCTGAATATTTTTATGAAAACTTCAAGTCTTTTGTGCTGGAGAAATAGTTTAATGGTTAAGGTGCATATCTGCAAAGCCAAAGAACCCCATTTCAATTCCCCAGGAGCCAAGTAAGCCAGATGCACAAAGTGGCACAGGTGTCTGGAGTTTGTTTGCAGTGGTCGAAGGCCCTGGTGTGCCTGTTCTCTCTCTCCCTTTCTCTCTTTGCCTCTTTCTCTTTCTTTTTTTCCCTCTTTTTCAAATAAAGAAACAGAATTAAAATTAAATTAAAAAAAAAAAAAAAACAACTTTGAAGAGGGCTGGGGAGATGGCCTAGCATTTAAGTGCTTGCCTTTGAAGCCTAAGGACCCTGGTTTGAGGATCGATTCCTCAGGACCCATGTTAGCCAGATGCACAGGGGATGCACACGACTGGAGTTTGTTTGCAGTGGATGGAAGCCCTGGCATGCCCATTGTCTCTCTCTCTCTCAATCTCCCTCCTTCTTTCTGTCTGTTGTTCTTAACTAAATAAATAAAAATAAACAAAAAACCTTTTTAAAAATAGACTTTGAAGATTCCTCTCTGAGGTCTAATTGCATAGCTTATTCTTTTTATTTACTTTTAGTGCTTTCAGTAGTTGAGTTTCAATGCTACATTTCTTGTCAGGAAAATGTTATTTTTATGTAATATTTAAGACAATTTTATTTTCTTACCACAATCCTGCACTCTGGTGATTAAGCTAGTGAGGAAATATAATGGGTATGTTTATATAAAAGGCATGTCTTTCATCATTTATGGAAACATGAGATCACTTAGATATTAATTTAATTCTACCTACTAATAAAATCCATTTTAATATAATGGTTTTTTATGTATGTTATATTTTTCTTTATTTCCTGCAAAAATTTCACATTGAAGGTACACTGAACAAATCTCCTTGATGATGGGTCCTGAGTAGAGCATAATGTCCTCATGAGCAATAATAAAACATGTAAATGTGACTGTTCTGGGGCTATTGTTCTCAATCTAATAATTAGTTTTCTAAAGATATTCAGAAAAAAAATGAGTAGAGTTAGAAGACAATGTCTAAGACATTGCTATTTTATATGCACTGATATTTAAATTTTTCTTGTAGATGTTTGTATTATAATTAACAGACTTGATGTACATTTAAGCAATATCATTTTGATTTTAATCTATTTACAATACTTTTTCACAAAATAATGAAATAAAGCCATTATTTAATACTTAATTTATTTTGTAAAATGAATTCATTTACATGTTTAACTTACCATGTGGGTCATCCTTTCATTTCCCATATTGCAAACTCAGAAATTCATTGAATATTTTTCTCTTCTACAGATATTGGAAGGTTGTTTTTAATAGGTATTAAATCTTGGAAAATGAATAACATGTAGAATTAAAAGAATAAAAGAAAAACCCTGGTGTATGCCAATATTCTAAATTGTGTTAAGTTAGGGGCAAGAGATGCCTAACTATCTTTCTGATTTTTACTTTCCTTTTCTCCAACATGGTGTTATGAATTGATTAGTCTTTAGAGTGTGATTGATTTCTGGGATTAACAAAGAGGACATACATAAAATATACTGTGTTTTGTTAATCATAATGCAAACTATAACAAAGTTGGCATAATTAGCAAAAGTAAGGGAAGATTATGGAAAATATGGAAAGCAAATCATCGTACCTTAGTATGTTACAGCTGATTGGAGCTGTGCTTTGAAGACTGTGGTACAAGTAGTACAGATTCTCCTTAACCGCTTTGAAATTCTGCTAGGTACCCACCTGCCTGTAAATAGTTGCCGCTGTGGTGATGAAGGTGAGCATGTAAGTATTAATGAGCAAGAGTTCTACATAGAACATTATGGAAAACATATCCTGTGTTAGACTATGAGTACATGCTGGGACATATTCAAATTCAACTTGTAAGATGACTTATGGAAGGGCCTACCTAATAATAGTAGCTAAAATTTACAGCTCATAGCAATCTTGCATAGTATTTGTGAGAAAAAAAAATTCAATCATTTGGAAATCTATAAATATTCCCAGCAATTCCTCCAAGTGCTTGAACAGAAATGACTGTTGAGACATGCAGTTTAAAATAGAAGTGTTTAACTCATCTATTTTGAAGGTTACCAAGATGCAAATTAAACAAAGCTATATTGCTATATTAACAAAGGTGAGATAATGGTTTATATTTGTGCATTAGTTTAATAATAAACTTGAAAATGTAAATACTAAAATATATGGAAAACTTTATTAGAAAAATGTAGCTTAAATAAGATGTTTATTAAAGGCTTTAACTTTCTACACTTTAGTATTATGAACTCCATAAAATATAATACAATTATTAAATGTGAGTTCATTTATGTTTTAATCTTAAATATTGAAATCCATAAAATATAATACAATGAATAATGTGAGTTCATTTATGTTTTAATCTTAAATATTGCAAATTATATATTTGTTCATGTGTATATGTGTTGCATATATGCATATAGGTATCCACACAGTGCCCTGTGAGCTTTTTACCTATAGAATGGAATGCATCCATGAGGGGAAAATCAGGTGCACTCACATCCATCACTCTTCCTCTTATTTTTCCTCTCTTATTGATCCCGGACCTGTTTTTTTTTTTTTTTTTTTTTTTTTTTTTTCCTATTAACCATGGTTATTTTCATTCCCCATAGGACTGTGATTACACATATTCATGTTGAAGGCCAACTGTTTATATCCATCCTAGGGTTCAAACTTGAGTGGTTTCTCAGGACACCTTAGGCCGATGCTTCAAAAGATGGTATTTATAACACCAAACCATCTCTCCAGTGTTAATTTCACATGCACACACACATACACACACACACACACACACACACACACACACACACACACACACACGAGAGAGAGAGAGAGAGAGAGAGAGAGAGAGAGAGGATATATAGCTGGATATATACATGTATATAATAAGTGCATATGAGAATAGGTATATGCCTATATACAAAGATGTAATCCTGGAAAATCTATAATTAATATGGAGAAAAACTTAAGGAATTGTGAAGTGGAGAAAATTTAGCATATCAATTACTCAATTAACCTCATTTATAGCATTCATTATACCTCCTAGGTCCAGGTGGTTTATGTTTGGGACAGAAAAAAAGAGAGTAAGGTTATCTTTGAACTTCTTTTTGCATGCATATGAGTGTGTGTGTGTGTGTGTGTGTGCTGTGTATGTGTATGTATGCTTGTATGTGAATGCATTAATTTTAGAGGCTATGAGTGCAAGTGAGTGTGTATGTACTTGGAAGCCAGAGGTCAACATTATCTTTCTTCCTTAGTCATTTTCCATCTTATTCTTTGAGAAATATTATCTCACTGAACATAGAGATTGCCAATTCATCTAAACATCTACCCAGTGAGTCCCTGGGATTCTCCTGTCTGTAACTCCCTAGATCTAGATGCCATCCCGGCATTTTACACTTTACATCACTGTTGTAGATACAAACCGAGATACTCTTGCATACATAGTATGAATTTTATTGACTTTGACATCTGCTCAGTGCTCTTTTTGTACTTCTAAGTAGCAGTCTCTAGTAGTATTTGAAAAGTTTTCCATGGCCAAGTGTTCATTATCCTTATATATGCTCCAGGTGAAAAACTCTCTGGTGACCCTCCTCCAGTTAGGTTCTCCCATTCTGTGAAGCTCTTTCACAGTAATTAGTTCAGCAAAATCTAGTAATATATCTCAATGAGTGATATTCTTAGAACATACTATAAATAAACCAGGCACACACTTGTGATTTTGGCACCTACAATGACTCCGATATTTTCTGGTTCATACCCAACACTTACTTAAGGATATGTATAGCTGTGCTTCTCTTGTGTTCCATTAAATCAAAGATAACTGATATTTCAGAAAATTAGCAATTTCTGTTGAAGCTTATATTTCTACCTATTTTGTTGAAGTTGGATCTCAACAAATACTTTTTTTTTTTTTAAATCTTGGAGTCTCTGCTTCATAGATTTTCAAAATTCAACATAAAGCATGCTTTCTTTTCTGTGATTTGAATATAATTAATGAATGCCTATTTTCTCATGAATAAAAAAATGACTAATATTTTAGGGAAATGAAGAAAGCTTATAAAGAAACAGCAAGCTTTATTTACTTTTAATTTGAAGTAAAACATTTTGAAAACAGAATCTGTATTTTAAGCATTGCTCAATATCACTTACTTATTAGAACTTCATCTTTCATTAATTATCCTCATTCGCCTAATACATACACAGTAGAATGAAGATAAGGCTTGTTTTACAGTTACCTCTAGTTAAATAGTGTAACATAATGGCAATTAGAAAGACTTCAAAAAATAATTATCTTTCATTGCTGTGTTTCTCTACAATGAGGAATCCAAAGTAAAAAATTTAGGAAAGTTTAACCAAATTGACTCCAGTTAAACACAGGAGAATGAGGACTTCTGGCCAAGATGGCAACTGCCTAACTGCGCTGCAAATCCTGGGGAAAGAAAAGGAAGACATTAAGGGTTTTCTGGGTCTTCTGGTAAGTGGGAGGGCACAAAGGGGGGGGGGCAGGGAATAGTGGATCCCCTCAAGGGTGGTTAGCCCACCCTTCCCACTAAATAGCCTCTGTGCCCAGTGCCGCTGCCACCACGCTCCAATCACACGTCAATAGTGTGCCAATTGCATGCTGATTGTGCGCCAATTGATCCCTGTGTGCAGAAGCTTAAACTGCTCTTCACACTTTCCCACATTACTGCTCCTGCCACTGCACATTCAGCAATCCCAGTCCCACAGCAACTGCCACAGAAGCCCAGACTGTGTATCTTGCTTGTGCCAGCTCAGGTGCCATCCCCTACGTGTCTGCCATGCTGGCCATCCACCATTGTCCTGTGGCAGGGAAGTGCAGACTGTTTCCAGGTCCCAGTGTCCCCAGCCAGAATTTGGGCTGCTTTAGTACTTGGTACCTCAGTCCCCCTCCAAGCTCAAATGCAGGCAGCTTTGGCACATTACCCCTTCAGAATTCAGGCAACTTTGGCCCCCCTGTCAGGCAGTAGATAAGCAGCTTTGGCAAGTGGGAGCCATAGCCCAGGCTGTTTGGCAACTGCCCCAGGCTGCCTCAGATTCCCATTGCGATAAAGCCCAGGCTCATCCACCCACATATGAAGCCCATACACTATAATGGGCAGACTGCAGCACAAAAGATATAACATGAAAAATCAAATGCAAGAAAACCCAGTTAGATCACCCAGTCCTACAATGAAGATCTCTAATCAAAACATAGAAGAGTTATTAGGATCATAACATCAAATTGAAGCTATCAGCAATGCAACTCTGACCAACCTTCTGGTAGAACATGCAGGAAAGCAACAAAAGACCGACAATGCTGTGGATGCTACCATCACTAAGCTAGAATAAACAGATAAGAAAGTGGAAGGAGTTCAAAGAGAGTTAAGAGTTTGAGGGACAGTGAAAAAAAAAAAGACCTTAAAAATCAGCTGGCCATACAAAATGAAGACATAAAGAATTGAAATGATGAATTTCAAGAATCATCAAGAAAATCAGGAAATGATGTGAAAAGGGAGTTTGACAGAGGGATGGAAATGATATATAAAAAAGTAGTAGAAAATGCAAACTTAATTGAACAAGTCCAAAACTCTCTCGAGGCTCTCAAGAATAGAGTGAGCCAAGTGGAGGATAGAAACTCTGATCTGGAAGACAAGATGGAAGAATCAGTTTGAGAGTTCAAAAATTTCAGTAAGTTCAAAGGTTCCTGTGAATAGAAAATGAGGGAATTGTTGAATACACTTACATGTCCTTATATCAGAATCAATAAATACCAGAAGGAGAAGAATTTCAGACCAAAGGCATGGAGAACTTATTTAACAAAATAATTGAAGAAAACTTCCCCAGTCTCTTAAAAGAAAGGCCCATCAAAATACAGGAAGCCAACAGAATTCCAAACAGACTGGACCAAAGGAGAAACTCTCCAAGACATATTATCATTAAGACCCTAAATATTGACACCAAAGAGAAAATCCTAAAAGCAGCTAGGGAAAAACAGCACGCCACTTTCAAAGGTAACCCCATCAGAATTAATACAGACTTCTAAATTGAAACCCTGAAAGCAACAAGGGCCTGGAAAGAAAGACTCCAAAGTCTAAGAACTATGTATTCCAACCCCAACTACTCTACCCAGCAAAAGTATCCCTCATAATAGATGGTGAAAGAAAAACTTTCCATTGCAAAACTCACCTTTACAATTATATGAACAGAAAAACAAACCTACAGAGAGTACTTCAGGAAATTCTCCACAGAGAAGAAACAAATAGTCTAACTCAAATGCCTACAAGAAGCAGATCACAATAACCAAACTCAGAGTAGGCACAAAAACTTCAAAGCCCATGAAAACACCAACACACATATACCATCACAATATGGCAGGGATCAAATCAAATATCACAGTCATTACCCTAAATATTAATGGCCTTAATTCAACCATCAAAACACACATGCTAGCAGGATGGATCAAAAAATTAGAACCCTCAATTTGTTGCCTTGAAGAAACCAACCTCACAACTAAAGACAGACACCTCATCAGGGTGAAAGTTAGAAAACAATATACCAAGCAAATGGAAATAAGAAACAATAATAATCAAAAAAGAAAAAGAAGGTCATTTCCTACTTATCAAGGGAATGATACATCAAGAGGATATTACAATCATAAATCTGTATGCACCAAACACAGGGGCATCACAGTTCATAAAACAAAACATACTTGGCAATAAAACGGAAATAACCACCAACACAATAATAGCTAGGGACTTCAATACACCATTGTCAATAATAGACAGATCATCCAAACAGAAAATAAACAGGGAAGTAAGGGAGCTCAACAAAACCATACAAAACTTAGACCTAACAGACCTGTACAGAACTTTCCATCCCAAATCCACAGACTACACATTCTTCTCAGTAGCCCATGGAACATTCTCTAAAATAGACCATATACTGGGTCACAAAGACTGCCTTCACATATTTAGGAAAATTGACATAATTCCCTGCATTATATCAGATCACAATGCTATAATGCTAGAAATCATCAACAAAAGACCCATCACGAATTCCAACGGCACCTGGAAACTGAATAGCACACTTTTAAACAATAAATGGATAGTATATGAAATAAAAAAGGAAATTGAGGGGGACTTCTGGTTAAGATGGCGGCATAGGTACCACGCCAAAGCAGCCTGGGGGGGGGGGGGAAGACCAAAAAAAACTCAGCAAAATACACACTTTTACTAAAAAGTGAGGTGTATAGGAAATTGAAGTGGCAGCAGGGAAGTAGAAGAGTTCTAGAGCATCCAGAGCCTGCACAGGCGGGAAAAGCGGCTCCGGCAGCTCGGCCAACTGCCGCGGCCACGGCGCAGCAGAAAGCCGCCAGACTCGGCTCGAGCTGCAGGAAAAGCCAGGTGCGGGATTTTCCCCTCACACCGCGCTCTCAGCAACTCAGGAAAAGTGAGGGGAGAGCGGCAGCGAGCAATGGAGGAGCAGACCGCGAGGTAGAAGAATGCTTGGAGCAGCGAGAGAACCAGAGCAGCTGCGGCTCCCGCCCCTCCCCCACCGCCTGAGCCCAGCTCCAGCAAACAGAGCAGCAGCCCGGGACCCGGCCATGCCAACATGGGCTGACATTGGGACCCAAGCAGGAGCAGAGTTCGGGAACAACATCAGTGGCTCCAGCACTGGTAACAGCGGCCACAGCAGCAGCAGACCCAGGAATGGCAACAGCAGCAGACTCGGCGGCAGCAGCTTCAGAGGGAGCAGCGGCAGTGGACACAGCAGCAGCAGCTTCAGCAGCAGTGGTGGCTCCAGCAGTGGCAGCTACAGCAGCAGCAGAGGCAGCAGCAGGGGCTCAGTTTGCCCCATAGGAAAAGCAAGTGCCCAGCTTCAGAAATCAGAACAGCAGCCCGACGACCCAGGCAGCAACTTGACTGAGACCAAAATCACCCAAGGTAACTGGAATTGCACCAGGGAAGGGTCTCACTTGGTCACAAGCTGACTTGGATCCCTCAACAGACCAGAAATCGTAACCTCTTTGTTGATAGAGGATCTGGTCATTATAATAACTACTCTTGCATACATACTCGGGGCTGTTTTTGATTGAATGTGTACAGTGTTTAGTTAAATTTTAGAATCTACCTGTATTTTATTCCACTCAGCCTGCTTGAATACACCTATAGCAGGGAAACTCAACCCCTAAGAACATCTTTGTAGATACTCTGAGAGTCTTAAGAGCCACACCTAACACCTTAAGGTCCTACCCTGAAAATATATTACATCAAATCAATTGATACAGCTAAGAATACACAGCTAGCTAGAAAATCCAAGCATTAACTTAATCCAAGATGCAAAAATATATACATTATAAAAAAGGAAATTGAAAAATTCCTGGAATTGAATGACAATGAGAACACACCATACTAGAACTTATGGGACACAATGAAGGTAGTCCTCAGGGGAAAATTCATACCACTCAATGCCTTCATAAAAATGACAGAAAGATCCCAAATCAAGTACCTAACTATGCACTTAAAGGCACTGGAAAAACAAGAAAACTCCAACCCAAAGAGTTCCAGAAGGAAAGAAATAATTAAAGTCAGAGCAGAAATTAATGAATTGGAAACAAAGGAAACAATTAAGACAATTGACAAAACAAAGAGCTGGTTCTTTGAAAAAATAAACAAGATTGGCAAATCCCTGGCCAATTTGATCAAGCAAAATAAAGGAGAAGCTACAAATTAACGAAATTCAAAATGAAAAAGTAGAGATCACGACATAAGTGAAATTGGAAGAATCATCAGGACTTATTTCAAAAACCTCTACTCCACAAAACTGGTGAATATGGAGGAGATGGATAAATTCCTGGATGCATACCATCTATCAAAGCTAAACTCAGAGCAGATTAATCACCTCAGTGAACCCATCACACTCATGGAGACTGAAAAAGTAATAAAATACCTTCCCAAAAGGAAGAGTCCAGGACCAGAAGGCTTCTCAGTTGAATTCTATCAAACGTTCATGGAAGAACTCAAACCAATCTTCCAAAAAGTATGCCACAGAATTGCAGAACAGGAAAAGCTACCCAACTCCTTTTATGAAGCTAGTATCAAACTAATTCCAAAACCAGGTAGAAATGCCACAAGAAAAGAAAACTACCGGCCTATTACCTTAATGAACTTAGATGCAAAGATCCTGAACAAAATCCTCACAAACCAAATCCAACAACAAATCAAAAGCATTATCCACCTTGACCAAGTGGGATTCATCCCAGGAACACAGGGGTGGTTCAACATATGGAAATATGTCAATGTAATATATCACATAAACAAGGCTAAACATAAAATCCACATGATCATCTCGATAGATGCAGAAAAGGCCTTTGACAAGATACAATGTCACTTCGTGATCAAAACATTGGAGATAATTGCTATGGTTGGTTCATATTTTAACATAATAAAGGAAATATACAAAGCTCTGAAGGCCCAAATAATATTTAATGGAGAGAGACTGGAGGAATTGCCATTAATATAAGGAACAAGACAGGATTGTCCACTCTCAACTCTGCTATTCAATATAGTACTGGAAGTCCTAGCTCAAGCAGTAAGACAGGAGAAGGAAATAAAATTAAGCTCTATTTGCTGATGACCTAATTGTATATGTAAGAGTCCCAAGAGACTCCATCCCAAAACTCCAGAAGGTGATTAACTCCTATAGCAAAGTATCAGGTTACAAAATAAATGCACAAAAATCAGTAGCATTTCTATATGCAAATGACAATGATAAAGACAAAGAAATAAGGGACATAGTCCCATTTTCAATAGCAACAACAACAACAACAACAAAAAAAAAAACTACCTTGGAATAACATTAACCAAGGAAGTGAAAGATCTATACAACGAAAACATAAAAACACTCAAAAAAGAAATTGAGGAGGACTTGAGAAAATGGAAAGACCTCCCATGCTGCTGGATAGGCAGAATTAACATTGTGAAGATGACAATCCTACCAAAGGCAATATACAGATTTAATGCAATTCCAATTAAAATCCCTACAGTGTTCTTCATGGAGATAGAAAAAATGATCTCAAATTTCATATGGAAAGGCAGAAGGCCTCACATATCCAAACATATATCCTCTGCAGAAGAAATACCTCTGGAGGCATCACCATACCTGATCTAAAGCTATATTACAAAGCCATAGTAATAAAAACAGCATGGTACTAGCATAAAAACAGGAGTATAGAGCAATGGAATAGACTTGAGGACCCGGACCTTGGGTCAAGCAACTATAGCTACTTGATATTTGGGTGGGAAAAAAGACAGCATCTTCAACAAATGGTGCTGGACAAACTGGATAACCATATGCATGAAAGTGATACTTGATCCACACATTTCAACATGCACTACACTCAAATCCAAATGGATCAAAGACCACAATATAAGACCAGAAACTCGAATACTACTGGAAGAAAATTTAGAAACTACTTTCCATGATACAGGAGTGGAAAAAGACTTACTGAACAAAACCACAGTAGCTCATGATCTTAAATAGTCACTAAACCAATGGGATCCCATGAAGCTGAAGAGTTTCTTTACAGACAAGCATATAATAAGCAAAGCCAATAGATTACCCACAGATTGAGAGAAAATATTTGCAGTGTATCCAACTGATAGAGGCTTATTCTCTAGAATCTACAAAGAATTCAAAAATCTAAACAGTAAGAAGTCAAACACCCCACTCTATACTCAGCTTTTTCAGGAGTCTCCATATTGCTCTCCAAAGTGGTTGTACCACCCTACATTCCCACCAACAGTGGATGAGTGTTCCTACTCCTCCACATCCTTGCCAGCATATATTTTCGTTTGATTTTTTTAATGTTTGCTATCTTTATTGGGTAAGGTGGAATCTCATAGTTGTTTTAATTTGCATTTCTCTGATGATTAGGGATGATGAGCATTTTCTTAAGTGTGTGTTTGCCATTTGTGTTTTTTCCTCTGTGAAATGCCTGTTTAGCTCTTTGCCCCATTTTGTGAGTGTGGTATTTGGCTTCTTACTGTTTAGATTTTTTAGAGCTTTGTAGGCCACAGATGTATAAAATAGTTCTCAAAAGTTATATATAGAAATTGATTTCCACACATCTAATTAAGGTCAGGTAAAGACTACAAGCTTAATCATATGACTGGTGCAAACTGTTTCTCACCACAGTCCTAGAAATGAACAAGAAACTTCCATAAGAATAGTTCTAATAGAAAGTATATCTAGGCGGGAGATATGGCTTAGCAGTTAAGTACTTGCCTGTGAATCCTAAGGACCCTGGTTCAAAGCTCAATTCCCTAGGATCCACTTTAGCCAGATCCACAAGGGGGTGCACGTGTCTGGAGTTCATTTGCAGTGGCTGGATGCCCTGGGCTGCCCATTCTCTCTCTCTCTAACTGCCTCTTTCTCTCTCTCTCTCTTTGTCACTCGCAAATAAATAAATAAAAATTTTAAAAAAAGAAAGTATATCTGCAATTGTGTTACTAGACATGTCTGGGCACAAGGAAAGACTACTTTTTTCACCATTGTCACTAATTATAATATTGGGAAGATTATTGTTTTCAATACTTATCATTTACTGCCATTCCAGATACAGAATTTTATGCAACAGATTTCAAGTAACCATGTTTTGTTGCTCAGCCTAGCACAGCAATTTATTTTTGATATCTTAGTACTTAATATTTTGAAAGATTCTCCATATCATGAAGAAATGATGCACTTTTTCACTTTTGCCATCACTTGTAAATATTTTGTATGGAAAGGAAAATAGCCAGAATGGTTCCTAGGGTGGCTACCATCAAAATTACCTATAGCGAACAACTCCTTCCTCTGCATCTTTAAATTGTTGAAGTGCTCTTCTTCCTCCTCCTCCTCCTCCTCCTCCTCCTCCTCCTCCTCCTCCTCCTCCTCTCCTCCTCCTCCTCCTCCTCCTCCTCCTCCTCTTCTTCTTCTTCTTCTTCTTCCCTCCCTCTCTCTCTCTCTCCCTCTCTCTCTCTCTCTCTCTCTCTCTCTCTCTCTCTCTCTCTCTCTCATACACACACACAGTTTTCCTCTCATACTCAATAAATAATCATATTTAGGGAAGTCAACTTCAGATTACTGATAAACCTTTATTTTAAGTGATAATTAAGAAAAATAATTAAGAACCATAACTTTCTTCCAATTTTTAACTGATTTGTTGAAAACTCTACTATGAGATAATGTTATTATAAAAAAACTTTTATTATTTTCCTAGGAGTTTTTAAAAAGATTCTCTGAAGATACATGTTCTTGCTGACAACATATTATGGCTAATTAAATAGGACATCTTGATGTTCCCCCAGACAATCAATGCAACTTGTTTTTCCTCTTTTTTGTCAAATTATTACCTCAAATAATCCTCTCTCCCATTCTATCCTTTTGGCCAATAATCAATAGAATGAGATTTTAGACTTTCATAGCTTGTAATTATTTGTAGCACACAAAGTTAAGCAGCAGTAACTAAGCATGATGTGTCACTTACTCAAGGACTCATTTTGTTCATTGTTATTTATTTATTTGAGAGTGTCAGAAAGAGAGGGGGACATATATATAGAGAGAGAGAATGGGCCTGCTAGGGTTTCCAGCCACTGTAAAGGAACTCCAGATGTGTGCGCCCCCTTGTGCATCTAGCTAATGTGGGTTCTGGGGAATCGAGCCTTGAACTGGGATCCTTAAGCTTCACAGGCAAGCACTTAACCACTAAGCCATCTCTCCAGCCCATCATTTTGAATTATTAATTACAGTTAACATCAATATTTTCTTTTAATGTTGATATATTTTCATGAGTGCATTTTACTCATGCTCTTATTTCTCCAGTGCCTACATACTCACCTCATCATATAATACTTGTAGACCAATAAAGTGCTTTAAACACTTGTCTATCATTTTTTAAAATTTAATTTATTAGTTTTCTTTTCAGCAAATACAGGCAGTTTGGTACAATTGTTTAGGCTCATCTATGATCTACCCCCTCCCATTGGATCCTCCTTGATGATGTAAATGGGTCGTGCATTGTGGAGTTAGCCCCCAGTTATTGGTATGATAAATGTCTCTGCAAATCATGACCCAACATGTGACTCTGACATTCTTTCCGCCCCCTCTTCTGCAAAATTTCCCTGAGCCATGTTGGGTTCATTTTTGGTCTGCTTCAGTGCTGAGGTGTTGGGGGCCTCTGAGGCTCTGGCTCTCTGATTTGGTAGGAGTTGAATTTTCTCTGAGTTGGTCTCCTTCCCCTTTGTGCTGGTATCCGGTTCACAGGAAAACATCACCCTTGCTTGTTACGCCAATTGTCCTTAGTTTCAGTTGGGCCCCTTTTGAGGTATGTTGAGGTATGTCTATCATTTTTAATTCCTTGTTTTTAGCACAAAACTCTGGTCATAACCTGACATCTTCCCAACTTACTTGCTGGTCAACCACATTCATCCCCAACAAAAAAACCTCATAATAAGATTTCTTACCTAATAAATCTTTGAATACATGTCACAAACAGATTCATAAAAGAATAGTTGATATGTGTACTTGCTCCTTCTTCCAAAATTCCTTTTTTTTTAAGATGATATATTTACTCTTTCAGCTGCCAATAAGTGAAAATGGGAAAGCCATTTTGACATCTCCAATCCATCACAGAGGCCAATGGATTTCATCATTAAAACCTATCTATCATTCATGCCAACCTTTTAAGCCAATCACCATCATCTCTCACCAATACTACTAAACCCTCCATTTATTATTTCCCTGTATATTCTTTCTCTCTTTCAATCTATGTTCTACATGAAAATCAGGATGGTTTTATTTTAGTGCTTATATGGGCCAATTACTCTGTTTCTAAACACTTAATTTCCAGTCATAGAATTTATAATAAAATTTAAATTTTTAAGTATGTAATATTTGGCATGATTTTGATCCTGCTTTATATGATCTCGTCCTTTTTCAATGTGCTTCATATGCAGAAGTGCCCTTTCAGTTTCTGAAATATGGGAAAGCTTTTCCACTTAATGTGGGCATCTATGTAATGAAAATCTATTCATGATAATGGAAATAAGAGTCTTATAAGTTACAGTAAATTGAAAATACAATTTATAACATATTCCTTACTAATAAGTTGTTAGAACTACTATATTTCAGTAAAAGGACACTAGTAAATTCATTACGACAATTATGGGTTGTGCTGATAAAACCGAGGGAAATTTTGGGGGTTTTACTTTATTTTTTTATTATTATTATTATTGGATTTTTTGAGTTAGGGTCTCGCTCTAGCCCAGACTGACCTGGAATTCACTATGTAGTCTCGAGCTGGACTAAAACTCAGAGATATCCTCCTCCTACCTTGGCCTCTGGAGCACCCGGATTAAAGGTGTGTGCCACCTTTCCCAGCTGTTTGCTTTCCCCACCCCAGATTCTTTTATGTAAATAAATTTTGGGTACACAGGGGAAATGTGCACTGCAAGAAAGCACTTTTTCAAAAAGGGAGGTAGATTGATCAGTTATTTTTAAAACATGTATGCTATGTATGTATGGTAACTTTTGTTAGAAATTTCTCCAAAAAAAGAAAAATATCCTTTCATAGTATTACAGTCTGCCTAGTAGGGGGACCTAAGAGAAGTAAAGAGGCTAGAGTTTCTGCTTTTATAATCATAAATTGAAGGGAAGTATGGTCATATAGAGATATCAAAATGTTTGATTGTGATATGTCTTTGCAACAGCTTTTTAATTGCCTAGGGAAGTGAACCTAGAGCACTCCATCTGCCGGTGTTGATGATTTTTTCAGTGTAACCACACACCTGAGGTGAATGAAATCTGGCCAGCAACACACTGAGGTCAATTTTCAATGAACCTTAGTTTTCTTTGGTGGAGCTGAGCTGGCTACAAATGTCCAAGTTCATTCCTCCATCTGTTTCTGGTGAAAGTTTTCTGTTCACTGTGGTTGGGACACAACATGAATCATTTACTTGCAAAACATCATGCTGAACAGGCTATAATATGCTCAATTAATTTAAATTTACCTGAGGAGAAAAGAGAACAAATGACTTTCTATTTAGTACCAGTTTCATGTAATAATCTAATAATATAAAATAATTCAATTCTTTGGAATGTCTTTACAAGAGACCATAAACAACTCTAGTGAGGAGCTAGATACAGAAAGCTTTTAGAAAAACATCTTTCTAATCATGTGATATAAGCTAAACATATCAAAATTAAAGTATTGTTTCATATATGTATCTTCATTGTAATCAAATATTTTGATGTTAGATGAGCTACCATCACATGACAAGTTCCTACAATAAAGCATTTTGAATAAAGTATGTTTTGATAATTATATTTAAAACTATAAGAATGAATGTACTACCTTCAGTTGATTATAGGAATGCAGGTAACTTGAGGTAAATTATATGCTGAAAATGATTTTCCATGTTGTTATGTTAGGTACATTCTAATAATTTTAAAATAACGTTTAATTTCCAATCATTGGTATAGATTAATGGGATGCACTTTGTCTTCTGTGACCTAATCTTATTTTCCTCTTAGCTGCAGGTACATTACAAACAAGCATTTTAAGGTAAGCCTATTTTCTTTTATTCTTCCAAAGTGAATTTTAGTTGTAATCACTTTAATTGATAAAATGAAGGATTGGGAGGACATAAAGAACACATAGAGTAGAAGGTAGTACAATGGAAACCTTCACTTTTTACCAGTGTCATGCTCTTTAATGTGACCTGGAAAAGATTCTTGTTCAGTTTTATAAATAAGGTCATTTTATTTTAGTCCTCAGAGATGAATTACATAGCCATAACTCTTCAGCTTGGTTATAGCTTCCTTAAAGATAAACATATTTAGAAACCTTTTGTTCATGTCTATATCTTTTACTAGTGAATTACTAACAATATTCTGATAGGCAATATGTTGTGGAAAATAATGGTCATGTTTTGTCTTATTGTATTTAGTTTACTATACTAATAACATAGGGGATGTGGAGTAAACTGCTGCAGTTAGCTTTAGGTTTCTAGCAGAAAACACCCAATCAAAAGCAGCTTGTGGGAGAAAAGAGTTTATTTTGGCCTATAGACTAGAGGCTGAGCTCCATGGTAGGAGAGGGAAATGATGGCATGAGCAGTGGGTGGACATCACCTCCTGGACAACATTAGGTGTACAACAGCAGCAGGAGAGTGGGCCGAACACTACTAAAGGGAAGCTGGATGTATCTCCCTTAAGCATCCCCCCAACAATATATCATCTCCAGGATGCTCCAATTCCCAAATTGTCACCAGCTGGGGACCTGAATCAAACAACCACGATAACAACACTTTCTCTCTCACAGGTCTGAAAGCTGAGAAATCTAAGATTAAGTCATAGAACACTTGGTGCCTGTGAGGTACCATTTCCTGGTTTATAGATGACACTTTCTAATTAGGTTCTACTTAATGGTAAGGGCAAATGAACTCTGGTGGGTTGGAATTTTAGGGAACACAACATTCTCACCATGATACATATCAAACATTTAATGGATTACAGATAGAACAATATTAAAATATTCTTTCTCAAAATATTCCAAATTTAGGTTCAGGATTTATGACACTTTTTAAATGGCCCTCACAACCCTGATCTCTTGCTTTATTTTACAAGACTTGCAGTTTTCAGTATAGAATATATGAACGAAAACATTAATTTAATGTACTGTGATTTTGAAATGTATTTTGAGGAGCAAAACATCTCCACGAGTAAGTTATAATGCAAAAGATAATATTAAATGCATTCAAGTTTGACACCCTTTATAGGAGTTCATTTTCACCATGGCAAATAAATCTTAATCTCAGTAATTTATCATGTAAGATGAGCATGAGTTTTATGTGACACCCAAGAAACAGTGAATAGTTACCCAGTGGCAATAAAGTGCTCTGAATGAACTCCAAACAAAACAAACCAACAGCACAATGATTGTTCCAATAATACTGAAATGATCTCATACTGTGCAGCTCAATCAATGTTTTAGCTTCTGCACTGTCAAATTGGTTGACAGCCTCAGCCTCCTTTTTTAAAAGCCATCTTGAGAGGTCAAGAGGCCTGGTGGAAGGCTGTTGTACTTTGATGAGTCTGCAAGCATTATTTGATGATTATGTTTAATTCCTGGGTTGTGAAATATTCTCAGGAGCTTTTCTGTCAGCAATTGCTGCATCTAAATTCAGATGCTATGAATGTGTGACCATATGTTTTATATCGAACAAGATTGGTAAATGCACAAATGGATCACCCTCTACTTTCTGTGGGAACAGTATCTTGCAATCAACAGCACCAAGATAAACCACCAGAACAATTTACATGAAATTAAGAGGAAACAATTCATTATTAACAAAAATATGAATAGATTTTTTTAATGCAATGCAATGTTAACTTTAGCATTTTTGCCAGGAAAACAATAACAATCCTTTCAGTAAAAAAAAAAAAAAAATCAAAACAATTAAATAAGGAAGTTGTGAATATTTGCTTAAGATTCTCCATATTAATGCAAATTAAATCCTTAATACTAAAGCTCAAGGTTTAACAATATGATTGACTCTAATTAATGTTCTTTTTACCAAAATCTCAGTCATTGTTTTTGACATGGGGATGCAATATTATTGTTAATTCAAAGGCTTGTGCAATGTCTTCTCAGCAGCAATGAGGTAAAGCATTCCTTCATGGTTGGCTTCCTTGCTTCTTTCCAAGATCTCAGCAAACTATCAAAGCTAAATATTCTTTGAAATGTTAGAATAAAGCATTTTTTTTCTTACTGATGGAAAGAATAATCATGGTATTAGTGTTTTAAGGTCAGTATGAAAGATATGAAGTACAGGTTAAAACATTAATTTTATGTACAAGTTTGGAAAACATTTTTGAATATGCAAGTTATAGTTTTTTAACACTTAATTTATTATGATTTCTCAATCTTTAATAATTTATTTTAATATATCACATTAATTATGCAATTGTATAATATAATAATTATATAATAATGTAATTAGATTAATTTTTTTACAAAATGAAAAAATACATATATAAAATATGTATACATATATGTATTTTATGGATGTTGTAAACATTTTCTATAACACAAAAATATATTTTTTTCTTTTTTAAATGTTTGTTCACCATTGTCTTATTACCTTATGACATATTTAGCCTTATTAATGCCTAATGGATGATAAAGAATATTTGGCCTGAAAAAATTTTTTACTTGACCCCATCTCCATTATGACTTACAAAGAATTGCATTTACTTTGACATATTTTCTGACATATTTTTCTTTAGTTTTATATATACATATATATATATATATATATATATATGACTATATATATAACTAAATATATATATGTGTGTATATATATATATATTAGATCTCTTGTATACCCAATGTCTTCTCTTTCATAAATGCAGATGTGTCCAAGGGGCAGCTTATGTTAAGTATGACTACCATAAAGATGAAATCATCAGGAATGACACTTAGAGGAATCTCAATACAAATTTATGGACTATGTGGTGATTATTTTATTATCTTAGGACAAAATACTATGGTGAGTCTATAGCTGTATATGAGACTGGCTAACATGTACATGATCCTGGGTTTAATCCCAGGAACATACAAACAAAAAAAAAATAAAGACTAAATGTTATCTTTATTCATATTTCTCTCTGAAAAAAATTATAATGGTTCAAATAAACTCATATTTTAACAAAACAGAAGAAACAGCTTGTAGGTTCAGAGATAGTCTCCCAGGCCTCTCTTACTGATTATGTTCTAGACCACAGATATCCAAGCTTTATCCATGCATCTTTATTTCTTAGCAATTTCACAGTAAGCACGTGTGACAGTTTAGGAGCAAAGTGTACACCCTAGTTTAATGCGTTTGTGATTAAGCCTCATACTTGATCTGCAGCTTGTGGAACCCTTGGGAATTTCTGCATTGCTAAAGGATATGTACCACTGGGTTGGAACTTGATGTTCAGAGTGAACTCACTCTCTTTACTACCTCCCCACTATGTAACTATGCAATCCAGCTTCCATCCCATAACAGACATTTCCTATCATTTTGAAACTTCCACTCAAAACTATTAGCTGGGCTGGAGAGACCATTTAGCAGTTAAGGTGCTTGCCTGCAAGGCCAAAGACCCAGATTTGATTCCCCAAGACCCAAATAAGCCAGATGCACAAGAGGGCACATGTATATGTACTTCTTTTGCAGTGTCTGGAGATGCTGGTGTGTGCATTCTTTCTCTATCTGCCCCTCACTCTCAAACAAACAAACAAACAAATAAATAAAGTAGTTTTTAAAAATTCCTATAGAATAAGTACTTTAAACATATATGCAAGCCAAAAAATAAACACTTTCCTTCCATAAGCTACTCCTGGTCAGCCACTTTATTCAGCACCAAGAAAGTAAGTGCTACAAGACTAAAATGTTTCATTGTAATTAACAAGATACCAAAATCTTGTCTCTTGGAGTTAGGGCTTAGCATATAAGACTACTCAACATGCAAACATGAGGGTCTGATTTATGCTGTTTTAAGTACCCCATACCAATTTTAAACTACTGTGCATGGCCAGGTATGCATGTGACAGCAGTACTTTTGGGATCAAAGATGAGAGAATCAATGAGGCTCACTGGTCATCCAGTCAGACTGAATGTAGCAGTTCTAAGTTCAGTAGACCCCATCTCATGGGAACAAAGCAAAGAATCAGTAGAAGACACCTGACATTTTCCTCTGTCCTCTATATGCGCAAAAGGGTCACGTGCATCTTCACCCATTCGTGCACATAAAACTCTCACACACATTTATGGATGCTAAGAAAGTATTGTTAGTATTAGTCACCCACAATTCATGATTAGTTTCTGTCTGGGTATATCCTGCAGGCAATTCACAAAGTGAAACAATGAGTGCAGTTAGCACATATTTCAATGCCATATGCCAAATAATAGATTAGAATGTCTGAAGGCAGATGTAGGATGAGACCTGCATTCACTTTATAATACAGCTAACACATGTCCTTAGCAAAGAAGGTTAAAATATATATCTGCCTTCTTCTCATTGAGATTTATCTTTTGTCACTCAGCTTGACTGATGATCCTGTTCCAATGCCTCTGGTCAATATGTCCCCATAGACACTTTCTGTAGTTTTGCACTAGTCCCTCATCAAATATGTTAACTCCAGGAGTGGATCAATGATTTTATTGTATTTACAAATATTTGCATGTGATTTGTTTTCCTCAGAACATCTGTGCTGCATTCTTCACTGAATAAATGTATTTCATCAAACTTACACAACACCAACCCATGCACAGACACACACTTTCTCACAAAGCTTTTTATGCTCCTTCCCAAATATGTTGCAGCCTCATTCATTCTTGAAACTCACCAACTTTCTGTAAAAATATTTAGGATTTATGTCTAAGTCATTTTGATCCCAAGTGTAGTGGTAGTACAATTTATTGAGCATTTTCTGCTTTCTTCATTTCTTATAAAATTTAATAGTAAACATAAGCAACTAGAGTGATTATTATTTGTAAAAATTCTATAATAAATATTTGAAATTCTCAATTATTTTGAGGCAAATACTAAGTATGTGAGATGATAACTTATTTCTTCAAGATCAGCCACATTGGTTGCAATGGTGACTATAAAAATCCTCAAAAATAATAAAATAGTTCAAGGGTCCAACACAGTTATTTTAGAATTCATAAATATGCATAGTTTGTAGTCTGTAGTGAGCAGAAACTCAGAAGAGGTATGGAAGAAATGGAAAATAAATCACTACAAAGATAAAATTATGGTATACTGAACTAGCTATGACACTGAGGTAAGCAATGCTAAAATAAGAAATAATTCTGGATATAGTGTACATTACCTGTTTTGTCCTGTCCCATCCACTATTATATTGTGGGGATCTTTTGGACAAAATATTTGTGTTTTACATTTCAATGTTGTGACATGTAGGGGTCTTTGAGCAAAATAAAGATGCTGGGATTCTGTTATATTGCTGGAAATGAGCATAAGCAATAGTCTACAGAAGGATTGAGAGAGAATTAACAGAGTAATTAAGAGATAGTTTTAGTTTTAGTAACAGATTGTAGAAGAATGTCTGGTAGATAGAGTAGGAGATTGGGAAGTGTAGAAATTTTTCTGGGTCGCAACCATGATATTGAAAGTTTAGTAAAAGCAATTCAAAAGAGCAGAGGTGATGAAACAATTCCAGAGTGGATTGGAGTGCAGTGGCATATCTCTGAAGAAACTCAGAGTATGAGAATACAGGAGGTACGACTAGACAGAAATAGGATATGTCATAGATCAGGGATAGAAGAAGCTGGAATAATAAAAAAAAAATAGACACTCAATAAGATCCTTCCATTTCACCTATTTTCAACCATTCACAGGTTGTAGAATACATGGTATCAGAGGACGTCATGGTTGAAAACTAGAAGACTGATTCAATTGAAAAATATAACTGGAGTGTGAGTTCCTTGCACAGACAGTGTGTGGCAAGTGCAGGGGTTTTGAGTGAGTAGGCCAGACCCCTGTTTCTGAGCTCTTCCCACCTCTCCTGGCCTGGGTTGCCAGTGCACACAGTGTGTAGGCACATGCAGCAGTCTGGAGTGAGTAGGTCAGATCCCTGTTCCCTGGGCTCTTCCAATCTCCCTGGTCTGGGTTGCCTGCTCAGACACTGTGCTGCCAGGCACAGTTGTTTGGATTGAAGAGGCCAGACCCCTTTTCAAAGTCTCCTTCCACCTGTCTTGTGAGTTATTTGTTCAGACTGTGTGGGCAGGTGCTGCAGTCTGGAGTGAGTAAGCTAGAACCCTGTCTCTGGGTTCCTCCCACCTCCCTGGTCTGGGTTCTCTGGACTGGTCTTTGTGTTGGAAGGAACTGCAGAAAGTAGGACACAGCCACTTTCCCTGGCTCCTCCCAATCCCCTAGTTCTGTTAGGTCCCATTGTGCCTTGCTTGTGGAGGCCTGGTCCCTGTGGGAGCTATGGAATCGGGCCTTTTGCTCTGGTATCCTGACTGGCTATTGGGCACAAACATCCATGTTCACCTGAGTCAGAGGGTGCATGGGCCAAAGGACAAAAACTTGCTTCTTCCTCAATAAAATAGAGTCTTCCTAAAATGGGTACACAACAAAGCAGAAAACACATTGAAAGAAAACTGAGAAATCTCCATAAGGATGCATAGTCCCACAATGGAAGTTTGCAATGAAATCATACAGAAACCAGGAAAAGTTCATTCCCAAAATGAAAACACAATAAATGAGACCATGATAAAAAAAAAAAAAAAATGCTGAACTAGAAGCAAACAATCAAAGAACCAACAATTGTATCAATGAAATCGAACAGAATCATCTCCTAGAGTGTTCAGCTTTCGATAGTAGGCTTAACTTGATTGAATAAAATGTTAGAACTCTCCAAAGAGATATGAATAAATTGAAAGTAAGGCAAGAGATAGAAAAGCTCAACAACTAGTTTATTAAGCTTAATGAAGTCTTGATCAAATGCAAGAATGAACTATAGGAGACAACAAGAAATTCAGAACTCAAATTGAAATCATACCTCAAAAAAAGAGATAGATATGATGAAAAATAACACAATAGAAAAAAATCAAATGTATATATATGTATATATATATATATATATATATATATATATATATATATACTCTCTAGAACCTCTCACTAACAGAATTACTCATGTGGAAGACAGAACTTCTGACCTGTAAGATGAAACAGAAGAAATTGATTGGGAGGCCAAAAACTTTTCTAAATTCAAAAAAATGAAGTGAACAGACCACAATAGAACTGTGGGGCATCCTAAAAGGTCCAAACATCCATATCATGGCTATACTAGAAGGAAAGGAAATTCAGGCCAGAGGCATACAGAACACATTCAACAAAATTATTGAAGAAAATATTACAAATCTCTCAAAAGACAGGACCATCCAGATACAACGAGCCCACAGCACACCAAACAGATAGGACTAAAGAAGAAACTTTATAAGACACATCATGGTTAAAACTCTTAAGAAGGAAAAGAAAGAGCGTTAAAAGCAGCAAGAAAGAAACAATTCACAACATACAAAGGTAATGCCATCAGAATTGCAACAAATTTCTCAGTTGGAACCCTGAAAGCAAGAAGGGCTTTGAATGGAACACTTCAAAATCTGAAAAACTATGGCTTCCAACCCAAGCTACTCTACCTAGGAATAGTATCCCTCATAAGAGATGATTAACTTTTTGAGTTCTTTGTATATCCTAGATATTAAAGGACACAGTGAAAAAAGCAAATAGGCAACCTACAGAATGGGAAAAAAATCTTCACCAGCTATATATCTGATAGAGGATTAATATCTAGGATATACAAAGAACTCAAAAAGTTAAATATTAAGGAATCAAACAAGCCAATCAAAAAATGGGCTATGGAGCTAAATAGAGCATTTTCAAAGGAAGAAATATGAAAGGCATATAAGCATCTAAAAAAATGTTCTACGTCACTAGTCATCAGGGAAATGCAGATTAAAACTACATTGAGATTCCATCTCATTCCTGTCAGATTGGCCACCATCATGAAAACAAATGATTATAAATGTTGGTGGGGATGTGGAAAAAGAGGAACCCTTCTACGCTGCTGGTGGGAATGCAATCTGTTTCAGCCATTGTGGAAAACAGTGTGGAGGTTCCTAAAACAGCTAAAGATTGATCTACCATATGACCCAGCTATAGCACTCCTAGGCATATATCCAAAGGAATCATCTCATTTCCATAGAAGTACATACTCAACCATGTTTATTGCTGCTCAATTTATAATAGCTGGGAAATGGAACCAGCCTAGATGTCCCTCAAATGATGAGTGGATAATGAAGATGTGGCACACTTATACAATGGAGTTCTACACAGCGGTAAAGAAAAATGAAGTTATGAAATTTGCAGAAAGATGGATGGACCTGGAAAGGATTATACTAAGTGAGGTAACCCAGGCCCAGAAAGCCAAGTGCCACATGTTCTCTCTCATATGTGGATCCTAGCTACAGATGATTGGGCTTCTGCATGAGAATGGAAATACTTAGTAGCAGAGGCCAGTAAGTTAAAAAGGAGACATAAAGGGAAGAGAAAGGGAGGAGGGTACTTAATAGGTTGATATTGTATATATGTAAGTTCAATGATTGTGATGGGGAGGTAATATGATAGAGAATGGAATTTCAAAGCAGAAAGTGTGGCTGGGGGGAGGGAAGGAAATACCATGGGATATTTTTTTATAATCATGGAAAATGCTAATAAAAATTTTAAAAGAAAAGAAAAAAAAGAGATGGTTAAAGAAAATCTTTCCATAGCAAAAGTCAACTCTATGATTGTATAAATACAAATTCAAATGTACAGAGAATGCTTGAGGGAATATTCCACACAGAATAGTCAAACAATCAGTCTCAAAAGCCATCAAGTAGAAGATCAAAATAACCAAACTAGATGAGGCTCAACACAGTACATAACCCAAGAAAGCAGCAAACCCCATAAAACACCTCATCATGGCAGGGATTAATTAAAATATCATAGTAGCAACCTTAAATATTAATGGTCTTAAGTCACACATGTAAAGACAGATTGTCAGGATGCATCAAAAAGCTGGACCTTTTATCCACTGTCTTCAAGTAATCTACCTCACCAGTAAAGATAGTCACCTACTCAGGGTGAAAGGTTGAGAAAATGACATTCCAAGCAAATGGAAAAAAGTGGGTGTTCCTAAATTAATTCCTTAATAAATATACTTCAAACAAAAATTAATCAAAAAGACAAAAATGGCCATTTCTTACTCATTAAGGGAATGATTCAACATTAGCACATCACAATCATAAATATATATGTGCCAAACACAGAGGCACCATAGTTTATTAAACAAAATCTACTCAACAACAAAACAGAAATAAACACCAACACTTTATATTCAGAGACTTCAATACTCCACCATCATCAACAGACAAATCATCTGATTAGAAAATCAACAGGGAGATTATAGAGCTCAACCACATCATAAACCAGTTAGAGGAACAGATATATATAGAATACTCTACCCCAAATTTACAGAATACATATTCTTCTTGTCAACACATGAAACCTTCTCCAAAGTTGATAATATGTTAGGCCATGAAGTGTGCCCTTATAAAGTCAGTAAAATTGAAGTAACTTCTTGCATCACATCAGATCACAGTGCCTTAAAGTCAGAAATCAACAACAAGTGACACATTAAAAACTCCACCAGCTCCGGGAGACAACCCACTTTAATTTTTAAAGATTTTTATTTTTTTATTACGTTCAGAGGGAGAGTAAGAATGGGCACACCAGGGCTTTAGCCACTGCAAATGAATTCCAGATGCATGTGCCACCATGTGCATCTGGGTTATGTGGAACCTGGAGACTCGAACCTGGGTCCTTAGGCTTCACAGGCATTAACTGCTAAGCCATCTCTCCAGCCCATAACCCACTTTTAAACAAAGAATGGGTCATGGAAGAAATCAAAAAAGAAATTGTAAAATTCCTAAAAATGTATGATAATATAAACACAATCTACCAAAACTTATGGGACACAATGCTGTTAGTCATAAGGCAAAAATTCTTAGCCCTACATGCATTAATTATAAAGACAGAGAGATGCAAAATCAATAACCTCACTGCCCACCTAAAATCACTGGAGAAAACAAGAAAATTCCAACCCCAAGAGCTCCAGATGGAAAGCAATAATCAAGATTAGAGCAGAAATTAATGAACTGGAAACTGAGAAAACAACTTTAAAATTGATGAAACAAAGAACCAGTTCTTTGAAAAAATAAACACTATTGACAAACCCCGGCTATTTGATCAAGGACAAAAAGAGAAGTTTCAAATTAATCAAATCATAAATGAAAAAGGAGAGACCACAACACACATCAATAAATTTGAAGAATCATCAGGCCATACTTCTAAATCCTCTACTCCACAAAATTAAATAATCTGGAAGAATGGATAAATTCCTAGATACATACCATCTATCAAAATCAAACTCAGAGCAGATTAATATCCTAAACAAACATATCCTATCAATAGAGACTGAAAAGGTAATCAAAAACTTCCCCAAATGCAAAAGTCCAGGACTGGATGGTTTCTTAGCTGAATTCTATCCAACTTTCATTGAAGAACTGAAACATTTTTCTTAAACTGTTCTGCATAAACAAACACCAGGAAATCCTCTCCACCTCCTTTTAGGAAGCTAGCATCACCTTAATACCAAAACTAGACAGAGATGCAACAAGGAAAGAAAATTATAGGCCTATATACCTAATGAACTTATATGAAAAATCCTGAACACAATCCTTGCAAACTGGAGGTCATTCTGTGATCAGTGTGTGGGCAGGCGCAGTGGTCTGGAGTGGGTAGGCCGGACGAATTCCTGGGCTCCTCCCACACCAGGGTCTGAGTTGCTTGAATGGTCAGTGTGTGGGCAGTCATGCCAGTCTGGAGTGAGTAGGTTGTACCAATTTCTGGGCTCTTCCTACTCCCTGTTCAGATTTCCTTGCACGGACAATATAGCAAGCCTGGTGTTCTTGAGCAAGTAGGCTCAACCCATTTATGGGCTCCTGCCTCCTCCAGTGTAAGGTCAATGTGTGCACAGGCATGGACTGGAGTGAGTAGGCCATACCCCTCTATCTGGGTGCCTTCCACCTCCCCAGTCTGGGTTGCTTGCAATGGTCTGCATCCTGGATAGCATGTTATGAAGTAGGCCAGATCCCTGTTTGTTTGCTCCTCCTAGTCCCTCGTCCACGTAGGTGCAACTGTCCCTTGCTTTGGGAGGCCTGGTACCTGTGGGAGCTGTGGGATAAGACCTTTTGCCCTATTCCTGTTTCCTTGCTCTTCCCAGTCCCCTAGTCCTGATATGTCCCATTGTGCCTTGCTCATGGAGGCTTGACCCTGTATGAGCTGTGGAATCAGGTCTTTTGTTCTGGTATCCTGAATGGTCACTAGGTATCAACATCCCCATTCACCTCAGTTAGAGGGTGAATAGACCAAAGGATAAAATCTTGCTTACTCTTCAATAAAATCAAGAGTCTTCCTAAAATGGGTAGACAACAATGCAAATAAACTAACAAAATTCAGAAAACTGAGAGAACTCCACTAAGGATGTCTAGTCCTACTATGGAAATCTCCATTCTATTCAGAGAAATCAACTGAAATCCATTCTTAAAATGAAAACACAACAACCAGTGAGACCCTTATTAAAAAAAAAAACAAAAAAAAACTACTAAACTTGGACCAAACTATTAAAGAACTAACAATTATATCAATGAAAGTGAACAGAATCATCTCCTAGACCATTTAGCCTTTAGCAGTACACTTAAGTTGATTGAAGAAAATGTTATAGCCCTCCAAAGAAATATGAATAAGTTAAAGGTAAGTCTTGAAATGGAAGACTTCAACAACCAGTTGATGAAGCTTGGTGAAGAATTGATCAAATGCAAGAATGAACTACAGGAAGCATCAAGAAAATCAGAACTCAAATTGAAGTACCTCAAAAAAGAGGTGGGCATGATACAAAATAACACAACAGAAAAAAAAAAATTAAATAGAAATTATAAAAGCCTGTCTAGAACCCCTCACCAACAAAGTTACTCATATGGAAGACAGAACCTCTAACCTGGAAGATGAGACAGAATAAATTAATGAGGAGGCCAAACATTTTGCTAAGCTTAAAAATAAAGTGAACAGAATATGAGGGAATTGTAGGACCCCCTAAAAGGACTAAACATTGGGATCATGGGTTTACCAGAAGGAGAGGAAATCCAGACCAGAGGCATTCTCAACAAAATTGTTGAAGAAAATTTTCTGAGTCTTGCAAAAGAGAGACCCATCCAGATACAAGAAGCCCATAGAACACAAAACAGTCAGGACCAAAGAAGAAACTCTCCAAGACGCATTATAATTAAAATTCTTAATAATGAAAATAGAGAGAGTGTTAAAAGCAGCAAGAGAGAAACAACTTATAACATACAAAGACAATTCCATCAGAATCCCATCAGATTTACCAATGGAAACCCTGAATCCAGTAGGGCCTGGAATGGAACACTTCAAAGTCTAAAAAACTATGGCTTCCAACCAAAGCTACCCTACCAGCAAAAGTATCCCCCATAAGGGATGGTGAAAGAAAAACTTTCCATGAAAAAATGGCAACTGTAAGAATATATGAACATAAAGCCAAACCTACATAGAATACTTGAGGGACTACTCCACACAGAACAGTCAAACAACCAATCTCAAGAGCAAACAAGAAACTCCATGCAATTCCCTGTACCAGGATGTAGTCTACATCCACAATGAGCTGTTGATTAGAGAGATCGACTAGATCTTCCAAAACAAACAAGGCAGACTTCATTAGAGCACTTGATTACCCCCCAGAGGTTATTCGTAAGACCCTACTACTGACAACAACAATTTATGTCAGCACAGCCCATGGAAAGACCTGGTTGGAATCTGAGGACAGCCAATCATCAGACAATTATCCCACCTAGTGATGGAACATGCTAAATGAGCTACCCCAGGAAAGTGTCCATCATCTGTACAAGGAACTCAAAGTCTAAGTGACTCAGAAGCAAAGAAACTAACATGATGCTCATGCAAGTGCAATAGTGGCACATAACCATGCTGGGTAACTAACCGCTCTTGGATTGGCTACCAAATCTGCTCAGTGGAAAGGAAACCATATCTGATACTTGGAAACAAGTCAGAATCTTATCCAGATAATGATTCTGTTGTCCACTGTCAAGATCCCACAACCTTAGACTATAAGAGGGTCTACACCCTTTTGATTCTCTCTAATGTAATAATGGCCATCATGTTTAACTGGGGTTGACTTCATTCTCCAATGGAGAATGTAGTTTCCTTTTTCAGATGGGAGCTGAACCTGAGGAGATAAATGACTCAGTGCACTCCACACCTGCCCCAGATGAAACCACAAGAACTGAGAAAATGAGCAAGAGAGCTACTTTCTTAGTGAATCTGATATCAACACAAGACTGACAGAGATACATACTGAAGACACTCATCACATAGCAAACCAGAGATACAGAGGCTAAGTTCCCATCACTGAAGTAGATTTAAATGCTACCATCATGGCACAGGGAATTTGGGGGAAGAGGGGGTGGGAAGATTCTTAGAGCTACAAGGTGAGACATTTTGCACAAGACCCACAATCCTCAATGAGGATGACCTCTTCAGAAAAGGACCAGGGAGAAAGGATGGTACCAACATGTGTTGTTTACATACTAAATATTTCCATATCTAGTCATAAATAAATAAATAAATAAATATATATATACACACACACACACATATATATACACATACATACATACATATACATATATATATATACACACAGTCATATATATACATATATATGTATATATATTATATTAATATATTATATATATATTAATAAACATCTAGACTTTTATTTAATCAAGATAAGAATTAAATTCGTAATGTTCAAAAACAATACGAGTTGTGAGCTGGCTTTACACTGTTATGTGTCTTCAAAAACAGCGTATGAGTCTTTGAATCATTTGCATTATACTTTTAGGAGACTATATTATGCCTTTAGTTAAAAGTGTGTTCATTAAGTAAAAGTCTTCACACACACAGAAAAATAAATTTGTTTTCATATTATGTCTTGTATAACTAATAAAGATTTAAGTTTGACCTTCAGCCAGTAGATGGAGAAGTTGGTCTTAGAGTAGATTCACATTGCTATTTGAAGTCTTTAAGTTACAGAAGCACACAGTAAACTTGATGCTGATTCAGGTTGTTTTCGGGATGCTTTGTAAAAAGTCAACTTTTAAAGTTACTGTCTGGCTTCACCCAAGGGATCATTATTGTTTCTTAGAGGTATAATGTGTGTGATTCTTATGAACTTTGTTACAGGCACATATTCCTTTTTACTGTTCATTGTGGTTTTGAATTATCTCAGAATCTTCATTTTGTCTATAATTTTTTCTGAAAGTGTGTATAGCATATAACATCTTTTTTTAGGAACTGAATAATGGAACCAAGTGATGGAATTGACATCTTGCAGGTCAAGCTGAAAATAAAATTTTCTATCGACAGAAGTGGCTTTCTGAAAAAAATGCAATGCACATGATATACTTCACAATTCTTCAAGGACCTATGTAATCTCATGCCCAATAGTATGGAGCTTTCAAATAAAAAAAAGTCCATCAAGTAAATTCCCTTGAACAAATTCTGTGACTAACCCATGATCTTTTGCTAAGCGCATCACCTGCTATACTTTATCTTTGGGGATACTAGAAATCCTGAGAAATCTTGCAATGCTCTGTTTTTCCTTTATGCTGGCATTTGGATTGTAAAAATGTTCATGCTGTGAAACCCAGATCAGCCAAATGAAGCACATATATGAAGATATGAGAAAACTTCATGGGTTTGTGGCTAAGATTTATATTATAGAGCATGTTAAATGTGTTTGGTAACAGGAAATTAAAAATGAAGGTCATGGTCAAAACTGAAATATATTAGAGAAATTCTAGTAAAAGTTATACTGCATATGACTAGTTATAATAAGGAAATATAGGTACTCTATTAAGGATGTTTAAATTGTTATTACCTATAACTTTGTTTATAACAGTCTCATTGCCTAAAACTACATGCTTAACTTTGTTTTTTAATGTGTTAACTATAAACTCTCTATATGCACAACTGACATATTTAACAATGAATTGGTGTAGCTAATAGGGGCTTATTTACTAAAATAGGGTTCCTGTTTAATTATTTGCAACTTGATGAGAACTGAAATTGTTTTAATATGTTAATTTAATAAGTTATTATAGGGACTATAACTTTGGGCACTGAATAAAAAGAGACATAACTGGTCCTTGACCATAGTCATCACACATCCTCTCAATTGAGACAGACAATAGATAAAACAAATGGAAATATCATTGTGAATTTCAATAAGACATAGTCAAATGAAAATTATCTAAAAAGTACATTTACCAAGTTTCCACTTAAGCAACACTTACATAGAAAACTAATAGACATATCATTCTCATGGACAGATTGACAGACATGCAACACCTCTAAATAAATAAAACTGCATGCATGGATAAACAAAAATAGTATAGTAGTCTGACTATAAATCACGTGGAAGCTTTTCTTATTGTCTTTTAAATCATGTTAAATCTTTCTTTCAATGTCTGTTGCAGTCAGGTTCTCATTGCTAGTAGAAATCACCCAACCAAGAGCAGCTTGTGGGAACAAGAGAGGTTTATTTTGGTTTATAGGCACAAGGGAGAAGCTCCATGATGGCAGGGGAAATAATGACATGAGCAGTGGTGGACAACACTCCCTGGCCCACATAAGGTGGATAACAGTAACAGGAGAGTTTGCCAAACACTATCATGGGAAAACTGGCTATAATACCCATAAGCCCACTCCCAATAATACACTGCCTTCAGGAGGTGTTATTTCCCAAATCTCCATTAGCTGGGAACCTGGCATTTGGAGCACCTAAGTTTATGGGGGACACCTGAATCAAACCATCATACTCTGCCCCTGTCCCCCATAAACTGATATCTATACATCATGTAAAATACAATGCACTCAGTCCAACTTTAAAAGTTCCCATATTTTCTATCAATTCCAGTGACATTCATACATCCCCATAGCCAAAGATCTTTTAACTGAGTGATACTACCAAAAAATCCCCCAAGACCCATAATGACACAGAATAAGCATTCACACTGCAAAGGATGGCACCTTGTGGGGAAAAGGAGGTTTATTTTTGGCTTATAGGCTCAAGGGGAAGCTCCACGATGACAGGGGAAAATGATGGCATGGGCAGAGGGTGGACATCACCCCCTGGCCCACATAAGGTGGACAAAAGGAAAAGCAGAATGTTTTTGTTTAATTCATGTGTCCCCCATAAACTTAGGTGTGCTGAATGCTAGTTTCCCAGTTGAAGGAGATTTTGGAATTAATGCCTCCTGGATGGAGTTTATTGTTGGGGGCAGGCTTATGGATATTTTAGCCAATTTCCCCATGCCAGTGTTTGGCACACTCTTCTGTTCCTGTTGTCCACCTGATGTTGGCCAGTGATGATGTCCACCCCCTGCTCATGCTATCATTTTTCCCTGACATCATGGAGCTCCCCTTTGACCCTGTAAGCCAAAATAAACCTTTTTTGTTTCCCCAAAGCTGCTCTTGGTTGGGTGATTTCTATCAGCAATGCAAAACTGACTGCAACAGTAAAGTGCTTCTGAGGAGTGGGATTGCTGATAGACACCTGACTGTGTGGCTTTGGTCTTTTGGATCTGATTTTCAAGAGAAATGTGGAAGGATTTGAGACTTTGGCCTAAGAGATGCCTTGTAGAGCTGTAAGCACAGCTTGATGAACTATTCTTGTCAGAGCTGAAAGACCTGAATGCAGTAAGAACTGTGGACTGTGAGGTTTGGCTTATGAGGATGAGGAAGCTCTTTGCTTGGACTGGGCTAGCAGTTTGTGTGTGAGAAGCTTGCTGTTATGCCTGTTTCCTGAGAAATTGTGCATGCTTTCAATGCATAGGAACAAACTGGTGTGAGCAGAGGGATATGGCACAGAAAGAAAAATCTTTTGGTGAGCTGCTGCCTGTTCAGCTGCAATTGAGAGATTAACCTTTGAGATTGGGCCAGCTGACCTGCATTGAGGCAATGGGAAGAATGTATACTCTTTTGAAGGGGCGTGAGTGCTCAAGGAGTGTCCTGTTTTCCAAAGTCTGCTTTATCCCTCACCCCCGCCCCTCTCTGGATTAACAAATTGGCACCCTACCTGGTATTATGGAGTATATAAAAGGTAGGAAAGAGAAGGTCATTGGGTTTGCAACACGGTCTTTTGTTTTGGAAATGGCCATGGGCAGTGTGAAGCATGTTTGCTGGATGCCTGCATGGAGAACCCATGGGGCCATGAGTATGAACCATGGGTTGCAGTGGAAACCCAATGGAGATTCCAGGACCATGAGATGGCTGCTAAGGAGAGGTACTTTTCTCAGATGAGGTTTTCAGGACTGGGAGTAGCCTAGCTGGAGAGGCAGAATTAAATCTCCAGAGAATTGTTGCTGGTTATAATTATTCTCCCTGGAGATTGTCACTGGCTAAAGTTGTTGGACTTGGAGTTACAGAGTTTGGTGGTCGCCTTGTTTAAATCATGTATTGCTTGAGTATTTCTTTAGTAGCCCAATGTTGTCTTTTGCAGTGTGAATGTTTATTGTGTTATTATGGCTTTTTTGAGGTTACTTTTTGCTATTATGTCTCAGTTAAAAGAACTTGGACTATGGGGATGTATGTACATCATTGGAATTGATGAAAACCATGGAGAATTTTAAAGTTGGATGAATGCATAGGATTTTACATAATGTATGCTTATCAGTTTTGGGGGCAGGGATGGAATATAGTGGTTTGATTCATGTGTCTCCCATAAACTTAAGTATTCTGAATGCTAGATTCCCAGCTGATGGAGATTTGAGAAATGATGCCTCCTAGAGGGAGTGTATTGTTGGGGGTGGGCTTATGGGTGTTCTAGCCAGTGTCCCCTGGCCAGTGTTTGGCACACTGTTCTGTTGCTGTTGTCTACCTGATGCTGGCCAGGGGGTGATGTCCACCTTCTGCTCATGTCATCATTTTCCCCTGCCATCATGGAGCTTCCCCTTGAGCCTGTAAGCCAAAATGAACCCTTGCTTGCCAAAGCTGCTCTTGGTTGGTGATTTCTACCAGCAATGCAAACCTGACTGCAATAATGTCTAAGAAACTGAGAGACTTGTAACATTTCTAATGGGTCAAAGTAAATATATATATATATATACATATATATATATATGTATGTATATTGTCACAAGAATGTGGAAGCCATGACTGGGTTGGAATAGATATAAATGTCTTCTTGAAAGGTAGCAGAGGATATTCCTCAAATATGGTATTATCATTTAGGAATATTCTAATTGAAAACAGCAGCTGTAATGAAATTATTCTGAACTCTATTTTTCTTCTGGAAAATAGAAGATTTAAAACACTTATGTGAAAGATGACCTCTTGTTTTAAGACCAAATCTTATTCTTAATACAAGAGTCATCTCAACTGGAATTCCATATATACATATCTGTTAAAAATATTCCTGTCTTTCCTTTAGCTCCCTCACATAATTCACTTAGTACCCCACAATTGTTGAGCCTAATGTGAAAGCAATAGAACATGTAGTCACTTCTTTTGTCTTTATTTACTTTTGTGGGATCCTGTGTCATACAACTTTAAAATTTTTATGATTCCCTCCAGTTAACCTGTGTTATATCACTTAAGTTTTCAAACTCAGTCTGGACCCTAATAGGAGAAATTTGACCACATCTATGGTCTCATCTTTAGGCATTGAAATGCGTTTTTATTATTAAGATTCAAGAGGTATAATGATTTTTAGTAGAAGGGCAGTAATGATAAATTATTTTATTTACTTTGTGAACCTAGATGAATTGTGGTAAAAAATTAACCTTTTGAAACTGAGCCATGAGAAAATTAAGTATTGATTCATAATCATACCACATCCATTAAAAAGTAAGTGTTCCTGTACTTGCTAAGTCCATTAGAGGAATTCTTTAGAGAATATTAAATTTCATTTAACACATATCAGAAATTTTATAATTGGTTATAACAGTGAATACAAAATTCTCTTTACATAATTTTCAAAGTATGCACCTAAGAATATATCACTTATAAAATAATCTGGGATTGTCCTCCAGAGGGATAAGCAATGACAAATGAAACTTTGATTTTAAAATACTGTAGAAAATAAAATGAACTGCCTCCAAGGTAGTAAACATAGATACAAAATATACAGTAGTATTGTAAGATAAGATAACACAAAATTCTACTCTTGACATTGTGTACTAATGTCATTTGATGAAATCATTTCACTTCTTAAGGTTAAACAAAATCATGTGCAGTGATTATTATATTTATTTCTCTTCCATTAACTCTTGCAGCAAGATGGAATACTGCTAGTAATCTACTCACTTCAGAATATTTAAATGAAGTTAATATTACAAAATAGAAAGCTTTAATTTGTGATTCTTGTGGAAGAGGAACACCTGAAAAATGGAAGAAAGCTCTTCATTTACTAGCATACATACCCCAAGAGTTAACAGAGGAAGAATAATAAACTGGAAACAGAACAGAACCACAAATACCTATTGAGAAAACTGAACTAAAAGTGCAAAGGTTTGGGTCAGCAGATTTGCAAGGGTTACGGCCATATTACAGGGCACTCAAGAAATTAATTTAAAAAATGTGTATCTCTAAATGGTACAAGCATACACAAATCCTTCAAGAAGGGTCATATTATAATTTATCTTACTATGAGGCTAATTCCTGGACATGACACTTACAAATAAATTTAAAAAAGGCCTCAGAAAGATAGACAATTAAATAATACTGGCTTTGGGGTTATGAATCAATTTGAAGAAAATATGTTATCTAAACAAGGATTAGCTGCATAAAATAAACTCACTCACAGTGGAAAACAATAGGAGTACAAATACTTGACAAGCTGTTGAAATAAATATCAGTAAGCAACAGCAAATACCAATGTACTAAACTTTGTGGATTTTTGTAGATTTGGTTCAAAATATCAATTACTTTATGCATTTTGGATACATATTCTAAAAATTTCAATAGTATGTTATACAACAGTAGAAATAGAAGAAAAATCCTACTGAGCTTCATGACAAAATGTTACAGAAAAATTCGAAATCAACCAAAGCAAAAAGCAAGAAAAATAAAGATGGAAAAATGTATACTGGTGAGTTTAATGAAATAAAACCAAGATACAGAACAACTAAAAGAGTAAAGCTTTTAAAATAAAATAAAATATATAAATATAAAAAAGTAAAAATATTTTTGCTAGGTATGGCCTCCCTCTAGCCCAGACTGATCTGAAATTCATTATGGAGACTCAGTCTGGTCTCAAATTCCTACCTCTACCTCCTGAGTGCTGAGATAAAGGTGTGCAACACCACATCCATCAAGAATTTTATTTCAAAATAGCCTGAAAGATAAGTTTCTTAAATAATGATAATACTATCACTCAGTTTATAACAGATATACTTAATTTAACATTGTCCTGACAATATGAAAGCCAAACAGATGATAAGGCATGGAAATCCACTTAACCAGTGGCTCATGTTGGGGAAGGAAGTTCAGTTCCCAGACATGCAGAAAGGGATCCACCAGATGCCCATACAGGACATGTTGGAACAGGTGCACAAGCAGACATCTTGCTGCAGTCATTGATCCCAGACCATCTCTACAAATGTGTGGCTCAGGTGAGCCCCACAACCACTGTAAGATCAAATCCCTCCAGTGGGATCCCTATTATCCCCTCACCTTGCCTGCTATTAATTGTCACAGCCAAGCACATCACCAGAACCAGGAAGCAAGTACCAGAGAGAAAAGAGGGCCTTGTCTGAACACTGAATTAGCTAGGCACTCCAGAAATCCACCCATAATTCCCAAGAGAGTGAATACACAATAGAGACCAGGCTCAGGCTCAAGATCACCCAGCAATAAACTGTGAATATACCACCTTCCCACTACTTACTTGGCCAAACCCGAGAAGGCAATCAATTCATACTCCACAAGAGATACTAATTTCTACAGTCCCAGGAAAACAAGGCAATTACCTCAAGATGGGAAAATACCAATGCCAAACAAAAAGCACAAGACACCAAGCCAAAATATCCCAACAAAGAACTTCTAGCCCCATAATGGAAAACTCTATTGCAAATCTACAAAACTCTAGCCCTAAAACCCCAAAATATAGCTATGATAAGTATATCCAACAAATTTAATAAGTCCATGAAAAAACAAATTAGTTGAGAACCAACATAAACAGCTTACAAAGAAATTTCAAGTGGCTGGACAAAGAAAATCAACAACAACAACAACAAAAAATTCAAGACTGAACTCAAAGCTGGCCGTGGTAGTGCATACCTTTAGTCCCAGAACTCAGGAGGTGGAGGTAGGAGAATCAATATGAGTTCAAGGCCAGCCTGAGTCTACACAGTGAATTCCAAGTCAGCCTGAGCTAGAGTGAGACCCTACATTGAAAAACCCAAAAACAAAGTAAACAAAAAATAAAATAAAAATAAGTAAATGAATGAATTAACTCAAAGAATGGCTGAAGGAAATGGTGACCCCTTTGTGATTCCCCAGTATCCATGTAAATCCAGATAAAGATGTAGCAAATGTATCTGGAATTCATTGCAGTGGCTGGAAGCCCTGGTGCACACATTCTTTCTGTCTCTCCCTTTTCTGTCTTCTTATAAATAAAGAAAATATTTTTTAATCAGCACATAAAAAGACATTAGACTTCATATACATCAATGACAACCATATGGAAAAGGAAATCGAGGAAGCTGTATCATTTACAACACACACACACACACACACACACACACACACACACACACACACAATCAAATGTCTTGGTATCTTCCTAACCAAGAAAGTAAAATACCTATATAATAAACATAAAAACTTTGAAGAAGACATGAGAAGATGCAATGCTCATGTATTGGAAGAATTAATATTTTTAAATGGACATCTTACTCAAAGCAATATACATATTCAATGCAATTCCAATCAAAATCCCAGTAACTTTCTTCACAATGAGAAAAAATAGTCTCTAAATTCATATAGAAGTACAAAAGGCAGCAGAAAGTGATAAATATACTGAGAAAATGGAACACTTCTGATGGTATCACTGTACCAAATTTTGAGTTATAGTTAAATCAATAGAATATAATTGAAGACCTAGGTATGAGTTTGAGTAGCTATAGCTTACCTGACCTTCAAGAAGAGGCCAAAAACCCTCACTGGAGCAAAGACAGCATCTGCCCCAAATGGTGTTGGAGAAACTGGATAGCCACATGTAGAAGATTGATTTTGGCCCTTCTCCTTTCACCTTGTACTGAAATCAATTCCAAATACTTCAAGGACTGCAAAATAAGACCCGAAACTCTAAATTGACTAGAAAAGAAGGTAGGGAGAACATTCCAAGATACAGTTCTAGGGAAAGTCTTTCTAAACAATACTCCAGTGGCCCAGATAATAGGGTATACACTTAACAAGTAGGATCCCATGAAAATAAAAAGCTATTGTACAAATAAGCAAACAATTAGCAGGGTCAATACACAACCTACTGAATGTGAGAAAAATCTTCACTGGCTATGCCTCTGAAAAAGCTTTAATATGTAGACTCTGTAAAAATTTAAAAAATAACAAGCCAAGTACCTCTCTCAAAAAATAGGGCAGTGATTGAATGCAGAATTCTAAAAGAAAAATACCAATTGGCCATTAAACCATTAAATGAATATCAAACATCTCTACTCATCAGGGAAATACAAATTAAAATTACTTTGGGATTCCATATCAGTCCAGTCAGAATGGAAACCATCAAATAATCAAATGACAGGCTATGTATGGGAAAAGAGGAATCCTCCCATTTCCCCCTGTGCTGGGAGTGCAAACTTGTACAGCTACTATGAAAATCAGGATGGAAACTCCTCAAAAGGCTGAAAATAGAATTACCATTAGATGCTGCTATAAATCTTCTGATCATATACCCTAAATACTACTATATACCACAGAAACATGTGCTCAACTATTGCTATCACTGCTTTATTCAGAATAGCCATGAACTGGAATCAGCCACGATGCCCATCAACAAATGAAGATGTGATACATAAACACAATGGAATTTTACTCAGAGGTAAGGAAAATTAAAAAGGCAGGAAAATGGAAGAACTTCAAAAAAATCATGCTGAATGAGGTCACATAGGGTCAGAAAGACAAACACCACATAAACTCTCATCTGCATGCCCTAACTGGGATCAATAGAAGATGAGTGCAAATGGTAGCAAGCGCAGGGAATAGGAGCATAAATCTATAATGAGACCAGTAGAGATAAGAAGTGCCGAGCTAGGAGAAGAGGATTTACCGGATAGTTTAGGGGAGGAACAAAGTATCAGGGGTGGGAGGGTCTTGTAGGAGTAGGGGTCAGAGAGGATGGGGAGGGAATTACACAAAAGTAAAGACATTCTAGAAGATACAACCACCAAAGAAAATGGCAGGGGGAACATCCAAACAGGAAGTAGAAAAGGCTTAACCTTAAAACCATAGATTCCACCCAGATAGTGAATTCCAGGCCTAGAACTGGGTTAACCCCCACAGTCAGCTATAGGCCAGGTAGAAATACAAGATCAACAAAACAATGTAGGCTACTGTCAAAACATTAACTGACAGAGCTGAAAGGCCTTACTGCTGAAGACACCACAGGCTGCTGTCACAGGACATCAAGGACATCAGAGCACCATGCTGGAATTGAAAGAGAAACAACCTCACCTCCAGCTCTCATAGAGCTGGAGAGTCCTATGGCAGCTACTGGAGGACAATGCTCATCAACAGCATGAATACTCTGGGGACCCAGTAGAGTACAAATTCAACCAGCCAGACAAGAAGTACACATTTGTGCAATAGTTGCATGCAACCTCTGTGGAAAACCAACTGTTTTCTGATTAGACATGAAGCTTACTCAGGTGGACAGAATTAATATTTGGTATTGGCAACTATGTCAGAATCCTTGGTCTAGGAACTTATACATCAGAAAAGTCCCAACTCCTCTATAGAGTGGGCTTGCACACACACACACACACACACACACACACACACACACACACACACCTCTCAAATAACCTTGCATATTCCCTTTAACCTAAGCTGCTCTCACTCTGGGTTGGAGAATCCTTTTGATCTTAAGGATGACAGAGAAAATGAAGAATAACAAATAGCCATTAGTAAGATAAGAAGATAGCCAGCTGCCCACCACAGGACGTGCCACCTCTACTGCATATGCCAGGGTCCAGGAGAAATTGTGAGGCAGTAGAGCCATGAATACTGCTCTTACTGCTAGCCTGACAACAAGCTTCAGGGAAATAGTGACAGACACAGTAATCAATCAAAACTGATCAAAGCAGAAATCCAGAGGCTACAGAGAACTAATCACTAAATCAGACTACCAAAAGGCCTATTATGACTCAAAGAACATTGCAGAAGGGAAGGAAATATTATAAGTGCCACAGAATAGGTAGGGATACCTTGAGACATCCTTCCTCTGCTACCCCACAGGGACTGACTGAGACCTTTATGTCCCAAAGGGAATACTATTACCCCACTGAGGAGGACCTCCAGGGATATGGAAGCAGATGTGAAGGAATAAAATAGTATCATTTTAATTAAGATTAACCCCCAAATGCACAAACTACAATCCCCATGGGGATAGGTGGCATCCCAAATGAGGAGGGTCCCTTTGGAGGGTGGTCAGGGATGAGGGCAAGGATGGTACCAACATGTGCTATTTATATACTGAGTATGCCCATAACTAATAAAAATAAAATAACATAAAGAAAATATTTTAAAAAGTATCCTGAGTATTGGCTTTATTGTTGTCCCTGTGTATCCAACATTCAGAAGAGAAAGTGAATATTTATCATGTGAATCAAAGAACACAGAGTTACATGTTATATATGTGAATGTCTGCATTGGGTATTCATCAAAACAAAACCATTGTCTCTATAAAGGTAAACAAAATGAATGATGGAAGATAAAGAAACTCATTAACACATAATGAATTTTCCCCATAAATTTCAAAATCCAGCACTTTATCCTATGTCAGCTATTTCTTGTGCATTGGGATTATAACTCTCACAAATGGAAAAGAGCTGTAACCTTATCTATTATGTTCTTTAATACCTCAGAGTTCTAGACATGCAGGCAGAATGAACTGATTACTCATTTGAATGCGTAAGACAAGAGATAGTTGGGAAATCATGTCCCTGAAAATGGTTCACAAGGCAACTTATATTCAAGGGGATTTTAATTCTGATATAGTTTAACACAACGTGTGTTATTCATATTCCAGATGAACATAAAAGAAGCTAAAATTTATGTTCAATGGGCCAGTGACCACAGATGCTACATAGAGCTATGCTAGAAAAGCTGATGAAGCATTTGAGGTTTTATAATTAGTCTGTGGTTGGAACATGCTGATTGCAATCACCAGCCATATGATGGAGGAAGTTGTTGCTTTCATATTTATTCAATGCTCTGTCATATTTTGTGACATACATGTTGCAAGATCAAAATGCCTGGATGTTAAATCACTGCATAAAACTTCAAACTTTAATAGCATGCTCAATGTTGTTACATACTTACTTTGGTCTAGTCATGTATATATTTTTTGTATTCATATGTTTGTTTTATCACAGCAATCATTCTCTTTATAAGTCCTAAAAGATATTCTTTCACACCACCATACCTGTTACAGTCATGTTTGCACTGATGGTGGAAATTACCCAACCAATAACAGCAGGATGTGGTGGTTTGATTCAGGTGTCCCCCATAAACTCAAGTGTTCTGAATGCAGGGTTTCTAGCTGATGGGGATTTGGGAATTAACACCTCCTGGAGGGAGTATATTGTTGGGAGTGGGATTATAGGTGTTATAGCCAGATTCCCATGCTAGTGTTGGGCACACTCTCCTGTTCCTGTTGTCCACCTTATGTGGGCCAGGGGGTGATGCCCACTCTCTGCTCATGCCATTGTTTTCCCTTGCCATCATGGAGCTTCCCCTTGAGCCTGTAAACCAAAATACACCAATTTTTTCCACAAGCTGCTCTTGGTTGGGTGATTTCTACCAACAATGTGAACCTGACTGCAACAATACCCTATTATTTAGAATATATGCACATAATATAAATAATTATATAAAAACTAAGTTATCTGAAGAATATCTCTGGAAAAAAGCTCAGTAGAAATCACAAGATAGAATGATTTTCCCATTTAAACCAACTCCTTGAGAATATGGATGATGTAATGCTCACAGATTCAATTAATTTGTTATGTCTTTATATCAAAGATGTATATATCTGCATATTTAGAACATTAGTCCTATTGGATGTCATTAATTTTTTACCCTTCAGGAAGATGTATTGAACAATAACATAGTGATTCTTTGCTATGAACTTAATGTCCCACAATCACTATTCAAATATTTTGGCTTCACTTGAGTTCATTTCAGTCATTTTATTTCTTATTTTTTTCTTCAATTTTAACTGACATTTAAGTTCACAAAAAATTTAGAATAATAAAAGTGATACAATTCTTGCTTATACTTGGGCTTATGTCCATTTGATTTAAAATAGTCACATACTTTATGCATAAAATATTCAGTATTATGAAAATAAGGCATGATTCCACAAAGACTTTTTTTCTTAATTTGTAGTTGTGTTACCTGACAGGTGGTATGTGTACATAGAGTGTATATCACACTGTGATCTAAGTGTAAGTTTTATATTTTGCTTGCCTTCCTCAATAGATTGAGATGTACTTGAAATAAACAAGTTGTATATAAATTATTTATCGTTCTCAGCACCTAATAAAATGTTGACCTCAAAAGGATGGGAAAATAAGAGGAGGCTATGTTATTGATGACACTTGTGTCCTTTCCACCAATACACATTGGAAATATTTTTCTGTTATCTCTGTTATTCCACTTATATCCTGTTTAAGCTGTAAGGTCTCAAAGGTACATGTTGTAGACCATTTTTCTTTAGTTCCCTAAAGCTAATTTAATTTACATAAGGGGCAAAGATTAATCACAGTATTGTTGTGAGCAGATTCGTAATAAGTGGTACCTAATTGATACAGAGGCCAGAAGCACTTCCTGTATTTTTTTTTTCCTTTTCAGAAATTTAAAAGGAGATTACCAGATTTCTTTTATACTTTTGATAAACACAGACAATATATTTTACTTTTTAATGTTAACCCTTTCTTATTTTATTTTAATTTTATTAATTTGTTTGCAAGCATAGGGAGAGAGAAGAGAGACACAGACCCAGAGAGAGAATGGGCATGCCAGGGCCTCTAGCCATTGTGAGTGAACTCCAGATGCATGTGCCCTATGGGCATCTGGCTTATGTAGATGCTGGTGAATCAAACCTGGGTCCTTGGGTTTCCCAGGCAAATACCTTATCTGCTAAGCCATCTCTCCAGCCCCCTTTCTTATTTAATTGCAATAGATCTTGAGAAAGCTCACTGACATAATCTGTGGCCCAATACACTTAGGTCAGTTCAGACATTAACCTTTTCTGGTCTTATCTCTTGGTACAGGTTTTATATTCTTATTCATTAGGTATTCAATCTAGTGAAAGTTGTAAAATTTTAGAACAAATTGTTGCAAGATTAAAGTCCTACAGAAACATTTGGGATGTTATATTGTGGAGGCACCTTTCCTGGGCTTGAATTCTAAACCTGTTAGTTACTAATGGATGATCCTAAGAAAAAGTTTAACCTTTCTTAACCTAGTATTCCTCTCTGGAAAGTAGACAAAGTAATAATACTCATATCACAGAGTTATATGAGGATTAAAGTAATTAATATTTATAAAGTCCTTAGAATATTTGATAACAGAATTAGTGTTACATAAGCATTTGAGTTTTATTTCATCAAGTTTGATTTATCATGCTTTCCAGATATTATTAGTTCTTTTAGTTTTGTTATAATTTGAAGATCTGTGGCAACACTGTTTCAGTCAAGTTTGTCAGTAAATTTTCCAAAAACTAATATGATGACATTCTAGAGAAATAATGTACTTTAATTAATACATTAATATGTCATATATTTTTAGACATGTTGGTATTGCATACTTAGTAGGTTAAATATAGCATGAATATTTTTGCATGTTTACATATGTATACACACTGTATACATTGTGCTATTCATGCATGGGTGTATGTATTTATATATGTGTGGACACATGTATGTGTACAAGTATGTGCAAATGTGTATCAATATATATGTGCACATGTGGAGGTCTGAGGTCAATATTGAAGTTGTTCTTCAAATGCTTTCACTTTATGTGTAGTATGTGGTGTGTATGAGGAGATAAGGTATAGCTTTGGTGTTGTATGTATATGTTAGATTGTACGTGCTTGTAGGTGAGGGATATTGTTGAGGGTCCTTCCTCTATTGCTCGTTACGGTATTTCCTTGGAAAGGAGTCTCTTTCTCTCTCTCTCTCTCTCTCTCTCTCTCTCTCTCTCTCTCTCTCTCTCTCTGTCTTTTTCTATATTCTTAGTTATACTTCTTTCTGAGCCCCAGTGATTAAAGTTTCTACTCGCTATAGGAATGAGGTTAGAAATATGGAAATGCATATTTCTAAATAAACAAACATATATATGCATTCATTTGAAATGTATTCTTTCCTAGATAAATCAATATAAATTAACCATTAGGGATTTTTTTTTTTGTTTTGGTGAGGGAGCATTGTAAGATATTCATGGGCATAATTATCAAGTATAAATTTTGAATGATCTGGGGATCTAAGTTTCTAGTGCCAGTGTAAATTTCCTAACTTGATAATGCCTTTCTACACTCACACAAAAGGCACTGTTCAAAGCTATAGAGATAAATACATTTATCAGTCATTAAGTATACTTCTTGTGCAATAATGAGAGCCTGAATTTCCAGACCCTATGTAAAAATAACTGATTGTGTCCATTAACATTTGTATCCCATCTACTCGGGCAGCAGTTCCCAATGTCCTGGGTCAATGAGAGACTCCAGCTCATGTATGAACAGTAGAGATTAAATAATGATGGGTGTTATATATAGAAAGTTCAGCTCCAGCTACCTAGGTCCAAAACACCCTGCTCCATGAGAGAACATTGAATGCTTCATGGATTCATACATGTGCATACTCAACACACATGTACACAATATCACTACTCTAGAATCACTGGCCTTTGAAATTCCTAGAACTCATCATGATGATTTATTCATCATTTGCCTTTTAATTCAAGTTAGTACAACTTATTATTCATATATCTTTTTCTCTTTCTTTGTATATATATACATATGTAGTGTTTATATATAAATAAATATAAACAACATATTATTTGTCATAAAATATAAATAACTTTTAAGTACATTGTAGCTTTTAGTACTAAAGCAATAATTTTAAAAAAAATCAATGTTTTGTTGGGAAGAAAGAGTTACACAGAAGGTTATATGGGTGTCAAGAGTACATATGGTGGGAATTCCAACCAAAATACATTATATGTACATACATACATGCATACATACACACACAAATACATATGCATAAAATTGCTAATAAAAGTATTTTTATAAGAAGTTAGAAACAACACATAGACTCAATGAAATACCATAGGATAAACAAGAGAAAAAATAAAAATAAATTATTCCTACAGAAAACCAACAGATAATCAATAAAATTGGACCACAAACTTGATCCAGAGATAACTGGCAGAAGATGGAAACACAGAGAAATAGAAGGGCCTGGAGAGATGGCTTTGTTCTTAGCCTAAGGACCCATATTCAACCCTCCAGGTCCCATGTAAGCCAGATGCATAAAGTAACACAAGAATGCAAGGTTGCACATGTGCACACGGTGAAACACACATCTGGATATCTGAAGTTTTGTTTCTGCCCTTGCATTAAAAAACATAATAATAAGTTCAATCTGTCGTGTTTGCTTTAAAAAGAAATCAGAAAAAAAAAAAAGAAAGAAAAAAGAAAAACAGGGCTGGAGAGATGGCTTAGTGGTCAAGCGCTTGCCTGTGAAGCCTAAGGACCCCAGTTTGAGGCTAGGTTCCTCAGGTCCCACGTTAGCCAGATGCACAAGGGGGCGCATGCATCTGGAGTTCGTTTGCAGAGGCTGTAAGCCCTGGCGCGCCCATTCTCTCTCTCTCCCTCTATCTGTCTTTCTCTCTGTGTCTGTCACTCTCAAATAAATAAATAATAATAAAAATTAAAAAAAAGAAAGCCATTAAGCTATAAAACCTTGGTAGAATGAAATGCAAAATGACAAGAATGGAAAGTAGAATTAAAATATGACACAAAGCATAGAAAATTCCTACTATAAAAAAGCTATTCAGAGATGACGATATTCCCATGGGTCTACAGAAAACATAAGCATTTATGCAATCTATCAACTGGCTTCATTGTAATAAAATGATAGAGAAATAAATTGGAAAAATCATAGCATTTCAGCCAATTATAATTCAATTCATTTGAGAAGCTTCAGAATGTCCACACTGCTACAGAAGATATTACTTCGTACTTTTAGATTTTCTTTCTTCAATACCATATCTAAATAAAATATAACAATTAGTATTCAGGCTCTTCAGCAGCTCAATGAAACTCGATCCACACATCTTGCCATGGAAAAAATCAAGCCCAAATGGATCGAAGACCTCATTATAAGACCATAAACTCAGCTACTACTGGAAGAAAAACTAGGAGGAACTTTCCATGATATAGGAATGGTAAAAGACTTCCTGAATAAAACCCTAGTAGCTCAGGAACTTAAACAATCACTCAAGCATTGGGATCTCATGAAGTGGAAAAGTTTCTTCACAGACAAACATACAACAAGTAGAACCAATAGATTACCGGGAGAAAACTTTTCCTGGCTATACAACTGATAGAGGCCTAATTTCTAGAATCTACACAGAAATCAAAATCCTAAACAATAAAAAGTCAAACAACCCACAAACAAAATGGGGCAAATAACTGGACAGGCAGTTCTCAGAGAAAGAAATACAAATGGCAAACACACGTATAAAAATATTCATCATTCCTAATCACTAGGGAAATGCAAATTTTAAAACAACTATGAGATTCCGCCTTACCCCAGTAAAAATAGCAAAAATTAAAAAATCAAATGGAAACAAATGCAGGTGAGGTTGTGGAGAAATAGGAATCCTCATTCACTGTTGGTGGGAATGGAAGATGGTACAACCACTATGGAAAGCAATATGGAGACTCCTAAAGAGGTTAACTGTAGACTTACCAACAGACCCAGTTATTCCCTTACTGGGCATTTACCCTAAAAGCTCTATGCCTAAGTTCAGAAAGATTTGCTCAACCATGTTAATAGCTGCTAAATTCATAATAGCCAAGAGCTGGAATCAACCCAGATATCCATCATCAGATGAATGGATAGCCAAGATATGATATATCTACAATGGAAATCTACAGAGAAGTAAGGAAAAATAACACAATGAAATATGAAGAAAAAAATGGTTGAACTTGGAATAGATCATTCTCAGTGAACTCAACCAACCACAGAAAGATAACTGGTGCATGGTCCCACTCATTTGTGGCCCCTAACCTGAATCTGCCCAAGATGCTGGCATCTGAATAAGCATCTCAAGGACCAGATAATAGGGAGGGTGGAACAGGAGGAGTGGGTAGGGTTGGGGTTGGAGATATAAAACTGGACCCAAATGGCAATGGTACCATAAAATTCTACATCCTAAAAGTCATACTAAATGGTTGAAAATTCATCAGGCCCTTATAGGGAGTACCTGAAGCACAGGGCCCAGGAGAAGGTATGATGAATACTAACCTTAATCTTCTCCTATTTCTCCCTATTCTTCTCTCTCCCTCTTCTCTCTATCTCCTTTATGTTACCTATCTTTTTCTTCCTTCTTTTCCTTGGTGATTGCTTGTAACTCCCAGTACAAGCATGTGGTTAATATCCACAATGAGCTGTTGAGCAGAGAGACCTACAAGGTTTCCTAAAAGTAGACAGACTCCTGTCAGAGTACTTGATGAACCACCAAGGGTTATTGGTAAGCCCCTACTGCTGTTGACACCATATACCATTGGTACAGAACGGTGACCTGGATTGAATCTGGAAGAGAGTCAGTTCCCAAACAATGAGATCTTCTAGTGCCAGAAGGAGCTACATGACTGACTGGGAGTAAATGACCAAAATCTGTCCAAGAAACTCATGGTCTAATCATCAAACAACCTGATGTGATGCTCACACAATTGCAATAGTGGCACACAGCCATGGTGGGTAACCAGCTACTCTTGATTGGGCTAACTGATCCCCTCAGTGGAATGGAACCCATAGCTGGAGCTGGGAAACAAGTCAGAACCATGTCTATAAAATAAGCCCACTCTCCATTATCAAGCTTCCACAAATCATAGGCTACAAATGAGACTACACCTATTTAATTTTCTCTAAAATAATAATGGTTTTCTGATCTATTGGGTGCTGACTTCACCCCTCATTGGAGAATTTACTTCTCTTTTTCAGATGGATGAAAATCCTGATGAGAGAATCATCCCATTACACCTCAACAGGGCCCCAGCTGAAACCAAGAGTAATCAGGGAAATGAGCAAGAGTATTACTTTATTGGTGAACCTGATACCTGCACAAGGTTAATGGAGATAGATACATAACATTCAATTCCTACCAAACCAGATATCCAGAAACACAGAGGCTCCAAAGACTTCATTACTGAAGTAGACCTAAAACGAATGCAAAATAACTCAGGGAAATTTGTGGAAGAGGGGATGGAAAGATTCATAGAGCCATAATTTGGGTCATTATGCACAGAGATATTGCCTATTACCCCTAACTGATGGCTCATCCCATAATGCACAACCCACATACCCTAATGAGGAAGGTCCCTTCAGAGGGGGAAGGACAGGAAGGAGGCTAACAATGGCACCAACATGACTGAATACACACTGTACATAAGTAATAAAAAAAAGCTGCAGTTTATATTTTTTCCATTTGCCAAGGCTTTCATGACAAAATATGCCTCCTAACTGTTTGTTATCCTATAGAAAAACAATTCTATCTCATGTACAATCACTTGCTTTCTATTATGTGACATATTGATTCCAAAGACCACATTCTGTACTAATTTTCACCAGCCTTCTTGATCTTACAGTAGGAATAAGATACAATCAGTCTAAATACAGAGTGTTGTTAAACAAGAAATAAAATGTTGAGAAAAAAAGCTCTGGACTTGATCCATTGTGCTTTCTCACTAACCCTGCCATATATATGACTAGAGTGTGTGTGTGTGTGTGTGTGTGTGTGTGTGTGTGTGTGTGTGTGTGTGTGTTTCAATTCCACTGGCAAAACATTTAGTAACAAGACCAACCATAAGCTTACATTCTATAGACCATCCCTTCAGATATGGAAAAAAAAAGACATACAAAGTAATTTCAGGAGATTGCAGAAAGACACAAGTTCACAAGTAATCTTATGCACTGTGAGAGGTTAAGATTTTGGGTAAACAAGATGTGGTATATCCACGATGGAATTCTACAGAGCAGTAAGGAAAATTTCACAATGAAATTTGAAGAAAAATTGTCAAACCTGTAACAGATCATTCTAGTGAACTCACCCACTCACAGAAAGATAACCATTGCATGGTCTCACTCATCTGTGACTCCTAACCTAAATCTGCCCAATATGCTGACATACCTAATAAGTATCTCAAGGACAAGACAATAGGGAGGGTGGAGCAGGAGAGGAGGGTAAAAGTGGGGTTTATGGACACAAAACTGCCAAATGGCAATGGTACCATAAATTATACATCCTAAAAGTCAGGCTAACATGGTGTGGTGGCTCACTCCTTTAATCTTAGCACTCAAGAGGCAGAGGTAGGAGAATAACCATGAATTATAGGCCACCCTGAGACTACAGGGTGAATTCCAGGTCAGACTGAGTGAGAGTGTGACCCTACCTCATAAAAACAGAAACAAAAAAGTCACACTAAATGGCTGACCCTTCATCAGGTCCTTAGAGGCAACACCTGAATCACAGGGCCCTGGAGGAAGTATGATGAAGACTAATAATTAACCTTCTCCTGTTTCTCTTGCTCTCTCTCTCTCTCTCTCTCTCTCTCTCTCTTTCTCTCTTTCCCCCTTTTCATTTTTCTATCTCTTTTATATTACTTATCTTTTTCTTCCTTCTTTTCCTTTGTTCTATCTTGTAACTCCCAGTACCAGTATGTGGTTAACATCCACAATGAGCTGTTGATCAGAGATCTATAAGGTTTCCCAAAAGAAGAAAGATTTCTGTCAGAGTACTTGATGACCCACCAAAGGTTAGTGATAAGACCCTACTGCTGAAGACACCATATGCTGTTGGTATAGAACATGGAGTGACATGGCTGGAATGCAGAAGAGTCAGACTGCAGAGTTAGCTCTTCTAGTGCAAGAAAATGTGACATTAGCGACTGGGGTACAATGACCAATATCTGTCAAAGCAACTTGTGGGCTAAGTTACTCAGCAGCAAACAAAACAAGTGCAATAGTGGCAAACAGCCATGGTGGATAACCATCTACTCTCTATTTATCTAACTGATCAGTTCAGTGAAATAGAACCCATAGCTGATGCTGGGAAACAAGTCAGAATCACATACAAACAAATGAGCCCACTCTCCATTACCAAGCTCTCACTAATCATGGGCTAGAAGAGGGCCTACATGTATTAATTTCTCTCTAAAATAACTTCACTCTCAATTGGAGAATTTGCTTCTCTTTCTCAGATGGATGCAGATCCTGAGGATAGAATCAGACCATCATACCTCATCATGGACCCAGCTGAAACCAAAATAACTGGGGAAATAAGCAAGAGTGCTACTTTCTTGGTGAACCTGGTACCAGCACAAGGGTGAAGGAGAACACTCAACTCCTACCAAACCATATATCCAGAGACACAAAGGTTCCCAAGACCTAATCACTAAAGTAGACCTAAAACGAATCCAACATGGCTCAGGGAAATTTGTAGAAGAGTGGGCAGAAATACCGTTAAAGCCACATGTTGGAACATTATGCACATAGACATTGCCTTGTACCCATAACGGACAGCTAATCCCACAGTGCATGACCCACATTCCCCAATAAAGATAGTCCCTTGGAGAGGGGAGGACAGAGAGGAGGCTAATGATGGTACCAACATGGTTGTGTACACACTCTGCGCATAACTCTTAAATAAAACACTAAAACTATTAGGGAAAATTCACCTGAAGATATGGCTTATCTTATACACAAATCTAAAACAGACAGCAATGCATTGCTTTGTACATAAGACAAATATCTGTAATACAATATCATATACCTTACTAATCCCTATAGGCAATTAGAAAAATATTTGTGTAGGTAGAAGAATGTACATACATGCACATCATAAGGATTTAAGATATTTGAAATTAACAAAATTAAGTTCATGGGAAGAAAAAGCAAAGAGTCTAATTTGTATGGGTGTACTTTAAGATAGTTTATTATCTCAAGGTTTAATTATTTGATAAGAGTAATGAAAGGTACCAACATTATTATAGAGTCATTTTGGAATTCAAACATGCACATCCTTAGAAAATTAAAGTATAGGACAAAATTGGGTATTATAAAATTTGTCAGTGTCCAGGAAAAGGCTTCTAGCATTTGGCCTTGCACAGACTTTCAGGGATATAGCAAATCCTGGTTGTCTAAAATTTCAAAATTCATGAAATAACTACTTGTTTTAGTTGTTTTTCTATAACCAGATAGACTGAGTTAAACTTATATGCATTAGGATCAAATAAAATATCTATCCCAAGACTTTTAAGATTTCCCTTTATAAAGGCATATTTAGGTTTTCTTTTCCTACACATTATAGAAGAAAAAAAATATTCTCATAAAAATATTATTTTACAGAACATGAATTCTGTCACATTGGTCATTAATTATGTACCAGAAGTTGAAATGTTCAATGAAATATATAAAATAAGCCTGAAATACATAAATTGTGATGCAAATTAAATAATTATATACTTGTAAAACTGACATTTTAGAAAAAAAATATCTTATTTATTATATCATAACCAAGAATTAGGTATGTTGTGTGAACTTATTTTTGCTTTTTTATTTTACTTTTATTATTTATTTCAGAGAGAGATTGTGATACAGACAGAAAGACTATGGGAATGCCAGGGTCTCCTGTCACGGCAAACTAACTCCAGACACATGTTTCACTTTGTGTATCTGGATCTATGAGTACTGGGGAGTCAAACGGGGCCATCTATCTGCCTTTTAGGCTTACAAGTAAGCAAATGCCTTTTAACCACTGAACCAATTTTCCATCATTCTTACTTTTTTATATTTTTATCTTTATTTAGTTATTTTTAATTTTATTATTATTATTATTATTTAGTTAAGGTCTCACTTTAGCTCAGGCTTACCTGGAATTCACTATGTAGTCTCAGGGTGGCCTCGAACTCATGGCAATCCTCCTACCTCTGCATCCCAAGTGCTGGGATTAATTTTTATTAGGAGAGAAAGAACTAGATAGAGAGGAATGAGAGAGAATGAGTGATTCAGGACCTCTTGCCACTCACTGCAAACTCCAAACACATGTGCCACTTTGTAATTCTGGCTTTCTATGGATACTGGGGAATCAAAAACCTGGGACCTCAGGCTTTGTAAGATAGTACCTTTAACCCTGAGCCATCTCTTCAGCCCCTTTTATTTATTTTTAAAGTATTTTTTATTTATGTGTGTGTGTGTGTGTGTGTGTGTGTGAAAGAGAGACAAAGGGAGGGAATGATAATATTGATAAACAGCAAAAACAACTGAAATGATTTTATATTTATAATGATATATGATTAAATTTAGCTTTTTTGCATGTATTTAATTTTTAAGTGCATGAATTTGTATGCATAAGTATGTGAGTGAGAAGCTCTGAGGTTCATTTAAAGTGTCTTCCTTGCTTGGTTTCCCATTTATTTTCTGAGATAGGATTTCTTGCTTCAACCCAGGGCTCAACCCTTCAGCAAGTCTATTTAGTTTGTCCTGAGGTCCATTGTGTATCCCTCCCTCCCACACTCTCAAGATATATGTGGACTACCTACCTGGCATGTACTTTGATGATGAGAATTCAAACTTTTGTGAGGTAAGTGCTTTATATGCTAAGCAATTGCCTACTTAGGTATATTTTAAAACTCTAACCATTTCTGAGAAATATATGTCATAATTTATATTTATGCTACCATGTTATATATTAAAGTTTTATTATTTTTACATATGTCTCTTTCACATGTTAACTTTCCAAATATCTGTTCAATTATTTTGATCATTTCAAAACTTGACTATAGAGGGGAATTACCTCATACATCTTGTTATTTGTTTTTAATTTCTTTTTATGTCGTTAGCAATTAGAATTATGTTAAACTATTAGTTTCATAAATGAAACCATTTTAGAAGAATACAAGTGTTTTAGCTCATTTTATTGCAAATTATTAGAAGACCAAGAAATAATATTTGGCCTACATCTTGGAATAAAATTATTAACTGTAGATGATAGATAAAATATCTAAAAACTTAATTGAAATGGTATATCAATATCTGGAAAGTACTGCTGCTCCCACAACATATAACCCACAACCTCATGGGAAATACTTGCATGACCATTAAGAGAGGCCCCAGCAGAAGCGGGTAGGGATGAGGGCAAGATGGTACCAACTCATGATGTATCCATTAGGAGTATGTCCATAATTAATAAATAAAGAACAAATGGAAGAAAAATATGAAAATAGTTCTTAGCTATTGTGTTATGCTTGGTGAACTTGATTTTCTTTACTAAAAGATGTTGTAAGATATGATATTAATATCATTTATCATATTCAACAAAAATCATCTTTTCTGAACTTCAGACATTGTCATATATTGTCAACCAATAACACCATAATTAGTATTTCTTCTTAATTCCTACTGTTATTTACTCCTTGAAATCACATCAACTGTACAATGCATTATACAATATTTTTTCTTTAAATTCCCATTTTCTACATTTTTTAATCTGACTACTTTTGATCTGAGTAATATCTTCAGATATATCTTCTAATTCACTCATCTCTTCATTACTTATTTTTTAAACATAATTTTATTTATTTATTTGCAAGCAGAGAGAAATAGAGAATAAGAGAGAGGAAATGGGCATGGCAGGGACTCTTGCCCATGTATACTAACTACAGATGCATGTGCCACTCCTTGTACCTAGCTGCATGTGGGTACTGGGAGACTGGAACCTAGGATGGTATGTTTTGAAAGTAAGCCCTTTAAGCCACTGAAGCATCTTGGTAGCTGTCTTCATTATCTTCTCAATGGCTGCTTAAGGAAGCTTTGTATCTTAATTTATAATAAAATTAGGGGCTGGAGAGATGGCTTAGCAGTTAAGTCCAAGGACCCAAGTTCAAGGCTCAATTCCCCAGGACCCATGTTAGCTAGATGCACAAGGGGGTGCATGTGTCTGGAGTTTGTTTGCAGTGGCTGGAGGCCCTGGCATGCCCATTCTCTCCCTCTCTCTCTCTCTCTCTCTCTCTCTCTCTCTCTCTCTCTCTCTCTCTCTCTCTCCCTCTCTCCCTCCCTCCATCCCTCTTCCTCTCTCTCTGTCACTCTCAAACAAATAAATAAAAATGAACAAAAAATAAAAATAAAAAAATAATAAAATTATTTTTCATCACTAGCATCTAGTCTTTGCTCACTAATTTCAATTTTGAATCTCTTTGTTTTGTACATCCTGTTTTTATTATCACAATACTCCTTTGCCTCATTGTTGCAGTCACATTTCACATTGCTGATAGAAATCACCTAACCAAGAAAAGCTTCTGGGAAAAAGAGGTTTATTTTGGCCACAGGCTTGAAGGGAAGCTCCATAATGTCAGGGGAAAATGATGGCATGAGCAGAGGGTGGACATCACCCCTGGCCCACATAAGGTGGATAACAGGAACACCCATAAGCCCACCCCAAACCATACACTGCCTCCAGAAGGCGTTAATTCTCAAATCTCCATCAGCTGGGAACCTAGCATTCAGAACACCTAAGTTTATAGGCGATACCTGAATCAAACCACTACACTCATTACAAAGTTATTTTCCTGTGATAGCAGTTAATTTCTTAGCTTTGTCGTCCTATTAGCAAGATTAGAATGAGCAAGGAACCATTCTATAATTAATGCCAACATACATCTGGCTTCATGTGCTTAATTTGTCCCTCCACACCTCATGTCTTAGCCCCACCGGCTCCACCTGCCAAGTTTTTAAGTTATGATTCCAACCACTGCCCTTCATCAACCACAGGTAGGCATGTTAGTTGCTTCCTGTCCTCAACTTCCATGATGTGTTTTCCACCTTTTCACCTTTTCAATTCGTCCACCCATACCCACTTAACATTTTTAATATTGCTGAATTTATTAGAAAAACTGATTTCTGCTTCTTGGGTGGACCTTCACAGCCCTACAGAAAGACCCATTGATTTGAATGCTTCTAGAAGAAGAACATTTATTGTACATGATGTCAAGTTTTCCAGGATTTTTGAGGTCTACTCCACACATACTGAAAATATTTCAGTAGAGAATTCCTATGTAAATTGAAGTATGAGAATTGCTGCTCTAGAGTAGAGGCTATGAAATCACAGCTTGTTTGATGATTTTGTAAATAAAGGTTTATTGGAACATAGTTATGCTTTTTCACTTAATTATTTATGACTGACTTTGTTGTAATGACTGAGTTTAGTGTATGTAATAGAGACTTTATGGTTTTAAAAGCCTAAATTATTTTCTGACCTATACTATACAATAGTATAGTAGCTGGACTCTACTTAGTCTGCTGGAGAGTCTAAAATTGACTGTTATATGGATGATTCTATATGTTCTCTTGGCTGTTACAACAACTGGTCAAGAAAATAAATTTGAGATATCCAATGCATTAGCCAAACTACCCTTTTTACCAAATAAGTTCCTTTATCCTATATTTCTGAATGCACTATAGCACAGTGAAGGAAAACTCACCAGAATTCAGAATTAGAACTTGATAATAACCAAGTAATGAATCCATTTAGCTCTCTAAAATGTGTTAAAATAAATGGCATTTCTGTTCTCTGATTAGTGTATTGAAATAAATCTGGAATGCAATGTTAGAATGAGATAAGCTTTTCCAAAGGAGAAAGATGCAGCTTTTATAGCTTTAAACTGATATGAGCCATGAATGAACAATAAAAATGACCCCACACATTATTTTAGTCCTTATATGAATACATTGCAAATTACATTTTCTGAGGTATTATCAAGCAATACAATAGTTTAATATTGAAATCAATATTCACACCCTGTTTACACAACCCACATCGTGCTTTCATAACACAGTTCTTATTAAGGCCATGTACCCAGCATGGAAATAACTTTATTGTGATGGGCGATTTGAGGGGATTATTACAAAAAGGTTTTATCTATGTATCTCATATACACAGGAAATTGTTATCCCAGTAAAATTATAAAAGCTTTGAATAAAACTGGATACTGTTTCTCATTTCAGAAGTTTAAAAAAGAAAAAAACATCACTGCTTATTAGAAATTTATAGTCAAATAACACACTTTCCTCCACCTCATTTATATATATATTAAAAAAGCCAGGTTTTCTTTCATTTTCCCATTACTTTTTTCTGTGCTGAAGTTTTAATACAGGGCCTTGTATGCAGCAAACATAAATTCTTACACTAAGCTACATCCCCAAAGTTATATTTTAATATATATTATCTTCCTAGATTTTCTATAGCAAAGACTTTAAAAGTACTAAGATTTCTCTTCATTTTATTTAAACTTTGATGTCAATGGCTAATGTCATAGAGAAATCATTTTATAAGTTATGTGTTAAGTTTTAAATTATGAAAATATCAATATTCCAAAAATAAAACATGATAGTAAAGTACAGCCCCATGTACCAAGCATTCTCCTTCACTAATCTCTACTCACGTATCTGTTGTACTATGAGGCAGGGATTCAACATAGAGCTTTGCATGTCCAAGGAATGCTGTAAGTGAGCTGCATCTGCAGCCCTTTCATAACTTTTATTGATATGACAGAGCATAAGCTGCCAAAGCTGGCGCTGAATTCTCTATAGAGCCCAGGTAGGCCCTGAACTTGCAATTCTCTTGTCTCAGCTTCCAAAGTGGCTGGGCCTACAGGTATGGTCTACCACATCCAGTTCTGAGTTATGTTCTTCTCATCTTAGATTATTTTGAGCCATTTCAAACTTCATTGTTTTAGTTCAAGCATACAATTTATTTCTTTTTAATTCCTCATTCTTTTGTTCTGCATAACTTTCAAGATACCCATCCATTTAGTTAATTATGCCATTTTATTGCTCAATGCTGATTAAATGTATGAACATGTCAAAATTTAATTTTTACTTCTCCTATTGCTTGACATTTAAATTATCCCAGGAAATATTCTTTGACAGAAAGAATGAACATTGCATCAGTTTATTTTATAAATGTACCAAGATAAGTAATAATGATAAAACAATAAATCTATGACATGATGACAAATAAGCATACTCTGAAAATAACTAAAATGTTCTGAATTTCCTCATTTTAACAGACTTTTCTTTAGTTGACATAATAGTTATGATATATATATATATATATATATATATATATATATATATATTACTCATAACTATTATGTATATATATTATAACTTATTAGACAAAAACCATGTAGTAAAAAAACCACATGTGTTTTCTAAATTGTTTCCTGTTTGAATTCATTTAGAATTAACTTTACAATTTAATTTGCAGTTAAAAGGGTGTTGTGTATTTAAATAGAATGTATTTTCAAAATAAAATTTTATTTCTGTATTGGGAACATGTATTTTACTCTGCCTCTATCTTTATCACTCTTAAGATATCAGGGTAATAATATATGGAATAACTATATATTTAATTTCTGTGCATTGGATACATTCGAAGATGGTAATATTCAAACTTGTACCCTCTCTACTCAGCAGAGATTACAGACTCACAATATCACCCCCTGATTCAGATAAAGAGGTATGCCACACATACTGCAAAATGAGGAATTTTCTATCTCTTTTATTTCTAAAGGTAGGGAAATAATAGATTATGTTTTTATTTTTAAGATTGTTTTAATTTATTTTTTTAAATATATTTGTGAGGAGAATGCTGTGTCAAAGCCTCTTGCTGCAGAAAATGAATTCCAGACACATGCACCACTTCGTGCATCTGGCTTTACTTAGTACTGGGGTGACCCAGGCTGACAGACCTTTTAAGAAAATGCCTTTAATGGTTAAGCCATTTTTACAGTCCAGAATTAGACTATTTTAATATTTGGTATTATGAACAAGTGCTTCTCATCCACATGGGTCATATACTCCAGGACTGTAATATGAACATACTACCTTTAATGTTCCAGTTGTTCATTTTGATATTTATGTTTGCCTTAGAGTTGGTTTGGGATGAAACCAATCAATTAAAATACTCACCTTTCCACACATTGACTGTAGGACAACATGCTCCAAACTACTTTCTTTTATTTTTGGCTGGTTTGATTACTTGAATGCTGTATTGAGGAGGATAGGTGTCAACTGTAGTAGCTATGCCTCAGCTTTATATTGTCTGAAAAATTTAGTGATTAAATTTCATATAACAACCAAGTGATGAGATCATTAGAGGATATACCATGTAAAGCTATAGGAGAAAACTGTTTTATAACAATATTTAGTGTTTATACTCCCTTCAGGTAGATATTTGCCCATTAAAAATATCCGGGACTTCCAGCCAAGATGGCAACCACCTAACTGTGCTGCACATCCCCCGGGAAAGAAAGGCAAGACATTAAGGGTTCACTGGGTCTTTTAGGGGAGAGAAATCTCCAATAGATTGCCAGTGGAAGGGCACAGAGGGGAAAAAACAGGGAATGGCTGATTCCCTTGCATGTGGGTAGCCCACCCCTCCCCCCAAGCAGCCCTGTTCCCACAGTCCCAGCTTCAGGAAACTCCTGCATTTACTGGAGGAAAAGGGTCTCCCAGGCCAACATAGTTCCACTTGCCTTACTGCACAGGGGTGATTGCCCTGCTACCCCTGCCCACAAGTGACTTGGCCAGGCTACACCTATGGCCCCTTGGTGCTCAGTCTCCTTTGATCAATTTGCCCGCCACTGCCGATCCCTATAGAGCAAGCTTAGCCTGCTCGGCACATTTGCTCACTTACTGCTCCAGCAGTTGCACATTCACACATGAGCCGAGGCCCATTGCAATTCCCCACAAAAACTGAGACTGTCTCTGTCTGTTGCTTGCATGCTAGCCCCTCCCTGTTTGCTGTGTGGCCAGACCAACATTGTCCTGCTGTGGGTGAGCGCAGACTGCTTGCCCGGTACCAATGTTCTGCCACACCAGAGTTTGGGCTGCTGAGATGCCTGGTGCCTCAGTGTCCCTTCTAGCATGAGTGCAGGCAGCTTTGGCACCCTTGCCAGGCAGGAGTTCAGGTGGCTTTGCCAAGTGAGAGCCAAAGCCCAGGCTGCTTGGCAACTCCTTCAGGCAGCTTCAGCTTCCCATTGTGCTTGACCCTAGGCTGATCCACCCACCTATGTGCCCATACACTGCAATGGGCAGACTACAGCACAAAAGAAATAACAAGAACAATCAAATGCAAGAAAATCTAATTAGATCACCCAGTCCTACAATGAGCATCTCTAATCAAAATATAGAAGAGGGCTGGAGAGAATGCTTAATGGTTAAGCACTTCCCTGTGAAGCCTAAGGACCAGGTTGGAGGCTCAATTCCCCAGGACCCACATTAGCCAGATGCACCAGGGTGCATCTTCTTGCAGTGCTGGAAGCCCAGATGCACCCATTCTCTCTTTCTCTGTGTCTGCCTCTTTTTTTCTCTGTCATTTTCAAGTAAATAAATAAAAATGAACAAAAAATTTAAAAAAAATAGAAGAGACATTAACATCAGAACCCCAAAATGAAGCTATGACCAATGTAACCCTGACCAAGCTACTGGTAGAACTTGCAGAAAAGGAACAAAGGACAAGTAATCATGGGCATGCTGCCATCGCTAGACTACACCTAATAGATAAGAAAATTGAAGGAGTTCAAAGACAGTTAAGAGATATGAGGGAGAGTGGAAAACAAAGAGGACCTCAAAAACCAGCTGGTGATGCTAAATGAAGACATAAAGAAATGCAAGGATGACTTCCAAGAAGCCTTACATACCCAGCAAGCATCTCATGGACTAGACAATAGGATAGGTGGGGAAGGAGGGGAGGGCAACAAAGGGGGTGGGAAACACAAATCTAGACCCAAACGGCAATGGTACAATAAAATTCTACAACCAAAAGGCAGAGCAAATGGCTGAACCTTCACCGGCCCTTAGAGGGAACACCTGAGCCACAAGACACTGGAGAGAGTATGATGAAGACTGACCTTAATCTACAGCTTCTTCCCTCTCTCTCTCTCTCTCTCTCTTTTCTCTAAGTCTTTTATATTAGTTATATTTTCTTCCTTTTCTTTGTGGTCACTGACCTGTAACTCCCAGTACCAGCATGTGCTTATCATCCACAATGATCTTTTGATCAGAGAGACCTACAAGGTTTCCTAAAAGAAAGACAGATTTCTGTCCAAGTACTTGACCTACCAAAGTTAGTGGTAAGACACTATTGCTGAAGACACTTTATGTGGTTGACATGTAAAATGGAATAGCATGGCTGGAAGAGTCAGTCTCCAGACAGTCAGTGTGTCTTATGCCAGAAGGTGCTACATGGGTGACTGGGGGAAAATGACCAACATCTGTCCAAGCAATTCATGGTCTAACCTACTCCTACTTAGCAGCAAATAACCTGTCATGATGTTCCCACACAAGTGCAATAGTGGCACACAGCCATGGTGGGAAACCAATTGCTCTTTATTCAGCTAAATGATTGCCTCATTGGTACGATACCCATAGCTGGATGTGGGAACCAAGTCAGAACCATATCCAAACATAAGCCAGCTCTCCATTATCAAGCTCCCACCAATCGTGGGCTACAAAAGGGCTTACACCTACTAATTCTCTATAAAAAAGTATCTCATTTGTCCTGGTGCTAACTTACTCTCCGTTGGAGAATCTGCTTATCTTTATCCAAGAGATGTAGATCCTAAGGAGAGAGCTACCCTGTCATACCTCAAAAGTGCCCTGGCTGAAACTAAGAAAAAGAAACAAGCAAGTGTGCTGTTTTTCTGGTGAACCAGGTACCAGCACAAGGGTGAAGGAGATCAACACATAGAAAAATCAATTCCTACCAAATCAGAGATCCAGAGACCCAAAGGCCCCCAACACCTCAACACTGAAGCAGACCAAAAATGAACCCAACATGACTCAGGGAAATTTTGCAGAAGAGGGGGCAGAAAGAATGTCAGAACCACATGTTGGATCATGATATGCAGAGACCTATCCATAACTGTGGGCTAACTCCACAATGCATGACCCATATACCTCAACAAGAAGGGGCCAAGGGGAGGGGGTTGGTCATGGATGAGACTAACAATGGTACCAAATTGACTGTGTTTGCCGAGTACAAAACTAATTAATAATAAAGAAAAGAAATACTAGAAACTATAAAAAAAAGAATCCACTTGTGGGTTGGAGAGATGGTTTAATGGTTAAGATACTTGCCTTCAAAGCCACAAGACACAAGTTTGATTCTTCAGGACCCACATAATGCAGTAGCACAAGATGGCACATGTGTCTCATGTTCATTTGCAGTAGCTTGAGGCCCTGGCATGCCCATTCTCCCCCACTCCACCTCTCTTTCTCTCTATCTCCCTCTTTCTCTCTCTCTCTGAAATAAATTTGTTAAAAACCCATTTTTAAACCTTTTAAAATAATTTAATTATTATTGCCATATAGTTCTTATAGTCTATCGAATTTTATCTAAAATACTGAAATGTTTAGAGTTGTAGCTGAGATCCTATATTGTGAAGCTAATTAAGAAAATTACAAGGGAAAGGAAGAAAACTGGTACGAGGATTATTAGACATTCTTCTTTCCTACCATGCTATCTTTCATTAAACTCAAACTTCTTTTATTTAATTGTATAAAAAAATACCTGATATAATTAACTGAAAACAGAAGTTCTTTGTTTAGGTCATGGTTTTGAAGTTTCCACTCTGAGCTTGAGGTACTGTATTAAAAGTTGAAGTAAGATGGGCGAGGTAGCACACACCTTTAATCCCAGCACTCGGGAGGCAGAGGTAGGAGGGTCGCTGTAAATTCGAGGCCACCCTGACACTACATAGTTAATTCCAGTGCAGCCTGGACCAGAGTGAGACTCTACGTCAAAACAAAACAAACAAACAAACAAAAATGTTGAAGTAAATTTAATGGGGTAAATCAGCTCATCTTGTGAGTCAGGAAGCAATATTGGATAAGAGTAGGGTCCCTGATCTTTTCAGAAGGTATGTCCCCAATAACCCAAAGAACTTCAAATATATTGTATGTCTTAAAAGTCTCACCAAATACCAATCACGCCTGCCTTTCAATAAAAATTTAAGCACATGAACTTTTGTGCTAACTTTCCTACATCATATTTTATTCTGTCTATTTGTTTAAAACCCTTCAAGTCACTATAGATGCATAGTGGCCTGCATGACTTTTGTAAATTAAACAAGTAAACATGGTGCTAAGTTTCTAATGACTCTAGAGCATCAGTTAACTTACTGGTAAAGAACATTTGTAAATTCATATTTAGTAAATGACTCTGATTTTCCTACAGACACCCATTTCTCATGTTCAACTTTGAAAATGTCTGTCCTAAGAATAAGAAGATTGTGTGTATAACTTTGTACATGAAATGAACAATACACTGAGGATACTCAATACATACCAAGCAGAGTTCAGAGTCTCCTAAGAGCTCATCAATGAAGGAGACTTAGAACATACCTAACATGGCTCAATGAATTTTGTGGAAGAGGAGGTGGAAAGATGGTAAGAGTCATGGGTTGGGATGCCATGCTCAGCACTCTGGATACAGAAGTTGCAATATCTCTGTGAATTTCATACCAACCTAAGGTTACATAGTGAATTCCAGGCTAGCCTGGGCTAGAGTACCTACCTCAAAAAAAAACAACAAAAAATTAAGAATAGGACTTCCGGTTAAGATGGCAGCATAGGTACCACGCCAAAGCAGCCTAGGGGGGAAAAAGAACAAAAAAACTCAGCAAAATACACACTTTTACTAAAAAGTGAGGTGTATAGGAAATTGAAGCAGCAGCGGAGAAGTAGAAGAGTTCCAGAGCATCCAGAGCCTGCACAGGTGGGAGAAGCAGCTCCGGCAGCTCAGCCAACCGCTGCGGCCGCGGCACACCAGAAAGCCGCCAGGCTCTGCTCCAGCCCCAGGAAAAGACAGGTGCGGGAGCTTCCCCTCACACCGCGCTCTCCACAACTTGGGAAACGTGAGGGGAGAGCGGCAGCAAGCAGCAGAGGAGCAGACGGCGAGGTAGAAGAAGGCTTGGAGCAGCGAGAGAACCAGAGCAGCTGCGGCTCCCTCCCCTCCCCCACCGCCTGAGCCCAGCTCCGGCGAACAGAGCAGCGTCCCGGACCCGGCCACGCCAACTTGGGCTGACAGCAGGACCCAAGCAGGAGCAGAGTTCGGCAGCAACATCAGTGGCTCCAGCACCGGTAACAGCGGCCCAGCAGCAGCAGACCCAGGAGTGGCAGCAGCGGCAGACTCAGCAACAGCAGCTTCAGGGGGAGCAGTGGCAGTGGACACAGCAGCAGCAGCTTCAGCAGCAGTGGTGGCTCCAGCAGTGGCAGCCACAGCAGCAGCAGAGGCAGCAGCAGCGGTGGGTCCAGCAGCAACACCTTCAGCATCAGTGGCTACAGTCCCAGCAGGGGCAGCTTGAGCAGCAGCAGTTCCAGCAGCATGGGTGCTGATCTGCAGGGCCACACTTGCCAGGCTCAGTTTGCCCCACAGGAAAAGCAAGTGCCCAGCTCCAGAAATCAGAACAGCTGCCCGACGACCCAGGCAGCAACTTGACTGAGACCAAAATCATCCAAGGTAACTGGGATTGCACCAGGGAAGGGTCTCACTTGGTCACAAGCTGACTTGGATCCCTCAACAGACCAGAAATCGTAACCTCTTTGTTGATAGAGGATCTGGTCGTTATAATAACTACTCTTGCATACATACTCGGGGCTGTTTTTGATTGAATGTGTACAGTGTTTAGTTAAATTTTAGAATCTACCTGTATTTTATTCCACTCAGCCTGCTTGAATACTCCTATAGCAGGGAAACTCAACCCCTAAGAACATCTTTGTAGATACTCTGAGAGTCTTAAGAGCCACACCTAACACCTTAAGGTCCTACCCTGAAAATATATTACATCAAATCAATTGATAGAGCTAAGAATACACAGCTAGCTAGAAAATCCAAGCATTAACTTAATCCAAGATGCAAAAATATATACATTATAACACAAGAAACACTAAAAAGGAAGACGATATAAATCCACTTAAAAGTATTAATGCATCAGAAATGTCCTCCAGTGAGAAAGAGTTAGAGGAAATGCCTGAGAAAGAGTTCAAAAGAATGATTATAAATATGTTCCAAGAGGTCAAAGAACACAACAAAACAATCAAAGAAGAAATCAAAGAGGAAATCAAAGAGGAAATCGAAGGAATCAAAGAAAATGCAGGACACCAATTTAATGAAATAAAGAAGGCAATACAAGTCATAAATAAGGAAATACAAATAATAAAGAAAAATGGCAATCTTACCTAAAGCAATCTACACATTTAATGCAATCCCTATCAAAATTCCAAAGGCTTTCTTCATGGAAATAGAAAAAACAATCCAAAAATTCATTTGGAATCACAAAAAACCTTGAATATCTAAAATAATACTGAGCAACAAAAATGAGGCTGGTGGCATCACCATACCTGACATTAACCTATACTACAGAGCCATAGTAACAAAAACAGCATGGTACTGGCACAAAAACAGCCATGTAGATCAGTGGAACAGAATAGAGGACCCAGATGTAAGCCCAAGTAGCTATAGCCACCTGATATTCGGTAAAAATGCCAAAAATACTCATTGGAGAAGAGACAACCTCTTCAGCAAATGGTGTTTTGAAAACTGGATATATATCTGCAGAAGGATGAAAATAGATTCTTCTCTCTCACCATGCACAAGAATTAAGTCCAAATGGATTAAAGACCTTAACATCAGACCAGAAACTCTGACACTGCTAGAGGAAAAAGTAGGGGAAACTCTTCCACATATTGGTCTTGGCAAAGACTTTCTGAATACAACCCCAATTGCTCAGGCAATAAAACCACAGATTAACCACTGGGACCTAATGAAATTACAAAGATTTTGCACCGCAAAGGACACTGTGAAAAAAGCAAAGAGGCAACCTACAGAATGGGAAAAAATCTTCGCCAGCTATATATCTGATAAAGGATTAATATCTAGGATATACAAAGAACTCAAAAAGTTAAATAATAAGGAATCAAACAAGTCAATCAAAAACTGGGCTATGGAGCTAAATAGAGAGTTCTCAAAGGAAGAAATATGAATGGCATATAAGCATCTAAAAAAATGTTCTACGTCACTAGTCATCATGGAAATGCAGATTAAAACTACATTGAGATTCCATCTCACTCCTGTCAGATTGGCCACCATCATGAAAACAAATGATCATAAATGTTGGCGGGGATGTGGGAAAAAAGGAACTCTTCTGCACTGCTGGTGGGAATGCAATCTGGTCCAGCCATTGTGGAAAACAGTGTGGAGGTTCCTAAAACAGCTAGAGATTGATCTACCATATGACCCAACTATAGCACTACTAGGCATATATCCAAAGGACTCATCTCATTTCCTTAGAAGTACGTGCTCAACCATGTTTATTGCTGCTCAATTTATAATAGCTGGGAAATGGAACCATCCTAGATGTCCCTCAACAGATGAGTGGATAATGAAGATGTGGCACATTTATACAATGGAGTTCTACTCAGCGGTAAAGAAAAATGAACTTATGAAATTTGCAGGAAAATGGATGGACCTGGAAAGTATTATACTAAGTGACGTAACCCAGACCCAGAAAGCCAAGCGCCACATGTTCTCTCTCATATGTGTATCCTAGCTACAGATGACTGGGCTTCTGCGTGAGAATGAAAATACTTAGTAGCAGAGGCCAGTAAGTTAAAAAGGAGACATAAAGGGTAGAGAAAGGAAGGGAGGAGGATACTTAATAGGTTGATATTGTATATATGTAATTACAATGATTATAATGGGGAGGTAATATGATGGAGAATGGAATTTCAAATGGGAAAGTGTGGGGGTGGGAAGGGAGGGAATTACCATGTAATATATTTTATAATCATGGAAAATGTTAATAAAAATTAAAAAAAAATTAAGAATAAAAATAAATTTTAAAAATTACTAAATAAATAATAAATAAATAAATAGAAATTCAACAAATAGACAGGCGTGGTGGTGCATGCCTTTAATCCCAGCACTCAGGAGACAGAAGTAGGAGGATTACCATGAGTTCAAGGCCACCCTAAGATTCCATAGTGAATTCCAGGTCAGCCTGGGCTAGAGTGAGACCCTACCTTAAAAAAAAAGTAATAATAACAAAAGAAAAATTGTTGTAAGTAACATTGTTTTCAACATGTAGAACTGCTGTCCAAAAATGTAGATTGTTTTAAAACATCAAAAAGAGAAGATCCTAAAGGGTCATGTATGCTTTGGTCCTCTGCTGGTTTGGAATAAGCTATAAATCAGCCTAATTCATAAAAAGTCCAGGCACAAATACATAGACAAGTATGTACTTGCAAGAGGTTTTATAAGGAGAATAATTTCAATTCAAACTATAAACATGTCTTTAACATCTAATAACTATTTAATTCATAGGATATACAGTGTTGTAAAAAAATAACATCTTTCAGAATAAAAAAAATTAATAGGACTATTTGAACTTAGATTGAGTTGTCTATCTTCACTTTATATAGTTACTGTATTGTATATATAATAAGAAATAAAATATCTGAGTTCTAGAACATTTTTTGTGATTCTATATTTTCTTCTTCGTATAATGTATATATATACTGCACAAATTGCTTCTATGGCTGATATTTTGAATTTACTCTCTTGGGTGCTTATGCCATACACTGAGTAACAGCAGGTAAATAAGAAAAATGTCAGAAATAGATTTACCAAAAACAAAAACAATCTTCTAGTGGGTGAAAACCATACAGCTCAAGAAAGAAAGAAAGAAAAAAAGCCTAAGAATAAATGTCACATCAATCCAAAAATTCATTTGGAATCACAAAAAATATACATATATATATATATATATATATATATATATATATATATATATATGTATATATATATATATGGCAGTATTATTTCCTTAGGCCATGAAAATAGATCACATTATGAAGCTAGAAATAATAAAAAATACTTACAAACCCTAAAACACTGAGAAACCATGTGCAGCAGATGCATTATTACTCAAGTGAAACCAGTGACTTCTCACAAATGCTAAGACCTTTCAAAACAAATCACTTATAAATATTCCAGGTCAAAGATGAACCATAATGAATTCAAAAATACCCTGTTCTATTTGGTCAGCTATGAGAGAATTTCATAGACAGGTTGGTTTGTAAACAAGAGGATTTATTTCTCACAATTCTGCAGGCTAGAAATTAACCTCAAAGTAGTCAGCAAATTTGGTTTGGTAAGGGCCAAATTTGTGGTTCATAAGTAGAATCTTTGTATATTAATTAGACATGGCATATAGACAAGGAATCTCTTGCATCTGCACTAATAATGACACCTTCATGACAATCATCCTTTAGCATGTACTCAATTAAATGAGTGTATGGAAAGGTGGTCCACACCTTTTATTACTTTAGGAATAACAAATTAAAATAGCAGTAAGGTACAAATACCAACATACTAGAATGGACAAAATTCAAAACCCTGAAAACAGCCAACACCTGAGAAAGCATAAGCAACAAATTCTGATCCACTGCTGGTAGGAATCAAGTTACAAGACCACTCTGCTGAAAGATCATCAGCTTCTTATAAAATTAATAGTTCTGTTTCCTTTATTTGGTTTTGTGACACAGGGTCTCAAACTTACCATGCAGCTCAGGTTAGCATCAAACTCATGAATCCTCTGCCTCAGCTTCCCAAGTGCCAGGATTATAGGCATATACCACCAGGAGCAGCCTAGTTTCTCACAGTAAAAACATTACTGTTGAGATTTCATATGGTGCAAAGACTTTATCAGGAATTGGACTATGGTGTACCCATGGTAGATTCTGACAGACATTTGTATAAATTCTGAACATTGCTTAAAACTTTGTGTGAACCTGAATTTTAGCACCTTTATTCACAATTTTTACAACTTGGAAATAAACCAAGTTATTCTTTGGTAGAGGAGTGAATCTACCCAATCAATGTGACAATGCTAAAAATAAATGAACTTCTGGGTCATGAAAAGATATGGAAGTAACTTTAATGCTTATTGCTAAGTGAAAGAAGCAATTTTAAAAGACTGAATAGTCTATGGTTTCAATAGTATTCTGGAAACAAAACATTAGAAAGATTTCTAGTTGCCAGGGAGTTGTTGGGGAAGATGAATGAACATCAAGTAGATGTTTAAGGATTTTAAAATACTATATGTCATCACTATGACTGAGTACAGAAATGCATCTCAGCTCTTCATGTGGCTGACATAGAAAGATTGCAATTTAAAGGTCAACCTTAGAATAAGAGTGAGTTCAAAGTCATTCTTGGCAATGCAGGAAAAAGCTTATGTGAAAATAAAATTTAAAAAAAATGATCTATGATTGGATAAGTTCACTGAGAATGATCTGTTCCAGGTTCAAACATTTTCCTCAAATTTCTTTGTGTCATTTACTTACTGCTGTATAGAATTCCATTGTGTAGATATACCACATCTTAGGTATCCATTCTTCTAGTGATGGACATCTGGGTTGATTCCAGCTCTTAGCTATTACAAATTGAGCTGCTAAAAACATGGTTGAGCAAATCTCTCTGGCCTGTGGTTTGAAGGTTTTAGGGTAGATGCCTAGTAAGAGAATAACTGAGTCTGTTGATATCTCTATAGTCAACTTTTTCAGGAGTCTCCATATTGCTCTCCAAAGTGGTTGTACCATCCTACATTACCACGAACAGTGAATGAGTGTTCCTGCTTCTCCACATCCTCGCCAGCATTTATTTTCATTTGATTTTTTGATGTTTTCTATCCTTATTGGGGTAAGGTGGAATCTCCTAGTTGTTTTAATTTTCATTTCTCTGATGATTAGAAAAAAAAAAATCAACACATAGTCTCACTCATCTACAACACCTAACCTTAATCTACCCAAGATACTTTACATACCCAGCAAGCATCTCATGGGCTAGACACTAGGATGGATGGGGAGGGAGGGAAGGGCATTGAAGGGGTGGGAAACACTAATCTGGACCTAAACGGCAATGGTACCATAAAATTCTACTTCCTAAAAGGCAGACCAAATGGCTGAACCTTCACTAGACCCTTACAGGAAACACCTGAACCACAAGACACTGGAGAGGGTAGGATCAAGTCTAACCTAAATCTTCTACATCTTCCCTCCCTCCCTCTCCTCCCCTCTCTCCTATCTAAGTCTTGTATATTAGTTATTTTTTTTTTCCTCATTTTCTTAGTGAACACTGACCTGTAACCCCCACTTCCAGCTTGGGGCTATCATCCACAATGAGCTTTTGATCAGAGAAACCTACAAGGATTCCTGAAAGAATGACAGACTTCTGTCAGAGTACTTGATGACCCACCAAAAGTCAGTGGTAAGACCCTGTTGCTGAAGACTCCATATGCAACTGACACATAAAATGCAATGGCATGGCTGGAAGTCAGGAGAGAGTCAGTCCCCAGACAGTCAGCGTGTCTAGTGCCAGAAGGTGCTACATGGGCGACTGGGGGACATTACCAATATCTGTCCAAGCAACTCATCGTCTAACCTACTTAGCAATAAATAACCTGGTGTGATGCCTGCACAAGTGCAATAGTGGCACACAGCCATGGTGGGGAACCAACTGCTCTTCATTCGGCTAACTGATCCCCTCAGTGGTATGGGACCCATAGCTGGAACTGGGAAACAAGTCAGAACCATACCCAAACATAAGCCCACTCTCTAATTAATCAAGCTACCATTAATCATGGGACATAAGAGGGCCTACACCTATTAAACTCTCTATTAAAAAAGTAAGTGTTATCTCAATTTTCCCGGTGCTAACTTACTCTCCATTGGAGAATCTGCTTCTCTTTTTCAGACACATGCAGATACTAAGGAGAGAGCTCTTCCATCATACCTCAAAAGGGGCCCGACTGAAACTAAAGAAAATTGGCCAAACAAACAAGGGTGCTGTTTTCCTGATGAAATGGATACCAGCACAAAGGGGAAGGGGACCAACACAGAGAAAAATCAACTCCTACCAAATCAGAGAGCCAGAGCCTCAGAGGCCCCCAACACCTCAGCACTGAAGCAAACCAAAAATGAACCCAACATGGCTCAGGGAAATTTTGTGGAAGAGGGGAACAGAAAGAATGTCAGAGTCACATGTTAGGTCTTGATATGCAGAGACATTTATTGTACAAATAACTGTGGGCTAACTCCACAATGCACGGCCCACTTACATCAACAAGGAGGGGCCATTAGTAGGGGGTAGATCATGGATGAGCCTAAACAATTGTACCAAACTGCCTGTATTTGCTGAAAAGAAAACTAATAAATTTAAAAAATAAATAAATAAAAATAAATTATATGATACTTAAAAAAAAAAAATGATCTAGTTCCATGAGAGATGTTGCAGTCAGTTTTACTTTACTGGTAGAAATTACCCAACCAGGACCAGCTTGTCACAAAAACATTTTTTTTTTCTTTTTCTTTTTCTTTTTCTCTTCTTTTCTTTCCTTTCCTTTCCTTTCCTTTCCTTTCCTTTCCTTTCCTTTCCTTTTCTTTTCTTTTCTTTTCTTTTCTTTTCTTTTCTTTCTTTTCTTTTCTTTTATTTGTTTATAGGCTTAGGGGAATCTCTACAATGGTAGGGGAAATCAATGGTGAAATCTGTCCTACCGTTCCTGTCCCCACCCAGCACAAACTCCATCCTTCCCATTCTCCCTGCCCCACTATCCCCACCTCATGTGAAAGTCATTCCACTTGCTGCTCCCCCCCATTCCTTTGTGAACCCAGAAAGTCCAAATTAGCTCCACTCACAACTCCCAGCCCTGGAACACCATCCCACTGACCAACACAGTTCATAAAGCAAAACTTACTTGACAATGAAACAGAAATAACAACCAACACCATCATAGTTGGGGACTTCAATACACTATTATCAGTAATAGACAGATCATCCAAACAGAGAGTCAACAGGGAAGTAAGAGAGCTCAACAAAACTACAGATCACTTAGCCCTAAAAGACATCTTCAGAACATTCCATCCCAAAGCCACAGACTACACATTCTTCACAGCAGCCCATGGAACATTCTGTAAAATAGATCATATACTGGGTCACAAAGCCTGCCTCCATATATTCAGGAAGATTGACATAATTCCCTGCATGATATCAGATCACAATGCTATATTGATAGAAATTAACAACAAAAGACCCACCAAGAATCCCTTTGGCTCCTGGAAACTGAACAGCACACTTTTAAACAAGAACTGGATAGTGGGCAAAATAAAAAATGAAATTGAAAACTTTCTAGAAATTAATGATGATGAGATAACATTGTAGCAAAACTTATGGGACACAACTAAGGTGGTCCTCAGGGGAAAATTCATAGCACTAAATTCTTTCATAACAAAGATAGAGAGATCCCAAATCAACCTAACCATCCACCTAACAGCACTGGAAAAGCAAGAGAATCCAACCCAAAAACCTCCAGATAGAAAGAAATAATTAAGATCAAGCAGAAATTAATGAAGTGAAAACTAATAAAACAATTAAGAAAATTGATGAAACAAAGAGCTTCTTCTTGGAAAAAATAAACAAGATTGACAAATCCCTGGCCAATTTGATCAAGAAAATGAGAGAGAGAGAGTGGGGGGGATGCTTCAAATTAACAAAATTAGGAATGAAAAAGAGAAATCACAACAGACATAATTGAAACTGGGTGAATCTTCAGGACCTATTTCAAAAACCTCAACTCCACAAAACTGGATAATATGGAGGAAATGGATGAATTCCTGTACATACACCAACCTACCAAAAGCTAAACTCAGAGCAGATTAATTTCCTAAACAAACCTATTATGCCCATTGATATTGAAAAATTAATCAAAAACCTCCCTAAAAAGAAGTGTCCAGGACCAGAAGGCTTCTCGGCTGAATTCCATCAAACCTTCATGGAAGAATTTTTCTCAAACTATGCTATACTGGGAAAGCTCCCCAATCCCTTCTATGAAGTTAGTATCACCATAATTCCAAAACAAGTAAAGATGCTGTAAGAAAAAATATAGCTATGGGCCTATTTCCCTGATGAACTTAGAAACAAAGATCCTGAACAAAATCCTCACAAACAAAATCCAACAACATATCAAAAGCATTATTAACCTTGACCAAGTAAGCTTCATCCCAGGAACACAGGGGAGGTTCAATATACAAAAGTATGTTAATACCACATAAATAAGCTTAAACACAAAAAACACATGATCATTTCAATAGATGCAGAAAAGGCCTTTGACAAAAGACAACATCAATTCATGATCAAAACATTGGAGAGAACTGGCATGGATGGTTCATATCTCAACATAATGAAGACTATATATAAAGTTCTTAAAACCCAAATAATACTTAATAGGGAAAGGCTGCAGGAATTTCCATTACTATCCGGAACAAGACAGGGGTGTCCACTCTCACCTCTGCTCTTCAACATAGTACTGGAAGTCAAGCTCAAGCAATAAGACTGGAGAAAGAAATAAAAGGAATACAAATTGGAAAGGAAGAAGTTAAATTAGCACTATTTGCAGATGACCTAATTCTAAAGCTATATTACAAAGCCATCGTAGTAACAAGAGCATAGTACTGACATAAAAACAAGTGTATAGACCAATGGAACAGAATCGAGGACTCAAATTTTGGTTCATGTAACTACAGCTACTTGATACTTTACAAAGGCCCTAACAAGATAGGCTGAAAAAAAAAAAAAAAAAAAAGCAGCATCTTCAACAAATGGTGCTGGACAAACCGGATAACCATGTGCATGAATTTGAAACTTGTTCTACACATCTTTCCATGTACAACAATCAAATGCAAATGGATCAAAGACCTCATTATAAATACCAGAAACTCTTACTACTGGATGAAAAAAATGACTGAACTGTCCACGATATAGGAATGGGAAAACACTTCCTGAGCAAAACCCCAGTAGTCCAGGAACTTTAATAATCACTCCAATTTTGGGATCTCATGAAGCTGAAAAATGTCTTCACTGACAAACATGCAACACACAGAGCCAATAGATTACCCACAGGATGGGAGAAAATTTTTGCTGGCTATCCAACTGACAGAGACCTAATTTCTAGAATCTACACAAAACTGAACAACCTTAACAAGAAAAAGTCAAAGAACCCTTTCACAAAATGGGACAAATAACTGGGCATCAGTCCTCAGTGCAAAAAATGCAAATGGAAAACATACACTTAAGACAATGTTCATCATCCCTAATCAACTAACTAAACAACTATGAGATTCCACCTAACCCCAGTAAGGACAGAAAAAAATCAAATGAAAATAAATTCTGGTGAGGATGTGGTAAATAGGAACCCTCCTCCACTCTTTGGGGGAATGTAAGAGGATACAACCACTCTGGAAAGCAATATGGAGACTCCAAATAGGTTGACTGTAGTGTTACGAACTGACCCAGATATTCCCTTACTGGGCATTTACCCTAAAAGTTCCATGCCTCAGTTCAGAGAGATTTGCTCAAACATGTTGATAGCTGCTCAATTCATAATAGCTGGGAGTTGAAATCAACCCAGTTGCTCCTCATTACAGACGGATAACCAGGAGGTGGTGTATCTATGCAATAGAATTCTACACAGCAGTAAGAAAAATGACACAATGAAATATGAAGAAAAATGGTCAAACATGGAAAGATTATTCTCAGTGAACTCACCCAATCACAGAAAGATAATTATGACATGGTCTCACTCATCTACAGCTCATATCCTGAATCTACCCAAGATGCTGACATACCTAATAAGAATCTCGAGGACTGGACAATAGGGTGGGTGGGGCAGGAGGGGAAGGCAAGGGTGGGGGTGGGGGACACAAAACTGGACCCAAATGGCAATGGTACAATAATATTCTACATCCTAAAAGATAGACTAAATGGTTAACCCTTCATCAGGCCTTAGAGGGAACATCTGAATCACAAGGCCCTGGAGAGGGTATGATGTAGTCTGACCTTAATTTTCTACTGTTTCTTTCTCTACCTCTCCCTCTTCTTTCTATCTGTTTTATATTACTTAGCTTTTCTTCCTTCTCTTCTTGGGTGCTGACCTGTAACTCACAATACCAGCATGTGGTTAATATCCACAATGAACTGTTAATCAGAGAGATCTACAAGGTTTCCCAAAAGAAGAAAGATTTCTGTCAGAGTACTTGATGACCCACAAAAGGTCAGTGGTAAGACCCTACTGCTAAAGACACCATATGCTGTTGGTACAGAACATGGAGTGACCTGGCTGGAATGTGGAAGAGAGTCAGTCCCCAGAGAGTTAGCTCTGCTACTGCCAGAAGTTGCTACATGAGAGACTGGGAGGAAATGACCAACATTTGTCCAAGCAACTCATGGTATAAGCTACTAAACAGCAAACAACCTCACATTATGCTCACACAAGTGCAATAGTAGCACATAGCCATGGTGGGAAACCAACTACCCTTGATTTGTCTAACTAATCTGTTCAGTGGAATGGATCCCATAACTAGATCTGAGAGTCAAGTCAGAACCATATCCAAAAATGAACCTGCTCCCATTATCAAGCTCCCACAAATCACAGGCTACAAGAGGGCCTACACTTATTCAATTCCCCCTTAAAAAAAAAGTTTATCCCATTTATCTGTCTCTAACTTCACTCTCCATTGGAGAATTTGCTTCTCTTTTTCAGATGGATGCAGATTCTGAAGGAGAACCAGCCCATCATACCTCAAAAGGGCCCCAGCTGAAACTAACAGTAATTGGGGAAATGAGCAAGAGTGTTGCTTTATTGGTGAACCTGGCACCAGCACAAGGGTGAGGAGATAGACACAGAGAACACTCAACTCCTACCAAACCAGATATCCAGAGACACAGTAGCTCCCAAGACCTCATCACTGAAGCAGATCTATAATGAACCCAACATGGCTCAGGGAAACTTGTGGAACAGGGGACAGAAAGGATGTTAGAGCCACACATTGGGTCATTGTGCAAGAGATATTTCCTCTTACCCATAACTGATGGCTAACCCCAAAATGAATGACCCATATTCCCTAAGGAGGAGGGCCCCTGCAGAGGAGGAAGCATAGGGAGGGGGCTATTGATGGTACTAGTATGACTGTATACACTGTGTATATAACTAATAAAAAATGCTTCAAAGAAGATATCTAGAAGCTACTAAGAACTCAACACTAAAGTGGGCTTAAAGCACACTCAGGAAAGCTCAGAGAAGTTTTCAGAAGTGGGGGAAGAAAGAATGTGAAAGCCACAGGGTAGGATGGACTATCTACAATGAATGACTGCTGCTTTCACAACCCATAACCCACAACTCCATGGTGAATACCAGAAATCCAACTAAGGATGGTCCTCAGTGGAATTGGGGCAGGGAGGCAAGAAATGATGGTAGCAACACATAATATATCCATGCAAAGTTCCTACTTAACATTTTTTAAATAAAGTTTGTAGTAAATATTTTAATTCTTTTAAATATTTATTTATTTAAGGGAGAGAGAGAGAGAGAGAGAGAGAGAGAGAGAGAGAGAGAGAGAGAGAGAGGGAATGGGTGTGTCAGGTTTTTCAGCCATTGCAAATGAATTCCAGACACATGTGTCACTGTATGCATCTGGTTAATATGGATACTATGGAATCATTCCTGGGTACTTAGAATTCACAGGAAGCTCCTTAACTGCTAAGCCATCTCTCTATCCCTGTCTTAAATATCTTAGTAATGTGAATTTGAAATATCATACAAGCTGGGCATGGTGGCACATGCACTTGGGGAGGGAGAGGTAGGAGGATTGTGAGCGTTTGAGGCCACCCTGAGACTACATAATGAATTGCAGGTCAGCCTGGACCAGAGTGAGACACTACCTCAAACCCTCACTCCCCCCCACCAAAAAATGCAATAATGCACTGAAAGCTAGAACATGAGAGGAAAAAGCCTATTTTCTAATTCAAAATAGAAGATTATATAGATTTTTCAATGAGTATTTTACTGACATAGTTTTGGCATGAATATTGAAACTGCTTGTATAATTGCTCTACATTTTGAGATGGTAAAATGTTAAAACAAAGCTGAAAATCTAAAACTATCTTGTATCTATGTCTGTATGCATATATGTATGTATGGTCATACAATAGAACTTACTGTATTTTAGAAGTATCAAAAGTTATTTGCTTTACTTATGTTCCTATATCAAAAGTCCTGGAAATGAACAGCAAGTGATCTCTATGTCTCTGAAAAGTATGCTCTTCAAAGCTTCCAGTTGGAATGTCCAGGCAAATGGGGAAAACAAATCATGATTTTTTTTTTAAATTTTGTATATGGTTAGATAAGATTAACACTTCTAGCATAAGTAAATGTTGATAGTTTTTCCCTTGACTATATGAAGGCTTGAATGGTTTGTTTCTGATATATACTTTGTCATTGCTAGGTTTTAATGGAATGCAGTTGTTGCCTCAAGATAAGCAGTGATCCTTCTAATTCCTTTGTTAGATATAGATTTCAAGTATTCAGAGATTCAGGTATACTATCCAAGGCTACAAAGTTTTATGCAGTGATATAAATTATTTTTAGGTGTGAGAAATCAGGAAAAATGAGGGTAGCACAGAAAACATTTAATGACTAGAATTTGGTTCTGTCCCAGAAGATGGCCTATATGTTGAAGCTATTGTTTTAGACTAAGCTGGCTGCACTGTGGAGTCAATTCACTCTGACAACTTTCTAGGGAAAAAATACAATTGGCAGAAAGTGATAGTTGACTCATGTATTATATCCTGAAAGAGATGTGTTTTTCTTTTTTTCTTTGATTTCTTAAGGAAATACTGGTGACTAACAATATTGTGAAGGAATCATCATTGCTTTTGCTAAACAGCTTCAAACAGTTCACCTGTCTTATTTGAAAGATTTTTTAATGCATCAATTATAATGACAGATAGATTGACAACATCTGTCAACTGTTCCAGCTATTTTAATTCCTTTATCCCTGCCATTAGCCCTTGAGCTCAACCCATTTATTCCATAGAATATTTTCAGCACTTAAAAGGAAAATCTAAATATATTTTTAACGGAAGAAGAAACAACACTAAGCACAGCTCATGATGTGGCACAAAAAGTTTTTATGTTCTCATAAGTCTTATGCTATAAAATGGCAAGTAAATATGGAAACTTTAAACTGCCTGCAAACCAACACAACCAATGCAAAGATCCTGAAACATCTCATTGGTCAATGGTCAAATGTTTGCCATGAATATCATTGGTGTTTTTCTCCCAGTTAGCTCTTTCAGAAATCTTTTATAAAAGTGGATCAGGTATTGGTGTTAAATTTTTCTTTTGATTATATTCTTTATGTTCCAATAACTTTTGCATAAATCATCTCACCCAGTGGTACCAATGGACTGACAAGCTCTCTCTGCTTAGGCCTTCATTCCTTATTGCAGTCAAGTTATAAAGTGAACCTTCCCCCTTTCTGTTACTCTTTCTTGGGGTTCACTTCTTTAATAGAGTCAATTAAATTCTTTCTAGATAGGTATGTCTTCTCTACTACTGAGAGGTAATAGTTTAAATTATGAACAGCTACACATATTTTGAAGGTATTAGACTTTTAAAAATGTTGCAATTGACCCCTATTAAGGCTCAGCTAATGTCAAATATTTACAAATTCTTTAGAGCCCTCTTTTTTGTGTATTTCCCTATTGAGCAACATAGATGGGATTCATCGTAGTTATTTCTGCATAGGTAAAATTCATGTTCTTCATGTCTCAAATTTTGTATTTGAAGCTTGCTTTAAGGAACTTTCCTTATATAGTTGACAGGTATTTAGTTCATCACTTTGAAGTTATTATTTCATTACATTAAAGATATATTATTTATTAGTAAGAAGTGCATCCCCTTTTATTAGCTTGCATATAATCTAGGTTTTTCTTGTTGTTAGTTTTTGAAAACATGTATTGTTTTTATCCAAACTGAAATATTCCCCCTGGAGAGAGAGGGAGGATTATAAGGCTCAGCTGATGGGGAGTAGAAACTCTCCATCTAGCCAGTGTTCCAGCAAGTTCTGTAGAAAATCCAGAGATACAGATCGTTCATGGAGTCATCACCCATGGGAAGATGGGCTTCTCAGAGATAAAGTTGTGTTAGAATGATTTTTTTTTTTAAATTACCCCATCACACATAATGCTAGAAATAACACCAATATGTTCACTTACTGCCTATGTTACACCTGGGTGGATTCATTTCTTTGATCAAAAATTGGTGTCCTATCTGAGGTGCATAGACCCATCCATCTACCAAAAGTAATACCACAGAAATGTCTAACATTTTTTTCTTTATATTTATGTGTGTGTTTGTGTGTGTGTGTGTATGTGTGTGTGTGTGTGGTTCATTATTCCTCAAGAAGTCATCTACCATTTAATTGAAACTAGGACTCTCATTGGCTGGGAGCTCACCTATGTAGGTTAGACTAGCTGGACAGTAAACCTCAGAGATCTACGTGCCTCTACTTCCCTATCTTGGGTATAATAAACATACAACATTACACTCATTTTTTTTCTTCTTAAAATATTTTATTTATTTGAGATAGAAAAAAGTACATAGAAAGACTCATATCAGAGAAGAAGAGATATAGAGACAAAGAGAAAGAAAGAATGGGTATAAAGGGCCTCTTGCCACTGCAATAAATGGACTCCACATGCATGTGCCACTTTGTGCATCTGTCTTTATGTGGGTACTGGAGAATCGAAAAAGGGTCCTTAGGCTTTGTAGGCAATTACCTTAACCAATGTGGTCTCTCTCCAGCCTCTCTTATAGTTCTTTTTGTTTCGTTTTGTTTTTATTTATTTTTTAAGCATGAAATCTAGGAATCAAACTCAGGTTCTCTTGCTTGCAAGACACTTCTCTGTCCAAGATATCTCCCTAGCCTTATTTTTTCATTACGGTTGATGTAATGAAACTTCAATGGAAATGATCAATGCAAGTGTTGGCTTGTATTCATGTTCCATTGATAACATAGTACTATTAACAAATATAAATAAAAAATCTTATGTTATTTATTCTTTTCTCACCCATTAGAAATATTTTGAAAACCTCTCTATTTCTTCTGTTTCTAACATTCCTACAGAATATGATATAAAGGGTCATATTTTCTATGTATTTATCTCCTTAAGTTATAAATCTATTTTCTAATTCATTATTTCATCTGCCCTATTTAGACTATAGTCAAATGTCTTATATTCTTTGTTGTAGTTTAAAGACATTTTAATTTCTAAAATTCTTATTTAGGTCTCTTAAGAAAGAACTAGTTACTTAGCTTTTTAAAGTAAAAAATGGGTCTTACCATTAGGCTTCTTCTTTTTTGATCTCCTAAAAACTTGAATCTCATTTAATTGGAAGTTTATATGTATTTTCCATTATGTAAGCTACGTAGCAATATGTCCTGCTTATTTTATTCAATGATTGTGCATTCAGAACATTTGTTCCTATATGAGATTTCTAATGTTACAATGTAGTAGCAGAAGCTGTTTCTTATGGAATTCTTTAGTTGCAGAGGTATTCTTTGGGTTGAATTTTCATATGCATCTGTCATTAGCCTTAGAGCTTTAGTCTTCTGGGTCTGTTTACATTAAATTTTCAGTACAAATTTTCTGAGCTCAAGGTCATGTGAATTTCTGTCACAGGTTTTCATTTATCAGAATAACCACTGAGATTTCATGTGAAGGAATTTTACAAATCATTAGGTACAATAGACAACCCACTTCCATGGTTAGCATCTGTCTATATCTATGGGAAATATCCAGAGTGTTAAGGCAGATATTCTTTTTTTTGGGGGGGGGGGATTTTTTTTTAATTTGATTTATTAGTTTTCTTTTCATCAAATACAGGCAGTTTGGTACCATTGTTTAGGCTCATCTATGATCTACCCCCTCCCATTACACCCTCCTTGTTGATGTAAATGGGTCTTGCATTGTGGAGTTGGTCCCCAGTTATTGGTATGCTAAATGTCTCTGCAAATCATGACCCAACATGTGACTCTGACATTCTTTCTGCCCCCTCTATTCTTGAGAACGTATATGGACAATCTGAGTCATTTCATAAAATAACTGAAGCTAAACAGTCTTCATTATATTTAAATGTCCACATGGGAATTAGTAGAAACTGAATTCTTCATATCTAGACTATATCAATTTATGATTAACATTTTGATATCTTGGTATGAAAAATTTTGCTCCTATATTTTTGAAAATCTGCAATTGAAGACATTCTCAATTTTTCCGTTGCTAATAAATTATATTAGGATAAGTATAGTCAATGTCTACTCGTCCACATATCAACCAAGACTATCTAGAGATATTTTCTTAACTATTTTCAAGACTATTGCTCATATACATAAGTCTAACATAGAAGAAATTGCACTAATATTTTCTAAAATCAGGCATTTTTAAAAAACTACTGCACACTAAGGGTTTTCTTCACCTAAAAGTAAGAATAATGTACTTGACAAAAATGCTTCCTCTTCTATCTTTTTTATTGAGATGTCTCAGAAATTTTTTTTAAAAAATAAAATTTCTCAAGAACTTAAATGTAGTAATCTAAATAAATTATTTAAATTGTGACAATGGATTTCATTTTTTTTTTTGAGCGCTCAGGCTGCTTTGGCATTCTGCTAAGTGAGAGCTCAGAGGCTTGGCATCAGCCTCAGGTGGCTTCAGCTTCCCAGTGTGCTTGAGCTCAGGGTGATCCTCCCACGTAGTGCTAGCTCAAGACCACACATCCCTTCTGCTTGCCTGTTAGCTACCCAGGCCAGCTCCCCCAAGAGGGACCACTTCCCCTGCCCATCCAGACCACAGTTCTACTCTCCCTGCCCATACACTGTGATGGGCCAACCACAGTGGAAAAGAAGTAACATGAAAAATCAAATGCAAGAAAATCAAGTTAGATCACCTAGTCCTACAATGAACATCTCTAATCAAAACATAGAGGAGGGCTGGAGAGATGGCTTAGCAGTTAAGCGCTTGCCTGTGAAGCCTAAGGACCCCGGTTCGAGGCTCGGTTCCCCAGGTCCCACGTTAGCCAGATGCACAAGGGGGCGCACGCGTCTGGAGTTCGTTTGCAGAGGCTGGAAGCCCTGGCGCGCCCATTCTCTCTCTCCCTCTGTCTTTCTCTTTGTGTCTGTCTCTCTCAAATAAATAAATAAATAAAATTAAAAAAAAAAAACATAGAGGAGTTATTAGAATCAGAACACCAAAATGAAGCTATGAGCAATGCAACCCAGACCAAGCTACTGGTAGAACTTGCAGAAAAGCAACAAAGGACCAATAATCATGGGAATGCTGCCATAACTAGACTAGACCTAATAAATAAGAACATGGAATGAATTCAAAGAGAGTTAAGATATATGAGAGAGAGTGAAAAAAAAAAGAGGACCTCAAAAATAAGCTGGTGATGCTAAATGAAGACATAAAGAAATGCATGGATGAATTTCAAGAAGCATTAAGAAAATCAGAAAATGATGTGTAAAGAGAGCTTGTCAGAGGGATGGTAACTATATATAGAAAAGTAGTAGAAAATGCAAACCTAATTGAACAAGTCCAAAACTCTCAAGAAGCTCTCAAGAATAGAGCCAACCATGTGAAGGATAGAAACTCTGATCTAGAAGACAAGATGGAAGAAGCAGTTTGAGAGTTCCAAAATTTCAATAAGTTCAGAAGTTTCTGTGGACAGAACATGAGGGAATTGTGGGATACACTTAAACATCCTAATATCAGAATCATTGGAATATCAGAAGGAGAAGAAATTCATACCAAAGGCATGGAGAACTTATTTAGCAAAATAATCCAAGAAAACTTCCCCACTCTCACATGAAAAGCCCATCAAGATACAAGAAGCTAAAAGAACTCCAACAGATTGAAATAAAGGAGAAACTCTCCAAGAAATATTGTCATTAAGACTCTAAACATTGACACCAAAGAAGAAATCCTAAAAACAGCTAGGGAAAAACAGTACATCACTTTTAGAGGGAACCCCATCAGAATTGCTTCAGACTTCTCATTGGAAACACTTAAAGACAGAAGGGCCTGGAAAGACAAACTGCAAAGTATAGAAACCTATGGCTTCCAACCCAACCTACTCTACCTAGCAAAAGTATCCCTCATAATAGATGATAAAAGAAAAAGTTTCCATGACAAAACTCAGATTTACAATTATAAAAACACAAAACCAAACCTAAAGAGAGTATTTAGTAAAATTCTCCACACAGAAAAATTAAATAATCAAACTTAAATGCCTAAAAGAAACAGATCACAATAATCAAACTCAGAGAAGGCATAAAAATATTAAAAGTTGGAGAAAGAGATAACACAAGTGAAGATACTCAACAGTGGACACTGCAAGCGTTATAATTGGCCAGCCAGGCCACATGAGCCAACAGGTGCAATAGTGGCACATCTGTCATGGTGGAAACCAACTGCCCTCCAATTGGACTGGAGGCCCGCTCCATGGGGAGGGGGATATATTCCAGATACTGAAAACTTAAAACAGGGGTAGTCATGAGCCCTGGGGGTGTAACATCTGCTGATGTCTGGAAAAATGTATATACTATGCTTATCAAACTGACCAGTAAGCACTTCTCTTAATATTCAAATCCTTATATTAATGCTACTTTCACTTTGGGTAGAGAATCTTCACTTTTCAGATGGCAGTGACCTTTGGATAACTCAGAAGGTATCATAGTACTGGAAAGAAGTGACTGGAGTACTGAGTAACATCTCAAACACAACTTCCAAGGCTCAGGGTCTAATGTGGAAGAGGTATAGAAAAGAATGTAAGAGCCAAAGGAAGGGTAGGACTCCTTACAATGTGCTCCTCCAGACACAAAATGGCCTGGATATCCATGACCACACAGTGCCTGACACTACCTACACAAGATCATCGTAAGAGGAGGAAAAGATCATGACATCAAAATTAAAGAGAGACTGATTGAGATGAGGGGGGGATATGATGGAGAGTGGAACTTCCAAGGGAAAAGTGGAGGAGGGGGTATTACCATGGGATATTTTTTATAATCATGGAAAATGTTAGTAAAAATTGAAAAAAAAAAAAAACTTCAAAGTCCATGTAAACATAAAACTGCATATACCAACACAATGTGGCAGGGGTAAAACCAAACCTCACAGTCATTACCCTAAATATTAATGGCCTTAATTCACCCATCAAGACACATAAGATAACAGGATGGATCAGAAAATTAGACCCCTCAATCTGTTATCTTCAAGAAACCCACCTCATCACTAAAGACAGACACCTACTCAGGGTGAAAGGGTGGAAAACAATATTGCAAGCAAACGAGAATAAGAAACAAGCAGGCGTAGCTATATTAATATTGGATAAAATAGACTTCAAACCAAAAATAATCCAAAAAGACAAAGAAGGGCACTTGCTGCTTGTCAAGGGAATGATCCACCAAGAGGATATTATAATCATAAATCTGTATGCACCAAACACAGGGGCACCACAGATCATAAAGCAGAATGTACTTGACAATAAAACAGAAATAACCACCAACACCATCAACGTTGGGGACTTCAATACACTATTATCAGTAATAGACAGATCATCCAAACAGAGACTCAACAGGGAAGTAAAAGAGCTCAACGAAACCATAGATTACTTAGGCCTAACAGATATCTACAGAAAATTCCATGCCAAAACCACAGACTACACATTCTTCTCAGCCCATGGAACATTTTTTAAAATAGATCATATACTGGGTCGCAACGTCTGCCTCCATATATTCAGGAAGATTGACATAATTCCCTGCATGATATCAGATCACAATGCTATATTGATAGAAATTAACAACAACAACAAAAAGACCCACCAAGAATCCCATTGGCTCCTGGAAACTGAATAGTACACTTTTAAACAACAAATGGGGAGTGGACAAAATAAAAATAAAATTGAAAAATTCTAGAAATGAATGATGATGAGAACACATCCTACCAAAACCTATGGGACACAATGAAGGAGGTCCTCAGGGGGAAATTCATAGCACTCAATGCCTTCATAACAAAGACAGAGAGATTCCAAATCAATCATCTAACCATCAACCTAAAGGCAAGAAAACACCAACCCAAAGAGCTTCAGAAGGAACAAAATAATTAAGATTGGAGCAGAAATTAATGAATTGGAAACTATGAAAACAATTAAGAAAATTGATAAAACAAAGAGCTGATTCTTTGAAAAATTAAACAAGATTGACAAACTCCTGGCCAATTTGATCAAGCAAAAAAATAAAAATAAAAAAAGAGATGCTACAAATTAATAAAATTTGAAATGAAAAAGAAAAGATCACAACAGATATAAGTGAAAGTGGGAGAACCATCAGGAGTTATTTCATAAAACTCTACTCCACAAAACTGGATAATGTGGAGGAGATAAATAAATTCCTGGACACACACCATCTGTCAAAGCTAAACTCAGAGCAGATTAATCTCCTAAACAAACCAATCACATTCATTGAGATTGAAAAAGTAATAGAAAACCTCCCCCAAAAGAAGAGTCCAGGACCAGATGACTTCTCAGCTGAATTCTATCAAACCTCCATGAAAGACCTCAAACCAATCTTCCTCAAAATGTGCCACACAGTTGGAGAACAGGAAAAGCTACCCAACTCCTTCTATGAAGCTAGCATCACCCGAATTCCAAAACCAGGCAGAGATGCCACAAGAAAACTGGCCTATTTCCCTGATGAACTTAGATGCAAAGATTCTAAACAAAATCCTTGCAAACCAAACCCAACAACACATCAAAATCATTATCCACCTTGTTCAAGTGGGATTCATCCCAGGAACACAGGAGTGGTTCAACATATGGAAATCTGTCAATGTAATACACCACATAAAAAAGTTTAAACACAAAACCCACATGATCATTTAGATAGATGCAGAAAAGGCCTTTTACAAAATACAACATCAATTCATGATCAAAACATTGGAAAGAATCATGATGGTTGGCTCATATCTCAACATAATAAAGGCAATATGATAAGCTCTTAAGGCCCAAATAATACTTAATGGAGACTGGAGGAATTCCCACTGAGATCAGGAATAAGACGGGGTTGTCCACTCTCACCTCTGTTCTTCAATATAGTACTGGAAGTCCTAGCTCAAGCAATAAGACAGGAGAAAGAAATAAAAGGGATACAGTTCTGAAGGGAAGAAGTTATGTTAGCTCTGTTCATTGATGACATGATTGTATTGGCAAGAGACTCCATTCTAAAACTTCTGAAGGTGATTAACTCCTATAGCAAAGTAACAGGATACAAAATTAATGCACAAAAATCAGTAGCCCTTTTATATGCAAATGACAAAGATACAGAGAAAGAAATAAGGGACGTGGTCCCATTTTCAATAGCAACATGGAAATAAAACACCTTGGAATAACGTTAACCAAGGAAGTGAAAGATTTATACAATGAAACATAAAAACACTCAAAAAAGAAATTGAGGAGGACTTGAGAAATGGAATGACCTCCCTTGCTCCTAGGTAGGAAGAATTAACATTGTGGAGATGGCAATCCTACCAAAGGCAATTTACAGATTTAATGCAATTCCAATTAAAATGCCAACATTGTTCTTCACAGCGATAGAAAAAATGATCTCAAATTTCATATGGAAAGGCAGAAGGCCGCAGATATACAAGCACAGAGAACATTCAACTCCTACCATATCATATATCCAGACACCCAGAGGCTCCCATCACCTCATCAACTTTAAGGCTGATTATTCCAACATACTGGGTGTTCAAACCTTTCTCTAAAAACCATAATATTGAAATAAAGCCCTTCCTCCCATGAGCTGCTTCCTGTGTTTGTTTCAGCAAGGAGAGGCTAGCTGATACCCTAGTCGTCTCCCATTTGTGGACAGCTACAGGGCACACAATATTGCATATTATTTTTAATCCTTCAAACTGTCTTAAACTATAGATCCTCTTATTTCTATACTATCACCTAAATGTTTGCAGAATAAAAAGGGGATCTCATGTTTAGTGAAATGAGGTGGTACCAAATCAGAGGCCTGGTTCTTATTCTAAGGGAAAACCTGCAAACAATAAAACCTTCTTGATAGCCAGGAATTTTACCATTTCCAATTTGTTTTCCACATTATAAGATAGAGGTTATAATTTCAACCTCGATAATTATGAGTTTACATCACATTGCCCTATGCCTTAAAAATAACAGATTTTCAATTAACAACAGTTGCTAATTATTTTGCCTAATTTTTATATAAATATACTATTTTATTTTCTCATACTTTTTACTATTTCAAATTTAGATCTTTCCATCATTATAAAAGTTATCTAAATAATTCTACATTTATGTTTTGTATGTTCATACATAAGCTATTATTTTCCATTTAAATATTACTATATTAATCAACAGTCATTTATAACGTTCTACCATATGACCCAAACTGAGATTGAAGGGAATTACAAAAATAATATAAGTAAATAGTCCATCTCTAAGATTTACTCCAAAAGAAATGACACTTCTCAGGTCTCGTTCTTCTTATCATGATGAATTGTTTACTCAACAAATTTCTGAGTAAATATAATACTATGCATGTCTCTAAAGACTATCAGTCACCGTTTTAGATTTCAAAGCCTGCCTTCTAGATGGTAGGGCAATCACTTCAAAACTACATATTCTAATTTGTCAAGTGATCTTTTTTATTAGACTGTCACAGAGATGCTGGAGGTAGGGAAAAATAACAATGTGGAGAGGGGACACAAAACAGGCAAACATATCACATAGACACCGTTACTTAATGTCCTTTTGCCTCTTAAACTACGCATTTGCTTCCTGTTGGAAATTTATAAACCACTTCCAGAACTTATGTTATTACATCCGCTCACAAACAACTGGTTATCTCTCTCCTAAGTTCCGACATGGGCTCTATAATCAGTGTGTTCTGTCATAGCTTGATGCTTTCTTCTTATTCTCTCTCCTTTTATGCATCATTATATGACATTATTGTGCTTAAAATAGATGGTAGAATGTATTTATCTTGCAAGACTGACCTTAGGCAGATTCAAACCTCCTTTCTAAATGTAACAGCAAATTGATAAAACTTAAAGTGGGAAAATGTCTCATAACTTTTCTCTCTATATATTTTTGCTGAGGAAATGATCTAAAAATTTCAAGAGATAAAAACTTTAGGAATAAAGAAATAATGAGTTAATTCTAGGATGTGATAAATTTTCAAGACACATCTGTACATCAAACATTTACAAGTATAGTAATAGATTTAAGCAGGTACTTGGAGGATTGCAGAAAGCATATATTTAAGAAAAAAATAGCTGGGCATGATGGCACATGCCTGTAATCACAGAGGATCACCATAAGTTTAAGGCCAGCCTTAGACAACATAGTAAATTCCAGGACAGTCTGGGCTAGATTGAGATTCTACCTCAACAAACCAAAAAAAAAAAAAAAAAAAAAATTAAAAAGGAGATTGCTTGTGTTAAAATAAGGAAGAAAAATACCATTTGAGGTTTATTATGAAAGCATGGACTAAACAATATTAATAATTACAAAATGTCTTGATAAAAGATATTAAAGACATGTACATAAAAGTCCTGATTAAAAATTATTGTGAATTAAGAATGAAGAACAAAAATCCATGCAAGTACAGAAACAAATTCAATCCACTCCAATTGTGATTATGAATTGTTTGACAGAATAGTAATTGTGGTGATTTGAATGTGGATGTATGCTTCCTGTATTCTCAGGTATTTTTACTTAAAAGCTGGGCTTTCTGCTTAAGTCTTCAGCAGACGGCTGGAGATGTCAACAGAAGCAGATGTGAATTCCATCCTAATGTGCAGATCAGAGTGAGCTTTGTAGATTCATGCTTGCTTGATTTTGGTGTTTTCTGGCTATTTGGTAGTTGCCATCTTCTTCCACTATTGACAGAATTTCCACTGCATTTGTAAGCTGAAATAAAACCACTTCCTCCTATAAACTATATCTTGTTGGATGTTCATCACAGCAATGAGGAGCTGAGTACAACAGTAGGTTTTAGATAGTATTATTTATATCTTTTGATAGGACTGGTGTGGCAGTTTGAATATGTATCCCTCATAGCTTCTTCTTTTCAATTATTATTATTATTATTATTATTATTATTATTAATACTATTATTATTTTACTTTTGAGAAAGAGGGAGAGAATGGGCATACCAGGGCCCTCAGTTACTGTGAATTAACTAACTCCAGACATGTGCACTTCCTTATGGCATATGTACAAAATTGCAAAGTTGTGTCACTGGGTGTCTGGCTATGTGAAACATGGGCATTTGAACATGCATTCTTAGGCAAGTAAATTAACCAATAAGCCATCTGTCTAGCCCTCAGGTATGTTTTTATTAAGGTTAATTTTTTTTAAGTCTCCAGCTGCCTGCTGGACAGGGCATGTCACTGGAGGTGGATCTGATTGTAGCCCAAAGTGTGAGGAGAGAATAGGTGTGTATTCTGGTGTGCTTTCTGCTTTTGGTATTTGCTGGCAGTTTTGTTGTTTCTTTCTGCTTGGATCTGTGAAAGGGTGCCAGCTTCTTACACCATTGATGAAACTTACCCTGGAAATATAAGCCTAAAATAAATCCCTTTCTCTCATAATCTGGTATGGATAGCCATCTCAACATTTGGATCTGACTACAACATAATTTGGTAAAAGAGAGCTGGGGTGTTCCTGCATGATGAATCTGATATGTGCATTGTAATCTTTGGGAACATTTGAACTGAAGGAATACTCATCCCAGCTAAAGGGATAAAACTGGTAATCTAGAGATTGGCATAACTGGTTATAGATAGCAGACTTGAACTGCAGCTGTCTGTTTACATGATGTTATTGATCCAATCTCTCTTTGTTATACCTCATAGCAATAAAATTGTTTACTTTCTCTCTGCTATTATATGTTGGAAATATCGAAGTTCTTAAATTCAAATAGTTCAAAATAATTATATAAAATTTCCTACTGTAGAAAATCCATCTCTTGTTTCCATTATTTGTTTTGCCATTGTTAGTATAGCACTCACAGACAGTGGGAAAAATACATATCATGTCCCTTTCTCTTCACAGCACATTAAATATTTTCCACACCTTACTGCCTTGCCCTTTGCAGTGTTTCATGGAGCAAAGGCATGGAATATATCACTATACACTCTTCTATATCAAATACATGTATAGGGCTTAATTTTTATTTTTTATTTTTGAGACAGAAAGAACTTGATTCTATTATTTTCCATAATAAAAATATGAGTCTGGGCTGAAGAAATTGCTCAGTGGTTAAGTTGCTTGCATGTAAAGCCTGAAAACCTGGGTTTAATTCCCCAGTACCCATATAAAGCCACATATAAAAAGTGGCACATACATTTGGAGTTCACTTGAAGTGGCTAGTGGCCCTGGCATGCATCTCCCTCCTCTCTCTCTCTCTCTCTCTCTCTATCTCTTTTGCTCTCTTTCTCTCAATCTCTCTCTCTCTCTCTTTGCAAAAAAAATTAAAATATTTAAAAAATAAATATATGAGGCTTAAAATGAATGATCTATGGACTAGGGAGCTATCACAGTAGTTAAAAGCACTTCCTGGCACAGAATGCCAGGCCAGGTTCAGTTGCTCAGCACAAATGTAAAGGCAGATACAAATAGTACATGGGTGGCATATGTGCATCTCTTGTAGAAATAAATAAATAAATGCTTTTTAATAAAATAATGATTAAAAGAATATACATGGACATTGCCATTTCACACAACACAGGTAACAACAACTGGAAGATATTAGGAGAAAGAAGAGGGGCTCCAGTAGTTCCATCTTATATTATGAATAGAACTTCAAATTTTTATATTCAGTCCATCCAGAAATAATCATTCTGAGTTTGGGAGGAAACTTAGCAGTTAAATGCATTTGCTTGCAAACCTGCTTTTCTGGGTTTCATTCCTTGGTACCCACATAAAGCCAGATGCGCAAAGTGGCACATGCACCTGGAGTCAGTTTGCAGAGGCCCTGGCATACCCATATCATGTCTGTTACTCTGTGTCTCTTCTCAAAGAGTTTGGAAAATAATACTCATTTTATTAGTATGTATATATGAAGTTTCCACAAATTATTTTGAGTAATAAGGATAGTTAGCTAATATTATCAATAAACTGCAAGATATCAAAGAAGTGGAAGCATTGTAAATGCTATCGGTGGGGTCTGAGTAAGTTAGTTCCTCATGATTTTTTACAATGGGATAACAATTGGAGCTACATCCTGATTGAGTGGCCTGAGAACATGAATGTAGTGTCTAAATATAATACTTTATTGAGGTATGATTGAGTTGTAAAATGTGACATTCCAAATTTTCAGCTGTAATCTCACTCTGTGTGTGGATTTGTATTACTGCAGGGTATCAGAAATTAAGTATGATAATAAAATAATTAAAAGTTTTAAATTTAAAATTAGATTATGTCTAAAAATTATATAAAATTGAAAGTAAAAGCATCTTTTGAAACATGACCTCACTCTGTATGCTAGGTTGGCTTGGGATACATAATGCAGTCCAGGCTGACTTCAAATTCAAAGTAATACCCCTGTTACAGCCTACCTGGTGTTGTATAAGTGCCTTTTAGAAATAGTTATTTTCAAAACATAGAGGAATTTTGGCTTAGAATATTTTTTTTACATCCAAAATGAACATGTGTCCAGTAGATCTTCAAGTATAATTATGCTACTCATTAAAAAATCATAGTGTTAATTCTCTCCAATTTAATTATAGCTAATGTGTACATCTAATAAGAAAGGTTAATAAATTATTATCTGTACTATTTCACCTTACTAAATCCCTCAGGATAACTAATCCAGGAAATAACATCAGCTGAGAGGAATATTAATGATTTTGTCTATTAAAACTGATAATAATTCTTGTTAATTTAAACCATGCTAAACTTCACATGGCAATGAGAAGGGTAACTAGGTGGGGACATTTGATTTTTGGCACAAAGGAGAGTGTTTGCAGAGTTTTATAAAGTTAGTGTCAAAGAATTTGTCAAGGGCTTCAAAATACAAATCATTAATATAGATACTTGAATGTGAGGTCAGGCTAGAAAGTTCACAAAATGAAAACTGTGATAAAGCATAACATTAAGGAATTAGTGTTTGGAGGAAGAACCCTTAGGTATGAGAGCTTGCCATAGCATGTGGGCCTGGAGGTCCTGTGACTACCTGGACCCATATAAAACAGCTGGGCCTGGACCTGTTCTTCTCTAACCTCAGATCTGGGAATCAGAGACCAGAAGTCACTGGAGTTCTTGAATACTTCAGCTCCACACTGAAAGAGAGGCTTGGTCTCAAGGAAATATATGGATAAGGAAGAGAGGAAAGGCATCCAGTGTTTTCCTCTTGCCTCTATGCACCTGCAAGTAGTCTACACAGACACATGTGTACAGTGCTATTACACACATACCTGCATGCCTCTAGGGCATACATGCACACATGCACACGTGAACACAAGCAAACCACAACCAGCAGCAACACAAACCATGTCACACATGCAAAAAAATAAAAAAATAAAAAATAAGTAATTCTTGGGCTGGAAAGATGGCTCAGTAGTTAAGGCACCTGCCTGTAAAACCCAATGACCTGGGCTCAGTTCACCAGTACTCTTATGAAGTCAGATGCACAAAGTAGTACATGCATCTGGAGTTGGTTTATAGCAGCTAGAGTCTCTGGAGTGTCCTTTCTCCCCCTTCGCCCCCCACTTTATATATCATCTCTCTTTCTATCTCCAAATCCCATGTAAGCCAGATGCACAAAAGGTGAGGCAAGTTCTAGGTCACACATGCCCACCAGGTGGCACAAAGATTTGGCGTAGGATTACAGTGGCTGAGGCCCTGGCACACCTGTCTATCTATCTCTGTCTCTCTTGCTCTCTAAAAATACAGAAATAAATAAAATAAAAAATCTTAAATGTCACTTGTCTTTGCAATGTATTATTATTTAAGATAAGTTCAATATGTTTAAAATTATTTAAGTTCTGGGCTGGAGAGATGGATTAGTGGTTAAGGTGCTTGACTGCAAAGCCAAAGGACCCAGGTTAGATTCTCCAGGACCCAGGTAAGCAAAGTGAAACATGACTCTCGAGTTTCTTTGCAACGGCTAGAGCCCTGGCATGCCCATCCTCTCTCTCTCCCTCTCTTTGTCTCTCCTTCTCTCTCTGTCTCATTTTCTGTCTCTCTTCTCCTGTCTCTATGTCTCTTTCTCTGTCTCAAACAAATAAAAATAACAAAATAATTAAAATTATTTAAGGTCCATATAAAACACATTCTATTTCAAATATTAGTGTTTAAAGCAATCACTCATTCCAAATGAATATTTTTCCTAGTACTTTTTTTTTTCATTTCAAATTAAACATATTTTAATCACATGGTGAAATTCTGTAATTCTTATGTGAACTTCCTCCATTTGTGGTGTTATAGAGTGATTTGATGTCACTATGTGCTTTATCTTCTTCTTTTAAAAGCAGAAGTGTTGCAGTATTCCATTACTACACATACAGTGTGTGCACATCTGTATGTACATGCATATGTACCTTATGCCATGGAGGAAAACCTAGAGGAGAATGTCATGTGTCCTTCTCTATTGCTGTTTTGCTGTTGTTTCTTTGTGTCAGAGTCTCTCACATTACCTGGAGATGCTTTTTTGTTTTCTCTCAGTGTGGGTGACCTGTGAGAATCATGGATTTTTGAGTTTCAATTCACCACAGGATTGAAAGTACAGGCCTACATGATAACACCATATTTACGTGAGTGCTGACATAGAACTCAGGAGGTATCAAACCCTCTCAGGCCTTCATACTTATAGGACAAGCACTTTTACTTATTGAGTCATTTTCCTATCCCCTAGATTTTTTTTTCTATTATGACTATTTATATACTTTTATTCACTTACAATCTCCTTTATCACATAGTTCTCTGAAAATACCCCTTAATCTTGTATATTGGAATTAATGCTTTTCAGTCATATGAAGCTCTATCCTCTACAACTTTTTAATATTTAAATAACAACCAAAATGATTTCTGTGGTATTCTTTTCTTATTTAACTTTATTTATTTATTTGAGAGTGACAGACAGAGAGAGCAAGAGGCAAAGAGAGACAGAGACAGAGAGAGAGAGAGAGAGAGAGAGAGAGAGAGAGAGAGAGAGAGAGAGAAAGAGGGAGAAAAGAGAGAATGGGAATGCCAGGGCCTCCAGCCACTGCAAATGAACTCCAGACACATGTGCCCCCTTGTGCATCTGGATAACGTGGGTCCTGGGGAAATGAGCCTCGAACCAGGGTCCTTAGGCTTCACAGGCAAGCTCTTAACCACTAAGCCATCTCTCCAGCCCTTCTGTGGTATCCTTCAAATAAGTACTTTTCCATGTAATAGTAGAAGGTATACATTTTAACTTTTGGTTACTAATTTTTCCTATTATAGACCCTACTATTCATTAGATATTAAATGAGCACATAAAATAACTGAGTTATAGTCTTTGTCATTAGAAATAGGATACTAGGGCTGGAGAGATGGCTTAGCTGTTAAGCGCTTGCCTGTGAAGCCTAAGGACCCTGGTTTGAGGCTTGATTCCCCAGGACCCACTTTAGCCAGATGCACAAGGGGGCACAAGCATCTGGAGTTCGTTAGCAGTTGCTGGAAGCCCTGGCACACCCATCCTCTCCCTTTCTCTCTCTCTGTGTCTCTTTCTCTGTCTGTCACATTCAAATAAATAAATAAAAATGAACAACAAAAAATTTAAAATAGGATACTGATAAAACAATAGATGGTATTTGCCTTAATGCATCTTCTGCTATATAAAGAATTTCCATTACATAATGAACAAACGAATCAATCAATAAAATCTCTAGTACATCAACTATTAGGTACTTTGGAGAATTATAAAGATGAAAATAAAGATAAAGAGTGTGTGGTAATGAGGAGAATTAAATAATTTTGTTATATTTAGTAACATCTTGCAAGAACATGCTAATGGATGGTATTTGTGGTGGATTTGAAAGTAATTTCTCCATAGCCACATGTGTTTATGAGTAAATTTCCTACTCAGTTCTATAATAATAGAGCATTTGGAAAGTGGAGCCCAGCTGGAGGAGGATCAGGAGGAGGATCATGGGGTTGAGTTCAGCTCTGTGTATGTTCAGAGCAAGCTTTTGCATACTGTGTTTTCTCTCTGTTATAGATGATGAAATGAACCAACTTCTTCCACCATGATAAAACTTACCCTGGGAATTTTAGGCTTGAAATAAAGCCTTCTCTCTCATAAGCTACTTCTGGTTAGGTGTTTGTTCCAGCAATAAGAAAATAAATGCAACAAGAAAATTGGAACCAAGAAGTAGGGTCATTACTGTGATAAATCTGACCATGTGGTTCTTAGTCTTTAGGTACTTGGTTGTGGGAAGGTGTATGAAAGGATTGGGTACTTTGGGCTAGAGAAGTGGTCAAGTGTGATAAGCATAGCATGATGTGCTATTGTGATGAGAGTTTGAAAATTCTAAATGTAGAGATATTTGTGGACTGTGAAGGCTTTCTTTATGAATTTTGACAGAGGAAGAAAAGAACTTTGTTGGAATACTGGTGGAAAGGTTGGCTGCATTCTGTCTATGTCCTGAGAATTTGAGCAAAGTTGTTTGTAAAGGTAATTGACCAGTGTGCTTGGCAGAATGTATAGGACATAAAACTTTGAAAGATGTACAGTTTTTCACAGAAAAAATTCAAGCACATTTTAAGTATGGGCAGAGACAGGTATCTAGTCACATAAATTGCATTTAAGGAGAGTACCAGTATTTATGGTGGGTCAATTGTTTGGCACTAGGACAATGATAAAGATGTCTTATGGGTAACAACCCCACCCATGGAAGGCTTGATATAATATCAATGCAAATTGTTTTGAAAGAAGGGGACTTAAAAGACTAGTAATGAGTATCCTACTTTTCAAATTCAAGCTTTTTCCACCCTGCATTTACAAGTTTGGCTACCCTGCCCACCTAGTACTCATTTTGAAACATGAAATTTGTGTGAAACTGTCTTGAAGTGTATATTTTTGTAAAAGCTGCTGAGATGTAGCAACAAAAATCAGGTTGAAATCTTTGTATGGAGGCTGAGTAGGACCATTATATGGAGCTATGAAAATAAACCATGGTTTTCAATGGACATTTAAGGAATATGGAGATGCCAGGAGTGTGGGTTCGTTTCCAAGAAGAGCTGCTATCTCTGTAGAAAGTGTCTGAGCAATGGTGTAGACCTTGGGGTTGAGTCCAGCTCTATGTGTGTTCAGAGCCAGCTCATGCTTACTAGTTCTTGCTGTGCTATCTTTCTGCTGTGGATGTATGATGAAGTGAGACAGCTTTTTCTGCCATGACATTACTTTCCCTATATTGTATAAGCCTGAAATAAATCCTTTCCTCAGATAAGGTGCTTCTGGGCAGGTGTTCATCTTAGCAATTAGAAGGAAACTGACGCAATATTATTAAAAGATAGATATAAATGAGCCACCAATGTCTAAGAAACAAAACAAAACAAAAGAACTATTTACGTATAAAGCACAGTAACTGTCAAGGTCCTGAGCCACAATGAATTTTGGAGTATGGTTTTGTGTTTGGGGAGAAGCAATGAGAAAAATGTCCTTGGGGCTAAGTCAATAGGCTTTTGAATGGCATTTTAAAGGCTTTTGCTTTTACTCTAACTCAGCTAGCATGTGATCAATGGATATTTTATGCATAACAGGGTTTAATTTATATGTTTAAAAGTTGAATTTTGCTTTGGTGTAGAACAGATTTCTAGTGGGGCAAGAACAAAAACAGAAAGAATTTAGGTTGATTTGAAATTGTTCTTATGAAGTATAAGATTTCAGACCAGGGAATTTTCTCTAGAGGTAATGAAAACATGCATAATTATTAAAATATTTTGAAGATAGAACCAACAGGATGTATTTATAGAGTGTTTATGGGACAAGAAAGAGATTGAATGGTTAACAATAAGGATTTGGGATAGAACAGAACATTTGGAAAAATGAAATTGTTTGCTGTATGAAAATTCCAGATGGAATTACCTTTTAGGAGACCTTTTTATTGTAAGCATTGAGTTTAAATGTTAATAAAAGGTACAGATATAGAGAAAAGGATGAAAGTCATATAAAGAAATTAACAGAAAGCAATTAACTCACACTACATTCATGATAAAGCTTTGTAACATATTGACAACACTCATGAGTGTTTTTTCTCCAAAATGTTCATTATTAAACCAAGTTAGGCCAGATCAGTGATGAAATCCCATGCAATTTTTATTGCAATAATTTCTGTGATTCTGTAATGTTTTACACTTATCCTATTTAACCTAATCAGTTTCTTGTTGTTGTCTCATTGTTTTCATTGCATTCAAATGTTTACAAAATCTTCCTTGATGTTCCTTCCTTTCACATTAGATGTTTATTAGCTTTCTCCTTGGTGATATATTTTCCTCAAAGGAGCTATTAAAGTTCAAATCTAGATGCTTGGGAAATTCCACCCATGTAAACTTGAACACAAAGTTGCTCAAACATCTGTGTTCAAAATGCACCTATAACAATCTGAAGCAATGCCAGGAGAAATCCCAAAAAAATTTTTCTTCTATACTGACATTCCCATTGGAAAAAATACAATAAGAGTGCCACATTTAACTTCACATTGCTGGCAGAAAACATCCAACCAAGAACAGTTTGTGGGAGGAAAGGGTTTATTTTGGCTTATAGACTCTAGAGGAAGCTTCATGATGTCAGGCGAAAATGATGGAATGAGTAGAAGTTGGACATCACCTCCTGGCCAACATCAGGTAATCAACAGCAGCAGGAGAGTGTACTAAACACTGCAAGGGAAATCAAGCTACAATACCCATAAGTCTGCCCCCAGTAGTACATCACCTCCAGGAAGCTGCAGTTGCCACTAGAGTACCTTCAGAACAGGTAAGTTTATGGAGGACACCTGAATCAAGTCACCACATTCCATCCCTGACCTCCATAAACTGATAATGATCTATGATTTAAGATGCAATGGCTTCTGTCAGACTTTAAAAGTCCCCATAGTTTTTATCAATCCCAATGATGTTCAAACATCCCCATAGTTCAAGTCATAATACCATCTATCTATCTATCTATCTATCTATCTGTTATCTACTTTGAGGGAAATAGGTAGAGAGACACACAGAGAGAATAGGCATGGTAGGGCCTCCAAACAAACTCCTAAAGCATAGACCCCTTGTGTATCTAGCTTACATGGGTCCTAGAAAACCAAACCTGGGGTCTTTTTGGCTTAGCAGACAAGTGCATTAACTGTTAAGCAATCTTTCCAGCCCCATTACAAGATTTAAAACAAATAGGTCAAACATCAAAGTCTGTAGCTCTAAATCTAACAACTCCAGTCAGTGACAGTCTCTAAGTCTGATAATTCTAACCAGTGACCAGTCTGGCATTCCAACTCCACCCAACCAGCTAGGCTACTCACAACCCCAGATAACTACTTAGTTCCACCAGCTCTCTTTGGTAGCCATCTCATAGTCTTGGCATCTCTAGTGTATCTCCACTACAACCCACAGTTCATCCTCCTGGCTCCATCAGATCTCCATGCTGGTAATCCAACAAGTCTGCTTCACACTGCCCATGGCCATTTCCAAAATACAAGACCATGTTGCAAATTCAATTACCCTAATTTCTTGCATTTGTTATCCTCCATATTACCAGTTGAGCTAACAACTTGTTAATCCAGGTTGAGAATAAATGAAACCTTGAAGAACAGAACACATCTTCAGTATTCAGGCTCTTTCCAAAGATTGCGTATTTTTTTTCTGCTGTCCCAGTACAGGTTAACTGGCCCAATCTCAGTGGTTGTAATCTTTCGAACAATTGCAGTGGAGCAGGCAACAGTCTTTGCTAAAAGATTTTTTTTTTCCTATACCATATTCCTATGCTCACCACAGTGTATTTCTATATAATTCAACACTGCAGAAGTTCTCAGGACATGGGCATAACAGCAAGCCTCTCACACAAATGGCCTTTAGCCCAGTTCTGATAACATTCTTTCTTCCCCTTATAAGCCAAACCTCACAGTCCATAGTTCTTACTGCATTCAAGTTCTTCAGCTCTGACCTAGTTGGCCCATAAAGCTGTACTTACAGCACTTCAAGGTGTCCCTTAGGCCAAGGTTTCAAATACTTCCACATTCTTATATAAATTCAGTCCCTAAAGGCCAAAAGCCACACAGGTTTTTAGTAGCAGTAATCCCACTTCTCTGTACCAACTGTATGGTTGCAGTTAACATTGTATTGATGTCAGAAAACACCTATGAGTAGCTTATGAGAGGGAAGGGTTTATTTTGGCTTGCAATTGCTAGAGACTCAAAGTAAAGCCCCATGATGGCAAGGGTAAATGATGGCATGAGCAGAAGTTGGACATTACCTCCTGGTCAACATCAGAGGGACACCAGTAGCAGGAAAGTATGCCAAACACTGGCAAGGGGAAGCTGGCTAGAAAACCCATGCATTCACCTGAAATAATACATCACATCCAGTAGACTCCAGTTGCAACCAGCTGGGGACCTAGCATTCACAACCCATAAATTTATGGGGGATACCTGAGTCAAACCACCACAAAGAGTAATCTTGTCCCCAAAACAAAGTGGAAGCACCAACACTCTAATATTCACACATATGCCATGACATACTCATGCTTAAACATACATACACACACATGTACACACACATTCATGTGTGCATACACACACAAAATTTCACATATTTTCCCCATTTTATTCCCACAGTTTTTCCTCACTCTTGGTATAGCAGTTATGTTCACATTTCTTGAACAAAATACCTTATCAGAAGTGGCCTATGAAAATCAATGTTTTATTTCTGGCTCACAGTTTAGAAAGGGAGTTTCATCATGCTGTGGTAAGTATGCATCAGCAAAAAGAAAGTAAAAAGGATCAAGAGGACAGGACTATAGTGTATCAATGACTCCAGAAGGCACCATCTCCTAAAATTTCACAGCCTTACTAAAGAATGCTACAACTAAGAATTCAAACACATGAGTTTATTAGGAATATTTAGCATTCAAAGCACCATACAATGAAATATCTACAACCACAGGTTCTCACCAGCTTGAATTTTTCTTTTATCTTATGCCAGTTGTATCCTCTAGTCTTCAATACTCTATATTATTTCTTCTTTGGGACATCTGAAAGTCATCAGAATTCAATCTATTTTATTTTTTATTTTCTTTTTTTTTTATTAGTTTTCTATTCTGCAAGTACAGGTAGTTTGGTACCATTATTAGGCTCATCCATGACCTACCCCCTCCCCATTGCCCTCTCCTTATTGAGGTATATGGGTCGTGCATTGTAGAGTTAGCCCACAGTTATTGGTATGATAAATGTCTCTGTATATCATGACCCAACATGTGGCTCTGACATTCTTTCTGCCCCCTCTTCTGCAAAATGTCCCTGAGCCATGTTGGGTTCATTTTTGGTCTGCTTCAGTGATGAGGTGTTGGGGGCCTCTGGGGCTCTGGCTGTCTGATTTGGTAGGTGTTGATTTTTCAGAATTCAATCTATTTTAAACTAATTGTCCTCCCTTCCTCAGAATTTGGTCTTCCAAATCCAGATGAATTTGTTTTGCAAATATCACCTGAGTAAGTCCATGTTTCTCCCTTGGTCACTAGCTAGTATCAATTGTCATCATTTCCTTCCGGAGTTATCGAAAGCATAGCTGGCTGTACTGGAACACCTCTTCTCTATCCCACTTCCACTTTCCCATCTTGGCAGTGCACTTACAACCAATAGAATATAAATTTATTTGTGTGTTGACTTTACTGATATATTTCTCATATTAAAGAACTTTTGAATATCCACATACCATGTCAGTGTTAAATTCAAATAAAATAAGCATGAGAACAGTCTGAGAATTGCCGTGTTAAAGTATAAACTCCTAGTATTTGCATCTCTCTTTGCTATTTCCCAGTGCTGTGATTTCCAATGAGATAATTATGTATGAAAATTATATTATTTTTTCATTAATTTGTATTTTGACACTGACACTTTGGCATTTGCAATAATCAATGTTATTTATTTGAAATTTTAAATACTCAAAACTTTTTAAATTTTTTTTTATTATTTTCTTCTTTTCAAAATTTTTATTAACATTTTCCATGACTATAAAAAATATCCCATGGTAATACCCTCCCTCCCCCACCCCCGACACTTTCCCCTTTGAAATTCCATTCTCCATTATATTATCTCCCCATCTCAATCATTGTACTTCCATATACACATTACCAACCTATTAAGTAACCTCCTCCCTTCCTTTCTCTTCCCTTTGTATCTCCTTTTTAACTTATTGGCCTCTGCTACTAAGTATTTTCCTTCTCACACAGAAGCCCAATCATCTGTAGCTAGGATCCACATATGAGGGCTTGGATTTCTGGGCCTGGGTTACCTCACTTAGTATAATCCTTTCCAGATCCATTCATTTTTCTGCAAATTTCATAACTTCATTTTTCTTTACCGCTGAGTAGAACTCCATTGTATAAATGTTCCACATCTTCATTATCCTCTCATCAGCTGAGTGACATCTAGGCTGATTCCATTTCCAAGCTATTATAAATTGAGCAACAATAAACATGGTTGAGTACGTACTTCTAAGGAAATGAGATGAATCCTTAGGATATATGCCTAGGAGTGCTATAGCTGGGTCATATGGTATATCAATCTTTAGCTGTTTTAGGAACCTCCACATACTCAAACCTTTGACCTGGTACTCGCTAAAATGTTTGAAGCAGGATTTTCATTTACTTATAGCAGGCAAGGAAATTGAGATTCCTATTTATGATATTGTCCCTGTAATATAGCTTCTTTTTTGTAAATGTGTCTGTGTGTTTGTAGATTCTGCTTGGTGTCTGCTCCTGTGTTCAGAGAAAAACATCAAGTGCCTTCTTTTACTCATCCTCATATTTCCTTGAAAGAGGGTCTCTTCATCAAACTATCTCTGCTCTTTTGGTCTGTATACAACCAGAGATTTAGTAATCTTTGGTCCCCGGAGACTGGGGTAACAGATTTGTATGGTCAATCATGTGGCTTCTGGAAGAAATGGACTCAGACATGCTTAAGATGCAAGTGCTCTCAAGTCCTGTGCCATTTCTGTAGTGCAAGGTTATAGAGCTTCTGAAGGGTAAAGTCAAGATCCAACCCAAGGTCTTTCTATTTCAAAGGCTTTTTAAAATTCATTGAACAAGGATTCTTTTCATCTTGAACATTCATGTAGACATTTTATGAATAATACAAATATGGGCATCTGTTAAGTGGTACCTAGTCTGTAGGCCAAATCTCTCCTCAACAAATAAAATGCAGGGAGATCATTCTTTGTTGGTGCTATGGTAGTGAAAACTACATATACTTCTTGTCATATTATACCTTTTATTAATTACAACAATGTGATTTACCACCTATATTTTATATACAGCTACATATATATGTAAGCGTGGTAGTTAAAATGTGGCATAGTAAAACTATAGAGAAGTTTTATTTTACAAATATGTTGACACTACTGGGGAGATAATGGGAAAAGTTGATTTTCAGACTTCAAGAACAATATGTAATCCAGTGGCAACCAATGCTTTATAGTAAAAATATAACGATTAACACATATACTACAAGTAAGTGATCTACACTAGGTAGCAGAGACATGTCTAAACAATGAGATAAAATTATAAGTCATAATGAGAAAAACATCAGAGCTCATTCCATAAATATATTAGAATTTCCAAAGGAAAATAAGTTTCCAGTAAACTTAAAAATAATGAAATGGATAAAATCTTCTTGCTATACAGTAAGTAATTATTCCTATTATAATATGTAATCATAAATTTTAAAAACAATAAGGAATTATTTCAGTATAAAAATAAGAAATTTATGCAGATATCCAAGAGAAAATTAATTCTAAATTAACATTATTGAAGCTAAAAGATGCACTTATAATAATAAACATGAGAGTTTTCCAGTGTTTTACTTAAGAGGATGGCAAAATTTTAGTTATCATGATAACATGCTGTGGAAAATGGGTAGGGATCTAAATTGCTACAATAATTCTGGAAATAAATGAATCATATGTAGAAATATTTTAGATTTGTCTGCTTTATGATTGCTCAGCATAACAAAATTAGGGGATGAGAACTAAGAAAACAATGAGTCATTAATTTTAAATGCATATACATTATCTTTTGAAAATAATCCATGAAATCAATTCTGTAGGCCTGAATAAATGAGTGTAGAATGTCACACGAAATGCAGGGATGCTAGTAAAATAATCATCTAAATCTATATCTTCTCACAGATACATCTTTATTCTGTGGGTTTAATGACTGACAAATATACCTATGAAATATTGATCAGTGGTAAAAGCCCATGTACTAATTTTGGTGTTAGTATAATCTTGTTTATATAGATGGTGATATAGATAATGCTGTAGTCTGGATTTGGATGTAGGTAAATGTAGATTAAAATAATTGTACCAATATACATTTATAAGCATGTGTTCTTAAAAGTAAGCATATTTTTTCAGATGAAAACTCTGAAATAAGTAATGATGTTGAAATAAGATGATAATTTTGATATGCCCACCAAAGGCCCATACCTTAAAGTTTTGTTTGGTTTTGTTTTGTTTTTTCTCCAGCTTTGAAGGGAGCTTAGAAGCTTAATAGGAGAAAGTTAAGACATTTGGAGAAAGATAATCTTGAGGGAATTTCTGGGACTTTGGCACTTGAGATGGTTCTCAGGAGATGAGCAGCTGGTTGTTTGCTTTGTACCATGGTGTGCCATCTCAAATGGCCCCAGGCAATAGACCGAAACGTGCAAAACCTTAAGCTAAAATAATCCTTTCCCTTTTTTGAGTTGTGTGCTGCAGCTACACTTAGTTATAGTAAAATGAAAGAAGCCCAGTAATATTGAACTGTGGTTCATCTTTCATGAATTCACAATTAAATGAAACCTTAGTATAGATCATTGTTTCTAAAATTTCACTTAATTATAAAAATATTCTAAATGTACAATAAAGCTTGTACAAATTTTTAATTATTTATTTAGTTCTCTAAAAATGAAAAAAAAAAACATACTTTCACTTCAAAGTGACAGCAATCCTGATTGTTTTGCAATACTCTCTACCAATCTGCTACACAAACTTGATTTGAGAATACAGGCTCTGAATCAGGTGTTTTTGTTCAAACCAAGTGATCCAAACACTTTGAAAGTGATGCAAGGGGAAACAGTAGGTCAAGGTCTTTTTCAGCTATAGAATGAGGTCAACCAGGCCTACACGAGATTTTGTCTTTAGATCTAAGTGAGGGTTTGGGGGGATGGCTTATGGTTAAAGGTATGTGTGCCATCATTTTGCCACCCACAGTTCAGACCCTCAGCATCCGCATAAAAATCCAGATGCCTATATAATTCCAATTCTCCGATGCCAATTTGAGGAGGAAATTCCATAAGCTGGCTTTTTCAGTGGTACGAACAAAATTAAGAGAGACCCTCTGGCTGAATAAATGGCTTAACCATTAATGTGCTTGCCTGCAAAGCCAAAGGACACAGGCTCAATTCCCTAGGACACACATAAGCCAGATTCACAAGGTGGCACATGCTTCTGGAGTTTGTGTGCAGTGGCTGGAGGCCCTGGCATGTCCATTCTCTATGTTCCTCTCTTTCTCTGCTTCTCTCTCTCTCTCTCTCTCAAATAAATAAAAAATATATTTTTATAAAGAGAGATGCTCCCTCACACATAGGGAGGGAGAGGACCAACCCCTTAAGGTTGTCCCCTGACCTTCACACATGAGCATGGTGGATATCACACTCGCAAACACATACATAGTCACACACGAGCATGTGCATGTGTATGCGCGCACACGCGCACCCACACACACACGCACACACACACACACACACACACACATCACCACCACCCCAGTAAAAGAAACAAAAGTCTGAGTGAGATAATGAAAAAACACATAAATAAATGACAAATAAAAAAATACCAACTCTATGTAAATCTGGTTTCTTGACTTTTGCCTAAGTAATTTGACATAGTGTATGTTTCCAATCACCTGACAAACCATAGGCTATTTTCATGCACATCACTAATAGTTAACATGGCTGCTTGAATTTAGTTTACTGAGTTTAGTCTACTATTACTAAAGTAAACAGAATATCAACAACTAAATGCTACAATTGTGTTCAAATTCTTTTGTATTTTATCATTATTATCATGTTTAAAATGACATTTTCTTAATAAACTGAGATACCATGTAAAGGAATTTAAAAATATACATTGAAATTATTATGTTCTCCAATTAAATGGGATGCAAATGAGCAATGGAAATTATATGAACGTATGATAAACAGCAGCCAGGGAACAGCTTGTGGACTGCTTTTAAGAGGTATGTTATTTGCCTAATTTGTTCTACAATTGTTCTTAGTGACAGTACAGAAATAGTGATTTCCATTAACACTGAATTTTTCCAAAATTTAATTTGACATCTAAGTTAGATGTGATGTTTTGCTTTTCTTAATGAATTCCCATATTTCCTTTGTTTCATTTTTACTTTCAGCAAAACAATTCAGTACACCTATTACCATTATGAAATTGAAAGAATGTTATTATCACATCAGTACTCTGAAGTTTGGCATACACAATGAGAGCCAGAGCACAACATCTTTACCCTCCTGATGTGCTAGATGCAGAAGTCATGCTATTTTCTAATTATGTAGATTGTGTTCTGTGAAAAGAGATGCTGAATCGGACCAGCCTCAATAAACTAGCATTAGCTATCAATGTTTAATATGAGGCAGAGGCTAATTTAGCAAATGAAAGCCACCAGAGAGTAATAAATTCTCAGTAATGAAGACTTTCTCAGACATCTAGGTCAATTCCCAAAATGGTTGTGCTATTAGGAGAAACAACCTGATGCATGCTGCCTAGAAAGGTTCATTTGGAAGGAAAGGATGCTTTTCCTCTGACAAACCTGCAGCTCTGAAGGGGAGCCTAGATGATTAGTTAAGCCAAAGAAAATGATTTGTATGATGGTATAAACAGTTTTCTGCAATATTCTATAATTTCAATTCTCTTAGGAATTTAATAATGCACAACTTATTCTGAGAGTGTTCTAACTCACCATGATAAAAAATAATTCAGGGATAATTCATTAGCTCAATTTTGTGATTTCCATATTGTGAGACATCTCTCCCTCTCTCATTTCTGGCATAATATTAGAGCAGAAGGGGTCTGCATAGGCCATTTGATGATTTTATAAAGTTAAGGAAACTCTACTTTCATATTTTACATTTTAATATAAATTTATGTTTTAAAATGATTTAATGAAATATCTGAATATCTACATTTACACACATGCATATATGATATAAATTGAGAAACATCTGTTAATATTCAGGAGGAAAAGTAAAATTGAATATATATTTATCTTATAAATTATTAAAAGCTATTTTTGAGATATAGAAGGTGCTAAGAATAATAACATAATTTTCTGAACATTCATAAATATAGTACAAAGAAGATATAGGGTTTAAAATGATATTACTTGGAATTGGAGTAAAAACCACTGATGTCAGCACATGTGGAGGCTAAAGCAGGAGCATACTAAGTACCAGGTCAACAGATACAATAATAGAATGGGCTGATAATACCATCTAAGATACTTGTGAGGTGTGAACATAATTTACATATCTATAATTGATATTTAAAAGGAATATAAGTATATCTTTAATATAAATGTCATAAATATAATTGTTCATATCTTTAATTTAATTTATTACAATCAAGAAAAATATTTAAAGATAGTGTATTATTAGATAGTATCCAGTAAAAATGAAAAATAAAGTTTTCAAAATATCATAGCATATTTTGAATGGTAGCATTTTTAGCAAGTTTTCTAGCTCAACATGAAAATAAAACTTCTGTGATGTCCTCTCCATGGATATATCCTCTTAGTACATTTGATCATAAGAAATAACTTCTGCTTTGGAGTGTTGGCCACAGTTACAAAATGTAGTCTTTGTAATCTGAAAATATCATTACTTAATTTAACTACTATTTGCAGTGCTGGTTAGGGTAGTATATATTATTACAAGAGTGAAGTCAGTATCTGTTTTCATTTTTATGGAGAATGTGGCATAAGGAATGGACTTTATTTCGTTTGATATTTCTTCCTGATTATAATCTCAAAGTTAATTAGTTGCCAATAAACATCCAATCTATAGGGTAATTCCTAAAATTTGTATAACATTGTATGCATAACATATAGAAGTTTTTAAACATGTCTGTCATAACATCTAGTTGTAAACTATGAGTCAGAAGTGATCATCTCTGTCCTATGGGTGAAGGAGTACAGGCCATTTAGGACCAAGGATATTGTCAGAATAAATCTGATTCTTCGATGTCAAGTCCTATCTTCATTTAGTTACACACAAGCTGGATCCCAACATAAATCTAATTCTCTTTGCAATTATTCTGAGCAGTCCTTACTCCTTTTTTAATATTCTCTAATAAACATCTTGTCCCTCAGCTGAACTTTGGAATGATTTCATACTTTTGTACTTTAGATATCTGGTGCTCTCAAGAATCTGAATCTTGCTGAAATTTTCTAGCCTCAGTGAATAGATTTTCCATACATAAATAATACTTCCTTAAGCAATTATTGCTACTTCAGGAAGCTAGTCAATGTCAGAATCAATCAAATTTCCTTGACCTTTGCTAATTTCCCATGGTACAATTCTAGAGGGAGAGAGGTTTTATCGTTAGCTCTATTTCCCCGTGGACCTATGAATCTTTTACCAGCAATGCATGCCATAAACACCAGCTGCTGACTCCAGAAGCCACCCATGCTCACTATTCCACAACTACCTGGACTTGGCTTCTCTGCACCCAATTCAGTTCTATACCACTGCTACAGGTAGAGCGCATTCAAATTAATCAGTAAGTAGTTGTTCCACATCCTCCTAGTGATGTTTTTAGTACATTTTACAGCCAGTAAGAAGAGAGTCTGACAAGTGCATTCAACACCATGAGGAGCTTGCATCTAGGCCAGAAATTATTCAAGGCCTTTCACAAAAAGTACCATCATGAAAATATAACACAAAATGTGATAGAGAAAGTCTCCTTTAAGATAAAGCTTGGTTTTGTAGAGGCTAATAGAGTAACACTGAAGTGGGTTTGAAGCCACTATGGATTAAATACCAAGTCACAGGCAAACCTCAGACACATAGGATGATATAGTCTCTTGACTAAACAGAAAATAATAATAAAAAAATTATAAGTAAGTAAATAAATAAAAGTAGCTTCATGAAAATTTGAATGTAGATGATATTAAGCAAAGTAAAGGACAATTCCCATGATGCTAAGATTTGAATCATTACTATCAGGTTTTAGAACTACATTCAGTGAGCTGAAGAAATATAAGAACTAGATAGGATTAAAATCATATGGTTTCATATTAGATCTTACTTTATCATACAAAGTAGGAATTAGAGGTGCTAGCATCTTTGAAGTAGAAAATAAAACCCTAGATGATATATAAATAAAAAGATATCCTGATAGCTTGAGTTGAGATTTTAGTGGCTGAAATATTGAGACTTATTTTTATCTGGAATATCCTGTGGATTTATGTTTCACAGGATTTAGTGATGTACTGGATAAAAGATCTCTAGTAGAAATGAATGAGTTGTTGTGAGCAGCTAAGTGAATGGAAGTATAATTTGTTGGGGTGGGTAAAGACTTGGTGTATGACTAGATTATGAATAAATCTGTATTATTCCTTGTTATCCTAGAAGTTTGAAAAACTCCCTACAAATTGAAGAGGTTATATCAAACAACTTATGTTTCAGAAAAAAAAATTAAAAAATGGTGTTTTAAGAGACATAACTTTGGAAATCAGAAGTATAGATAATACACATTAAGTTGTAAAACTAAAAGAAATAATTCGGTTGGGATGGAGAGAAGGCTGAGCATTTAAACCTTTTTTTTTTTTTTTCTTGAAAAGCTTAATGGCCCAGATCAATTACACAGTATCCATGCAAAGCAACACTAACACAGTTAAATTCATTTGCAGTGGCAAGAGGCTTCTTTCTTTCTTCTTTTTCTTTCTTTCTCTCTATCTGTCTTTCTTTTTTTCCTCTCTCATTGTCCTTGCAAATAAATGATAATTTACATTATATATATATATATGTATATATATATACATATACATACATATATACACACATATATATATATATATATATATATATATATATATATATGTTTTAAAGAAACTACTAGGTAGTAAATTTAACAGAATTAAGGAGAAGAAAAAGGAAATCCAAAGACCAAACTTTACTGACTGAAAATTGGAGGTCTAGTAACAGGTGAATGGATGGATAATAAAAGAAAACCAAGAGATAATAATGAGCATGTTGGGAATAAACCCCACCAAGATGATATCACAGAAGTCTAGGAGAAAAATTACTTGCAACTGTGAAGGATGGGGAGGATTCTCTGTCCTACCCTAATGATGGTGCTGATTCCCAGCATGAACCATCTGCTGCAGTGAATATTGCTGATTAAGTGAAAAGAAACAGGAGAAATGAAACAATAAACAAAATGTGCAAATAAGCAATGCCTCAAAATGTTTGGCAAGAATAAAACCATGTAAGGCCTCAGAGAGTTATGAAGGATTATACTTTACCTTGTGAAATGAGAAGCAGCTGACTTATGATATGTGAGTCTAATCCACAAACTGCAACATCCTTCCCAGGAAACCCCTGTCTATAATAAGCAGCCCAGGAAGCCAGCTTGCTATAAATCAGGCTTATAAGCAATCACACTGTTATCTCTTGGTAGTGTCTAGGAAGCCAAATAATAAAGTCTGTAACACTGGCCCCAAATCACCAAAACATGTCTAATGAGTGGTAGCTTTCCTTACTTTTAAGATTTCTTCCAACTGGAACCCAAACATGTACTCCAACCAATCATAGCATCTTATACTTCTAGATAAACCAATTAAAATTCTGCAAGTCAATAGCTCTAGTCAGAGTACCCTGAGATTTCTGCTTTTTCTTCTGTAAAGTTGTCTACTCACTTTTGGTCTCTGATAAAACACCCATGCCAACAGCTGACTCCCTTTTCATGACTGCTCATAATAAACAGCTTTTCTTGCTCTCATTTGGATGTGCTTCCACATAATGATCAATATGTGAAATACATATATGGACTGTCAAAATGTAAGGAAAAAACAACAAAAAAAACCACTGAAACATGTTAACAAAATCTACTAAAATTAGTAGATCAAGAAATGAGATTTATACCCTCAGAAAACTGCCAAACTTGTACTTAAAGCTTTATTTCTTATAAGATTGTGAATTACAAGGAACACGAAATCAGTAAGTTCATTCAACAATTCTAATAGAACAACAGTTTAATAAGCATGACATACATTTTTTTGTTTTGTCTGAAAGTGAGCCATTATATCAGATAATCTTACAAATAACACAAATAATAAAACATCAGTCTTTTTATATACTTCCATATTATAAAGGTACAATGGAGCTGGAAGGACAACTAAGCAGTTATATTCTCTTGCTTTAACTATGCTGGCCCAAATTTGATTCCCTGGTACCCATATAAAGTCAGATGTACAAAGTGGTGCATGCATCCAGAATTTGTCTGTAGTGGCAAGAGGCCCTGGCATCTCTTTCTTCTCCTCTCTCCCTATTCCTCTCTTGCTCCTTCCCTCATCTGCTTTTCTCCTTGTAAATAAAAATATTTGTAAAATATGATTTTATAGATTTCAAAACAAAGAATTATCAACACTACTTCACATAAAATTGTTTTGCAAAGACATCCTCACAGGATGAGTGTCTTGAAGAATAGTGTTTATACTCAGATCAGTGAAGTAAAAGATCATATTTCTATTCTATATTGTTTTTCTTCTGTTGGTTTAACTTAATTCTCTTTTCCTTGGGTTCAACTTCTATGATTTTCTATATAATTCCAATCATGCTGCCCCAAAATGCTCCAGTCAAAGATTACAGTTACCAAGTATGAACAATTGCATAATCTGAAAACATATTCAAATCTCTTGCCATGTCTCCCACCACTATGCCACTTTTTATGCTTTTAGAATATATCACTTTTAGAATCCACAGCCAATAATACATCTCCATGCTAGGAGCACTTTCCTCTAGATGGCTCTGTACTTCACATCTTCAAGCCTGTTTTAAACCATCTTATTGGAGAAGTGAGAGAGAAACAAACTTAGATAAAATATTTTTTTCACTCAGTATTTTCTATTACTCCTTTTGTTGTTGTTATTGTTGTAGTTTGGTAAGGATACCATCATACAGTAAACATAAATGTGCTTTATTACTTACTGTTCCTTCTGTTCTTTCCCTCACATACTGTCATGCATGCTCAGGAAAAGATGCAATTCTGGTTTGCTCATGTTGCCGTACAGCATCCAGAACCATGCCCACCACAGACTAAGGTTTCAACTAATATTTGTGAAATTATTAATAAATTAGTAAAGTGAAAGGCTTTTGTGGATGAAATGTTCTAGAAAAATATCACGTTGGCATAGTTGTCTTGCTGAAGATGCATTTTAATTGGCTGATGATACATGGAGAACTTTATGTACACTAGACATCACATGCTTCATGACTGGTCATTTCATAAACTGTCATATAGTAGCCAAATGAACTTTAATGTCATTAGTAACTACAATTTTCAAATATGTTCTTGAATGATGAATGAATTTAGTTGACAATTATCATCTTTATTGACCTTGTTTACAAGTCACATAGAAAGGAACACTTTACCTATTCTTAGTGTAAGTCCAAACATGTAGTAATAATGTTGTCATTGGTTTCTTCTCATATGTAAGCCAGTTTGTTTCAGTCTCCATCTGGAAATTTCCACTGAGTCTCTCTAGGAGGCCCATTAGCCCATCTGTGTATGCTGGCATAAACTGAAATCTATGGATGACAATCAAACCAAACCTGACATTTATGTAGGAACAGACTAGGGAGCCCTTGTCCCTGGCTTGTGCTGCCAAGAAGGATGAATGGACAATGTTAGAATAAGGATGCAGGTGCCAAATTGCTTGCACAGCCAAGCAGAAGATGTTTCTTGGAAAATGCAGAGTAGAAAGTAAAGTCAAAAGGCTCCAGGAGAGCTATCTGCTCAAGGCAAGGTAATTCCAACCATTCTTTCACAAAAGGATATGCATATAACTCTTATCAGTATGGTACTGAAGGAGGCTAGGAAAGCCACCCCTGGGATAGTGTTTAGTTAAGCCAGATTCTTAAAGTAACTCACATTGTTTTTAATGATGAAAAGTAAAAAAAAAAAAAAAAAAAAAAAAAAAAAAAAGTAAAAAATAATAAGAGAATGGAATGTTGGAATTAAAAAGTGATGAAAAAATTTCCTCAGTATTAGAATGGAGAAAGCCACTCTAAGAGCTACATATGAAGAGATGGATTTTTCCCAGGAATTGATGGACACAAAAGACTATTCTAATCTGCAGAGACAAAACAAATGGGCCTGATCCCAAATGTAGGATAGGGTCTCTAAAATTTTAAGTAGAATATAAAACTTGAGACACTTTGGTAAAGTTGGAGAACAGAGGAGAGAGATTACTCAGCATATTAGGCAATATAGATTTTCTTCCAAATAATTCTTTTGAATGTGTGAAGTGGAGAAGTTAGTACATTTAGTTAATAAACTTTTAGAGAAAAATCAAGTGAGGTAGCTTTAACTAGTATGATGGTAGGAAAACAGAAGATACTTTCAGAAAAGAATGTTTCAACAAAGTTGTCAGTGAGACATAAAGTTCTTTTTTTAATTTAAAACCTATGAGAAATTTGGAAATCAAATGAGTTCAAGGATCCTGGGGAGATCACTGAGCCAGTAAAGTCCTGCCTCACAAGGATGACTTAAAAATGATTTCAGTAGTTACAACCCATGCAAAACTATTGAGCATAAGAGCTTACACTTGAGAGGACTTCCAGTTAAAATGGTGGCTTAGGTCCCACACCAAAGCAGCCTAGGGGGGAAAAAGACCAAAAATCTCAGCAAAATACAACTTTTACTAAAAAGTGAGGTGTATAGGAAATTGAAATGGCAGGGGAGAAGTAGAAGAGATCCAGAACATCCAGGGCCCGCACAGGCCGGCAAAAGCGGCCCCGGTGGTTCGCTGACTGTGGCAGTGGCGGCAGCGCACCAGAAAGCCACCAGGCTCAGCTCGAGCCGCAGGAAAAGCCAGATGAGGGGAGCTTCCCCTCACACCAGAGCTCTCCGCAAATCAAGAAACATGAAGGGAGAGCAGCTGTGAGCAATGGAGGAGCAGATCACAAGGTAGAAGAACATGTTTCCACAGTGAGAGAACTACAGCAGCTGTGGCTCCCTTCCCTCCCCCACCACCTGAGCCCAGCTCCAGCGATCAGAGCAGCAGTCCTGGGACCCGGCCACGCCAACTTGAGCCAGCAGCAGGACCCAAGCAGGAGCAGGGTCCAGCAGCAACATCAGTGGCTCCAGCACTGGCAATAGTGGCCACAGCAGCGGCAGATCCAGCAGCAGCAGCTTCAGAGGCAGCGGTGGCAGAACCAGCAGTGGCAGCTACAGCAGCAGCAGCAACAGCAGCAGTGGCAACAGAACCAGCAGCAGCAGCTTTAGCAGCAGCAGTAGCGGTTCCAGCAGTGGGGGTGCAGATCTGCAGGGCCACAGTTGCCAGCCTCAGTTTGCCCCACAGGAAAAGCCAGTGCCCAGTGCCAGAAATCAGGACAGCAGCCAAACGACCCAGCCAGCAATTTGACTGAGACCAAAATCATCCAAAAAGGTAACTGGGGTTGATTGCACCAGGGAAGGGTCTCACTTGGTCACAAGCTGACTGGGATCCCTCAACAGACCAGAAATCTTAACCTCTTTGTTGATAGAGGATCTGGTTGTTATAATAACTAGCCTTGCATGAATATTCAGTGCTGATTTTGATTGAATGTGTACAGTGTTTACTTAACTTTTAGAATCTACCTGTATTTTATTCCACTCAGCCTACTTGAATACTCCCATATAAGGGCAACTCAACCCCTAGGAACACCTTTGTAGATACTCTGAGAACCTTAAGAGCTACACCTAACACCTCAAGCTCATATCCTGAAGTTATATAACATCAAAATAAATTGATACAGCTAAGAATACCTAGCTAGCTAGAAAATCCGAGCATTAACTTAATCCAAGATGCAAAAATATATACATTATAACACAAGAAACACTAAAAAGCAAGACAATATAAATCCACCTAACAGCATTAATGCATCAGAAATAACCTCCAGTGAGAAAGAGTTAGAGGAAATGCCTGAGAAAGATTTCAAAAGAATGATTGTAAATATGTTCAAAGAAGTCAGAGAACAAATCAAAAGAGTCAATGAGGAACTCAAAGAGGAAATCAAAGGAATCAAAGAAGATGCAGGACACCAATTTCATAAAATAAAGAAGGCAATACAAGACATAAATAAGGAAATAGAAATAATAAAGAAAAAATAGTCAGAATTACTAGCAATGAAGAACACAGTTAATGGAATAAAAAACTGTATATAAAAATCTTACCAGTAGAATGGATGAAGAAGAGGACAGAATATTTAACCTAGAAGACCAGGTGGCAGATGTAATACAGGCCAACAAAGAGAAAGACAAACTTATAGAAAAGTATGAGTGGGAATTTCAAGATATTTGGGACAGTATGAAAAGATCAAATAAAAGAATTCAGGGCATAGTAGAAGGAGAAGAATTCCACTCCAAAGGCATAGTAGGTGTCTTCAACAAAATCATAGAAATAAACTACCCCAAATTGGGAAAGAGGTGCCAATGCAGATACAGGAAGCCTTTAGAGCCCCAGCCAGACCAAACCTGGAAAGAACCTATCCTTGCCATACTATAATCAAACTACCAAACACACAAAACAAAGAAAAAATATCAAAAGCATTTAGAGAGAAAAATCAAGTTACCTACAGAAGCAAGCCCATCAGGATTACAGCAGCCAGAGGGCTTGGAGTGATATATTCCAAGTTCTGAAAGATAACAACTGTCAACCAAGGTTACTTCATCCTGTGAAGCTATCCATTCAAATAGACGGAGAAATAAGGACATTCTATGTCAAAAGCAGGTTAAAGGAGTATTTTAAGACAAAACCAGCTCTACAGAAAATACTTGATAGAGTCACCCATGCTGAAAGAAAGGGAAAACACACATAAATGGAACCTGGAAAAAACAAGCAATACTCAAATACTAGTTAACACAAAAGAGCAAAGGTAGAACTGGAAACACACACACACACACACACACACACACACACACACACACACCCAAAAAAATGGCAAACATAAATACACACCTTTCAATAATATCTTTTAATATCAATGGCCTCAATGCCCCAACTAAAAGACATGGGTTTGCAGACTGGGTTAAAAAGCAGGATCCTACAATTTGTTGTCTCCAAGAAACTCACCTTTCTACAAAGGATGGACATTATCTTAGGGTGAAAGGTTGGAAAAAGGTGTTTCAACCAAATGGTCCTAGAAAACAAGCAAGGGTTGTTATCCTAATATCTGACAAAGTAGACTTCAGTCCAACATTAGTCAATAAAGATAAGGAAGGACACTTTATATTGATTAAGGGCACATTCCAACAGGAGAACATTACAATCCTAAACATATATGCACCTAACATGGGGGCTCCCAAATTCATCAAACAAACACTATTAGAACTAATGTCACAGATAACACCAAACACAGCGGTAGTGGGTGACTTTATCACCCCACTCTCATCAATTGACAGGTCATCCCAAGAAAAAATAAACAGAGACATCTGGACTAAATCAGGTCATAGAAGGAATGGATCTAACAGATATATACAGGACATTTCACCAAAGGCTGAAGAATATACATTCTTTTCAGCAGCACATGGAACATTCTCTAAAAATAGACCATATATTAGGACACAAAGCAAATCTTAACAAATTCAGCAGAATTGAAATAATTCCTTGCATTCTCTCTGACCACAATTGAATCAAACTACAAATAAGTAGCAAGAAAGGCTATAGAACATATACAAAATCATGGAAACTAAACAATACACTACTAAATGATGAATGGGTCACTAACGAAATCAAGAAGGAAATCAAAAAAAATATAGAGTCAAACGATAATGAGAACACAACAAACCAAAATCTCTGGGACACAATGAAGGCAGTTCTAAGAGGTAAATTTCTGGCCTTAAGTGCCTTTATTAAGAAACTAGAAAGGTCGCAAGTAAACAACCTAATGCTTCACCTTAAAGCCTTGGGAAAAAAAAAAAAAGAACAAGGCAAACCAAAAATCAGTAGATGGGAAGAAATAATAAAGATTAGGGCAGAAATTAATGAAATAGAAACAAACAAACAAAAAAAATCCAAAGAATTAATGAAACAAAGAGTTAGTTCTTTGAAAGGATAAACAAGATAGATAAGCCCTTAGCAAATCTGACCAAAAGAAAGAGAGAAGAGACACAAATTAATAAAATCAGAGAAGAAAAAGGTAACAACACAAACACAACAGATTCCAGAGAAATTCAAAAAATCATAGGGACATACTATAACAGCATATACTCCACAAAGTATGAAAATCTGAAAGAAATGGATGATTTCCTTGATTTATATGACCTACCTAAATTAAATCAAGATGAGATTAATCACTTAAATAGACCTATAACAAGCATGGCAATCTCAACAGTTATCAATAATCTCCCAACTAAAAAAAGCCCAGGCCCAGATGAATTCACTGCTGAATTTTAACAAACCTTCAAGAAAGATCTAACACCATTGTTTCTTAAGTTTTTCCAGGAAATAGAAGAAGAAGGAATTCTACCAAACTCCTTCTATGGAGCCAGCATCACCCTGATACCAAAACAAGGCAAAGATAGCACAAAAAAGAAAATCACAGACCAATCTCCCTCATGAACATAGATACAAAATTCTCAACAAAATATTGGCAAAGAGAACACAAGAATATATCAAAAAGATTATTCACCCTGACCAAGTAGGCTTTATCCCAAAGATGCAGGGATGGTTCAATATATGCAAATCTTTAAATGCAATACATTATATAAATGGTTGAAGGACAAAAATCACATGATCATCTCATTAGAAACAGAGAAAGCATTTGTCAAAATCCAACATCCCTTTATGATAAAAGTCCTACAGAGGGTCTGGAAAGATGGCTTAGAGGTTAAGCGCTTGCCTATGAAGCCTAAGGACCCCGGATCAAGGCTCGGTTCCCCAGGTCCCACGTTAGCCAGATGCACGAGGGGGCACACATGTCTGGAGTTCGTTTGCAGAGGCTGGAGGCCCTGGCACGCCCATTCTCTCTCTCTCCCTCTATCTGTCTCTCTGTGTCTGTAGCTCTAAAATAAATAAATAAAAAATTTAAAAAAATTATTAAAAAAATAAGTCCTACAGAGAATGGGAATAGAAGGCACATATCTCAATATAATAAAAGCTATTTATGACAAGCCTACAGCCAACATATTACTAAATGGGGAAAAACTGGAAGCGTTTCCACTAAAATCAGGAACAAGACAAGGGTGTCCACTGTCCCCACTTTTATTTAATATAGTTTTGGAAGTCTTAGCCATAGCAATAAGGCAAGAGACACACATAAAAGGGATACGAATTGGAAAGGAAGAGAACAAAGTTATCATTATTTGTAAATGACATGATTTTATACATAAAGGACCCTAAAGACTCTACTAGCAAACTGTTAGAGCTGATCAAAACCTACAGCCATTTAGGAAGATACAAAATAAATACACAGAAATCAGTAGCCTTCATATATACTAACAACAAACACACAGAGGATGAATTCAGAGAATCACTCCCATTCACAATTGCATCAAAAAATAAATAAATAAATAAATAAAGTACCTTGGGATAAACGTAACCAAAGAAGTAAAGAATCTCTACAATGAGAACTTTAAAACACTCAAGCAAGAAATTGCAGAAGACACTAGAAAGTGGAGAAACATTCCTGGATTGGAAGAATCAATATTGTGAAAATGGCAATCATACCAAAAGCAATCTACAAATTTAATGCAATCCTTATCAAAATTCCAAAGGAATTATTCATGGAAATAGAAAAAACAATCCATAAATTCATTTGGAATCACAAAAAAAGCCTAGAATATCCAAAATAATACTGAGCAACAAAAGTAAGGCTGGTGTTATCACCATACCTGATTTTAACCTGTACTACAGAGCCATAGTAACAAAAACGGCATGGTACTGGCACAAAAACAGACATGTAGATCAGTGGAATAGAATAGAGGACCCAGATGTAAGCCCAAGTAGCTATATCCACCTGATATTTGATAAAAGTGCCAAAAATACTCATTGGAGAAAAGACAGCCTCTTCAGCAAATGGTGTTGGGAAAATTGCATATGTATCTGTAGAAGTATGAAAATAGATTCTTCTCTCTCTCCATGCACAAGAATTAAGTCCAAATGGATTAAAGACCTTAACATCAGACCAGAAACTCTGAAACTGCTAGAGGAAAAAGTAGGGGAAATCCTTCAACATATTGGTCTTGGCAAGGACTTTCTGAATACAACCCCAATTGCTCAGGCAATAAAACCACAGATTAATCACTGGGAGCTCATGAAATTACAAAGATTTTGCACTGCAAAGGACACAGTGAAAAGAGCGAAGTGGCAACGTATAGAATGGGAAAAAATCTTTGCCAGCTATATATCTGACAGAGGATTAATATCTAGGATATACAAAAAACTCAAAAATTAAATAATAAGGAATCAAACAAGCCAATCAAAAAATGGGCTATGGTGCTAAATAGAGCTTTCTCAAAGGAAGAAATATGTGTGGCATATAAGCATCTAAAAAGATGTTCTATGTCACTAGTCATCAGGGAAATGCAGATTAAAACTACATTGACATTCCATCTCACTCCTGTCAGATTTGCAACCATCTTGAAAACAAATGATCATAAATGCTGCTGGGAATGTGGAAAAAGAGGAACCCTTCTACACTGCTGGTGGGAATACAATCTGGTCCAGCCATTGTGGAAATCATTGTGGAGGTTCCTAAAACAGCTAAAGTTTGATCTTCCATATGATCCACAACTAGGCATATATCCTAAGGACTCATCTCATTTCCTTAGAAGCATGTGCTCAACCATGTTTATTGATGCTCAATTTATAATAGCTGGGAAATGGAACCAGCCTAGATATCCCTCAACTCATGAGTAGATAATGAAGATGTGGCACATTTATACAATGGAGTTCTACTCAGCGGTAAAGAAAAATGAAGTTATGAAATTTGCAGAAAAATGGATGTTTATGGAAAGGATTATACTAAGTGAGGTAGCCCAGGCCCAGAAAACCAAGTGCCACATGTTCTCCTTCATATGTGGTTCCTAGCTACAGATGAATGGGTTTCTGCATGAGAAGGAAAATACTTAGTAGCAGAGGCCGGTAAGTTAAAAAGGATTTATAAAGGGAAGGGAAAGAAAGGGAGGAGGTTATTTAATAGGTTGGTATTTTATATATGTAAGTACAATGATTGAGATGGGGAGGTAATATGATAAAGAATGGAATTTCTAATGGGAAAGTGCGGTGGGGGGTATTACCATGGGATATTTTTTACAATTATGGAAAATGTTAATAAAAATTGTGAAAATAAAAAAAATTTAAAAAAAGAGCTTACACTTTAATTCACAGCATCAGGAAGACAGAAAAAGGTGACTTTCTGTGGCACAGTAGACATCCAGTCTATTCTTACTGGTGAGATCCAGCCCAGTGAAAGATCTCATTTCAAAGAAAAATGCTAGATGGTATTCTTAAGGAATAGTCCCTCAGTTTATTCTACTGGCCTCCACATACAGGCATGGTCAGGTGTTCATTCCCATACATGCACACCTGTACCTGTACCCCCCCCATACAAACATGTACTAGTAGATATATCCACATATACACAAAGACCTACAGAGCATACACATGTGTGTTTGATAAAATATGAGAAACCATCATTTGTAGAAGGAAGGTACAGGTATAAGTCCATATGTTTTGGCATGGATAGATCTAGGAAAAAGAGTGCAACAGAGAATTTTATCCAATTTTTATTTTCTTTGTTAGATATGGGGACAAACACCAGCTGAAATGCAAGTAAAAGTGAGAGAGAAGGAACTGGCTCATAAAGGCACAAGGAAGGGAAAGCAGGGAAGTGACCATTTGGAAAGAGACCAACTAGCTGCATATAGCCGTATTAGTCTAGTGAAGGGCCCAAATGTCACACACTTTCTAATAATCTTCAAAGGGTCTTCAGGTATAACAGGGTCACGCAAACCACAGATGATTACAAAGAATTGAGATTCTCCCATTCAACTGAACTTACTGGATGAGTTCACTTAGTACTAAAATTTAGAGCAATTGCATACCAGTTTTTGTTATATCTACCTGGCTACCATAAGAATTTCTAAATTTATATGACATCCATCATGATATAGCAGGAAGAGATAGATTTTCAAGACTGGGTTTAAGCAAAAAGCAAATTACATTCCTTAATAATATGGAAACATTTTATAACTAATGGATCTCTTTTGATATTCTCATGGACATTCATGGAAGCCTAATATTCATAGGATTAAATTTATGTGGAGCATTAGCCACATTATCACAAAATAAGAACTGAATAAATTACAATTACTATCATCACCACAAATAGAATAACTACCATTATTTAAATTGCTGTCATTGAATAATGACCTTACTAAAACAAGTTACCAGAAAAAATAGCTTTTTAAGTGAAAACTATGAGTACAGCATTACTTTCTATAAGAATGAAGCATATATTCCATGAGACTATAAACATCAATAAAAATGACATATTGTCTTCATTGCTTTTGGAAAGTCCTGCCACATGCCATTTGTGGATGGATTACATACCATCCAAGATGCTACAGACAGTTAAGCAACACTACCCAGTTAAACACATGATGTGTATGCAAACATAGCAGTTTCTATTACATTTGACTGAGTTATCCCCTGATAATTGGCAAAACTAAGGAAGATCTCACAAAAATAACCAGCATATTTTACTTATATAGCTAGAAAAAATGTTTTTAAAGGTTATCACTACAATGTGGAAGAATGATATTTTCCTAATTAAATATTCATTATAGACTTTGACAGTTTTATAGTTGAAATATCACACTAAGAAATGTGTCAAAGAAAAATGTCTTTTATTTACACAAAGAGAATTGTAAATGAACTTTGTGTTATTAGTAGTTTAAAATAAATTTTAAAAAAATAAAACTTTTAAAAACATGTTTGTCTCTCTAGTATTATTCTGAAATCAAAGAATGTCATTTAATCAGTGGTTTCCTATGAAATTATTCAAATTTTGTATGAAACATTTTTTTGATGTTTATTCCAATATGTCTTGATGTTACTGTCAAAACATAATCTTGAAGCTGGGTGTGATGGCACACTCCTTTAATCCCAGCCCTTGGGAAACAGAGGTAGGAGGAGCTCTGTGAGTTCCAGGCCAACCTGAGACTATGTAGTGAATTCCAGGTCAGCCTAAACTACAGTGAGACCCTACCTTGAAAAAACAAATCATCATCATCATCATAATCTTGATCTTGAAAATCAAGATGTTTTAAAGGATGTATCCAGGGAACATTGAAGATAGATCATCAAAATGGTAATGTATTAATAAAACATAAGCAGTTAATTTTCCATTCTTATTGATTATAGTTTGGGGATAATTTATCATTAAAGATTGCAGAAAAATAAATCTGCCTGATAGAATACCAAAATTTTCTTGATGGCTATTTTTTAAAGGAGTGCAATCTCCTAATGTCCCATTTCAGAACACTGAAAATAAAAAATAAAAAAAATACTAAAAAAGACACAGAGCAAGAGGAAAGCTTAGAGTTTCTCTGGTAGAGGACTAAGAATACATATACACTGGCCATGGAATTTAGTAAAACCAAACATACTTTTGTTATTCTCTACAAGAAACATGTTTGAAAGTTACGTCCACCCAGAAACCTGTTATATTTATAGCAGCTCCATTCATAAATGCTGGCATTTAGAAGCAACTTATTTAACCTTCAGTAGGTATACTTGTAAATAAACTGTAGGGCATATGTACTTGAAACTAAAGGAATGTTATCTCTTGCTAAAATCAAATGAGCTATGAAGCCATAAAAACATATGTAGGAACCTTAAATATGTATTATTAGATACAATAAGCGAGTCTAAGGCTAAGGGGACGGCTCAGCAGTTAAAGAAGCTGGCTTGCCAGCCACTTAACCCAGAGTTTGATCCTCATAAGTGGCCACATATAACACAAAACAAATTGGCACATGATTTGTAATCTCAAACTGCCTGACAATGTGAGATGGAGCCTGACGAATCTGTACTCTTAGAAACAACAGTGGTATGAACATCTCTGTTTCAAAAGAAGGTAGAAGAGGAATGAAAACACCCAAGCCTGTCCTCTGACATGTAAATGTACATGGAAAAAAAACATCACCCTGAAGAGTCCTCAGGAGACAATGGATGGCAACACTGTTTCAACATAGGTTCTTGAACTTTAACAAACACACTACCTTCTTGGGAGGGGACTTCGGTCATGAGAGGTTTCAGGTGTGTGGGAGGTTATATGTGAAATCTCTGTTCCCTTATATCTGTTTTGTTTTGTTGTGAAGCTAAAAGTTCTTAAAAGTAAAGACATCATGCTAAAGAAGTTCAGCCTCAGAAGTAACTAACTGCAAAACTGCAAGTAAAGTACTTTCTGTATGTGCTGACTTTAAATTGGGGTCATCTGGTTTTCAGGTCAGAACACTGAGTGTAAATAACTAACTCTGAAAACATTTAGATTATACTGGATTGTCCATTTAGCCAGTGAAACTCAAATTATATTTTTAATGAATTGGGGATATGTATAGCAGTATAAAAACTCACTAGAGAAAATTGTATGAAATCTTACTAATCATCCACTTAAAAAAAAAAAAAAAAGATCTATTTACATTGAAGAAAGGTTTGTTCACATAACCAAAAGCATAAGCTCTCTTTTGGGTACTTATCAAACAACTCTGAAAGTTGGGACATCTTATTCTCTCAATGGACTGGGTATCAAATTAATCACTTTAGCTAAGTAGGCATTAATCCTATTTGACTGCTACAAAGATCCACAAGTTAAATCCAACGTGGTGTCAACTGCTCACACAGACCACACAAGGAGGTGACATAAACATATCTAAATTCTATTTGCTTCCATTTATATTATATCTTAATTTCATCAATGTGCCCCTCAAGCTGAAACATACTATTCATCCCAGATGTAAAAACTGATCTTGGAATTAAAGACAATATATATTCAACAATAGTGCTTGCCACTAATTTGCATGTATCAAAACTATTCAACCAATTTATCTCAACATTCTAAAGCAACTGACTTCAAATGCACACTAATAAATCATTAGCCATGATTGTTCACATTGAAATTGGCATACAGATTCATGCCACAAAAGCCAAATAGCCATAACATTGACTTTAGTGCCACTGCCTCTAGCTGAATAAGGAGATGCTAGTGACTGAAGTAACAAAATTAGCACAAGATGTTCTACAATGAATTGCCTGTAGTGTTTACAGAGTTTAATGAAGCTGGTGTTTCAACAAATGTTTATCATGTGACATTATGGACAACATCATATAGGCTTGATTCAAAATTAGGCATTTTAAAGCCAGATGTGAGGGCTCATGCTTTTAATTTCAGCACTCAGGAAGCTGTGGCAGGAGGGTTGCAATGATTTTAAGACTGCAGAGTAAGATTCATGTCAACCTGGGCTACAGATTAAGATACTGACATGTATGAAAAAAATATTAATTAAAAATGAGTAATTCATTTTCAGAGCAAGAATCTTCATGTAAGTTACTCAGTGGAGAAAGGAAAATAATAATACTAAAGAAAAAATAATTGATACAGTGAGCCTACATTACTTATATATGTATATATGAAAGGTAATGATGCAGGCAAAAGTTAAGTTGGGGATTCATATTTTGATATATAATCGATGTATAATATAAAAATTAATTAGCTTATTTTAGTTTACAATATAGTATTAATGTGTTCAATCCCCTGCCATATATTCTAAAATAAATGTCTTATTGAACAAGCAGGGTCTTGACAAAGACAGTACATGCTACAAATTTTAGAATACTCAGCCTATAGGTGAAGCTAACACAACCACACTGAAATATTTTGTACCTCAAAAGCTTTGTATCTGCCTTTACTTCTCAAAAACATGAAGTAAACTGGGACAAGGACATACCTTAACTTGTCATTTTAGGTCAATAAACAATTCTCTTGAATGTCAAAACTAAAAAATAGGATCTTTTATAAGTGGAACAGAGGCACTTACACATTTTTTTTCTTCAGTAACAGAAACAGAAACATTTAGAAAGCAAAAAAAAAAAAAATGTGTAGCTAAAGGTAAAAAATGGAAAAATCTAATTTTAGGGAGAATATTTTGTATTATTCTATTGCCCCTGAAAATATGGGCTACAGGCTTAGCTCAGTTTTAGAGTCCTTGAGTTAGAATATGGAAGGCCCTGAGTTCAATCCTAGTATCAGAAGTAAGATTAAGAAAGACAAAAGTAATAAAGTAAATATGTTTAAATTAAAAATAACCTAAAACCATATCTTAAGAAATTATGTTTTCCCTTAATTTCATGAGTTAGATGAAACAAATAATTTTGAACCAACATTGTAAAACATTGTAACCAGAATGGATCATTTTGCTTTGAATTTCAGAAAGCCAATGAAGATAGTGAAGCAAAGTGCTAGGACTTGGCCAGCCTTCACAGATACTGACATCGTCTTTCCCTGAACACGTCCTCCAGCAGAAGGTGCTAAGACACATAGAAGGACTTCACAGCCCAGGGAACAAGACGGAATTCTGGCAACCAACGAACTTCTTAAACCTATTCTGGTGCCAAAAACCAGAGGGCAGGATTTTGAGTGACATGGCTTTGAGTAATGGAAAGCTTTTCATGAGGTATCCTGCCAGAATCCATATGGATGGGAAAATTAACTTATTAAATTTTGCATTAGCTGTCCCTGTCAGCTAGGGAAGCAGAAAGAAGATATAGTGATTATGTGACCAGTCAGGGAAGAGTTATTCATGTCTCTATGATAGTGGCACTTGGCAGGACACTCAAAAGGCTAGACAGGCTTGTATTTTCCCCTCTCTTTGCACATATGCACTGCTTGGTGCAACACAGAACAAAAGATCAACTGACATCATTCATATAAGGATATGACTATCTCCCAAAATTAATGACTTTTTAAAAAATATATGACATGCTAGTTGCAATGTCTTGGAATGCTGACTTGAATATAGCCCCAATAGGTTATATATTGCTTTTAAAATTTATTGACATTCTATAACTTATAGATAACCTTCTGTAATGATATTTCTCTATATTTTTTGTTTATCTATATGTAGATAAACACAATATACTCCAGAATTTAGGATTCCAGTTGGTGATGGTAATTGTGATATTTTAGAGTAAAAGGTGACATGAGTTTCATTCACAGTTGTATGCTTTTTGGTATACATGGCAATCAATGAAGTACGGAATGAGTATTTAAGAATGAAGGGTTCAATGTTGGTGTATGCTATGTCCTTACAGAACAAGGACTTGCACTCATGCTCTCATTTTCTTATTTAAACTAAATTAATTTTTTGTATATTTTAAATGTTTTATTTATTATTTGAGAGGAAGGGAGAAAGAGGAAGATAGAGAGAAAATGGGCATACCAGGGCCTCCAGCCAATGCAAACAAATGTTAGATGTATGTGCCACCTTGGCATCTGTCTTTATGTGGGTACTAGAGAATTGAACCTGGTTCCTTAGGCTTCACAAACAAGCATATCAACTTCTAAGACACCTCTCCAGGACCATATTTTTTATTTTTGTTTGCTTTAGATAGAGTAAGAGAGAGCAAGGGAGAGAGAAAAAATTGGCAAGCCAGGGCCTCAGCCACTATAATTGAACTCCAGATGCTTTTGTCATCTAGTGAGCATGTACAAATTTGTGCTTCCCTCACCTTTATGTGTCTGGCTTACACAGCTTCTAGAGAGTTGAACATGGGTTCTTAGGTTTCAGAGGCAAGCATCTTAACCACTAAGCCATCTCTTCAGCCCACCAGCCTCTTATTTTTAAGCAACACATAACAGTTGAAGTTGTTCACATGGTACTATATGATCTTTGGATATGTGCATCTTATGGGTGATATGAAATCAGATTCAAATGATCCATCTCCTTAAACATTTATCATTTCTTAATGTAAAAATACTAAAAATCCATTTTCTAACTTTTTTTTTAAATTTTTTATTTATTTATTTGAGAGCGACAGACACAGAGAGAAAGACAGATAGAGGGAGAGAGAGAGAATGGCGTGCCAGGGCTTCCAGCCTCTGCTAACGAACTCCAGACACGTGCGCCCCCTTGTGCATCTGGCTAACGTGGGACCTGGGGAACCGAGCCTCGAACCAGGGTCCTTAGGCTTCACAGGCAAGCACTTAACTGCTAAGCCATCTCTCCAGCCCATTTTTTAACTTTTATGATACACACTACACTCTTCTTTACCATTCTTACCCAGCTGTGCAATCACTATACACCGTTTTGGTCATCTCTAACTATAACTTAAACCTATTGATAGTCCTTTCCCAATAGTTACTATTATTAATATCCACAGCTATATATTTTTCCAGTAGTAATGTCCTTAGAAGCAAAAAATTGTAAATTCTGATGTCTATTGGTCTAAGATAAACCTTGTTCTCTTCTAAAGTAATCTAAATTTGAAAATTATAGGATAGGTTCATTAGTAAAGTGAACTTAACTCTCATTGTTGAAATCAATGAATAAAAGACAGGGTTCTAGAGAGTATGAAGAAAGTTAATTGTAACTTAATATTGAACTTAAAAAGCATTTTTACTTAAAAAGTGAAGGAAGTTGAAGAGATTTTTCATATTTTTAAAGACAGAATTACCTTTGCCATATGAGCAAAAGAGGACCATGAAGATTCACCATTGATACTAAATAACATATTAGGAGACTCTCTCTATTCAAGAAGGATGGTATAAAAATATTAAAACAGCAATGTACGTGCAGAATATAGTTTGATCAAAATAGATGGAAAGGAAGGGTAGGGAGACTGAAAATTTGTAATACTATGACAAATAGCCTTTCAAATTTGTGGAATGACTGTTGTGATTTCTTCAGTTTCAGATCATCATTATCAACACACGTTTATATAAAATGCCTTTAGAGTTAATTAGAATGTTTCACCTGGTCGGCACCAAAATACTTCTAATGATAAAAGTGGATAGTTTGTATTCAAATTTGTCTTAGTGACCATGTGTTTGGTGTTTTTATTTTGTTTTTGTTTTTTTACATAATGGAATAAATTTCTGTTACTTAACCACAAAAACTTGAAAATTTTTTCAACATAACTCAGTTCCATTGTACTTGTTAGCAATTCAGTGTAAGCATGCACAATAAATCTTTATAGAATCAAGCAAGTTGGGATGGTGTGTACTGAGAATAATCAACCAATGCTTCAGGTGCTTGTCTGAAATGGTGTACTGTTGGAGGGCTTCATTTGCAAAGCAAACTACTTCAACTTTCTAAATTTATCACATAACTACCTTACAATATTGTGAGATGAGAGGGCTTCATTGAATTCAAATATACATATATATTTTTTCTTATGAATTGGATAATTTTAACTTCATGCAGGTTCAGATAACATATGGTATTACCAGTAGAATAAGCAATCTGAAAATGTCAGAAATTTGAAGAAAATAGGCAAGATCAGAGAAACAGAAGGATATAGGACAGCTAAAGTATATATTCTTTATGTTTCCTTCATGCATGTGTATTTACTAATAACTATTTCATATAGACAGTTATGTATATGTACATATACATACATGCAGAGGAATACTTAGATGTGTTTGTACTTATAGTCTTGTCTTGAATTAAATTTTGTATTACTTTTCTAGAGCTTGTTCATAATTTACTGATTTAGTTTTACTGTTGGGTAGTATTTATTTGGTAAAATGTAATAATACCTTTTGCTCTCCTGGAGAATTACTGAAATATATTCAACAGGATAACAAAAATGTTTTATTGCTAATAGAAGCTTGGCTAATGTAGGAAAATAACTTCACTTTATCTTGATCAAAATTTCCCTGAGAAAAACAGAATTAAAATTCCTTAAATTAGTTGGAGAGATGGCTTAGTGGTTAAGCGCTTGCCTGTGAAGCTGAAGGACCCTGGTTCGAGGCTCGGTTCCCCAGGTCCCACGTTAGCCAGATGCATGGGGGGGGAGAGGCGCATGCTTCTGGAGTTCATTTGCAGAGGCTGGAAGCCCTGGCGCCCATTCTCTCTCTCTCCCTCTATCTGTCTTTCTCTCTGTGTCTGTCGCTCTCAAATAAAAAATAAAATAAAAATTAAAAATATTCCTTAAATTATCAGCGGTGCCCATCCTTCCCATGGTATTTCTGATTTGTATATCCTTATTTCACTATTTTTCAACGTCTAACTATTCTCTCTTTGGTTTTATATCTTGGAGAGATTAGATAATAGAAAAGAATGTGGGCAATGACATGACAGATATGTTTTAAACACAATCCTATCTCCTGTCGATTGTTTGACTTTGACAAAAACCTGAAATGATCATATTACCAATAAAAATAGCACTATGTATATGACCTAAATAATTTTTTCACTATTTTTAAATTCAGTAATCACAAATTTAATAAATCACTTCCAAAATGTATTTTGTTGTTTTCGATTATCTTCAGACTTGTAATTCATCTTACTAACATTTTATTTTATTCCTGCCCTCAGTTTTACCCAATAGTTAACATATGTATGTGTGTGTGTGTTAACACAATGGTTGAGTTACTGACCATGACTATTCCCTTTCAATCCATAGAGTCTTTCTGAAGAAAGGATGGCTTGTGAGACAAGCACTGCTGGACACTGGTGCTTCCTTGACAATGGAAACCTGAATCCTTTCTAGTGAAGATTATTCCTAGAGATCTCTCTACTCTTCTTGAGAGGAACAAGCAGCAGTAAGTAGCAATAACAAATCCAAAAAATCCCTTCTCTAAAAAATTCACTTCTTCTCTAGGCAAGCACCAACTTGCCTTAAGAAAATCTTGTCTAGAGGGATAGCTCCTTTCAAGATAGTACTTTCTGAGTATTTTTTTCACTTGCAGAAGAAAAATTAAGAAGATTCAGAAGTAGTATGACATCTGTATACATTTCAGTGGATTTTAGTTACCTTGGTGGGTATAACAGACTAAAGAAGGAGAAAGGGAGGTTTAGAAATAAATGCTGCACACCATCTTCTAAATGTTCTCTTTTAAGACTTAGAATCATGTAGCAAAGACAAAATAGACTCAGGAAGTCTGAAAGTTAGGAGGCATATATGATTACATTTTACTATAAAACAAAACTGCTTGATCAAATAAAATACATATTGCCTCAAACAAAAAGGATCATAGGAAGAAGTAACTGGTGAAAATATTAAAGCTATGTTTACTTTGAACCTATACAGAAAACATCAAGATAAAATGCAGAAAAAGATACTAGAGAAAAAAGATGAAACATAAAACATATCCTATATGCATGAAAAATTATTTGAAAATAAAATACAATAAGATAACTAGGAAACATTCTGTAGGTTTGGTTTTGTGTTCATATAACCAAACCTACAGAATGTTTCCTAGTTATCTTATTGTATCCTAAAAGACAGACCAAATGGCTGAACCTTCACTAGACCCTTAGAGGAAACACCTGAACCACAAGACACTGGAGAGGGTAGGATCAAGACTAACCTAAATCTTCTATATCTTCCCTCCCTCCCTCCCCTCTCTCCCCCCTTTCTCTCTCCTCTCTAACTCTTGTATATGTTATGTTTTTCCTCAATTTCTTAGTGGGCACTGACCTGTAACCCCGACTACCAGCTTGGGGCTACCATCCACAATGAGCTTTTGATCAGAGAAACCTACAAGGTTTCCCAAAACAATGACAGACTTCTGTCAGAATACTTGATGACCCACCCAAGGCCAGTGGTAAGACCCTATTGCTGAAGACTCCATACGCAGCTGACACTTAAAATGGAATGGCATGGCTGGAAGCCAGGAGAGAGTCAGTCCCCAGACAGTCAGCATGTCTAGTGCCAGAAGGTGCTACATGGGTGATTGGAGGAAATGACCAATATCTGTCCAAGTAACTCATTGTCTAACCTAATTAGCAACAAATAGCCTGATGTGATGCCCACACAAGTGCAATAGTGGCACACAGCCATGGTGGGGAATCAACTGCTCTTGATTTTGCTAACTGATCCCCTCAGTGGTACAAGACCCATAGCTGGAGCTGGGAAACAAGTCAGAACCATACCCAAACATAAGCCCACTCTCCAATATCAAGCTACTATCAATCATGGGGTACAAGAGGGCCTACAGCTATCAAACTCTCTATCAATAAAGTAAGTGTTATCTCAGTTTTCTGGGTGCTAACTTACTCTCTGTTGGAGAATCTGCTTCTCTTTTTCAGATATATGCAGATCCTAAGGATAGAGCTGCCCCAACATACCTCAAAAGGGGCCCAACTGAAACTAAGGACAGTTGGCGAAACAAGCAAGGGTGATGTTTTCCTGTGAACCGGATACCAGCACAAAGGGGAAGGAGACCAACACAGAGAAAAATCAACTCCTACCAAATCAGAGAGCCAGAGCCTCAGAGGCCCCCAACACCTCAGCACTGAAGCAGACCAAAAATGAACCTAACATGTCTCAGGGAAATTTTGCAGACTAGGGGGCAAAAAGAATGTCAGAGTCACATGTTGGGTCATGATTTGCAGAGACATTTATCATACCAATAACTGTGGACTAACTCCACAATGCACGACCCATTTACATCAACAAAGAGGGTCCCATGGGAGGGGGTAGATCATAGATGAGCCTAAACAATGGTACCAAACTGCCTGTATTTGCTGAAAAGAAAACTAATAAATTAAATTTAAAAAAATAAAAAAAAGATAACTAGGAAACATTATATAAATAAATAAATTTTAAGGTAAACAAAACACTTGATTATCTGTCAGAGCTAAAAATAAGGCCCTATTTCTGAAGACACCACAGGCTTCAGTCACAGGACATCAGAATAGTACAGGGGAACCTCCAACAGGTCTAGCCATCATATTATTGGAGAGTCCCATTGTAGCTCTGGAGGACAACAGTCACCAAGAGTACGGATAAACAGGGGACATTACAGACTACAAAATCAACCAGACATGAAGCACACACTTGTGCAATAGTGGCATGCAGCTTCTACATTTAACCAACTATTCTCCAACTGAACAAGAGGTCTACACAGTGGGTGGGAACTCTTACCTTGTACTGGAAAATAAGTCAGAATTCCATGGTCTGGAGAGAATGGGCTAGCACACCAAAATTCTTCTAAATATATTGCATAACCTCTTTAACCCAAAATGCTCTCCCACTTGATTGTAGAATCTGTTTATTTTACAGATGGCAGAGAAAGTAGAAGAGAACCTAGGTCCATCATAAGAAAAGAAGACAGCTTACTGCCCACCATGAGACTTTCCACATCTATTTAAGTTGAAATGCTGTGCTTCTTGAATCAAAACACTGTTACAAAAATAGGCATGTGATTAAAATCACACTGCTCTGTAAAATTATTGCAGTACACTACAGTTACCATTATAAATCACCCAAGGCTCAAATGAGCCCCTGCAGTGACAGCAAAGAAGTTTAGTGCCCTCATTAAAAAAAAGTCCAGAGATACCTTGTTCCCCTGCCTTGATATAAGGATAAAGGGAAATCTTTACCTATGAACCAGATTGCAGTCTTCATCAAAGACTGAATTTACCAATGGCTTATCTCAGACTTAATTTGGAGAAATTGCAATTGCTGCGATAAAAATTGTTTTATTAGCTGGGTGTGGTGGTGCACATCTTTAATCTCAGCACTTAGGAGGCAGAGATAGGAGAATCGCTGTAAGTTTGAGGCCACCCTGAGACTACAAAGTGAATTCCAGGTCAGCCTGGACTAGAGTGAAACTCTACCTCAAAAACAACAACAACAACAAAATGTTTTATTAGAGCAGCCTGAATAGATTAAGACACATTACATCTTTAGTTAACTCAAGTAAAAATGGACTGTTCTTTTAAAATTACATCTATTTAAGTTGAAATGCTGTGCTTCTTGAATCAAAACACCGTTACAAAACAGGTATGGGATTAAAATCACACTGCTCTGTAAAATTATTGCAGTACACTACAGTTACCATTATAAAGCATTATGAAAAGAATATGAATGTGAGATTTCTCATGAAGTAACTCATGTAAGAGTTAGTCAAATGAAAATAGTAGAATGTTTCCATATTCTACAAGCTTACCTTCATTTATTAAGAAGAAATACTTTGATACTTTGTTAGTTTTTAAACTAGTCTTATTATTTTAACACGTATCTTTGCTTCATACATATGCATATGATGCTTTATTTTACTAAAAACCATGATTATGCTATCTTTGCTTATAAATTTATTAATTTTTATAGAGAATTAGAGAACTTAAAGTTTAAAGAAAGTCTTGTCTCCGTTGCAGGAGTAGTTTTCTCTAAGGAAAATGCCCCTTGTAATGCCCCTTGAATATGCAGAAAAGGTCAAGCACACAGGCACAACACACACTTGTTTTGTTTTGATGGAAATATGTGTAGCAATTCTTCAACCGCTATGGGTTTCACCCCAATTGTCAAGGGGCAATATTGATATAAATATAATTCACTAAGTTGGCTTGTAGTGGGATAAATGCTGAGGTACTCTAAAGCCTTTGTTTCTCTGCCAAGAACAAATGTTCATGTCTTTTTTAGCAGTCCCTTTAGAAAAGAATTAATCCCAGGCAGCTAGCAACAATTCATGCCAATACCACAGGCACTAAAAGGAGCAGCTTTCAAGGGAATGGCTACCTCAATCCTTACCTTAATGATTTTTCCTTAGGATCAATGTTCATAAGTTTTAGATGTCTGTGTGCAGACTCTTTATTAAGTAGACTGTAATGATGAGAGATGACATTTGTTTGATCTGTACTTTTCCTGAATTAATGGGTTAAAATACACCATATTTGATTTTAAAAAGGTCTCCAAATAGCTTTTTAGATAAAATATGACTTAGAAATTGCTACACTCACATTACTAAAGTTTGGTTTTGAATTAATTCCAGGTACAAATTTACTTAGTCTGTGCATGGAATGTAGTATATTTGAGTTCATATATTTTAAAATCTAGCCTTCATTTTAATTTAATTTAATTTTTCATTATAACTACATATCACTGCATTGAGAATCATCAGTTTTGAATACTATTCCATTTAATGAAGTAATGAAGTTATTTTATAGTGCTTTTTAAAATTCCTTTTAAACACAGCAAACTTAGCCTGATACAAACCTTTTTTTTAAAACTTTTAATATTTTTTTTTTAAATGTATTTGAGAGCGACAGACAGAGAGAAAGACAGATAGAGGAAGAGAGAGAGAGAATGGGCGCGCCAGGGCTTCCAGCCACTACAGACGAACTCCAGATATGTGCGCCCCCTTGTGCATCTGGCTAATGTGGGTCCTGGGGAACCGAGCCTCGAACCAGGGTCCTTAGGCTTCATAGGCAAGCACTTAACCTCTAAGCCATCTCTCCAGCCCCAAACCTGTCTTTGAAAGAAAAGATAACTGTAGCCTAAATTATTATTTTTAAAGGCAAATGTGTGCAATGTGTGTGTGTGTGTGTGTGTGTGTGTGTGTGTGTGTGTTTGTGTTTGTGTGTGTGTGTTTATAACAGAGACAATTATATTAGAAAAATTTATAAGAAAAAGTGATTTTATAAATATTGTTTGAAATGTTGCCTTTGACTCTCAAGAGTTACATCCTTGCACAAAAACCAGGTTGGATATATCAATAGTGCAAAGTGATCACAAAATTAACTCTACTCACCCTGGGTAAAATGTGTTACCCTGAAGTCCTCACTCATCAATAAGGATGTATAAGAGAAACCATCTGCTCTTGCTTTTGCCCTCACTGCTGCTTTGTACCTGTGGATGCTCTGCTCAACCATTCCCCAGACTCGGTGTTTCCAAAACCTGATTTTGACCAGCTGTGATGGGCAGCTCCCTCTCTATGACCTTTTGTTTCCACCGGCTGATGAGTTCACTGGGGTGGACAGCACAAATGGAGCATCTGCTATTATTAAGGATGTGGAGATGAGCTTTCGTCTCCAGGATGGGAGTATGCCTGCCTTTTCCTGTGGTCAAGGGTTCCTGAACTTTTCAAGGGAAGGAAGGGGCCCATAGTATATGTCTTTTCTCCTTTGGAAGACTTCTTGAGTCATGTGTAAGGACTGTCATATTAGTACATTTTAACATGTTTCTATTGTCCTTGTGTGTATGGGTGCATTTGTGGAAGCAAAAGAACAACCACAAGGTGTTGGTCATTTCTTTCCACCTTATTTGACATAGGGCTTTTCTTGTTTTTTTTTTTTTTTCACTGAGAAGTGCAGACTAGCTGATTATGGAGAATGTATTCTTCTGTCTCTGCCTCCTATTGCTATAGGTGCATTGGCATTACAGACTTATTTGCCATTTTGGATTAGGTTTTAGGTGGGTAATGGGGATGAAATTTGGGTTGACAAGTTTGCAACCCCTTAAACTACTGAGCCATTTCCCTAGCCCCTTCTTTGAAGCATTTCCTTTTTTATTGTTTAAGAAAGCACAAATTGGATCTGGAAAGATTGCTCATTGTTTAAAATTGCTTGTTTGCAAAGCCTGACAGCCTGGTTTCAATTCCAAATCTGTCCATGTAAGCCAGACCCAAAAAGTGGTGCAAGAATTTGATATTCATTTTCAGCAGCAAGATGCCCTGGTCCTCTCCCTATCCTAATATACAAGTATTTTTTTTTAATGTATATTTTTTAAAGGATGCACTCATTAAAAGATAAGTAAAATAAAACCAAGTAACTATTAGAATAATTTTTTAAAAAAAGTAGTTGTACTCACATATGCCTGCAGCAAAGTACAACACAAGACTAATGGGGGTCACCATGCAGTTAAGAGATGCTGGGGTTTCTGCCCATAGCTACATGGGGCTTAGCACCTGAGAGGTTGACTTCTCTCTCCACACTATCCCCGGAGATCCCCATTGACTCTATTAGTTTCTGTAGTGTAAGGGAAAAATGATTCCTTTGTCATTGCCTGGAAATCTCAGCTACAGGCAAATGTTGGTGGGCATATTATAAATCCCACCTGAATGTTCTAGGAAATGTTTGTGGTATACCAATATCCAGATTTACCAACCAAAAATAAGCTGATTATACAGAACAGTCACCACTGCGTGTCCATTCATTAGTGGCCAACTTATCTATCCTGCCTCTCACTTCCTCATTGTTTGCCTACTATTTCTCTTTGTTGGGTCTATTTCCCTGACAAACTATTTAGAGCTGGATCAATCATCTCAGGGACTAATTTTGAAGGAACAAGATCTAAGACAATTAATACTAAAATAAGCTTGTTATCCAGAAGTATGAATGAAGTAGAGTAAATCAAGACTTTGTATTTGACTCCATAGGTCATGTGCTTTTAATTAGAAACCCTTAAAGTTTCTTTGGATTGACATGCATTGAAATTGGGTTTGCATTGCTAGTAGAAATCACCCAACCAAGAGCAGCTTCTGGGAAAAAGAGATTTATTTTGGTTTACAGGCTCGAGGGGAAAACGACGGCATGAGCAGAGGGTGGACATCACCCCCTGGCCAACATAATGTGGACCACGGCAACAGCAGGGTGTGCCAAACACTGGCAAGGGGAAACTGGCTATATCATCCATAAGCCTGCCCCCAACAATACACTCCCTCCAGGAGGCATTAATTCCCAAATCTCCATCAGCTGGGAACCTAGCATTCAGAACACCTAAGTTTATGGGGGACACCTGAATCAAACCACCACAACATGTTTACATTTTATATTCTGATAAGGAACATGGCCTTGAGGAACCATGTAAAATAAAATAGTTTTTCTACCCATGATATTAAGCTGGTACATAGCCCCATATACCATTTTATGATTGGGTAGTTTGTTGGTGAGAAATTACGGTTTATATATGATGAGTTAAATGACAATATCAAAATTAGACAAATATAAAAAAAGTTGTAGGGAAACTGAAATGTTCTATTTTGTCAAAAAGTAAGGGCATTGCTGGGCCTGGTGGCACAAGCCTTTAATCCCAGCACTCGGGAGGCAGAGGTAGGAGGATTGCCATGAGTTCGAGCCACCCTGAGACTCCATAGTGAATTCCAGGTCAGCCTGGGCTACAGTGAGACCCTACCTCGAAAACCAAAAAAAAAAAAAAAAAAAAAAAAAAAAAAAAAAAAAGCAAGGGCATGTGGACACTGTTTAGTGAAGGCAATAAGTAAACCATTGTTAGCATTTGCCTTGTCTCTTTTTACTAACCTGCAACTTTTAGTTAAGTGTGTGAATTGAAAGCATGATGATTTATGATTATTGTCTAAATACAGATCCTACAATCACCTGGGAGGGATTATCTAGATTAGATTGCTTGAGGTGGGAAGACCCACATTAACTCCTGGAAGCATTGTTTCGTGGGCTTATGTCCTGGACTGTACAGTAGAGAGAAATCTGGGTGTTAGCATTCATTACTCTCTGCTTCCTCGCTGAGGGATACATGAAATCAACTCTGCTTCAATCTCCGGCCACTGTGTCTTTTCTTCTAGGATGGGGTACTGTAAAATTCAATAAACCCTTCTTTTCGTGAGCTGGCCAGAAATCTCCTCCCAACAAGGAGAAGATCACTAATACAGAAAGCAACTGACAAAGAGTACAAAAATAATTATTTTTCTCATGAATACCTTATTTACAAGTCTTGCTTTATAAAGCCCCATACATTAAAAATCAAATCAGTTCTACAAAGCAATAAAAAGCTTGTGAGTATATGTATGTTGTTAAATAACTTAAATAAACCTCTAGCATATGCAGACAGGTACAAAAGATATATTTTCAGAAATCATTATTATAAAGCCCACTACACATTTTTGGTCACAAGCAAGGCTCACATCTCTTTAAGCTATTTATTATGCTTCTGTTAGAACTGGGACAGTATCGGTGGAAACAGGTTATAAAGTTTCCTATTATCAAGTATAATTCAAGACTGTATATCTTGGCTCTTTTACACTAAAGAATGTTGGGCAGAAACTAAGTGTACAATTGCTAGACAAAATATATAAAATTGGATTGAGCTGTCTCTTTTTGGAGAATGGAATTTGATGCATTCTGTTGCACATGCAGTGACTTTACACATGGTCCTGCAAGAATGTCATATTATAAATTTACATTATAAGCATATAATGGCCCAATATTTTTTATCTGGAATTTCTGATACTAGAGTTGGACATTTTTTCACAAGTTATAGATAAGTTGAAAAAGTTAATTATTACATATATATTTTAGTTACACCTTTAGCTCATAAAAATATCTCCTTGCACATTATATAATCTATATAATATACTTAGTCCTAGCATACGTAAAATGTGAGTTTGTTGGTCTGATTAATAAAGATGGCATTTTAAGATATCACATGATAGCTCCTATGATTACATCCTTCTGTGGTGATCAATACTTAAATTAGCAAACATCTCAGTCAGAATACTGTGTTTATGAACCTGGCTACAAAGATGAATGCACTGAACATATCATTCAAACCAAAAGACTTCTGGACATACCCACAAGCTAAAGTTTTGTCCTTTTGTTAATTGTATTCTTAGAAATGCATTTTAAAATTTCATGTAGATAGATTAGTACTGCTCTCAAATTTGGTCAGCGAGGTTTCTATATGCAGATAACTGTGATTACTGGGGGACCCAAAATTTGTTAAAGTACCAAGAATAAAAGGCTGTTGAGTGCCCAGTACTAAATGAAACATCTAGCATACCCTTCAAGGCACAGTAAAAAAAAAAAAATGCAGGAAGAAAAGGGGGTGGGAAGAATTTAAGAGCCAGAGGGATGAGAAGGAATGCTTTGGAACACTGTCTTCTGAACATGGCATGACTATTGCATTCACAATCTTACAGTGTCTGTTGTTAACTGTGAATATCTGTAAAATATGGGACCTATAAAAATTTTATCAGGGATGTTGGGGAAAGGAAAATAAAAAGGCATCAAAGAGGAACTAGTTGAAAAGAAGAAAAAGGGAATCAAAGATAAGGGATTAGTTGAAAAGAAGAGAGGATCCTTTTGACAGAGGATGGGCAAGAAGGAGCAAGCAAAGGCAATATAAAAGAAAATATGATCCAAATATATACATGCTTGAAAACTGTTAATATATAGTTGTTTTTAAATTTTATTTTTGTTTATTTTAAATATAGAGACAGGTAGAAAGAATGGGCACACCAGGGTCTCCAGCCACTGCAAATGTACCTCAGACACATCATGCACCAACTTGTGCATCTGGCTTTATTTGGGTCTTGGGACATCAAACCTGGATCCGTTGGCTCCTCAGTCAAGTAACTTAACTACTAGGTCATCTCTTCAGTCACCAGTATAAAGTGTTCAACAGTGTAAGAGGTAATTATGCAGGTAAGAACATTTCCGCTGCAAGCATGTATGTCTAAGAAGAACAGAAACAGTATAAATTCCATTCCAAGGGCTCACATAAAGAGGTGTGTGTGGAAGCATGCATATGTAAACCTAAGTCATAAGGAGAGAGAAACACAAGAATTGCAAGAACTTGTGAAAAAAAATCCAACTCTAAAATCAGATTTCAGATCAAAAAAGACTGGGCAAAGACAGCAATGGGATACAGCACCAAACATTCTTTTCTGACCGCCACAAGCAAGGGCACCCCACCATAGGTAAGCACATGGGGTTCCTTATGGGCACATATACACATGCATAAATTGTATCCAGCACAGACACACACACACATGTCACTTTCCACAGACACACACATACCACTGCAACCATATGTCACCTTACACACTCACCACTAAATCCTTATGTCACATTATACACACACACACACACACACACACACACAAAGCACTACACCCATATGTAACATTATACACACATACGAACACACAAACAGACCATTACATCCATATATCACATATACACAAGCAAAATAAGATAAAAATATTTAAGCACTTTGGTGTTGTTGTATCTTGTTTGTTACACTGCAATATATGTGCAATAACAGGATATTTGAATCAAGCAATGTTATGCATAAGATCAGGTGTTCTACTTGGTTCACAACTTCATTAAAATTTGCCAGTCCATCCTCATTCAAGTATATTCATTAAATTTCTTTTGATATGCCTCTAGGCTGACAGGAAAATCAGGGACCAGAAGAAGTATGTTTAAAAAAATAAATTGGCATAATCATGAGGAAATACAATTTTATTCATCTTTGTCTCATATTAATTTAGATATGTATACTTTATTACATTTAAAATACATGATCTTAATTTAATTAAAGATGATATACATAATTTCAGTTAAAGTTATCTTTAAGTTTATCTTGTATAATCTATATATTTTAATGTCTATAGAAAAGTTTAAATATTTGGTAATCAATTAATTCTTTGATAGAAGATTATGAGTACATTGTTTCTTCAAATATAAACTTCACTTTATCTTTCTTTAACCTCATATTTGAAACTTCATGACAAATTTGTTTATCTTCCAGCTAATAATGTTATTGACTGCTAAAATCAATAAACATGAAACATAATGACTTCTAACAATTTACTTTTATTACATCTTCAGATACTTTTAATATGGTTTATCCTGCGACTCAGTCTCCAATTTTATTTTGCTTTTCTCACAAATACCCTAGTTTGTTCTTAGGTAGGAAAGCAAGAGGAAAGTGAGCAAAACTCACCTAATGTATCATTTTGACATATTTGTTGTTTGGTCAGTGGTGTGCAGTCTTCTATTTCTGATAAAATCAATGTTCTCAGTATTTCTGGTTTAATGAATGCCATGGACTGCAGGGCTTGGTTGTGTACTTTTGTGACATATATCTTTAGTGAGAAAAATATGGGGTTTGTTTGTTTAAACAAATAGAAAGTAAAACTAAATAGATAAATTAGATTCAAGAGCAGATCCCTCAGTGCAACTTTCTCAGAGAATCAATACCGATCTATGTGGAGTGTGGCAAGGCAGGATTGACAGCTATTGGGTCTGTTAAAGCAAGGGTCCTGAGCAGAAGGACCTAAAGGCAGCAGGCTTATCTTGGCAGTAAAATAGGGTCATTGCTTCAGTAGCAATTGTGGCCCCTTTTCATTTTGCAGAATTAAAGAGACATTCTCTCAAAGAAAATCCTAGAATATGAGATTTCCTGTTTTACCTGAAAAATGTTAAGGTTACCAAGTTATTTTTGGCACAATACATGTATAACAAAAAGAGAGGGTGGGGATACAAAAATAAATATTTTTCTTATAATAATTAAAAAGCAGAATAGGGCTCTAGAAAACATTTCTATCAGTACACAACATAATCATTGTTGCAAATAACTGTAGGCAACTTTACCCTGATATACCTTCTAAAAATAATCTCTAAAAATTGTGGGAATGCATTATTTGACACATGAATCACAGGATTCAAATTAATATGATTTCATACCTGATCTTTGGAGCATAGAGTATACATTTTTAATGCATGAATAGCTTTGGGTTGAGTTTTCCATTGACCCACTGTAGGTAAGTTTGAAAATGAACCACAAGAGCAGATCTTTGTGACTGTAGATGTAGTCAGGTCTTTAAACTCTGACTTTCTTATAATACTTTCTTGGTTGGAAGCTTATCATTCCAAGCATCTCTAAATATGATTCTTGCTCTTATTCTTTCTTTCTGCACTGCTGGAGATTGACTGTAAATGCTAGATAAGTGAAGTACCTCTGAGCTACATCTCTAGACCTGTAACATTTTTTAAATATAATACATGCAATTTTGTGTATAATGGGATTTTTTCCCAAGTTTGAGAACATGCCTTAAGCTAAACACAAATTTCATAATTAAAATGAGTGGTCATTTTCATTACTGGATATTACTTTATCATTACTATATATTATTTAGAAAAATCTTGCAAGTTCAAATATTAACTATTTTCATCTTGATTCTTCTCATGGTCCTAAAATTACTACCCATTAGTAATTTGAAATTTACCATTTATTTCCTAACCACTGTTATTCTTATTATTTCTCCTGTTGAAATACTATCATGATGTGTCTTGTCTTCTCCATGTAAATATTCCTAAGGGAAGAACTTTTTCAGCTTTAAGATTTTCATTTACATATATATGCTATTGACTCTCAAACTAGTAACCCTTGTCTCATTCAGTTTTCAAATATAAACATCTATGTCTGTATGTGTAGTGAGATATCAAAATCAATATAAATCAACATAATTCCTTCCTCCAATCACTTCACTCAATGAAATGAACAAAGACAAAATCCACATAAAATAAAGATACAAACACACACCTCTGAACCCAAATAACCCTCCTTTTCTCATTTTCCCAACTATGAAAAGAACACAGTGATATCCACACAGAGTGCATTGATACTATTTACCCTTCTCCTAGCACCAATGCCTAAACCTATTAAATATTCTATTTCCAAATTCTGTCTTAAAACTACTTCCAGTTTCTTATAACCCAGATTGAATTCATCTTCATTTCTCATTTAGGATCGCTAACAGCATTTAAAAAGTTCTTCATATTAGAATTTTCTTTCTATAAAACATTTTTCAAACATTGGGTGGAAATAGAAATGTTTACATTATGCAATGTTCATAATATTATATAATTTTTAAATTTTTCTATGAATTGCTTATTGCATGAGGATAAATTTAAACTAATTCACTCTATAAAACCATTCATGAAGAAGCCCATGACTAGTTTACTAGCTCTAGACTTACTCAGCTTTAATCATACTAAACTTCATTCTATTTCAAAGAACAACAAAAAAAAGACCACTCCAAACATTTTATAAATTCTTCATAAAATCAGGCCCCAGTTATCTTTAAATCTCAAGTTGAACTTTTAAAACATATTATTTATTTATTTATTTATTTGATTGAAGAAAAGACAGAGCGAGAGAGAGGGAGAGAGAAAGAGAGGCAGACAAACACACAAACAAAGGGAGAGAGAGAAAGAATGGGTGCTCCAGGTCCTTTAGCCATGCAAATAAACTCCAAACACATGTGCCACGTTGTGCATCTGGATTTAGGTGGGTACTGGGGAATCAAACCTGGGGTCTTAGGCTTCAGAGTCAAGTGCCTTAACCACTAATCCATCTTTGCAGCCCTCAAGTTGAATTTTTTAAATTATTTGTTCATTTCTAAGCACAGAGAGAGAAAGAGAGAGAGAGAGAGAGGGAGGGAGGGAGAGAGGAGAGAGAGAGAGAGAGAGAGAGAGAGGGAGAGAGGAGAGAGAGAGAGAGAGAGAGAGAGAGAGAGAGAGAGAGGAGAGAGAGAGAGAGAGAGGGGATGGGCATGACAGGTCCCCTAACTGTTGTAAAGGAAGTCCATATGCATGTGTCATTTAGTTCATCTGGCTTTATATGGGTGCTGAGAAATTGAACCTGTGTCCTTCAGCTTTGCAGGCAAGTGTCTTAACCATTAAGCTATCTCTCTAGCTCTCAAGTTGAATATTTTAAAAGGACAATTTTTAAATAAATAAGGTTCTGTATAAATCATGCAATGCAAAGTGGCTCTCAAAATGCTATGTTTAGGTGTGTAGATGGCTCAGTTGGTAAACCTCTTGCCATATAAACCTGAGAACATAAATTCAGAACCCCAGAACTCATATAAAACTGGATGATGTACTGTAAATGTCTATAATCCCAGTGTGCCCACAGCACAAAATGAAGTGGAAAAATGATAATCTCCTGGAATTGCATAGGTCAGCTAGCTTGGTGATAGGTAAACACAGTGGTGAACAATGAGAGGCATTCCTAAGACAAGTCAGGAGACCAGGACAACACCCAAAGTTGTCCTTTGACCTTTGCATGGATACCATTACTCACACATGAACATGTATACACATATGCATGATCTATGTCCACACACACCAAAAGTAAGCCACTATTTAATGTCAATGCATGCTATAGTAAAATAATCAAATTAAAAATATACTGAAATTATGTTGATATCACATATTACATATTACATTAACAGCTATGTATGATATATATTATTTTTTCTGGTGCTTGTTTTTGGAAGGAAAGAAAATAAACAATTATAATACAAATATTTTAATATTTTACATTTCTTCATTTCTATCGTGCATAGTAAGAAGGATGTTAAACATGAAGCTCATTTGTTTTGTATCACATTATATTTGAACTTTCGTGTGACTATCCAAGTAACTTATACTTGATTTTTAGAATGCTGTTGGGATTGTATGTGAAAGGGAAAATGTAATTATTACTGTACTAAGGCAGAATTTACAAGTCATTCAAGTCAAGTTTTCTAGGTATTCAATATTATTGTATTAATAATATTAATATGTAATGGCTAAGTAATAGCAAAGTAAAATTGTGATTTTTTTTTCTTGTTTTGATCTTTATATATAGCCTTTATTGTGTTAAGATATAAACCCTCCATGCCTACTTTTTAAAAAAAAATATTAATTAGTTTTGTATTCAGCAAATACAGTCAGTTTGGTATCATTATTAGGCTCATCCGTGACCTACCCCCTCCCCTTGGCCCCTCCTTGTTGATATATATGGGTCATGCATTGTGGATTTAGCCCATAGTTCGGGGTAAGATAAATGTCTCTGCATATCATGACCCTAATTCATATCATGAATTTGCAGAAGAGATAGCAGAAAGAGCCACAGGTTGAGACATCATGCCCATAGGCATTACTTTCCCCCAAAATGTAACTACTGCTCCCACAATGCATAAACACAACCCACATGAGGAATACCTGCAACCCCACTGAGGGGGATCTACCCCAGCAAAATGGAGGAAAATAAAAAGCAAAGAAGGGTACCAGCACATGATAGATACATACTAGTCTATAATTTTAAAAATATGAAATGAGGACCTTCTTATTTACATAGTTGAAAAGCCTGAGCTGACAGCTGAAGAAATCGTTGCTTTTACAACTTTTCTGCACTAAGGATTTGTGAAAATTTCAGCAAGAAGTAGGAAGAGGTCATTTTGCTTTGTAATTTACCTTGTGTAACTTTTAGTTTCAGAAAATCAACTCTAATATTTGTGCACCAAATAATTGCTTGCTAAGGCTAGTTCTTATTTGATTCACTGCACACTTTTAACTCAACTTTTAGTCCCACAAAGAAGACTCATGAAAGATGAATGCATTAGGCAGTTACATTATCTACAGCTCTACGTGCATACAGATATTTGATTGTTTATAAATGTGAATAAATTGAGGCATATGATATATGGCTTACACTGCATAGTCTCTTCTAACAATATCTGGCAATTGTCCATCATAAAATTTTATAATATCAGTATCCTAAATTCCATTGCTTGTTTCTGGTTTTAACATTGTCAATGCTATGCTTCAAAAGTAAAAACAAAAGGGTTGGAGAGATTTCTTAGTGGTTAAGGTGCTTGCCTACATAACAACCAGGGTTTTATTCCCCAGTACTCACATAAAGCTAGATGCACAAAGTGGTTCATGCATCTGGAGTTTGCAGTAGCTGGAGGCCCTGGTGTACCCATTCTGTCATGCTACCTCTGTCCTGTCTATATATTTCTGCTTGTAAATATATAAATAAAAATATAGTTTTAAAAGCACAAGTATCAGAAAAACAATCACCATATAGTCTCACTCATCAGTGTTTCCTAACCTGGATCAGTTCAAGTTGCTGACAGAATTGCTACCTGATAGGCAATTGGAGGCTCAAACAATAGGGATGCAAAGGTTGGGGAGGGGAGGGAAAAGAAGGGGGGAATAAAAAACAAAACTAAACCCCAAATGAACTGATGCCATAGAAACTTTTATCCTTGAAGATAGACTAAAAGATGAACCCTCAACAGGAGTATGGAGGATCACCTGAAAAGAAGGGCCATGGAGAGGGTGGGGTGAAGCCTAACCTTAAAAAAAAAAAAAAAATTAGCTTTGGAGCATAACTCCCAGTACTAGAAAGTGGTTGCTACCCACAATGAGCAAAAGGCACTTTCAAGAATGGGAGTAAATACCAGGCGTGGTCACACATGCCTTTAATCCTAGCACTCAGGAAGCAGAGGTAGAAGGATTGCATGAATTCGAGGCCACCCTGAGACTACATAGTTAATGTTAATTCCAGGTCAGCCTGAACCATAGTGTACCCTACCTTGAAAAACAACAAAAAACGAAACAAAACAAAAGAAGAATGAGAGTGAGCTTATTGAGCTGGAAAAGACATATACTCAAATGGTACTTATGCATTTTGGGTGTGTGTGTAGGAGGGTATATGTTTATATACGTTTGTGTGGGATTGACGGTGAGAGTTTGGCCTCAGGTATGGAGAATGGGTTCATACGCATCTGTGTGACTGTGGGTGGGTGGGTATGAGTGTTTGTCCTCAGTTGTTTCCTGTTATTTATTAAGACAGGTTTTCCCACTGAATCACGAGCTCATCAGTCGACTAGCTAGATCCTAAACCCTATAGGAAACTAACAGAGAAAGATTAGCACCATTGCAATGTAAGAACTGTTTTCTCAGCTAAGCAGCTGACAATCATCTGAATGAAGGGATGAATAAAGAAAATGTAAGTGTTCTTAACTTGTGTAATAATTAATACTACATAAAAACAAATAAATTTGACAAACACCGAAATATCAGGTATTGGCTTCAATTTTAGGTTAATTCATCTGAACTTTTAAAAGAACATACTATATTTTTTACAGTTACCTTCTTACTATTGCCACAAAGCACTCAACCAAAAGCATCCTTGGAAGCAAAGGACACATTTTGGCTTATAGACTTGCAGTGAAGTATCATATTTCAGGAGAAAATGTGGTATGAGCAGAGGCTGGACATCACCTCTACCACAGCAGGTGGAAACCGCAATACAGGAATGTGGCAAACACTGGTAGGGGATGCTAGCCATAACACCCATAAGTCTGACTTCAACAACACACCTTCTCCATCATGGCTCCAATTCCCAACTTGTTACCAGCTGGGGACCTAGCATACCTAACATATGAGTTTATGGAGGACAGATAATTAAGATCTCTACATTTCACTCCTTATCCTCATTAACTGATGATTATCCATGATGTAAAAGTCAATGGATTCAGTCCAAATTTTATAGTCCCCATAATTTTGTCAACCCCAGTACTATTAAAACATTCCTATAGTTTAAATTCTTTTAACTATGAGCTGTATAACCAAAAGAATATAGTAGCATACAATCAACATTCATACTAAAAAGATGGCATTGGGTATATCAAAGGAAAGATTAAGCCAATACAAGATCTAAAACCAACAGAGCAAACATAAAAAACTGCAGTATCAAATACAACATTTCTTTTTTTTTTTTTTTTTTTTTTTTTGGTTTTTCGAGATAGGATCTCACTCTAGCCCAGGCTGACCTGGTATTCACTCTGTAGTTTCAGGATATACGACATTTCTAACCAGTGATGACGTCTCTGAAATTATAATTCCACCCTTAAAACATGGCTGTTCACAGCCTGGGAAACCTCCACCCACTGAGCTGGCAGCTAGCTGCCCCATAGTTCTGGTATCTCCAAAATATTTTCAGGTGTACCCTACAACCCATCAGGCCTCCATGCAGTGAATCCAATAAGCCTGCTTCACATTACTCTGAGGCCATTTCTAAACAAAAAAAAAAAAAAAAAAAAAGCAAACTCCATTGCAAATCCATTGACCCCCTTCCTGCATTTTTTATATTCCCATAGTATCGGGTTGAGTACCAGAGTTATTAATCCATGGGGAAATAAAAGCCAACTTTGAAGAGCAGCACACTCTTCCAGCATTCAGGACCCTTACGTTCAAAAGAGCCACCACTTTTTTTGCAACCCACTGTAGAATTGCAGCATCCATCTCAATGGTTCTAATCTCTAAAGCAATTGAGACTTAATGGACATCATTTTAGCCCAGAGTTTTCATTCCTTTCTGTGCCATATTCTTCTGTTCACACCAGTCAATTTCTATAAACACAACCCTGATCAAGCTTTCATGACATGGGGAGGTTCAGTAAACATCTCACAAATTTCTTCATGCCTAACCCAGTCAAACCTTATTCTTCCTCTCATAACCCAAACCTCACAGTTCTCAATTCTAGCTGCATTACTGCCTTCATATCTTTCAACTATGACTAGAATTAGTCCAACAAACTCTTTCTTCAACACTGCAAGGTAATAGAAACCTTAGACCAAGGTTTCAAATCCTTCCACATTCCTCCTCCAAATCAGGTTCAAAAGGCCAAAAGCTACAAGTAATTTCTCTAGCAGCAACAACCTCAGTGCTGTTACCAACTTTCCTATTAAAGTTACCTTCTCATTGCTGGCACAAAGTCCCTGAAAAAGCAGCCCTTGGCAGAAAAGAGCTTATTTAGGCCTACAGACTAGAGTGAAAGCCTCATGGTCAGGGGAAAACATGACATAAGCAGAGGTTGGAAATCACCTCTGGTAGGGCAGGTAGAAACCTTAGCATGAGAATGAGCTGAACACTAGCAGGGGAAGCTGGCTATAATACGCTTAAGCCCATCCCTAGCAACACATCTAATGCAACAAGAGTCCAATTGCCAAATTGCCATTAGCTGGGGACCTAGCCTTCAAAACACAGGTGTGTATGGAGGATACCAAATTCAAACAATCACATAATTATTTTGAATTATTTCAAAATATTTAATAAAGAAAGGATAATAAGATGAAATCAGCAATGTCAATGTCGTTTATTAAAGTATCCAGCTATTTAAGACAGTCCAAGCATTGAATTATAAGAATTCTTAAACAATGGCAATGACAAGTACATATTATCAATAGACATAGAGCAGCATTACTATTTTAATTTCTGACATATTGACAAATAGTTATTGTTGCAGTCTGTTTTGCATTGCTGGTAGAAATCACCCAACCAAGAGTAGCTTCTGGGAAAAAGAGGTTTATTTTGGCTTACAGGCTTGAGGGGAATCTCCACGATGGCAGGGGGAAACGATGGCATGAGCAGAGGGTGGACATCACCCCCTGGCCAACATAAGATGGACCACAGCAACAGGAGAGTGTGCCAAACACTGGCAAGGGGAAACTGGCTATAAAGCCCATAAGCCCGCCCCCAACAATACACTCCCTCCAGGAGGCATTAATTCCCAAATATCCATCAGCTGGGAACCTAGCATTCAGAACACCTAAGTTTATGGGGGACACCTGAATCAAACCACCACATTCCGCCCCTGGCCCCCATAAACTGATATCCATACATGATGTAAAAGATAATGCATTCAGGCTGACTTTAAAAGTCCCCATAGTTTTTAATCAACCTCAATGATGTTCATACATCCCCATAGTTCAAGATCTTTTAACTGAGCCATAATACCAAAATATAACCTCAAAAAACCCATAATGACACAGAATAAATATTCACACTGCAAAAGATGGCATTGGGCATAGCAAAGAAACATTCAACCAATACAAGATTTAAAACAACCAGGGCAAACATCAAACTCTGTAGCTTCAAGTCCAGCAACTCTAGCCAGTGACAAGTCTTCAAGTCTGATAATTCTAACCAGCAACAAGTCTCTGGCATTCCAATTCCGCCCCTCCAGCTAGGCTACTCACAGTACTGGAAAACTTCATAGAGGCCGGCAGCTCCTCGGCAGCCATCTCATGGTCCCAGCATCTCCACTGGATCTCCACTGCAATCCACAGTTTGTCCTCATGGCCCCATGGGGTCTCTATGCAGGCAAACAGCAAACCTGCTTCACACTGCCCATGGCCATTTCCAAAACACAAGACCGTGTTGCAAACTCAATGACCCTCTTTCCAGCATTTTATACTCCACGATACCAGGTAGGTGCCAATTTGTTAATCCAGGGGGGAATAAAGCAGACTTTGAAGAACAGGGCACTCCTTGAGCACCCAGGCCCTTTCAAAAGAGTCTACATTCTTGTTGCCCCAGCGCAGGTCAGCTTGCCTAGTCTCATAGGTTGTAATGTCTCAGTTGCAGCTGAATGGGCAACAGTTCACCCAAAGGTTTTTCTTTCTGTGCCATATCCCTCTGCACACACCAGTTCATTTCTACGCAAAGCAACCCTGCACAACTTCTCAGGACATGGGCACAAGAGCAAGCTTCTCACACAAACTGCTAGCCCAGTCCAGGCAAAGCTTTTTCTCACCCTCATAAGCCAAACCTCACAGTCCATAGCTCTTACTGCATTCAGGTCTTGCAGCTCAGACCAGAACAGTCCACCAAGCTGTACTTACATTACTGCAAGGCATCTCTTAGACCGAGGTTTCAATTCCTTCCACATTCCTCTTGAAAACCAGCTACAAAAGGCTGAAGCCACATAGTCAGGTGTCTAGCAGCAATCCCACTCCTTGGTACCACTTTACTGTTGCAGTCCGTTTTGCATTGTTGGTAGAAATCACCCAAACAAGAGTAGCTTCTGGGAAAAAGAGGTTTATTTTGGCTTACAGGCTTGAGGGGAAGCTCCACAATGGCAGGGGGAAACGATGGCATGAGCAGAGGGTGGACATCACCCCCTGGCCAACATAAGATGGACCACAGCAACAGGAGAGTGTGCAAACACTGGCAAGGGGAAACTGGCTATAAAGCCCATAAGCCCACCCCCAACAATACACTCCCTCCAGGAGGCATTAATTCCCAAATATCCATCAGCTGGGAACCTAGCATTCAGAACATCTAAGTTTATGGGGGACACCTGAATCAAACCACCACAGTTATAATCAAAATAAGGGAGTACAGCATGTCAGGATTTTATGCTGCTGTAGTTATAATTTTGGCTTTTGTGCCTGGGAAGATAGTTCCTGAGGTAAGGCGCTTGCTTGCAAAGCCTAGCCCAACAGGCATTTATTGCAATGGAAAGAGGTCATGATTCTCTGCACATGTGCAAATACATAAATACATAAATATGTAAAAGATTTCTGGCTCTTTCAGTTAATTTCTCACCAAATGTCCTTAAATTAGCTAACAACTTAGACTCTCTTCCTCAGTTTCATCACTTGTGAACTTAAAATATTGTTCTGCTATTGAGGTGTCAATATAAGGATTAACAGAAATTATGGATTCTTTTCCCTCCTCCCTGTTTGCATTTCATTGGAGATGCTCCTCAGTAGGGTTGCAGGTATTCTCCAAGGGGTTGTGGTTCATGCATTGTGGGACCAGTATCTAGTTATTTTGGGGAGAGAGAATGCCTTTGGGCATGAGGGAAAAGAGTTTACCAACACATGATGTATCCATATGAATCACCTTGTTAGTGATAATACAATCATAATAAAAACATTTAAAAAGAAATTATGAACTCAAGTAGCAAATATTTGAATATGACTCTCATCATTTGAATATGAATTATTATTCAAATATAATTATCTTATAAATATCATTTATATTTAGCTGTATAGTAGATATATATCCATTATACAACTTTGGATTATGTCAAAGAGTAAGATAATTAAAGACATTTGCGGGTATGTGTGTACAACAGTCTATGTGCATGCATATGTGTGTGCATGCATGAGTTGGTTGTACATGTGTGTGGGCATATGTGTCATGTGCCTCTTCCTCTGTCACTCCTCTATATACTCTTTTCTGCCTCTAATTTTATTCCATTGTTAGAGGGATCGATTTTTACAAGAAACCACACATCCCAGAAATTCTGAATGATCTTGTCTATTTCTCCTATAGTGTGTGGTTCATTTTAATTAACTAAATTATTTTTTCATAAATAGATTTTAACTAAAAATTGATATATTTGTTGGCCCATTTAATCAAATTCATAGAGATTCCATATATTTTTATCCAAAGTAACACTCTTTTGCAGCTCTGATGTGGATTATCTCAGAACAATACTCAGATAAATTAACCCCATCTCAGTCAGATTGCTTTGAAATAAAATAAATGGTCTTTATAGAATAAGTTATCCTGAATTCTATTTTCTTAGGGATACTAACAATCTCACATTTATCATAATGGAGAAAATTTGTTCCTGCCTGTTCAAACAAATTCTTCACACTCTTTTATTTTCTGTATTTTTTTTCTGGGGATCTCCAGGGGCTATTTCCCTTCCCACATTTCACATTTCTCTAAAAATGTTTTCTTAGGTATACTAAGAACTATTCTTGGCAGGCTACTGCTTTCGCTGTAGAGTCCTGCCACACTGGCCCTGCTGGAGATGCTACTTGGTGGTAGGTGTTATCTCACTATGACAGCTGTCAGCATACCAAATCTTTTAGGAAAATGCAAATAGGAATCTAGTTTTCTACCCTATTTTTCTCTAATAGAACAAAGAATATTATTTCTGTCCCTATGTCTGTAAGAACCATTCATGACCAAGTACAGTATCAGTCATTTTCTTTTCCTTCCTTAGATATGTTACTGAGAGATTTGAAATGATTCAAACTGTAATTTCTATAATGTTTTGTCATATTTACTGAAAAATGTTTGAACAACATAAAATTTGTCTCGTTTTGGAAACTGATTTATGGCATCCCTACCAGATATTTCAAAGGTATGCAAGTATTTTCATATCTTCATTGGTGCCACTATGATGATAAGGCTATCATCCACAAAAGGTTTGCCATACAAAAATGTAAATTTCTAAAGCTAAAATTTTCTTTACTTTTTTTTGTCCATTTTTTAATTTATTTATTTGAGAGTGACAGACACAGAAAGACAGATAGAGGGAGAGAGAGAGAATGGGCGTGCCAGGGCTTCCAGCCACTGCAAACGAACTCCAGAGATATGTGCCCCCTAGTGCATCTGGCTAAGGTGGGACCTGGGGAACCAAGCCTTGAACTGGGGTCCTTAGGCTTCACAGGTAAGCGCTTAACAGCTAAGCCATCTCTCCAGCCCAAATTTTATTTTCTTAATTTAATTAAAGACTAATCACTATTGTACATGCTATGTGTGCTTTGCTCCTGAATATAAATAACACCATGACAAATAATTGTAAGTACTAGTTTGAAAAAAAAAGCATCTATTATGAGTTAAAATCAACATTGAAGCTTTCTATGTGAAAATTATAAAGTTATTTTCCCAAATCTAATAAAATACTTCTTTGTGCTTGATGATATAATATTATTGTAAAATGCCCATGTTCATAACTGATGAAACTGAGGAAGAGAGTCTAAGTTGTTAGCTAACTTAAAGGAAATATGGTGAGGAACAAAGAGTCAGAAATCTTTAATGTATTTGCACATGTGGAGAGGATCATGGTCTCTTTCCACTGCAATAAATGCCTGTTGCACTTGGCTTTGCAAGCAAGCATCTTACCTGATGAACTAACTTCCTCGAATATGAATTAAATGAGACAAGAGTAAAAATATGTGAAAATCAACTATCTGCTTATTGTGCAAAGAACCATATCATATAGACAATAATATTGTAAATAAATATGACTTTATTTGTAAAATATTAAGCCAATTGTGAACATATTTATAATGCTAGAAAATTATAAAAGTTAAGAAAACTACTACAGTAATACATTTTATGTTTGTATCTGTTAATTATTTATTCACATCAAGTTTCATGTATTTATTAATATAATGAGAACATTTAATTTCATGTCTTAAATGAAAATCAAATTTGTTTTATTAGAAGCCCTTACTACCCTAGCTTTCTTTTGATACAGTATCTCACTCTAGTCTAGGCAGACCTAAAACTCATTCTAGCTCAGGCTTGCCTCAAATTCACAGCAATCCCAAGCCTCCTGACTGCTAGGTATAAAGGTATGCACCACCACACCAAACTACCCATGCTTTTAATGTCAAAATACTATTTCCTTAAATTAGATTGATGTTATGCTTATAGAATGCATTAATCAACTAATAAGAAGGATTTTAATTAAAACTTTTCTATGTGACAGATAATTTTGTCCAGTTGAGCACTTGAAATAAAATATGCTATGAGATTCCATATATATGTACTTATGAAATCAGTAAGACTTGGAATCAGATATAAGATAACATCTATGGGATAAGTAGCAACTAGTCAAATAAGGAGTGATTCCAAGTAGAAAAGGATAAGGTTTTCTAGTACTTTAGTTAGAATTAAAATGAAAGGAAGGAAATAACTAAGTAAATGTGAAGCATATAAGATAAAACTATACAGTTTGGAGATGAAGCTTGACTTTAAAAAAAAAACAACAACAAAGAAATAAAAGTTACAGTTTAAGAAACAACAAACCAAACTCTGAATGACATATCACAGACAATAAACATTAAAGCTCATCAAATTGCAGAAGAAAACATTGATGACAAGTAAGAACAGAAACCCTCTTAGACATTGGAGAATTTGACCAAAGAGAAGGTACATGGCTTGTACCATGTACGGTGATAAATCCTTCATAGAAAACCATGTCATAGTGGACAGAAGAAATAGAGAACGTAACCACAGGTCATTAGAATTGAAGAGAATGCCAGAGTAGAAATAGAGAACAGTTTCTCCAATTTCTGAGATTCTCCGGTACAAATAAACAGTTTGAGATATTATTGCAAACAGCTTTATTGCTATTTAATATTTTTATTTAGTTATTTGAGGACAACAGAGAGAAGGAGGGAGAGAGAGAGAGAGAGCATGGGTATGCCAGGGCTTCCAGCCACTGCAGACGAACTCCAGACATGTGCATCCCTTGTGCATCTGGCTAACGTGGGTCCTGGGTAATCGAACCTCAAATTGGGGTCCTTAGGCTTTGCAGGCCAGCGCTTAACTGTGAAGCTATCTCTCCGGTCCTTAATTGCTATTTAAACCAACAAAGAACCTTCTTTAGGAGGATATAACAGAGTCTACTGCATACTATTCTTCATAATGTCAAATGTACATATATAAATACATATCAATATATGTAATAGAAAATGGATTGATTTGATTCTATAGGGAAGAAGACTATCACTGGAGTCCGGATATGAGATGATTCAGATGTTAACATGAACAGAAAATGTCTATATACCATTTGTTATCACCAAACCCAGGGTCACTAGGAAAATATGCTTATACAGAATGACAATTATATGAGAGAAAGGTCTATATTATCTCAGAATGTAATGCCATTAATGTGCTTTCTTGATCAGCACCTTCTCAGATTCCAGTTCAGGTTTCATTTCACTTTTACTTATAGAATTATTTTTCATTTGTTTTTTGCTAGTTCTTCTCAATTAATCACCTCTTTCAATTGTCCTGATTATTGTTTTTGTTTGTGCTTTTAAGATATGTATTTTTGGTTGTGATATATGCAGTCAGTATATCTACAGGACACACTTACCTAAAAGTATGTGAACTGACTAGGAGTTGTGCCATGAACAAGCACTAACCGATGTTGAGGCACATAACTAGGATAATCACTGACCATGGTACAGTGATCTAGGGACAGATGTTTAAGCAAAGATTTCTCTTTATATAACACAATTAACAGAAGATAGTGATTAAATTTACTTTACTGAAGGTAGGTGTTATCTAAACTCTGAAAAGTAAGATGTGCATATGTTACTACTAAGTAAGATAAGTAATGGTGCTGTACACTAAACTGGAAAACCTAAAACACAGATATGCTGTTTAGCAAACTAATATGATACCTAAATGAGAAGAGCTGTGCTACAGTTCAAGAGAAGAATGCTTTGCTCAACAAGTGGTTCAAAGGTTATGACAAAAAGTAAATGAATGAATGCATTCAGAAAAAGAATTTAAAATAAAAACCTAAAATATCAATTTTAATAAATATCTCAAAAGCAAAACCTAAATGAGACTGGAAAAAATGGCTACCAAAGAAAAGTTTTCAAAACTGGAGAAATACAAGAATTTGTAAATGAGGCTGAAAATGTAAGAATACTAACTATAGAACTGTAAAAAAAAAATGATTGTGCCTTTTATTACTTTCAGACACTAAAATTAAGTGTGATAATTGGGTGGGAAGAAGATGATATAGCTCATGATGACAAAATGACTTGAGGTTTGTTATCTCAGCATAATCTGTCTCTCATCCTAAAAAAATAATACAAAGGTATGAAGGCGTAGAAGATTTTAAAAATGACAAAGCCTAGATATAATATGTTGAAGAAAAGGAATAAAGAGGCCTTCAGAACACACACAGTTGTTAAGCTGTTGTAAAATGTTAAAAGGAAAGAGGACAAGAGAAATATGAGAGAACTCTGTTATCTATTATGGAATTGTCTTCTTATTACAGACTTCCTGTGAATTTGTAAACAGGACCATGTGCAGAAAATGAGGGGGCAGTGAAGTATTACATGTTTTAAAGAATGTCCAAATAGATGAGATGGAAAATTGGAGGAAGGACATATTGGGTGGCTGTGCCTGGTCAAAAGTGGAAGGACTGTTATTAGCATCAGTCTAAGAAATTGAGATATTAATTTATTATTCAACAACTACATACAAATGCAGAGATGACAAACTAGTTCATCTTAACTCATAGCATTTATACTTGGTGGAAAGTAGGTTTGTCTGGGTGGATTTTCTCAGGAAAGTGTAAAAATTAACTTTTTTGAATTTTTCATTTTGTTTGTTGATTTTTTTTTTTTTTTGAAAGACAGAGTGTTTTCATCTACCCTGTCTGTTTTGAAACTCCCTAATTAAACTAGGGTAAACTTGAACTCATGGTGACACCAATTCCTTTTGCTACATGAGCGCTAGGAATACAGGAGTGAGCCACTACACCCAGGGGAATTTTATATTCTTATTCATATGAACTCAATGTCCAAGTGCCCACTTATAGGAAATACAGTTTGCTAAAAGCTACTGGAACCCAATCTATCTTTTCATGTTATACCTGTGTGGTCCCTGTTGTCTCTAAATGATTATAACTTCAAGAAAATAAATGAGTAGAATGTGTGACATCACAATCAAATCAAAAAATTCATCTCATATCTTATTCATATCAAACTTAACAGGATTGTAAGAATGAATTCACAGGAAAGATATTTCAGTGCTAAATCTAATTATCAGACAATAAACATAAGCTTTTTCAAGTGTGGAGGCAATACAGGGGTAGGGAGTCTAATTAGAGTCTAGACCCACTGGAGTCTTACGGGGGGTTTAAGCTCAGGAAGTTCAGGTTGTGGCTGGATTTTGGGCTGAGGGCTAGGATCGCAAGGCTCCTTGTCCTGCATCTGCTAGGTATAGGTATTAAAATAGAGAACAAGTCACTTAATCCTCTCTGTCTCCAAAAGTTGTTGTTAATAGTACCTAATCTCACTGAGGTGACACAGATAAATTCCTCAGAAGAGTGACTGGGATGCTAGAAATGATCAGTAACTGATGAATATTATTAATCTGAGGATGTTTATGCCACTGATTCTCTTTCTCATAAGATGTTCAGAAGAATAAAATGTACCATATTTATAATTAATTACTGTAAATAATTTGTGTTTGTATATAGTGTGACAATAGTAACTGTCATTGTATGAAATGTATAAATCTTGTAAGAGCAATAACATCAGAATCTAAGAGGAGCTATTCATATGATTTTTTTTCACTTTTAATGCCTAAAATGTTTAGAAGAGTCTCAAGACCCAGAGCATAAAGCATTGTAGCTGAAAAAAATGCTATATTTTTGACTTAAACTTAACTCTTAAATTATTTTTTAATTATACAAGGGATAAAGGATGTACATTATTCACACATGAATGTGACATTCTGTGATGACTATCCTCTTAAGAACTTTTAGGATAGTTACTGGGCTACACTTTTCAAAACACTTTTGTAAAATGGTACACTTATTAAATGTCTGTACCTAACAAAATTTCCTGGAATACTAAGTGTATAGCAAAGTGTTATTTGAAATCATCTTTCTGCTACATAAAGGGTTTTATAGATGTATAATTTTCATAAAAGATAACTATGCACAGAATACCTTTCAAGTAGAATGCCTATGTGAGTGACGATATGGTTTTATATGTGTGCTAGAAATAATAAGTCAGATTCTTTTCTGATGAAGCCATTTCTCTAGTTGACAACTGTCAAAGCCATCTGAAAAACCCATGAATATTAAAGCACTGTTCATGAGCACATTTGGCATTTTGAAGTCAGGCAAATAGAACTCATGAAATATGAAAAGAGTGCTCCATGTCGCTTTATAGAAAATGTTGCCATTAAGATGATGTATAAGGAAATTCACACCTTCATCTGCTGGGAGCACTCAACTGTATTTTCAATCAACTGTATTACTTTGCCTTGATAGTGTTACCATTGTATTATAGCTTTCTTTTTCCCAGTATTATGAGATCTCAGAGGTCAACTTAGATGAAAGACCTTAAGTTATCTTCATGACTACATTTTTATCACATGTATATGGTTTTACTTATATTACAATTAATACATATGGAAACCCTTAAACCACACTTATGCATAAAATGCTAGGTATGTTCCCAATGATACAATACCCAGTACCAATTTTTATCTTTATATTAATAGTTTGTGAAGTCTGAATTTCTTAGGAAATGGGATGCGCTTTGTTTTGTTTTGTTTTACTATGCTAGACTCAAGAAACTTTTTTATAACTATAATTTTGTCAAGCTTAGTGACATTATGGGCTTGTCAATTATCCTTGAAAACTTTCTTATAAGGACTTTTATGTTTGATTATTTGCAATGGAAGGGTCCTTCTTCTTTCCTCTAACTTATACTACATTGAAAACAAGTATAGAGTTCTTATTTTAAAAGATAGGAAATTGCATACCACACACATTTAAAAGTCCTATTTTTTGTATGTTAAAAAAGAAAATAATTAGAACAGTGATTATATATGCACATACTCATTGTCAATTTCAATAATGATAATTAGTAGAGAATTTTAAGGATTATATGCTCTTATGATACATAAAATATTTTATATTAGTTTTTGAATACTCATTTACCTTGCAAGTCTTTAAATATAGCACCATCAAACAAAATTACTTTCTCTTTAGTACAAATAGCTCACTGCTGTTGCTGTTAACAAGATACTTAGGCAATAACAATGCATATCCTCTGAAACTATTTTTATGTATCATATTCTACAGAATAATCACTTTTCTTGAATCATTTAAGTTGCCAGAATATCTGAATCCAATATTCTAATGTGATTAAACTACTGCAAAATTTTCATTAAAAGATAATAAGCATTTGTTTTATAGTGGACACTTGAAATTCTGTATTCATCATCTTTCATCAGAATTAAGGTTAAGTGTATACATCAAATAATAGTCTGAACTTCAAAAAGTTAATATATGTCCTTGTAGCATATGCATGTGCATTAATCTTGTGCACATATTGATATTTCTTCCATTATTCATTCCTCAAATAAACATACTTGAGAGAGAATTTCCCTAAAAACATCTGTTCCTGTATTTATGTGTCTGATTCTATTATATAAAAGTAAAATCATATACATGCTAAATTCTTGAAAGTGTCTGAGTTGGAACACAGCCCAGTAAGTGGAATATGTTAAAAAGCACACAGAGAGCTGTATGTGCTTTCATCACAAAGAATATGTATGTATGTATATATATATATACACACACATATATATACACATACATACATTGTATTTATAAAATCTCCTAAGGAGAATTGTGTTTCATAAGGATCGAAAAACATCTTGTTTGGGTTCTGACAGGTCCCTGGAAACACAGATGTTAGCAGCAATATAAGATCATGAAGAAAATAAATTGAGTTACTCAGCTAATAATTTAGCATTTTTGTTTATTTATGAAGTTATCAGACCTAACATTATAGTCGTAAATAAAAAGCTCTTTGAATGTACAGATAAAGCAATTCAAGAGTCTGCACATCCCTTGTGGTGGTTTGAATAGATGGCCCCCTATATATTCAGTTGTTTATTTGTTTGTAGTTTTCATTTGCATACACCTGGTTATAGGCAGTGTCACTGGATGGATCTTAAAGTGTGATGGTGGGTTTCAGATTTCAATCTAAAGATATGCAAAGTGTGCCTAGCTGGAGTTCCTGAAGTGTGCTGTGTTAGGCTTGTACTTCTCTTTCTCTGCTTGGATGTGTGAAGTCAGGCCAGCTTCTTCTGCCAGTTATGGAACTTCCCCTGGATCTGTAAGCTTCAATAAATACCCCTTCCTCCATAACTGTGCCTGGTCTGGAAGTTTATCTCAGCAAACCTGAAGCTGTCTGCGACATCCCTAAATCATTTGTTGTGAGTTTTGTCAGGCAGCACTTGACACAGTCCCTGTCACATATTTTCTCTCCTCTGCTCTTATAATTAGTATGGCAGTATCCACCTGAATTTTATTCATTGACAGTTTAAATGATCAGTTTTTCATAATATGATCTCATGCTTTTAGCTATTTTAGGACATGAAACACTAAAAGTTCATATACTACACAAAAATTAGTTATACTTCATGATTTTCCAACACTTGGGCTACATAAGAAAAAAGGTCCCTGGAACCTAATGCTCCTTGAAACTTCTGTATTCTTATGGCAGGTAGAACTGTGTAACTTGGACTGCAAATTTAATATGCATATATAGACATGTGCATACAAATGTGTGCTTAAATACATATAAATATAAATATATATATATACATACATATACATACATACATACATGCATACATACATACATGCATACATACATACATATATACATAAGGTTTGAGAACACATAAGCAACAGAAACTCTGAACCATAACATTAATTAGATATTTACAGTGAAAATACCTTAACAAACAGCTGTTCCTTCTATAATGGAAGAAAACAGTGCAAGTATTTGTCTTACAGTCACTGTAGAATGAAAGCATGTTGACAATTGAAGTCTTCAAGATCAACTATAATGGGCGTTACTACTAAGTATTGAGAATTTTTCTCTAAAAGTATTTGTCTGAATGTTACGTTTATGTCTCTGCTCTCTTTTGCACACTCTCTGTGTGTTTGTGAGAAAGACAGTATTCTTGGATGATATCTTTAAAGATATAAGAAACAGACAGAACATAACTTTACAATTAATACAGTGATGAATGCTTGAAGCTACTCTGATACTGAAAAGATGTTTACTTGTGAGGCTCAGGTAGTCCTGTTACTAGATGTGCAAGAGTTAGTGTTTATTTAGTAGTAGTTAAATATTTAATGTTATATAAAAATTGACTTACTATAATAAAGTTTGCTACTATAATAAAGTTGAAATACTATAAAAATTAACTATAATTATATGGAATGTTTTGAACATTTAACTTCTCTTACCATTCTTTATAAATAAAATTAAATGATAGCCAATTTCAAAGTAAACACATTATTAGCACATGCTACATTTCTGCCTGATGTAGACATTATTTGCTGTTTCTACCATCAATGCCAAGCAAGCCAAAATGTACACTATTCACATGTTCTGGAAAATTTGTGGCATATTGCTGAAAGCTATGTTAGGAGATGAAGCTATGAGTCTCAGGGCAATAGCCCATAAGCTTTGCAGTCAATTTCTTTTTATTTCCAAGGAGTACCTGAGGAAGGCTTCAACCATATGAGTAAGTTCTGCAAAGTTTTGTTTGGAGTATAGTTACATAAAAACGATTTGCATATGGGCTGGAGAGATGGCTTAACAGTTAAGGTGTTTACCTGCAAAGCCTAAGGACTCATGTTTGAATCTCCAGGCCCCACTTAACCAGACACACCATGACACATGCACACAAGGAGACGCACACATCTAGAGTTTGTTCACAATGGCTAAATGCCCTGGTACACCCATTCTCTCTCCCCCTCTTTCTTTCTCTGTGTCTCTATTATAAAGGTAAAAAAAAAAAATAGGGCTGGAGAGATAGCAGTTAAGGTGCTTGCCTGAAAAGCCAAAGGATCCTGATTAGACTCTTCAGGACCCATATAAACCAGATGCGCAAGGGGGCACATGCATCTGGAGTTCATTTGCAGCAGCAGGAGGCATTGGTGTGCCCTTTCTCTCTTTCTCTCTGCCTCTTTCTCTGTGTCAAATAAATAAATAAATAAATAAAAACAATTGCTTTGCATGTAATGGATTAAACAATGCTAAATCTTCATTTGATCCTCACTCCATATTAATAATATTCAATTGTAACATTCACACCAGAGCATAACTGTCATTTTCAAGACAGATTTTTCAGTATTACTGCATTAAATTAAATTTCCCCTTCTCCTTTTTTTTCACTGCCATAGGACTCTTATACAAATTTAAATGATTCTTAATATAACAACATAAGAGTGACATAAGTCTACTCATACAGTGACAATTATAAGACTTACTCACCTCTTTATAAATGAGAAGTTTGTGTTTTGAAATACAATTTCAGTAATAAAATTGACTTTCCTCTAAGTTTATATTTAAGTACATATAATTTACAAAAGTATTTGAACAAAATACCCAATATTCTTCAATTCCATTAGCATGAGTTCACTAATTAAAACAAAGTATTTTACACTCACCTAAATGCTGCCTTTTATTTTACTGATATATTGGTTCTGGTGACAGTGAACCTTTGTGCAGGTGATTGTTTTAGGGAAATAACTAGTGTGGACTTAGATGCACAATGGGTAAATGGTGCTCAGAAAGATGGTGGAATAACTTGAAATGATTTAGCTCTGCATGATGGCATTAAGAAGCTCTAATTCCATTTTCAGATAAAATAAGTCCTCAAGTTATTATATCCAATATAAATATCCATCTGTGGTACTTTAAATATAAAATATTACCCTGAAAAGAAGTGGAATTAAGATCTCTACTTGCTTGAACAGAATCTCATTTTCTTGAAATGCAATAGGAGCAGTATTTCAAGAAAATGAGATTCATCTAACACTGAAGCAAAGGCTTGTATGCCAGAGATCTTGGCTGCCTACCGAATGGAAAAGATGGCCAGATTAGTGAAAAGTATTGAGGTAGACAAACATTCTCAGAGAAATAATGTTTCTTTTGATTCCCTGCTACTCAATTAAAATAGCTTCCACTAAGTCAAAGTGTTGTAATATTTTTTTTTCTTTTTCATAAAAGCAGTGATAAAATCCCCTATTAGTTTTAAGCAGTATTTTCTTAATATTTTATATGCTTTGGTTTTGCTTATTATTGTCAACTGTAACATTGTTTCAAAGCACATGTATTTCAGGATTAAACCCAGAATGTTCCTGTATTAGTTCCTCTGCAATTTGTTAATTCTTCTTTACACTTATTTTTAAAGACTAGAAATTTGGGTAGAAACCATTTTGGCCTTTGGTAGAAAGAGGAAATAAGCACATTTTATTTCCCTATTGTATGTCAGGTCTTGGTACTTTATGATACCCTTCTAGCAGCTGACATTGTTCTTTTAGTCATATTTACTCATGATGGCGAGCACTGAAAGAAGCAGTCCTGGGGGTCAGCTGGGGATTCCCTTGAAGGTCCTTGCCAGACAATCCTTTCTTTATCTAGCTAGGGCACAGAATGGGGTACATAAATCTGAAATATAAGTTATGCATCAAAATGATTGCCTGCTTACAAACCTGTAGAAAATTTAAGTTTTCCAAGCTTCATTCAATGCTATTATGTAGGAAAATATATTTCTAAGTGTTATAAAATTATGACACATTAAAGATATATCCTCATCTTCATAATATTTTACTATATTATTTTAAAACCAACCAAAAGGTCATTAGATACATTTCCCTTTTCAAAACATTACTTAAAACACATATGATTTTTGGCTAGTATATCACTAACTATAAGAAAATAACTATTTGGGCTGGGGAAATGGCTTAGCTGTTAAGGCATTTGCCTGCAAAGCCTAAGGACTCTGGTTCAATTCCCCAAGCCCTATGTAAGCCACATGCACAGGGAGGCACAGGCATCTGGAGTTCATTTGCAGAGGCTGGAGGCCCTGACATACCCATTCTCTCTTCCTCTCTCTCTCTAAATAAAGAAAGAAAGAAATAAAATATCATTTTTTCAAAAGAAAATAACTATTTGGTTTTGGAAACAGAAGTAATTTGATTTATCTAAGTTGAATTGGAACATGACAGAGAAATACCGTCTTCTAAATTTTATCTGAGTATGTAAAATAGATCAAAACATTTGGTATTTAAGAAAATCTGATGGAGTCTGTGAAAATGGCTCAGCAGTCAAAGGCACTTGTTTGTCAAGCCTGCCAGCAGGTTATAAGTTCCCCAGTACCTATAAAAAGCAGGATGCAAAGTCTCAGATGCATTCGTGATCCCAGTGCACATATGAGTTGAGGTCTGTTTCGCTGTGTAAAAACTTGTTGAATTTGTAATTACTAGGTCTATTTCCTGTGCTAGTAGAGATTTGTTTAGAAAGTTCTTGTCTATGCTGGTATCTGTTTTTAATTTATTTTTGTTTATTTATTTGCGAGCAACAGACAGAGAGAGGAAGAGGCAGACTGAGAAAGAGAATGGGTGTGCCAGTTCCTCCAGCCACTGCAAACTCCAGTCGCGTGCGCCCCCTTGTGCATCTGGCTTACGTGATCGTAGGGAATCGAACTTCGAACCGGGGTCCTTAGGCTTCACAGGCAAGCGCTTAATCGCTAAGCCATCTCTCCAGCCCTATGCTGGTATCTTGAAGAGTATTCTCCAGGTTTTCTTCCCTCCCCTAATTTCAGCAAGTTCAGATTTTTAAATAAGGTATTTGACTCACTTTGAATTGATATTTGTATACTGTGAAAGATGTTATAAATCTAATTGCAGTCTTACATAAGTAATATAAGCAGACAGGATAGGCAACACATAAAAAGGGAGACAGGAATGTAAAAGATGAAACTGGACCAAAGGAGAAGAATCAAGTAAAAAAAAAAAAAAAGTGTATGAAAATACTGTAATGATAGTTGAAATTTCACAAGGTGATTGAAAATCTAAAATTAATAAAATATTAAAAGCCTGAATTTAGAATCCTAATATGAGAAAATTAATTGTAGCAAGTAAAAATGTATTCCTAAGAAGTAGTTTGGAACTGGGCGTGGTGGCACATGCCTTTAATCCCAGCACTTGGGCGGCATAGGTGGGAGGATCACTGGGATTGCAAAGCCACCCAAAGACTACATCATGAGTTCCAGGTCACCCTGAGCTAGAGTGAAACCCTGCCTTGTAAAACAACAACAGCAAAAAAAAGTAGTTTGGATATAATACTCTGAGTGGTCAAATGACTTGATTTATATATTTAATTTACAAATAATTAAAACTATATAACCTCTTTCATTTTTTTTTAATGTTTGTTTATTTATTTGAGGGAAAAAGAGAGAGAGAGAGGAGGGAGAGAGAGAGAGAGAGAGAGAGAGAGAGAGAGAGAGAGAGAGAGAGAGGGAGAGAATGGGCATGCCAGAGCTTCCAGCCTCTGTAAACGAACTCCAGATAAGTGCGCCCCCTTGTGCATCTGGCTAACGTGGGTCCTGGGGAATTGCGCCTCGAACCCGGGGTCCTTAGGCTTCACAGTCAAGCGCTTAACCGCTAAGCCATCTCTCCAGCCCCCTCTTTCAATTTTAATGTGTCTTTACTGAAGTTTAAAAATTTAAATTTTCTATATTCTCTTTTATCTCATATAAATTTAACTGTAATCTCATCTAATTTTAAATGTAATAATGTCCCAGTTTATTTATTTATTTTTGCGATTCTGAAAATTTTGATCTTGGCTTGTAATTCTAAGTCAATACTTAACTTTAGAAAGAATTTTATTGGCAAATTACTAAATATGTCTATGTTTTACTGATCCTTCCCAAAGAATCATGTGTACCTTCCTGAAATCCATTAGATTTTTATAAACATAAAAGGCTTATTCCACTTATTTAGGACATAACTGGTGTGATTCTACATCAATTGTATCTCCCTCACCCTGCAAAAAGAATAATATACAAGCCAGGTGTAGTGGTGGATGCCTTTAATCCAGGAGGCCAAAGGAGGAGGATCTCAGAGCTCAAGGCCAGCTGGGAACAATATAGTGAATTCCAGGTCAGCCTGGGCTACGGCATGACCCTACATCAAAAAACCAAATGAAAGAAAATGTTAAAATGATAATATACAAGAACCATTTTTTTCAACACTTGGGTTATTGACTTGACGAGAAATTGACTTGACCAGAATATTGATTTCAAGCTGGCAGAGGCTAAAAAAAAAATGTCTGATTGCAGATGGAAATTAAGTTTAAAAAAACTTATTGTTGGGCTGGGTCAGTGGTAAAGGTGCCTTCTTGCAAAGCCTGATGGCCTAGGTTCAAATCCCCAGTACCCATTTAAAGCCACATGTGTGAAATGATTCATGAATCTGGAGTTCATTTGCAGTGGCTAAAGGTCTTGCCGTACCCATTCATTCTCTTTCTCTCTTTTACCTTGCAAATAAATATATATTCAAAATTATCTTATGTGATAGATGTAGTGTAATCTTTTCCATTTTTATGATAACATAGCCTACAATAAATACTTCATGTTTCTCTATCTTTAATATTTGTCTTTATAAAGCCAGCACTTGTAGACAGTCACCAATCATGATTAATGACAGAGGTAGTGCCCTTTGTGTTACAATGTTGTATGGCTACTAGATGTTTTCAAGGTTACTGAGTTCAACGAATGTTAAATATTCATCAAATATGGCCTGGCTTTATGAGAGATGCCATGCTTATTGTTTTATGACATTGCTTTTTAATGAAAAAAGTTGCAAAATATTTTCTCTCTCAATATTTGACAAACAATTCCACCGGGGAGAGTTCTAGGAAGTTTTTCATAACTGAAAAAAAGAAACCAGTATTCTTTACTTGCCTTTTATTTTGTGAAAAATATATCCCTTACTAACAATCTTAATAAAAGTCTTCAATCCCTTGATCAACTTAAACAAATCATGTTAATGTAAAATGTGCTAATCAAAGTCAAACTGGTAAGAATTAAGGACACCTTTTAAAATGCCTTTGTCCTCACCAGGTTCATGAATCACATTTGTTAAAAACACAATTTGTCTTGGTTAAGGAATATTTTATCTTCAGAATTTTCTGAAGAGCAATCTAAAGTTTATCAAGAAAAAGTGGGGCTCCCACAAAAGCTGAAACCTATCTATACAGAAAGGACTGACAAGAAAGAAGGGGAGCAAGACAAAGAGACAGGGAAGAAATGAAGGGAAAAGGGAAAAGACAATTTCTGTGTCATTGTTCTTCCTCACAGAACCCACGTTGTGGAGTAAACTCTGTATATATTTCAGACCCCTCTGAATCCCTCCAGTGTTTCTAAAGGATATTGTCATTACTGTACAAACTATCATGAAGTCAAATGAAATCCTACAAGAAACCACCAAAATTAACTGCATAATGAAAGAGAGAAGAAATTATGCATACACTAGCCCTTACTATATTCACAAACCTAATCAGTATGGGGTATGCTACATAGAAAATCAGATAATGATATTCATGTTATAGGCTGAATTTAGCTCAATAGTTTAATACATATTTATATATGACACAAATTTATACATACACTACATATATATATAATTTTTTTGAGATAAGCTGATCTGGATTTCACTATGTAGTCTCAGGCTGGCCTTTAACTTACAGTGATCCTCCTATTTCCATGTCTCAACTGCTGGGATTAAAGGCATGCACCACCATGCCCAGCTGAATATACTTGTATATAAGGAAAAGGTTTCTTAGAATATATATGCCTTGGGATTTTTACCAAATTCTAGATTTTTTCCAGTATATCTTTGCTTTTGTTTGTTTTGTTTTTTCAAGGTAGGAACTCACCGCTCTAGCCAGGACTGACCTGGAAAACTTCTGTAGTAAATGGCTGACCTTGAACTCTACAATCTTCCTGCTGCTGTTCCCTGCCTATTTACTGATGGGATGAAAGTTGTATGCCACCACACTCTGCCCCTTTCTTGTACATCTTCAACTAATCAGCAAGGACTGAAAGTTTTGAGCCCTCAGTGTAATATTATGTAATTAAGTTAGAACTCTATAAATTACTGAAATATAATGCTGTAGAAATTATCATCAAAAATAGTTTGCCACACAAGACTTAATGCCATTCATATCAAGCAAATATATGAATCTCAGTTTGTGTCCCAAAATGCATTAATTGCAAGAAGTAACTTTTGAGAAGCTGAAACTAAGCTGTAATAAAAGAAAATAGTTATATAATAAAGAAGAAAAGTTTCTAAGGAGGGAAGCATTGCAGTAGTGAACTATGAAAGTTTATTAGTAAAATAATTATATAAGTGAATTTCATAAAAAAAATATTCAAAATTACAGGTGCTGATGTAACATCTTTTAATTCACATAACTTGTAAGATAATAATTATATGAAAATGCTTATTTTTTTCTTTTATAGCCTTGAAAATTATATATCAATTATGAAGAAAGTAAGCATGAGTGAAACAGAACAAAAGAAAAACTGCAGTTTTGAGTTTCATGTCATACATAGTAACAATTAAAATGATTAGCCATATATGTACATATATGTGTATCTATAATATGACAAAAATGTTCTAAAAAGCATGAGTAGTGAAATAACACTAAAGCTATTCTCTCTCCTTTATTTCACTCTTTCCTTCTTTCTCTTTTAAAATTAACTATATCCTATATCTTGTCTATGCTGATTCTGAAATTTTGAGTGTTGAACCATAAACCTTTTAATGTGTGCTTAAGATATTCCAAACATAGTTCAATAAACTAGATATATATTATGTTATGAAAATTTTATACTATATCCATTAGATTGACATTTAATTAATTTATTCAAAAATTTGTATTAAAATTTTGTTGGCATTTGCTTATAGTACATAAGCAGGGGTCAATTACATGCAAGGTACTTCATGTGGTTTGTACTACCAAATAAAGAAGTTATTAATAATTATAGGGCAATATGACAAGTGTGGTGTATATCTCAAGAATATGATAAAAGCAGAGAAGGTTTATTTTTTTAACTTAGAACAGGATGCAAGGATCCTACACAAAGTAATATTTATCAGAAATATTAAGGATAAGTAGGAATATTTAACAAAGAGAAAGAGAAAGAAAAGGGTGGGAGGGTGTTGGAGTAGAACATTAAATATATTACAAAATTGTCCTTAAACCTAGAGTAAAGAATGAAAGAAATCTTCTGGTGCTGGGAGCATACAAGTCAAGTAAGAGAGTGACTAAAACAGGAAACAAGAATTGAGGGATAAATAATCACTGAGGTGTCTTATGTGCTGTGTTAACAATTTGATAGGATTTTGAAAACTTTGGATATTATTTTACATAGTTGATATTAATTAGTCTATGGAAATGGATGGGATTAAGAAAAGATAAGGGGAGAAAAATCCAGGGTTCATGGAATAATCTGCAAAGAGAAAATAAAAATATCATGTAATGTTGGGAGCAGAGTGAGAACTGAGTGGATGTGATTATAAAGTAAATGCAATTCATTTGTTATATGTAGGATATTTAGAAAACAGAATAAAGAATGGTACTCAAGGTTTTAACTGAAAAATCTATTTGTATATTGACAGTTACCAAGATGTAAAAAATAGAAAGGAACTAGTTTGGGGATTTTGGTATAAGATGAAAATGTAGAGAATAATGAGTTAGTTCCTTGTATGTTGAATTCCATTTCACATAGATTTTTCATATAGCTTTCAGAAAGCAATTATGTATAGTTTCTAAGAAAAAGAATAAAATGAGATACATTAGTTTATATTTTTTTTATCTTGTTAGAGGGCTAGATAAATTTTCTAAATAAAGTGTTTGGCAGGGTTTAGACTATAGCGACAAATTAACCTCTAATTTTGGTCCATTCATACCTGAGAAATGGAAACAGAAAAAGAAATATATGGGTAGAAATTGTTAAATGTAAAACAAGGAAATATGGTTTCATATTCATATGGTAAAGCTTAAGTCTGAAGTTTCCAAATTTTAAATATACTTTTGAGAGGTGGTAGAACTGTGGAAGACTAGAACTAGTTGGAGAAAGTCAAGTCACTGGGTGTGTGTATTTGAAGGTTACACCTTGTGTCTGCTCTGCTCCTCTCACTTACTCTAATTGCTGGTCACAACAGTTTGAGTTCATGTCAGGAGGACAGTGCCCCAAAGTATAATATATATAGATTATATAGATGATATAGATGATATAGATGATATAGATGATATAGATATAGATAGATATAGATGATATAGATATAGATATGTATGTATATATATATATTTTTTTTTCCTGCTTCCTGGAGGGTACAGTAGAAATCTCCTTTGGTGTTGAGCTCTTTTATGAGTTTTGAGTTGTTGCAGTTTCTATCATCATCTCCATAGAGATGTTTCTCTAGAGAACACTGTAAATAGCACTCACATTCTTTTCAGACATACGTCTGCAGTGTTCCCTAACCCCTGTTGGAAGAGATTATTCTCAACTTACAAGTCCTGGGTTGTTTCTGTCTATCATTTTGATAAACATAGTAACTCTCTAGTACTCAACACCTTTGCTAAATAGAACACCATTAGGTACATGCTGTTTTTTTTTTTTTTTCTGTTTAAAAATATAAAGGCAAGAAATACTACTTAATAACAAGGCTCTTAATAACTTAATACTTAATAACTGACTCCTGAACAGGGTAAGTCTGACAAGGGCAGAGACTTCTTATCTATAGACTGGAGAAAGTAAAAGTATTATATATTTGTTATGAAAATTCAAAGTTCTCTGTGTCGATCTCCTTCATCAACTCCTAACAAATCAGATATCCAGAGACCCAGAGGCCCCCAGCACCCCATCACTGAAGCAGACTAAAAATGAACCCAACATGGCTCAGGGAAATTTTGCAGAAGAGGGGTCAGAAAAAATGTCAGAGCCACACGTTAGGTCATGATTCACAGAGACATTTCTCCTACCCATAACTGTGGACTAACTCCATAATTCATGACCCATATACCTCAACAAGGAGCGGCCAGGGGGAGAGGTAGGACATGGATGAGCCTAACAATGGTACCAACTTGACTGTATTCACTAAGTACAAAAATAATTAATAATGAAAGAAATTCAAAGTTCTATTATGATATTTATACACCAAATATTTGAATGTTGGGTTGCAATTTTTCTATTACCAATATTGGCATAATTTATTCCACAGTATAGAAAATTATAGTGCCTATTTGATATAGACCATCTAAAACCTTATTTCCTCTTTGAAAAATAATTTACTTATAATATTTGTCACATTATCTGTGAACATCTAGATTAGAATTGTTTGTGTCAACATCTACCACTAACTTCTTGTTAAATATCAATTCCCATGAACGAATCTCAACTTTTCAATACTAATACTAAAATATTGATAGTGCTTCCATTTTCACATGTATGGGATATTTTCAACATCTGCTAGTTAGAGTTTTGTGAATAAGAAGAAGAGTTAAATACTTTGTAGATATTCTTGGGAGTATTATTGAATATTTTTATATTTTAGACAATGTGCTACAAGGCAGCCTGTTTGCACAAACAAGAATAAATGACTTATAGCAAATTCAATCTCTATCTTGTTTTTAAGAATATAAATGTGTCTGTGTGTGTGTTTGTGTGTGTGTGTGTGTGTGTGTGTGTGTGTGTGTGTGGAGAGAGAGAAAGAGAGAGAGAGCAAGCAACATACACGTGTGTGTATGTGTGTGTGTGTGTGTGTGAGTGTATGTGTGTGTGTATAATGTAAGAAATCTAATCATGCATTTAGATGAAGTAAGCATATTATTCTTGAAGGGAATAAAGGCATCAATTTTCTTCTCATCCATCTTTCTCTATTGTATGCATTAACTAAGAAGATATTTAATTGTAATGGGTAAACTTGTTTTACTTTCTCCAATTTAACTTAGTTTATCAATAGTTATTTATGGTCTCAGTAGAATTTGTGACTAGGGGAAAATCTACATTTTAATGAACATTCTTCTTAGAAAATACACATAATGTATTCACAGCACTCATCGTCTACCTTTCAGTGTCTCCAATGGCAACTGTGGTTTTTATTACTGTGTAAAATATCTGACTGCTTTTGTAATCAAGAAGCTAAAGATCCCACTGCTCTCTTCTAGGAACAGGGAGTGATAAAAGTGCCATTTAGTAAACTCTTTCCTTTCTAGTTAATAAAATGCACTATGTAGGAAGTGAAAAACCTGGAGTTGATTTGGTCCACAGAGTCCTGTAAAGATAAGAGAAACTGTATAGTTTCTTTAATTGTTTTAATTGGTATAGAATCTGGAATGGAAAATAGTTTACTTATGGTTCTAGTCTTGGCACTATCTTGGCATTATCTAATAATAACCCATTAAGGATCATATGGGAAAATATTAATATTTTTACATGAAAGACAATTATTTTTGGATAGTGCAACTTATCTATTGAAAATGGGGGGAAAAAAGGATACTGAGTTTGGGCAAGGCTACAAGAGCCTCTTAAATTTAAATAAATAGTAAAAAATGAACACAAAAAGAATTCAAAACAATTATAAATATATGATACGTAGACAAGAACATGTACTAGATTTTTCATTGCCAGTGATGAATTTTTTCTGTACATTTTCTAAATACATTTATGATGCTAGGGGAAGAGGCAAATTTAGACAACAAATGTTACAGCACACTCATGTCCAAAGACACATGACTTCAGACAATGAGAGTTTAATTTTCCTAAGGAAATTTAATTGTGCTTCAATTTAAAGTTTTAAGATGTATTAGAAAATTTAAACCATCCTTTCTAATTTGTGTGTGTAAAATTCATTATATATGCATCTACAGTATATTTTAATTTTAATTTAGTAAATGAAAATATACCTTGATTATTTTTCATACAAGAAGTTGAAGCCTTATTGTAAAATATAATTATTCCATTTCATAAAGTCTAATATTTATGACCACATGGTCAAGAACAATTAAAAAATGTTAGCTGAACAAAGAAATCTTAGTTTAGTAATAAGGAAATGGCAAGAGTCCAAAACTCCAGAATTTGAAAAGACTCTAATAAAAAGATCATAGTTACAACTTGACCTTATTTTATTAAAAGACTGCTATCTCTGATCCACCTGTAAAAGAGTATATAATTTAATTTTAGAATAGAAAAGGATAGATATCTTAAAATGATCAAAGGAATGCCATATGGACTGTGTGTTCATTAAGAATACTTAATAGTCTACATTTAAATGCCTAGAATAGAGGTTTTATAAGGTCACTGTTTCACTGAAATTTTAATTGAATAATTAGTCTAAATTTTAAACTGAGAACTAGAATGATGATCTTTTTAAATAGAATTACTGAGAGCATTTAATGATTTTAATTATGTTGTTGATTAATTTCCTTTTTAATTTTAAATGATAAATTATAGTACTTTCGACTCCAATATGTGTTCATCTTAGTTACTCCTGCATACATGAATTGAGGTTAATACTGTTGCTATTCAAGTTTTGTTATTATTGTCACGGCTACTGAACATTTTTTGATAGACATTAATCAGTTCTCTTGGTTCTGATGAAAATAAAGACATGGATATCTAAATTAAATGTATGTTCCCATGTGTCAAAATACATTCTCCTTTTTTTATCATTAGAGATTTTAGTAGTTGATTAAGCAAAATTCAGAAACATATGAAGTACTTTTATTACAATATAAGCCACATGGATATTACGTAAATACTTTAATGCAAACCCTAGTAGTTAATATCAGCAAGCTAATTACATATCTTCAGACTTTCTCTGTGGGTGTTCTTATCTTCAACAAAACAGACAGAAAATATGATTGCATTTAAGAAAGCAATAATAACCACAGTGGCCAGTTTTTATCCCCATTACTGGAAAATGAAAGATTTCCCTTGACGAAATTTCTTGCACATAAATGATCTTTACTACAAACTGAATTTTATGCCTTTAAATATCAACATTAATGTTTATAACTTTTAATGGATATTTAAGTAAAATGTTTTATCTGCTTTCTTTCTTTTAAAACCAGGGAATACTGAACATAATTTAAACTTTACTTAATGAGTGAACATCAAAAATGAATGTAAATTATCTCAACCCCCACAGTTAAAAGGCCCTACATATTCCAAAGTTGGAGGCATACAGATTTTAGGCCAGAGCATTGTCAACAAAAGGTACTGAGGGTAGAGGTCTTAAACCTAGTAGAGCACTGTGGTGGTTTGATTCAGGTGTCCCCCATAAACTTAGGTGTTGTGAATGCTAGCTCCCCAGCTGATGGATATATGGGAATTAATGCCTCCTGGAGGGAGTGTATTATTGGGGGCGGGATTATGGGCTTTATAGCCAGTTTCCCCATGCCAGTGTTTGGCACACCCTCCTGTTGCCATTGTCCACCTTACGTTGGCCAGAGGGTGATGTCCACCCTCTGCTCATGCCATCGTTTTCCACTGCCATCGTGGAGCTTCCCCTCAAGCGTGTAAGCCAAAATAGACCTTTTTTTCCCAGAAGCTGCTCTTGGTTGGGTGATTTCTACCAGCAATGTGAACCGGACTGCAACAGTAAAGTGGTACTGAGGAGTGGAGTTGCTGCTAGACACCTGACTGTGTGGCTTTGGCCTTTTGGAGCTGATTTTCAAGAGGAATGTGAGAGGATTTGAAACCTTGGCCTAAGGGACTCCTTGCAGTGCTGTAAGTACAGCTTGATGGACTATTCTGGTCAGAGTTGAAAGACCCGAATGCAGTAAGAACTATGGACTATGAGGTTTGGCTTATGAGAGTGAGAAAGAGCTTTGCCTGGACTGGGCTAGCAGATTGTGTGAGAAGCTTGCTCTTATGCCTATGTCCTGAGAAGTTGTGCAGGGTTGCTTTGAATAGAAATGAACTGGTGTGTGTAGAGGGATATGGCACAGAAAGAAAAATCTTTGGGTGAACTCTTGCCTGTTCAGCTGCAACTGAGAGATTACAACCTTTGAGACTGGGCTACCTGACCTGCGCTGGGGCAACAAAAAGAATGTAGACTCTTTTGAAGGGGCCTGGGTGCTCAAGGAGTGTCCTGTTCTTCAAAGTCTGCTTTATTCCCCCCTGGATTAACAAATCGGCACCTTACCTGGTATCATGGAGTATAAGAAATGCTGGAAAGAAGGTCATTGAGTTTGCAACACGGTCTTGTGTTTTGAAAATAGCCATGGACAGTGTGAAGTGGGTTTCCTGGTTGCCTGCATAGAGACCCCATGGGGCCATGAGGATGAACTATGTCTTGCAGTGGAGACCCAGTGGAGATGCCCGGACCATTGATGAAGTTTCCCAGGACTGTGAGTAGCCTAGCTGGAGGGGCGGAATTGGAATGCCAGAGACTTGTTGCTGGTTAGAATTATCGGACTTGAAGATTTATCACTAATGCTAATATAACTTGTGATAGAACATCTGTATATTTCAGGAGACCCACAAGAATGGAGGAAAAGCAAGCTATCCCATAGATGCCAATTCAGTAGTCATTTCAGGAAAGAGAAGCACTTTTCTCTAGGGAAGATTTCAGATGAAACACTAGAGTCCTAATGTATGTTTTTCCTTCATCAACATTCATTTATTAACGATTTTTTTTCAATTTTTATTGAGAAGATATAATGTATAGAAATATAGAGATTTGACTGTGTTTCCATTCCTTTATCCTTTTGTGTCATCTCTCCCCCACTCATGACCTTTGAGGATCCTGCCCTTTCAAAGTAGTCAGTCCTTCCTGTGTTTTTGTTGTGTCTTTCTTTTGGCATTTATGATGTCCATGTCAAAATATTAATGGGCTTAGAACAGTGTAGGTCTTGTAAGTGTATCAATGACTAATGTAGGATCATGAGTGTACCAGTGAATTCATGTAGAGAATAGTGCCACAAAGTATTCCTATATACCCTGTGTTTCATTTTCTTTCCATCCTCTCTTTGCAATGTGCTCTGAGGTTTGCAGAAGCATGGTGGAAAACTTCTCTTTGGTTGAGTTCTTGCTAGCCTCTTGTTTTCTACTTTGATGAGTTTTGATTCTCCTCAGTGTCTACTACCATTTTTATAGAGACAGTAGTGACAACAGCATTCATATTTGTTCCACAACTGGTAGATGTGACAGAGATGACCTTTCTTCTTATTTTGATGAGTCTTGGGTCTCCTTGGCAAAACTATCTGTAAAATGTTGTTATGGCTGGCCTTGCAGCTTGAAGAATCCACTGCTTGCTCAGAATATGAATAAGATTTTGTTACCAGTAGCTCACACAATTCCTTCTAGCATGATGACAGCTACCTGAAAAGAGTATGGCTTCCATTCCAGTTCTATGAACTATCCTATTAAATCTTGTATTGCTCTAAAGTTCCTAAGTATGTTTCAAATACATGGATTTTGTAACACTTCTCTGTAGCTCTTACAATCTTCCCACCCCAGCTTCCACAATATTCTCGTATCCATGGCAAGCCTATTGACAGTCATATTTAGTGTTGAGTTATTTGTAATCTCTGTATTTCTGCTTTCAAAGATTTTAATTATTCTAAGTGTCTGTCACCATCAACCTGGGGCTGGTTGTTGGTTAGCAGTAAGAGCAATATTTATGGAGCCACTTACTCTGTAATTTCTCCTGAAGCCTGTAAGGTGTGCTATAGGTGGAAGAAGTCTCATAATGGGCAGTTGGCTATACTCTTGTCTGGAGTGGGAAAGAATCAGAGGGGTATGGGTTACAGAGTGTGTGTAGTGAATTGCATAAAATATTAAGACAGTTAAGAATTATTTCCATGGAAACCCTCATTCCGACTAGCACTCTATAAGATATAACTAAGAGAGAGTATGGAAAGTCTGGACAGAGGATAGGAAAAACTTAACCTTACAACAATGGACTGTGACTGGTAAACCCAAGGCCGATAATTGGGTTACCCCTCACAGTGAATTAATGGTCAGGGATACCCATGAGATCCTCAAAACAATGTAGGCCATTGCCAAAACACTTAATTACTTGTCAGAGCTAAAAGGTAAGACACTGTTGTTGATGACACCAAAGTCTATAGTCATAGGACATCAAAAAGCCATGCTGCAACCTAAAGGGAAACTAGTTCCTTCTTGGCTAGCCCCCATAGTGTTGGAGGACCCTATTGGAGCTGCTGGAGGACAATGGTCACCAACAGTATGAAAAAGCAGTGAAAGCTGCAGACAGTTAAATCAATGAGATGTACAAGAAGTACACAGTTGTGCAATATTGGCATGAGAGAAACTAAATCAGAATCTCATGGACAGGAAAAAGTGGTGTGGCAAACCAAAAACATCCTAAACAACTTTGCATACTCTCATGCTTTGATGGAGAATTGGCTTTATTTTATAGATGGTAGTAGGAGTGGGAGTGAATCTAGATCCCTTGAAAAGACATGAAAATACACCTACATTTTAATCACATGTAGTAAACTCACACAATAAAGTTCCTAGAATAATCCAAATTTTATTGATTTTCACTATATAGCACAAGCTATCTTAGACCATGTTGCAGGTTAGTGAATATGATATAGACTCTGCATGGTGAATGGGCATGTACTAGTTTTAATTCATTTAATTGTATGAGTTAGTTAATTTCATTGAATTCTTTACTCTTGAATATGTATATTCAAATCTTTTTTGATGTGTGTGTACAAAGCACATGATATGTGTGTGCATGTAGTATATGTATGTGTGTGTGTATGTGTGTGTGTGCTGACATCCCATACCTTGTTTTATTGAACTTCCAAGGTATACACCTTTTTTTCTGTTAGAGTAAATGTCTAGCAAGCCTTGGGTTCCTCCTGATTCTAATTCCTTCAGTAATGGCCTTAAAGGAATTAGCACACACAGTTTAAATCTTACATGTCTACTGAAGATCTTGATCTGAACTCAGATTCTTATGTTTGTGCATTAAGCACACTACTCAGTGAGCAATCTTCCCAGCTCTAAAAATATTTTTGAAAAGCCATGTCTTAAAATATTTCTTTAAAGAAAAGCTTTATCTTACATATTAATTAATAGTATATTTTATTTGTAATAATCATTTTATAACATATTAATTTTAGAAAAATGTCCATTTTTCCTCACATACTATTCCTTTTAACTTTTCTTCCTAATTTTATTCACCCCATGATTTTCTCAGACTTTGCCAAGTGAAGCTGTGTTCAAGACCCTTTCCATCTCACCACAACGCAATTTCTTTCCCAATCCCTTATTTAGAGTGAACCTTTCAGAAAATCATTTCCATTTAGATACTTCCATAGCTAAATGACTGGCATGATTGATGTCAGGTTAGAAATACTTCTGGAAATCTCTATTCAAAGACATTGTGTCATGTAACTAAGCCCAAGATTTTTAGGGTGAAAAGCCAAGAAAAGAAGACAATCAGTTAATTACTTCATTTCAAATAAAAATTAGCTAACTGGAAATTAGGTAATATCCACAATTCCAAATGTGTGCTGCTTCTCTAATTGCTATTTTGATAACAAACTCAAAGTGGTAATGAAGTTAAAATTTGCAAATCACAGTATTTTGATAGACAGTGATTCTTAATGGAGACAGTCTGCTTTAACAATGCTTTAGTAGTTTCTCACTAAACATTAGAGTGATTTCTGCATATACCCACAAATGACTAATTTGTTGATTACTCTTAAAGTTTTACTTACTTTTTAAAAATATTTTATTTTTACTTATTTATTTATTTGACAGAGAGAGAGAGAGAGAGAGAGAGAGAGAGAGAGAGAGAATATGAGCATGCCAGGGCCTCCATCTGCTGCAAACAAACTCCAGACACATGTGCCCCCTTGTGCATCTGGCTGACATGGGTCCTGGGGAACTAAACCTGGATGGTTTGGCTTTGCTGGCAAATGCTTTAACTGCTAAGCCATTCCTCCAGCCCTTAACTACTTTTTTTTTTCCGTTAAGAAGTGTAATTAAAATGTAGCTTATGTGCTGGAGAGATGGCATAGCGGTTAAGCGCTTGCCTGTGAAGCCTAAGGACCCCAGTTCAAGGCTTGGTTCCCCAGGTCCCACGTTAGCCAGATGCACAAGGGGGCGCACGCATCTGGAGTTTGTTTGCAGTGGCTGGAGGCCCTGGCGCGCCCATTCTCTCTCTCTCCCTCTGGCTTTCTCTCTATGTTTGTCGCTCTCAAATAAATAAATAAAAAATGAACAAAAAATAATTTTAAAAAATGTAGCTTATAATTCAATCTAAATGAATCTTTTGTTTTATTCTATGTAATTGAACCACTTTTGCGTTTATGTGTACTGAATGCCCTTAATGTTCTTCTAACATTTTGTTCAAATAGCAATATAAAATAGATTAAATAGCTAAACAAAATATTTTGTCTATTGGAGCCATTAGGTTGTATAGGTTGCAAAATTTAGAATCATCCAATAATATAGAAATAGCATAGTTCAAAATCTCTCACAAAAGAACAAGGCTGTTGACTAATAGATTTATAGAATTTTCATCCTATATCATGTTGAGTTGGTTAACTGGATGAAAAACTAAATTAATTTTGATTTTATTTTAGTAAACTGTTCTTTTTCTCTTTTTCTTTCACATTCCCTGTCCATATGTTTTCACAATTGTCCATCCGAAAATGATGATAAAAGGTAAATTTAGCTAAAATCACCTGTGCAGAAAAAAAAAATTACTATTCCTAATAGATATCTGTCATTGGGACAAAATGGTTAACTTGATTCTAAGTAATAAACCATTTTAAATCAGGTGAGGATCACTTTAAGGTCATCCACTTATGACTTAGTAGTAGCTGGGTAAACTATTAGCATTATCCTATCAATTCTGGTGAATATTCTATAAGAGAAATGGTTTACTACAACACAGTTCATATTTCTCAGAACACTGGCCATCAGTAAATTCAAATGCCAGAAATTGAACAAGAAGAGTTTTATAATAGTTCCCCAATGCTTGATTCATAATTGTATAAAGTGTTTACTTACATCATTTTGGTTGCATTTTTCAAGTACCCATATTTGTGAAACCAGAATGAGTAAACTGTTGAATCCTTTACTATGTTGTTTTAGGATGTTTTTGTTTGTTTGTTTTGAGGTAGGGTCTCATGCTAGCCCAGGTTCATATAGAATTCACTATGTAATTTTAGGCTGACCTTGAAATTACTGTGATCCTCCTACTTCTGACTACTGAGTGCTGATTCTGAACACTTGGTTATATTTTATTTATTTATTTGCATGAAGAGAGAGAGAGAGAGAGAGAAAGTTAGAGAGTGGACACACCAGGATGTCTAGCCACTGCACATGAACTCCAGAAGCATGTACCACTTTTGTGCATCTGGCTTTACATGGGTACTGAGGAATCAAACTAGAGCAGTCAGGCTTTGCAGGCAAGTGAAATAACTGCTAAGCCATCTCTTGAGCAAAGACTTAAATTTTTGCATGTGAATACATTTTTGTTTCATGATGAGCACAGATAACTATGTCCACATGATGGGAATAGCACAAACTCCCTAAGTGAAAAAAAATGTACATATCACTGATGGCACTGAGATTGGGGATATTAAATTAAGATATATGTAACCATTTTATAAATGAATCCATCTCTCAAAGAGACAAAGAAATTGAAGCAACCAACTGTAAAATCTTAATGAATAGAAAATTGAACTAAAGATTGAGTATTATTTTGATTACACTGATAGCTTTTGGATGTACGAAGGCTTAAGAAAGAGAACTGTCCTTGACTACATTCTAGAGAGTATTAAAAATGTATAAATGCCATTCTTATACAATTTCAATGACAAAGATGTGAGGGATAGGATCATGACTTAGAATGACACTTGAAATGGAAAAATGGTATGATTAAAAATTACAGGAGAATCAAAATTATCATTGTTATAACTGTACTTTGAAGTATATTTGAAATTATTTTGTGTGATGTTCACTTATATCCCTTTTGTAGACAGCCATAGAAAACTAGAGTGTCCTTGAGAAATCCAATCCTGATAGATAAATGTAATGATCCAATTTGCTAATAACTTCAAATATATGTATCAGTACAGAGGGTTTTCTAGAAGATATGGAAAAGCACAAAATTGAATGATTTTTATTCAAACAATTGGTAAATCCTAGCAAATAAGACTGTAAGAAGGTATCAGAAAGTAAAAGGCTGTCAAATAAACATGAATGAAGTTTTTCTAATAAAGTAAAGAAAGTGTTCTATTATTTTCTTCTTGTCTTACTTCTTCCTGTTGCCCAAGGAAACAACCCAAGACTAGACAAAATGACAGTTATGAAGAGACCATATATTTTGTTATCTTTAGCCTCAGTGACCTTCAATTACTTCAATCATTGCAAAATTTAAATTGTAAGACCAAGTCATGCATTTTTTTTATTGTTGTCACCTCTTTTCCACTATGGAATGATCTACTCTTTCCTTTTTATATCACATGCTCTATAAGAGTGATTTCTTCCAGGTTAGACTGAAAGTCAGACATGGCATTAAGGATGGTTGAATGGTTGACTCCTTCAGGATCAGTGGGACTTGTGAGTAATAATGTTCACTTTTCTTATTGTATTTTGTATTGAGAACAAACAAGCTTGCAAAGCTGGAATATTTATTGAATTCCAGTGACAAAATATGAGTAGTGAAATATCCTATTTTATAAAACATGAATATAACAAGTATTCCAAAATATGAGATAATTTTAAATATCTCTTAATTTGGGTTGCTATAACAAAGTATTATAGATTTGGTTTATTATAATCAAAATAAATGTATTGTTCATAAGTCCAGAAGCTGGTAGTTTCATGATTCAGACAATGGAAGGTCTATCTTGGGAAAGGGTTCACTTCCTACTGCATAAAAAGTTTCCCATTGTGTCCTCATTTGGCCAAGGGGATGAGAAAGCTCATAGATATGATAAGTGCACTAGTTCTGTTCATATAGTTTCATCTTTATCACATAATATCTCCTAAAGAACTCATTTCAAAATAAAACATATTGACGATTACATTTCAATATATGAGTTTCAGGGAGGAAAAAGTAGTATTGAATCCATTATATACAAATCCTTCTAACCTCCATTGCTTTGCAAAATGATAAACATTTATTTGTTGAATTTACAAGATGATTTAAGCCAAGGTTACCTTTGGATAGAGTTCTAATTATGCACGCATGTATATTCATTTATATTCCCATATACATATTCACACTGATACATTTTTTATAGTTATCTTCTCTTTGCTGAGACAAAACACCCTACCATAAGCAACAGATGGAAGGAGACAATGTCTATTTTTTGTCTTATAATATCAAAGAGAAGCTTCATCATGGCACACAGAAGCCTGGCTCAAGTAGTGGCTGGGTATTATGTCTTGTTATAGCAGCTTCTGGGAAGAAGATAGTTATGGTAAGATGGAACTCTTGGCCTGTAATTCCCCAAAGCCTGTGCCTAGTATCATACCTCCTTTTGCAAGGCACCAGTCCAAAATTGCCACTATACATTGAAAACACATGAGGCTATAGGGAATATCTCATGGAAACCATCAAATACAGAATTAATATTTATGCCAAAATCATAATTTTTGAGAAAAAAAATACCCAGAGGATAGAACTATATATTAAGTTGTAATGACAATTTGTATCCCTACATTAAGTGATGCTGACACATAATTGTAATGACAGTTTCTATACCTGAATTAAGTGATCTTGACATTTAATTCTGATGTGTATGGTGTTTTTGTATGTACATGCATGTCTGTGGAGAGAGAGAGGGAATGAATGAGAATGTTTTCCTTCTCCATAAATCTTATGAAGGACTTAATTTGTACCACTTGAAGCAGGGTATTAAAATGGGTCTGTTGTAGTGAGAATGCACTGTGGACCAGCATCCAAATCACTTCTGGAAATGTCAGAAGGGAAGAGTATACTCCTGTTTAAGAACATGCTGTGTACAAATTTTCCAGCTAGGAAAAGGCATGTATGATTCCTGTGACTAAGAAATGGTCTAAGATGTTTAAAATTTGGAAGATTCTTTATTTTATTTAGAAAAAGAAATTCTATCGAGAATTTGAGATACTTATAAAATGCCTATATAAAATGGTCTTGGGAAAATTTGGATCATGAGGGAGATTTTGACTGCCAGTAAAAATTCTATGCCTCTGTATTTGAATGCAGGGAAAGTGTCAAAGTGAAAAATTATAGATGTGGAAAACAAGGATTACCTTAAAGCTATCCTAGTCAAGTAAGAATTGACCTTCTTGCCCTCTTACCTTTTTCTCCTATGTTTTCTCAACTCATGTTCCCTTCTATACTTAAAAAAAAAAATATGATTTCATGAGATGAAAGGTACCCAGCAAATAACATATTAGTTTGTAATGACAGCATCTGTATCCCTGCATCAATATATCCTGATAGTTAATCTACTTAGGAATTTTCAATCCTGCCTATAGTGCTTCATAAATTCAGTATTGGTTTTCCATAATAATTGCAAGGAGCTTGAATAATAAAACTTTTTACTTAATGCCAAATCTTCCTATTGTATAGAAAGTATACTTTTGAAAAATTATAATATCTCAATTCCCTTTGTTGCACTTGTTCCATTCCATATAAAAATTCTACCAATGATAAGGTCATCAGTTTGCATTAATAACATAATTATTATTATACCAATTAATGACAAGAATGATGGAATAATCAGTTCCAGTAATATTAATGGACACATTTTTAAAATAATCTCTTGTCTTCTGAAAGTGATAAATGGATATGAATAGTTATGTAACCAATGCCATATAGTTCTAAGCTATGGCGAGAGATTTTATTTTTGTGTTGAGTTAGTAAAACCCACGTGCTCACTTTCCCATGTTTTATTGTCTACAAAAAGCAGAATTTCTTTTCAAAAAAATTTAAATATCATTAGAAACAAGTTATAACAAACTATATCAGTGTTTTTTTTTTTCAAATCACAACATATCCTTTTCATAATAGCAGAAGAAACAAGTGCTCTGCCCATATTCTGATGTTATGTTGGTGTTCACCAGCAGTTTTGTAATGTTCAGGCAGTGTCCCGCTCTGATCCAGAAAGATGTGAGCTTGTCATTCACATCATCACAAGAGATGAGTAGGTTTTATGCATCATGGGCAACTCAACTGGCTGGAATTAGAACTTGGTGACTAAATACACAGGGATTCATTCTTTGGTGGAATAATCCTACAAGTGATTTATATTACTCAGGGGTCTCTTAGTAGATGGACTCAATTTGTTCATATTTTATAATTGTGTTTTGAGTAAATTCATTTGTATATGAGTGAAGAGAAGTATTGTGAATAAAGTTTATTTTCCATAGTATAAAACCTCATAATTAGTTAGAACTAATAACATAATCAAACATAATATTTAAGTAGATATCATTTCATTATATATTTATGAAGAAACTAAATAATATTTTTTGATCTATAGATCCCTAGAGGATATATTAAAGATTCTTCAGAGTAGATTTTAAATGGCTAAATCTTATTTTGTTTTTGTTTGTTTGTATGTTTGTTGTTAGACACAGATTCATGTAATCCAGGCTCACCTCAAATGCACTATGTACCCAAGTATAACCTTGAATTTCTGGATTTCACATCACAAGTGCCGAGATTCAACCTGTGTGAACCACCATATGTAATTTCTGCAGTGCTGGAGTTTCATGTATGCTGGCTAGTACTCTACCAATTGAACTATATCACCTGGTAATGGAAAACTTTGTATGAGTCATCCTAAGAATAAAAATACACATTTGTACATATCGGTGCTACCACAAGCACACTATTAGCATGATTCATGCTGTTCTCCAAAAATGACCATAAACAAATACATTGTTTTTATGAACAAATAGTCGTATGGACTGAAAGAAACATACTACATGTAAAGCTTGTTAATTTTAAGGTCTGGCATTAATTGATTAGTATTTAATTGAACATTCAGACATGAAATTAAGAACTATAACTTCTGAGCAGAAACTACAAAAGACTTTGCAAAATATTATTTTAGCACAGTAAAAAGGTCTCAAACACCATTCCATACAATTTTCATTGTTCTCAGAATATGTCACGTCTTATTAGACATGTGGGAGCCTGCAAACTGAAAATAAAGCTAATACAAATGCTGTCAATAATGGAAGTAAATGTATCATGATTTATAATGGTAACAGGGAGATGATTGTTTCAGATATTTTTTAAGACAAGACATTAGAAATGAAATTAAGCCACATTGCTCTAAGTCAAGATGCAAACAGAGGGCTGGGAGATGGTTTAGAATTTAAGCACTTGCTTGTGAAGCCTAAGGACCCTGGTTCAAGGCTTGATTCCCCAGGACCCACATTAGCCAGATGCACAAGGGGGTGCACACATCTGGAGTTTGATTGCAGTGGCTGGAAGCCCTGGTGTGCCTATTCTCTCTCACTCTCTTTCTCTCTCTCTGCCTTCTTCTCTCTTTCACTCTCAAATAAATAAATAAAAATAAACAAACAGAAAAAATTAAAAAGAAAAAAGATGCAAACTGATAGCCAGTAAAAAACACTCTAGATATAGGGATCCTATATTAAACTAACTTTTTATTTTACTTATTTATTACTATTTTGTTTTGCTGGTTTTTCAAGGTATAGTAATGCTCTAGCCTAGGCTGACCTGGAATTCACTATGTAGTCTCACAGTGGCCTTGAACTCATGGCAATCCTCCTACCTCTGCCTCCAAAGTGCTGAGATTAAAGGCATATGCCAACATGCCCTGCTCAACTTATTTTCTTTTGGCTTAAAGAAATTATAGTCACTAGACCATAATGCAATTAGAAGTCAAAAAAATTAGTATTTTGGACTTCTGGTCAAGATGGCATCCTCCTAACCATGCTTTACTTCCCAGAGAAGGAAAAGCAAGACATTTAGTGTTCATTGGGGTCTTTAGGGGTTTGCAGGTCCTAATAGACCTCAAATGGAATGGCATAAAGGACCAAAGTAGGGAATCTGCTGATTCCCAGGCTCTCAGGCATCCCACAAGTCCCCCAAACCCCTCAAGCAGTCATCCTAGTTGCAATCCCAGCCCCGGGTTCCTCCTGCACAATACACAGGCTAAGTGGACCAAGATCAGCAGGCTAGCATAGGTCCATGTGTGAATTCCACTATCCCACTCCCAGCCGATCCCCCACCCCTGTGCGCAGACCCAGGCCAGCATGCTAGGTACCCCCAGGTGACCTCAGTCCCACTCACCACCACCCCACAACCCTGTGTACAGACCTAGGCCATCAGGGTAGCATACCCATAAGAGAACATGTGCTTGACATCCCCATATCCCCACCCTACCTTGTCATAGGAATCAGCAGTCCCATCCACCTCCTGGTACATGGTCCCAAGGGGCACACTGTCCTATCCCCTCACCACTCAGCATCTCAGAAACACCATGCATCACATCTTCTTGCCCCTCCACATCCCCGCCCCAGTACCAGTCTGCTTTGTCTCATCCCCTCCTAACCCCTGCCCCCTTGGGCCACCTGACCACACAGTCATATACCCAGAACTACAGAACAATAAGCCCTTCCTCAAGTCCCCAGGCCCCCACTAGAGCCTCATGGGCTCTGTCTCTCTGAGTAGGCAGACCCCACTGCCATCAGAAGCCTAGTGGAAGAAAACATAAAAGGGAATAATCAATGAAGACACTTCAAGGATAGAATACAGCTTACACCTAAATTAAATAAGATCCCTGCACTGTGATGGGTTCCAAAGACTGTTAAATGATCTTTAGTCGAATGGGAAAAAAAGAGGACCTCAATAATCAGCTGGCTAAGCTTAATGAAGACGTAAAGAAATGCAAAGATGAATTCCAAGAAGCATTAAGAAAATCAGAAAATGATGTGAAAAGGGAACTCGACAGAGGGAAGAAACTATATAAAAAAGCAATAGAAAATACAAAACAAATTAAACACGCCCAAAACTATAGAATCTCTCAAGAATAGAGTCAGCCATGTGGAGGATAGAAACTCAGAACTTTATGACAAAACAGAAGTAACAGTTTATTAGTCCAAAAATTTCAATAAATTCAAAAATTTATGTGAACAGAACATGAAGTAACTGTGGGATGACCTTAAATGTCCCAACATTCAGATCATAAGCATAGCAAAAGGGGAAGAAATTCAGACTAAAGGCATGTAGAACTTACTCAACAAAACTATCAAAGAAAACTTTCCAACTTTCTCAAAAGAAATTCCCATCAAGTTACAAGAAGCTAACAGAACTCCCAACAGACTGGACCAAAGAAGAAATTCTTCATGACATAATATCATTAAGACTCTAAATACTGATACCAAAGTAAAAATCCTAAAAGCAGCACATTATATATAAAGGTAACCCCATCAAAATTATTTCAGACTTCTTAATGTAAATCCCTGAAAGCCTGAAGGGCCTGGAACGGAACACTGCAAAGTCTAAGAACCTATGGCTTTTAACCCAAACTACTCTAGCCAGCAAAACTATCCCTCATAGTAGATGGTAAAAGAAAACCATTTCACAATAAAAATCAGGTTTACAACCATATGAAAACAAAGCCAAAACTGCACAGAGCACTACAGGTAATTCTCCACACAGAAGAAGCAAATAATCAACCTCAAGTGCCTACAAGAAGCAGATACAATAACCAAACTCAGAGAAGGATAAAAAACTACAAAGCCCAAGAAACCACCAAATTACATAAGCCACCACAAGTATGGTAGTGTTTAAGTCAAATCTTGTAGTTATTACCTTAAATATTAATGGCCTTAATTCATCCACCAAGAGACATAAGCTTATAGGGTGTATCAGATAATTAGACTGCTCAATCTGCTGTTTTCAAGAAACCCACCTCACCACTAAAGACAAACACCTCCTCAGGTTGAAAGGGTGGAAAATATTATTCTAAGCAAACAAAAATAAGAAACAAGCAGGGTAGCTATAATACTATCAGATAAAATAGTCTTCAAATTGAAAGAAATTACAAAAGATAAAGAAGGCCACTCCTTACTTATCACAGGAACAATCCAACAAGAAGATATCACAATCATCATCTTTATGCACCAATCACAGATGCACCACAATTCATAAAATAAAACCTACTGGACAATAAAACAGAAATAACCACGAACACCATCATATTTGGAGATTTCAATACTCCACTATAAGCAATAGATAGAACATACAAACAGAAAATTAACAGGGAAGTGAGAGAGCTCAACAAAACCATGGATCAATTAGACCTAATGTGCATGTATAGAACATTCTACCCAAAATTCACAGACTATAAATTTTTCTCAGCAGCCCATGCAACCTTCTCAAAAATACATCATTTACTGAGCCATGAAACCTGCCTTCATATATTTAGGAAGATCGACATAATTTCCTGCATGTCAGATCACAATGCAGTATTGCAAGAAATTAACAAAAGATGCATCAGGAATCCCATCAGTTCTTGGAAACTGAGCAACTCACTTTTAAACAATAAATGGGTAGTGAACTAAATACAAAAATGAAATTGTAAAATTTCTATAAATGAATGACAATGAGAATACAACATACCAAAATGTATGGAACAAAATGAAGATGGTCCTCAGGGGAAAATTCATAGCACTAAATGCCTTCATAACAAACACAGAAAGATCCCAAATCAATAACCTAACCATCCACCTAAAGGCTCTTAAAAAACCAGAAGAATTCAACCACAAAAGCTCCAGATGGAAAAAGTAATTAAGATCAGAGCAGGAATTAATACATTGGAAACTACGAAAACAATTAAGAAAACTGATGCAACAAACAGTTGGTTCTTTGAAAAAAAAAAAAAAAAGCAAGATTAATAAACCCCAGTCCAATTTGATCAAGCAAAAAATTAAAAAAAAAGCTTCAAATTAACAAAATTACAAATGAAAAAGGAGAGATCGGGCTGGAGAGATGGCTTAGCGGTTAAGCGCTTGCCTGGGAAGCCTAAGGACCCTGGTTCAAGGCTCGATTCCCCAGGACCCACGTTAGCCAGATGCACAAGGGGATGCCGCGTCTGGAGTTCGTTTGCAGTGGCTGGATGGCCTGGCGCGCCCATTCATTCTCTCTCTCTCTCTCTCTCTCTCTCTCTCTCTCTCTCTGTCTCCCCCTCTTTCTCTCTCTGTTGCTCTCAAAGAAATAAAAAAATAAATAATTAAAAAAAAAAAAGAAAAAGGAGAGATCACAACAAATATAAGTGAAATAGGGAGAATCAGGACTGGTTTCAAAAAACTCTACTCAGATTTGGAGGAATTCCTGGACACATACCATCTACCAAAGCTAAACTCAGAGCAGATTGATCTCCTAAACAAACCTATCACACCAATTGAGATTGAAAAGGTAATCAAAAATCTCCCCAAAAAGAAGAGTCCAGGACCAGATGGCTTCTCAGCTAAATTCTATCAAACATCATGGAAGAACTGAAACCATATTTTTCTTAAATTGTGCTTCAAGAAAAGGCCTATTTCCCTGATGAACTTATATGCAAAGATTATGAACAAAATACTTACAAATTGAATTCAAAAACATATCAAAAACATTATTCACCTTATTAAAGTAGGCTTTATCCCAGGAACGTAGGGGTAGTTCAACATGTGGGAATCTGTTAATATAATACACCACATAAATAGGCTTAAACACAAAAACCATATGGCCATTTCAATAGATGCAAAAAAGGCCTTTGACAAAATACAACATCACTTCATGATCAAAACATTGGAGATAATAGGCATGGATGGTTTATATCTCAACATAATAAAGGCTATAAATAAAGCTCCTAAAGCCCAAGTAATACTTAATGGGGAGAGGCTGACGGTATCCCCATTGAGATCAGGAACAAAACAGGGGAGTCCACTCTCACCTCTGCTCTTCAAAATAGTACTAGAAGTCCTAGCTCAAGCAATAACACAGAAGAAAGAAATAAAAGTGATATAAATTGGAAAGGAAGAAGTTAAGTTAGCCCTATTTGCTGATGACATAATTCGATACATAACAGACTCAAGAGCCTCCATCTCAAAACTCTTAAAGGTGATTAATTCCTTCAGAAAAGTAGCAGGATATAAAATCAGTGCACACACACACACACATACACACACCACAATAGCCTTTCTATATGCAAAAGACAAAGATACAGAGAAAAAATAAGTGATATTGTCCCATTTTCAATAGCAATAACAACAATAAAATAAAATAAAATAAAATGCCTTCCAATAACATTAACCAAGGATATGAAAGACCTAGTAAATGAAAACATAAAAACACTCAAGAATGAAATTGAGGAGGGCTTGAGAAAATGGAAAGACCTCCCATGTTCCTGGATAGGTAGAATAAACACTGTGAAAATGGCAATCTTACCAAAGGCAATATACAGACTTAATGCAATACCAAAAAAAAAAAAAGAAAGAAAAGAAAAATTTCTTCACACAGAACAAAAATGATCTCAAAATTTAAATGGAATGGCAGAAGGCCATCAGACAGCCAAGTATATCCTTTGCAAAAGAAATGACTCTGGAGGCATCACCATACCTGATCTAAAGCTATATTACAAATCCACAGTAATACAAACAGCATGGTACTGGCATACAAACAGGTTATGAACCAATTGAATAGCATCAAGGACCCGGACTTTGTGTCAGGTCACTACAGCTACTTGACATTTGACAAAAGCCCTAACATTGTAGGTTGAAAAAAAAAAGACAGCATCTTCAAGAAAGGGACAAACTGGATAGCCATATGCACAAAAATAAAACTTGATCCCCACATCTTCCATGCACAAAAATCAAGGCTAAATGGATCAAAGACCTCAATATAAGACTGGAAACTCTACTACTACTGGAAGAAAAATATAGGAAGAAATTTCCATGATATAGGAATGGGAAAAGTCTTCATGAACAAAGCCACAGTAGCTCAGGAATTTAAACAATCACTCAACCATTGGGATCTCATGAAGCTGAAAACTTTCTTCTCAGGCAAACATATAAGCAGAGCCAATAGATTACCCACGGAATTGGAGAAACGTTTTGCTGGCTATACAATTAACCGAGGCTTAATTTCTAGAATTTATAAAGAACTCAAAAACCTAAACAATAAAAAAATCAAACATCCCACTCACAAAATGGGGCAGAGAAATGAACAGGGAGTTGTCAGAGGAAGAAATCCCAATGACAAAAACACACTTAAGAAAATGTTCATCATCCGCTAATCATCAGGGAAGTACAAATTAAAACAACTATGAGATTCCACCTTATGCAAGTAAGAATAGTAAACATTAAAAAGTCAAATGAAAACAAAGCTGGTGAGGATGTGTAGAAATAGGAACCCTCATTCATGGTTCCTGGGAACGTAAGATGGTACAACTACTATGGAAAGAAACATGGAGTCTCCTGCAAAGGTTGACTATAGAATTACCAACAGAGCCATTTATTCCCTTACTGGGCATTTACCCTAAAACCTCCATGCCTCAGTTTAGAGAGTTTACTCAACCATGTTCATATGATGAAGATTAACCTTAATCTTCTCCTGTTTCTCTCTCTCTCCCTCTTCTCTCTCTTCACTCTATCTCCTTCATATTGCCTATCTTTGTCTTCCTTCTTTTTCTTGTTCCTGGTCTGGAACTCCCAGTACCAGCATGTGGTTAACATCCATAATGAGCTGTTGTTCAGACAGACTTACAAGTTTTCCCAAAAGAAGACAGAATTCTGTCAGAGTACTTGATGACCCACCAAAGGTTAGTGGTAATACCCTACTGCTGAAGACACCATATAATGTTGGTATAGAACATGGAGTGACCTAGCTGGAGTCTCAAAGCGAGTCAGCTCCCAACTAGCTTGTCTACTGCTAGAAGGTGTTACATGAGTGACTGGGGGAAAATCACCAACATCTGTACAAGAAACATGTGGTCTAAGCTACACAGCAGCAAACAACCTGATGTGATGCTCACCCAAGAGCAATAGTGGCACACAGCTGTGGTGGGTAACCAACTTCTCTGAATTTGGCTAACTGACCTGCTCAATGGAATGGAACCCATAGCTTGTTCTGGAAAACATGTCAGAACCATATCCAAAAAATGAACCCTCTCTCCATTATCAAGCTCCCACCAATTGTGGGCTACTAGTGGGCCTACACCTATTAAATTTGCTTGAAAATAACAATAGTTATCCCATTTATCTGGTGCTGACTTCACTCTCCATTGGAGAATTTGCTTCCTTTTCCACGTGGATGAAGATCTTGAGGAGATAATCAGCCCATTGTACCATCCAGGTCCACAGCTGAAACCATAGAGTAATTGGGGAAATGAGCAAGAGTGGTGTTGGGCTGGAGGGATGGCTTGGCTATTAAGGCATTTGCCTGCAAAACCACAGGACACAGGTTTGATTCCCTAGGACCCATGTTAGCCAGATGCACAAGGGTTGCACATGTCTGGAGTTCATTTGCAGTGACTGGAAGCCCTGCAATGCACATACTCTCCCTCCCTCTCTCTCTCTCTCCCTCTCTTTCTCTGTTAAATAAAATAATAAAATATTTTTTTTTAAAAGAGTGGCTCTTCCTTGGTGAACAAACACAAGGGTGAAGGAGATAGACACAGAGAACACTCAACATCTGCCAAACCAGATATCCAGAGATACAGAGGCTCCCAAGATCTCATCACTGAAGTACACCCAAGATGACCCTAACATGGCTCAGAGAAAATTGTGGAAGAGGGGGCAGAAAGATTGTTAGAGCCACATGTTGGAACATTCTGCAAAGAGACATTGCCTCTATCCCATAACTGATGGCTAACCCCACACAATGCATGTCCCACATCCCCCAACAAGGAGTGTCCCTGGAGAGGGGGGACTACAGGAAGGAGTCAAACGATGGCACTAACATGGCTGTATACACACTGTGTACATAATATATATATATATTTAAAAAGGTCCATAAAGCCCAGGAAGTAATATATATATATATATATATATATATATATATATATATATATATATCCTTTCAATTATAGTCTCCTTAACCCCTCTAGAAATAGTGTACATTCAGAGGAGTACATGTGTTATTCATTCTGTGCAATCTATTATTTATTTAATAATTTATGTTTGTGTTAAATATTAAAATGGAATTCAACTATTTAAATAAAAAAATTATCAAGGTTATATGGTGATCTTCCTACAAATCTCTTCTACAACTCCAGTGCTACTTTGAAGACTTTAGTGGCAAGATCCCACATCAATATTAATTATAATATCTCACTTATACAATGTAGAATCTGAATAAATGCATTGATCAACATGGAGTTTACTTCAGGAATGGAAATATGAGTTGAATCAGATAAAATTTGAGAAGACACTTCCTAAGGGCTTCTGGAACAAATGTCTTCATGCTCACAAAATAGCCTCAAGTTCAATTTCTTTTTTTCTTTTTTTTCTTTCTTTTTTTTTTTTCCTGTACATTAGTAGTTTAAGGTATAAGGCTGCTATTAAACTGCCTTGGAACCAACCTTGGGTACAGCAGAAGACATTTGGAGGAATCTTTGAGAATCATATTAGGGGTAATTGGATCAAATCAAACTCACAACAGCCCTAGCAACTGCCCCCCCCCCCCCCCGTTTTGTGAAACTACATGTCTTTTTTCATCTACATACTTAAAGTACTTTCAACTGTTGTTTATTTTTGTTGCTTTTTGCCATAGTTTGTAGGAAATATCTGAAATAAAAATATATGAGGAGCTGGAGAGATTGCTCAGTGGTAAAAATTCTTGCCTGCAAAGCCTAACAACCCAGGTTTGATTCCCTAGAACCCATATAAAGCCAGCTGCTCAAAGTAGCACATGCATCTAGAGTTCATTTGTGGATGCTGAAGGCCCTAGCATACTCATTCTCTCTCTCTCTCTCTCTGTCTGTCTCTCAAATATATAAATAAAATAATTTTAAAATATTTAAGAAATTTGGATTACATAGGCCTTCATCACCTACAAACAAGTTGCTATTCAAATAATATGTCAATAATGAATTTCAAATAAAAACACAATTTACCACTGGATGATTTGAGGATGAATGCATTTCCCCTCTAAGGTTCATATACTAAAGCTATTACTCACAAAATATCAGAATATCACTGTATTTGAAAACACAGCTGTATGTCCTACATCTGTGTCATTTTGACCAAAATACCTAATTGAAACAATTTATGAAAAGAAAGGTTTTGATTCATAGTATCAGAGTGTCTAAGCCCAAGAAATATGGGAAGTTCGGGCTGGAAAGATGGTTAGCGGTTAAGCTCTTGCCTGTGAAGCCTAAGGACCCCGGTTCAAGGCTCGATTCCCCAGGACCCACGTTAGCCAGATGCACAAGGGGGCACACGTGTCTGGAGTTCGATTGCAGTGGCTGGAGGCCCTGGGATGCCCTTTCTCTCTCTCTCTCCCTCTCTCTCTCTGTCTCTGTCTGACTCTTTCTCTCTCCCTGTCACTCTCAAATAAATAAATTTAAAAAAATAGAAATAGGGGAAATTCATAGCGCAAGAATGCATGGTTGTGTCTGTTTAAGCCATGATGACCAGAAGCCAGAGAGAGCTGAACCAGAAACAATGCATTCTATAGCCTTTGATGTCCTATCCCTAAGTGACCTACTTCTGCCAGCAAGGTTTCGCCTCACACTTCCAAAACAGTGAGCCTCGATAATTAAAATTATTCAAAACAGGAGCATGAATCTTGGGGAGGGGTAGCATTTTAGATTTAATCAAGGAATAATTAAGGTGATGTGGGCCTCTGACATTTAATCTCTGGTCAGGTTGATTGGATTTATAATCAAATAGGAGATACCCATCTTGGCCAGATCTGTGGGCATTTCCAGGAAGGGTTATTTGAGGAGGGAAGACATTCCCTTGTGCAGCTTTTCTGGTGTCAGCCTATATGTAAAGAAATTGCAAGAGAAATCATGGCCTTAGTACTTGGCTGCTATTTGCTAGTGAGTATATCTATCTGTTGCTGTCATCCTTCACAGACAGCAGAAACCAGCTTCTATAGCTTTCAATGTGGACTGTAGACCAACAGCTTTCCAGGTATCCTTTAGGTCTTCAGTGTCAGACTAGGACTGCTGAGGCATTCAGCTTTGTGGACTGAGCATGCACCAGGTTGTAACATTATCCAGCCAAAAGACAATGCTTAGACTGTCCAACCTGTGCTATGAAAGCCAATCTAATAAATCTGTTTTTATTCAGTTGTTTCTCTTCCAATTTGCAGTCCTTATGAGGTGAGGAGTTTCAATCACAAAGAGAGAAAATGGGGGGCACATACACTGCTAACAACCACATTGATGAGCAGCATGAGATCAATTATCTGCAATCTCATTTCAAATAACTTACTTTTCTCTTGACCTACAAGGTTTCCATCATAAATGTAAGCCAATTTCTTTTGTTGTTGTTGTTGTTTTTGAGGTAGGGTATCACTATAGCCCAGGCTGACCTGGAATTCACTATGTAATCTCAGGGTGGCCTGGAACTCACAGCGATCCTTCTACCTCTGCCTCCCGAGTGCGGGGATTAAAGACGTGTGCCACTATGCCCGTCTCATAAGCCAATTTCTTAATGCAATTGTATTTGCACCAGTACAGACTGTCCTGTTTCTCTGAAAAACCCTGATTATTACACAAATGACATAATCCACTTATGGGTACATCTGAGCCACAGCAATAACTGAAGGTCGTGTTGCACACTGTTTGTTTTGTATCATATTCACTCATTTACACACAGCATGTGTAAAGGGTTTTGTTTACTCTTTCTAGTGAGGTAAAAGAGATGTGGGACAAGACCACAGGGTACTCTAGCATGTGTTAGGCTCCACACATTCTCCAAAAGAAAAGAATTTTGATGAAATATTGGCATAACTCAAATATCACATGAAATATTAAGGTGAATGTCTTTTGCTCATATTCCTACGAAAATGAAATTTTCTGTGGAAGAATTTCTATTTTACTCCCTTTTAGTTCTTGCCCTGTGGCAATAAGTGTGAGTACAGAAAAAGTTCTCTGATAAAATATATCTACTTCCACATCTCCTTAAATACTGACTTGGAAAAATACATTTGTTTCCTATAAAATAAAATAAATTTATATTCATGTGGTAATTTTAATATTTGTTATGTTCAAAACTTTTGGAAGGGGACTAGAGTGATTGCTCAGTAGCTAAGGCCCTAGTTTACAAAGCCTGATGTCCTGGGTCTGATTCCCCAGTGCCCACATAGAGCCAGATGCACAAACAGCGGGACACGCACCAGGGGTTCATTTGCAGCTGCTGGAGGCCCCACTGGGCCATTCTCTTTGTCTTTCTCTCTTCTATCTCTCTGCTTTCAAATAAAAAACTACATAATTTTTTAATGGTTGGAGATTAGATTACATGAATGGGCAGAAGCTGGGAAATGTGGATGTGAGAAAGCTGTATCCTCTTTAGGGTGTCTTATACCAGGTCAGCAAAAGATACTTCACAGGGCTGAAAACTTTTCAGATGACTTTGATATGTATGTGCTGCTCAAATGTGCTTTCTAAAAGGTGTGTTTAAATCACAAGAGGCCCCTAAAGTCGCCCCTTCCTGAAGGTGTAATCAAGAGTTGCATGTTACATGTAGGCAAATGCAACCTTGTTACCTCATCCTGGACAGCCAAAATTGGAATTGTCTAGAAATATCACAAAATAATTTTGTTATGTTTCTGTCTAGCCAGAAACAATGTACAAATTCATTAACAGCTCTATAAACTCAATAAGTAATATTCTGTGAGAAATGTATCCAGATTCCAATAAACACATTATGATTATGGGAAAGATACCATAATGATTAAACAGCAAATTATTAAAAAATGCTGTTAGTAATAATGTATCTAAGCATTTTCTCTTGCATACATGCATGGTTTAGCATTCAATTATAGTTTTAATACCTTTCCTAAGAAGCTTCTATAAAGTATTGCAAATATTATGAAACTCAGATAGGAACAGTTCATTAAAGACATTGATATAACTTAGGTTCTAATCATGTTTGGAATCTGGTATATAAAAGAATGGTTCATGAAACACCACATTAATACAAAACAATGTAGATCAAGGGCAAACAATATAGTCCTTGTTCAGGTTGAAAACTCTGAAAATGGATCTACTCTGTAAAATTCACATTAGATAATACATTGTGTCTGGAAATTGCTTTCAGTTTATAAAATATTACATATGCCAAAGAAAGCATAACATTAAATGATAAATAGCATCATACTCCCAAGTAAAAATGCATTCACCATTTCAGAGAGTCATCCACTTAATGGTAAGAGTACTGATTCACTAGTATGGGCTGTTAATTTTCTGTTTATGTAAGCATGCTGGTCAGGGTGACAGCAGGAATGGGTACGTAAGAGGCCATTTAAAGGGCCTGTATAAAGTGAATCTTAACAGAAAATAAGGAAGACCATTCCTCAATTGAATGTAAAAAGCTGTTTTTAGCAGTAGCTTTTAATTCCCTTCAATATTCATAAGTGCTATATTGTAAATCCTTTGAGTTGTTATGGACTTTAAAAAGGCAGCATGAAGGGCTGGAGAGATGGCTTAGTGGTTAAGCGCTTGCCTGTGAAGCCTAAGGACCCTGGTTCGAGGCTCGGTTCCCCAGGACCCACGTTAGCCAGATGCACAAGGGGGTGCACGCGTCTGGAGTTCGTTTGCAGAGGCTGGAAGCCCTGGCGCGCCCATTCTCTCTCTCTCCCTCTATCTGTCTTTCTCTCTGTGTCTGTCGCTCTCAAATAACTAAATAAAAAATATATATATTTAAAAAAAAAAAGGCAGCATGAAGCACATGGCAGGGCACGTTGCAAAACAGTTATCTTACTATAAAGATGAGTTTTGAATACTTTAAATTTTTCATTAGAATCTATTTTCATGTCAGTTATTTTCTGATCATAGAAGGAAATTCAATGTTACAATTTTTAAAATGAAAAAATGATAAATTTTCTTTATAATTTTATTTGCCTGAACATTGCTCTCAAATACAGAAATATTCCAGTATATTCTTGATCACTTATTAACATATTCTTTCTAAATTTTAGAGACATTGCCAATGCTCATTTTCTATTGGCTTTCAGCCACATGATGGTATATATTAAACATCTTTCCAAATGACTCCATGTAAAAATGTATAACATGCCATTGCACTCTGTGGATAAGTTTATAGTTTATATGGCAACTCTCTACTGAAAATCTATTTTAGGTTTTCTTCAAATTGTAGAAAAGTCAGAAATGCTGGACTTAATCTAATTGGGCATCAAATTTTGCTTCTTGTTAAATATATATTAAATTCCCATGGTTGGAAATACTAGATCAAAATAAAGTAACAGACTGTTAAAGAGTATTAAACTTTCAATTAGAAGTAATAATAAATGTTGAATTTCACCACAAATCAATGCATTTTTTTCTTGTTCTTTTTAATTTTATGGTGCATGTGTGTGTGATGTGTGCTTTTATGTGGAGATATATGTGTGTGTGTGTATGAGTATATGTTTGTATATGAATCCATGTGTATATTTGGTTGCACAAGCATCTATGTTCATATTCATGTGAACACCATAGATAGAAATCAAAGGTCTTCCTTAATTGCTCTCTGTGTTGTTTGGAGACATTTCTTTGTAAAGCTCATGAAATTGGCTGGAGTAGGTTGTCATCAAGTCCTAAGGAGGCTCTTGTGCCTACCTTTCCAGTCCTGTGATTGCAAGTGCATACCAACACGCCTAGCTTTTATGCAATTGCCAGGGATCTGAACTATGGTCCTTATGCCTGCAGATCAAGCACTTTACCTATTGAGCTATCTCTCCATACCCATAGTCATTCTTCCTAGTTGACGTTTGGTTAAACTCTCTCTCTCTCTCTCTCTCTCTCTCTCTCTCTCTCTCTCTCTATATATATATATATATATATATATATATATATATATATATTCTGATCCCTATAAACAAATTGCATTTTGTGCAAGTATCTCTGACTACAATCCTTTCAGCATAATAGTATGCCATCCTGTAAAAAGAAAATCTTTTTAAAAGCTTATTCAACAAAAACAATTTCTTACATTTTTTTTTATTTCTGCAATTCCCAGAGTGTCAACTTATTTTTGTGCCTTTTTTTAGTCACTTTCAATTTCAGTTAAATTTTTATTCAGTTTTTTCTTTGTCCTCCTTTCATGATTCCCATTTTGAAAATGTTTTCTTTTTTTTCCAAGTATATTTTCAGTTGAATTTCTGGTTTTATCTTCTATGTATTAAGTCTTTTCACTCTTAATTCTACTTTCTTGGCTTGCAACTACTCATATCTCTTCTCTTTACTCACTGAGCCCTTTGGCCACAATGACCATTTATTTTTAATGATTATAGAAGACTCCTGAGCATAGAAATGCTGCCAGTAAATGAATGAAGCACCCTCACTTCTAAGAGATAAGCAACCTTTTAGATATCTACACGTCTAATTAATTTTGATGATCCATTTGTAGTTTGGGTCATTTCACTGCCAATTGAAACCACTAGAATCCACCAGATCTAGTACCTAGTGATGTCTGAATGGTTACTCCCTTCTTGAGGATATAGTTGAAGTTAATAATGTGTGGCAGTTGTGTACTAACAACAGAGAGCCTAACCTACCATGAATGATGCTGGTATCCCTAGTTAGCATAGTGTAATAGAAAATCAATGAGAATAATAAAGGGACTGACTATATGCTTTTAATATACTAATTAACCTATAGGATAGTGCAAAATAATATAAGTTTTGTGGTATAAGCCCATTATTTTTATACATTTTTTTAAATACTTTGACCATCTGCTCTTGCAACACCATCTAAAGATAACAGATGAAAGTCGAGTGAAATAAATATCTGAAGTTATAGGGGGGAGAATGTTGGGAATTGAGTATGACCAGGGTACATTTTATGCACATATGAATGTTATATTAATACAGGCAAATGTAAAAGAAAATAAATAAGGAAAATATAGAGGAAAAGCGTATACATAAGATGTATCACTTTAGGTAACTTTTTTTCTGCAAGATTTCACTTGAAAATAAGATTAACTTTTGAGTCATCAGTATTTGTTCATTTTAAGCTATACAAAATTCCATTTCAATCTAAAACACAATTCTACTTTTTATGTAATAACTGATAAGTTTGCCATTCCCAATATAGAACAGTATTTTCTGAACAAGAAATGTAATTACATATATACGTATTGAAATATGTTTGATGTTTCATATGTTTCACACTGATTTCATAAGAATTTTTTTGAGTTGAGATTTTAGAGAAAAGAGACTTTGATTAATATAGGTACACAATAGATGAGTGACATTAGACCATTAGCTAAAAAGCTTGCCTATTTTTAGGTTGAATTAGTCCTCACCCATATCTAATCAAAAAGCTACTAAAAAATTAGGCATACAATATAGGGCAGATGAAGAACAAAATATTGAGAAAGAAAAAAAATATATCCAACATTATGGATTAGGCTCTTTATTCATTGAGTTGAATTGAGGCTTTTTAGGATTATTTCAGGAACACACATGCTGATTGAAATGGCATCAATTTAATTGGCATCCAATTCTCTTCTTTCCATTAGATAGATATCAAAGTCATGAATTGCAATGAGAATTTAATTTGCTTTGGTGCAAGTACTCTCTGATCTAAATAGCTGTAATGTAGAAAACTATAAATTCTTTCCACAAAAGAGAAATACTTTGTAATAATTGTTGATTAGTCACACTTCCTTGATATCTCAAGTGTTAGGCTTTCTTTAATGATGGGGATTTTCTTTGTCAATCACAGTTATTGACTTGAGATTATGTTATTATATTATTAAATTTAAATTCTTTGTTCCCTCACATATTCATAAAATATGTATAGAAGAGAGCTTTGTTCATATTTCAAAAATCAATTTATAAATGAGACCTTTTCAATATGATGAAGTTGAGTGGTTAGGAAGGAATTGCAACCTTCCCAAGTTAAAATCATGGAAAAAACTTTAAAGGCCAAGAAGTTGGCACTAAAGATATGCACAACCACTAAATGGAGAAGATAGGAAAAATCTGCATATTACTCACTTTCTTGTGCCCCAAAACAGTTCTCTGCAGAGTGCACCAGGGAGAAAGTGACTTCAGCAAGACACCATTGTCAATTTCTCTGAACAGTGTGACTAACATGAAGCCACCATATGACAATATAACAATATCCTGTGTGAAGGTCAAGTCTAGTAACAACAAATCAATCCGCCAGTGGGTATAATCCACAACACTGATGTGGCTACAGTCAACCCTGATCAGGCCTGAGGGAGAACAGAAACCACATGTTCAACTGTACTTTGACTTTGTTGCTCTTAATGTTTCCCATAGAAATACATCATCTAATCTGCATACAGCTGCTTAATTCTAGATATACAATCCTTTGCTACCATGAAGAAAGGATTTTAATAAAGAATGAAAGATGAAATGAAGAGCTTGATTAAGAAATAGATTCCAAATAACCAGGCAATGTAACCACCAATCCCCTTCCATATGAATTATGGGCCTACTCAGTCTGTGCTTGGGCTTATCCTCTGGAGCAATGGATGGCTTTTGTACCAACAGTGAATGTATGATGAAACCAGCTGTATAATAACTTGATACTTGTAACTTGATTTTTTTTTCTATTTTTCATATTTCCCTTGGATACTTTTATGTGAATGCTATTTTTAGCATTCAAATCTCATTGTAAAATATACCAAACAGAAAAGAAAACTGATGGACTTTGATTGACATTCTCCTGAAAATTAGTTTTAGAAGGTCTTTAGGGATGTTACTTCTGTGAATAAATTTTCTCATTCATACTTGAACTTTATTTGAGTTTTATCAATTTCCAGAAATTTAAATAAAATTTATATAATATTTTAAGTGTCTATAGTGCCCACTTTTGTTATAATCTTTTTTTCACAAACATTTCTTAAAATTCATATTTATAATGTGGCTGTTGTAAGGAACAATGGCAAAGTCTACTACCTCTGGGAGTGTAGATAACAGTTTATTTCATTTCCTACGTAGTTAAATATATTCTCAGAAATATATATGTATAATGTTACTTCCTTTCCATGGCTGATACCTCTTATTTCTCTTTCTTCTGGTTTTGCAAAACCTGAGAAAACTCAGTTCACATTGAAGAGAGGAGATTAATTGATAGCTATGTATCAATCTTTATTATAATATTTACTTTAAAATTCTCAGTGGAAATCATTTATCTAGTTTATCAAGCTCTATTCTTACCTTCCTAAGTTTGTACATTTTGTGTGTATTGAATACTTCATAAAACATGCATTAGTTTCTCTTCTTAAGTGTCATCTTTATGAACTATACTTCTTGGATTTTAGTTTGCAAAATTGCATTCCAATCTGTTGCATAGAAGTTTTATACTACATTCGGAATTGAATAGCTTTTTTTTATTTTTTTTAAATTACCTTTTTTGTAATGTAGCATTGAGAGTTGAGTTAAACACATAAGAATGTTTATGGTAGCTTTCTCTTTCCTTCCATTCTCTGACATGGAGCCAACAATGTGATTATAAAGTAGCAGAATGAATTATTAAGTGGGAAGCTTGGAAATCTACTGCTTGTGTTCAATTTCTGGTTCTTGTTCATTACCTTGACTCATAAGATTGTATCCACTTCATGGGGAAAATCAATGTAAGCACAGATATTTTATTTTTAACACTAAACAATTAATATTATGTTTGATATAATAATTATCAGAAATAGATTATTCCAAGTATTGTATTTTGTTTTATATCACATGCAACCTTTGATGCATACCTGACTTGAAAATGTTCAAGACTGTGAGTCAAACCTAACACAGCAGAACAAAAAAGCTATGTTCTCCTTCTTGTTAATACACTATCTCAAAAACCAATAACCCATTTCTGAATATTATATAGGAAATTATTCTACCAATAAAAAATAAATGTTTTTAGTATATCTATTTCTATTATCATTATAAGTATTTCTGTTCTTAGAAGTTGAAAGCCAAATTGGAAATTGGTTGAAAAAATATAGAATGGATGTATAGTATATGTTTATTATATTTTATATTTCTGTAGAAAATTAGATACTAGATGGGCATGCTGGCACACTTATATTTCTATAGGAAATTAGATATGAGACAGGTATGATGATGCATTCCTATACAGCGGTTGGAAGATTACCATGAGTTCAAGGCCATTCTAAGACTACATAGTGAATTCCATGTCAGCCTTGAAAAAAAAAATAAGTTAGAAATATTATGATTCAAGAACTTGAATATAACCTACCTGTTACAGTCAGCTTCTCATTTCTGGTAAAAAGGGACCCAACCAAGAGTAACTTATAGAAGGCAAGTTTTATCTTGGCTTAAAGACTCAAAGAGAAGCTCCATGATAATAGAAGAAAATCATGGCATCAGCAGAGGGTAGACATCAGCTCACAGACAACATCAGATGGACAACAACAACAAGAGAATGTACCAAACACTGACAAGGGAAACCTGGCTATAACACCAATAAACCTAGCCCAAAATACATGCCTCCAGGAGAATCCATTTCCCAAATTACTACTATCTAGAAACCTAGCATTCAGGACATGTAAGTTTATGGGGGACATCTGAATCAAACCACCATGCTCCACCCCCACCCCCATAAACTAATAACCATTCATGATGTAAAATGCAGTGCAATCAGTTCAACTTTAAAAGTCCCCATGGTTTTTATCAATCCCAATGATGTTCCAACATCCCCATAGTCCAAGGTCTTTTATCTGAGCTATAATACCAAAAGCCAAAAAAAAAGAAAAAAAAAAAAAAAAGAAGAAAACCTCCTTAATGGCACAGAACAAATATTGGAACTGCAAAAGATGTGATTAGGTATAGCAAATAAATTAAAGCAATAGAAAATTTAAAACAAACAGGGCAAACATCAATCTTTATAGCTCCAAATCTGAAAATTCTAATCAGTGATCAGTCACTGGAGTTCTAATTCCACCCCTCCGGCTAGGTTACTCACAGTCTCAAAAATTTTATCTGGAGATTGCAGCTCTCCTTAGCAGCCATCCCATTATATGACATCTTTATTGAGTCACTACTATAACCTACAGTTCATGCTTGTGGATCCACTGGGCCTCCATGTAGGTAATCCAACAAGACTGATTCACACTGTCCATGGCCATTTCCAAAATTAAAACCAAACAAACAAACAACAGTTGCAAATTCAATGACCCTCTCTTTCCCACATTTATTATACTCCATAGTATCAGGAGGGCTACCAATTTGTTAATCCAGGGAAGAATAAAGGAGACTTTGAAGAAAGGATACTCCTTCAGCACTCAGGCTCCTTCAAAAGAACATGCATTCTTCCTGTTCTACCGATGTAGATCAGCTAGTCCAATCTCAAAGTTTGTAATCTCTCGTAAAATTGCAGCTGAATGGGCAGAAGGTTCATCCTAATATTTCATTTCTGTGCCATATCTGTCTTCTCACACCAGTCCATTTCTATGCAAAGCAACCATGCACAAGTTCTCAGGGCACAGGAATCACCACAAGCTTCTCAACCAAATTGCTTCTGTCCCAGTCCAGGCAAAGCTCTTTCTCACTCTCATAAGTCAAACCTCATAGACCATAGTACTTACTGCATTCGCATCTTTCAGCTCTGCCCAGAATAGTCCATCAAGCTGTATTTACAGCACGACAATGTGTCTCTTAGGCAAGTATTTCAAATTATTTGACATTCCTTCCTCAAAAATCAGCTCCAAAAAGTCAAAAGCCACACAGTCAGGTTTCTAGCAGCAATAATCCCACTGCTCTGGTACTAATTTTGCTGTTGAAGTCAGGTTTTTATTGCTGTAAAAAGCATCCAACCAAGAGCAGCTTGTGCCAGAAAAGGGTTTGTGTTGGCTTTCAGACTCTAGTGAAAGTTCCATGATGACAAGGGGAAATGATAGCATGAGCAAAAGGTGGACATCACCTCCTGGCCAAAATCAGATGGACAATAGCAACAGGAGAGTGTGTCAAACACTGGCAAGGGATGTTGGCTATAACACCCATAAACCCACATCCAACAATATAAGAGGATCCAGTTCCCAAATTGGGGGACACGTGTATCAAACCACCACACTATCATATATATCAATGATACAAAATCTTCATTTTACCTGGAATCTTTGAATTTTACATCCTCTTGAAAACATGTAAATTATAGTTACTACCTTTCCAAAATATCATTGGCAGCCTTAGCTTTCAGTACCTTCTCTATTTCCCTCAAGAAGATATCAGTTTGTCCAAGAATTACATGGGATGCCCATGCAATTCTTTAATATAGATAGACAGATAGATAGATGTAGATATTTATATAGAAATATGTAGAGGTATAGATATATAAATGTATAGATATACTCTATGTAGTTTAAGAAACTGAGGGAGCATAATGGTGAGATATAGATAATTAGGTATTATTCAAAGTAATGATAGAACATTGTACCAAATTTCTTACTAAGGCAGTTACACAATAAGCTTAATTGAGTGAGAAACTCTTTCAGTGATATAAACACATGCCTAAAAGTGTGACTTTTTAGATTCCCTCATTCACTTCCTTTGGTTGCTATATCTATTACTGACAAGGCTGGTTATATAAAGCCAGTAAGAATGAAACCATAATAACCAGATGAAGGGAAGGTAATTTGTCCTTCCCTGGATCCTGCTGTCTCAAACCATTGTAAATGATCAATATCCTCTTGGTACATGCTTTTGAGATGCAGCAATGAGCATAGGATGACTGACAAATGTAACATAAAGTTAAAATTCTGATAGTCTTGTCTGGGGTTGGCTGCTTCCTTTCCAAGTTTTTGGACCTACCATCCATAGAAGGATGAGGAATAAATATGTTTGTACCTTCCTTAATTCATTTTTCTCCTCACCTTCCCACCAAATTTCCCTCATTACTCATTTGTCTGGAGAAAGCATTCTGGACAGTATGAAAGAGTAGGCAAAAAGTAATTCATCCTGTCTTGAAGAGGATGCACTGATATGATGCTACATGTGTACTGAATTCTGACTCTCTTAACACCTGTCCCATCATCTCCTTGACTTCAAAGGCAAACTCAAAGACAAGAGTATTAAGAACTTCTAGATGGAATTTCCATTTCTAAAACTACTGAATGGGGATCCCTCCACAAAATCTCTGGTTCATGATACCAACCCTGACAAAGAATTCTCATATGTCCTGGAAAAACTCTCTGGCAGGAAATGAAGAAAGTTGAAGATTTCAGGAAAACAAAGGATAACAATGTATTTATCACAAGAAGAGAACACATTAGCTCTGAATACTGTATGTGGGTATTTTTATTCATCAGAGATAACAAATATTTTTTATCCTGAATAAAGTAATGCAATTGCTTGCTTTTAAATTTATTAGAATTGAAAATACTTACATCAATTACAGAGGAAGATATATATTTATTTTAAGAGTTACATGGAACTGGAAAGTAAGTATTGAAGTTCATCTCAATTATCTTTGATATATTGGACTTTGGGCAGGGACAATATGTGGAGTACCTAAAATAGCAGATTGAGGCAAACAATCTTGTAAAAGCCCTTTTATTTATTGAGTTAGTATTGGTTAATTTTATGGCTCTTCTGACATTAAATTTCGCTTATACAAAATAAAACATCTGTCTCTATCTGTCTCTTTCTGTCTGTCACTCTCAAATAAATAAAAATAAAGAAAAAAATTAAGAGCTGGAGAGATGGCTTAGTGGTTAAGTGCTTGCCTGTAAAGTCTAAGGACCCCGGTTCAAGGCTTGATTCCCCAGGACCCACATTAGCCAGATGCACAAGGGGGCGCACGCATCTGGAGTTTGATTGCAGTGGCTGGAGGCCCTGGCACGCCCATTCTCTGTCTCTCTCTATCTGTCTCTTTCTCTCTGTGTGTCGCTCTGAAATAAATAACTAAAAATAAAGCAAAACAATTAAAAAAAAAAAAAACAGAGGAAAAACATCAGATGAGCATTTATTAAAACAATTTTAAATATAATTAATCTCACATAATTGTAAAAAATGGGATATTAGGTTAGGGAGATGGCTCACATGATAAAGTGCTTACTTTATAAGCTTGAGGATCTGAGCAGATCTTGGTTACCCACAGTGAAAGCATCTCTGTTATCTAAATGTTGGAGAGGCAGACAGGAGAATATTTGGGGCTCAATGGCCAACTAGTCTATCTGAATCAGCCAAATTCAGTGAGACACCCTGTTTCAAATAGTAAGCTGAGATACAATTGAGAAAAAAAAGAGAACATCTGACTTCTACATTGTACATGCATACACATGGTAATACACCTATATATATGTGCATATATAATGGACCGCATACACACATATATTGCACACACACACATAACACACACACACACACACACACACACACAAATGAAGACAAATATAATAATATAATTCAATATGCAAATCAAAAGTAATGTATAAAGCACTGAGAAATTAGGTTTTTTTCTCAAAAGATTGAATATAAGACTGTATAAAATTAGCATCTATCTTAGTATATTTAAGATTCTATTTGACTTATGCAAAGCAGTTCACTCACTCTTCCAAGAGCATATTTTCAGTATAATATAAAATGTTTTTCCTCCTTTTTGTTAAACTGGAATTAACAAAGAGAAAAAATATTAAATATTGAAAAGTATCTGATACTAATATTTTCCAAATGTTAATGTAAATTAAATGCTACTTTAGAAGATTAAAACACACACAAAAATTCACCTTCAGATCATAAAGTCACTTCATTCAGGTGATACCTGATGTAAAATATTAACTTAGAAATTCAAGCTATGGATGTACATAGTTGGCCAGTCTACATATTTGTGTTAAGTATTATTTTACTATTATTGACATCTCCCAATAGCTTCAGTGAGAAATATCACACTTTAATTGAATTTTTTGTAGTGTTTTTAAGAGGGGAGTACTATTAAGGTGACTAAACCCCTAAAGGTTAAAAAGGCAGGAAAGTCTACACTTGCTAAAAATCAAAGATAATCAGACTTCTTAGCACTTGCCCAGTTCCCTAGGTGTATTTATTCACAAACAATCAGGACCTCTCCTTGGAGGGAGGTCTTTCATAGGATTTAAACACTGTAGTTGGTGAAGTTCAGCCGCTGGAACTTGGTATCAGGAAGAACCTCTTCCTAAGATAGTCCCTAGCCCTAACTAACCAGCTGCCCATCTAGTCCACCTGAGCCAGAAGACAGCCCACAACTATAAGGTTATAAATATCTTTGCAAGGGGAGGGCAGGCTCTCTGACCACCTGGGACCTTCTAGCTCTGGGTGAGATTTTCCCTTGGCTGGACCTGGGTTTGCTTGGCTCAGGCCCAAGACCATACTCAGCCAGACTGGGAGGCCCTCTAGCTCTTACTCTCCACATGGGATCTTTATCCCCTCCAGCTCCCCCCATGGCAGGAACTCCTTGAATTTCTTTTCAGTTTTTTTTTTCCAGGCCTTCCATGTGGTATCTCTAGTCACGTGGGTGTCTTTTCTTGGTTCTGTGCTTCCCCCAATAAATACAGTAATTTAATAATTATTTTTCTTAGTATTCTTTTTTATTCAATTCTTTGATTAAAGTTAGAAATGAGGGCTGGAGAGATGGCTTGGCAGTTAAAGCACTTGGCTGCTAAGTCTGAGAACTCTTGTTCATATCTCTAGGTCCCCTGTAGCCAGACACATAGTGACTCACAAGTGTGTAATGTAACAAATGCACACAAGAGGATTCACATATCTGGAGTTCATTCACAGGAGGCTGAAGGTCCTGGAGTGCCCATTTTCTCTCTCTTTCTCTTTCTGTTGCAGTAAGGTTCGCATTGCTGATATAAATCACCTAACAAAAAGCAGCTTGTGGGATAAAAGAGGTGTATTTTGGCTTACATGCTTGAGGGGGAAGGTCCATGATGGCAGAGAAAATGACAACTTGAGCAGAAGGTGGACATCTCCTCCTGGCCAACATCAGGTGGGCAAGAGCAGCAGAACACTGGCCAACATACGGTGGATCATAGCAACAGGAGAGTGGGCCAAACACTAGCAAGGGGGAACTGACTATAACACCCATAAGCCTGCCCCCCAAAATATACCACCTCCAGGAGGCTTTACTTTCCAATTGCTCACAGTAAAAGAGGGCTTGTGCTCATCTTCTTGGGCTAAGGAATGGTGGCTCACTAATAGGAACTGTTTAATGGGGTGGAAGGAAGGTTTTTTCCCCAGGAGGGCCTGGGGTGGGAGAGCAGAACTGACAGATAAGAGAACAGGGGCAGATGAACAGAGCCAGTTGCTGATCCAGTTTATGAAGTTATCAAATCTTTAAGAATTTGGAAGCCAAATGTGTCACTGTCAGCCAAAGGTAATCATTGTCCAATTTCTTTTGTGGCCAAACTATATTGCAGTAAAAAGTGAGTCATTTGGACTTTATGTCTCCTTATAGGCCAAGAACTTTAACACTGGTCAGGAGACAACCCATCAGGGAGGCCAGTGGAATTTTGGAAATTTGAGAACTCATGGAGGAGTCCCTGATCTGAAGCCACAAGTTGGAAACCTTCTCATGGAGAATGACAGGAAATTCGGAAGGCAAACAGGCATTCTGACTGGAGACTCCTAGAGCAGTCCTCCAAGAACAAGACAAGGGAACTGAGTCTGTTTCCTAGGTATCTTAGGAAGACAGAGGAATGGGAGCTTAGTCACCTTTCTTAGGTCTAAAGATGAAGTGGATATGGCAAATGGCCTCTTTATGGTTGGATGCAGGTGAATTATTCTATCCAGCTGTTGGCCAACCCCCTGGGAGTTTTAAGAGCCCAGGGGAGTTGGAATTTTCAAGCAATTTATCAGGTGAAAGGAGAGCGAGAGAGGGTAGATATCAGAAACTGTATGGGATTTCAGTTTGGGCCTGACACAAGCAGACACCATAACAAAAGGGCAAAAGCTGTCCTTAGTTTGAATTTTAAAACTGACTTTTTCCCCCCTAGTAGCCATTAGCCACAACCAAGGTCCTCACCAGGTGCCTGTCTATTTTGTTGAGCTTTGAGGCAGTTGCTACTTTATTGTGATTGTCTCCCCAGTAGGTTTTCCTCTGGCAAAAAGGGAAAAAGCAAGGAGAGATAAATTAGGTATACATATGCAGAAGTTAAAGACACCCAGTAAAAATGGGAGTTCCTTTGAGAAGGAAGGGTTTGTATTTAAATCAAATACAAATCAGTGAAATGACTTGAATTTGTTGTGAGAGGTAAAGACCCTGGCAAGTCATGGCAGATGGCAGATCTGTGTGTATGAGAGAGAGAGTTTTAGGAGGGGCTGGAGCAGGGGAGGGAACACAGCCTACCATTTGCCGTGTTCTTGGACAAACTTATCCAGACCAAAACATGTGGAAATTCAAAGTACCCAATTCTGGCCAGCATTAGCCATTGTCTAGAGAATACTATGGCCAAATTTGAATAGATAGTTGGAATTATTTGGCCTGCAGTAGGTTGGGAAGTTTGAGTTCTTCTAAATTAGCTTTGAGACATGTCAGTGGATTGTCTTTTAGAACAGATAATTTAGAACCTAATTTGGAGAACAAGGACTTGTTTTGAATGACCAGTCCCACTGCCAGGGCGATCTCGCAGGCTCAGGGTAGGCAAACAAAACCCAAGGATTGGAATGGAACATCCCCACACTCATAATGCTTGAGGTGTCCCAGTGAACCAATACATGGGAGGTTCTCAGAGTCTCCCATCATCCAGGGACTGAAACGTGAGAAACTCCTGGAGTTTCTAAGATCTGAGGCAGGGCACATCCACCACAGACCTGTCCTGAAGCTGTAATCTGATGAGGGTATGGATGTAGCAAATCACATGATGATGGCCTCTCATCTGGAGTTCAAAAGTCCTGTGGAAGAGGATGACAGAAGAAGAAATGGAAGAGCCCAAGTATCAAGTTGGAAAAACTGGAGGTTTCAGGTCACAAGTGGCTGTTTAGTTCAGAATAGTGAGCATTGTCAGTGTCTGTGCTCCTGAGGGAGTGAAACGTTTCCAGGGAGGTAGAGAGGAGGAGAGAGAAGGAGAAGGGAAGGGCATGGACTGAAAGCCCCTGAGGATTCTGAGCTGAGTCATGGTAAGAGAAAAACAAAACAGAACACCGAACCTAATCTCTATAGACAGTTTGTTGAGAGGTACAGTGAGGGGCAGCAGCCTTCCATCGGGATGAAGGCTGAAGCATTGAGTCAGGCTGGGGTTCAACAACTTTCATTCTTGTTAGAAATATTTACTTCAGGTAGTGTTTTCCAGCCTTACACATGAATGGGGAAATTAAGCTTGTAAGAATAACTTTTAGATGGGGAATTTATTCAGTTTTATGTAGTTTGTATTTAAGCCTAACCATTTTTACAAATGCCATGATTATTAAAAGGAAGATACAGACAGTTATCTTTCATTGTTGAAATCACTTTGTTGACCTTATGCTCTCCCACATCCTGTAGCTTGGAACAATCTATACAACCATTTTTAAAATATTATATTTATTTCTATATTTATTTGAGTATGGGAGAGAAAGAGGCAGATAGGGAGAAAATGGGTACCTCAGGGCTTCCAGCCACTGTAAATGAATTGCAGATGCATATGCCATCTTGTGCATCTGCCTTTCCATGGGTACTGGGGAATCAAACTCAGTTCCTTAGGCTTTGCAGAAAAAAAGCCTTAACTAATGAGCCATCTAAAAGCTTCACAATGAATATGAATATATATATATTGCAATATGGCTAAAACTCATCCTTAAAGCATCTTCATAATCATCCCACTGTGTAGTGATGTGAACCTGCTCTGGAGCTGGACTGTGTTGCTGAGCAGATGGGTCACAACAGAGGCAGTGTACAGTTATGCTATCCCCAAGCTCTCTTTTCTGTTTGGTGGAAACTTTCTTTGTCTGATGATAACAGGATGGAAGAATGAATGGAACCTGAATCCCAAAGGCAATTCCTGGAAGACAGCCACAAAGGCTCTCACCCAATCAAAAACTGGTGAATTATTTTAGATATTAATTGGACATTTTAGCTACTGAGGAGGTTAGGTAGGTTTGGACAAAGGATGAATATACAGCTTTTCCCAGGTCTCTGCAGGTGCTGGGTTCCAAGATTCCCTGCAGAGACCTCAATGTGAAGATTCTATGTGCCTTATACAAAATGTTGTATTGTTTGCATATGACCTACATGTATCTTCCTCTATAACAAACAATGCTCAGATTACTTGCATTAACTAGCACAGTGTAAATGTCATGTAAGCGATGTTATACCATATGTTTATGGAATACTGGTGCAGAAAGGATGTCCTTGCATGTTTTGTGTAATGTCGTTTTTGTTTTAGCATATTTTTTTTTTATCCATGGCTTGTTTATTTTGTACAAGTGGAACCCACAAATATATAACTTACCACATTTATGGAATCTTAAAATGGTATCATTAGTTTCCAATGTTTTATTATGATATTCATTTAAGTTTTCTATTTCTCCTTGGGATTTCTTTTAAAATATTGTATTTATTTATTTATAGGGGGAATATAGGCATGCCACTGAAAATGAACTCTTGACACGTGCCACTGACTGCATCTGGCCTCATGTGAGTACTAGGAAACAGAACCTGGCCCATCAGGATTTGCAAGTCAGTGCCATCTAAAGTCAGAACCTCCTGAGATATCTCTCCAACTTCTCCTTAGTATTTTTTTTTTAAGTTCTTGTTCATTTTTATTTATTTATTTATTTGAGAGCGACAGACATAGAGAGAAAGACAGATAGAGGGAGAGATAGAGAATGGGCGCGCCAGGGCTTCCAGCCTCTGCAAACAAACTCCAGACGCGTGCGCCCCCTTGTGCATCTGGCTAACGTGGGACCTGGGGAACCGAGCCTTGAACCGGGGTCATTAGGCTTCACAGGCAAGCGCTTAACTGCTAAGCCATCTCTCCAGCCCTCCTTACTATTTTTAAGTGGTTAATATCATTTTATTATTATGAGCTATAGAAAACTTTAACATAATTAATTGTCATCACACAACTGGTCACATGACTCCTTAAAAACTCATTTTCTATGCATTAGAACAATTTGAAAATCATTTGATACCATACATTCTGGAAATAATTGTTTTTTAAGGATTGTTTTAATATTTAAAATTTTATAATTAATGTCTTAATTCAAATATTTTATTTAAACTTATAAGCATGTAATTTAAAAAATAACTATAAAAAACAGCTCTCACCTCCTTGAACTCCCTTTTATTTCATTCTTTATAATCTTATTATTTTGAGATTCCAGATGTTTGTATTAAGCCAGTCTAAATACTTTTATAATAGTACAAAAAATGTCATTGTCCTCTCACCAAGTATTTTTGTTTTGCAAAATATAGATTTTTTTTAATTAATTAGTTTTGTACTGAGTGAATACAGTCAATTTGTTACCATTATTAGGCTCATCTATGACCTACCCCTTCTCTTGGCCTCTCTCCCTAGTATTTTTTTAAATGTTCTGAAAATAAACCATGGCTATCAGATTTCCCAATTTTTTTTTGCCATAGGTTTGCCAACATAAAATAAATAACAAATTCTAACAAACATATTCAAATCAGAAAACAATATCCCAATCTGTCATATTAAAGTAAATTAAAAAATGTATTATAATCTAGGAATATGTCCCAAGAGCTATTGTTATTATTTAATAGCTTATTTTATTTCAGAAAGTGAAAAATATTTTTAAAAAATCAATATCCACAGAGAAGACACATTCAATATGACTCACAAAAGATTCACAACTTTCTACTTGCCAGTGTACAGCTGTGTCCACATAAAACATCTAAATGTTGCAGTTCTAACCTTTAGTACCTTAGGGCTTTTAAGGAGCAATTAACTTAATATGAGCTTCTACAGTATACCCTGATCTCATATGGCTTATATCCCTAAAGAAACAAGAAATTGAAATTGCCATACACAGAGGAAAAACATTGTAAAAAAAAGGAAGATTCAGACATCTGCAAGCAAAGAACTGAGGTCTCTAGAGAAACCAGCTCCGGAAACCCTTCCAGCCTCCAGTCTGAGTCAATAAATTTCTGTAGTTCAAAACATGAAGCCATGGTACTTAGTTATGGCAGCCTTTGCAAGCTGTTCTCCTTCCTTCTTTGATACTTATGTATTTAGGGTAAATGATTTCCTTCATCATAAATGCCTCTATTTACCCTTTGGAAGTAAATAGATCTACAATCATCTCAACTCACACCACCAAGTCTGGGCTAAAAAATAAATTCACCAAATTAATTGATATGCTTCAACTGCCTTTTAAAGATAAGATTGGTCCTTCCTCTTTGTATGTCTAGACCATTTATTGGAAGCTGTTTTAATTAAGGAAGTAAATGTATTTGGTTCCTGCTATCTCTCCATCTCAATCATTCCCTTATCGTGTAGCTGTCATTTGAATACTATAGTATGAAAGCAATAAGAAATGTGACTGAATTAGTTAGATTTAATGTTTATTTCCCCTAAGATGTTGTTAAAAACTAATTTTTTGTTCATAGATATTTTTCTTGTATTTACAACTATTTTTTTTTTTTTCGAGGTAGGGTCTCACGCTGGTCCAAGCTGACCTGGAATTAACTCTGTCATCTCAGGGTGGCCTTGAACTCATGGCAATCCTCCTACCTCTGCCTCCCGAGTGCTGGGATTAAAGGCATGCACCACCACGCCCGGCACAACTTTTCCTTATTACTTAAAACATCCAGATTTTTCAGCAAATGATTCACCATCTAATAGATTATGTTTTTAAAAGTTTTCCTGATCCCTCATATCTATTTCATAGGAAATATCTACATAATTATTTACTCCAAACACCATGAGTGTACAAAATTACTCCACTAACATCCTTAGAAACTAATTTGAAAATGGTATAAGGTATACTCAGATTTCTAATGCTAAAACTTATATCCTTTGAAAATTCACCAAGCTTTGTTACCATATTTGAAGTCATAAGTAGATATAACATATGTAAATATTTCATCTTTAATTACTCTATCCTGAAATTATTATTTTATTTTGTGACTATTAAGTGTAAACCCTTTATTTCTGCAAAGGCAAATTTCCAGGATGTATCAGAATTCATTGATGATTTATACATGATCGTCATATATTTTCTGGCTGATCAGTATGATTGGAATTAGGTAGAGCTATGTGGGCAATCATGCCGATAAAACTACATACAAATAGTGTGAGCTCCTCGAAGCTAAATAACGTAGTAAAAGATGTCAATGCCTTCCCTTCATTCATGACTCCACAGTGAATACCAATAACCCCACTGAGGAGGGTACTCACTGGAATGGGGATGGGGAAAAAGATATATATATAAAAAAAAAAAACCCTAAGAGGAATATGGCAACACACAATTTGTTACTATAGGAAAGTTCATAATTATTAAAATTAAAAATAATTGACCTCAATTCTGGCTAGTCTTGACTATATTTTAGGATAAAAGTTTGAAATATTTTCTTTTACATTGATTTTATGATTAATATTGTTTGAAGTGTGAATTTCTGTTTTCTCCTAAAGAAGTAACAGCAGATTTTACTTCTTAATAACAGCATAATACTATGGCACTCATAATAACATCACAAAAGAGTACATAACAGTCATACAGTAATTAGGTTGGGCAGAATCATTATGATGAGTCCTAATTCTTAAGAGGACATGTTCTATAGCCATATTCACTGGAAGGTAATCTTAATGCCACCATCTGCTAGGATAATTTATTATTTTCTGGTTCTCAGTGAGACTGTGTTGATAATATAAGTTTATTGAGAAGAATTGATAGAATAACTGAGTCAAAATACTGAGCATAGTTTCTATCATCCATAGTTGTTATTATTATAATGTGCTACAGTAGAATCAATGACTGCTTTGGGTATTTGCCAAGCTTTATTACATTTTCAGGAAATATAAGCAAGTTAGCTAGTCACTAGGAAAAGATATGAGGAATAATAGACTTGTGATTCTCTAAAGCCTGAAAAAATAAAGACAAGAAAACTTGCAGTAAGATACCATTACTATAATTGTGGTATTGATCACTAAGAGACCATTGTTGCTGAAGACACTATTAAATCTATAATATATTTAACATTGTGTTACAAATAACAATGAGGAATGAGTGTACAATGTTGAAATTATGAATTTTTCTATTATTTCCCTAATATATTATAAAATGCTAAATATTTCTAATCTGTAGCAAATTTCAAACTGGTCTCAGTTACATAGGGCAATCTTGCTTCATACAGCTGTAAAATAAAAGGAAAAGAAAATAAAAATCAAAAGACATTTAATGAAGAAAATTTTCCTTAAATATACATTTAAGCGTTGATTCACGTAATACAATGCTTACATTAATTTTATGTGTGTAACTAAAGTATTTCTTATACTTGAATATTTTAAAACTTTTTGTTGAATAGTCAAAATAAAACACAGAAATAAATAACACATTTCCCATATATGGCAAATCATTCTTTAAATGTACCTCACTTATAAATAAAGCTATGATTTCCTGGGAATAACTTTTTCTCTCTGGTGTTGATGGTACAGTGAGTGAGTAGAAATATGACAAGGGACCAGTTGTGGTAATGTGGTAATTAAGGCCTCAACAGATGTCAGCATTAATAAGAGACTCAAATGAAGTGTGTGTAATAAATGGCTGCCTGCGGCTGTGGTGGCAGGCCTGGTTTCACTGGTAATCGTATCTGGAACTGGTTCAATCCTCAATACTGAACAAACACAAACGTTGAATACGCCTACTGAGGAATTTATGAATTTACTAGCATGCTTTGCAAGACAAGCCTTCACAGACATTGAAAATATTTCGATTTATTTTTCTGTTCAAAAAATCAATAATTATATTTTATAAATTAAAGTCTTATTGTAAACTTGTGCTTATTTATACAACTACAAGTGAAGACAGAATAATAAAAAGATTTTGATCTCTTTAACATATTTATCTTATAAACAACTGCAAAATGTGCAGTCTTGTTTAGCTCATTTAAAACATAAAATAATGACTTAATTCATTTCATCAAAATCAACAATGTAAAAGCACACACTTGTTCTTGCTTTCACTAAAAACTTTAAAATAAAATTCTAATGCTAAATACTGTGAAGAAACTGGTAAAATATATTTTTAAATTATACATAATTTCTGCTATATCATATTCTATTCAACAATTGATTATAGTTACAGACCCATCACACATAATTCTTAGCATATCAATGAAACCATCACTAGAGTATAGAGCTTTCCCTTATGAGAAATGTTTACCTAGTGCTTACTCAAAGCTGAGCATCATTATAGACAGTCAATGTATTATTTATACTAGGTAATGTTTCTTCAGTTTATATACAAACTCAAGTTGCATCTGTGATCTCTGATTGTTATCTAAAGATGGCCTGGCATTAGGATCACATGTAGCCACTCTTGCTCATTAATCATTAAACTATACTACTTAATATTATGAGCAAAATGATGCAAGCTCATTATAGGCTAATCTACAATAAGTTATTAAGGACACTAAAGAAAATATGGTGCTATCTTCAAAGCAGGAAAAGGTTTTGTAAAATGTATATCAAATCCATAATAAATCAAGTACATCTAAGTAGAGTTATTAAATATAAACAGACAGTACAGAAACATGCATAAGTAAATTCAGAGAATAATTTTCATGTCATTTATGTAGGACTAATAAAATTCATTATCATTAAACAATAAAATACATGATCAGAGCATTTATAATAGTCTTCAGATACATAGTGTACATGCTGTAAACCTATGGTATGGGGTTTCAGGGACAAAATCTTGTTCACTTGCTATTATATTCCACTGTTTGTCATAGTGCTGGACCCCAAGAGTTATGGTATATGCACTCTGAAAGTACTTGAGAGAAACTCTAAGCAGAATCATATAGAAAGGCTCAAATTTTACTTTGTGTCGAGAAGGTTTATGGAAAATAGTGAGAAGAAAACTGAAGTACCATATGTGAGGGGGAAATGTTTTCAACTGAAAGAGTAAATAGAGACCAAGAGACTAAGATAGAGGCTGGAAAAAAATAAAGTCTTTCTAGTTAAAAGAAGCCTGAATCTCATGAGAACTGTGCAGTTGTGAACTTTAACTTTAAAGCATGGATGCTATATTGGTTCCACCAGTATGTATCCAACATACTTTCTCCAGAGATATCATTTCTAGTAGAATAAATCTATTGGGAGACAATACATTTAGGGAAGAAATTACAAGCACATCTACAAGTTGTTATTTTGATTGTTAAAATATAATGGCTTAAAGATTCATTTGGAAAAAAATAGATGATATGTAAGTAAACTAAAAAATTAAGGATTTACAACTAATTTCAAAGCCCCAAAAAGAAAAAAAAAAAAATCACCTGTTGCATTCTACAGTATTCTATATTCGCCAGAGCAAACATTGCTTCATAATGTAATAACATTTTATCAAACTGTGAACACACTTTTCAGAAAGATATCAGTTATATAAAACTCACTTTAGGCTAGAATTCCAGATCTATCCCCACACCTTAAAGCTGGATCCTAGGATACACTCGCAGTAATAATTCCTCTAGCCAAGGGCTGCAGATATAAATTGCAGTCTTTAATAAAATAAAGAATATATTGATGGTCATCTTTTCAAACTATAACATTCCACCCCTTGTCCCCAATAGATTCATAACAATCTCACATTGTATATTGTCAAATTCTAAGATCCATACACTCTTTTAGTGACTGAAGATAATTCTAAAGTCCTAAGTCTCATTTGAGATTTAATTTGTTCTCTTAACTGTGAGTCCTGTAAAATCAAAATGAGTTATATATTTTCAACACATAAAGACACAGAGTAAAAATTTTCAACTGCTATATAGCATACCAAGGGGAAAACAGAACAATTCAAACTCAAGAACCATCAATCAAACATCATACTTTTGCAGATTAAGTTCAAAATAAGCAGTGATTGACAATCTCCAGATTTTTCAATTCTGCCCATCCAGCTGGACTGAGTAGCCAGGGAAAATTTCCATCCCTAGCCAACAGCCTCTATGGTAGCCCTTGAATAATCTTTGTAGATCCAAACATCTTCAATTCTCCATGATAACCACAGCATGTCATTCAATGGCTTTGTCAGCCTCAGGGTCATCATGCCTTGCCCTATATGCTGCATCTAAGCAGCAGCTCCTGGAACCATGTACATTTCATGATATATTCCATGCATTTTTGATGCTTCCAAAGTCAATAGCAGGTATGCAGGACATAGCCATATTCTTAAGTCAGTGATGAAATAACTCATAACTTTGAGGACTAGATTCCTTCGCCAGTTAACTCTTTCTCAAAAGAGTACGCATTTATATCATAGTCTTTTCTCAGGTATCCTTTCTATTGTTTCAGTGTAAAATATTTGGGCCATCTTCTTTAAGATTACTAATGTGTTTGACAATAGTAGCTTCAGTAACCTAAAACTAATCTCTGTGCCATAAATTTCAAAATTGTTTGAGTTTTTCTAATTTAAAATCTTCAACCTCTTAGTTCCATATCTTTAGCCAAACACATCTGTCCATTGTAAATTTAACCTTGATCAAACTTTCTGGGTCTGGACAGCAGAATGAAGCCAGCCCTTACACCAGTAACCCAGTTCCAACAAAGTTCTCTGCAGTCTTTCCTTCCCTTTAGAAGTTCATAAGCCAAGCTTACAAATACAATTCTCTCTGCACTTCTCAAACTCTCAACAGAATAGTCCATAATTCTTGGCTTATCACTCCATAAGGCATCTTCAGTTGTGAGTGCCAAATTCACACCCTTCCTACAAAAAAAAAATCCTAAAAGACCAAAATTCACATGGTCAGATTGATCTCAGCCACAGATTACATTTTGGGTCCAATTCTGTAGCAGATAGCCTCATGTTGCTGAGATGAACTTCCAAATCAGGTATAGTTATGGAGGATGGGATATTTATTTAAATTTGCTCTCCAGAAGAATTTCCATAATAGCAGAAGAAGCTGGCCAGATTTCACAGGTCCATGCTGAGTGAGAAAAGCCACCACCAACACCCTAAGGAAGCACATTCCTAGAACTCTGGGAAAAGCTCAGGCACTTTGCATGTCTTTAGACTAGAATTCCAAATTTACTTCCACACCTTAGGGCTGGATACTAGGATCCATCCACAATGATACCACCTCAAGCCAGTGGCTGCAAATCTAAATTACAAACATTAATAAAATCCTGATTCATATTCTTAGCTTTCTTTAAAATTATTACTAGTAAATATATTGCTTTGTCTACTTTATTGAGCTGCTAAGAGGCGTTATGTTAAATTTTCTTAAAGTTCTCAAAAATAAGGCTAGAGGGATGGCTTAGTGGTTAAGGCATTTGCCTGTAAAGTCAAACAACCCAGGTTTGATGCCCCAGGACCCACGTTAAACAGATGCACAAGGGGGTGCACACGTCTGAAGTTCATTTGCAGTGGCTGGAGGCCCTAGCACATGCAGTCTCTCTCTCTCACTGTTTCTCTGTCAAATAAATAAAATCAAATTTTAAAAATTCTCAAAAATAATATTTGAAGATTTCTATTTAAAAAGAAACTGATAATAGCTCTGATAAATTTTAAAAATTATGAAAGCAAAATAATGTCTGGCTTTATACACACAAATTCTACCAATGAGGTTTTTTTTTTTTTTTTAATTTAGTTTAGCGTAGTAGACAAATGAAATATAATGGTATATGAATATTCTCTCTGTGAGTATGTTCTACAACATCTTCCCCTATTATTATTATTTTTTTTCTTTTTGGTTTTTCAAGGTAGGGTCTAACTCTGGCCCAGGCTGACCTGGAATTAACTATGTAGTCTCAGGGTGGCCTTGAACTAACGCAGGGCAATCCTCCTACCACAGCTTCCCAAGGGCTAGGATTAAAGACATGTGCCACCACACCTGGCTCCCCCTTATTAATTTTTAGACAAGCAATCTTTAGAAAAATGTAGATGATTTCTTAATCACTTGTCATTCTAGATACAATCCAGGTGGAGCTGTCCGACTGACCATTGACTTGAGTAGTAGCTCTTTCTGGAGTGTCACTTCTAGGACACAGTTTTCACTTCACATTTTCTGTTGTATTGTAGGATGTGGTCAATTACCATATTTTCTATTTACTTTGTGTGATAATGACGTGAATGCTATATTATACTTCACAGAATTCAATGTTTAGAAAATATCAATTAATCACTATTATCATAGGCACCTGATATGGGTTCAATGAAAAGGTACAAAGCATCTCTTTTTATTGAGAAGACTGAATTCTCTTCTGACTGATAACTTTTAGAGGCTGATTTCACCTGAAGCAGACACTAAGAGAGAGTGATTCCTGCAATATGTCTATTAATAACAAAGAGGAAAAGTATGGTTGTGATACATTTATGCGGAAGGTATCACCCAAGCAAGAGGGGGGTCTGAAGTTGGAATGGCTTTCAGAAGTGTTCCAATTTGGGGATAATGTCTTTGTCACTACCCTTTTTCATTCATAGGTATGCTCTTTCCAAGTTCAAAGAGCAACTGTCAGAGACATTCAGAGTTGAGGGTTATTTGGGACAATGCCCCCAGTAGCTCTGAGGAAAAGCAACTGTCTTGAGGGTATGTCTGAATGTTGCCTCATGGCTACCTGCAGCTTAACTGTTCAACTTTATGTAAGTTAGGGTGCCCTTGAAGTATAACAAGCATGAGTTAAACGATAATAGACCATATAATAGGATGTGATATGAGAAAGGTTACAAATGAGAGAAGCGGAAATGTTCATTGTACAAGAACAGAAATTTTAAAAGTAAATTGGAGATAGAGTTGTGAAAAGTTTTATTCTCCTGATGAGATTATATATTTAATTTGATTTTTTAGAAAGATATGATAAGGAAGCAGAAATCATTGTAAAGGAGGCCTGTTGATTCCTTTATATAAGCTTATATCTAACTGAATGACTTAGGAGATTTTCAGTAGAAATGTGACAAGATAGGATATTTGTCTTAGATGAGTTCTTTTTTTTTTTTTTAAAGTTTTTTGGTTCATTTTTTATTTATTTATTTGAGAGCGACAGACACAGAGAGAAAGACACATAGAGGGAAAGAGAGAGAATGGGCGCGCCAGGGCTTCCAGCCACTGCAAACGAACTCCAGACACGTGCGCCCCCTTGTGCATCTGGCTAACGTGGGACCTGGGGAACCGAGCCTCGAACCGGGGTCCTTAGGCTTCACAGGCAAGCGCTTAACCGCTAAGCCATCTCTCCAGCCCGAGTTCTAATAGAAGTATGTAGAGTTAACTTTAACACAATGACATGTTATTTACAAAACCAGTAGGGCTCAAGATATGCTTCAATGGTTAAACACACTTGCTTGCAAAGTCTGCAAGCCCAGGCTTGATTCCCCACTACCCACATAAAGCCAGATGCATATAATTAATATATATACATATATATATAAATATATGTATATATATAATATATATATACATTATATATATGTATATATATATATAATATATATATATACACATTATATATATATATATATATATATATATATATATATATATATATATATATATAATTTATTTATTTGAAAGTGACAGACAGAGAGAGAAAGAGGCAGACAGAAAGAGAGAGAATGGGCATGACAAGGCCTCCAGCCACCGTCACCGAACTCCAGTTGCCTGCGCCCCCTTGTGCATCTGCCTAACGTGGGTCCTGGGGAATTGAGCCTCGAACCAGGATCCTTAGGCATTTAGACATTCAACCCCTCAAAGTTCATGGAGCAAGTTTACAGAGTTTAAAATACATGTAAATTTTCATGAATACTATGTTTGATCAGAAAGCATATAACTTTTTAAATGGTATATATATAATATTATTACAATTCTCTCTTTCTGTAACCCCTATACAGTGTTAATCTAAGACTCATGTTACTGTTTTTGAATTAGAAATATTATTCTTACAAAAATTAGAAACAAACAAAAAAAATTTAGTAGATTATAAACTTGAAACTCCAATGAAGCAGAGGCACTCAGAAGCAGTTATGCTTTTTGTTAGAATGCTTATTTCTCAGTATTGCACCTTTTTTGAAAAACACTTTCAATAAAAATACACTTTGATAAAAAAGTTAGACATGCATCTATATATCTGTATCTGTCTATATTTATAAATGTGAGTGTGTGTTTGTGTGCAATTGTGCAATTTAATCCAATCACAATTTTTTAAACTGTACTTTTAGAATTAAGAATATAGTCACTATTTAGGGCTGGAGAGATGGCTTAGTGGTTAAGCGCTTGCCTGTGATGCCTAAGGACCCCGGTTTGAGGCTCGGTTCCCCAGGTCCCACATTAGCCAGATGCACAAGGGGGCGCATGTGTCAGGAGTTCGTTTGCAGAGGCTGGAAGCCCTGGCGCGCCCATTCTCTCTCTCTCCCTTTATCTGTCTTTCTCTCTGTGTCTGTCGCTCTCAAATAAATAAATAAATAAATAAAAAGAATATAGTCACTATTAAAATACCAGTATTTTTTTTTTTTCTAGAGATAAAGTAGGAAGGTTCAGATCTTTACTTACAATCTCGGTCCAAATATCTTGGCCATATGAATTTGTCCTACATTGAAAAAAATTACACTAGAAGCATATGACTTTCCTCTATTCTTGGCCCTATAACTTGCTATGCTGCTGTACATATTGGACATTTATAGCACAGATTAAAATGAGAGTTTTTTTTAAAAATTTTTAAAAATTATTTATTTATTTATTTGAGAGAAACAGACATAGAGAGAAAGACAGACAGAGGGAGAGAGAGAGAATGGGCACACCAGGGCTTCCAGCCTCTGCAAACGAACTCCAGACGCGTGCGCCCCCTTGTGCATCTGGCTAACGTGGGACCTGGGGAACTGAGCCTCGAACCGGGGTCCTTAGGCTTCATAGGCAAGCGCTTAACCGCTAAGCCATCTCTCCAGCCCTAAAATGAGAGTCTTGATCTCAATTGTCTGACATCTTTTCCAAATGTAATATAGATGACTTTATGAATTTGGGCACAGCACTAAACTGTTTCCTGTTTTAGATTATATTCTGTTTCCTGTAATCATTTCTCTACTGACAATGGAGGAGACAAAAGCCATTTAATTATAAATGCCAGTTTAATGTATTTAGACCTTAGGTGATCATTACTTGTAATACTTCAACAGCAGATGTCCCATTTTTCAGAGATGATCTGTTATTTACCTTCTCAGTGAGATTAAAAAAACCCTGCTGGCATACAATATTGACTTCTTACATTTACAAATATGAAAAAGTGCACATTTCTCTGAGTATTCAATTTTTAGGCCATAAATGTTATTTGTTTTCAAACAGAAGCTGTTGACTTACAAATTGCTTGTTAACAACTGTTTTTCCTCACTATCTTGTTCCACTAACATTTTTTTTTTAAGTCTGATTCTAATTTTGTTTCTTTGATGTTACAGACAGAGTAAAAAAAATTCAAAAATTGGGTATTCAGATTAGGTGGCTAAAATAAATGAAGAAAGTCATTTACACAAAACCAGGTCCAGTGGATGTCCTTTACATACATAAGAGTATACTCCTGAGGTTCCTAGTCACACTGATAAAACATAGAATAAGAATAAGAAGACAGAAAAAAAAAAAATAACAAAGTGCTTCAAAATTGTGCTCTACTGGAAAAGAAATGAATATTTTGTGATCAGTTTTTTTTTTTCAATAATATTTGTTTTATTAAAAACTTTTTCAGTCATGTTCACATTGCAGGAGCAAACTCCTGGCCAGAAACAGTTTATTTCAACTATACAGAACCCAGGGAAAGCATCGTCCATGTTGGGAAAAGCTGGATCACTTATGTAGATCCAAGCAGAGAGACATCACCACATAACCAACAAACACCAACAGCAGAGTTCAACAGTGCTCTTTTTATACTTTAGAGGAGACTCAAGAACAAACTCCAGACTTACCTTAGCACTGGACTACAAGATCTGCCCCCAAGTGATGCCTTCTCCAGCTGGCCTTTGGAGACTCAAGTTGTAAGTTCAACCTTTACCAAAAACTCCCAAGGCTGTAGTGGACATACATTCATATTCAGACCAGCAAAGGGGCTTTAATATATGAACATAATGTAAAATAGGTTGCACTTCCATCAAGTTATCCTGTTTTGTCCTGTCTGCCTCATCCCCATTCCACTGAGGTCTTTCCCTAGTGAGGACACTGGTAATCAGTATGGGATTATGAATCCACCATTCAGTTCATGTCTGGAGGACAGTGCCTTACATTAAGCCTTCCCACCCTGTGGCACTTGCATTACTTCTGTGTCTGTTCAGCAATGTTGCCTCAATTTTGGAGGATATGTAAGATATCTACTTTAGTGTTCTGCTCTTGGCAGCCTCTTGTTTTTTGCTTGGTTAATTTTGTGTCTCCCCAGTGTCTACTGCCAAGGTTCCTGGGTCCTAGTGGGTGTTATAGAGAGTACTCATCCAGTGCTAGGCACTCCAGCTTTCTGTTTTTGTCATTTGCTTTCTATTGTTTTAAAAATTCAACTGAGAAATGAAATATGAAACTCTATTTTGCTTTTATGTTGGTGTTTTCCTTTTTTTCTATTGTTACTGCTTATTTATTTATTTTGACTGGGGAGGCATTTTATTTTTCTACAGGAAACACGTTATCTCCTCTTCAATGCCAGAATCATCATATAAAACCAGCACTCCTTAAGGCAGATATTCAGAACCAACACATCCCACTGTTCTTGGGAGACATTCATTACAATAAGTAAATATTTAGAGAAAGAAAGTATAAGACAGTTCATCCTGGCACACATAAACATACCTAGTTTAAGAAGAGTTATATTAACAAAGGTGTGTGTAATTTAAATGGAAAAAAAGTGGGGAAAAGGGTACTCATTCAGTGTTGACATGAGTGTAAATTAGTAAGGACATTATGGAAATCACTATGGAGGTTTGCCAAAAATGCTAAAAGTAGGGCTGGAGAGATTGCATAGTGGTTAGATTAAGTAGTTTTCCTGCAGAAGGACCCAGGTTCAATTTCTCAGTACCCTTGTGAGCCAGATGCACAAGGTGGCATAGACATCTGCAATTTGTTTGAAGTGACTAGTGGCTCTGACATGCTCATTCTTTCTCTGTTTATCTCTTTCTTTTTTTTTTCTTTTTCCCTACCTCTTTCTCTATTAAATAAGTAAAATAATCTTAAAAAGCTAAAAGTAGGTTTACCATATGATTCAGCAATAGATCCAAGGGACTCTGCCTCCTATGATGTAGATATGTGCACAACCCTGCCCTTTGCTGCTTTATTCACAATATCTAGGCATTGGAACCAGCCAAGCATCTATCACCTGATGAATGGATAATGAAAATGATGCATTTCATTGGAAATTTTCTACAACATACCTCTATGGAAAAATGAAATTGGCAGAAACTATTATATTGAGAAAGGTAATTTAGGCTCACAAATACAACATGCTGTTTCTTATATGTAATTCTAACCTTCTTATTTTCAAACATGAAGTACATGTAGACATTGGAAAAATTTTAAAAAGGTCCAGAAGAATAAGGATAAAACTATGGATATAATTACAGTACAATACAAAGCATTTAAAGTAATGAATGGGAATCCTGGGGATAGCAAGGATTGTGCAAGAATGGGGGTAAGAGAGAATGTGAGAGAAAAATGAATGGGGGTAGGTTACTTAAAACATAGGAGATAGGAAAACACCATCTGAATATCTACTACTTTATTATGTACTTTAAAATATAGTTTAAAAATAATGAAATGAACAGAGGTTCCATGCACAGATGAGTAATGCTGCTCCCAGAGGCCATGGATTATTATTTATATATAAAAATAACAGCTCTGGTCAGAGAAATTCTAGAGGCTCCCAAAAAACACAGAGTATTGATGGTACTCTTGGTTGACTACTGTATCTCAACAATTGAAGACTTCTCTGCTCTGGTTATAAGATAATGAAGAATTAAACTGGTACCAAGCTAGAAACCTCTCCCCTACAGGCTAGTGCCTGTAGATGCTATGAAAGTGACTTGGAGAGAAAATTGTCTCACCTAATGATGGATTCTGTGTGTACAATACTGAGCTGCCAGACAAGAGATGACTACTGGTACAATTGTGGAGTAACTATTATTGTACAGTTGTGCCATAACTGTTATGGGAGCAACCAGCTGTTTTCTGATGGGATTTCAGACCTGTTCTACAAATAGGTATTCATGGATGACACTGTCACCATACTCAAAAGTGCATAGCTGGTGAGGCTGTGATTTTGCTAAGCAGATGTCTTTTTAAATTGCCTTCTAAATATGTATGCATATACCCAACACATTAGTGTAGTTTATGCAAAAAATGATTTTTGCAGTGGGCTATAGTTAATGGAGTGTTTCATGGATGTCACAGTGTTCAAAATATGTGAGTGCTGAATGCTGAGCTCTACCTAGGCATCTACATCAGCATCTATATCATCCAAGTCCCCTGAGATTCTGGAAAGATCTCAATAGCAGGGATGTAAAGAATGTAAAAGGTGGAGGGTAAATGGTCGGCTGTGAAATTTTCTCACTTGGACATGAAAGGACCACTGAATTCATGAACACACAGCAGCTGTAAGCAGCTATGGTTACCTTATAAGACTTGCAAAAAATAGGACTAGTCACTATTCAATCATGGGTGGGGAGAAGTATTTCCTTAAGGGCTGGCAGTTAATAAGTGTAAAAGGAGAAGAAATCCTTGTCTCTATATCCACTGATATGTGTTGAGGGGGAGGTGAGGAGAGGATCACTGGGAATATGAGAAGGGTAAAAAAAAGTGAAATTGGATTTATAAGGTCAAATACAATAAATATGTATATAATTGACAAAGAACAATTTGCAAAGGAGAAGACAAAAACAATCCAACCAATTTTAGAATTATTTTACAGAACACTAAATTTTCTATGTTCTATCTGCTGATATATCTAGAAGACAAAGAAACATGTTAAAATTCAGGAATCAGACTATCTTACCTAAAGAAACATTGGCTAGTGATGAATTCACTAAAACATCTATACTCATCTGGGCAATAGTTTTGCAAATGCATTATACATTTGTCTAATAAACTTTTGAGATAAACATAGTGCATTTTTTGTGATGAAGCTCTTTAAAATCAGTAGTTAATAGTATCCTATCAGTTGCAAAGTTTTATTTTTTAGATCCTATGCATTCAAACACAATGGGGTTTATTTATGTAGTTGACATAGAATTTTCTGTTCCGCTTAGTTATATGTTTTATAAATAAAGGCATATTTTACAATATTAGTTGCTCTGGATGAAAGCTAGAGATTTTAAGTTTTTCTAAAGAAACAACAGAATGTTTTTGAATATTTTTGTCATATTTTTGTTATTTCAGTTAATTAACATATTTTTCAACAACTGAAAGGGTAGAAATAATTTTCTTTCACAAAGCAAATATAAAACCATAATGTATATAGTCATGCATCATTTAACTGTTAGACTACATTCAGAAAAATGCATGATTAGGCAATTTCCTTTTGCAAATATTATAGAGGGTGTTTACAACAAGTCTGTGTGTGAGAGTCTGCTATACTCCTAGGTCCAGAGAAAAAGCCTTTTGTCAAAACAACTTACGTGAAGTCAAACAAGGATGGTAATGTCACAATGAAGCAGGTTACTGACTCTGTCAAAGTTTACAAAATTTGTATATAGTATCTATAGCCTTAAGGTAGAAAGCCCATGATTACCAATATGCTATGCCTTTAATTTTTTTTTATACAAAATTTATTTTTCTTTCTCAAAGCAGGTAGTTAACTTATACCTATGTGCTTAATCAGAGTTGAAATAGGAGTAATTCAGAGTTTCAAAAGATCTGTAATATGACATGAGAATATGCTGATGAAAAACTTCTCATACAAAATTATTGTTTGGTTAACAAGATTCAAATACATACAGAAAACTAGTTCACTGTGGCCAATGAACATGTATAAAATTGACCAATCCATTATCAAATTGCTCAGTATTTTGTTGTTTTATGCAACCCACTTTCTCATTTTTGAAAACTATATTTGTTAATGCATATAAGGAAAATTTAGAAACTCTTGTCCAGCCAAGGTGTATAAGACTGGAGTTCACTTTAAGCAACTTCTCTCTCCATTGTCTAGACCTCTTCTTGGATTTATTTTGCAAAATCGATTGGTATGATGACACTTTAAAAAAAAAATATTTGTTCATGTACATTAAATTTTAGAAAATTGTTATCCACCATTGTCTGGACCTCTTCTGGGATTTATTTTGCAGAATTGATTGGTATGAAGACAATCTGTCCCCAGTGTTTGAGAGCTTGAATAACCACTTGAATCTTATCCAGATAAGTTTTGGGTATTGGCTCTTACAAGACTCAGGAGACCAAAATTCCCAGAAAGTTCTTATGTTTGGAGTGTACTCATTTGTATTGTACTGCTTGTCTTTCTGTCATATTCCATAGCTTCTTTTGCTTTTAGAACAGGCAAATCAGTTTAAATATCATTAACATTTTCTAAGCCCCCTACTAGATGAAAAAGTCTCAACTATGTCCTATGGTTCAAAAAGAATTGAGAGTTTCTGTGTCACCATGTGACTAATGCATATGCTAGATTTTTTTTTTTTTTTATTAAAAACATGGCCAGTTATTGGATGTTTGCAACAAGAATTGATTTGTGTAAAATCAAGAAAATGGGGCCCAGACTTTCCTACTCTTTCAAAATAAGAAAATATAATGGTAATTCACAGAGGTAAACACTCATTCCCTAGGTAGTAAACTTGGTAAAGGGCTGGGGAGATGGCTTAGCAGTTAAGGTATTTGCATGAAAAGCCAAAGAATCCTGATTCAACTCTTTAGGACCCACATGAGCCAGATGCACCGTTTGCAATGGGTGGAGGCCCTGGCTTTCTCTCTCTCTCTCTCCCTCACACACTCTCTCTCTCTCTCTCCTTTTTTCTCTCTCTCAAATAAAGAAATGAAATATATTTTAAGAAGCTTGGTAGAATAAGAGAAACAAACAGCAACAAATGTAAAACAACAACCAATAAATAAATAAATAAATATATAACATCATTCAGTCTTTGAAATATTTTAAATCTACCCACATTAGCTTAGTCAGAAAAGTGCTTTTAAATCTGCAGGAATTAGCCCTGGGTCAAAACCTGAGGAGCTACAGTGCCACTTAACACATTCCAAAGGCAAATCCCATTGTTTAACAAGGAAGGTTGCAATTTTCAGAAGAGGATGGAATAGTCAACTCCTCATTGATGTGCCAAAATACCTGATAAACGCTTATCCCATTTAACCTTTGCTGACTTCACACTTCTTTGGAGAATCTGCTTCTCTTTTTACAGGAGCAAGACCCCAGGAGATAAACTACCCATTTTACTTCAGCCTAACCCCAGTTGAAACCACAGAGAAATTGGGAGATGAGCAAGAGTGCTGCTTCCATGGTGAACCTGATAACCAAAGCAGAGATCCAGAGGCTCCTAAGAGCCCATCACTGAAGTAGACTTAAAACACACCCAACAAGGCTCAGGGAATTTTGCAGAAGAGGGGGCAGAAAGATTATTATAGTCACAAATTGGGTCATCATGCCCAGAGTTTATTTAAGCTGACAGTTCCAGGTCCATCAAGTCTGGGAAGGAGGAGGCACTGGGGCAGGGGCTTGAGGCAGCTGGTCATATCCTGCACAGCAAGGAAGCAGAGAGTGATGAATGCTGATGCTCCCTTTTATACAGTCCTGGGCTTCACCCCATGGGATGATGCTTCTGACAGGCGAAGTGATTCTTTCTACTTCAGTTAACTGAACCAAGGTAATACCTCACTGTATGTTCTAGACCCTGACACATGACAATCAATATAAACTATCACAAAGAGAAATATTGATTACAAAAGAAAATTTACTGGGGATTGTTTGTCTTAGTTTATCCTCAATAGCAAATATTTAGTTGGCCCAATTGGATGATATCAGATCCCAGAGAAAGCTCTTTCTAAAATGAACTCATGAACTATGAACTCATTGTTACATGAGCATAAAAATTTTTGTTTGCCCTACTCATTGAAAAGCTACATTTTATTTAAAACAACAAAATAACAAATTAGAGTAAAAGATAAAATACGGCTTTCTGACAACCAGTGCCTGATTTTAAAACTTTTTAAAAAGTAAGTTCCATGTGTAAGAGTAAGTCTCTCAGCTAAAGAAGAAAAAAGAAAAAGAAAAATAGAGTTAATGTCTTAGCTTAAATCTGAATAACTTGCTTCATGTTTTGGTCTTTTGACCTTCTCTGCATATTAAACCATACCCTTCTCTTAATAGTGTTTATGTTTGATTTTTTGTTTGTTTTGAAACAGGGTCTAACACTGTAGGCCGAGTTACCCTTAAAATTCATGCATAGGTAGGCTGAACTTAAACTTTGATGATCCTCCTATTTTTAACCTTTTGAGTAATAGTATTGCAAACCGGAGCCACTAAGTCTGTTTAAAATCAACAAATTTGAAATGTAAATTTGACATCTGTTTCTGAACAATGTTCTACCTTTGGAATTTATTATTAGGACAAGGGTGATTAAATTGATGGTCCAAAAGAAAGTACTTCTTAATTTTTTAAATGATGAATATCAATGTGATGTATGAATTTTTGTTTTCCAACTGTACTGTACACAGATATGCATGAAATTAGGTTTTTATGCTGTTGACAGGGTGCCTTGTGTAGCTTAAATAGGCAAAGTTCCACATAGATATATGTCTTAATTGGTGCTCAGTTGGTGGTGCTACGTTGGGATCTTCCAGAAATTTTGGTAGGTGGGGACTGTCTAAAGGAAGTAGGCCAATGTAGGCAGAGGCTTGTGGGTGTGTTATTCTTGACTTCTTCCTGCTATTTTCTCCTTGCCCACATACAGGTTTGACACATACTCCCCATGTCATGTTGTTCTGCCCAAGACCACAGGAACAAGTAAATATGGATTGAACTCTCTGAAACCATTATAAAAATAATGGTTTCTCACTTAAGGTGTTTTTGTCAGGTATTTATTCACAGATAATCAAATGCATTGTGGAAGTACCTAACGGACTTCAAAATAAATGACTTTGGAAATTTGCCATGGGCAAACATTAATCAAAACTGCCTCTCAGAATTCCTACAAATAATTGGCCAGGAAGTTGGGTGTGGTGGTGCACGCCTTTAAACCCAGCACTTGGGAGGCAGAGGAAGGAGGATCTCTGTGAGTTCGAGGCCACCTTGAGAATACAGAGTGAATTCCAGGTCAGCCTGGGCTAGAGTGAGATGCTACCTCAAAAAACCAATAAATAAAATAAATAAATAAATAAATAAATAAATAAATAAATAAATAAATAAATAACTGGCTAGGATGTTCACAAACTGTTTATATTTGAGCTAATTCTCTTTTGCTTTTTTACTAATTTTCATTATTTCTGCACACCTAAATAGATATATATTTTTGTTTGCTTTGGTTTAGTTGTAGTTTGAATCTTTATCTGATGTTGCTTTCTGCTAGAATTTTTTAGTATTTTACATCTCACACACAGTAATTTTAATTTTTGTTTCCTGTAGCAAAATAAATAATGGCTACTTATGTCTGGCTTTAATAATTTCAGGGATAATCTAAAAGGTAACTTAAGAAGTAAAGTTTATATCAGCATATGGGAATTGTGATAAATTTTTAAAGTTGCATATGATAAAAATAAAATATCTGAGTTATTGGAAAATACCAAAACATTTGCTAAGTATGACTTCAAATGCTCATTATCTTAAAATCTATGAAAAAAGTCATATATTTGGGGCCTATTAAAGCTGTTTCAGGCATAGCTGATACAGAAAAGCACTTTGATACACCACCCACAGGTATTTAAGGAAAAAAAAAAAACTAAGTATGAGGGCAATTATTTTATTTTATTGTCTTTTTTTTTTTATTTGTCTTCCATTTTAGTGGACAACTACTTTAAAGGAATGGTAAGTATCTAGAAATAAAATCTTTATTTAAGGCATATTTTACCTAACCCAAGCCAGCTATTTTGGGGGAAATAAAAATTAGGCAATAAAAGTTAAAGATGATTAGGTATCATATTCGACCATCAGCAAAATACCCTGAAGTCTATAATTTGTAAAAACACAATTTAGTTGGTATTTGAAAAATGAAATAGCCACTATCCATTTTATATAGCTGTCAGTTGTAGAAAGTCATTGTTTGTTTTTCTGTAAGTGCTCATTAATTTAAAAATTATTTCAAATCATTCATAGTTCCAGTGTATTAAGTCTTTATGACACTTGATGCCAATAGTCTTAAATGTAAAGCAGCATGGAAAAAAAAAAAAGGAAAAGTAATCTACAATAGTATGTATAGTCAGGGAAATGGGTGCCTTACTATATCTACTCCAAAATCTGTCTTGAGTTAACTAGGGTTTAAGAATTTCTAAACAACTTATGAAAACTGTGAGCAGACTGTGGACATAGAGCTCACAGTGATCTTTATGCCTCAGCCACCCAAATGCAGGATTGTAGGCACATGCCACCATGCTTGACAGCTCACTATTTTACTTAATTTGTAATTTTTCTTAATTGTTGAACTTGACTTTAATTTACATCACTTGAACAGTGGAATTTCAAAAGCCACAAAACCATGCAGCTATTATTTCTCACTCTTTGTCTCTCTTGAGAAGCCCAATCACAGCCCTTGGGTGAATAAAGCCCTTTTCTTTCTTTCTTTTTTTTTTTTTTAATTTGTTTTTGGTTGTTATTTTTATTTATTTATTTGAGAACAAAAGACAGAGAGAGAGAGAGAGAATGGGCGCTCCGGGGCCTCTAGCCACTGCAAATGAACTCCAGATGCATGTGCCCCCTTGTACATCTGGCTAACATGGGTCCTGCAGAATCAAACCTCGAACCAGGGTCCTTAGGTTTGACAGGCAAGTGTTTAACTGCTAAGCCATCTCTCTCCAGCCCAGCCCTTTTCTTAATACAACTCAATGTTCCTTTATACTGATTAATCCTGAACTTTATTGTTTTCTGCAGCATAAGTCAAGTATCCCAGGCACATGTTAGTTTAGGTCCCCAAGGGGAATTGTGTAGCCAAGCTGAGTCTGCTGTTTGTACTAACACACAGACTTGTCCGTCTCTGCTCAATTAATAACTGCTGCTGTTTACCCATCTACTCTTTATGTAGAGCCTTAACGGCACAATTGAAAAATGTTTTTGAACTGAAGCCATATAATACTTGAAAATCATATTCACCTAAGTTTAATACTCAAGATATGCTGCATCTAGTGAACACACAGTGCTGGCTTTCCTAGATGATATCCATCATTATTTTTGCCTTTTGTAAATATGAGTACAGGTGAAGATTAATGAAGACATATTTTGAAATCTACAAGTGACACTGTAAAAGCCAGCTGATCTTTAAACATTTTATAACTATGTGCTACTTAAAATGCATTATCAAAAGTCATAAAGCCTGGTGTGGTGGTGCACACCTTTAATCCTAGTACCCAGGAGGCAAAGGTAGGAGGATCGCCATGCATTCGAGGCCATCCTGAGACTACATAGTGATTCCAAGTTATCCTGAGCTAGAGTGAGACCCTACCTCAAAAACCCAAAAAGAAAAAAAAAAAAAAGTCTTAAATATAGTAAATTAATTGTATTTGGTATTTCATTTTCCTTACTCCAAGCCTACAAACAGGTTGTGGTAGTTTGTGTGTATGTCCCCCAGTAGATTCAGGAGTTTATTAAAGCATATAACTTAGATTTCCACTGCTAGAGGTGTCACTGTGGGCAGATTCCTAGGGTCCAGCCCTAAGGTTTATGTGGGAATGATCTGGAATTCCAGCCTAATGTATGCAGAGAGCAATCTGAGTTCTGCCTAGGTTCCCTGTTGTTTGTGTGCTCTTGCTTTTGGTGGTGGGTTTCCTCTTTGTTTCTATGATGGAACTTCCCCTGGATCTGTTAGCTTTAATAAATCCCTTAATCCCAAAACTGTGGTAGATTTGGAAGTTCATCCCAGAAATGTAAAGCTGACTACTACACAGGTGGAAAGAAATAGATGATAATTTTGAAAGTACTGATTATACATATGTGGTTTCTGATTTTAAATATTATTGTTACTCTATAACAATCTAAGGATGCTATTTTGGCTCAAACTAAAAATTTAAATATGGAGAAGTTCATCCACCATAGAGATATATAAAATATCCCTTATGTGAGAAGAATTTATGTAAGATGGCTATAGCCAAATGGTTATTTAAAGGGTTTCCTAAAAACTAACTTTCATGAGAAGATCTAAAAGCAGTATCTTGTTTTCCATGTGTAGAATAACTAGGTTGTCTTAAAATATTGATTTGCTGTAAGTCAATTTTATGAAAGAACTAGCTTTAAAGAAGAAAGATTTTTCATACAGAATGGTCATTTCTATCATTTCTTGTGTTTTCTGTTAAAATTTCATTTGCTTAGGAAATTAAATCTTAAGAAAACATAAGTTTATCTTAAGTATTTATTATTTCATACTATATATTTTATTAATACAAACTTTATAATTTTAAAATCCCAATGGCCTTAATATAGTTTTGTCTATCAAGATTATAGTTCTAACATGGCATAAAGATAACTAAAATTGGGTTGCTAAGTTACTAATCTCTCTATTTATAAATTTTAGGTAACACAATCCATGTCTCTGTAAGTCTGCTTAAGACTTACAGGGGGACAATCTTTCTGTATTTGTCTCAGTTCAGTTTGAGCATTAAGTATTTTGAAATATATATATATATATATATATATATATATATATATATATATATCATTAGTTGTTTAAAATATAGCTTGGTACTTGTACTGTTAGTAAATATCTCAAAACTCAGTCATCTTGAAAAGTACATTTATGATGTGATCATTTCTTGATGTGTATTACCTGTTGATAAATAAGCATTAATAGTTAAATTATTCATTTATTTGGACATGTGTATACATTTATAGGTGTGTCATTGTCTCTTCCTGCTACCATATTTTTTGCATCCAATCTTGCTTTATATTCATGGGCAGCTGGAGAATTAAACCTGACCTGGAAGGCTTTGCCAGCAAGCAGTTTAGCCACTGAGCCATTTTCCCAGTAATGATTTTTTTTTTCAATAAAAAAGAAATAAAAGTATCATTATCTACAGATGTCATCTTACATACAAAAACCCTAAAGAATGTACCTACCACAGAATCAATAAACAAACTCAGTAAGGTTTTACAATACAAATCAAACACATAACCCAGCTGTAAACACAGCAGTGAGATATATAGATAGATATATAGATAGATATAGATATGGATATGGATATAGATATAGATATGCTGTTATTTTATCAACATTATCCTTCTTTTTGTCATTATCCTTTTTATTTGAAGAGCCCACACAGAATTTATATTGTCAAGTGTATCTTGAAAGAATCAAAGATTTTAGCCAAATTCAAACTTTCCAATAATTGCAAGATGCCAGTAATCACTAGGGAAAGTTGAAACTGAAGTCCTGAGTCCCAGCACATCTGTACAGACACATGCTCTCAGTGTCAGAAAGTTCTCAACTCAGATTAAAATTTTGGAACTCTAAGATAGGGACCATATTATTCACACAGAGGGCCTTTGATAAAGAACAATGTGGTGGTTTGAATATGTCTCCCATAGATTTAGGTATTTTATTAAGCTTGTAACTTTGGTCTACAGTGCCTGGCTGGAGGAAGTGTCACTGGTAGGGATAGATCCTGGGACCCAGTCCAAAGATGTGTTTGAATACAATCTAATTCTAGCCCCAAATGTGCAGAGAGCAGTGTGAGCTCTGGTATGGTTCCTATTTGCTGCTTTTCATGTTTGTTGGCAACTTCTTTATTTCTCTCTATTTGGATGTATTGGAGAGGGCTCCAGCTTCTTCTACCATTGATGGAACGTTCCCTGGATATGTTAGCTTGAAATAAATCCCTTCCTCTCATAAAATGTGTCTAGTTTGGAGGTTCATCTCAGTAGCATAGAACTGAGTAAGACAGCATTTGGTCGAGAGAGTGGGGTGCTGCTGAGGTTGGATCGGACTATATAGGATTTAATCTTTTGCAACTTTTGGTGCTAGAGGAGTGAAACAGGTCATGGTACTTGCAACTGTAGAAGCCATAAAGAGAAGTAAGCCAGATTTTATGGACTATTCTTATGAGAATTTAAACATGCTGAAATAGGGAGAATTATGTTAACTTATGAACTTTCAAAGAGGAAGGAAAAAAATAAGAGAATTTTATTGGAACTGGGTTGCTGGCATAAAGACTGACTGCATTATGCTTCCCAGGCCTATAAACTTTAAATAAGGTTGAATTTAAAATTAGTAGACTGATGTGCTTGGAAGAAGGTATAAAACTGAAAGATGTACAATTTAAAGTTGAAAAAAACCAAAGAAATTTAAAGTTTTAGGTTATTGAAGCTGCTGTCAAGCAGAAGATTGCCCTTACAGATGAACCGACTGCTTATATTAAATCATTGGAAAAGATATCTGAGATAAATTTTACCTAGGAAAGACTTATTGGTAAGAATAAAAATCCTCTTAAAAAGAGATGACTAAAAGGAAGAAAACTGGTCTTCAAGGTTATGCCTAATTTCCTCCCTGGATTAACATAATGGTTGGGTTGCTACATAGGTGGTATTGATTTTGAAAACATGGAAAAAAATCATGGAATGTTATGAAATGCACACAGTTCCAGTTGCCACTGCTGATATCCAGTAGCATATAAAGCAGAGCAATGTCCCTGATAGAGAGACCATGACATGAAGATGTTTTGGATAGACCAGGACTGTACAAAGGATGTCATTGAGCACTTTTGGCTCAGGATGGAAGTTTTACCTAACTATTAGGCACAAGTAAAGGGATACAAATTGGAAATCTAGAGACTTTCATCACTAATTACAGATGGCATTGGTCCAGTCTCTCCTTGTTATAACTTATATCAATAGAAATAGTTACACTATGCCATTATATGTTGGAAGTATACAACATTTTGATTTTATAGGACTCACAAGGGAAAAATTTAAAGTTATTAAAGATTACACAGACTTTGAAATTTGGACTGAATGGAATTTATATCTGATATATTCATAATTCTATAGGGCTTAACGGTTAAATGTTGTGTTTTGAATGTGACTGTATGTTACCAACAGACTTAAGTGTTTTATTAAGCTTATAACTTTTAGGTCATTAACTGCCTATCTAGAGGAAGTGTCTGTCAATGGGGTGAATCCTGGGATCTAGCCCAAAGGTGTGTTTAGAGGCAGATTTCAGCCCAAAAGGTGTGGAGAGCAATGTAAGTTCCAGTGGTGTTCCTGTTTGCTGCTTTTATTGTTTGCTGGCTGTTTGGTTGTTTCTTTCTGCATTGACCTATGAAAAGTAGACAGCTTCTTCTGTCATTGATGGAACTTTGGTGGATAAATCCCTTCTTCCAATAAACTTCACCAAAACAGTGGATCCGTACAAGAGCCCCGGGTAGTGGGAGGGTAGGGTTTTTATAGGGATTTGAACATAGAAGAAGGGGATGGGTACATGATTGGTTGATTTAAACAGTGTACTCTTCTGGTTGGCTTAGGATTTTTGTGGGCAAAGTTGGCAGGCTGGAGCTAGGGGAATTGAGCTGATCTATGACTACAGGAATGTCTCATGACTTCAGGACTGTATGGTATGTATGGCATAACCGGTTTAACTGTTAAGCCTACCCTTACAGCAAGGTCGGCAGGCTGGAGCTAGGGAAATTGAACTTTATGACTTCAGGAATGTATGGCATGATCAGTTTACAGTAACTGTTAATCCCATCCTTATTGGAAAATAAAAACTTAGAACTTGCCGGGAAACAGAAACTTACGCCTACTGAGGACACTGAAGCCTGTCCTGGCGTCCATCTGGTTCCTGAGTCCTTCAGAAACTACCACATTATTTTTTCATATTTTACAAAGGAGTGTAGAAAGGGGCAGGCTCAGAGGTAAGAGAAAACAAAGTGGGGAGAGGAGAAGTAGACCATGTGGAGCCCAAAAGCCCATGTGGGCCAAGTGTAGTTCAGGAGTCCATGTGACCAGATAGGGAACTGGGGGGAAAAAAGTGTGGAAAGAAAACAGAGAAAAAAAAAAAAAAAATCAAGGAGCTCCTGCCATGTGGGGAGCTGGAGGAGATAAAGAACCCACACAGAGAGTAAGGGCTCGAGGGCCCCTCCTGTCTGGGCCTGGGCTAGGGCCTAGGTGAGCCCCTACCAGTTATGCCTGGGATGAGCCATCTCAGGCACAGCTGAGGGGAAAACTTACCCACAGCTGGAAGTACCTAAATGATCAGAGAGCCAGAGAACCTGTCTTCCCCTTGCAAAGGTATTTATAACCTTGGGGTGGTGAGCTTTTGGTTAGTCCAAGGGGCTGTCTCAGGAACAAATTAGCTCTGCCGGCTGAAATTGACCAACCACAATGTTTATATTCTATGAAAGACCTCCCTCCCAAGAGAAGTCCTGATTGTTTGTGGGAAAAGAAAAGAAAAGAAAGAAAAGAAAAGAAAAGAAAAGAAAAGAAAAGAAAAGAAAAGAAAAGAAAAGAAAAGAAAAGAAAAGAAAAGAAAAGAAAAGAAAAGGCAAAAACAAAAACAAAAACATTTATTTGGAAGTAGGCAAGAGATAAGAAAAACTTTCCTGGCCTTTTTACCTTGGGAGGGGGGTCCAGTCACCCTAACTCTAACTCCCTTCATTACCATTAAAAAACTATATTTGTGAGCAAATTTTCTAGTTCACAAGTGTGGTGGTTTGATTCTGGTGTCCCCCATAAACAGGTATTCTGAATGCTAGGTTCCCAACTGATGGAGATTTGCGAATTAATGCTTCCTGGAGGCTGTGTATTGCTGGGGACGGGCTTATGGTGTTATAGCCACTTTCCCCATGCCAGAGTTTGGCACACTTTCCTGTTCCTGTTGTCCACCTTATGTTGGTCAGGATGTGATGTCCACCATCTGCTCATGCCGTTTGTTTTCCCTGTCATTGTGCAGCTTCCCCCTTGAGCCTATAAGCCAAAAAAAAAAAAAAACTTTTTTTCCCACAAGCTGCTCTTCCTTGGGTGATTTCTATCAGCAATGTGAACCCTGCAACAGTAAAGTGGTACCAAGGAGTGGGATTGCTGCTAGGCACCTGACTGTGTGGCTTTTGTCTTTTGGAGTTGATTTTCAAGAGGAATGTGGAAGTATTTAAAAGATTGGCCTAAGAGACCCCTTGCAGTGCTGTCAGTACAGCTTGATGGACTATTCTGGTCAGAGGTGAAAGGCCTGAATGCACTAAGAGCTATGGACTGTGAGGTTTGGTTTATGAAGGTGAGAAAGAGCTTTGCCTGGATTGGGCTAGCAATTTGTGTGGGAAGCTTGCTGTTATGCCCATGTCCTGAGAGGGTGTGCAGGGTTGCTTTGAGTAGAAATGAAGGGATATGGCACAGAAAGAAAAATCTTTGGGTGAATTGCTGCCTGTTTGGCTGCAATTGAGAGATTATAATTTTTTTTTTAATTTTTATTTATTTGAGAGCGACAGACACAGAGAGAAAGACAGATAGAGGGAGAGGGAGAGAATGGGTGCGCCAGGGCTTCCAGCCACTGCAAACGAACTCCAGATGCGTGCGCCCCCTTGTGCATCTGGCTAACGTGGGACCTGGGGAACCAAGCCTCGAACCGGGATCCTTAGGCTTCACAGGCAAGCACTTAACCACTAAGCCATCTCTCCAGCCCGAGATTATAAATTTTGAGGTTGGGCCAGCTGATCTGTGTTGAAGCAATAGGAAGAATGTAGACTCTTTTGAAGGGGACTGAGTGCTCAAGGAGTGTCCTGTTCTTCAAAATCTGTTTTATTCCCCTCTCCCCAGTTTAACAAATTGGCACCCTGCCTGGTATGGTGGAATATGGGAAATGCAAGAAAGAGAGGGTCATTGAGTTTGGAACACAGTCTTATGTTTTGGAAATGGCCATGGGCAGTGTGAAGCAGGTTTTATGGATGCCTTCATGGAGAATCCATGGGTCCATGAGGATGAAATGTGGATTGCAGTGAAGATTCAGTGGAGATGCTGGGACTATGAGATGGCTGCTTAGTAGCTGTCAGCCCTGATGAAATTTTTCAGGGCTGTGTGTAGCCTAGCTAGAGGGGTAGAGTTGGAATGCCAGAGACTTGTTGCTGTTTAGAATTATCAGACTTGGAAATTTGTCACTGGCTAGAGTTGTTGGACTTGAAATTATATAGTTTGATATTTGCCCTGGTTGTTTTAAATCTTGTACTGAGTGAATATGTCTTTGCTATGTGTAATGCCATCTTTTGCAGTGTGAATGTTTATTCTGTGCCATTATGGGTTTTTTGAAGTTATTTTTTGATATTATTGCTCAGTTAAAAGTTCTTGGACTATGTGGTTGTTTGAACATCATTGGACTGATAGAAACTATGGGGACTTTTAAAGTTGGAATGAAAAGCATTGTATTTTACATAATGTATGGATATCAGTTTATGGGGGCCAGAGATGGAATGTAGTGGTTTGATTCAGGTGTCCCCCATAAACAGGTGTTCTGAATGCTAGGTTCCAGGTTATGGAGATGTGTGAATTAATGCTTCCTGGAGGAAGTGTATTGTTGGGGGCGGGCTATGGGCATTATAGCCACTTTCCCCGTGCCAGTATTTGGCATACTCTCCTGTTCCTGTTGTCCACCTTATGTTGGTCAGGATGTGATGTCCACCCACCCTCTGCTCATATCGATTTCCCTGCCATTGTGCAGCTGCCCCCTTGAGCCTGTGAGCCAAAAAAAACAAAACAAAACTGTTGTCCCACAAGCTACTCTTGGTTGCATGATTTCTACCAATGTGAACCTGACTGCAACAACACGTTTTTCACAATATCAACTATTTATTTTTTGTAGATGATACCAGTTTACATATATATGCTAGAAATTCTAGATAAGATATGCTGATTTTTAAATAGAATTTGTTTTTCCCTTACCATTTTATGAAGGAAGTTTATTATCTTTTCATGTTATTTATTTGTGATTTATTTTTTAAATATTTATAACTCTTTTCATTCCATTATCACTGGTTATTTTTGCAGTTTCCTTATAAATGCACATTCTGAACATACAAAATTCTTGGAAAAACCAAGTCATATTTGTTCTATAGAATGAACATTTCCTAAGTAGGTCAGTACTTTTTCTATAGATGATTTTGTCATATGCTATGTGTTAAATAAATATGGATAATTTGAAAATTGAGGAACTTTATTATATGGTTCATTATTTTCTGTCTTATTTGTATTTCCAGTTCTTGAGAATAAATTTTCAACATGCAAAGCGTGGTTTTTTCTTAGCTGATTAATTTTCTCTATTTATTTGATTTTTTTGCTTCTGAGCATGTTGATTAAAATACTATATTTTCATAATGAATCCTAATACCTATCAGGTAAGTAATTTCACTCCTGGTAGTTCTCATTTTCCATAACATATTTTGGATTTTTCTTAAATCTACCCCCCATGTATGTATGCACATCTATTTTGTTTAGAATTGTATTAAATTTATGAAGAAATTTGGGGAATTTGTCATTTTGTTTCTGTCCACGAATCTGCATTATTGTTTAATTTCCTTGTTTCAATACAGTATTATATTTTTCCCAAACAAAAGTCATGTACAACTGAATAATTTGATCCCTGTTTATATTGTGGTACTTCAGTGTGAATGGAGACATTAAAAAATTCACTTTGGTTTGCTACTGTGGTTCCAAGTAGCTACCTTGGTAAATCATCTTATTACCTCCAGCATTTCATATATAAAATATAGCCTTGGGATTTTTGTTTCCCTTTTAGAGAATTACATAACTGATGAGTAAGGACAGTTTCCTTTTGTTTTCAGTGTATTATAATACAAAGTGATGTCAAACAACAAGAGATGGAATTGTGGTCATTATTCTTTCTTGTCCTGCTGACTGGATTTAGAATCACTGAGGAGACTGAAGTGCGCTCCTGTGTGTGTTTGTGAGGATGTTCCCAGCAAGAAATAACTGAATGTTGGTGAAATTTTACAATTTGCTGTGATCTAAGATGGAACAAGAAGGGGAAAGAAGAAATCTATTGGAACATATCTTATTGCTGCCTCAACAGGACCCACTCCTCCATCACTCCTTCCTTTCCATGGAAAACTAAGACCTCTGAAACAATGACCCAAATAAATCTTTAATTTTTACTTTTGTAAATTTTTTATTAAATAGAAACTTTGTATGTATCACTTCATCTACTCTGTCAAATATTTGGCTATAGACATGTTAAAAGCAATATACAAGTTTATTTATTTAAAAAAGAATTAGCTAACTATGACCTAAACAGCTGAGACTTATAGCAAATATGGATTTAGTATGCATCATGATAAAATGAATGAATTTTATATGTAAATATTATACAAAGAAAGGAAGATACATTTGGTGCACCTACTGTGTAAGAATTATAGAATTATATTTTAGCTTGCAAAATATTAGCATAATGGATTTTAAATTTTATCAGGTGATTTTGGTTCTTATAGTGAAATCATTTTGTGTGTTCACTTCACCAATTATTTTGTTTATTCATTTCAAAAGCTAAACAAAATGCATGGATAAATGGAACTTGATCATGAGGTATTACATGGTCATCTATTGCTGGATTCAGATGTATTAATCAGTTTGTTTCACTTTTTTTATGCAATTAATTCTGAAGCTAAATTTGGTTCTGTCATTTTTTTGATTTTATATTAGTATAATTATAGTTATAGCATTGACTCATTATTTATGCCTGTTAAATAAAGAATTTTAGTAATAAGCAGACTTTTTCATGCTTTGAATGGATGCTGTAATTTGTAAATAAGCATTTGAGATACAATTTGGATTGATTATAGGATCATCAATATTTTAAGTGTATATTTATTAAGTAAATTTTAATTTGTGATAAATTTAGACTATTCTGTCCTAGTCCTAGTCAATCATTCTTAAATTTATTGGCAGATGTACTTAAAACCTAGTTCAGCTCCATTAATACTTCTGTGCAATCTGCTCCAGTCAGTCCCCATTCTTGAACATCTACTGACCTATTAAAAAATTGTACTGTTTGAATTCAAATAACTGGACTGTATGTAAATATTTGATGATGTTTAGTTTCATTTCACTAGTTGCTGCAATTTTATTTATTTATTTTACTGTCATTTTGCTAGTTTTAGAAGTTTGAAGTTAAATGTGTTTATTTTCTTACATATTTGTTATTCCTTTTCCTACCTTTGAACACATTCAACTAAGTTAATCAGAAGACACATTGAATTCTAATTTGAAGTTGTTTTACTTCAGAGATGGCTTATTTTTAATTCTTCCTCTGGTGACATCATTCTAATAGCCAGAAATATTAATTTGTAAATCAAATGTTTGAGGTAATTCAAGAGCTAATGTAGAAATAGGCATTTTCCTTGTCCTATCTATTTAATATTTTTGTTTGCTTACCATGTCTTAAAGGTCAAACAGTGATATAACCTGTTGGGAGCAGGGCTTACCTTCATGTTGGAAAGAGTTTGGGTTCTGTGAATTATATTCTGCTTTACATACAATCAAGGTCAGCAAAAGACTCTGAACTACCTGGATTCATATAGTAGTGTTTCTAGATTATCACCCTACTCTCCCTTCTGACAAAATTCGAAAAAAAAATGCTTGGTTTGACAGTATAAATAAGAATATGCATACATACATACATCTTCATTTTTACTTGACAGTGAATGGATGGTAGTATGTAAAACTTGAAAAAATAGACATGCTAAATATGTAAAAAATGGGTTGACATATTATGATATTATCTAAAAACTGACTATCATTCATGAAAGAGAAAATCATTTGGGATTTGAAAAAGAAAGAACAAAACAGATTGCTCGTTTAATATCGAATTAATACAATTACAGCATAAATTGATGAAGGAAAATTACATATGTTTAATCTTTTTTTTTCTTTTTAATTTTTTTTAATTTGTTTTTATTTATTTATTTGAGGGCGACAGACACAGAGAGAAAAACAGATAGAGGGAGAGAGAGAGAATGGGTGCGCCAGGGCTTCCAGCCTCTGCAAACGAACTCCAGACGCGTGCGCCCCCTTGTGCATCTGGCTAACATGGGACCTGGGGAACCGAGCCTCGAACCGGGGTCCTTAGGCTTCACAGGCAAGCGCTTAACTGCTAAGCCATCTCTCCAGCCCACATATGTTTAATCTTAACATACATTTTCATAGTTATAAAAATAGTAATACATACATGAATATATACAAATATCAGTTATTAAAACGGAGATGATATATTGGCAGAGTATTAAGATATATATTCATATACTCTGCATGACATAATCCAAAGCCTCAAATAATTTTTCAAAAGCATAAAATGATATAAATGTTTCCCTGCTGGCACATTTACCCTGCGTCTATTTACTCACATGGTATGAATTTATGTCCAGGGCTATAACCACTGGCGTATCTAAATTACTTTATATAAAACTTATTACTGTTCAGAATTGAAATTTCCCATATTGTCAGAGCCAATATAACAAGCCCCAGCATCAAATCCTTTCAACATCTGACAAGCACCACAGGCTCACACCCCAAAGTGGTTGTCTTCCCTGACTTTGTTAGCTTTAAAAGAAATAAAGAGACTTGGTGCCACTCAATGTCATTTTTTTCCTAGAAATTGAATTTTATTTTAAAGCTCATTCTTTTAAAATCTTTCACATATAAAGCAAGGGACTATAACAGTATTTCCTTGTTGGAATGTTGCATACAAGATACTACTCTACTCTTTCCAATGTCGTTTACAATACAAATGAACACTTTAGTAAAATAGGCAGAAGTTGCTATATGAAAATATATAGGACTTATTTGAAACTTTCCCATCAGTTATTAGAATCTAACAAAGTTGTCCATAACTTAGGTTCAATTTATAACATGAGGATATTTCTGTTAAGTAAAATTTATATTCAGTGATAAGTCAAGGACTTTGTATAGCTTAATGCTTTTTTGAAGGGTTTAGCAATTACAAATTTCAGGGACAAAGCACTCAACCAAAAGCTGGTTGTGGGAGGAAAGGGTTTATATCCAACTTTAAGTTTTGAGGGGAAGTTTTATCAAAGTTGAGAAAGCAGGGCAGAGGAGAGTGTGGGCATCAGATTTTACCACACACAGCAGCTGGGAGTTAGTAATAGTAGTGTTGAGTTAGCAATGACAAGTATCTCCAGGAAGCTTCCCCCAAACTTCCCAAATTGCCACCAGCTGGGAATACTTATTCAAATCACATGAGGCTATGGGGTTATATTTCACTTGCAAACTACCAAAATGGGCCACATACAAAGCATCTCATAACATAGAGCCTAGTTTGTCACATACTGCTTTCAAAGAAAAGCTGAGCAATGTGACACCTAGTCATTGTTTTGTGTCATGTCATATCCCAGCTGAATTGAATCAAAGTAAGTTCACACTGAATCTTCCCTTACATTTCCTTGCCATGTCAGTAATACATTTTTGTAGGAAGGATTAAGGGTCATTATCAAGGATTATTGTTTCTTGCCCCAAACCTGAAGTTTGTAACAAACTATCTCTACTGTAATCTCTTACATGCCCTTCCAACATTCCCAGACCATTTTTCTCCAAGTTATTATATATCAAATGCTACCAGGCAACGTATTGTTTCCCCCATGTCTCTTGCACAGTTGTCTTGTCCTGCTCTTCACTGATTATCTTATCCAAAGTAGGTTATCTCTTCGTTCATTTTATACCCTTGATTACATGCAATTACAATCTGAAACGTTACTCTCCTCTCATTTGTCAAGTGTTCTGCTTGACACTTGAGAAAATGTGGTCTATGAGGTTTACTGAATGCCTACCAGAAATAGAAAGATGGATAACAAACAGAAAATGTTAATTTCTTTTGCTATGCATCTAATAGAGGACTCTATTCACAACATGATTGACAGCGGAAAAGTGTTGAGGTTGAGAAGTAATAAGTAGGCACAGTGACATGTGGCCATGCTTGTTGGTTTGAACTCTTTTCCTTTGTAGTTGTCCTCATTATTTAACTTTGGCTTTATTTTTAAATTTTTGCTGAAAAAAATTAAATCTTCCGTAGCTCTTTGAGATTTTATTTTCATAAATATACATTGATCGAGTAAAGAGAAAATTAATCCAATTAAAATTTTAAATTTTGAGATCTTGACATACATTTCTTAGTTAGCAGTGTCCAAAGTACAGAAGATTGTGAATGTTTTTTTGAAGTAAATGTCTTCTAATTCCAATACAAAGTTCCACATTGAAATTTTCCCTAAAATTGTACAGAGCTAAAGTTGATCACAATGTATGACGATTAAAATTCCTGAGCATTTATGGGCAGTTTCACATTGTTTATCTATTGTATGGATTCCTTAAAATGCATTTTAGATTTTGATGTCATAAAACACTTCCTGCAATTATCTCATCTTCTTTTGATTTGATTATAACTATCACTGCCTGGTAAGTTACACATAGAGGGCAGAATATATCTTTATTTTACTAGATCAAGTTATATTAAATTCAATTTCTGTAATAATTTGTGATTATGCAGTTTCTATGAGGATTATCTTTGGAAAATGGATTTAGAAAATAAAACTAATTCACTTAGCAGGTTCACATTTAAAAAACTCAATCATATGACCTTTCCAAATTAATCTTTACAAGATACTAGTGGGTAATAGAAGAATATTCTAGTGAATATGTCAAAAGTAGATTATCTTAAGATTTTTTAAAAGTCTACCTATATTAGAATGTTTTTTTTACCATATTCTCAGGATAAAATAAAATCATATTCATGGATTTTAATTTCAAGAAATAACATCAACTCAGAAGTGATTCTTTTCTAGTTCTTTAAGTTTTCAGTTTCTTTGTTCTCAGAAAACTTATAGATCATAAAAGATTGGGGTCAAAATATTCAGGATATTGAGATGAAATCAAGTAGAAGACCATCACAGAGAATTTAAGAAAACATTGCCATATTCTAACTGCTGAGAATAAAAGAAAAATAACCTTGTGTAAAACATGTAATACTACCATTACAGATTGTATACTTCTTACCAGAAACATAAAGTTGTATTTTTCCTAAATAGGCTATTTATATTTACTCTCATTTGAGTATTGGCTTTATGTACCATGTTGGGATTTGTACCATGGCATGAATTAAACTGCAAAGTTAAGATGTGATCTGCTGTAGAATTCTGAACTGTGTCAAGTACAAATACACAGACAAGTTTTGCAGACATTAACAACACTGGACACTTGTGAGCACTGATCTATGATACATTTATATCAGATTGTAATTGTCTCTATGAGAATCACATCCAGTGGTGGCTTCAGGCAGAAAACGTCCTTATTGAAGGGGCTTAAAGAGGCTCATGGAAACAGTTTACTTTGTAGGCCTTGAGAAAACTTAGTAACTTGGGTAAGAACAAAATCATAATCCTATCCTTCCTTCCACTAACTATAGTCATTTGGAAGACATTTGATTAACACAATCAGGAATGAAATACTTCAGATATGATATCACTTCCTCTATCAGCTAATCTTCTGTTCACACTGCCTTTTTGAATCAGACTAAAGCAGAACAGAATAATTCAAATTTTGCCATGCACAATGCTTCTATTTAAACCCCAAATTAGAATATAGACTATATGACCAAAATATAGAAATAAAATAGTGTTAGTACATAGAATGCAGTTACCACTCATAATTTCTGACACCAAACTTCATATGAGACATATATGACACTTTATCTTCACATTTTCTGACTGTATAGTACTATAAATATACAAATATATATGTAAGGTTCAGAAGTGACGAAGGACCATGGAGACCTGAGGCAAAGATGGAAGTTTTTATTCAGGGAGGTGAGGAACACGAGTTGCCAGTGTTAACTCTCAGCAGAGCAGTCAGTTTAGGGTTACAGATAGTGGGCTTTATAGGCTTTTCAATTGGGGGAAGATGAAAAAAGGAAGAAATTTCTTTATTGGGGCAATAAATCTTTTTTCTTTACATTAGCCATAGGGTGAGACTAGAAGTGACCAAGTGAGAGATAGGGGGGCAATAAATCTAGAGCTGGAACCTTGTTAGGCAGGGAGGGGAGGGATAATGGCTGGACAATTTCTTCAGGAATGTAGATGATTCACTTTGTGCTCATGCTACAACTCCATTATGTCATGACCTAATTCTCTCTCTCTCTCTCCATATATATACATATGTACACACACACACACACACACACACACATACATATATATATATATAATTGGTTTTTGAATTATTTTATGTATTTATATATACTTTATTTTGGCTTTTAAAATTATTATTTTTTTTATTTATTGGAAGAGAGAAAGAAAGAGAAAAGCACTTCAGGGCCTCCAACCACTGCAAACTAACTCCAACACATGCGCTACCATACGCATCTGACTTACATAGGTTCTGGGGAATCAAACCTGGGTCCTTAGGCTTTGCAGGCAAACAACTTAACCACTAAGCCATTTCTCCAGCTGTTTTGGCTTTCTGATACAGGGTCTTACTTGCTTTGTAGATCAAGATGGTTTCAAACTTGTGTCAATTTTCTGCCTCAATTCCATGCACATAACATGATTTCTGGCTGTTACATTGTTTTAAGTGTATTAATATTATCATATCAACAAATTATTACATCTCTAATAAATAACATGACCCTGAAAGGTTTTAATAGTTCCTAAATATTTATGAATATTAGCTGTATTAATAGTTATAAAATACTTGGATATAGACTTTACAGTTTGGGTGTATATGCTTAAATTACTACAGATTTTACCTAAAAATTTTTTTGTTGTTGTTTTTGGTGCTTTGAGTTAGGGCCTCAGTCTAGCTCAGACTGACCTGGAATTCACTATTTATCAGGGTGGCTTTGAACTCATGACAATTCTCCAACCTCTGCCTCTCAAGCTTCTAAATTCTACTTTTTGAACTTTATCTGCCTCCTGTTTAATATTGAACGCTATTTATGTAAATCAAAGAAATTTCCTCAAGGCTCTCTTAAGAACCCACAGTAACGTCATACATATGTATTTGTAAACTTCTGCTTCAATGGTCTCAAGTTTTAATGTTGCCAGCTGGCATCAAGAATACCAAAGAATTCTTTACAGAGAGTGAATACCCATAAAAGTAGATAGGGAGGAAATTGAATCAGGTTCTTGGCTTAAAAATCAACAACAGCAACATCCACTACCACCCCAACAACAACAAAATCCAACAGCCATGCTTCACCAGGAGTACCTTTTTATCTGAAGGATCAGTAGAATAAAGAACTTCAGAGTAGCTGTGGACTGTGGAGATTCAAACTGTGGTTTCAATACAGTTGGGATTTATCCAGAAATAAGAATATAAAGCACTGCCTGGCTTCAAAATGCTGCTTGCTGTCAAAATTACAAGATGATTTTTCTTTATCTATCTGGCATCATATCCAATGCTAAAACTCACTGTTCATAAATGGAAAATGTGTCACATTTCAAGGTAATAATTTTAGGGGTGGGGACTGGCTACATTACAAGGTTAATTGTGTCTAAATATCACATATGCAAGAACAGATGGAGACTAGGTAGTACTTATGGGCAAACAGTGTGGAACACTTGTGAGACCAAGATTTCTTCCATGAATATATTATGCAATGAGTCAGGCTTCATTCATAGTACATATAAGTTGCTATGCTGGCCTGTTGCACTTACTCTTCCATAACAGTTATTTCTAGACCCACACTGGTTGCTCATGCTATAAGATATATCTAAAAAGTAGTAAAAAGGCTCATATTTTGGAAGCTTACTTCTCAGGTTGGTGCTAATAGATATTAAAGGTGGGACTAGTGGGAGGGAGCTGGAGTTTGGAGCTCTTTAGATCATTATGAAATCTACCACTTGCTTCTTTCACTTATTTTGGTATTCTGACCACAAAGCCAGCAAGTATACTCCACCACTTGCTTTTACCATGTTACACTGCAGTGCCTCGCCCAAAGAAGTGTCATCTAATTATGGCCTGAGCAATCTGAAAATAAGAAAAAATATACCTATTTGTAAGTTTCTTATTTCATATTTGTTTCAATAAATAGAAAGTTACCTGAAATATCTGTGTCTATACATGTGTACATATTATTGCTTTTATAATTAATTCAATATAGTTGTTAATATCCCCTGAGGTATTACTGTCATTAGATTTCAATTCTATTTATTTATTTTTCATTTATAAATTTATTCAATCAACCTGAATGATTTTTAGACTTTTTCTAAATCCTGGAACTATTTCATGAAATAATCTTTATAGTTGATTGTGAGTTTTCTAATAACACCTGTATGCTTTTATTTATTTATTTTTTTAATGCAGTGAATACATTGATTCTCTGCTATACTAGTTCTGATCTATGGCAGGGAGTCCTTTGTTGTTTGTCACCTATACACGTTTAGGGTTCTGTACTGTCCATAGTATTTTCCCTATGGAGATCATAATTATACTGTTGTGGTGTATTAAACATCTCCTTACAGCCTCATAGGGATATAGTTAAGCCTCATACTTAATTGCCACCTGCTGGAGCCATTAAGAGGTGGAGCTTTTGGGAGATGGAGCCTTGCTGGAGGAAGTTCATCACTGAGGGTGTGTCTTGAGTTTTATTAGTCCAGTTCAACTGGGTGCTAAAAGCTCACACACTCCTTTTACTGCTTTCTCGCAGCTGATATACAAATATGTGACTTCCTCATATTTTTTTTTTTTCATGCATTGCTTTCCCCACAATGATCAAACTTCTTTGAAAGGTCAGATGTTTTGTTCTAGCCATGAGACAGTACTTACTATAATAGTTGACCTAACATTCACTATTTTCTTTTGGATTAATTCATTTGTATGAGCCAGTTATTAAAAAATGAAAATATGCAGCATTTAGTGAGAATTCAAAGGATAGTCAGACATGGATTTTGCTCTGAATATTACATTATTATTCCATTTTCACCCTCCTTTGACTATTAGTAGTTTCAAAAATTTATCTTCTCTTCATTGCTTTTTCTTTTATTGAATACCGAATTGAATCTGTTTTCTGTCTTTCTGGGTTAATAATAAGATATGTTTATAGAAAGTGATATGTATGACTAATAATGTATTTTTCATAAATTTTAAACCTAATATTGAAAAAAACTTATAAAGTAGAAATTACCCAGGGTTTTTTACAAAAAGTATCAATAACTTAAGATGTAAAGTCATTTGTCTAAAAGTAGACAGAGATTGAAAATATAATGCAACTAGCAAGGCTATCTGCTTCTGAAGGTTGTCACAGTTTCCTTATGACATGTCTGCTCAGGATCTCCTTATGAGAATCAATATTTGTCTTTGTGTCAGGAAATGTTTCATTTACATCTTTTCATTAATTGTTTCAAACACATGGATTTATATACAGTCTAGATTCATGGATTCTTAGTGAGTAGGAGGAGATACGTAATAATTATTTACTGGTACCCTATATATTTTAGTTTGAGTCATTATAAATAATAAGATATGCATTAGATATCAAATTTTCATCAAAATTGAGCTAAATATTCCTGAAAATAAATTGCATAATCCTAAATCCATGAAGTATTTATTTATAGTCCCCTTTTATGGCAATAATTCAATAATTAGTTGAAATTTGCATAATTGATTACACACGCAATTGCCATATTCTACTGAATTATTGAGATTGAAACCAGACTGTAAGTGCTTCAATGGATGTATTCAGTGGTATTCTAATAATTTTCTATATTCATCAGCAATGTTAACCAGCAGTTGATCTTGCAAGCTAAGTAACTATATACCCAGGCAAGATGCACCAACAATTGCAATCATGGCATGTTGGTTATGGTGGTAACAACGTCTCTCTAATTCAATATATGGCTCCCTCCATGAGAGGGAATTCATGCCTGATACTGAAACCATAGTCAAAAGTGACTGCCGAAGAGACTCAAATTTGTAAAAATGCTGACAAGTCACAGTGTACTTACTGTTCACTACATGATAGGAAATCTCTATCATACATTCAGATGGCACAAGGACTGTAGTGGAAGAAGTAATGAAAAAAAATCTAAGAGTTAAAGGATGGGAAAGAGTGCTTCAAAAGACCCTTCAAGACAGAAGTTGTTCATAATGTTTATGACCTAATAGTATTTGATATTATTAGTACAAGACCAGCATAACTGTGGGCCCACCAATAGGTTGTCATGGATGACGGAGGAGTGGGGAAAGAGAGAGAAGAGTGAGGAAAAATGGGGGTTAATTAAAAAGGGACTCAGGAGCACAGAAAAAGTAGGGTTTTGGGAATGGGTTGGGTACATATAAAATAATTTTTATTTTATTTTAAAATAAATTTAAAACAAATAAATTTGTAAATATAAAGTTCATCTGAACAATCAAAATTATTAAGCCCTATATTTTAATGACTTATATATAGGACTAATAGAGTGGCTATGGTATGAAGAGATAACTCTTGTAATTAATTTATTATAGAAAAGAAAGATATTGAGTGTTCATCTAAAGAATTAGCATCTGCCAAATTCATCAGTTAAGTAAGTTAATATTGGTGCTGAGTAGATGGCTCAGTGGTTCAAGGTACTTAATTGCAAAACCTGTTGGCTAGGGATTAAGTCCCCAAGACTCACATAACCCAGACTCAGACTGACACATGTGTCTGGAGCTGATCAATGGAAGTAAGATGTCCTGGGATGCCTTCTGCTCTCACATGTGTGTGCGCTTGCTTGCTCTCTCTTTCTCTCTCTCCCCACACACACATATATATTTTCTCAATATAACATCAAATTATGTAATTGAATGGACACATATTTTGTCAATCAAGCCAGTCACCTAGTACTTCTCTCCTTTAAATGAAATTATAAGGTTGAATCAAATCCTTTTGTTTTCTCTATGTTATTAGTATTTGGTTCATTTACTGAAGGGAAGAGAAGTGTTTTTCTGCGTAACCTAACAGAACATTAAATTTACATGGGGTCCACTTGATTATGTACCTATAGATACTTATCTGGAAATGTAATGAGAAAAATAAAATAAATGTGAAATTAAATTACTTACCTTCCTTCTTTGGAATCATTTATAAATCAGTTAATTTTATTCCTAAACACAAAGGTTCAAAACCTGGATTTATCATGTTACAAATACACAGTGGGATTACTGCTAGACACCTGACTGTGTGGCTTTGGCCTTTTGGAGCTGATTTTCAAGAGGAATGTGGAAGGATTTGAAACCTTGGCATGAGAGATGCCTTGCAGTGCTTTAAGTACATCTTGATGGACTATACTGGTCAGAGATGAAAGACCTGAATGTAGTAAAAACTATGGACAGTGAAATTTGGCTTATGAGAATGACAAAGAGCTTTGCTTGGACTGGGCCTAGAGGCAGCTTATATGAAAAGCTTGTTCTTATGCTCATGTCCTGAGAATTTATGCAGGGTTGCTTTGCATTAAAATGGACTGGGTTAAGCTGAGGAATATGGCACATAACTGAAATCTTTGGGCTGAAACTTCTTCCTGTACAGCTGCAATTATATGAGATATTACAACCTTTGAGATTGGATCAGTTGACCAGAAGAATGTAGACTCTTTTCAACTGGCTGAGTGCTCAAGGAGTGCCCTATTCTTTTTTTTTTTTTTTTTTTTTTGAGGTAGAGTCTCACTCTAACCCAGGCTGACCTGGAATTCACTATGTGGTCTCAGGGTGGCCTTGAACTCACGGCCATCCTCTTACCTCTGCTCCCCAAGTGCTGGGATTTAAGGTCTGTGCCACTACACCAGGCTAAAGAGTGTCCTTTTCTTCAAAGTCTGCTTTATTCCCCTCCACCCCCACCCCTGGGATTAACAAATTGTCACCCTATCTGGCATTATAGTTTGAAAAACGTAGGAAAGAGAGGTTCTATTGAGTTTGCAACAAAGTCTTTTGTTTTGAAATAGTCATGGGCAGTGTGAAGCAGGTTTACAGGATGCCTGCAAGGAGACCTCATGGAGCTGTGAGGATGAACTGTGGGTTTCAGTGAAGACCCAGTGGAGATCCTGAGACAATGAGAGATGGCTGCTGAGGAAAGTTGCCGGTCACAGATGCAGTTTTCCAGAACTTTGAATAGACTAGCGGGAGGGGTGGAATTGGAATACCACAGACATGTTGCTGATTATAATTATCAGACTTGGAGATTTGTCATTGACTAGTGTTGTTGGACTTGAAGCTACAGAGTTTAATGTTTGCCCTGTTTAAATCTTGTATTGGTTGAATATTTCTTTGCTATGCCCAGTGCCATCATTTACAGTGTGAATGTTTATTCTATGCCATTATAAGTTTTTTGAGGTTATATTTTTGCTATTATGGCTCAGTTAAAAGACCTTGGATTATGGGGATGTATGAGCATCATTAGAATTGATAAAAACTATGGGACTTTTAGAGTTGGATAACTGTATTGCATTTTACATGATGTATGGGGGTCAGGGGTGGAATGTGGTGTTTTGATTCAGGTGTCCCAATAAACTTTGGTGTTTTGAATGCTAGGTTCCCAGCTGATAGAGACTTGGGAGTTAATGCCTCCTGGAGAGAGTGTATTGCTGGGAACAGTCTTATGGGTTTCATAGTTAGTTTCTTCTTGCCAGTATTTGGCACACTCTCCTATTGCTATTGTCTACCTGATGTGGCCAAGGTGTGATTTCCACCCTCTGCTCATGTCATCATTTCCCCTGCCATCCTGGAGCTTCCCCTCAAGCCTGTAAGCCAAAATAACCTCTTTTTTAAATTTTTTCCGAGCTGCTCTTGGTTGGTTGATTTCTACCAGTAATGTGACTCTGACTGCAACAAAAGCCTAGACTAAAGAGAACTTACTTTTGAAAAACAAAACAAACAAACAAAAAAAACTGGATCAGGAATCAAAATGGCAAACCATAGCAGAGCCCAGATAAATTCCGTTTTCACCAACTGTTGCAGATATTTCAAACCCACCAGTACCTTCAGCTAAAGACTCTGGAATGACTATGTAGCCATTGAAAAATATTGAGTATATTGCTTAATTTGCAACACAAGGGCTTTCATTTCACCTTGAAAAATGAATGTGCAGGGTAAACTTTCAAATTATAAGAAATGGATCAACTTTTACTCATTACTTTCTTTAATATATTTGTTAACTCTTGGATAAAATGCCATCTGTTCCAAAAATAATAAGTAGGTTTATAGGCACATGTCATAGTGCAGCATAGTTAGAAAAATTCAAGTATACACAAAGGATACCTGCCTGTTAGGTATTCACAAAATACATGTAATTTAGAGATTAAAAAATTTGTGTTATAATTAGTAAGGTTTTGATCATTAAAAAGGAATTCACTGTTTTCTAAATTTAAATGTCAGAAACTAATGAAAAGATACAAATATGGAAGTATATCCTAATAAGTATGGGATAGAAGCAGAAATTTATTTATTTTCTGATTTTCATTAAGGTATGTATTTATCCTTTATAATATTTTATTTATATACTTGAATGAGAAACAGAAAGATAGAAAAAGAGAGTGAGAGAGACGAACAGTGTGTATGTGTGTGTGTGTGTGTGTGTGTGTGTGTGTGTGTGTTGTGTATATGAGCATGTCAGGGTCTCCTGCCTCTTCCAACAAACTCCAGATACATGTGTCACTTTCTGCATCTGATTTATATGGGCACTGGAGAATCAAACCCATCAGTTTTTGCAAGCAAGTGCATATAATCTGTAAGACATTTCCTCAGGTCCCTCATTCTTTATTTAGTTTTACTTTTTTAATTTTTTTTAAGCTTTTTTTAAATTATTTATTTGAGAGTGACAGAGAGAAGGAGAGAGGGAGAGAGAGAATGAGCGTGCCAGGGCCTCCAGCCACTGCAAACAAACTCCAGACTCCTGTGCCTCCTTGTACATCGGGCTAACATGGGTCCTGGAGAATACAGCCTTGAACCAGGGTCCTTAGGATTCACAGGCAGGTGCCTAATCACTAAGCTTCCTCTCCAGACCCATTCTTTATTTAGATAATTATTTTTCTGGAAAAATTTTTGATCAGAAGTTATTACACCTGTTATCACTTAAGAGCTAACTCTGCAATTCTAATTTATTTACATTTTGGTAGCCAACTAAAATAAAGGAAAAGACTGAATGACAAAAATGAAGATATCCTGTTTTTCTTAGGAATCTCCTATGCATATTGGTATATAAGAATTGAGATTATGCAGGTAATGCAGGTATGCACTAACCAAAGCTCTAAAATTGATATAATTTTGTCAGATCAATGGTTTTATGATATCTGTAACTCCCTGAAAACTTTTTATCTAATAATTAAAAACTATTATGTAATAAAATACAGAAAAGCCTTAGTAAGCATGATACTTTTGAGATTTAATTTTAAAATGTTACAAAAAAGTAAACATTCATTGCATTCATTTTAAACAGTGAATTGCTTTCCCTAAAGAAAAATTAGCAGTTGAGAAATTAAACAAATTTTAATTCAGCAAATATGCTTGCATTTTCTAAGGACCATTTCAGGTCTGATTCTGAATTATGCTAGGAAAAAGTATACCCATCTAGGATAAGTGGAAGTAGAATTTTTCATTCTACAGATAAGAATGTGAGTTGAGAAATTGCTCTTGACTTTGATATTCATATTTACAGTTACTTACAGCATGAGGTATAGTCTCGTAGGCTTAGCTGGAAGTTTTGACCTATTATTTTTAGAGATTTGACTTAAAGATACAGTATTAACCCTAAGCTAATATTTATTCTTTGATGTAACTAACCACTGAGGCTTTTATTATTTTCTTCAGTGGTGGTAGAAAGTGAAAAGCATCTTACTTAGGTTTGTACTCAGTATTGGATTATACTTTCTTCTATGTGACACAGGAAAAATGCACAAGATCACTGAAAACTTTCAAAAATGTAATAGTTTTTTAAATATTTCCTGTCATTTTTATATAATTGATCTTGGTTTTCAACAAGTTCAGGTCAAAACACCTCTTTTATAGAAAGGAGGGATGGCACTGTTAGCACACAGGTAAAAATAAATATTTAACATAGTTATTTACTACTATATCTCCAAATAATTCCTTAAATGTAATTGGTTATACTACAAACATGATAGATTTATTTCTGTAGGCATGAAATAAAATGATCTACATCATTTGAAGAATATTTTTTCCTTACAAAAGATATGTTCAAATGGAATCTTACATTTTTAATTTCAAGGGACTGAGAGAAAAAATATGGTACAATAGGTGAAGCAGAAAACCCCTAGAATTATGTTTTTAGGGTCCCTTTGATTAAGTGATTGAACCAGTTATTGCTATTTTGAGCAGATGTCCCATACCTTTTCCAAGGACTGAACAGTTTTTGTGCCCACTTGGTCTATTTATATTACAATTGGCTGATCTTCAAAATTCTATTAAATGAGGGCTTCCAAGTGAACAGGGACATTTGATCATGTCAACACCATGAGTCACATTAACATCCATATGACTTCGTTTATTAAAGGCAAGTTTCTTACTACCTAAGGGAACTAATAGGTGAACACAGAGATTACAAGTTTTGTTTTTCTAATTTACCATGAACAATCCTAGAGTATCTACAGACATAATAATTTCTAAAAAGCTTTTCACAGAAAATCCAGTGTTTATATTATCACTGTGCTTTTGTTTACTTAAGCCCACTGTTGGCTTAGTGGGTACCATTCTTTTAAGATCACCAGGCTAGCTAAATCAATAATCATTAGACACTAAAGTATTTTTAAAATTTTCTCCTAAAACTTCAAACCTTCTATAAAAAAATGGAAAAGCAACATGCCAGTCGCAACATTCATCTATACGTGTAGCTGTGAAATCTTAAGCTATTAAATTATCTGTCATCTATTTACTCATCTCCCTACCTACAGAATCACACAGAAGTTTTTGTGACGATTAAAATACACTCTTGTCAAGAATAAATAAATAATCAATGTTTGTTAATTTACATCATTAATTTATTTTAGTAGTTAATTTTTGAAAACTCTAAATAGTCAGCTTATTAGGTTCAAAGTCATTGGGCTCTAGTTCTCTAGAATTTTTTTTATTAATTAATTTCTCTAAATAATTAAGCTTATGATACCTAACATATTGTATATTTCCAATTAATACCTGTTGAATGAATTAATAACAATAGTTTGAGAAGTTATTTCCTATTTATAGACATGACACATTGAGTTTATAATTCTTAAAGTAGTATACATAACATTTTAAAAATAAAATGAAGCCGGGCGTGGTGGCGCACGCCTTTAATCCCAGCACTCGGGAGGCAGAGGTAGGAGGATTGCCGTGAGTTCAAGGCCACCCTGAGACTCCATAGTGAATTCCAGGTCAGCCTGGACAAGAGTGAGACCCTACCTCGAAAAACCAAAAAATAAAAATAAATAAAATAAATAAAAATAAATAAATAAAATGAATTAGCACAAGCCTATACTTCTAGCCATAGGAGAAAATGAAGCAAGATCCCAAGTTCAAAGCCACCTGAGGAATTTAGTGAGCTCTGTATGAAAACAACAACAAAAAATTGTAAAGAAGAACCAGAATTTTTTTTTTATTATGGTTGAGGCCTTAGCTTTAATACCTAGTGCCACAGAAAATAAACACATACATATAAAAATAAATGAAGTAAATAATCAAATGGACTCTTAAATATATTTTTGTTCTTATAATGCCATTTAATGTAAATGCTGCATTTAAATGTTAATTTTGGGAGTTCAGAAACTCATATTTTTTTTCCAGAACTTTCCAAGGCCCAGGTATTTGCAGGACATTAAACTTATATGTACTGAAAAACAAATATTATTCATAAATGTCTTATAGTTTAGTGAACAGATCTTTATGTATGAAACATAAATGCATTATAGTCAGACTACCTTTTAATATTAAATAGTTGATTCCTTTTGCACAATCACATAAAACTTATAAAAATGAATGATCTAAGAACTTTCCCATTTTTCATAATCTGCAGTCCTCCATATTTCTACTTCATATGCATTTATTACACATAAACATTCTCACTAAAGACTCAGTATCATGCCATATGATGGAACATGCTACAAAGCAGAGCCATCTACAGATCTGTGAAGGAGCCTTGGATTCTAGATTTTTCTAACAAACTAATAGGTTATTCTGATGCAGTTATTTCTGCTTACCATGATATGAATAGCAAATATTTCACAACTAAGTGTCAGTTACTAAAGACTGGAGATTTGTATGCAAATTCCTGATCTATGTTGATCTTAATATAAACTTTCTATATGATCAAATTCCATTTATTTTCCAAGTCTGGACAAACATGTCCTTAACTATAAAATGAGGACATGGTTCTACGTCAGCAAAATTTTGTTCATTTCTAAACTGAGATTTATACACAGCTCTACTCCTAAATATATCTAAATGTCCTATACATTTTGTTTTTCATAACTTTTTCTTTTTTAAAAAAATATTTAATTAATTTGCACGTGTGTGTGTGTGTGTGTGCATGAGCTAGGGTCACTTGCCACTGAAAACATATTACAGAGGCATACACCACCTTTGCATCTGGATTTGCAGGGATATTAGGGAATTGAACCTTGGTTGGCAGGTTTTGCAAGCAAGAGCTTTTAACTGTTAAGCAATGTCACCAGTCAAGCTTCACTCATTTGTAAATTAGCACTTTCGAAGGAAATGCACTATGAAATTATACCTGGAGTGCCAGAAGGATCTTCTCTCTGTTTAAAGTTTGCCTAAGTTTCATTTACCCTACTTTGAAGAACCATGTGGAAGGCCCTTCTGTGGAGACATACCTCTGTCCCCAGCTACTTCAGCCTGACTTCAAATGCCTTTAGTTTCAGAGAGAGACTTTGCAGGCCACTAGCTTTCAGCTTCCCTGTGCAGCTGTTCACAGTTGAGAATGAACAGAGTTAATACTTCCTTTTTTTATGCCCAACTCCGAGTTTCCATCAAGCACAATTCTCTTTTTGTTGTTGATAGTGAACAAGCCAGGCTCTGCATTATACTTCACAACTTCATTTGTAAGCCTTCAAAATAGTTTTTGCAACCTTGAGAAAACAACATTAATTTCAAAGCATAGAACATAAATGCCATCAAAGGTACTCTATTAATATTTATGTATACTATTATTATTATTATAGGGAAGCCAGAGTACATGAATACATATGGCTATATTTTCCTTTTATTTGAATTCACACATACAAAAGCTCCTTCAATTCAGTTTATGTACCTACCTTGAACCATTTCTGTGTTATTTAGCTACAAGATTATTAAGTGAAGGAACAAGGCTCTATAACATATTATGAGTAAACAATTTGTAAAATAATTATCAAATTAGACACAACAAAGTATTTCAAAGTCAACACATTCAGTTTAAGAAGAGTTGGTATCAGTTATTTTTGGTGTAATAACAACAAAACTGACATTTTTTAGAACAGCAATATAAGTACACATTTTTTAAATCAAACATTTTTGTAAACAAATTTAACCTACAATATATAAGCACAATTTCAATGCTTTGGTTTTATTTGATATACCCTTTTAGTTTGTTGTGTGAAAACATACTTATTTTTACTACTTTTGATACAATGAGTACACAGCAATTATAATCTGTTGTGTACATTAGGAAAAATAACTAAGGATGGATAAAATATGAGTCCGTCCATCACTACTGACTCATAATTTCATGTTGTCTAGTTGAGATTCAAATTTGAGGAATCTCCAACAAAGTATTACAATATCAGGACTGGAGAGATAGCTTAGTGGTTAAGGCATTTGCCAGCAAAGCCAAAAAACCCAGATTCAATTCCTCAATACTGACAAAAATGTCACACGCAAAAGGTGGTGCATGCATCTGGAGTTTGCAGTGGCTAGTGACCCTGGCACTCTCATTCTCACTATTTATTTCTCCATATGACTCTCTCTAATAAATAAATAAATAACACAAGATATCAGAATATCTATGACAATCCTTTTTAAAGTAATAATGGATAGGCTTGATTGAGTCAATACAAATATAGTCAACAGAGATTTAGGTCACCAACTCTTAGAAATTCAAAATAATATTAATCAGCATTAAAATACCAATAAACAGGAAAGTGATTACTACATGTTCAAATTTTAACTTTACCTATCAATCCAGATGATCAGAATCAAGAACAGAAGTGGAAGCCAGATTGTCATGAAGTGCATGTTTCCTTGTATGCAATCAAAAGAGTACCATTTGTCTCAACATTACTGGATAGGAACAGCACACTCTTGTGGAATACACAGTTTAGTTCATGGTGCTCCCTTAAGAGAAATGGAGGTCTTAGAAGAGGCTGGAGCACAGCTAGGAGCACATGGGAGATAAAACCTATGTAGAGAGATTCAGAAGATACACATACTTGTATTGAAGACACAGCATCCTTAGTGAGCCTCCCCATGGAAGAAAGTTAATAAGTTGTGATGGTTTGACAATAGGAGAGAGACTGACAAGTTAGTGAGAAATGGGTAGTAAACACAGTTATAGCCATGGTTACCCAAAACTTAGAGAAATTACACAGGTAGCAGGCCCAGAGTTTAGAGGAGATACCCACGTGGTAGATCAAGAGTGTAAAGGGAATATACATATGGTAGACTCAGAGAGAGCTGACAAAATGTCCATCTACTGGCAAGTGGCAAGGTCCAGCTACCAGCTAAGTAACCACCTGCTGGCAGGACTGAAGAAATTCTCTGTGAAATCAATCTCCTAGAAATTCACATAAAATGTAATGACAACCTAGGAAAAAATGAGGTTATAGACCTATGGGGTGCTAGTCTCATCAGACTTTCCTTAAACATAATCAAAACATGCATACATGAAAATATGATTAACAAGCCCACTATACCATATAATTCACATAACTCATAAAAACATTGAAAGGTATTTGACAAAAAGCTAGCTTTTAGGGGAGCTCGAGGTTGCACTCAGTTAAAAAATGCTTCTAATTACCTTTCTAATATACTCTTGCTTTTTGATTTAAAAAATGTTCAACCCCATAAACGTCATTAAGTATATACATGCAACTATTTTTATATTCAAAGAAACAAAACATCAGAAGTTTGTGTTATAGGCTTTTTTTCAAACAATCAGCCTGGTTTCATAATTAATTTTTCATATTTCATCAGGTGCTTGTACATATTTACTGAAGGAGAATATCCAGCCATGTATATGAAGGTCTTATGTTATTTACAGATAAGGAAAAATGAGGTATAAATCAACACATAATTGAAACTTATGTCCTTTGATTTATCATATTGGTTTGCCTCTGAATATATTAATGCACTGATATGTAGAATGTGATTTGCTTGTAATTTCTTATGAAGAAAGGAGGCAAAAGACCAAATGCTAAAATGAGTCAATTATCCCATGAATTAGATCTCATATCCCCTTCCATGACTGGATCTAAGAATCTAAAGCATATGTGTGGGGCATCGTGAGCAGTCTCAGCTAAACCAGAAACATACTTACTACTGCTAATGGAGAAGGATCAGGTTAAGTTAGTCAACCTATACCTGATGAATTATTTCTGAAAATATGGCAGGCACCCATGGACTGTTTGTTGAAACATGGTACTCCTCTATCAAATACTTCTCTTCTGTTATAATAAGCCCCTTTCACTCCAGGCATGTAGCTGGCATGACATTGTTGCTGAATTCACCCCCTGCATGGTCTGAGAAAGTAATGAGGGAAGCTGGTGCTTACACAGCTATTAGTTACTGTCAATACCCAATAACAAAGGGAATGAAATTGTTAAGATTACTGTACTTGTAATACTTGCATAAAATACATGCCAATCTATTCATTTATTTGACTATAAATGATAGCATCCATTTCTAAAATGTCAGAATAAACAGAGATGTCTTCATTAAAGTGCAGAGCAATCAATGACTGATAAGTATCCCAATTTTGAAAAATTGTAGCATTTGAATACTGCAAGGGAGAAGGGGTGTTGAAAGGCATTGCAGTGAAATTAAGTATCTGAGTAAAGTGCAGAGGTTAAAATTTGAAAGACCTGAATTTAGAACAGAAAGCATACTGGGTTAAGTGCAGTATACAAAGCAACTTTGGGGAAATAAATGAAATCAATATGACCAGGCATAGTTGGACTCTGTGAGAAATGACTGACATTATCACAGTTAAATGGCTGGCCAAACTGCTATACTATATTTCAGACAGCTGAAATACTTAAATCTAAGTAGTTCTTTGAAGTTTACACTAATTAATAAGGTGAAAAAAGGCTAGATTTTATATGAGATAGAAAATATGTTAATGGCAACATCATGTCTAAGGCTTTTAGGGTAAAATAAAATGACAAGGGTTCATATGCTCTGGTGATAATTTTTGCAGAAAAAAAAACAAGATTATGAGTCGTACAATAAATATATCACATTTTTGTTGACTTTTTTACATTTTCCATTTTTTAGCAACAATTAGCTGAGTTGTTTTATTTATATTATAGCATATCAAGGATTAGATTAAACTTGTTCCAAAACCTTTGTTAAGTCTTGTTATTTTAAGGTTAGTGTTTATTATTTTTTTAATTCATTGAACTTTTTTATAATAGGGTTGCACACATAGATCCCCCCACCCCAATTCTGCTGAGGGTCTTAGGTGGAGTTATTGTTATTCATTTGGAGACCAAGAAGTCTCTGTCAGTCTTTGTGGGGGTGGGAAAACATGCTGCTCAAGCTATTTCCACCCACATTGAGGCCCTTACAATCTTTGTCCCCTTCTTCCACTATGCTCCCTGAGCCGTGGTGGGCAGGATAGAAATCTGATTTAGTGTTGCTTTCTCTGAAGCCTCGGGATTACTTTTTTTGGTTAGATTTGAATGAACAGTGTCTGTGGCCATTTACCCAAAACTAGGTTTCAGGCTAGCCACAAGAGCAATATTTTTGAAACTTTCTGTGATGGTTTCCTCTGTAATAACATCTTGGCCCAAACAGAAGAGGTGGAGGTGACCCATCTCCTAGTAGACAGTCACTTCTCTCTTCTTGATGTATTTAATGTATCCTTATTCTTCCCCTTATTATCCTCTATTGCTAAGTATATTTTCCTTTTATACATTATGTGTCAAAGAGAAATTTAAGTTGACAGGATAAAGCTAGTTGACACACAAGCAGTAGATTTGATTTTGCTGAGTCATTGCTGTGTTACCATATTGCTATTTCCTAACTTTCCTTCTTAGGAAGAATTCTTAGGGAGAAACATGGGTATGATCACTCTTTCCAATGTTGTGTCCTACACTTCAGCAGTCAGACCTCAGTGGTGCCACTGTACCCTAGGATTCTCTTGTTACCTACTCAATGTCCAGAGCTATATTTTAATGAATGTTTTCAAAGTGTCCATCATTTATTTTAAAATTATTTTCCTAATTGTCATGTCATAGGTTGGTCATGAAGATTCAAAGAAGTAATAATAGAATGCCACTGCTTAATATATATTATCTTGTGGCAACAGGATTTTTTTTTATTTCTAAATAGCATGAAAAAATCTTAATTTGTGAAATATGTAATTAACATTTAAAATTGATTTGCCTTTAATTATTAAAAATAGTGTGTAGCTTCTGATTTTAGGTATTTCCAATACATTCTTAAAAGGAGTCAGTCAAGTGATAAGTTTTCTGAAATAACTAGAATAACAATGAATTGGTAGAGACTAATGGTAGAGTCCTAGAATATAAGAACTGAGATAACAGTGCTGGATGAACATCTATGTAAACAACTATATAAAAGTCAGTTGAAGTTGGCATAGCTATTCAAATCAAAGAGATTTAAAAAGTTAAAATTCCTTTAGAGATAGGAATTGAATTTTATGTTCCACCACAAGAATGCCAATGTGGCCAACACAGTAAGACTGAGAAAGAGGATGATTTAGGAAAAAATATTTTTTTAAATTTCTGCTTCTCAATGCCTTTCCAACTTTTTGTTTTACTTTGGAAATTATTTTTAAAGTCATTTGAGTTGGCACAAGTATAAAGTTTGAATGGATAAATGATCCAATAATCACAATTCATCTGACCTTTAGAAATGGGCATAAAACTAAAGTAGAGGGGCTGGAGAGATGGTTTAGTGGTTAAGTGCTTGCCTATGGAGCCTCAGGACCCCGGTTCAAGGCTCCATTCCCCAGGACCCACATTATCCAGGTGCACAAGGGGGCACACGCATCTGCCTGCTTTGGCTGGAAGCCCTGGCACGCCCATTCTCTCTCTCTCTCTCTCTGCCTCTTTCTGTCTGTCGCTCTCAAATAAATAAATAAAAATAAACCAATTAAAAAAAAAAACTAAAGTAGAGAACAGGAGAGTAAAGAAATGGGGTGGAAGAAAAGGAGGGGTTTCTGATGGGTTCGGAAAATAATGTATTGTTTGGGGTGGAAGGGGCTTGGAGGTGTAGGGGTTTGAGAGGGTGGGAAGGGGAATACACAAAAGTTAAGACACTGTTAAGAATCAGCTCCATGAGGGCTGGAGAGTTGGCTTAGAGGTTAAGAACTTGCCTGTGAAGCCTCAGAACCCCGGTTCGAGGCTCGATTCCCCAGGACCCACGTTAGCCAGATGCACAAGGGGGCGCACATGTCTGGAGTTCGGTTGCAGTTGCTGGAAGCCCGGGCGTGCCCATTCTCTCTCTCGCTCTCTGCCTCTTTGTCTCTCTCTCTCTCTGTCGCTCTCAAATAAATAAATAAAAATAAACAAAAATCTGGAGCTGCCCTACTGGAGCTGCCAGAGGACAATAGCTTTTAATAACATGAATAAGTAGGGGACCCTGCAGATTACCTGGCAGAACCAGCTGGACAAGAAATGCACACTTGTGCAATACTGACATGCATCCTTTCCAGGTATCTAACAGTTCTCTGATTGGATATCAGTCCCACACAATGGGAGAAAACGCGTATCTGGCACAAGAAACAAAGTCAGAATCCAAGGGTCAGGAAACCCAGACTTCAGAAAGAACTGCTCTCTGGTGAAGTGTGGGCTGGCACAACAAAAAATTTCTTAATCAATTTTGCATACCCCTTTAACCCAAACTGGTCTTATGCTTGGTTGGAGAATCTGTTTTATTTTACATATTTCAGAGTAAATAGAGGAGAGCCTAGATCCATCAATAAGACAAGATATAACCAACTACCCACCATGAGACTTGCTACCTCTACCATATTGCTGGGGCCTAGGAGAAATTTCAGAGGAAGTGATACTATGGATATTGTTCTTACTGTTAGCCTGATAGAGCCAGTGTGATGGCAACAGACATAATGATTAATCAAAACCTATCAAAGCAGAAATCCAGAGGATACAAAAACTCAACACTAAAGCAAACTGCCAAATAGGACTGTCATGGCTCAGGAACATTGCAGAAAAGTGGGCAGAAGTATTCTAAGAGCCGCATATTGAATAGGAACACTCGCAGGCACAGTCCCACTAACCCATAGAGACTGAGTGAGGCTTAGTGATCCCACAGTGATGTCATGAAAACACCACCAAGGGGGCCCCAGGGTAATGGGAATCAGGGACAGGGGATAAAAGAGTGTGTGTGTGTGTGTGTGTGTGTGTGTGCGTGTGTGTGTATAATTTGTTTCTTTTAACTCAGGAAAAAAAAATGTCTGAAAGAGAATAAAATTTTAAAATGCTGTTAAAAAGAAAAAAAAAAAAAAAAACCTTTTCATCCACCTAATCAAGGATATTGCCTATTTCTGAAGAAAAGTAAAAAGCTGCATGCTATTACTTTGTTATAAAGAAGCACAGAATTATGTCAAAAATTAATTTCAAATGCTTCTTCTTAAGGACAAAATTTCTGGTATTATTTTTAATTATATTGACATTTTTATCTTAAAAAAGAAATTAATATGAACAATAGAAAATGAATGTATTATTTCTCTTTAGTAGTCAAACATGCTTCTACATATTTACATTTTATCTAATTAATTAGAAATATGTTTTTCTGGAATGAGTTGGAAACTAAAATTTGGAATGTAATAAAATAAAAAAAATCACAAAAAAATATTTGAGTTTACAAAAAGCAAAATAGTCTAATTTGTGTAATAATATTAAAAAGTTTGCCAATTAAATCAGAAAAACATAATTTATAAGATATGCTAGTACACTGCTAAATTAGCTGAAAAGAATTGTTGACTAGTCAAAATCTCCCTTCATCCACCTCTATGCCACAGTAGTAACATCGTGATGCTATCAGTTAGTTGATAGTTGTCATAACACTGCTCTATAATTTAAAGGCAGATATGGGAAATAATGGTCAAAATTTCTTGTGATTATAAACTTAGATAAGCATGGAGCTAGTCTTACCCTATTTTATTCTTCTTTTAAAACTAAAGTATATTCAAATATAATATTCTATGTAATTTGCTATTATTGTGAAGGCATTGTCTTAATATATTTACACTAGAAATTAAACAGTGTGGAAATGTTATGAAATTAATGTAAAAGTATAAATAATGCATTTGTCATTGTTTAAACTTACTATAGTTTGTAATATCAACTAATTTTATTAGAAACATCACTTTTTTATGTGTGTGTGTGAAGGCCTAAGAATGTCAAATGATTTTCAATTGCCTTGAACCTTATTCTTGGAGACAGGGAGTCTTGTTAGACCTATGACTCATCACTCTGGCTAAATTAGTCATTCATTGAGTCGCAGCAATTCACTCTCACTATGATCCTAGTATTGGGATATATGTGCTCACCATCAGGCCTGACATTTTATGTGGATGCTAAAGATCCAAATTCAGGTCCTCATGCTTGCATAACAAACATTTTAACAGTCTCCATTGTTTAAACATCTTTATTCATAAAGGTTGCTAACCTGCATTAGCTTGAGTTGCTGACATGCCTGATAGGCAACTCGAGGACAAGACGATCAGGACAGAAGGAATTGGGAGGAGGGGAAGCTGAGGGTGGGAGGGAAAAACCCAAAACTAAACCCAAAATGAGCTGGTACCAGAGAAACTTTTATCCTTGAAGATAGACTAAAGAATTGAAACCTCAGTTGGAGCATGGGGGAAGCACCTGAAAAGAAGGACCCTGGAGAGGGTGGGATGAAGCCAAACCTTAAATAACTTTTTATTGGCTCTACCCTATAACTCGCAGTACGAGAATTCAGTTGCTATCCACAATGAGCTGTTGATCAGAGAAACCTCTGAGGATCCCCAAACAAGACAGGCTTCTGTCTTCTGTAAGATCTTGTTGCTGATAATACTATATGCTGCTAGCACAGAACATGGAGAGACCTGGCTGGAATCTGGAAGGGAACCAGATCCCAGAAAGGTAGCCTGTCTAGTGCTGGAAACAACTATCTGAGCTAGTAGGGGGAAGTGACCAAGAACAGTAGAGCAACCATGGGTCTAATCTACTCAGAAGCAAACACCCTGACAAGAACTACACATAAGTGCAATAGTGGCACACAGTCTTGGTGGGTAACCAATAGCTCTCTGATTGGCTAACAGATTTGCTTAGTGCAAAGTAATCCATATCTGGAAGTGGGAGCCAGGTCAAAATTCTATGGAGTCAAAGATTATACTTACCAATATCAAGCTCCCACAAGTCTTGAGCTAAAAGAGGGGCTGCACGCACCAAATTTTCCCTAAGTTTATAAGGCTTATCCCATTTAACCTATGCTGACTTCTATCTACCCTGGAGAATCTGTTTTTCTTTTTCACATGGTAGCAAGACCCAAGGAGATAAACAACCCCTCACATGTTAGCCAAGTCCCACCTGAAATCACAGAGGAATTGGGGAGATTAGCAAGAAGATAGCTTCCATGATGAGCCTTACAATCAGCACCAGGGTGAAAGAGACCGATTCTAAGGATACTCAACACTTACCAAAACAGAGATCTAGAGGCTCCTAAGAGCTTGTCACTAAAGTCATCTTAAAACACACCTCAAGGAATTTTGCAGAAGAGGAGGCAGATAGACTGTAAAAGCTACAGGTTGGGACATCATGACCAGAGGCACTGCCTCCCCCCAACAACTGATTACTGCTCTCACAACATATAACTCACAACCCCATGTGAATACTTGCAACACCACTGAGGATGGTCCCTAGTAGAACAGAAGCAGGGACAAGGAAAAGGACTCTACCAACACATGATGTATGCATACTAAGTATGTCTATAATTAATAAATAAATTTACAAAAAGAAAAATGAGACTTATGGAAACAACTTTATATATAACATGCTATATAGATATAATTACTACTTTTACTTTATGTAATAATGAAAGAAAAATAAATCATGAAAGGATCAATAAAAAAGAATATAAAATGTTTTACATATAAAGACTGAACATAACTGAAACCACTAACATTCATGTGTTACAACTATTCTAAATCATAATGTAGCTTACTGACATATACATAAAACTGAAATTAAAACAAGCTAAAGTGTTTTTTGGGTCATTCCACCATAATTAAACTCATGTATTTATGAAACAAACTTTAAAATCCTCAGTGGACCCCAATCAGAAATTAGATGAAACTTCCTCTTCCCCATGGAAACACTTTAATTGAGCCACAGTAATCAATTATAAAACACAACCAAATATAGCCATTTCTCTAGAGATTCTTCTGACTTAAAAATACACATTATCAACTGAGTCTTTAAGAATTAGAAAAATTTCTCTAACTACATCAAGAGTATTCCAAGACCCTGATGGAAGACACCAAAACACCTCATCTGCAGTTGAATATCAGGTCAGTCTGTAATAACAGACTGAAAGACTAAGACCAATCCAGTAATGAGCTTTGACAGCATCAATATCAAAACTTTCTTTCAAAAATTAAACATTGGAAAATGGAAGACATATGAAGAGCCTTATGCAAGTAGCATGTGAATGCTGCAGCTGGAGAAAACAACAAGAACAAAGTAAAGTGAACTCACAAGGATAAAGAAAGAATCTATGAATAAAAGGCACACCAGTGTGCTATTTATTGCATGAAGTGGATATATATACTTCCCTAAGTCTATAAAAGTTGTCCAGCTTTGTGTCACAGTCCATGCTGTGTTATTAACTTACAGTGACCTCTGTTACAGTTAAACAAAATTAGTATTATACTTGTTACCCTCACACTAGAATCAGCTATGTCTAAATAATAGAGACAGTACCACATTCTACTCAAACAATTTTGTAATGCTCCTGGAAACATTAAGAAACGACATTTTCCAGGCTTTCTCTGAAGCTACAGGACTGAATTCTGTATAGTGGAATAAAAGGGATATACTACTTCTAGGCATGGTGCTATAAATACCTTGTAATCTTCCATTTCCCCCTTTGATTTTGATTTATAGGGTGCATGTGGAAAGTCGTGGTGATCTTAGGCACCAAGATTTATAGATGACAGAGTATTGCTAAGCCCAAATGACTTCCTAACAGTAGACCAGAACATTTCAGCCTCACAGTCTTGTGTTGCACTGCCCAGTAAGAAACACATTCATGTCCAATTAAGATGCTGAGTAGTGGGAAAGCTTGGTTAATACGGGGCACGATCTTTGCATTTCCTCTATCTTCATATTGTAAACATAATTCTATTCACACAGGCTGCCTCATACAATTTCCCTTGTAATTTTCTGAATAATATTTCAGCTAAACAGATGAGTTTTCCTTCTCTAACACCCAAATTTTTTCCCAGCTTTTGTTTTTCACAGGAGGACATGGTTTTTATTTTCAAAGTATTCTCTTGTTTTAATGTGGAAAGTACTACTTAGAATCTTGGTAGCACAGTTATCATGGATGCAGTTGGTTAACTGATACCCATTATAATCCCCAAGACCTGTGAATATTACTTTATATGTGAGTATGTTCAGTACCATTAGAGGTAGAGGATACAAGTGTATTGGGATTGGCTTGTGTGTTATTCCCAGCATTCATCATGTTCTATAAATAGATTATTCATATATTATAGATGATAGATGGTAGGTAGATGATAGATAATTATACATAGATAGATAAGTAAAGAGATGATAGAACCAATTCATGTGTTTAGCAACCCATTTATTCACTATTTATTTATAAGCTTTTGGTTATAATTTTTAGAAAAGATATTTAATAAGGAGTTACTTACCACCAAAAATATTGTATTTATTTCTTAAAAACTCAAGTTAAGTGAATCTCTACACTCATTGAGGACAATAATACATTGTTGCTGAAATTGTAGGGTAGATATAAACTGCTTAAAATAAACTAGAACAAGCTAATTATTAATTTATTTCATTTATGAAACTGTTAAGATTATAAAAATAAGCACCACTTAAGGCCAAGAAGTAAAAGACTTATTTTTTATTTTTTAAATAAATTTTTATTAATTAGTTTTGTACTCAGTGAATACAGTCAAGTTGGTACCATTATTAACCTCCTCCCTGTCCTCCCCACTCCCCCTGGTCCCTCCTTGTTGAGGTATATGGGTCATGCAATGTGAAGTTAGCCCTTAGTCATGGGTAGGAGGAAATGTCTCTGTGTATCATGACCCAACGTGTGACATTCTTTCCACCCCTTCTTCCACAAAATTTCCCTGAGCACAGGGGCTCCCAACACCTCATCACTGAAGCAGACCTAAAATGAAGCCAACATGGCTCAGGTAAAAGACCTATTAATGTATTGACAGCAAAAGGCACAATGCTCAGTGAGTTTTGATTTCTAGAGTTTTTAAAAGGATGTTAAATTTAAAAGAGACCCACAGATCCATGGATACAGTTTCAGATTTAAACACAACCTTCTCTTGTAGCAAGGAACTCTCTAACAATAACATTTTAAAAATATTTCATTTATTTATTTGAAAGCAGTGGGTAAGAAACAGATGAAAGAGAGGGAGGAGAGGAAGAAATTGAAGGAAGGATGGAAGGAAAGAAGGAAGGAAGACAGGCAGAAAGGAAAGAAGAGAGAAAAGAAAGGCAGGAAGGAATGAATTAAGAGAGAAAGGAAGAAAGGGAGGGAGGGAGGGAGGAAGGAAGGAAGGAAGGAAGGAAGGAAGGAAGGAAGGAAGGAAGGAAGGAAGGAAGGAAGGAAGGAAGGAAGGAAGGAAGGAAAAAAAAAAAAGAGAGAGATTGGGTATTTCAGGGCTTCAGTGGTGGGGAGGGTGTTGGACCCAGGCCACCAGGCTTTGCATGTAACCTCTTTAATGGCTGAACCACCTCTCAGCCCACAATAACATTTTACTGACAGAATGGCACGGTGTATTCCTTAGAGCTGCTAGGCAAACTTTATTCAAACCACAAACCAGACAATGAATTACAACATTACCCTTCATGAGTAGAAAACTATTTCAAAAACAGTGTTCACCATTATCATTTTGAAATATTTCCCCATATACACTTGTTAACTAAACAGCATTTTGTTCTATCTTCATGTTTTCTATACAAATATTGTTTGTGTGACATTCGTTCATGCTCTTTATGCCATTTGGTTCTCATATTTTAGTAAGGTTAATAATAAAATAGATAATGTGATATTTTGAAATAATAAATGTAATACCAGGTCTTGATAAGATAAACAACAATAAACATATTTAATATTTTAAGTTATCTTACTCAGCTTGTTAAACATAATATATGTGTAATCACTATCTTAGCAGTCAGCATTTAAAAGGAGGCAAAATTAAAAAAAAAAAAAGGGGGAGATTTCCGGTCAAGATGGCGACTGCCTAGCTGCACTACAGACAACAAGGGAAAAAAAAAGTAAGTATTCAAGGGAAATTAGGAAATTTTTGCAAGAAGGAGGGCACAGATTGGGGTAAAAAATGGAAGCACACACCCCCGCGACCCCCGCCCGACACGACCCACCGCGACCTGCAAAATCAGGTGTGGCCCAGTGCCCCGGCGGCCCGAGCTCACCAAGTCCCACGCACGTGCATAACCCCCCCGCCCCCGCCCCCAGCGCGCACCACGCTCCCTATGCACAGCAAACCATGGCGTCCCGCATCCCGGGCGCCCAGGCCTGCCCGCGACCCCACGCCCCCCACTCCCAAGACCGCCGCACCCCCCCCCCCCCCCGTGTGCCCCACGCTCCCTATCCACATGCGGCAGGCGCACCCCGAGCGCCCTGCGGCGTACAGTGCCCGTGCCCCTGCGTCCTCTGCGCACCCCGAGACCCCCGCGCCCCACCCCTGCGCTCCTCGAGCCTCCCCCACGCCCTGCCCTCCCCCGCTCCGCGGTGTCCGGGGCGTCCCGCAGCATCCCGCCCCCTGTCTTACCTCAGTGCTCTCCGCACCTCCCCGCGCGACCCGCAACCCCCTTGACCACCTCCCCCACGCGACCCGCCCCCGCCGCCCACCCCCCGCGAGTCCAGAGCACCCCGCGGCGTCCCACAGTGTCCTGCACCCCATGCGCCCACCCTAGCGCCCCACCCCCCGTGTGCCCCGCGCCCCCACCCCACTGCCCTTGTCCCACTGCCGCAAGAGACCCGCGCGCCCCCGCGTGAGCACGCCCCTGTGTGCCCGGGAGTGACCCGCGCCCCCCCCCACGCGCCCCGCAACCCCTGCGCCCCAACCCCGCGCTCCTCACGCCTACCCCAGAGCCCCGCCCCCTCGCACATCAGGCGCCCCAGCGTGCCTCAGCATGCTCCGGCCCCCTCCATGCCCCGCGCCCACCGCACGACCCCCACGACATCCACCCCGCATGTCCAGAGCACCCTGCGGCGGCCCGTGGGGTCCCACACCCCAGTGTGACCTGTGCCCCCTCCCCCTGCTCACCCCCCACCCCCACTGGCCCCCCGGGTGCCCCGCGCCACCCGCGCCACCCCGTGTCCCACTCACCCCCCCTGCGCGCATGCCTCCCCGGCGCCCACAGCGCGCCCCTCGCCCCCCCAACCGACCAGAGTGCCCACAAACCCCGCACCTCCAGGGCACCCCACCCCGCACCCCCTGAGCCCTGCCACCTCCTGCACCGGCACACCCCGCCCCCCGCCGCATGCCCCACTTGCTCCACACACACCATCGCACCCCGCGCCCCTTTCTGCCCACCTGCCCCCACACCCTCTGCACGTCACGCGTGGCTGTGCTCTGATAGGGCACCCACCAGTCACGCCTGCCAGCCTGCTGCACTGAAGCTGAGACCTCCTATCTCGCCCTTGTTCTCTGATCCTGCGAGTAGACCAGCCACATGGTGCTCGGTTCGCAGGCCTGTGGGGGCCACCCCTGCCATGAATAGGTGACTGCCAGATCCCCTGCTGCTGTGCCCACATCACTTGCCGCCGGTCAGCCTCGGCTGTGTCCTGATTCCGTACCCACATCATCTGCCGCTGCAGTACAATTGCACGTGCAGCGGGCCCACTCCCACAGCAAGAGCCACATAAGTCCACACTGAGTCACTAGCGCCAACGCAGGTGCCATCCCCTACCTGTACATCGCCACCCATCCCCCACTCCCCTGAGGCGGGAGAGCACAGACTGTTTACAGACCACAGTGTACCCAGCCACAGTCTGGGCACCTTCAGGGCTTGCTACCTCAGTCCCCTTCAAGCTCAAAGGCAGGCAGCTTAGGTGCATTACTGGGTGAGAATTCAGGCAACTTTGGCACCCCTGTCAGGCCATAGATAGGCGGCTTTGGCAAGAGTGAGCAAAAACCCAGGCTGCTTACAACTGCCCCAGGCTGCCTTGGATTAGCATTAAGCTAGATCCCAGGCTGCTCCACCCACCTACCTGCCCATACACTGACATGGGTAGACCACAGCACAAAAGAAATAATGTGAAAAATAAAATGCAGGAAAATCCAGACAGATCACCCAGTCCAACAAGGATTACATCCAACCAAAACAGAAGAGTGTTTAGGATCAGAACATCAAGTGGAAGCAATGAACAATGCAACCCTGACCAAACTACTGCTAGAACTGACAGGAAAGCTACAAAGGATAGATAATCGTATGGATGCTACCATCACTAAGCTAGAGCAATATGATAAGACACTGGAAGAAATTCAAAGAGAGCTAAGAGAGTTGAGGGAGAGTGAAAAAAAAGAGGACCTTAAAAATCAGCTGGCCACACTAGATGAAAACGTAAAGAAATGCAAGGATGATTTCCAAGAATCATCAAGAAAATCAGAAAATGAGACAAAAAGGGAGCTGGACAAAGCAATGGAAGTGATACATAGGAAAGTAGTAGAAAATGCAAACTTAATTGAACAAGTCCAAAACTCACTAGAGGCTCTCAAGAATAGAGTCAGCGAAGTGGAAGATAGAAATTCTGATCTGGAAGACAGGATGGAAGAAACAGTTTGAGAGTCCAAAAATTTCAGTAAGTTCAAAAGTTCCTGTGAACAGAACATGAGAGAATTAGAGAATTGTGGGATACACTTAAACGTCCTAATATCAGAATCATTGGAATACCAGAAGGAGAAGAATTTCAGACCAAAGGCATGGAGAACTTATTTAACACAATAATTGAAGAAAACTTCCCCCGTCTCTTAAAAGAAAGGCCCATCAAGATTCAAGAAGCAAACAGAACTCCTAACCGACTAGACCAAAGGAGAAGCTCCCCAAGACATATTATCATTAAGACTCTAAACATTGACACCAAGGAAAAAATCCTGAAAGCAGCTTGGGAAAAACAGCACACCACTTTCAAAGGAAACCCCATCAGAATTACTTCAGACTTCTCAATGGAAACCCTGAAAGCTAGAAGGGGAAACTATGGCTTCCAACCCAAACTACTCTACCCGGCAAAAGTCTCCCTTATAATAGATGGTGAAAGGAAAACTTTCCATGACAAAACTCAGCTTTACAATTATATGAACACAAAACCAAACCTACAGAAAGTACTCCAGGGAATTCTCCACACAGAAGAAACAAACAACCAAACACAAATGCCTACAAGAAGCAGAGCAGAACAACCAAACCCAGAGTAGATAGAAAAAAAAATTAAATTCCATGGAAATGCCAACACACCTCTACCACCACAACATGACATGGATCAAATCAAATCTCACAGTCATCACCCTAAACATTAATGGCCTTAATTCACCCATCAAGAGACACAGGCTAACAGGGTGGATCAAAAAATTAGACCCCTCAATCTGCTGCCTTCAAGAAACCCACCTTACCACTAAAGACAGAAACCTCCTCAGGGTGAAAGGGTGGACAACAATATTCCAAGTAAATGGGAATAAGAAACAAGCAGGTGTAGCTATATTAATATCAGATAAAGTTGACTTCAAACCAAAAACAATCAAAAAAGACAAAGAAGGCTACTTCCTACTTATAAAGGGAATAATCCATCAAGAGGATATTACAATCATAAATCTGTATGCACCAAACACAGGGGCACCACAGTTCATAAAACAAAACCTACTTGACAATAAAACAGAAATAACCACCAACACCATCATAGCTGGGGACTTTAACACACCATTATCAGTAATAGGCAGATCATCCAAACAGAAACTCAACAGGAAGTAAGAGAGCTCAACAAAACCATAGATCACTTAGACCTAACAGACATCTACAGAACTTTCCATCCCAAATCCACAGATTTCACATTCTTCTCAGCAGCCCATGGAACATTCTCTAAAATAGACCATATACTGGGTCACAAAGATAGCCTCCACATATTTAGGAAAATCGACATAATTCCCTGCATGATATCAGATCATAATGCTATATTCCTAGAAATCAACAACAAAAAAACCAACAAGAACCCCAACGGCAACTGGAAACTGAATAGCACACTCTTAAACAATAAATGGCTAGTGGATTAAATAAAAAATGAAATTGCAAGATTCCTGGAATTGAATGACAATGAGAACACATCATATCAAAACTTATGGGACACAATGAAGGCAGTCCTCAGGAGAAAATTCATAGCACTCAATGCCTTCATAAAAACGACAGAAAGATCCCAAATCAATAGCCTAACCATCCACCTAAAGGCATTGGAAAAACAAGAAAAATCCAACCCAAAGAGCTCCAGAAGGAAAGAAATAATTAAAATCAGAGCAGAAATTAATGAATTGGAAACCAAGGAAACAATTAAGGCAATTGACAAAACAAAGAGCTAGTTCTTTGAAAAAATAAACAAGATTGACAAACCTCTGGCCAATTTGATCAAGCAAAAAAAGGAGAGACTCCAAATTAACAAAATTTAAAATGAAAAAGGAGAGATCACAACAGACATCAGTGAAATCGGCAGAATCATCAGGACTTATTTCAAAAACCTCTACTCCACAAAACTGGAAAATGTGGAGGAGATGGATAAATTCCTGGATGCATGTCATCTACCAAAGCTAAACTCAGAGCAGATCAACCACCTCAATGAACCCATCACGCTCATGGAGATAGAAAAAGTAATAAAAAAAAACCTCCCCAAAAAGAAGAGTCCAGGACCAGATGGATTCCCAGCCGAATTTTATCAAAACTTCATGGAAGAAATCAAACCAATCTTCCTAAAACTGTGCCACACAATTGAAGAAAAGGGAAAGCTACCCAACTCCTTATATGAAGCTAGTATCACCCTAATCCCAAAACCAGGCAAAGATGCCACAAGAAAAGAAAACTATCGGCCTATTTCCCTAATGAACATAGACGCAAAGATCCTCAACAAAATGCTCGCAAATCGAATCCAACAACACATCAAAAGCATTATCCACCTTGACCAAGTGGGATTTGTCCCAGGAACACAAGGGTGGTTCAATATACGAAAATCTGTCAATGTAATACACCACATAAACAAGCTTAAACATAAAAATCACATGATCATTTCGATATATGCAGAAAAGGCCTTTGATAAGATACAACATCACTTCATGATCAAAACATTGGAGAGAATCGGCATGGCCGGTTCACATCTTACTAGAATAAAGGCAATATACAAAGCTCCAAAGGCCCAAATAATACTTAATGGAGAGAGACTGGAGGAATTCCCATTGAGATCAGGAACAAGATAGGGATGTCCTCTCTCACCTCTGCTTTTCAATATAGTTCTGGAAGTCCTAGCCCAAGCAATAAGGCCGGAGAAGGAAATAAAAGGGATACAATTTGGAAAGGAAGAAATTAAGTTAGCTCTATTCTCTGATGACATGATTATATATGTAAGAGACCCAAGAGACTCCATCCCAAAACTCCTGAAGGTGATTAACTCCTATAGCAAAGTAGCAGGATACAAAATCAATGCACAAAAATCGGTAGCATTTCTGTATGCAAATGATAAAGACACAGAAAAAGAAATAAAGGACATAGTCCCATTTTCAATAGCAACAACAAAAAAAAAGTACTTTGGAATAACGTTAACCAAGGAAGTAAAAGATCTATACAACGAAAATATAAAAACTCTCAAAAAAGAAATTGAGGAGGACTTGAAACGATGGAAAGACCTCCCATGCTCCTGGATAGGCAGAATTAACATTGTGAAGATGACAATCCTACCAAAGGCAATATATAGACTTAACACCATTCCAATTAAAATCCCTACAGTGTTCTTCACAGAGATAGAAAAAATGATCTCAAATTTCATATGGAAAGGCAGAAGGCCTCGCATATCCAAACATATTCTCAGCAAAAGAAATACCTCTGGTGGCATCACCATACTCGATAAAAAACTATATTACAAAGCCATAGTAATAAAAACAGCATGGTACTGGCATAAAAACAGGAGTATAGACCAATGGAATAGACTTGAGGACCCGGATTTTGGGCCAAGCAACTATAGCTACTTGATATTCGACAAAGGCCCAAACAATATAGACTGGAAAAAAGATAGCATCTTCAACAAATGGTGCTGGACAAACTGGATAACCACATGCAGGAAACTAAAACTTGATCCACACATTTCACCATGCACAACACTCAAATCCAAATGGATCAAAGACCTCAACATAAGACCAGAAACTCGAAAACTACTGGAAGAAAATTTAGGAAGTACTTTCCATGATATAGGAATGGAAAAAGACTTCCTGAATAAAACCACAGTGGCTCAAGTTCTTAAACAGTCACTCAACCATTGGAAGCATATGAAGCTGAAGAGTTTCTTTACAGACAAGCATATAATAAGCAAAGCCAATAGAATACTCACAGAATGGGAGAAAATATTTGCAGGTTATCCAACTGATAGAGGCCTTATCCCTAGAATTTATAAAGAACTCAAAAATTTATAAAAGCAGAGCTCAATGCACTGGATTGTGTTTAATCTGTTTTCAGGGCCACAGTCTGAGCAGAAGCTGGGGAGTTGTATGTAGTTGTCTTGCTCCACAGTTTCCTAGAATGAACTTTGAAAAGCAATTTGGAAGAAACAACACTTAAAAAAAAAATGAACTGATGCTTCAGCTTAGGAATTGTACTGTAAAAGAGAACATGAGCATGGGTGGCGTACTTCAATTATGTACTTTTATGAGTTTTAAAACTTAGTTTTAAAGGATGAGTTTAGCCATTTTTTTAAAATATTTTTTGTTTGTTTTTATTTATTTGAGAGTGACAGAGAGAGAAAGAGGCAGAGAGAGAGAGAGAGAGAGAGAGAGAGAGAGAGAATGGGTGCGCTAGGGCCTCCAGCCACTGCTAACGAACTCCAGATGCGTGTGCCCCCTTGTGCATCTGGCTAACGTGGGTCCTGGGGAATCGGGCCTCGAACCAGGGTCCTTAGGCTTCATAGGTAAGGGCTTAACTGCTAAGCCATGTCTCCAGCCCAAGTTTAGCCATTTTTAAGAAAAGGATTATCTTTCTGGTTTATTGTTGAAGATAAATTATTTTCACAAGCATAAAAACATGAACCAGCAAAATGATACTAGTGTTTAAAATGTGATAGTGATGAAATATTAGTTTAGCAAGAAGTTAGCTAAAATCTGTTTTTTTTTTACTTTATTATTGTTTTTGTTACTCTTATCATTGTATACAGAAGCATCTGAGGAAGGACAGTATATTAGCTTAAGTATGTTTTATTTAGAAATGGAAATTTCTTAATCATTAAGAGAGTTACTAATCCAACCTCGCATCAGAAGTTTAATCAGTACATACAAACATGTCACACCTAATTTCCTCACATGAACATACACACATACAAACAAAAGGATACTGCAACTTATCATTTAAGTCACTGCCAAATAAATGGTATATGCAGTACATGGTACTATATTTAAAATTATATTAAATTGTAGTACTATTTCTTCTGAAGGAAAGCAGTCATAACTTGGACATTCTTCCACTTTCATTTATTGCTTCTTCTTGAAAACAAATAAAGAGCATGTGAAGGTGCAGGAGCTTTAATTATGTGATTAAACCAGTGATTATTTTTCTCTTTTAAAATTAATTAATTAAATGCTGGCAGAGAAAGGGGGGAAGACAGAGAATGGGTGCACCTGGGCCTCCAGTCATGGTAAACAAACTCCAGATGCATGCACCACTTTATACATCTGGCTTTATGTTGGTACTGGGGAACTGAACTTGGGTGATTGGGCATTGCACGCAAACTTAACTGATGAGCCATACTGATTATTTTTCTTAATGAATGATTTCACTGAGTAAATTAGTATAGGCCTTGAAGGTATATCTCATAAAACTAGCTTTGATGAGTGGCATAATAATTTTCCCGTGAAATTTAGAGTACCCTTCAAATTTGAGGAAACTAGAAATTTAAGGAATAATTGCAACAAAAACAATCAAGAATAATGAGCAATTAGTTCATGAATTTCAGATCTTAAATTTATTTGGGCTTCAAATTGCCTTAGTGTGTGCCCACAATTCCACTGAAGGTAGGATTTGTTTGTGCTATTGATCATTAATGAGTTACGATTATGTGTACCTACAAGAGTCCAGAGGACGAAGAGGAATGGTACTCCTCATCTGGCCACTGATCAATTCCAACATCAGCATCATGTGAAAAAATGAAATCCAAACTACTGTATCCCACAGCAGTATTTAAGGGATAGACAGCTCTCAGTGTTATTTTGAGGCAATGTCTACAATTTAATTAGAAGGAAAACAAACATCAATTCTTCTTCTCATATGTTTGTGCTGCTAATGCTGGTAGTCCCTATATTAAGAGCTGCTAAACGATCATTTTGTGTTCACTTAGGAAGAATGTGCTTGGGAGTAACAACCAAACACTTTGGAGGACATGGACATGTTGTGAAGATTGTGGGCTTATAGAATCATAGTAACTATTTTAAAGTTTTGAGGAATGTCCATTCCACTCTATAATATTTGCACTACTCTACATTTCTCATCAACAATGTGCATGGGTTCCCATTTCTACTATTTATTGGCTATCACTTTATGTCTGAATAATTACCTCATTTAGTTTTTACTTTGAAATTATTTTTATTTATCAATCAATTGGAGTTTTTGTTGTTGTTGTTGTTGATCATGACTGGGCAAATGATAACACAATGTATATCTCCTGGCTGAAGGTTCACATTATTTCTATTTTTATTTGGTATATTTTATTTTTCCCAAGAGCTAACTTACACCCATGAAGCTAGAATTTATTTTGAAAAAAATGTTGGCTAAGAATTGTTGTTAGAGGGTCAGGCAGATGGCTCAGTGGGAAACAGCTTTCCATGCTTGCTATGCAAACCTTAGGACCTGAATTTGGATCCTCAAACTCCACATAAAATTCCAGGTGTGGAGGCACATGTCTCTAATCTAAGCGCAGCTTTTCCCAGAGAACCCCTGTGACTTTCTCGACAGTATGTCTTGAATTGTTGAGCTTTGTGTTAAGCAAAAGACAGGATCTCATAAAAGTGATAAAGCGAAAAAGAAAAATGATCAATATTAACCTCTGACCTCCACATGCATGTGTATACCCATGCATTCATAACCACATTCATATTTATACCAAGAGATGCATACACTTATTCATGAAGACCACATAAACAAACACAGACAAAAATTATGTAAAATAAGCACAATGATACAAAGACATCCAACTTCTTAAAGGGACTGTTTTTTAACCCATGAAGGTTTTGGCTATTACTTGATAGAAATTTGAATCGTTGTTAGGAAGAATACATCATCAAAAATGTTTGGATGGAGCTGGAGTGATGGCTTAGTGGTTAAGCGCTTGCCTGTGAAGCCTAAGGACTCCGGTTCAAGGCTCAATTCCCCAGGACCCACGTTAGCCATATGCACAAGGGGGCACACGTGTCTGTAGTTCGTTTACAGTAGCTGGAGGTCCTGGCCGGCCCATTTTCTCTCTCTATCTCCCTCTTCTCTCTCTGTCTGTTACTCTCAAATAAATAAATAAAAAAAATTAAAAAAGAAAAAAAAATGTTTGGATGCTTATGACAACAAAGGGAAAAAAGGTACCATAGAAGCAAACATGGACAGGACTTGGGCAACCACTTTCAGGCAGAAAGGACATTAAATGCAAAATGGGAACTGTGATATATGTAGATAGCTGTATGTCCAGTATAAACACACACACAGTAGACTCTCTATAGCCAATACCACATATCTTGTGAAGGCAGGCAAGGAATTGCATGCATTTCAAGTGTTTCTATACCTAAGTACATAAAGAACTTTCTAATGGTATTATTCATCTATGAATTTAATGAATCCACAATAATTTGATTTAACAGACATAAAAGACACTCAGTAAAAGTGTCAGAGTTCTGACCTAGATAGATTGCTAAGTGGTTAAAGACACTTGCCTGCAAAACATAAATACATGGGGTCAGTTCCCTAGTACCCAGGTAAGCCATATGCACAAAGTAATGCATGCAACTGGAATCCATTTGCAGTGGCTGAAGTCCCTCATTCTTTCTCTCTCTTTCTCTTTGTGTGTGTGTGTGTGTGTGTGTGTGTGTGTGTGTGTGTGTGTATTTCTGTCTCCCTGTATCTCTCTGCTTGCAAATAAATAAACAAAATATTTTTAACAAGTGTCAGAGTTTCCACACCTTTTGTTCTGTGAAATGAAAACATGAGTGTGTTCCAGATTAAAAAATTAATTGCTGGTAATGATGGGAAAGGATGATTAAATAATATAAGATCAGTAGTTGCTCTCTCAAAATCTAATGAATGCTTACTGTTACAAAGTAGCCTCTGAATAAAATATTAACACTTCTCAAGCTTGAGACTTCACCAGCCACAGAATTCACTGATTTTAAGTGGTTTCATATGAGAGTTCTGTAACAAAGTGTCTTACCATGAAGTCTTAACTATATTTGAAAGTTCTGTCAAGGTCATTAGCAGATGGGTTGAGTCAGTATGGCACTAGAAACACAAAGTCTGCCTTCTTCAATTATTGTCTGGCTGCCATCAGGACCCTCACATGTAGGTGGATAGATGGGGTAGTAATATTTCTACAATAAGGGATCCCTTAAGTATTCATCACTTTCGCATCTATAGAGATTGAAATAAGTTTATTTACATCTTCTCAAAATCAAACTGCTCCTGAGGACAGAACTGTGAGAAAACCATATTGGAGGATTTGGAGAAGATAATTGAATTGTGAATGTACTGCATTCACTTGGAAGACCTTTCTTCCAACTTCTGCAACCTGTCAGAGTATTCATTTGTCTTCCTCTTCAGGACAGGTACTGACATCCCCAAAGAATTCTTGAGTGGGAGGTGTATAAAGGTGATTTTCCAACGATCTTCACCCAAGACTGAGCAATGGTTTTCTTTGCTGGGCTATTTGTTGGTTTATTTGTTCTGAATTCCTTTCATTTTGAAGATTCTCTCAAAACATTGTGATGTAGTGAGGATATTCAGGAATCTCTAGGTCAAGAGCAAAAACTGCCTTTATAAAAAATGTGAAGCCAGGCATGGTGGCGAAGGCCTTTAATCCCAGCACTCAGGATGAAGAGGTAGGAGGATCACCATGAGTTCAAGGCCACCTTGAGACTCCATAGTGAATTCCAGGTCATCCTGAGCTAGAGTGAGACCCTACCTCAAAAAAAAAAAAAAAAAAAGAAAGTGAAATATGAGGAACAAACAATTCTCTATACATAAAAGAAAATGTAGCTCTTTTCTCCTCACTAAATTTGTTTCAAATAAAATCTTTGGAAATAAGCGTGCCTTCAAAATGCATATGCAGAACTGATTAATAGAATCACTTATTTAAAAATTTGAGTTAAGGCTTGTATTCTGTGCCTAAAATAGTAAGCAGAGCCAGTGATATAAAACATAGCAAAGATTTAATAAGATAAAGGCCAGAATACAAGTTAAACTGTGACTTAAAGCAGCTATGTTCTTGATGCTTTCATCACGCAAGTTGAATGATTGATTCCAGTGCATTTTGAGCAGTTTAGATGAAAGAATGTGTAAGCCTTTGAAGTCACTATTCTGCTCAAGTAGCACTTCCAAAATGAAGCTGACTGCCTCTTTCCTGTGTCATGAAGAATATTTCAATTATAACAGAAAATGTGCCAGATTTTATAGAGAGTGGAAGAAAAAAATACTAACAAATCTATAAATTATTTGTTTTATTTCAAATATCTCCAATGGTATTTTTCAAAATATTATAACTTCTATAATAACTAGTTAATCTGGAATCATTAATTCTTATTTATAATGAATTAAATAACATCAAATATTAAAATATAATTGTAACATTCTTAAGGCATTGTAAATGTCTACAGGTTGGTGTGCCTGGTGTACTTTTTATTGTTTGCAGGGCTAAATCTTCTAAAATTATGAGTCTTCATTTTCTTGGCATTTATTTTCCCACAATCCATCATTAATTGTGTTCATTAGTTACAATGTAGGCATCTGATTTTAAGATTTAATGGATTTACAAAAATTAAAAAAAAATGTGTGAAAACATAGAAGTGAACAATGTTTAGTAAAACAGGAACAGAAGTCCATACTTCCCATTTCAATAACAAGTTTAAAGATAGTTTCTGGGGCTGGAGAGATGGCTTAGCAGTTAAGTGCTTGCCTGTAAAGCTTGAGGACCCTGGTTCGAGGCTCGATTACCCAGTTCCCACGTTAGCCAGATGCACAAGGGGCACACACGTCTGGAGTTTGTTTGCAGTGGCTGGAAGCCCTGGCGCGCCCATTCTCTCCCTCTCTCTCTATCTGCCTCTTTCTCTCTCCGTCTTTCACTCTCAAATAAATAAAAATAAACAAAAAAAATAAAAAATAAAAAAGATAGTTTCTGATCCTTGGAGTTTAAGCAAAATACGTATTATTTTCAGATACAAAGCTATGAAAAGATGAAATAGTTAAATAAAAATGTCCTTTTATCTTGGAAACATTTTATTCCCCTCAATAATTGCTTATGGCACATCTAAAAATGTACTAAACATTCCTGTAAAAAAAGGTGTGATGTGAAATATGTTTAGTTATAAACTGTCAGTAACTCTGGGTATTGGACAAATGGTCCATATTTTATTGGATTAATTATTTTATAAATTGAGGTGAAAGCATTTTGTTTAGAAGCACAGCTCTTTTTTTCCCATTTTTAGTAACAGGTAGCCAAAGAGAAGGCAATGACATTTCTGAATCTCTGTCATACCACTACATACAGAACAATCATACCAAGGAGGGATACAGTAAGTGAGGGTCATCCAGGAAAATAAAGTGTATATAACTGCAGCCACTGGACTTCATTATTCAGACAGTCATAACTGGAAATCATAGCAAAATGCCACTCAGAAGTAAAGCTGGAATCTCTTACCTTCCCATGTCCAAAAGTCACTGAGAATGCCTTGCTCTGTCATTCAAATAATTTGCAGCAATGAGTACACTCATTGTGCCATCAGAATAAACAGCATTTATACATGCACAGCCATTTGCAGAACTAGATATATATGAAATTAAAGTATTAATGTGAACCCGAAAGATTCTTGTAACCATGTCCAGACCTCAATTAAAAGTTTAAGTAAAAGTTCTGTCAAATCATGTAAAAATAATAAGAGTGGTTTCATCAACATTGATGAAAAAAAATGGCCATGCAAGTTTTAGAGTGTGATGAAAACACTGTGGCTTCTCCATACCACAATTAAAAAAAGTAAGATCTTAGTCAAAAGTGTGCCTTCTGTTTCAGAGTGATAGTTTTTGGCTCTCTTCAAGCATTTAACCAATACAACAAAGCCAGGCATGGTAACTCACACTTAATCCCAGTACTTGGGAGGCAGAGGTAGGAGGATCACCAAGAGTTCAAGGCCACTCTGAGACCGCATAGTGAATTTCAGCTCAGCCTGCAGTAGAGTGAGACCCTACAGCAAACAACCAAAAATAAATAAATAAGAATAATGATAATAATAATAATAATAATAATGATACAACAATTTAAGAAAGTTTCAAAATAAGAAGAGCTCTCAATTTCCATATGAAATATTTTATGTAAAATTATAAAATTATTTGTCATAGACATCATTTTCACTGTTCTAAAATAGTGAATTTTGTTATTTCATTCATTAACATGTAAGTTGTCTTCTTATTATTAAATATCTATTACCTATATTTGTTATCTATATTCATAACAAAAATACATGACATAAAAATCTGAAAAAGGGGCTGGAGAGAAGGTTTAGCAGTTAGGGCATTTGACTGCAAAGCCAAAGGACCCAGATTCGATTCCCCAGGATCCACGTAAGCCAGATGCTCAAGGGGCACATGTGTCTGGAGTTTGTTTGCTGTGGCTACAGGCCTTGGAATGCTCATTCTCTCTGTGTCTGTTTTCTTCTGTCTCTCTTCTCTCTCTCTCTCTCTGACTGCAAATATATATATGAAAAAAAGCTCTGACTGCCATCCATTTTAAAAAAATCTGAAAAAGGAAAGCCTTAATTTGCATTCAGAAATTCATTATATTTTAGTCCATCATTGTGGGGAAGGCACTTTTAGAGATTTCTCTCTCTTTTAATTATTAGATGCTTGTTGTTCCAAGTTGTGAATTACAGGCCTTTATTAGTTCCAAGCAGTGGATACTTTACATAGAATTGTCAAGAAATCTCAAAGGGAATTGTCTTGTGTAAGCTGTTATAGCGAGACGAACACTGTAAAAGTGTCTGTGAATCTTTGTACTGATGATGTCAAATGTGTACACCATTGGTGTCTCTGGCTAGTTTCTGTGGTGTTATGATATCAAATGTGTACATTTTTTGTTGTCTCAGGTCAATGGGGTTTTGATGATTTAGCTATTTTGATTTGTTGTTACTGTTCTTTATTCTTAACATTAAATTTAGGTTAGTTTTCTTTAGTGTCTACTTTTCATTCTATATTGTTGAAAATATTTAACACGAATAGCAACAGTAATAAGCCAGTATTTCACCACTTTAATTGATCCAAGAGTTTTAATTAATATGCATTTTCACATTTCAATTCTGAATTGTTACAAATGGCAAAAAATAGCTGAACCATTTACTCAGCATTATAATTGCTGATGCTATATTGAAAAGAATCTGCTGATTAAGAGAACTGTCACATCATTAGATTTTTATTGTGATAAGACTGTACTTTTTTTCAAACATAGTATGCAGCATTTAATTAGTTGGATCATATAAACTAAGAATGTATAATTTTCATTACCATTTAATGTCTCTGTAAAGATACTTCAATGATACCACTGGCTGCTGTGAGGGGAGAAAGTCCATCTATTGTCTTGGATATAGTTGAAATTTTTCTCTCAGCTTTCTTTTCTGAAAATTGAAGTTTTTATACGTTATCTTGATTTCTAAGAAGCAATATAGGTTGTTACAAATGGTTTCCTTTGAAACTATTACAAAATTTCTCAGAATAAAAATTGTTCAGTGTGACATTTGCTATTAATTATATTATTGCTTTAAGTATCTTAATATATTTGTTAACCAAAGAGTGCTCAGTTATGGGTGGTGACAAAATTAGTGTAATGTTGCAATGCAGACCATTGCGATATCTAGATTCATTTACTTACTGAACTTGGAAAGTAATTACAAAGTATATCTGAGGGGCTATTGTTCTGTATACTCTGCAGAATAAGCCCTGCTGTGAATGTTTTTCCTCCCGGATCACTGGATCGTGCTACTTTTCTTTTTTTTTTTTTTTTTTTTTTTTTTGGTATATCTCCATAGCATCATGTCCATTCAGAGAAATGCTTCTGGTTCGCCAACAGTTACTGTGTAGTGTACCTTTCAGATTTATTGGGTGCCTGATAATCTCCTCTGACCATAACTATGGGTAAATGTGCCTGAAAAAACATACAAATAAAAAGAGTGTTTATCATACTGTAGAAATGATTTTCTTTAATGATATCTTTATTTAAGAGACAGAGTGAGAGAAAGAGAGAGAGCATGAGCTTTCCAGGGGCTTCTGCTACAGAACATTAACTCCAGACACATGTTCTGTTTCGTGAGTCTTGCTTTACTTTAGTACTGGAATCAAATCTGGGCCATCAGGCTTTGCAAGCAAATGCCTTTAACCAATGAACCTTCTCTCCAGACCCCAAAATTATTTTAAAATTATTTCAAATTAAATAATTGCCCAAAGTTGCAAAGTTGCATTGCTCCTGTAACAGAAATAGTAAAAAGGAATTTGGCGAATATTATTTTACTTTTCTTTCAAAGATAACTTCATTCAGAGTATAGGTAGAACCTCAGTGCACAAGTATAAAGTATTTAGTATCTTGGAAAATATTTGAAATTGTTTTTTACGGACCTTTAGTGATGTTTCTATTAATAAAGATAATACAGTAAGCATGTTATTTTATATTTCCATAAGAAAGAGGAAGCAGTATAGTTTTTTAAATAAATTAATCAGTATGTAAACAGTAGTTAATAACCCATAAAAATTAACCTCTTGTTTAATAAGTAGGCATATGTCCATTTTTCACTTGCCAATGAAATATATGAAAGTAAAACGTTTTAGAAAGTGTAGATTTTTAAATTAATCACAAAGTTGTTTTGCCAAATTTAAATATTATCCAAATTACACCTAGGAACAAATACTTAGGAATTGATTGAGAAAATATGATTTGTGTCTATCTATCCATCTATGTAACAGCTATCTGTTTATCACCTATTTCTCTTGATCAAGCATTCTCTCTCTCTCTCTCTCTTATATATATATATATATATATATATATATATATATATATATATATTTATATTTATATTTATATTTATATTTATATCTCCCAATGAAGAACCAAGTAATGTCATTTGCAGGAAAATGGATTCAACTGGAGACAGTCATATTAAATGAATTAAACAAGCCTAAGAAATACAAATATGATGTATTTTCCAATTTTTGATCCTAGATTTTAAGTAGAGTTATAAAATAATGTATGTATATATAACATAAAAGAAAAAATTGAAGTTTTCTAGGGAAACAAAGGCAACAATTTGGCAGGGGTAAGAAATGGCAGGGTATGGAATATTTTAGATTTACTCTCTGTATTAGATATACTTGTCCAAAAATTTAAAAAATAATAAGATTTGAAAATATCAATTAGGGATTATGAGAACAATCTTTGACAGTCTTAACTGAAATATCACAAAATAGAATTTAAATGGGAAATTATTTTGTTTTTTGCATTGGAAGAGATATTGGCATATACATCATCATTTTTCCTATTGACAAGGAAGCTGAATTGAACATGTCTAATTTTTTCCTTAGATATTTTTCCATCCTCTAAATGTCAAGATACTTTTCTGTACTGAATTGGCATATATTATATATATAGTTTCTTTAAATTTACTTCTTTTCTTGCTTTATTATTAAAATTTAAACTCAGCTTTCTCCTTCCTTCAGGGTAACTATAATGAATTTTGGTTTTGGCACAACAGTAAAAGATGAAGGGAGTCTAATGTGTTCATCAGTCCTGCTTTGGATGAGTGGCATTTCATATGACTGGAATTAATTGCTAAATGATAGGGTCTCTATAGCATAGGGGCTGGGACACAGAAATTCTGTCCTTACTATGGGTATTACTGAAAAATGATTTGTGAAGGAACAGCCATGATTACAGAACTCAAAAAATGGCAAACTGACAATTCCTCAACTAACACTGCTTATAACACTGACATATAAATCATCAAATACCTTGACTAAAATATCTGTTCTTTGGAACAATGAGATGTCCTTTGAAACATTTAAAAATGTTAACAATTGACCATCATCACAAAGAATAAATAATCATTCTTGTGCGACATGCTTATATTACCTAAATGTCAGTTTTAAATACTTATAATTTATTATGAAATCAATGAAAAAATTGGATTGTTAATCAAAACCTATTGCAATCTTAATTTTGTAACAATTTCTCATATTGATAAGGTCTGACATTGTTTGGTTATTGGAAAGAAAGAAATTTTGAAAGCAAAAATATATTTACATTTACATATTTTCCATTGTTTGAATTAACTCTGTGTGTGGGACTCTGTGTGCTAGAATGTACACTCCTGTCATTTATATATTGGGATTTTACCACTTAATTTTGTGAGATGCTTACATCTCCAAAAGTATTTATGCGATCATTTAATGAGCACATTGTTGATTTAAAAAGGAACATTTCTAAATACTTATAATTCCATGTTTTAGAAGAACCTAGTGTATCTTGAAAAAATAAAGTCTTGAACATCGTATGCTGTTTGTTTTGTCATTTGAGTATCATTAAAGTTTTACTTATTTTCACCTTATTTGCACTTACATATGTTACAAGGTCCCATTTATATGATAAAAACTATTCCAAACACTAAACAATTTGTTCAAATGAGGAAATAGTGAATATTTACATAAAATAATAAGAAAAAACTATACAAAAGATGAAGGGGAACAGAGAAGAAATGGAATAGCAACAAAAGAAGTGTGCTTTGGGAAGGAAGTGAATCAGGAATTGACAAAAGGCTTTCGATTTCAAAAGGCAAAGAACTTTTAATATATAACGTTACAGGTAAAAGTCCCTCATGTATTTTTGTTTCTTGAAGTTGTGTGCTAAAATGCATAATAATGACTGTCTCGTTTCATTCATATATATATATATATATATATATATATATATATATATATATATACATATATATATATAGAGAGAGAGAGTTTTAAATATATAAATATATTTATAAATATATATCACATATAAATATATATTTTATAAATATAAACATATATAATAAAATATAAAAACATATTAAATATGTATTATGAAAATCAAACTCAAGTAGAAAAAATAATAAAATTGCTTGTCTTGATTCTTTCAATTTTGTTCTAATCTTTACTAAACAGTAAACATACAATTATGAGATGACAGGTGGATTATGAAATCCTCATTAATTTTTTAAGTAATAAAAAATGAAACTATAGTTATAAGTGCATATAAATGATAACTATTTCAATGCAACATGTTTAATGGAAGTTTTAGACTTAAATATTTGTAAAACATCAGCAAGCTTTCTAATCATGGATCTTTCTTCTACTCTCATTACATTAAATTTTGGGATTGTATAAAAAGCTTAACAGTAATTTATTTATTATGTCCTCTAATGTCTCATTCAAGAACTAAGCAACTAAGCTCATTATATTTATTTTTTAGATTAGATGAGGTCATGAAAATGAAAGTGAAAAGCTTTCATTTCAAGGTGAGAGCCTGAATTACATTATAGAATATTGCATTTTAAGACCTTCCTGCTGATCTATCTTTGCTAAATTCTGCTCATTTGTGCCTCATACAACATACTATTCATTTCGATATAAACAATTTTTCCCATTTAATGGCACCTTAAGTTATGGTTATCATCACTACATCTACACAAAATATTCTCAATTTCTAGGGCAATTTGGTCATGACCTTTCATTCACCACTACACATTAATCTCATGAACATGTTAACCATTTCCTTTCATTTAGGGTGTCAATATCTATTTCATCTGGTTAAACTCCACAGAGCAGATTTAGTGGCAGTAGGGCAGAATGACATAATATATTTCATCCTCCTTAATACTTTATCCTTCCAATTCTGGGAAAGATATAAGGCAGGACAAAAAAAAAGTAACTATATCTGTCTAACTGTTTGGACATTATAAGAAAGCACTGAAAAATTACTCTGTTTTCTTTCTAATTTCTGTTCCAAGATTGAGCAACCAATGGTGAATATCACACATCTAGATTAGCCATAATAGCCACCAATAAATTTCTTTCTGCAGTGGATGAATTCCTATGATGGAATACATGACATACATAAAAGCCTATACCTAATAACCCTCTACCTAAAATGTGTCTCTCTTTAATGACCAGTCTGCATATCTTCCCCTTGGATTAGCCCTTAGTTCACTTGCTCAGCTAATTCATGGCTTACATTTGTTTTTCTGCACATATTACTATGCCCCTTCAAAGTATCCTGTTATACTTCTTACTTTATGAATCAGCTCCCATATGGAGTTAATGCATGCCCTCTTGAACACAAAGCCACTGGAACATGAAGAAGTCCAGTGTTTATCAATCTTGCTTTCACTGCCCTTTGAAAATTACAGAATTGTAAGATTTTAATATTTGCCACCTCTCACTCTCCATTGTACTATGCTTTCCCACCTCTTTTTTTGTTGCCTACATAAATAAGAAATGATTCTGTTATCACCATATCTTCTTCTGCAATACATTTGCATCACATAACATCTTCAGCTAATTTTGTAATCCATGGGATCTCCATTCTATCCCTTGACTTTATATTATAAATTTCTTTTTGATTATGGAATTCTGCCCCTTATAGTTAATTACAATTTTTAAAATATTTTATTTATTATTTTGCAAGGAGAAAAATACAGAGAGAGATACAGTAAGTATGGGCAACCTAGGGCCTCAAACCACTGGAAATGAACACCAGATGTATATACCACCTTGTGCATCCAGCTTAACGTGGGTATTGGGGAATTGAACATAGGCCATTAGGCATTGCAGGAAAGCAGATTTAACTGTTAAGACATCTCTCTAGCCTTCCATACAATATTTAATGTATCAAACAAAATTGAGTCTGTCACATCTGACTTTATCTCTCCAAACCTTCTATAACAGTAAAATTTTAAAGATTTAAAGAATTATTAGCTAACACATGTTTTAGTTTTGCTTTCTTTTATTTTCAAATCCAATCATTCATTTGACTTTTTTTCTCAGACTAGTTTGTTGAAGATTATAAATGACATGTGACTTAGTATTTTTTGTCCTAAGTGTAGCTTCCATGTTACTATGTCAGATTTTTCTTTTCTTCTAGCTATCTGGCATCTAGAAGAAGGTTTTTATAGATTGCATAACTTCCTAAATACTTCTGTTAATTTTAAATTTATTTTTTAATTTTAAAAGTTCTTTTATTTTATTGTATTTATTTGAGAGAGAGAGGCAGGATGAAGGAGGAGGAAGATGAGAATAAAGAGAGAGTGATTGAATGAGCAAACCAGCTCCTTCAGACACTGCAATCTCCAGATGCTTGTGTTACTTTTTGCATCTGGAATATGTATGTACTAAGAAATCAAACCTGGATCCTTAGGCTTTGCAGACAAGTGTTGTAACTGCCAAACCATTTCTCCTGCCTATAATCAGTTTAAATCCAGATTAGAAGTACAAAATACTTCTAATTCAAAAACATCCTTTCTATTTTTATTGGTCCTACTTGTGGGCCTGGCCTATAAAAGGACCTTTTTATTCTGTTCCCTTCTCATTTTATCAAATAGAAAAATAAACGAGGAATGCACTGATATGATCCTGGCATCTAATCAACCTCTACTTCTAAAGATAATGTAGTAATTGTCCTAGTGACTTGAAGAGGGTAGTGGATTTTGTATGTTCATGTACCATGATGAACAAGACATGAAAATATTTTAAGCATCAGAAATATTAGTGCAATGATAAATTGAGTAGCCAGCTATGGTAGCACATGTCTTGGATTCTATCACTTGGAAGGCTAAGGCAGGAGTTTGAGTCTAGCTTGGGAAACACAGCCAGAATCAAAATTTCAACACAAGGAAAAATATGAAAGGATGTAGTAAAAACTATAGATATAATTATTGACTACATGACATTGTAGTAAAGATGAAGACTTAACTACATAAGCATATGAACTTGTAAAATAATTGATTATCATTATAAGCATTTTGTGCTATATATCATTACATGTGATATATAAGTGTTTTAACACATGATTCCAAACATGTAAGTATGGTGTTGTGCTATTATTTTACTGTGGGTGACACATCAGCAGCTAATAAGGATATCAAATCTCTTACAATCTTATGGGACATCTATCATTTATGTGGTATTTTATTAATAGCAGTCATTGTGCAGCTGGTAACTATATAGTCAGTAAACTTAAACTGAATCAAACATAAGAATTATATAAAGTCAGGTCCTTGCTTTCATTGTACCCAAATACTGGGTTTGTGAAAATAAATTGATTACTCACAAATAATTGCAAATAAAACTAATGCCTGGCATTTAGACATATATTGTTATCAATCATAAAAACCATCTAGTGGGTGTGCAGTTTTAATGCAATAAAGTATTTGTCTAGAATATGCAAAGCCCTGGCTTTAATCCCCAGTATTAACTTAAAAAAATGTCCTCCCCAGGTCTATTTTGAATGTTGAACACAACATATTCTGTAGGAATGCATTCATCACTAAGGCAACATTGACAAGTGGCTAATCAAAATATTGTTTATTATTAAAACTATATTATTTCCTTCCTAACTTTTTTACTTGGACTTTGTTTTTCTTTGTTGAAATTATATACATTTTAGGGTTTTAATTATTTAGTAGTATTTAATTTTCCTCTCTCTTGTATAGTTTCTTATTGGTCTAGAGATTATAATATAATATTCATGATTTTTATAGTTTCTGTAGTCTGAATATTTACATGTCTCGAACTCTTAAGATTAAATCTGCACAATAATGAAAATTGAGCTGGACACCTTTGGAAGAGATTAGGTAAACAGGACAGAGCCCTCACAAAAGGAGATTATAGAAATAAACCCTGACAAAGATCCTTTGGACCATTCACCAATCCATCATCTGAAAGTAAACCATGATGATCCCATTTATGGACAAGAGATTGACTTCCATTGGACAGTAAATCTATCAGCAACATGAGCTTCCCAGATTCTAAAACTGAAAGAATTGTATTTCTTTTGTTTATAATCACTTTATACTAAAATATATGTTTTGTTATGTAAATGTTATATAAGTTAATTTATCCTGCATCATGACTGAAGTTATGACATTTATTATATCCAACTGTGTTATTAGTGCTACAAGACACAATTAAAGAGCAATAGGTTTTTTTTTTTTTAATGAGAGAGAGATTATTTATTTATTTATTTATTTGGGAGCAACAGACACAGAGAGAAAGACAGATAGAGGGAGAGAGAGAGAATGGGCGTGCCAGGGCTTCCAGCCTCTGCAAACGAACTCCAGATGCGTGTGCCCCCTTGTGCATCTGGCTAACGTGGGACCTGGGGAACCGAGCCTTGAACCGGGGTCCTTAGGCTTCACAGGCAAGTGCTTAAGTGCTAAGCCATCTCTCCAGCCCAAAGAGCAATAGGTTTTAAAGTAATCAAGAAATAAAGAGAAAATAAGGGCATCAGATGGGAATTTTTAAATTAAGCTGATATTTTCCATTTTAAATTTTCTTCATTAAATCTTGAATGCATACCTTCATTTAAATTTTAGAGCACAGTCAACTGTTTTCAATTTTTTGTATCATTGTTATTCTTTTATCCTTACATACATCCAACCACACTTATATTAGGCTGCATATATTAATAAATATCATAGTCTAATTTGCCTTCAAGATATATTTTGTTTTTGTTTTTCAACTTCCATACTTTGTAGATCTGTGCTCAAGTTTACTCAATTTTTACTCTTCCAATTCCATTGTTGTGAAATCAATTCAGGTTGTTTACATTTTTTTATTAGCATTTTTGGTCGAGCTGCATTTGAGTTTTACAATATTGAGTCATGTTTTGTATCATTCTTTGTTTTGTCATTTGGGATCTTGCTTATTTTATATTATGATATTTCCAATCTTTTCATTGGATCTGAGAGTATTTTCTGTTATTTCTTGTTATTATTAAAATAGGGATTGTGGGCTGGAGAGATGGCTTAGCGGTTAAGCGCTTGCCTGTGAAGCCTAAGGACCCCGGTTCGAGGCTCGGTTCCCCAGGTCCCATGTTAGCCAGATGCACAAGGGGGTTCACATGTCTGGAGTTTGTTTGCAGAGGCTGGAAGCCCTGGCACGCCCATTCTCTCTCTCCCTCTATCTGTCTTTCTCTCTGTGTCTGTCACTCTCAAATAAATAAAAAAAAAAAAAATAGGGATTGTAATTTATTTCCTACTAGCTCTAGCAGCAAAGTCTCAGTTATGGCCTCATTTTGTTTTTCTTCTATGAATGAGTTGAATATTCTTAGTTCTGTCTTATTATATGCATTTCCTAAAGGTAATATTAGTGAATGTTAAGCTGTCAAGACTGAAGATTGCCTTTCCCACATCTTTTTGTTTATTTAATTTGGCTTAGTTTAGTCTAGGATAACAACTGTAGTATTTTTCCAGAGCTTATTTGGTTTGAATATAAAATATGTACAAGTGCACTTAAATAATTGTGTGAGATACAAGCAGATTACCTTTGAAGATACACTCTTTGGGTTTACTCTTCCTATATTTTTCCTTCTACTTTTAAAGAAAAATACAATTTCACTTACTCCATAATTTTATTTCAAGGACTAAACAATATGAAATTGTTTCCACTCTCAGGAAGCTGCCAGTCTTGCATGTCAAGAGTGCCTATTCTCAGAATACCTTTCACAAAGATCAAAAACAAAAATGTGCACTTCTCTTAGGAATTTTACTTGCTCTTCTTACTCTCCAGTAGCAGCTTTGAGCCACCCAAGTATAGACCACTGTGGTGATTTGTAAAGATGTCTAGGAAGTCAACCATTCCCATCATCCAAATCCATCAATTTTTCACTAAATAAGAAATTTAAGTCAGGTATATCTTCTTTTAAACATCCTATCTAACTTTCAAGGTTTTTACTCATTTCTACATCTATAAACTTTACAAAACTTTTTTATTGATAATGTCTAAACACTCAAATACTCTGGGGGTTTTGTGGGATAGTTTTTGCAAGCCTTAAGCATAGACAATATGTTAAATAATAACCATTTAATGTTGTTGCAGTCAGATTTGCATTGTTGGTAGAAATCACCCGACCAAGATAAGCTTATAGGAAAAAAAGAAGGTTTAATTTTGGCTTACAAGCTTGAAGGGAAACTCTGTGATGACAGGGGAAAACGATGGCATGAACAGAGGGTAGACATCACCCCTGGCTAACATAAGATAGACAATAGCAACAGGAGAGTGTGCCAAACACTGGCAAGGGGACACTGGCTATAGTACTCATAAAAACACCCCCAACAATACACTGCCTCCAGGATGCATTAATTTCCAAATCTCCATCAGCTGGTAACCTAGTATTCAGAACACATTAGGTCATGGGGGCCACCTGAATCAAACCACCACATTCCACCCTTGGCTCCCATAAACTGATAACCATACATTAGGGAAAATACAATGCATTTAGTCCCACTTTAAAATACCCACATTTTTAATCAATCCTAATGATGTTCAAACAGCCCCATAATCCAAGGTCTTTTAACTGAGCCATAATACCAACGCTTCCCCCAAAATCCATAATGGCACAGAATAAACATTCACACAGCAAACAATAGCATTTGGCATAGCAAAGAAATATTCAGCCAACACAAGATTTAAAATAACCAGGGAAAGCATCTAACTCTGCAGCTTCAAGTCCAACAATTCTAGTCAGTATTAAATCTCCAAGTTGGAGAATACTAACCAACAATAAGTCTTTGTAGTTCCAATTCTGCCCCTCCAGTTAGGCTACTTACCATCTTGGAAAACTTCTTTCAGGGCCGGCAGCTTTCCCTAGCAGCCATATAGTGGTCCCATCATCTCCACTGGGTCTCCACTGAAATCCACCATTCATTCTCATGGCTCCATCGGGTTTCTATGCAGGCATCTAGCAAACCTGCTTCATGCTATCCATGGAGGATTCCAAAACACAAGACCATGTTGCAAAGTTAATGACCCTCTCTTTCCTGCATTTCTTATACTCCACAATACCAGGTAGCATGCCTATGTGTTAATCCAAAGCAGGCTTTGAAGAACAGGACAATCCTTGAGTATTCAGGCCCCTTCAAAACGCTGCATTATTAATGTTGATCAAATGCAGGTCAGCTGGCCCAATCTCAATGGCTTTAATTTCTCATACAATTGCAGCAGAACAGGCAACAGTTTTGACCTAAAGATTTCTTTCTTTGTCACATCCCTGTGCTCACACCAGTCCATTTCTATGCAAAGCAACCCTGTACAAATTTCCATGACACAGGCACAACAGCAAGCCTTTCACACAAACTGCTTTAAGCCCAGTCCACACAAAGCACTTTCTCACCCTCATAAGACAAACCTCTCAGTCCTCAGTTCTTACTGCATTCAGTTCTTCAACTCTGACCAGAATATTCTATCAAGCTGTACATATAGCATGGCAAGTTATCTCTTAGTCCAAGGTTTCAAATTCTTCCATATTCCTCTTGTAAATCACCTCCAAAAGGCCAAAATCACACAGTCAGGTGTCCAGCAGCAAATGACACCACTCCTCTGTACCAACATTACTGTTGCAGACAGGTTCACATTGCTGCTAGAAAATACTTGATTAAGAACAGATTTTTTTTTAATTAATTTATTTATTTGAGAGCGACAGACACAGAGAGAAAGACAGATAGAGGGAGAGAAAGAGAATGGGTCCGCCAGGGCTTCCAGCCTCTGCAAACGAACTCCAGACGCGTGCGCCCCCTTGTGCATCTGGCTAACGTGGGACCTGGGGAACAGAGCCTCGAACCGGGGTCCTTAGGCTTCACAGGCAAGCGCTTAACCGCTAAGCCATCTCTCCAGCCCAAGAACAGATTTTGAAGAAAAAAGGTTTACTTTGGCTTACAGACTCAAGGGGATATTCCATGATGGCAGAGAATATGATGGCATGAGCAAATGGTGGACATCACCGCCTGGCCAACTTAAGGTGGACAATAGCAACCAGAGACTGTGCCAAACACTGGCAAGGGGGCATTGGCAATAACACCCATAAGCCCACCCCCCAGAACACACTGTCTCTAGGAGGTGTTAATTCCCAAATCTTCATCAGCTTGGAACCTAGCATTCAGAACACATAAGTTTATGGGGCACTCCTGAATCAAATCACCACAAATGTGATATCCCTTCAGCAGCAGATCCTAACTTTCATACTTGCAGACAATTTCTTGAGGGCCTCTACAATCACTCCCTCATTTTAACTTCAATCACAATATACATAAGAACTAATTAACTTGTTTGCCCATCTAGAGAAATCTTCCATTACTAGGGAAAGCCTGTTCTTCCATGGATATATGAATTCAAAATATTAGTTTTACTCATACTTGTAATGATAGGATCCACTTAACTTTGCTTCACACTCCCTGAGAATGAGTATTTTTTTTCTTGATAACAACCTCTGCCATGTGCTACATGGGCTGTTTATCAGTTTCTCTAGAGTGACACTAAATCAAGTAGCAGCACGTGGTCATGTAAATCACAGTCTAATTTACTTGTCACTATGTTGTGACACTTGGTTAAAAATGTTTTTAATTGTGAGTATAAATTATACATGAACAATTCTTAGTGACAGTCTTAATAGTACATCCGATTATTTCACCCAAGGGGGAATAGCAGGCCTCATCAACAGGAGGCAAGTGTATGCCTCAAGCTTCTTAACTAGAAATTTAGGGGAAGATATTGATGATGATATGTTTGTTTTATGTTCAGTCCAAAACCCTGGGTAGAGAGGATTGGTGGGAGGAGAGAAAGGAACATATTTGGGTATTTGAGGACCATGAAACTATGGAACTGTGCATTTAAGAGGATAATCTAAGATGTCTGTTTGACAGATCATAGGGATAAGGTGCATAGTCTTGTATCTTCTGATCATAGTAGAAATGAGTGGACTTAGAGAAAGAGGTTTTGTTTCTAACTAGGTACTTGAACTTCATGGGTTCTCAAGTATCCCAAAAAGCTACATTTCCACAATTTCAAAGTACCAAGAATCATTGAAGTGAACCTCTGTTAGGTCTAACTTGACTAATATCTTATAGCGTAACATAAATAAAACAGAAATGTTGTGCAGGTCCTAGGAATTCAGAGTATTTTCTGAATAAAATGTAATGTAACTTTACTCTGATATCCATTTTCTTGGATGCACAGGTATTTAATTAGTATCGTTACACATTTATCTAACAATGGGAGAGGAATGTTTTAATCAACACTTCATATTAATATGCCTCAGTTTCTTTTTCTCTAAGGAAAGGATAGCAATAACCATCTCAAAAAATTGTTTTGAAGCTCCAATGATTTGGCTTTTTTAAAGAAGGCATCATAAATGGTAGCCTGTCACAACAGCCAAATATGTAAATAAAAGCTTTTATAGATGTGGATGCATTCTAGCAGTGTGTTTGGTTTCACAATATTGCTTCTCGGATCTATCAGTGTCTTCCATAGATTCCCACAGGCTGATGAACCCTGATATAAGAGGAGTTTCCACAACCTGTTTCATGGAGTACATTCTAAAATTCAGGAACAACTTTTAAAGTATAAATGGATGGAAAAGATGTGAGAGGACTACTTGGTCATACTAACAGTAATTTATATTATTAATTAATGCTAAACATCAATCTTAGTAATATGGCCAGTTCAGAATGAAAATACACACCTATAAAAAATGAAGGCAATGAGAAAAATTGGGCCTGGCTTAGATAACTAGAGAAGAAGAGACAGAAGCTACACAAAATCTTGTGAAAAGGAATAGTATAACAGGGGTGATGTACAGTGAAGTATAAGCATGACATTTTCGAAAAAGCATAATGACTGACTAAGCATTTATCAGTACATGCCATTGAACATCTACTGTGTCCTGGACTCCTCAGAAAGTAAGATTCTTAGTCCCTATTTCAAGTGAGTTCCAAAACACCCATCCATGCAAGAGCTCCACTTCATACTCAGCAAGTGACTCATAGCAAGAGGTACCATTAGCACATAGGATGATTATTTATCATCTGATATTGAAAGCTATACTAAAAATTTTAATTAGAGACCCTGTTTTTTTTTTATTTAAGGTACCTTATTTTTTCCCTTATGTCTATTTTCCTTTTGAATAAGACACCTGACCTGTGATTTGTAAAAGCATGTTTACTAGGTGAAACACTTTATGGTAAAGTGAAAGTACATATGATTTCTTGAGAATATGTAACACTAAACTCTCTAACTTTAGAATTACATATAGGTTTGCAATTTTTTTTAAATTTTGGAAAAATAATTTTTTCAGAAATATAACATTCTTTTTAAATTACATAATAATTTAATAGATTAACATTGTAACATATTAATAATTACATAACACAATAGAATAAATGTTCATATTAAAAACAAAATATCTATCTGTATTCTATGTTGCTATGCCTTAAACTATTTTATCTTAGGTTATTGTATTTATTTATTTTTATTAGTTATGGACATACATAGTATGGAAACAACACATGTTGGTGTCATCCATTCCCTCCTTCCTGCCCCTTTTCTGAGGGTACCTGCCTCATTTGGGTTGCAGGTTGTCCTCATGGGGATTGTGGGTTGTGCATATAACTTTCTTTATTGGAATGCTCTTTTTTAAAAACTTTTTTTGTTGTTTATTCTTATTTATTTGAGTGAGACAGAGAGAGAAAGATGGGGGGGGGTGGAGAGAATGGACGCACCAGGGCTTCCAGCCACTGTAATTGGACTCCAGACGTGTATGCCCCTTTATGCATCTGGCTAACGTGGGTCCTGGGGAATTCAGCCTCGAACCGGGGATCTTAGGCTTCATAGGCAAGTGCTTAACTGCTAAGCCATCTCTCCAGCCCTATTGGAATGCTCTTTAAGGAAAGAATATTACTTATATACGAAGTCTTCTGCTGCCCACTACAAAGCTGATTACTTGCTCATCAGGTGTGTGGTAGTTTGAATGTAGAATGTCTTCCATAGCAAGAGGTGGTGTTTATGATTTTGAGCCTTGCACTTAGTCCCCAGCTGGTAATGTCTTTGGGAGTCTGAGCCTTCCTGGGAGGAGTATGTCACTAGCAGTGTGAGGAGACTTTATAGCCCATCCCTGATTTCTAGCACATGTTAGCTCACTCTTGCCACTTCTTCCCAGCTGATCTCATAAGACATGATGGCCCATTGTCTATTCTGACCACACTTCCTCACCATGATGAAACTTCCTTTGAGACTGCAAGCTGAAATGAACCCATTTTCTCAATAAGATGCTTCTGATCAGATGCTTTGTCCTAGTAATGAGAAGGTAACTTCTACAAGGGGAAATACCCCCACATATTTCACAAAGTTTGGGGGTAAACATAGGTGTGATTTATGTTGAGAGGTTACTCTAGGGATCCTGTAATTAGTTTTTTTTTTTTTTTTCCTTCTGTACAAACATTAGCAAACTTCTGTTTCTGTATTTGAAATTGGGTTACTAGTCATCACTTCATTTTGTTTTCTTTACTAAGAAGATATTGTCTGTACTGATGAGGCATTGTGTGCTTATGAGAACTTGGCAATGAACAGGACAGACATAGTCTTCTGTAGGACACATAAGCCAGTGAGAATTATAAACACTAAGGAAGTACAAAACTCAATAAAGACTTGTTATTTTAGTTATATTATTGATACAATCATTACTATCAGTACAAAGAAGAAGAAAATAAGTATTATAACCCAAGTCATATTGTTAGTGGGAAAACAGTGTCCAGATGTGAGAAATACTTAAATTTCCTTTGACTTCCCTTTTCTAATACTTTTATTTATTTGAAAGAGAGAGAGAAGAGAGAATTGATGCACCAGGTCTTCCTGATACTGCAAACTCCAGATGTATGTGCCATTTTGTGCATCTGGCTTTATGTGGGTACTTGAGAACCAAACCTGGATTGTTAGATTTTGCAGGTAAGTGCCTTAACTGCTGAGCCTTCTCTTCAGCCCTGATTTCTCTTTTATTAGTAACACTTATACTTTTTGTGGGGTGTGTGTGTATGTATGCATATATGTAGTATGTACGTTAGTGAGTGATTATGTGTGTGTGGGCATGCACATGTCATGTGCATGTGGGGCTCAGAGGACAATTTTAGCTGCTGGTCCTTCTTTTCCGCCTTGTTTTGAAAGGCCCAAGAATTCAGAAGCTCAGAAATACTATCACGCTCCAAGGGGAGCTTAAGCGGGCTCCCTGCATACCTCAAACTCCAGGCTTTACTCTCTGTTGGAAGCAAGTAAAGAATCCCTCTTCTCATTATATCAGAGCCCACTCCTAATATAAAACTAGGTAAAAGGGCATGAGATAGCCCTCAAGGATGGGAAATGAATAATAAAGTGAACCACTTATTTGGTTTCTGTAAATAGCCTGCACTATAAGCCTTACACTATAAGCCTTAATAGCCCACACTGTTAGCCTTAGTAGCTCGCACCATAAGCTGTAGCAGCCTGCCTCAGACCACCAAGGTCATAGGAGGCTGATACCATACTCTGCTACCCCCACCTAAGGAATTACACAAGTGCTGACCTCCAAGGTCATAGGAGACTGGAACCACACTCTGCTACTCCCACCCAAGGACCTGCTCAAATGCTGACCACCAAGGTCATAAACTAATTGGCTTAGAAACTATGGGGTGGCACCAACTGACTGGCTAACACCCTGCGGGGCTCCTAATATTAGAAAATGATTGGTCTAAGGCACAGGCTTTGTTAAAAACCCTATAAAAACTGTCCTGTTCCTGCATTCAGGGCTCTGCAGTCCTCTACCCCTGTGCGGTGTACGACTGTGGGCCCCAGCGCGCTTGGAATAAAATCCTCTTGCAGTTTGCATCAAGACCGCTTCTCGTGAGTGAGTGATTTGGGGTGTCGCCTTATCCGGGCAGAGCGTGGGGACCCCCTGCGGGGGTTTTTTCCTACAGTTTGAAGCAGTATCTCTCATTGCTCATGACTGAGTTCAGCAGGCTAGCTGACATATGAGCTTCTGGGAGGTTCTCTCTCCATCTCCCATACAACTATAGGCAAACTGGGATTACAGACATGAATTCAGGTGCATGGCAAGCATTTTATCCACTGGCCAATCTCCCCGGACCATCGTTATACTTTGATCAAAGAAAAATTGACAATGTGTCCCTGATTAGAATAATTGAAAGATGCTGCTTTATGAAGTCATCATTGATATTTCTTTATTTGACTCATCTTACCTTTTCTTTTACATGTGAGGAATTCTACCAGAGAAAGTAGGGCTATTAGCTGTAGAAAGTTAAATATATATGTGGTATCTCATACATTAGAATCTCTATAAAATTTATAATTGTAATACGTCAAGTATATTACACTAAACATGTAAAAGTGCACTTATGGAACTAAGAAGATAGTTCAAAATGGTTAGAAGTACTGTTATTTAATCATGAGAACATCTCAGGCTAGAGACTGCTAGGTTCAATTCCCCAGAACTCACTTAAACAGTCACTTTCCCACTTGAACATTTGTTGTTGTCCATCATTACATATCACATCTTTCTACAAGACAGTTGTTGCAGTTTAAATGTGAATGTAAGTCCCCCAGAGTCTCAGGGATTTTTGATTAAGATTGAGATTGAAACTTGAGTCTCCAGTGGGCAGGGCCTTACTGGGGAAGAGGTGTGTCAGAGGGTACCTATCTTTAGTCCAGCCTCGGTAGAGAGCTAGTTTGAGCTCTAGCTGGTAGTGTTTGCTGGCTGCTTGTGGTGTCTCTTTACTATAAAACTATGAAAATTTGCCAGCTTCTTCCAACATGATCATGCCCCCCACCCCCCCAGATTCTGTAAGCCTAAACAAACTTACCCCCCCCCATAAGGTGCTTCTAGTTGGGTGTTTGTCCCAGCAATGAGACAGTAACTGCAACAATAGTGCTAAAGTCAACCAAAATGTAATTTTTCTGCATTATTGGAAATAAGGTCTATAAAAAATTATAGTCTTCATGTTGATGATTTCAATTTATTAGATTATTACAAATATTATTCTTTGGAAATTAAAAGATGAATAAAAGTAGATTTTGAAAAGCTCCTTAGACCTAGCATATTTGGAGAATTACAGGTATTTAATGTATGATCTTAAACAATTAATCCACTTGATATGACTCATAAAAATGATGATATATGGGACTGGAGAGATAGCTCAGTAAGAAGCTTGCTTGCAAAGCCTAATGAACTGTGATTGATTCTCTAGTCTCCACATAAAGTCGGATGCCCAAAGTGGACTATGTATCTGAAGTTGATTTGCAGCAGCTAGAGGGCCTGGCATGCTCATTTATCCTCTCTCTCTCTCTCTCTCTCTCTCTCTCTCTCTCTCTCCTCTCTCACTCTCTCTTGTGCTCTCGCTCTCATTCTCACTCTTGCTCTTACTCTCTTTCTTCTCTCTCTATTTTAAAAAAATAAATACTTTTCTAAAAAAATTAAAAATGGTGATATATAGGGAGATTATGGTGGGAGAGGGATAGCCAGGATGTTAAAAATTATCTTTGGGTAGGGACATTGTCCTGTGAGGGGCAGGAAAACTAGAAATAGAGAGACTTTTTAGCTTTTCCTTTAAAATATTTCTGTGTTTTTATATCATTTTAAAAGTAAATATCATACATTTCCTTGGAAATTAATTTGAAATGATTTAAAGTCTCTCTCTTGGACTTTCCAGTGGTATTAACAGTTGGGTAATATATGCTAGCTGTCAAAATATTGCAGAGCACTTGGTACATTTATTCTTTGACATTGGCAAGTGTGGAGGAATGTTTGCAAAACATACCGTATGTGAGCAGAAGAAAACGACTTGACTTGTACATCACACCTGCTCACTGCAAATGCTCTGCTACAATTTTCCATGCTAATAACTTATTCAAAGTTATCCCTGGCAAAGCGAGTGAGATTTTTCACTAACTTGTTAATCTGTGAATATTATGTCCATAATAGGAATACATTTGTCCATCTTTGCCTATTGTGGGTTTATTCTCACCACATTTTAAATATCTTTAATTATTGTGAGACAGAAATGGATAGAGAGAGGGGGAGTATGAGAGTGAGTATGAATGAGCGCACCAGGGCCTCTTGCCACTGTGAAAGAATTCCAGACTCATGTGCCACTTTGTGCATCTGGCTTTATGTGTATATTGTATCAATACCAGGCCAGCAGGCTTTGCAAGCAAGTACTTTTAACTTCTGAGTCACCCCCAGCTCTAATCTTCCCACTTGAAATACCAAAATAATGTGACAGAAAAAGTTAAATCAAGGCAATATAAGAATAATGTATTTCTTCATTGTGATGGATTTCCAGACAGTAAGTTTCTGATCTAATTATCCAAAAATATAAATTTCATTTGGTGAGATGATTTTCTTGGAGATTCTATCTTAGATTGATAGAGGCCATTAACTGCATGAGAGGCCAAACACTTGCAGGATCTTTGTCAGTCCTTTGAATATGTGTAGCTGAAATACATATACAATTTCCTGGAAAATAATGACATTGATCCAAATAAGGAATTCTGAGTATTCTACAATGTGGCCAATAAGAGACTGAAATAATGTTTTCTATAACTTGTTTATCAGGAAAGATATATTCTAATTATTTTTAAATTAACTTAATGATTACAAGCATCTTTCTGACCTCAAAAGATTTGACTACAGAGAGGAATTGCCATTCTTTTCTGAGCTATAAAAATCCATACTTCTTATGATGGGAAACCAAGCCTACATATTTTCAAGACATATCTTGTACTGCTTTTCAACAATGTGGCCTATTGATGTCTATGAAATTTAATAGCTGCTCAATTTTTAAAACCCTAGGTTGGCATATCATTTATAGAAATCACATGAAAAATATCTGAAACATGGATCAAGAACAGAATTCTTTGTCTCATATTCTAGACTTCACATTTATTTTTGACAAAGAATTGTATAATAAATCAAATTTCCAGTCTTTAATTCCAATGAAATCCAGGCCAAAAGAATAAAATATATATGCACGGTCATTTTCCTTGATATAAACCTTTTGAGTAGGTAGACATTCTGTCTTCAGGAATATTTATGACTTGTTTTTGTGGCTCTCCAAAACCCATGTTTTTTTCTTTTGCAAAGTAAGTTTCTGCATAAATTCTCTTTTTATCTTCTAAGTTTTTATTTGAGTGGGGCCAGCTTGGACTGGCCCATTCCCTGTCTAACTGCCCCATGTGGGCCTTCACTAATGGATTCAAGACAACAATGAGCCCCATTGAGATGCTTGCACTGACATCAATGAAAAACCTAACTGAGATTTCCTCTCTGTTTTAGCACTTTGTCATTTGCTGATTTGAATTGCTGCTGTAACCATTTTGATGAAAAGAGAATCCCTATGCAACTATGGAAAGAGACTTAGAGAAAAAGAGTTTTTTAAAAATTGGATTTTAGTCATTAAACTCCAACTGAAGCTCTCACCATTAATGGGTTTTAAGATGATATAAGTCAATTAGCCCTCATATGACTATTTTACTTTTTCTTTTACTTTGAAATTTACTTTGAATATAAGCCCACATGGTTCTATAATTAATTGAACTATGAAAAATGATAGCACATGGGAAAATTATGTTCCCACTGAAGTTAAATTTCAGAGGAAAAATACATAAGAATTTTGTTATATACTCAGCAAGCATAATATGAACAAACACAATCTCAGCAGGTGCTCATTTTAAGCAACTTTGAAATAATTCAAATAAATTTAAATTGGCTAGTCAATGTTTTTAAAAATGCCAATACTGATTTCTTAAAATGACTTTTCACTGGCAAATCTATACCCATAGAAAAATGCTATGCAACAATCTACTACACATGTGGAATAGAAGAACTCTTACTTGTGACTGATTAAAAAGTAATTGTCAGTAAATTAGATCTTTCTTGTTTGACCATGAAGAAATCCCTAGTGAGAGAATGAAAAGCAATCTAGGATAAAAACATTTATACATTATTCTCTCTTCAAATATCTTCTGGTTTATAATATGAACAAATTATATGCAATTCAAGCTATATCATATCACAAGAAGTTGGCTTGTTGGAAAATGTTATATAAAATAATGTGTGGTGGTTTGATTCAGATGTGCCCCATAAACTTAGGTGTTCCCAGCTGATGGATATTTGGGGATTAATTCTTCCTAGAATGAGTGTAGGGTTAGGGGTGGGCTTATGGGTATTATAGCCAGTTTCCCTATGCCAGTGTTTGGCACACTCTCCTGTTGCTATAGTCTACCTTATGTTGGCCAGGGGGTGATGTTCACCCTCTGTTCATTCCACCGTTTTCCCCTGACATCATGGAGCTTCCCCTTGAGTATGTAAGCCAAAATAAACCTCATTTTTCCATAAGCTGCTCTTGGTTGGGTGATTTCTACCAGCAATGCAAACTGGACTGTAAACAGTGAAGTGGTACCGAGAAGTGGGATTGCTGCTAGACACTTGACTGTGTTGCTTTGGCCTTTTGGAGCTGATTTGCAAGAGGAATGTGGAAAGATTTGAAACCTTGGTGTAAGAAATGCCTTGCAGTGCTCTAAATACAGTGTGATTGACTATTCTGGTCAGAGTTGAAAGGCCTTAATACAGTAAGAACTAAGGACTGTGAGGCTTGTATTATGAGGGTGAGAAAAAGCTGTGCCTGGACTGGGCTAGCAGTTTGTGTGGGAAACTTGCTATTATGCCTGTGTCCTGAGAAGTTGTGTAGGGTTGCTTTGTATAGGAATGAACTGGTTTGAGCAGAGCGATATGGCACAGAAAAAAATGATATTCTTTGGGCCTAAATTGCTGCCCATTCACCTCCAAATTGAGAGATTACAGAGTTTCAGATTGGGCTAGCTAATCTGCACTGGGGCAACATGAAGAATGTAGACTCTTTTGGAGGGGACTGAGTGCTCAAGAAGTGTCCTATTCTTCAAAATCTGCTTTATTCCTCCCCCTAACAAATTGGCACCCTACCTGGTATTGTGGAGTATAAGAAATTCAAGAGAGGTTCATTAAGTTTGCAACACAGTATTGTTTTGGAAATGGCCATGGGCAGTGTGAACTAGGTTTGCTGGATGCCTGCATCTCCACCGCATGGGGCCATGAGGATGAACCGTGGATTGTGGTGGAGACCCAGTGGAGATGCTGGAACCACAAGATAGAATAAATCCTTCTCACTGAACTCAGCCAATGGCAGAAAGATAATCACCACATAGTCTCACTCATCTACAACTCCTAACCTGAATCTACCTAAGTTGCCAGCACATCTAGCAAGCATCTCGAGGACAGGACAATAGGGAGGGGAGGGAGGGAGGAGAGGGTAAAGGAGGGCGTAGGGAACACAGAACTGGATCTAAATAGCAATGATACCATAAAATTCTATATCCTTAAAGACAGACCAAATGGATGAACCTTCACCAGGCCTTCAGAGGGAACATCTGATCACAAGGCCCTGGAGATGGTACGGTGAAGACTGACCTTACTGTCTCCTGTTTCTCTCTCTCCCTCTTCTCTCTCATCTCTCTATCTCTTCAATATTACTTATCTTTTTCTTCCTTTTCTTCTTGAGCACTGACCTATAATTCCCATTACCAGCAGGTGTCTATCATCCACAGTGAGATTTTGATCAGAGAGAACTACAAGGTTTCCCAAAAGAAGACAGATTTCTGTCAGAGTACTTGACCCACCAAAGGTTAGTGGTAAGACTCTACTGATGAAGATACCATATGCTGTTGGCACATAACATGGAGTGACATTGGTGGAAGCTGGAATAGAGGCAGTTCCCAGACAGTTAGTGCGTCTAGTGCCAGAAGGTGCTACCTGAGTGACTGGGAAAAAATGACCAATATCTGTCCAAGTAACTCATGGTCTAACCTACTTAGCAGCAAACAACCTGACATGATGCTTACACAAGTGCAATAGTGGCACACAACCATGGTGAGAAATGAACTCTCTTGATTTGGATACTGATCTGCTCAGTGGAACAGAACCCATAGCTGGAGCTGGGAAACAAGTCAGAACCATATCCAAACATGAGCCTGCTCTCCATTATCAAGTTCCCACCAATCATAGGCTACAAGAGGGCCTACCCCTATTAAATTTTCTCTAAAAAATAATGGTTATCCAATTTAGCTAGTGTTAACTTTACTCTCCATCAGACAATCTGCTTCTTTTTTGCAGATAGACATAGATCCTAAGGAGAGAACCACCCCCTCATAGCTCAAAATGGCCCTAGCTGAAACTAAGAATAATTGGGGAAACAAGCAAGAGTGCTGTTTTCTTGGTGAACCTGGTACCAGACAAGGGTGAAGGAGATAGACACAGAGAACAATCAACTCCTATCAAACCAGATATTCAGAGACACAGAGGCTCCCAAGACATAATCACTGAAACAGACCTAAAATGAACGCAACATGGCTCAGGGAAATTTGCAGAAGAGGGGTGGGAAGAATGTCACAGCCTCACGTTGGGTCATAATACAACAGAGACATTTCCTCCTATCCATAACTGATGGCTAGCCCCACAATGCACTACCTTTATACCCCAACAAGGAGGGTCCCTGTGGAGGGGGAGAAGACAGGGATGAGGCTAACAATGGCACCAACTTGACTGTATTCACTGGATACAAAAATAATGAAAAAAGTCTTTTGTTGACTATAAAATGTATTGTTTAATGTAGTATATGTTTTTATTTTTAAAGATTTCTTGTTTTCCAATTTAAAATGTCTAAAGGACAATTGTATAGTAATAATTAAAGAAAATTGTGTATTTTTCCTTTATTTTAACAATTTAATGTGCTCATAAAAGAGACATTGTAATGAAAGGATCACAGCAATACTTCCTTTTTCTAGCAGCCTTAATAATAAAATTTTCCATCTCTATGTTACTATAGGCTATAGAATTCACAGAAATGAATCACATATCTAAAACCATGCCATTAACACTTTAATAATTTAATAAGAATTTTTGAGAAGGACACAGGCAATATTTGAACTTAGTAACACATATGTAATATATCCAAACATTAAAATCTAAAGTACAAGTAAAGCAAGAAATTTCATTAAAAATATCTGGGAGTAATTTAGATTAGAAAATGCAAGGTTTTCAAAATAAGTATTGTTTGAGGGAGTGCCTATGGGCTGTGTGATGGAGAAAAGAGGCAGCTGAAGAGGGGAAATGACATAATACTGATAGGGGGAAAAAAATCACAGCATAGTAAGGTGATGAGCCACTGCTGAGACAGGGATAAAGAACTATGTCAGGCTTTATTATCAGCAGTAAAAGATAGATAACCATCTTAAATTTAATATCTGTAATTACAAACTAACTGGATAAATTAAAAATGTTTTATGACTTTGGAACAAATTTTTATTTTATAATTTTTGGGGGCAGGATATCTGCTATACCAGATTTGAAAGCAAAAGTTGACAAATGGGATAAAATAATTTAAAAATATCTGCTTAACAAAAAAACCAAAAAAGTGGAAACAATCTATAAATGGACCAAAAACATTTGCAAATTACTTACTTTCTTTAGTGCTAGCATTTAAAATATATGAGATGGGCTTCAGAGATGGCTTAGCGGTTAAGCGCTTGCCTGTGAAGCCTAAGGACCCCGGTACTAGGCTCGGTTCCCCAGGTCCCATGTTAGCCAGATGCACAAGGGGGCGCATGTGTCTGGAGTTCCTTTGCAGAGGCTGGAGGCCCTGGCGCGCCCATTCTCTCTCTCTCCCTCTATCTGTCCTTCTCTCTGTGTCTGTTGTTCTCAAATAAATAAATAAATAAAAATACTTTAAAATATATGAGACACAAAACTCAAAATGAGACTACCAACACATGATGCTTGTGTATAAAATAGATTGTTAATAATCATAGTCATCATCATAATTTTTTTTAATTATCAGAAAAAAACTCAAAATCCATAACATTAATAAGGAACAGGTTTTTTGTTTTGTTTTGTTTTGGTTTTGGTTTTCCGAGGTAGGGTCTCACTGTATCCCAGGCTGACCTGGAATTCACTCTGTAGTCTCAGGGTGGCCTTGAACTCACAGCAATCCTCCTACCTCTGCCTCCCGAGTGCTGGGATTAAAGGCGAGCGTCACCACGCCCGGTTTAAGGAACATATTTTAAAAGAAGTAAAGCTAAGGTACAACATGTGTGTATGTGAAAACACTCAGCATCATGAAACAAAAATAATATGAAAATCAAAACCACAGTCAGGTGGTACCTCACTTTCTTAAGATTGGCTGTTCCCTAAAACATCAAAAGATATTTGCTGACAAGGATGTGCAGAAAAGAAAACTATTGTGTATCTTGGTATTAATATATATTAGTTTTGTCATTTTGGAAAACAAATGGCTATGGCTTAAAAATTAAAAATGGAACTAGGGTGCTTAACTGTGGCCTAGAAAAAAATGTTACTTAATGCTAAGGAGTATTTCCCATCTATTAAAAAAGTTACTATAAGTAACATCAAAAGAGACATCACAAAAATGCTTTACTTTGTGTTATATAGTTATAAGAACAAAAATATTGATTTCTGATTGAGTGTGGGAGGACTACGATAGAGAGTGCAGTTGCAAAGGGGAAAGTGTGAGGGTGAAGGGATTGCCATGGTTTATTGTCTATAAGTATGGAAGTTGTCAATAAAAAACAACAAAAAGGTAAAAATAATTGATAAGGATTTTTACATTTTGTGAGCTATTGAACATTGATGGATTAATTAAAGCTCATATATTATCACAAACATAGTTTAGTCCAATAAACTAATTTAATCTTTGTGTTTTGGTAAATACTTAGGTTAGAGGCATATGCCTAAAAATTTATCAGAAAGAGGTGGAAGAGAGTTGAAGTGGTAATAGGTAAGCCACAGAAATAAATGAATTAGGCTGCCCAGTTGGGCAACAAGGAATAATGGATACATCAAGGAACTGCGCAAGGAATTATACCAAAGATGCTGAAACAATTTTTTCAAGTTTACTAAAATACAATATAGCTTAGAAAAAATAATAAATCTGTGAATCTCAGCATACAGGGCTCACAGTGTTCATGAACTGAATGAATCCAAGAGTAAAACATTGCATTATAAATTTACTTTTGAGGTAATAGAGATGGCTCAATCAGTAAATTGCTTGTCTCTTTAGCATGAGTACCTGAGTTCAGGTCCCCAGCACCCACTAAAAAGCTGGACATAGTGCTGAAGAGCCAGAGAAATGAGGACCCCTTTGACTTCCCAGCTATCTAGACAAATTAAGTCTGTTAGCTCTGGTCCAGTGACAGACCTTACCTCAAAAAATAAGATAGAGAGCAACTAAGAAAGACATTTGTTTCAGACCTCTGGCCTCTACACACACATGTGTGAAAATGAATGCTCATCTGTACATATACATGTACCTACACACATATGAACATGTATTTACATGCACAAACTCAAAGCAGGAAATTACTCTGAAAATCAATGCCACATTTTAGTCATTGATGTTTCTTGTACAACACACTAATTAAATAATACACAGCATTACAGTTTATATAAGCATATCACAATGGTCCATGTGTTAAAGTTGTGTGACCATATGATTATAATGAGGGATCATGGACCTTTGTGAAGTATAGTCCAAATAGAGCGTTCATAGTTATTTAGAATGTGTCCTAGAAGTGGAGTGCAGAAACAAAACTTCCTCCATCTGACTTTGCCTTGTAGCTCAGGAAGTGAGTCATCTCCTATGTGATGTTCTCCCACCTTTATGGGCTACTCAGTACAGGCCCAAATAATAGGTTAATGGATCATTGCATGGAACTATCCAAACTGTTAACAAGAAGTTATCTCCAGTGTTTCACTATAGGAACAGAAAGCTAAAAAATGTGCTTTATTCACTATACACTTGCTCATCCATAATTGATTGTTCCAGTTTTGTTAAGTTAAAAGTTAGATAAATAATACTCAAAATGGAATAATATGAGGAAATGGAAATATAATAAATCTGTTAAAATCTATAGTCTTAGAATTTGAATATATGTAAATAATAATTTACTAATAGTCAGTGAAAGCATCCAATGATGGAAATGTTTAAAAATGTTAAGGAGAAAACAGAGAGAAAGAATAGATGGCACCAAGAAACCCAGAGAGTGAAATAAAAGAGATTACAGGGAAAAATTCTCAAAGGCCAAATGTATATTGTTAGTGATTGTTCAGAGAAAATAGTTTCTGAAAGTGTTTCTTCTATTACTTTTGCTCATGTTTGAGTCTTGTGCAATGTGACCATATATGATACTAAACATGTAAACTAGGTTATTTTGCCTTATTTATAGTTTTGATGTTTTGTTTTTACTTTTGTTTAGATTCCTTTGTAGTTATTCAATTTTAACATTCAGAATCAAGTGTACTTTTTATTATTATTCCTCAGAGAAAAAAGAGAAATTTGTAGTAGATACTACTTCTATGTTAAGACACATGAAAGTTTCTTGACTTCTTGCGAAGGAAGGAAAACAGTAAAAGAGGCATCCATAGGAGGAATGACTTTTCTGAATTATTTAAAAGCACCTTCCTGTTCTAAAAGATAGAATTCCCATTTAATCTAATAGATAGAATTCTCCTTTGTGTAAACTATTTTACCAATTGCCTAAAGTTCTGTGTTACCATTCTCTGTTGTATCACTTTCAGGGTCAATTCTAAGTACTTCAAACACAGAATTTGTACATCACACTTCAATGAGTGTTAACCTGATGGGCATGCATAAGTTAAGTGTTGATTTGTGATGTTTTATGAGTATGACTTTTTAATGCCTTGATCTTATTATAATAAAAATTTGTCAAAATGGAAATTAGGATAGGATACATCTTAATACTATCTGCAATCTTAATACATTCCTTTTTGCCTTAACATTTTTGCTTATTTAAACACACCAAAAAAAAAATCACATTTAAGGGCTGGAGAGATGGCTTAGCGGTTAAAGCATTTGCCTGCAAAGCCAAAGAATGCGGATTAAACTCTCCAGGATCCATGTAAGCCAGATGCACGAGGGGCACATGCATCTGGAGTTTGTTTGCAGTGGCTGGAGGCCCTGGCATGCCCATTCTCTCCCCGCCCTTCCTCTATCTGAAATAAATAAGTAATTAAAAAATCACATTTAAAATTACCTGTATGAAAACACAAGAATAAATCAAGGTGTGGTGGCACACACCTATAACTACAGCACCTTCGAGGCTCTGAGTGTAGGATTGTCAGGAGTTTGAGAGAAGCAAAATAACAAGTTCAAAATAGTAAGTTCAAGATAAACCTGATCCCTGAATAACTCTATCTCAAGAAGAAACAAATCAACAGTAACAAAATTCCAGACTAAGAAGGTATCTTACCTTTTTCACAATTACTTAGGTCAATTGTTTTAAGAATGAAAGGAAACTCTACCAATGGAAACATTACATGCAGCTTTGCTTGCAGGGTAAACACATGATTAAGGAGTAATACTTTAAATGAATGCAGGTTGATTAAAATGGTTAAAAAATACACAAACATCTGAGCTGGCATTTCTGGTGTTCTAGGTTTGAGCCATTTTATGCACAAGGAAAATGATTTTGGATGCTTCATATTTTTTATTTGAGACAGCAAAAGTTAAAAACAAGCACCTTAGTTTTTGACCTCAGTACAGAATCCATTTGTTCTTAAAATATACTATTATAAGACTGCTGATTTTGAAAAAAGCACTTTGAACTATCGACAGTTATTTTTTTTGTTTTTCTGGGTTTTTTTTTTGTTTTGTTTTTTTGTTTTGTTTTGTTTTTCACTCTTGGGTGACTATTATTTTGCCTTTGGCACCAGAGAAAAGGTGAGCTTTCTCCACATTTTATTAGTCATTTCTTATGCTAACCCTGGCTTTCTCTTTATTGAGTTCTGTAAATAAACTGTTTTGCTGGTACTGACCTTTCATTTCTTCCTTGCCCTTTCCAATTCTCTTTTATCTGACTCTCTTCCCACCTTATATTTTGTCATCATTTGAGTCTTATTACTTTGTGCCTATGTCAGCTCTGTTCTGAATTTGAACACACAATAGTTCTTACAGTTCCAATTAATTGTCTTTGCTACCCTTTAGATGACCTATTCTATAGTATCTTGTTCTAATTAATTCCCGTTTCTCCCATCCATTTCTTAACATATAATAATGTAATAGGCAACAAAATAAAAAATAACAGATAACTGATTCCCAAACTCCCTCTCTACCACCCACCACCTAGTACATGACTGCTTCAGGAGAAATCACACACACACACACACACACACACACACACACACACACAATGGTCTATGATATATTACTAGCAGTCTGGGGAGATCAACCTAGAGGACGCATCTTGTTATGTGCACAAAGTAACATTATTTTAGGCTAGTGATAAGTGCTATAGCAACAAGGCTGAAGAGTAAGCTGAAGAATGTGGTCACAGGGAAACATGATGTCCAAAGGCCTAAGGTCTATGACCTAACTGTTAACAGGGGTCTTCAGATAGGAATCTAATAAAACAATAAAAACTTCTTTTCTTATTTTCTTTGCCTTTGATATACAAGACCCATAATTTGTGGATGGTTTTGAAAACCCTCCACAATGCTATCAATTTTTTTATCTGTAACTGTAAGTTCTTAATGAATGGTCCACCATATGAAGATAGCTCAGTGATATTTGTCAACCTTATGAGATAACTAAGCAACAATGATACTTGATTATCATCTCTTCATAATGGAATGATACATGATTAAACAGAAGATTCATCATAATACCTAGATAAAAATAATCTGTCATTCTATATTTTGTTATTGTTTCAGGTAATATCTGGAATTGTCCCCCCATGTCCTAAAGCCTGTGTACCAATTGATCTATCAAACTTTGTTGTAAGAGATTGAATTTTTCAAGTTCCTAAGAAATTCTGAAATTGAAACAAGGTTTTAGGATAGTGGACATATGTAAGTTATACCATTATCTTGCACATTCTGGGATAAGATGGAGAATAATTTATTAGAGTTCGTTTTCCAATAAACATTTAGTGGTTAATTGTTTGCAACTTAACACATCATCTAATTATATTCAAGCATAGAATAATAGTAACTAGAATTTATCATCTATGTATATAAGCCTGAAAAGATTGCTTAGTGGGTAAAATTCTTCCTGTACAAGAATGAGGACCTGTGTTCAGATTCTGAGCACACACATAAAATGACAACCACAGTGGTGCAAGCTTACTATCGCAGTGCTGGGGAAGTACAGAGAGTCAGATACTACATTCAACAAGACAGCCTATTTCAAAAAACACTGTAAGGAGCAATTGAGGACAACCAATATGAAATTCTGGCCTTCACATGCATGTGCATGAGCACATAAAGGTCTGTCTGTCCAAACACATACATATGCACACATACCTCAAAAATATAGACATGCAAAAACATAATCACTTTTAAGTACCACTCATTTGAATTTTAATACCAACTCATATTTTTGAGGTAAGTTTTTAGCGCATATAGATAAACTATTAAAAAGTATACTGAAAACAAATTTGTAAGAGTTTTATATGAAGATTTCAGTTATAAAAAGCTCTGACAACTACAGACAACAACTTTTTGAAAATGTTCCATGAGGTTTACTGGTTAAGATGTTTGCTTGAGAAGCCGAGGACCCAGGTTTAATTCCACAGCACCCATGTAAGCATGATGCACAAGGTGGCACATGGGTCTGGTGCAGTGGCTTACCCATTATCTCTCTCTACTTAATTTTCTCTTTCTCACCTCTTAAATAAATGTATTAATTAATTAGGTCATTACCTTCTATTGTGGTCAAAATGTAATTGTTTGTTCCTAGGTGACACCATTTGGAGAGTGCTTGAAACCTTCAGGAAGTAGAGCCAGTCTGGAGGAGGTGTGTTGACACTGGTAAACCTTTGCATGTTACAGGTTAGGCCCCACTTAGTGCTCTTTGTCACATCTCGACTGATATGAAGATGTGGCATTGGCCACCTTATCTTCCCATGCCTTCTCTATCACGGTGGTAATTCACTTCTGTCAAGAGTGTAAACTGAAATAAAGCTCCCCCTCTCCCAAAAAAATGCTTCTGGGTCTTATGACCCAGCAATGAAAAAATAACTGATAACATTTTAATCAAAAAAAAAAAAGCCTCAATCTACTGAGAGCAATGAAGCATGTCCGTTACCTGTGAAGGGCCTGGGATCAGCAGAGTAAGCAGAAAAAGGAATCAGAACTCAACTCTAGCTCACTTCAAGTCCGAGTAGAAATGAAGAGCCTGGGCTATTTTGGAAGTTTATCCCCAAATTAGTTGAAATTTGAAATAAAATCTGGTTGGAAATTACCACACATCAACACTTCCTTGCCTCCAAAAGCTTTTTGCTTTGAAGAGGAAGCATATGTTTCTTGAAGGTAATCCATTCTTGCAACACAAGAATTTTCTTAATTATATAAAATATGAACCAGAGAAGGTTTTTATTTTTAATTTATGCAGGGGAAAATTGGATTTTATTCATGGCATTAAGCAAATAATTTTAATTGATATCTGAACATGCTGAGTTTTGTGAGATCTGTTTGCTCTCTTCAGTATTTTACAATTTGTTGACATATTATTTGAACTTTTGTTTATTTATTTTTATTTTTATTTATTTATTTGTTTTTATTAATTTTCTATTATGCAAGTACAGGCAGTTTGGTGGCACTATTAGGCTCATTCGTGACCTACCCCCTCCCTATTGGCCCCTCCTTGTTGATGTATATGGGTCGTGCATTGTGGAGTTAGCCCACAGTTGTTGATACAATAAATGTCCTTGTATATCATGACCCAACATGTAGCTCTGACATTCTTTCTGCCCCCTCTTCCGCAAAATTTCCCTGAGCCATGTTGGATTCAATTTTGGTCTGCTTCAGTGATGAGGTGTTGGGGGCCTCTGGGGCTCTGGCTTTCTGATTTGGTAGGAGTTGATTTTTCTCTGTGTTGGTCTCCTTCTTCCTTGTGCTGATATCCGGTTCATCAGGAAGAGGGCACTCTTGCTTGTTTAGCCAATTTTTGTTAGTTTCAGCCCCGGCCCTTTTGAGGTATGTTGGGGTGGCTCTCTCCTTAGGATCTGCATCTATCTGAAAAAGAGAAGCAGATTCTCCAACTGAGAGTAAGTCAGCACCAGGACAAATGATATAGCCCTTACTTTTTTTTTATAGAGTTTAATAGGTGTAGGCTCTCTTGTAGCCCATGATTGATGGTAGCTTGATATTGGAGAGTGGTCTTATGTTTGAATATGGCTCTGACTTGTTTCCCAGCTCCAGCTATGGGTCTGTACCATTGAGGGGATCAGTTAGACTAATCAAGAGTAGTTGGTTCCCCACCATGGCTGTGTGCCACTATTGCACTTGTGTGGGCATCACAATAGGTTATTTGTTGCTAATTAGGTTAGACCATGAATTGCTTGGACAGATATTGGTCGTTTCCCCCAGTCGCACATTTGATCTAAATGAGATAATTAGATACCAAAATCTGTCACGTATTACATGACTCATCAACAAACTTCAAAATCATGACTGCTTTCATAATGAGTTATGGAGAAATCACAGGCTTTGCTAAAGAACCTTTAGTTAATTAAAAAAAAAAAATCAATAGAATTTTGAAATCTATGTTTTATTCATAAATACATCAATATTTATATATTCTATACCATAATAAGGGTTGCACTCATTTTCTTTTAGAATAACTAAATATAACTTTACTTTTGATTTGTCTTAATATCCAGCAAATTTAATATAGTTTTTAGTTTTGTACCAATGAACACCACAGTTTCCAAACCTTGTGCTTTTGTCTATGATCTTAACATATTTAAAAGGAAATATTATCGTCTTCTCAAAGTTCATGTTAATTATTATCTCTTCCAACACACTTTTCTCTTTATCCTGGGACAGATCTAATTCCCCCCTCCTTTTAATCACCTGATATTCTGTATGCACTGCCTTGTTTCATTGTCTATAAGGTAGCAAATGAATCTCTTTCCCCAAGATTCCTAAACGGGACACAGAGGAAAAGATCTGAGTACCTTGTTGAGTTTTCGTCAATAAGCTGTCTGTCCTTGCTTACTTCAATCTTACATAATTGTGTCCACTATTTAAGATTGGAGGACATAATATCTAATGCCATATTTCTTGAAGACTAAAGTGAAATGAGAGATATTTGGAACATTTTTTTTTTCTCTGGAAATCACTTATGATTTTGATTCTTAGGTACTTTCCCTCTGGAGGAAGAATAGGATGACTTCAGCTGTGAACCACTCCTCTAACTACTCAGTGTTGCGAACGCAGAAGTCACCAGTAACCAGTCTCTACCTCCCAGACACAAGCACATAATGAGGATAAGTAGCCTGCCTAGTTGACAACAGTGACATTTGTTTTTCTCTTGAACCCCCCCCCCCAGGACGGATATGAAAATGAATCAATCCTTGACTTTCTTTTTGTTAACAACTGTAGAATATTATGGAGTCATTTATTGTTTACCATATGTGTGTGAAGTACATCTTCCATCAGTGCCAAAGGATGGAAATGAGGCTGGAGATATAGTTGAGAGTTCGTACACTCACATTGCATGCCAAGCCCTGCACTCAAGCCCCAATTTTGAACCAGAAAAAGGAATGAAAATACACAGAAACATAAAGAACAGTCACAAGATGAAAGCTTCTGGTATTCAACCATTTGTTCCCATGCTTACTATTTCTATCCAGACACCTTTTCTCCCCATCATATAATTTATGCTTGGTTTATTAATATCAAATTAAAATATTGACTGTTAAATAATACTATTAATAATGTCATGTCCTCTTTATGACTCCATACCCATGTTCCTCATGCTGAAGGATATGCGTGTATGAGGGAAGGGTATACATTTTCAGCAACACAGGTAAAAGTTGTGAAATATAGTCTTGGATCTTAACAGAGCCTTTATTGATATAGGGAAAATTTAAAACATCAGATACAATATGCTATGCATAAGTAGAAATTCTTTTATCATTTTTAATTGGGAAAATTAATTAATAAAAATAAAGACAAGTGGATAGATCAGTATTATAAGTTTGTATAGGCTCAAAAAATAAACACCATGAAACATGACTTCTCGTGACCATGTCAATATGACCAGGAAAAAAAAAGGACACTATATTGTACCCCTGTCTCTTGAACCTGATGGAATTTTAGGAGTAATAGACACACAGAGTTATACTTTCTGCTGTTGTTGCTCCTAGATTTCCTCTTATGGTGAAGTTATTATATTTAAACCTAAATAAACAATTTTATTTATACTTGTATTTAATCTATGACCTGTGGTAAATTCACTCAAAAAGTAAATAAAAGCAAAATGAATTTCAGTGGATTCAATTTTGTGTAAATGTCACATGAAACAATCAAAATCTCTGAGAAACCAATGGATGCATTAGATTTACACTGGTGGACTCTGTGTGGGTTAAGCTCCAGCATGACACATCTCTGGTAATCAAGGAGGAACATAGTCACCCTTCTAAATTTCAGAAAAATGGAAAATAAGAAAAGCTGACTACCTTCCCTGAATTTATACATACAACCTAATAATTATTCAGTTTTACATGCTCAACATATAATCCTACCTTGAATATACACTTTTCCTACAATAGAAATAATTAAATTGGATTTCATGATTTTAGTATCAAGTCAATTCAATTATATTTCTCCTTACAATTCATTTGTTAATTTTTAGTGTGTCATCTTCATTCAAATGTTAATCTTCTTAAGAAATATTTTCATAGAAATTAGGGCTGGGGAGATAACTCAGTCAGTAAAGTGCTTTACTTGCAAGCAAAAGGACATTGCTCTGATCCATAGATTCCCCACCACCACCACCCACACAAAATAAAGCCAGGCATGGTGATGTGCATTTGGAGTCCTAGATAAAGAAGGGAGACAAATAGGCCCTTGGAACTCACTGACCAATCATTCTAGCTTACTTGACAAACTTCAAAGGAACAATACCCAAGGTTGTTCTCTGGCCATCATGCATACACACACACACACACACACACACACAGACACACAGACACACACACAAGCAAAAAAAGAATTACTTTCAAAGAAACCAAATTAACATTTTAGGATGACATATGCAAGTAATATATGAATCAATCTGATAGTTTCATCATTAGTTTAAGGCAATATATAAAAATGATAAATATATCTACATGTCTTAGCCCAAAGTTCACGTATCGCTTCAAGCACAATCCAAGGAAAAATATTGTCAGGTATGGTATAAATTATGTCAGTTAAAAAGAAATGCAAATGTTCACTGCTATATGCTATAGGGTTTTATACAGAATTTACTCTGCACATAAAAATAAGATGCATTTGAATATATTTAACAAAACGTGCTTTAAAAGTTATTAAAAAATGCATCCAAACATACCTAAGATGCCACCTGGCTTGGAACTAAATCTGTTTTGCTAGCATAGTAATTTCAAAGTAATTTAAAATATCCATTCATAGTTTAAGGACAACTTCACTTTGGAGAATGAAACATCTGATTATTTATTACACATTTAATGCTCATCACTACACTTTTTTTCTCTTTTAGACAAGAAAAGGTATATAAAGTGGGTGTCTTGATATTGTTAAATTTATCTGACAATGTGATTATTATAAAATGAATCTAATAATCACTGGACTATGATCATTAGGTAATATGAGCTATATTTCTAATATCTATACACAATTGACTTGGATCTAAACATGACATGCTTACATATCATCCTATTATTGGTACACAAAACAGGACCACTGCTCTCAGATTGCTTTTATGTTATTATGCTTCTCTTATTCAATTATTTCTTTCAAGAATGCAGGTATTGCAACTAACATCATGCATAGAGGTGCTGAGCGGAGAGCCAAGTAGACAGGATTTCCCAAGAGATTAAATGGTTAAAAAACACTGAGGATTGATTATGAATATAACTTACACACAACTGTTCTATGATTTAACTTAACCTTATTTTAATGTACTTCTTCACTCTTTCATTCCTTCACATTTACATAAGTCTGGAATAAACTTTTTTTATTTTTAAAAAAAGTCATTTTCTGATAAAATATTAGTGGAGCAAAGTATTTATATATGGCTCCTTTCCAAATGTACCAAAACCTGAGGGCTGAGGCAGTAGAAATATATTGTCTGGGAGTCTTGAAGGTTGAGAGTCTTAAGCCAAAGTTTTGTTGACATGAAGCTGGCTCTGAACATATTCCAGACTGTTCTGATAGGTCCATGGTAATATAACCCGAGTCTTTAAATGATGTTCTCTATTTTAATAAGGACTCTAGTTATGCTGGAGTAAGTATTCTTCAGTATACTTAGCTAATTACATATTTAATGACTTTATTTCCAAAAAAAAGTCATGCTAGAAATTCATGAAGTTGAGGACATTAATGTTAGACATTTTGATTCAAATAGGGGTTTTCTATGTACTCTTAAATAACCCACTTGCCTAGACTGGCTCAATCTTATGGTGATCCTCCTGCCTCAACTTCTCAAGTACTGGGATTGAAGGAAAGTGCCACCATGAGTGGTACCAATCTTTGCTAACAATATAAAATCCTCATGCCTTATATATACCACCATATTTTATTGACAGAAATGATATTTCTGGTTCTCACAGAGCAAGTGTGAAAAACAGAAATAATTTCATGATAAACAAAACAAGTTTTTTTCACACTTGATATATTTGAATAGAATTTTCATCTGCTGTGCTGACAAAGTAACAACTAAATAGTGCATGACACTAAATGGAGAGTTTAGGAGGTACATAGAACACAGAAGAATATATATACATTCAAAACTAAGTAGAGATTTCTGCAAGGAGGAAAGGAAAAATTCAGAAAGACAAAGCACAAACACCTTGCAGTGAAAGACTTGAGGAAATAAAAAAAAAAATCTGTGTGAATATAGCAATGTTCTGTGTTTGACTAGTAGTGGGATATTAAGAATATAAATAGATTAAAGAACATCTGGTATTTTATTAGGTATCAATTTGTCTCAAATCACTTTGAACATTGGAGATTATATCTTTTTTTGTGTAAATCCATAAATAATTTTAAGTAGATTATATGACAGACATATGTGAACTATTTTTAAATAGCTTCAAATTTTAAGTATACCTTAAAATACATACTATATATATATATATATGTATACATTATATATATATATATATGTATACATTATATATATATATATAATGCACAAATATATTACCATAGTTTAATTGTGAAGAATGAGAATTTTCATTATGGCATGCTCATGCATGTGTAGAATTTATCCTGACCATATTCACTTCACATTGACCCTTCATTCCCCATTTTCCCATTCTCCTCAAATACTCCCCAGAAGGTTAACTTTTATTGTAAAGTGATGTGGTGTGATTTGATATGTTTTTAAATCACATTCTGACTACTGTATAGGGAAAGCTATGTCAGAACAAGGATATAGCTGAAAAACTATGGACCTATGCAAGTGAAAGGCTATACCACCTTGATATAGAGTCAGGGTGACGGAGGTGGAGGCAAGTGAAAAATCTGAAATGTTTTGTAAACAGAGTAAAAAATGCAATTAGAAGGACATTGGAGTGAGAAAGCAAAGACAGTTCATGGTGACTTTCAGGTTTCAGAGTGGCATTTGTGAGATTACAGTTTTGTTTCTAGACATTAAAAAAAAAGCCTGTTCCAGTTCTTTTGCAGCATTTTCTAGTTTATTTTAATAATTGTTATATAACTTGAACTTGAGGACTCACTGCTATTGGATTGGGAAACATTCTATTTCTATATTTATGAATTTAGTTTGATAAAGGGATAAGCAATATTTGACATTATGGTATCCATCCCATCAGGAAAATGTTTCCTCTCCAAAGGCATAAATTTCATTTCATCTTTAGTTTCTGACACTTTTAGAGTTTTCTGCTGTTGATTGTGTACAGCTTGTTCTTAGATCCTAAGTTTATCATATCTAATATACTATAAGCATTTTAATTTTTTTCTTAAATCTAAGAGCTGATAATTTTGTGATCTATTAAAAAATCTAAAACTACATTTATATTCCTAATAGCTAAATTGTGTAATGACTGAATGTTTGTGTCCATGAAAATTCTTATATTGAAAACATTAAGCTTACATGGTTATTAGAATTTAGAATTTTGGAAAATAATGTAATTAGGAGTTAGAGCTTTCGTGGATAGGATTATTGCCCTTAGCCAAGAATGCAGAACACTTACTCACCCTCTTCCCACTATGTGAGGATGCAGGAAGAACTCAGTAGTCTACAGCCTGAGACCTCAATAGAACTTGACCTTCCTAGTATCCTGATAAAATTTCCAACTTCCAAAGCAAAAACACATCTGTGTTGATAAGTCCTCTAGACTACAGAACTTTACTATAGCTGTTAAGACTGATTAAGAAAATTACAATCCTATTATTGAAAATCATTTTTAAAAATATTGATGGTTTTAAATACATCCATAATCAGGAGAAACCAAAAAAAGTCTTTGAGATATATTCACATTTTCACAGTCATTCAAATTGTATCATTTATCTTTTCAAAATCAATAACATATACTACTCATAATAACAGGTATATTTTCAATATTTCAGTATTTTGTGGTTTGAGTATCATATATCATTATAACATTTACTATAGACTAAGAAAAACTAATTAATTATTTAATGTTGAATTTTATCTGTTATTTGGAGGATTAATGAAAAAGTAATGATAAAAAGAGTCAGCCTCAAATGAGATGGTAGGCCGTTGCCAACTCTAAAGTTTTCCTTTGACTTTCACAAGTACCTCTCTCTCTTGCTCTCCCTCTGTCTCTTGCTCTCTCCCCACTCCCCTCTCTCTTTCATACACACAAAGACACAACATAGAAGAATGCAACCCTACCTTTATGGGGATAATATAAACTAAATTATATTATAATCCTTGTATCCTAATTAAATTAGTCTTGAAATAATTAGGTTATTTGTATGATATAACTGTAAGAAAAGTGATATTCAATAATTAATAGCTTTCAATGTTATTTTGTTACATTATAGAACTAGTTCTTAGTTTAGCATAAATTGACCGGGAATAAAATTCTATGTTAGAGTATCTTCATATCAAAATGTAAATATTCTAAATGATATTGAATCATATTTAACATATAATATGTTGTAAGTTAACTTTTTTGATTTTATTTTTTCCAAACATTAATCATGAGCTTATAGATTAGAAGGAGAATTTCTTAAAATTTGATAATATTAAGAAACTGTCTGTGATCATATACCAATTATTAGGTAGGCAGTTCTTTGATTTATAGATAAGATGTTAAGGCATGGATAACAGATTTTATATTTTTACAAATAATAAACAAAATATTTTGAAGTGTATTTATTTTTATAAATAGTCAACCAAACATAATATGTGGAGATACTGAAGAGCATCAACTTACACCTAGAATATTCCTTCCCTTTCTCATGTGTAATTTAATTTAATACATGCACTTTGTCCCACTAGAAATATTCACTTTGGAAGCCTACTCAGATGTGGAATTTTAATGATTTCTGACTAATGAACATCTTGTTCGGTGCTGAACTTATTAATCTCTTAAAGCATTTACTGAAACTTTAGAACAACGAATGCAACCTATTACTTTGCTCCCTGATTACAGAAAGATGAATCATATGATCAAGAGTGTAATGAGATATCAAAAAGGAGATCAAACATTTTGAAAGTAAAATAGCACTAGAATATTTTAGTTAGTTTTAAAGGATATCAGAGGAAATTACTATGAACATGTGCATTACAATTACCTGCTTTAAGATTTATAAATTCTCACTTCGTTTACTTCTTTTTTTTAATAGATTATTGCTCTTTTGGTGTCTGCATGTTACAATGTAAATTGACATATTTGTCCTAACATGAAACATAGATATCCACAGGGCATCCCCCCCCCCAAAAAAAAAAAAACAATGGACATCAGTCTAAAATATTTCCAATACTGTTCTGGAATCTAAGTTTTAAAAATCCTTTGTATTTATAATCCTTGCTGCAATATAATGATTTTGTAGATAGCAATTTTACCCATTTGCCATCAGAATGGTATTCCATGGAATTTCAATGAAAGAGAAAACAATACATGATATTTCTACCTATAAAATTATTTTAAAATCAGTGTTTGTAATGCAAAAATGTAATACTTGTAATATAGAAATTACATTTTACTATGTGTTTTTGATAATTCCCATATTCATTTTTTAAAATGTTAGTAAATTTAACATGAACATTTATGATAAATGAATTTTTATTTTAAACCTAATCACATAGATCTTGAATAAAGCTGTAATAATTTCTGGACTACTTAAATTAAATGGCATCCACTTAAGACTTTTTTGGTTATCATACATTATTAATTGACTAACTCATTCTCTTAAAAAAATGTTTAGTTAAACCAAAACCTTAAAGAATTTAATATTACTGGTCAAATAATTTGAAGTTTTATTAATAGAATGAGAAATCTTTTTTTTTTTTTTTTTTTTTTTACAAAACATGCATAGCTATGATCCAAAACATAGGAGACAGAGGAAGGAGGATCACTGTGAGTTCAAAGCAACCTCAGACTACAGAAGGAGTTCAAAGAAAGTGCTAGAGTAAGAACCTACCTCAATAAAAGCAAAGCAAAGCAGAGGAAAGCAAAACAAAACAAGAAACAGTATGAAAAAATTAAGTCATTGACATTCAGAAACATTTGGTCTAGCCTAGCTCATTTCTTAAGTAAAATATTAATATATATGTTTACTTATGTTTTGAAATATATTTAAAATTCACTCCCAAACTCATAAAAGCTATGTTTTATAAATTCTGAATTTAAAGAATTTAAGATGTATTTATAATATGTCAGCATTTCATTATAATTTGTTAATAAATGATTAATTTAGCTGGACATGATGACACATGCCTTTAATCCCAGCACTCGGGAGGCAGAGGTAAAAGGATCAACTTGAGTTCAAGGCCACCCTGAGACAACATCATGAATTATAGGTCAGTCTGGGCTAGAGGGAGACCCTACCTCATCAAAACAAATAAAAAAGATTAATTCGACATTCACCTCATATAGAATTTTTTTCTTTTTCTAATTGTGTATAAACTCTCTATCAAACCAATAAGCTGGTAATTATTTTTGCAAAGGTGTAAATATGAGACCATAAAAAACTGCTTTCATATTCTATTCTTCAGTAATTCTACATAGAAATATTTTCATAATACAACATGACACTTCAATGATTACCTTTTAAACAAAATCCTAATTTATTTATGAATTCCTCTGCCTAGTTACATGATCCACCTTATGGTACACTAAATTGCTGAGGGAACATCTGGGTAGGATGAGGTACTAATACTAAATACACTGGCAAAATTATTAACAAACTTCTCTACTAAAATACTTAGCTAGTATTTATCAACTTTAAAATGGAGAATTACCACATACTTCATGAAGCCACTGGTATAAATATGTGAAAGAATTAAAACAAAACATTATTCAAACTGCATGCACTAAGCCCTTAAAGGAGCTATCAACTAACATTCAGTGTTTATGTGGTAGAATGCACAGTGTTTATGATGGAAACTGTCAACATTACTATCAGAAACATTGTAAACAATTCCATTTAGGTCCTGTACCTAAGCAAATGATGTTCGTCTCCATAAAGACTCCCTAGTTATTTTGGATATGAGTTATACATGGACATAGCTATAAAACTTTTAAAGTTCTACAGATAACAGAAATATAATGTAGCTAAGTGTGGTTGGATTTTGGATTTAATGGCAGTGCTAGGAAAAACTCTACAACAAAAGTAACAAGTTTACTTTAAAAAACTGATCAACCTTTCACTGAAGCAGAAAAGAAAATGCAATCTCATCCAAGAAAGAGAAGGATAAGCTTCAATGCACTGAGTTTCAGAGGAGACTAAGAAAAGCAAAACACCTTGGCTGCTGTGACTGCAGTAGTTCCAGTCAGGAGACTAAATTAATATTATGTTGTGATGTCACTGTAACTGTTTTATTTGACTTCAGCACTATTTAAGAAATTTAATGAAATTTCTATAAAGATGGATAATCTGTATGAGTATAATGTGTCAATTCATGTTCTTTCTAAAGAAAAACATGCCATCAGGAATGGGTATTGGTAAGCTCCCTAAAGACAATTCCTGAGATCTTGAAATATTATACCTTGTAAGACTGAGTTCTTGTACCCAATGCCTTCACCCATGCTGTACCAGTCTAAGGAAATAAATTTACCCTGCCAATGTGATTTACTGGGATTACCAATTTGGGTATGTATTTAGGACATCAAGAGAGAGGAGGCAAGATAGTTGCTGTAGTGTATGTAGCTGCTCAGCCATGCTGTGCTTGTAAGCTTATGTGTCTGACCCTAAACACGAGTCCTGAATACTAGGTTCCACATAGCTTTACTGGTGAATAAGGACCCAGACATGTGTAGTTGCCCATCAATGCTTGCAAAATTAGTGTTTCTGTGCAGCTGCACAAAGAAGACCACTCGGGGGCTTGTGCCAGGTTTCTCCAAGAATTAGTTCTCGTATTCCTTTTCAGTTTAAACTATGATTATAGTTTGTTGAGAAAACATTTAAAAATGAATACTAAGCATATGGCTTAGTAGAAAGAAAGTGTTTTAGAGAAAAAGTAAGACACATCCAAGAGTCAGGTTGAGCAATTCCCAAGGGATAGTTTCCTTCTCTGTTTGATGATTTTAATTTGTATACCTTTGTTATGATCAACAATAACAATGAGTGTGACAGCCAGCCATGAGACCCATGAGTTATTCTAGTCAGTCATTAAGCTAGGGATGGTCTTGAGGGGATTAAAATACAACAGGCTATCTCTATTTTAGACGGAACCAAAGAAACAGCATTACCAACGGGGTCTAAATCTAGCCATGGATGAATGAATGTTGTTCTTAAGAGTTATGAGATCCCAAAGATGAATTAATGATAGTTCCTGAGAACATTCTAAAAGTCTAAAAGGTTCTGACTTTGTTTGGATGGTAACATAATTACATAAGAGAATTACGGACCACTTTAGTAATCACTATAGAATTAAATGTATACAAATGTTTCATTAGCCCCTCTGTTTGCCTTAACACAGCCATCTGATGATTCCTGCAATGATCCCAGATTATTAAAGCAAATGGCAGGATACATGATGATAAAATACACCTGTGTTGAAAGTATTTCATATTGATATATTCTTACAAGGAAAATTTTTGAATAGAATATCAAATCAATTAAATTAATCAACCTATGAAAGTACATTTTATTTTCAATGAATTTAAACCTATATGTGTGTCCACCAGAAACAAACTGACTTGTGCGTTCATGACTTAAGTGATTTTCAATATATCCACAAGACCACCCAGTTCTAAGCCATTCAACATTTTGACATGGAGGAATACAAAATGAACTAGGCAACAAAGAGAGGAAAATAACCTTGAAAGAGGAGAGTACCCAGGGGCTGGAGAGCAGGGGGAAGATACATAAAGGATAAAGAAGCAAGAACACAATCAAATTATATATATATATATCAGATGCACAAGGGGGTGCATGCATCTGGAGTTCGTTTGCAGAGGCTGGAAGCCCTGGCGTGCCCATTCTCTCTCTCTCCCTCTATCTGTCTTTCTCTCTGTGTCTGTCGCTCTCAAATAAATAAATAAAAAATTAAAAAAAACAGCTAAATACTCTTTGTTGGTGGTCCATGGATTGATAATTTTGTTATATAGCAAAACAAGTGAATAACAACACAAAACAATACATTGTTTTATATATATATATATATGATGGTGCATGTCTTTAAACCCAACATTCTAGAGGCTGAGTTAGTTATGATTACCATGAGTTCAAGAATAGCCAGGGCTACATAGTAAGTTACAGGTAAGCCTGGGCTAGAGTCAGAATCTTCTTCAAAAAACAAAAGAAAAAATATATATATAAAAAAAGAAAAACAAAATTTGTGAGGCCAGATCTGTTGGTTCATTCCTTTAATCCCTGCACTTTGGAGGGTGAGGTAGGAGAATTTCCATAAATTCTAGGTCTCTCTGTCCCACAAAAGAAAAATAAGGAAGAGAGAGAGAGAAAGAAATATTAAAATAAATAAAGGAAGGAAGAAAAGCAAAGATAGAAAGAAGGAGGAAGAAAATGAAAGAAAAAAAGGATCCCTACATGAGAATAGCAATATCATATCCTACACATTATAAGTGAAATGACTTAGCATTATTTTTGATTTTCTGAAATATATTGATATGTCAATCATTTAGATATTTGTATAGGATACAAAGAGTTTTATGGAATTTTGAGCTTGCATATGCAAATAATTATTCTGATAATATTAGGTTTAGCCAATATTGTGAACCTAGAAGAATTTATGTGAGGCTACTGAAAGAAAATAAACTTGAGAATAAAAAGATATCTGTGCTTGAAACTTAGGAAATATATGAAAAAGATTAAATTGTAAGCTAACGTATGATCTGTTTTAGCTATTAAATTACAGTCCAGAATGCTGACTTTTACCTCATGACAGATTTTATTAAAAATTTCATAAGTTTCATACCTATAAAAAATCTGGATAATTGCATAAAGCATATTGGAGTGCTATGTAGGATTAATCAAGTAATGTATGTAATTAAAGCCTTGTAACTTGGTTCCCTATTCTCCTCCTCTTCATGAGAAATCCAAGTACACCTGGAATCTTTCATTCCAAAATTAAGTTCAACTGTTAAAATAAAAACCTGGGCTGGAGAGATGGCTTAGCGGTTAAGCGCTCGCCTGTGAAGCCTAAGGACCCCGGTTCGAGGCTCGGTTCCCCAGGTCCCACGTTAGCCAGATGCACAAGGGGGCGCACGCGTCTGGAGTGCGTTTGCAGAGGCTGGAAGCCCTGGCTCGCCCATTCTCTCTCTCTCCCTCTATCTGTCTTTCTCTCTGTGTCTGTCGCTCTCAAATAAATAAATAAATAATTTAAAAAAAAAAACCTACTAAATACTCTTTGTTGGTGTCCTTGGATTGATAATTTTGTTATATAGCAAAACAAGTGATTAACAACACAAAACAATACATTGTTATTTCAGTGAAAATAACTGTCTATAATATAAAATTGTCATAAAATTTCTCCACTTAATTGTGATACACACACATATACATGTATACATTATATACATATATACACATATATACAGATATAGATATATATATGTGTATATATAAATATATATATGTTTAAAAGCAGAATTTGAAGAGAATAAGTAGAATTTATGTATAAATTTCACACTACTTTCTTATGCATAAAAATAAACATTATACAAAACAAAAGCAGACGTCTCATGACCTCTAATTAATTAGTTACAATAAGAAATGGGGCTGCAATACACAGGACAGTGTTACTAACTTCTCCTGCTAATATTGCTAATTCCATCAACCTCTCTTTGCATGATTGATATTGAATAGGTTAAGGCATTGTCCTGAGTTCTGAATCAGGCACAGATGAGCTTAGATAATTTTTGATGTGATTTAGTACCAAGAGTTTTCCCTTCCTTCCTTCCTTCCTTCCTTCCTTCCTTCCTTCCTTCCTTCCTTCCTTCCTTCCTTTCTTTCTTTCTTTCTTTCTTTCTTTCTTTCTTTCAGAGAGTGAGAATGAGGCAGACAGAGAGAGAGAGAGAGAGAGAGAGAGAGAGGGAGGGAGCGAAAGAGAGAGAGAGATTGGGCATGGCAGGGCCTCTCCACTGCAAATGAACTTCAGATGCATGCTACAGTTGTGCATCTGGCTTACATGGGCCTTGGGGAATCTAACCTGGGTTCTTTGGCTTTGCAGGCAAGTGCCTTAACCACGAAGCCATGTCTCCAGCCCATACCATGAGTTTTCTATGTGTCATCCCCTTCAAAACTTTATGCATTCAAAAGTGCTGCTGGCTTCATCACCAATTAAACATAATAATAGAAAGAGGCTAAATTTTAGATTTGATATAATCTTGCATTATGAAAAGAATAAAACTTCCTTATCATCAGTTTTTAAAGTAACACAACTTCCCATTTCTACTTCTATACAATTTTTTAAAAAGATTGTCATTTTAGCTTTATCCCTGTAATCACTTCATTAATCCTTCCGTTTTTTCTCATTTTGATGTTGTCAACTATGTCCCTGACTTTCCACTGAATTAACCATGCTCAACACTAGCTTCCTCTAATTAAATCTTAAAATTGCCTAAAAGGTTCTCTGCCTATTGTTGAATCTTATCTTCCCAGTCCTTATGGCTTTCTGGGGACTTAAAGCCAGGATTCTCTAGACTTAATCATCCTGCATAACAATCCAAACTTGCTCTCTTACCCAGCCCCCTTATGTACAACCCTCTTGCTATTTTGCTCTAGAAAAATCCCTTCTAATAGTCAAGTCTACAGTGAATATTATCCTAGTGACTATGCCACAATGGAAAGTGACTGAATGTTTCTCTTGAATAAAAGACTGAGAAATTAGGAACAGACATCAGTTGAGATAAACACTATTAACAAAGTAAACATTAAAGCTGGGGGGGTGAGTATATGGGAAGTCCTTTTACTTTTCATATATATATATATATTATTGAAGCACTGGTGGAGGGGAAAGAACAAAACAACCTAGATCTTCACACATGACTATTACACCCTGTGTTAGGTCAGGACAAAATGGAGTCACCGAGGATGGCAAGACGGTGAAGGAGAAGTAAGTCATCATATTCCTCAATAAATTGCCTAGCCATTATCCCTCCCCTGCCTAACAAAGCTCCAAGTCTAGATTTACTGCCCCCTGTCTCTCACCAGGTCACTTCTGGTCTCTTCCTATGGCCAATGTAAAGAACAGAGATTTACTGCCCCAACAAAGAAATTCCTTCCCTTCCTCACCTTCCCCCAACTGAAGAGCCTATGAAGCCCACTATCTGTACCCCAAGCTGACTGCTCGGCTCTTGGCAGCTCCTGTTTTCCCCAAACAAAAACTTCCATCTTTGCCTCAGAGTGCTCTCTGTGATCTTGGTTACTCCTGAACCTTACACCCTGCACCTCACCCAACTTTTCTGTGCCCAAAATTTGATTAATTATTGAAATAGGTATAAATACACATACCCCCTTTTTTTTGTTCCCTGAAATCACTCTATTGACAAAAGTTTTAAATCTTAAAAGAATGCCAGAATGGAGGCCTGTTGGAAAAACTCAAATCCATATCAAAGGGCTCTCTGAGACTTTTAGTCAGACATGCCCTTTTATTTCTAATTTTCATTGTTGCAAGCAAGCATGCAATACTTCATAACTGAAGGGGAAATCCAGTGTTCTGAAAGCAGAAGTGGACACTCCCTGGACTCTAAACATGTCAGCACCTTGATTATCTGCTTCTAGCCTTCTTTGCTATAAGAAATAAATTTCCAAGCCGGTTGTGATAGCACATGCCTTTAATCCCAGAACTTGGGAGGCGGAGGTAATAGGACCTTTATAAGTTCCAGGCCACCCGGAGACTACATAGTGAAGTCCAGGTGAGCCTGGGTTAGAGAGAGACCCTACCTCATAAAATCAAAATCCCCCCAAAAAATAATAATAATAATTATGTTGTTTGTGATCCATACAGTCGATAATTTGTTTGGCAACAACTTCAAAATAGCTGCCACTTATAGGCAAAACGTTAGCATCACCTGGTTTGAGTAAGATCCAAGTGGCCACTGACAGAAAGAAATGCTCCGGGGCTTAAGAGATGGCTAAACAGCAAAGGGCAGATGTTTGCAAAGCCTGCAGTCTATTGTTCATTTCCCTAGCCTCCCATGTAAAGTTAGACCCAAAACATGACTCAAGTGTCTGAGTTTCTCTTTGCAATGGCAAGAGGCCATAAACATACTGCTGCAATCAGGTTCATATTGCTGGTAAAAATCACCCAACCAAGAGCAGCTTGTGAGAAAAAGGAGGTTTATTTTGGCTTACAGGTTTAAGGGGTGTGGTAGTTTGAATAGATGGCCCCCAACATATTTATTGTTTTATCACATTATAGGTTGTATGTGCAGCCACCTGCCTAGACGCAGTGTCACTGGGTGGATCTCAGGGTCCAGTCCTAAGGTGTGGTGGTAGGTTTGAGATTTCAATCTAAAGATATGCAAAGTGTGCTATGCTCTGTGGCCTTTTTTTGGCTTTTGGTTTTCAGCTTTTTAGGCTTGTACTTGTCTCTCTGTGTTTGGTTCTGTGAGAGCAGCCAGCTTCTTCTGCCATTATGGAACTTCCCCTGGATCTGTAAGGTTCAATTAATCCCTTCCTCCATCTCTGTGCCTGGTCTGGAAGTTCATCTCAGTGAACCTGCAGCTGTCTGCTATAAGGGGGATGCTCCACGATGGCAGAGAAAACAATGGCATGAGCAGAGGGTGGAAATCATCCCTTGGCCAGCATCAGGTGGACAACAGCGACAGGAGAGTGTGGCAAACACTAGCAATGGGGAGCTGGCTATAATATCCATAAGCCCGCCCCCAACAATATACTCCCTCCAGGAGGTGTTAATTCCCAAATCTCCATCAGCTGGGAACCTATCATTCACAACACCTAAGTTTATGGGGAACACTAGAATCAAACCACCACATTCTGCCTTTGACCCCATAAACTGATACAAGAGGTAATTGCAATGCATTCATCCAATTTTAAAAGTCCCCATAGGTTTTAATTTTTTTTTGTTGTTGTTGTTGTTTTGCTATTTCTTTATTTCACTGATAGAAATTTTCTTTTTTTTTAATTTTTATTAACATTTTCTATGATTACTAAATATATCCCATGGTAATTCCCTCCCTCCCCACCCCCACACTTTCCCATATGAAATTGCATTCTCCATCATATTACCTCCCCATTACAATCATTGTAATTACATATATACAAATCAACCTATTAAGTATCCTCCTCCCTTCCTTTCTCTACCCTTTATGTCTCCTTTTTACCTTACTGGCCTCTGCTACTAAGTATATTCATTCTCATGCAGAAGCCCAGTCATCTGTAGCTAGGATCCACATATGAGAGAGAACATGCGGCGCTTGGCTTTCTGGGCCTGAGTTACCTCACTTAGTATAATACTTTCCAGGTCCATCCATTTTTCTGCAAACATCATAACTTCATTTATCTTTACCGTTGAGTAGAACTCCATTGTATAAATGTGCCACCTTCATTATCCACTCATCTGTTGAGGGACAACTAGGCTGGTTCCATTTCCCAGCTATTATAAATTGAGCAGCAATAAACATGGTTGAGCATGTACTTCTAAGGAAATGAGATGAGTCCTTTGGATATATGCCTAGGAGTGCTATAGCTGGGTCATATGGTAGATCAATCTTTAGCTGTTTTAGGAACCTCCACACTGTTTTCCACAATGGCTGGACCAGATTGCATTCCCACCAGCAGTGTAGAAGGGTTCCTTTTTTTCCACATCCCCTCCAACATTTATGATCATTTGTTTTCATGATGGTGGCCAATCTGACAGGAGTGAGATGGAATCTCAATATAGTTTTAATCTGCATTTCCCTGAAGACTAGTGATGTAGAACATTTTTTTAGATGCTTATATGCCATTTGTATTTCTTCCTTTGAGAATGCTCTATTTAGCCCCATAGCCCATTTTTTGATTGGCTTGTTTGATTCCTTATTATTTAACTTTTTGAGTTCTTTGTATATCCTAGATATTAATCCTCTATCAGATATATAGCTGATGAAGATTTTTTCCCATTCTGTAGGTTGCCTCTTTGCTTTTTTCACTGTGTCCTTTGCAGTACAAAATCTTTGTAATTTCATGAGGTCCCAGTGAGTCTTTGCCAAGACCATTATGTTGAAGGGTTTCCCCTACTTTTTCCTCTAGCAGTTTCAGAATATCAGGTCTGATGTTAAGGTCTTTAATCCATTTGGACTTAATTCTTGTGCATGGCGAGAGAGAAGAATCTATTTTCATCCTTCTGCAGATATATATCCAGTTTTCAAAACACCATTTGCTGAAGAGGCTCTCTCTTCTCCAATGAGTATTTTTGGCATTTTTATCGAATATCAGGTGGCTATAGCTACTTGGGCTTACATCTGGGTCCTCTATTCTGTTCCACTGATCTACATGTCTGCTTTTGTGCCAGTACCATGCTGTTTTTGTTACAATGGCTCTGTAGTGTAGGTTAAAATCAGGTATGGTGATACCACCAGCCTCATTTTTGTTGCTCAGCATTATTTTAGATAATCGAGGTTCTTTGTGATTCCAAATGAACTTTTTGATTATTTTTTCTATTTCCATGAAGAAAGCCTTTGGAATTTTGATAGGGATTGCATTAAATGTGTAGATTGCTTTAGGTAAGATTGCCATTTTCACAATATTGATTCTTCCAATCCAGGAACAAGGGATGTTTCTCCACTTTCTAGTGCCTTCTGCAATTTCTCGCTTGAGTGTTTTAAAGTTCTCATTGTAGAGATTCTTTACTTCCTTGGTTAGGTTTATTCCAAGGTACTTTATTTTTTTTTTTGATGCAATTGTGAACGGGAGTGATTCTCTGATTTCATCCTCTGTGTGTTTGTTGTTAGCATATATGAAGGCTACTGATTTCTGTGTATTTATTTTGTATCCTGCTACATTGCTGTAGGTTTTGATCAGCTCTAACAGTTTGCTAGTAGAGTCTTTAGGGTCCTTTATGTATAGAATCATGTCATCTGCAAATAATGATAACCTGATCTCTTCCTTTCCAATTTGTATCCCTTTTATGTGTGTCTCTTGCCTTATTGCTATGGATAAGACTTCCAAAACTATATTAAATAAAAGTGTGGACAGTGGACACCCTTGTCTTGTTCCTGATTTTAGTGGAAAAGCTTCCAGTTTTTCCCCATTTAGTAATATGTTGGTTGTAGGCTTGTCATAAATAGCCTTTATTATATTGAGATATGTTCCTTCTATTCCCAGTCTCTGTAGGACTTTTATCATGAAGGGATGTTGGATTTTGTCAGATGCTTTCTCTGTGTCTAATGAGATGATCATGTGATTTTTGTCCTTCAACCCGTTTATGTAATGTATTACATTTATAGATTTGCGTATGTTGAACCATCCCTGCATCTCTGGGATAAAGCCTACTTGGTCAGGGTGAATGATCTTTTTGATATATTCTTGTATTCTGTTTTCCAATATTTTGTTGAGAATTTTTGCATCTATGTTCATGAGGGAGATTGGTCTGTAATTTTCTTTTTTAGTTAAATCTTTGCCTGGTTTTGGTATCAGGGTGATGCTGGCCTCATAGAAGGAGTTTGGTAGAATTCCTTCTTTTTCTATTTCCTGGAAAAGCTTAAGAAGCAATGGTGTTAGCTCTTCTTTAAAAGTCTGGTAAAATTCAGCAGTGAATCCATCTGGGCCTTGGCTTTTTTTAGTTGGGAGATTATTGATAACTGTTCAGATCTCCATGTTTGTTATAGGTCTATTTAAGTGATTAATCTCATTTTGATTTAATTTAGGCAGGTCATATAGATCAAGGAAAACATCCATTTCTTTCAGATTTTCATACTTTGTGGAGTATATGCTTTTATAGTATGTCCCTATGATTTTTTAAATTTCTCTGGAATCTGTTGTTATGTTACCTTGTTCATCTCTGATTTTATTAATTTGTGTCTCTTCTCTCTTTCTTTTGGTCAGATTTGCTAAGGGTTTATCAATCTTGTTTATCCTTTCAAAGAACCAACTCTTTGTTTCATTAATTCTTTGGATTGTTCTTTTTGTTTCTATTTCATTAATTTCTGCCCTAAATCCCCAAAGTTTTTTATCAATTCCATTGATGTTCACATATCCCCATTGTCAATGGTCTTTTAACTGAGCCAAAATACAAAAAAAAAATTTTTTTAAATACACCAAAACAAACAAACAAAACCCATAATGGCACAGAATAAACATTCACACTGCAAAAGACAGCATTGGACATAGCAAAGAAATATTCAACCAATACAAGATTTAAATAGGACAAACATCAAATTCTAGCTTCAATCCAACAACTCTAACCAGTTACAAGTCTCCAACTCATAATTCTAACTAGCAACAAGTCTCTGGAGTTCCCATTCTGCCCCTCCAGCTAGGCTACTCACAGTCCTAGAAAACGTCATCTAGCACCAACAACTCACCTAAGCAGCTATCTTGTGGACCAAGCATTTCCAATGGGTCTCCACTGCAATCCAGAGTTCATCCTCATGGCTCCATCTGGTTTCCATGCAGACATCCAGCAAACCTGCTACAAACTACCCATGGCCATTTCTAAAACATAAGACTATCTTTCAAACTCAATGACCTTCTCTTCCTTGCATTTCCTATATTCCATAAAACCAGGTAGAGTGCCAATTTGTTAATCTAGGGGGGAGTAAAGCAGACTTTGAAGAACAGGACACTCTTTGAGCACTCAGGCCCATTCAAAAGAGTCTACATTCTTCCTGTTGCCCTAGTGCAGGTCAGCTACCCCAATCTCAAAGGTTGTAATCTCTCAATTGCAGGTGAACAGGCAGCAGTTCACCCAAATATTTCCTTTTTTTTTTTTTTTTTCTGTGCCATATCCCTTTGCTCACATCAGTATGTTTCTATGCAAAGCAATGCTGCACCAGTTCTCAGGACACAGGCATAACAGCAAGCTCTCACAAAAACTGCTCCTAGCCCAGTCCAAACAAAGTTCTTTCTCAACTTCATAAGCCAAGCCTCACAGTCCATAGTTTTTACTGCATTTGGGTCTTTCAACTCTGACCAGAATAGTCCATCAAGCTGTACTTACAGCAGTGTAAGGCACCTCTTAGGCCTAGGTTTCAAATCCTTCCACATTCCTCATGAAAATCAGCTCCAAAAAGCCAAAGCCACACAGTCAGGTGTCTAGCAGCAATCCCACTGCTCGGCACCACTTAACTGTTGCAGTCAGGTTCAAATTGCTGGTAGAAATCACCCAATCGAGAGCCGCTTGTGGAAAACGTGGTTTATTTTGGCTTACAGGCTCAAAAGGGATGGTCCATGATGACCACAAAAACAATGGCATGAGCAGAGGGTGGACACCATACCCTGGCCAACATCAGGTAGACAATAGCAATAGAAGAGCATGCCAAACACTGGCAAGGGGAAATTGGTTATAACACCCATAAGCCCAATCCCCAAAATACACTCCCTCCATGATTCATTAACTCCCAAATCTCCATCAGCTTGGAACCTAGCATTCAGAACAAATTTATAGGGGACACCTTAACCATCATATATATATATATATATATATATATATATATATATATATATATATATATATATATATATATTCATATATATATATGAAACTTATTATATAAAAAGAAATCAGCTGGCATGGTGGTGCATGTCTTTAATCCCAGCACTGGGGAGGCAGAGGTAGGAGAATCGCTGTGAGTTCGAGACCACTCTGAGAATACAGAGTGAATTATTCCAGGTCAGCCTAGACTAGAGTGAAACCCTACCTTGAAAAACCAAAAATAAAAAAGAAGAAGAAGAAATCAGACCATAGTGACAGAATGAGGTGAAAAACACTGTTCATTGAAATGAACAATTGAAAGATAATTTGGCATTTTTAACCTTTAGAGTTTAACTTAACTGAATTTAGACCAGATTTATTGTCTAGATTAATTGATGTGGTCTAGGATTATTAATTCCAAAAGTTTTAGTACCACTTATATGTCTTTTGGCATATGACTCATCATTAATTTGAATCATTTGTGATATTTTGTTTGCTTGGTTTCTAGAAGACAATTGATACCACAGAAAGAGATGTTGTCTGTAAGCACACCTTTACTTTGAAAACCACATCAAATAGTGTTGAATGAATCACTGGTGCCTACCTTTAGCTCCCTGGGTCCTTTTCAAATGTGTTCAAAGGCAACATAGTCAAACATTGATGTGCTCAATGTTTAATGTTGAAGGGGTGTTTGCTGTCACTAAACTCGTTAGAAATCTTGATTTTGTAACAAGAAAAAGAACTTCCTTGATCAATTTGTTTAGATAAATATAGTTGCAATGATCTTATTGACAGAGTGAATAAACCCCTTTTTTATGACTTTAGTTCACATAAAGCATTAATTACAGAATTAACAGACACAAGGCAAAAAAAATATTCTTTGTGATAATTCTTAAAAATTCTGTGGGAACTGAAGAATAGAACAGGAGTTTCTAATAGAAAAAAAAAAATGATGCAGTTCATTCACACTAAAATTGCTTTTTTTCTATCTGCAGTCTGTGGTGAAAGATTTTGGTTGACACTAGAAATAAACTCAATCTAAAACTGTCTTTCCAGCATTGTCAAAAGCAATATGCAGAAACGGATGAAGACTGTTCTATGGGATTTTAATGAACCCTCTTCTCATGACTCAGTTCCCACTGCCATTTATTTTAAAATCAACTGGACTTATCTTTCTATTGGAATAATAGCCTTTTGCAAATTTAGCCAAAACATAAACAATGATCACAGCTTCCTATTTGAAAGGTCGTGATGAGCTAAATTTTAATTCAACTGAAAACATGAGCTGGAAAGATGGCAAAGCATGAACTTAGTTTGATTATGTAAAGTGTTTATAGAAATTTTGGACCAATGACAATGAATTAATAAGGCAAAATATTTCTACTTCTATGTACAAATGTATTATTTATTATTATTTACATGAATTTGTAAGTCACACAATATCAGAAATATCATGATATGTTATCAAAAGGCTTATATGGCTAGCCAACATTAAAAATGTGTGATATCATGTCTCAATACAATTTATTTTATGAAATTCATTATTTGAGGATTTTATTTTTCAATATTTTTATTTATTTATTTTTAAGCAAGAGAGAAAAAGACACGGACAGAGAAAAGAAGGTGAGAGAGCAAGAGAAAAAATGGGTGTGTCAGGGCCTCCAGATGCTTAAAACAAACTCCAGATGTAGGCACCTCTTTGTGCATCTGGCTTTACATGGACACTGGGGAAAAGAACACAGGCCCTTGGGCTTTTCAAGCTAGCACCTTAATTGCTAAGCAATCTCTCCAGCCCAGGAATTTATTTTTAAATTATAAAGGTACCCATGAAATGAACCAATGAATAATCCTTGACATGGTTTTTACCCTACAAGAAGTACTGAACTATTATATTTATTTTAAACATAAATTTACCCATCTAGAATTACATTTTTATTAGTTATGTACACAGTGTGTATATAGTCATGTTGGTACCACCATTAGACTACTCACTGTCCTCCCCCATCTAAAGGAACCCTCCTCCTCATTGGGGATTGTGGGCCATACATTGTGGGGATTGCAACATCTCTCTGCATAATGTCCCAGCATGTGCCTCTGAAAACCTTTTCGTCCCCTCTTCCACCAATTTACCTGAGCCATGTTGGGTTCATTTTAGGTCTACTTCAGTGATGAAGTTTTGGGAGCCTCTGTGTCTCTGGATATCTGGTTTGGTAGAAGATAAGTGTTCTCTCTGTCTATCTCCTTTATCCTTGTGCTGGTACCAGGTTTGCCAAGAAAGCAGTACTCTTGCTCATTTCTGCTATTACTCTTGGGTTCAGCTGGGCCCTGGTGAGGTGTGATGGACTGATTTAATCCTCAGGATCTATGTCCATCTGAAAAAGTGAAGCAAATTCTACAACAAACAGTAAAATCATTACCAGGTAAATGGGATAACTATTATTATTTTAGGGGATAATTTAATAGGTGTAGGCTCTTGTTTAGCCCATGATTGCTGGGAGCTTTATAATGGAGAGCAGCCTCATATTTTGGATATAGTTCTGACTTGTTTCCCACCAGCAGCTATAGGTTCCCTTCCACTGAGTAGATCAGTTAGCCAAATCAAGATCAGTTGGTTACCCACCATGGCTGTGGGCCACTATTGCGCTTGTGTTAGCTTGTTTGCTACTGAATAGCTGAGTAGCTTAGACCATGAGTTGCTTAGACAGATGTTGCTCATTTCCCCCCAGTCACTAATGTAGGACCTTCTGGTACTAAATGATCTAACAATCTGGGGACTGAATCTTCCAGATTCCAG